>NC_050089.1:14556466-15865514 GCF_009764565.3 Dermochelys coriacea | reverse complement strand
GAAACGCTCTTATCTGTGTCTCACGTTTTGGTGGTGGTAGTCAATTTAATTTGAGAAAATACTGAATTTATTTACTGATTAGCTGAATGGTCTGAAGGTGGCAAGGGTAGGAGTACTGATGCCAAGCTTTCCTTTATGGGTGCATGCAAATCTGATTCTGCTCAAACAGATAATTTGTCAAACAGTTTGTGGGTTTTTTTGTCATGCAGATAAGCCTCAAGTGCGGGTTTTACAGAATTACCCACTGCAAGGCCTAACAAGAGAAGGGGAGCCACTTGAACTGACATGCACAGCTTTTGGAAAGCCACAGTAAGTTCGGGACTTCAAAGGTTTGAACATATCACCCGGTACCAATTATGTCATGTTACAGAAAAGTGATTTGCACATTCTCTGCCTACTGCCTTACTGTAGGAAGTTAATGAGATACTCCGCAGAGAAAATAATTTAGCTATGAAAACAGTGAGTGCTGAAGGGGAATGTTCTCTGAATCTGGACATCAACTAAAATATTAGGACCTTGATTTTAACCCATATCCATTTTGATATAAGTGATAGGTGGAAAATGTCTCCTTTCAAAGCTCTAAATAGAGCTTTCTCACAAATGGGCCCATAGGAAGCAACTCTGTGCTTTGTGGCATCACTGGCAGTAAGATCTCTCTCGCACAAAGGGAAACAAAGTGAATTTTGCTATGAATACCACATGACAGTACATCCCTTCCTTCAGGGAATGGCTTAGATGGCCATTGGTTTGTAATGAATCTGCAAAATCCAGGCCATTGACTACGTACTGAATCCTACAAAGGTTCAAGTATGGCTGAGTAATTACCTTACAAGGGATGGAGATAATGGCACATTAGAGTTGGAGTGGAACTGTAAGGTTAGATAGTCTCTCCCTTTCTGTATGTGATTGTTCTGGGTGATGGCTGGTTTTTTAGGGGTGTAGTTTTCAGTGTTTTATGCAGTGCAGATTTTATCCTTTTTTCCTTGTGATGCTATTATGCAGTTTAATAGATTGTACCCCAGGACAAATCTCCTGATTGCAAAGTCTAAATTTTCCCCTTTATTTTCATGCCATTTTTTCTAAGTGAACCCTTGTAGCCTCCTTAAATAATTTCTCTTCCATTTTGGGTTTACATGCTTTTGTAGATTAATATGTTGATTGACTCTTATTAATCTCGTAACCTAGCCTTTTCTCTTCCTTATTAGCTCAGTCCCTCCCTTTCTGAGGCTATGTCTAACCTACAGGCTAGGGGTGTTTTTCCTCCACTTGCATTTATGTTCTCCTAGCAGCTTGATGAGAGCTAATGTGACTATAAATAGTACTGTAGCATGGGCAGTGTCTATGAAACACTCCTGAAACTGGTGGGTACCATTGGTGGATACCATGGTACCACTATCATTTATATTCATTCTAGATCAAATGGAACTACCACAAGTACAGGCATGCAAGCTGGGGAATCTCACCTTTGACTGATAGTGTAGGTGTAGGGTTATTCTCCTCTTCATTACCTTTCTCTGAACTCCCTGCCATTATTTGGGAATTTGTCCAGAACTGAAGAGGTTATTCCAAGTATTATAGCTGTTTTAGAACCATCTAGATTAAGAGTTTTATCTCCATGGGCCATGATGTGAGATATATACAGCTCAGAAATGCAGTGGCTTCCTACCGACATCTTGCATTCTAAATTCATGTCAAACCTTTTATCCCTCCTCAATTTGTCTCAGTATTACTGTTTCCCAGCTTCTTCTCCCCCATTCAGCGTTTGTGTTTGAGTCCTTCCCCCAGATATTAATCTGCATATTCCCAGTTGAATCTCCTTTTTATGATTTCTGTTCCCATGTTTCAAATCTTCTTAGGCCCCTTTGTATTTTTCTGTCCTCCTTGGTAACTGCAGCTCTTCCTAATTTAGTATCATCTGTGAATTTAATGAACATGTGGTTTACTCCCTTTTCCATATGATTGTGTTCATTAGTAAGCCAGAAAGTAACCCTGAACCTTGCAGTACCCCATCAGACACTTGCCCCATCTAATTTTATGTTGGTGCCTATATGCTGATGGTAACACTCTTTTTATATGGTGGGTTTTATCTGGGCATCTGAAAGCATTTATGTCAAAATATAGCCTTTAAGGGTAACTGCCAGGTCAAAGTGTTCTCAAAATATAGTTTTCATAAAAGCTTATTTTTCAAATATATAATAGGAAAGTTTCCTTGATATTTTAATTCTAGTGGAATTTTTTTTAAAAAGAACTATTCCCCTGCAATATTTGCAACGCAAATGTGATTTTGTGGAGTTACATTAGAACTTGAAAAATAAGGCTAGATACTATTTTTTGTGCTTAGTTACACAGTAGTCCATTTTCATTGTGTAAACTTAGACAAAACCAAAAATTAAACAAATGAAAATGGTGACAAGTAAACAAGAGTTGCAAAATTCTTTCAATTTTAGTGGTCAAAGGTGTTACACGTAAGGAAATTGTCATTTCTCAATATGCAAATTGCCACCACTGTACATAAATTCATAAGAGATGTGGCTGCTGTCCCACTAGTTTACAATCTGCATATATTTTGTATAACGTTTTTTAATTACTCTAACAGTAGAATTCATTTATATGACCCCTCTTGCCCGATATTAAAGTTTGCTGTCTGTCAGAATTTTCTCATGGCCTCTGCAAGCTTGAAATGTACAATCCTATGGCAAAAGGATAAGATGTTGGGTGTCTAATTTTTCGTTGTCCCACTTGGGACACTGTATAAGGTGCCTGATTTTCAGAAAGCGCTGAGAAGCCACTCCATTAAAATTGGTTTCAGAGTAGCAGCCGTATTAGTCTGTATTTGCAAAAAGAAAAGGAGTACTTGTGGCATCTTACAGACTAACAAATTTATTTGAGCATAAGCATCCGATGAAGTGAGCTGTAGCTCACGAAAGCTTATGCTCAAATAAATTTGTTAGTCTCTAAGGTGCCACAAGTACTCTTTTTTCATTAAAATTGTATCTCCAAGGTAAGCATCCCAAAATTGAGACTCCCAAAATCACTAGTCGGTTTAGAAAAGCAAGGCCAATGGCAATAAAACCTGGCTTGGCAACACTAAGATTAAACTTATCCATACAGTCAAATAACTGAAACTTAAAATTTGACCTATTTTATTAACACCAAGTCTGTATGTAGAGGTTTACATGTTTAACTAACTAAGTTCCACAGATGCCTGTGGGCTAGGTATGTAAGTACCTCCATTTTACAGAGCAGGAAACTGAGGCACACAATGGTTAGCACTTGCACAAATCCACACAGTGAATTGATGACAGACAGGAGATCAGAATGCAGGAGTTCCTGCTGCCCAGGCCCAAGATCCTCTCTGTCGCATCCATTTGTATTACCTGGTGGGCAGTCTCAAGATTCTCAGTATCTATTTTCTTTACAAAAGTCCATCACCTGGTCATCATGAAAAGCCCAAACTTTAATGGGTCCCTCAAAAATGGCATGAACGCCCTCTTTTGGCTCACCAACAGGAGACACCTAGCTAATTTTATCCCACCGAGTCCAACTGCCTTAAGAATACTTGGCTCTCTTACATAATCTTTCATCCAGTGATCTTGAAGTACTTTCCAAACTGCTAAGTCCTCCAAAACCAGTGCGGGAGGGTAGATAGTGGTATACTCATTTTACAGCTGGGATACTAAAGCACAGGCAAACCAAGCAATTAGCTCAGGGTCCCCTAGCAACTGAGTTCTATTCAGAAGTCAGCTACCACATTAGTCCTTTTATTCTAAGCACAAGCCCATATTTCTTCCTTTGTAAGTGTGCGGCTGTGTGAAGGCAGTATGTTCTAGCCAAAACTTGAGCTTCTGCTCTTGACAAAAAAAATCCCAACTTTCCTTCCGTCTCTGCAGGAGTAAAAGGCTTTTTAAAAAATTACATCATAGGCTAATTAGGAGCTCATCTTTTACTCCAAAAGGCAAAGCCAACTTTGAGAAGGATCTCAAATGCCTCATGATGTACACTGAAAACCTAAATTGGAGTAAATTAAACACATCGCAAATTCCTTACTTGGGGGTGGTGGGAATACTGTGGAACTTAATGCCATAGCAGAGGGTAACGTTCATTTGCTATTAAATATTGTCCCACCTATCGCACTATGGTTACATCTACACTGGCAATTGAAGGTCAAAACACTTTCAGAGTGTTTTTAAAAAAAAAGAAAAGCTGAAAGACACAAGTTTTGCCAAGACAAACGCCTGTGTGAACAAACACTGCTCGTTGAGGGTGGAAGGTTTTTTTGTAGGCAGGAGAGCTGACAAACAGCAGCTGTGCTGTGTGACTTTTAACGGCATGGCTGTAGCAAAACAGCCGTGTTGCTAAAAGCTATGAAGTGTAGACATAGCCCAAGTGTTTCACCTGTCAAGCAGGACTTCTGATCATCAAGCAGTCCATTTGCCACAGCCTGCAAGGCTGACACATGCGATACTAAGTTTTTAAGCTACTTTACTGGATCATGGTGACAAACGCAATTACTATTGTTTTTAGATGCAGTTTAAAGTTTTTAGTGCACCCTACTATGATTTGAATAGCTATTAGTCCGACACAATGCCTTATTCATAGATATGTCACTGCTAGACTGTTAGAATTAATGGAAAATTTAGGCTCTTATGTTCTCAATTGTTTACTTTGCATCAGAAATGTGTGTTGTCCCACTTCTGTTTAGATAATGTCCTAGAGTTTGCTTGTTTTTTTTTTTCCTTTACACTTCAGAAGAGCAGTTGTCTAAGAGGTACAATATTATTTTCTCTTACTTTGAATGGTGAGGAATTTTTCCTTGATTCCAAATACCGTATTGATGTATTTTTGAATGTTTAATGAAAGTTAGTAATAATCTTACTGCCATTGTGAGACCTACAAAAACAATTGTTCCCACCACTGACTCTGTAGAAACTTGCCTGTTCCCTGAGCTGCGTAACTATTATGTTCATTGCTGTTCCATTAGCAACAGATGAGAGAACAGACTACCAAATGGAAAAAAGGGTAATTAGGGGTGGGGAGAAGAGGTAATGTTATTTTCCAGCTGCTAAAATGGTACTGACAAACAGCAGAGACCAAAATGTTGCAAATGAGTCAACTATATCCCTTTTCAAAGCTGTTCAAACTTGCTAAAATGTATCAATTTTGTTAAATGAATGTGTGTTTTACAATAAAATGCTGTTGAAATTTAATTCACGCTTTAAAGAGCTACTGTACATACAAGTATAGCCCATTGACTGTAGGCCTTAAGCCTTCAGATTTGTGGGTTCCCTCCTCCCCCATTAATGATGATTATCTTTTGGTGAAGTCTGTTCTCCTTGGATTGCTGTGAAACAGCAGAGCAAGGCAAAAAATATTACTTGCAGGGAATCATTTCCAGTTGGTATAGGATAAATTGTAAGTAATGTAAGTGCTTCAGCATGTGAGACATGAGTGGTTCAAAAGCAAATGAAGGAAGCATCCACTAAAGGATGCGCATCATGTCATTTCCTTACAGTGTCTTTTTGTCTGTCATGTGATCTCCTATTTGGATGTGGATGAAATGTGGAAAATACAGACTTAATTGTCGGAATTAATAATGCAATTGTTTCTTTCTCCCCCTCCTGCATAGGCCTACGGAAGTGAAATGGTTAAGAGTAGATGATGAGATGCCTCAACACGTTGTAGTGTCGGGTTCAAACCTTCTCATTAATAACCTAAACAAAACAGATAATGGTACATACCGCTGTGAGGCTTCAAATGCGGTGGGGAAATCATCTGCGGATTACATGCTGTTTGTATACGGTACGTGAGGAAAAAACGCCATTCTACTAGACTCATTTACACATAATTGCTACATACCACTCTCTGAAAGCTTTTGAAAAAGTAAACATTTTGCTTAATGCTAGAATTTCTGATAGCATCTGACACATCCTCTCATTATATTTGGGGTTTCTGGGAAACCATTTCCTTCACTCTTTTTTCCCCCTGATGCTAGCCTCAGATGCAGAGCCTCTTATGTTCAAAGTCCAGTAAGTAACGACTTCTCGGAGCTATCATTGTAAGCTTGTCATGGAGGTGAGATGGATTGTAAGATGCAGTGCAGGAAAAAGCCAGGGCAGAAGCTGAAGGGGTTGTGGGGAGGGGCTCATGGGAGACGGGGGTGCTTAAGCTATCCTCTGAGAGTGCTGAATATTGTAGGACTGCTCCCTGGTTTGTTTCCCCATAGTGTCTTATCTAATCTGTTGTGTAATGTCTGCAGCAATGGTACAGGATTTTCTCTCCACTCTGTTTTTAGCAAGAATCAGCAAGCATATCCGGATAATTACAAACCAGTAAATAAGCTGGAGGAATGAGATGTCGTAAACATATCAATGGCTGCCAAACAGACACTAAAACATGCCTCAGCATCTTTCTAAAGTGCTATTAAGTACCTACTTTAATTCTTCAGTTCCTCTGCATTATTTTACCATCACTTTTAACCTTGTTGTGCTCTTGTCATGGAGGTCGGGCATATAATGAAGATTCAGTAGACACTTGAAGAAGGATCGCCAATCTAATTATGAACAATTCCCTTGCGCTACATGTTAAAGGCTAGTTCTTTAGGAAGATGGAAGATGCATGGTTTTTTTCATCTGCATTATATAAATGTTGACACTCCTAGTGTGTGCAGGTGGCATAGACAGGCTCTAAGGAGAGATCTGCATGAGAGCCAGTGGTCGTCAAGCCTGACTGTTTTATAAAAACCCCCTTGACTTCTCACAAATATTAAGTGATGTAATTTGAATTATTACAATTAAGATTGCGCTGGTATCGTGTTTTGGAAACTTGCTCTGGTTTAAAACTTAGTCCATATTCCCTCTGCCTGGAACAATACAGCACAAAATCCCTTGTGCTGACACAGATCAGGCAGCTAGAGAGCCCACCTTCTGACTTTCATACACACACGTTGCTTTACATGTACAATATTTTAAGCATTTATAAAGGGAGGCCCCTGTAGAAATGTATGTCTAAAGATGTAATTAAATCAGGGGTTTTCAAACTTCATTGCTTTGTAACTTCCTTCTGACAAGAAAAATTACTACACAACCTCAGGAGGGGGGACTGAAGCTTGAGCCTACCTGAGCCCCACTGCCCAGTGTAGGGGGCCAAAGCCTGAGTCCCACCACCCAGGGCTTGGGGCCAAAGCAGAAGCCCCACAGGTTCAGCCCAGACTGGGGGCCTGTAACCTGAGCCTCATCACTCCAGGCTGAAGCCCTCAGGCTTCGGCTTTGGCCCCGGGCAATGGGGCTTGGGCTTCAGCCCCAGCAAGTCTAATGCCAGCCCTGGTGACCCCACTAAAATGGAGTCACCACCCACTTTGGGGTCTTGACCCACAGTTTCAAAACGGCTGAATTAAACAAATACTGAACATTTCCAATATTTTCCCCTTAAGTGCCAAAAAAATGGCTTCTGATTTTAAAATGGAAGTTTATTTCATAAGAGACGCATCCATATTTCAGAGTCATTTCTCTTCTCTGGGTCTGGTGAGGTGGGGGATGCATTCACACCAGTATTTTTTCCTTAGATCAACAGCTATGTGACCTTGCAGCCCTAGAAGGAATAGTCTCCGTACTAAATGACAACATGAGAACACGTGAAACAAGGCTTATGCTTGTTGCATCAATGCAATCACATGTTCTGTATATTGTCCTAAACATCATAACTAAGGAGTTCATGTGAAACTAGAACTATGCAATATAATAAAACAACAATACAACGAAATGACTTTCCATTCCTTGGGTTGTTCGTATACTACTTGTCCTCTAAAGGACTTCCCTTAGAAACAGCTCTAGGTGGAATGTCTTGAGTTGGAATCTCTTGCAGTTTCAGGCCAAGAATTCAATGTGCTCTGGAAACTGAACTCCCTTCTGAATGTTAAACGTGGTCGAAGAGTGAAATTTTCAGAGCTCATGTTGGCACACACTGTCACTGGTTTTGCTTTGTCTGTTGTGTGAACAAGAAGTTTAGGACTGGCAGTGCTGTACCTCTCATTGGCACATCTAATTCACAGGAAAAGACTCAATTAAATTATTTTAAGAGAAATAAAAATTTCCAAAGATTTTTAGCTTGTGCCCTTAGTGCGTACGTATGACCACCGTATAGGCATGATTAGCTGCTTTTATGGTCTGTTGGGGGTCCATGGTCAAGTAACTGTTCTACATCTCATCATGTCAAGATTGTGTCAAATCAGGAGCATCCCAATCCAGCTCGATACGCTAGATTGTATAAAGAAGTCCCTTGAGGCCATGCATGTGCAGTCCAGGAATTCAGAGCTGTTGGTCTTATGAGAGTGGATTGCTTTTGGCTCCCTTCTCTAGTGCACTGGTTCAAATCTAACCCAACTCAGCATTAAGGAATACAAATACTATGCTGTGTCCTGTGTGGAAATGCGTCAACAGTCTGAGTCCACCTCTTAATAAAGCATTCATGTCTCGTAAGCCATCACCACATTGGGCATCTTTTTCTCAGCATGGAAACTGACCCGTGGAAGTTGCATCTACCAGCCTAGTGCAAAATGCATTAAAAGGTTTCCCTACTGCTTGCCTCTCTACCTGTTCCATGGATAAGTATGACTTATTCTCCAGGGCTGTCAATACAGGATTTGTACCAGCACCAAATTGACCTTAAGAGAGAGAGGAAGAAAATAGGGTGATTAGTCTGTCAAATCACTCAGTGTCTTAAGTCCCTTAATAGTTATTGGATGCAATAGAGTGTGATGACTGCAGAAGAGCTGTGACCATCTGACATGTCAGCCCTACTCCACCTCATCAAGGTTAATCTCCTTATAAAATTAAAATACACATATGTTTAAATATCATTCAGTCTAAAATGACTTCTAGCAGCAAGAACCTGCAAAGTGATTGGTGCGGAACTGTCCTTAACACCCCCGTGTATTCTGCTGACGTGTTATAAGGATGTCTAATCACATACAAGATAATACAAACTGAAAATGTTGTTGCCTAAAAATTGATTTCACACTGGGAGTGACCGAAGACTTTTCCTAGAAATCTCTAGTGTGATTAGCACATGAGACTAGACAATCATCTCCCCCAATCAGTAGAGACGAAACTGTCAGTAGCAGTTCCCCCCGGTAGAGATAGTGAAACACAAAATTCAGTTTTTCATCCTCAGTGACAAAGGTTGGTGATTTTCTTCTCATGCTTTGCTCTGTCTCCACTGGTAATAAAGAAACATCAGTGTAGTACCTTGTCAGCCTATCCCAAATTATTATTATGTTAGGATTATGAAGAAGTTATCTAATAAAGAAATGGATCCAGATATTGCAGCTGAAGGAGAAGGACAAAATGTTTAAAAACATTCTTCATGAATGATCATTTTCCCTTAGCTGACTTCACAATGAAGCGAACTCCAAGGTAATGTTTCTTAACTTTCAAGAAGTTGTACTGAACACAATAAAGGTGCAGCATATAATTAAAGTTTGGATGTATTAATTAGAGAATTTGGGAGCTCACTTGGAGATAAAAGAATAGCAGATGTGTCAGTGATGAAAAGTTGACATGCTTTAGATAAAATTTAAAATCAAAAGCCTATGAACTGTTTCATGCTCTATTATTGCAGAATGATTCCTTAATTCAAAGTCTTGCAGACTAATTAACACATTCAGTTTGATCATTTTGGGGCATTGATATACATATAATTTTTTCTTTCACATCTTTTCTCATCTTTCCTCCTTCCCCAAGTAACTTTTGTGAAGATATAGTACTCTATATGGTATAAATATTTTATACTGTAGAGCCTAGCACTGTTTGGTGGCTTTAACAGGTCAAGTATCTTATAAATTCTTTGTAAAGAAAAAAAAATGTCTTCTACTATTTTTTTCCATCCAGGTTGTGATATTAACAAAAGCTAGGGCAGCATTAAAATATTGATAAAGATATTGACTTTATTTAAAAAAAAAGTCTCAGTAAAATCTTGCATGCTTCGAACTTGATATTTAATAGTGACATTCTCATTTCTTTGTATTTTTTACTAGCTTAAAAGTAGTTTTACATCCTGCGGAGATGTATTGATGGAGGAAGAATAATGAAGTTAACAGTTCTGGAAAAAGCAAATGAGAGACTCAATCTGCTGTGGATATTTAGTCTGTTAACCGCAGCAGGAACTCCCCCGTTCCCCATCAGAATTTTCAAATGTAAAAGTAGGAAAAATGACATAGCACCATTGTCTGTCTTTGTACATAGCAAATTGTCCTCCTTGTTGTAGGAAGTTTGTGGTTTGTTTTTCTTATAGCTCTCCCATTCCATCTCTATCTCCCATCAATGACTAATTTGTGATAGGTTTTTATTTTTTTAGCATTTATAAATGACAGAACAAGAGAGAAATTTCAGGCCAGAGCCCTTCTGCTGGCATAAGTCTGTGTGTAGCTCCATTGCAATCAACGCAGCTATACCACTTTACAGCAGCTTGGTTCTGGCTCTCTGTCTTGAAAGCCAGGTGGGAAATTTGCCCCCTGCTTTTAGGGGAATAAAGACATCAAACAGCCATGCTGCTTTTCAGTGTCCTTGTTTCTCTCTTATCATTGTTGATCATTGTTGTGTTCTGCTTGTTTTTCTTAATTTGCCTTTTTATTTTCCTTTTTATTTTTTTATCCAGATCCCCCCACAACTATCCCTCCTCCCACAACAACCACCACCACCACCACCCCTACCACCATCACAGGTATGGTACCTTCATAACCATTGGAAATGTCCTGAATGTGTATTGTCTTTTATGTCTATAAACAGAAGCCTGGGGGGGGGGAAAACCAAAAAAAAAATATTTATTATTCATAATATACAATTCATGTACTGGTGTGTTCATCATCTCAGGAAGTTGGACAGTCCTTACTGCAGATATTCTAGGAACATGGAAACTAACATGTCAGACATGACTGACAGTCCATTTAGTCCAGGACTGGTGACTAATATTGGATACTTCAAATGAAGGTATAAACACCCCTATAGTATATCTAACACGGGGAGCGGGTGTTAAATATCTTGCTCACCCCAGTCGATATCAATTTCTGAGCTATTTATGCCCGGAAGCATGAAGTTTGTTTGTAACTTTGTCCAACTGGTGTGATTACAAGTGCTGCTGCTATTCATAATGTTTCATCTATTTCTGAAACTTAACAAAACAAGCTATCTACCCCAATATCCTGCAACAATAACACCACCACCTAGCTCTTGTATATGAGCCCACCAGTCAATTATGCATATTATTCTAATATTAAAAAGGATATTTTGTTCACCTTTTTTTAAGTTGCCTTTTAATTTTGAATTCCTATTTTCCTGTATTCTGGGACCAGGTAAATAGGAACACGCAACTGTCCATAATACACCACTCATTATTTTACATCCATCCATCCATCATCTCACTAAAGGTCCTCTTCACAGTAACTACATCTGTCTTCCCAGTCACTCCTCAAAAGGGAGGTTTTTCTGATTTTTCCCTGCTCACCTACAATACTCTGCTCATTTTCATGGCCCTTCCCTGGATGTTTTATTTCAGCTATATTTTTTTCTTGAGATAGAGGAGACAAAGTGACCACAATACTAAAGATAAGAATGTACCATCAATTGTCCAGTGGCATAATATTTCCGGTATGATACTCCTTCCCCTTCATAAAACAGCATAACATTTTATTTATCTTTGTGACTACCATTGTGCCTTAGCTGACTTTAACTATCCTGCATTCCTACCCCTGCTCCCATGTGACGGTTACAGCTAAATCAGAACTCATGGGTGTCGACAATTAATTTTAAACCTTCCTTTCAACGTGCCTTAACATGCTCTTGTCCCAGTGTATTTCATCTGTCATTGTGTTGTCCATATTTTGCCATGTCACTGTCTTCCTCCTTCCAGGTCCACTGTCTACCTCCTTACTAATGAACTTCGGAAAGTGCTGGTATTAACTTTTTCCCCATCTCGAGACTTGGCTATTTATTACAGTTTTTATCTTTTAACGACTTTTTATTCCATAATATGTCTTAACCTCTCACCTCATTGTGTCAAAGTTTCCTTCAGAGCCTTTTGCGGGGAGACTTCTTATCAAATGTCTCTTGGTCTAAAGGAACGCTGTAACTTGGTGGTTCTTTATACACTGTTCTGTTAATGCTTTCAAAGAGCCATTGTAACCATTTACAGTTAACTTACCCTTACAGGAACCAAGCTGCTTTAGCCCTATTACATTATATTCGTGTCGTGCATTGTAATACTAATGATTTTCTCATCTCTTTGCACTGGAAATGAAATAAGTATTGCTAGCATGTCATTTTGGGGCTCATTTTGTATAGGTGGGTACTCTGCGAAGCTACCCTTCCACACTCAACATCGTAGCTATTGCAAATAATAAGTTTACATGTGGTTTGTAGCTCAAATGCTTTGATCGTTGCTACCATCCAAGACTATAATAAGGCATCTTAGGCAACCTCCATGCTGATTCGACAGAGTTCTCCAACTTCTCCTTTTGGGTGCTCATAGCTTCCTCACTTTTTTTTATTATTTGTTCGTTTGTTTATTATTTTTAAATAAGTCACTCTTCTGGAAACTAAATATCACTGGCTCTTGGTATGAGTCCCTCTTAACTGATGTTGAACTTGATTATATTATATCCATTCATAGAATATCAGGGTTCAAAGGGACCTCAAGAGGTCATCTAGTCCAACCCCCTGCTCAAAGCAGGACCAATCCCCAACTAAATCATCCCAGCCAGGGCTTTGTCAAGACTGACCTTAAAAAAATTCTAAGGAAGGAGATTCCACCGCCTCTCTAAGTAACACATTCCAGTGCTTCACCACCCTCCTAGTGAAAAAGTTTTTCCTAATATCCAACCTAAACCTCCCCCACTGCAACTTGAGAACATTACTCCTTGTTCTGTCATCTGCTACCACTGAGAACAGTCTAGATCCATCCGCTTTGGAACCCCCTTTCAGGTAGTTTGAAAGCAGCTATCAAATCCCCCCTCATTCTTCTCTTCCGCAGACTAAACAATCCCAGTTCCCTCAGCCTCTCCTCATAAGTCATGTGTTCTAGTCCCCTAATCATTTTTGTTGCCCTCCGCTGGATGTTTTCCAATTTTTCCACATCCTTCTTGTAGTGTGGGGCCAAAAACTGGACACAGTACTCCAGATTAGGCCTCACCAATGTCGAATAGAGGGGAACCATCACGTCCCTCGATCTGCTTGCAATGCCGCTATTTATACATCCCAAAACGCCATTGGCCTTCTTGGCAACAAGGGCACACTGTTGACTCATATCCAGCTTCTCGTCCCCTGTAACCCGTAGGTCCTTTTCTGCAGAACTGCTGCCTAGCCATTCGGTCCCTAGTCTGTAGTGGTGCACGAGATTCTTCCGTCCTAAGTGCGGGGACTCTGCGCTTGTCCTTGTTGAACCTCATCAGATTTCTTTTGGCCCAATCCTCTAATTTGTCTAGGTCCCTCTGTATCCTCTCCCTACCCTCCAGGGTATCTACCTCCCCTCCTAGTTTCCTGTCATCTGCAAACTTGCTGAGGGTGCAATCCACACCATCCTCCAGATCATTTATGAAGATATTGAATAAAACCGGCCCGAGGACCGAACTTTGGGGCACTCCACTTGATACCGGCTGCCGACTAGACATGGAGCCATTGATCACTATCCGCTGAGCCCGACAATCTAGCCAAATTGCTATCCACCTTATAGTCCATTCATCCAGTCCATACTACTTTAACTTGCTGGCAAGAATACTGTGGGAGACCGTGTCAAAAGCTTTGCTAAAGTCAAGGAACAATATGTCCACTGCTTTCCCCTCATCCACAGAGCCAGTTATCTCGTCACAGAAGGCAATTAGATTAGTCAGGCATGACTTGCCCTTGGTGAATCCATGCTGACTGTTCCTGATCACTTTCCTCTAAGTGCTTCAGAATTGATTCGTTGAGGACCTGCTCCATGATTTTTCCAGGGACTGAGGTGAGGCTGACTGGCCTGTAGTAATTCCCCAGATCCTCCTCCTTCCCTTTTTTAAAGATGGACACTACATTAGCCTTTTTCCAGTCGTCCGGGACTTCCTCCGATCGCCATGAGTTTTCAAAAATAATGGCCAATGGCTCTGCAATCACATCCGCCAATTCCTTTAGTACTCTCGGATGCAGCGCATCTGGCCCCATGGCCTTTTGCTCGTTCAGCTTTTCTAAATAGTCCCGAACCACTTATTTCTCCACAGAGGGCTGGTCACCTCCTCCCCATGCTGTGCTGCCCGGTGCAGCAGTCTGGGAGCTGACCTTGTTCGTGAAGACGGGCAAAAAAAGCACTGAGTACATTAGCTTTTTCCACATCCTCTGTCACTAGGTTGCCTGCCTCATTCAATAAGGGGCCCACACTTTCCTTGACTTTCTTCTTGTTGCTAACATACGTGAAGAAACCCTTCTTGTTACTCTTTAATATCTCTTGCTAGCTGCAACTCCAGGTGTGATTTGGCCTTCCTGATTTCACTCTTGCATGCCCAAGCAATATTTTTATACTTTTCCCTGGTCATTTGTCCAGTCTTCCACTTCTTGTCAGCTTCTTTTTTGTGTTTAAGTTCAGCAAGGATTTCACTGTTAAGCCAAGCTGGTCGCCTGCCATATTTACTATTCTTTCTACACATCGGGATGGTTTGTCCCTGTAATCTCTATAAGGCTTCTTTAAAATACAGCCAGCTCTCCTGGACTCCTTTCCCCCTCATGTTGTTCTCCCAGGGGATCCTGCTCATCAGATCCCTGAGGGAGTCGGTCTGCTTTTCTGAAGTCCATGGTCCGTATTCTGCTGCTCTCCTTTCTTCCCTGTGTCAGGATCCTGAACTCGACCATCTCATGGTCACTGCCTCCCAGGTTCCCATCCACTTTTGCTTCCCCTACTAATTCTTCCTGGTTTGTGAGCAGCAGGTCGAGAAGAGCTCTGCCCCTACTTGGTTCCTCCAGCACTTGCACCAGGAAATTGCCCCTACATTATTGTTTAGTGGCTTGATCCTATTACTGATGCTTACGGATTTTGTTGCCTCACTGGTTATTCGATGTTCTGCATTCACCATTCATGCTTTGATCCTGAGGCTGCTGCAGCACCCTTCGCTATTCAATCTGTGCTCTTAAGAGTTGGCTTTTATAGCCGCACACATTCTTAGTCCTTCTCCAATAGACTTGCTTGGATCAGAAATCTACCAGCCACCCCACCCCTGTGATCCAGGCTATCTTCACAGTTTTCAGGGTCAGTCGTTATTCAAAATGCACATAGCACCACTGATGTGCTAGCTGGCTTCATCACCATGCCCACCCCTTCTCTCAAGTTTCCCTTCTGTCCTTCCTTTGTAATCTGCCTTTTCCCATGTAACATTCCCTGTCAGCTGGCCCTGCCCTTGGAGCATTTCAGGGAAAGTTATTGTAACGGCCTTGGGCCCTGATGATGATCCTAATCATCTAAATATAGCTCCCCGGATTTCTCTGACAGTTCACTTGTGGTAGACACAGACACATCAAGATCGTAAGATCTTCAGACTCCTGAGGTCCCTTCCATTCCTGATTATTCTATGACTCTGAGAGAGATCCACATGCCTGGTGAGATCTGACAGCCACTTATAGAGGGCAAGTCATGGGTATCTTACGATTCTTGCAGCAATCAAACATCCATTTTTGCCTGTTCCTGATGGTAGAATCCCTTCTCCCCTTACCTATCTAGTGAGTGTAACAGTGTGGGTTCTCTCTTCTGAGGAGAATTTATTCACTGCTGGAGAAGTGTTGGAAGGGAAAATGCTTCTAAGATTCCCCCCACACACACACACCTACTCTTCCTTGGTGATCTTCCATCAAAACGCACCAGCTTCCTTGACTGGAGGCTCAAATCCGTCACTTCTGTGGTGGGCCTGCTATTCTAGAGTGTAATTATACTCTTAAAAGTGACTATATAAGAAGTGCATAGTTGGGTTCCATGTTTTGTCTCAGTGAATTGCAGATTGAAATTAGTCCATTCACAAGTGAAAAGGTAGTTTTCTAATTGCTAACCCAGCAAAAGCACTCTGGGATCTGGAAGGTCAAGGTGGACTCTTGCTTTCTATGCATCATGGCCAGTAACAGGGAACCTACAACAGGAATTCTGTTAATCCACGTGAGGTGGTCCAGAATGCCATTTCTTCTGCCCCTTGCTATGCTGGTTTTGCAGTGCTAAACATCTGGTAAAAATAAAAAAAAACAACTTTTTTCACTAAAGTAACCAGTCGCAGGTTGAAATAGGCAGGGGGCAGATGTATTGAGTAAGAAGAGGGGCCAATATTGTATATAATTACTGTTCTGACCGTGGCCTCATTTGAAGTCTCTACCTGGCTTAGCTTTAAATGTTTTATACTTATTCATCTACCAGTTAAGCAGACTTTGCCTCGAGGCTCAGTCTTCCTTGCTTCTGACATATGTATACATATACGTATATCGTCACATACACCACTAGACTATCAAGCAAATGCATACTCTGCAGTCTGCCACAAACTGGGTTCCCCCACACCAAACTTTGGCTGCTTAGCAGCCATGTGAAAAGGATCCTAGGTACTCTGGTTTCTAAAACAGAGCTAAAATGCATGTTTAAACACAATTATGCTTAGCCATAACCCTCAGCAGTTAATCTGGTTGGTTTGACCAATGTGAATGGGACCAGACTGTGTTGGTGACATTGTACTCTGTTCTACTCTTACCCAGATCACTAGGAGCTTTTCCATTAACTCTAATGAGGGCAGAAATAGGTCAATTGTGCCAAATTCCTTGGTTTCAGTGTGGACTTTCTGTTTGTCTCATTCAGTTGCTGGCTTCTCCGCTTGAGATTTGAGGCCACCTTACAGATGCACTTTAACCTCCTGAACCAGGAGTTGTATATTTGCTCTCTGCACAGAATGCCTTTGTGCTAATGAACAAGCTAGCACTGAAGTGTTGTCAAACTGAAGTTGCTACTGGAATAACTTTGTCAAATCCCTCTCTTTGATGGATGTGATCGTGCAGAGTTAGTGTGTCTTAGCAAGCCACTATATATGTATTTATCTTCTTCTGAAGGCTCAATATCTGCACTCATGGAATTTAACATTTGCTCCTCTCTCCAAATAGAGTAAAGGTTATGGAACTGAACATTTGCAATCTCCACTTCTACAGAGACTAGACAGTCTACTAAATTTAACTAGAAACCCAAGTCTGACAAATGGATATAAAAATTAATTTCCGCTCTTCCCCTACGTTGTTTAGTTCATTGCAGACCCTGTTAACCTTAAAGCTTCAGCAGCCAAACATGAATGAGTAAGTTCCTGCAGTTTTATACTGAAGTTTATCTTCCTTTCTTTCTAATAATGGGTTTTGCAACTGAAATCCATTTACAAATTAGCATCATTGCAAGAATTATTTACAGCAGTGGGATAGAAATACTACTTAAAAGCTTCAAGGGACAATACATAACTTCTAATTTTATTGCCTCCAAAATACTGAACTGTTCTCATAAAGCAGGGGTGGCCAAACTTACTGACTCTCCAAGCCATATACGATAATCTTCAGAAGTTCGAGAGCCAGGGCGTGTCTGCCGGGACTAAGGGCCTCAGCCCTGAAAAGCGCATCTGCTAGGGCTCAGCTTCAACCCCACTCCTGCTGAAGCCCTGAGACTCTCCTCCCCACATGGCAGAAGCCCGTAGCCTCACCATCCCAGTCTGTTTCTCAGGGGGAGGTGTGGGGGACTCCACTAGCTGCACTTTACTGTAAAAGAGCCACATGCAGCTCTCAAGTCGCGTTTTGGCCACCCCGACATATAGTCTGAATACTGGTGGTTGATTTTGTTCAGAGGTGGTAGTGTTCCTTTTTTTACATGCTTAGTCTTCCACCCAAACCAATTAAAAGCATTTTTAAATGGGATTCCTCAAATCGGACGAGATTTTTATCTCAATTATACTTCACCTTCTCTCCCTTCATTCCCTGCACAAGCTGGGGGCACACTTAACTGGCATCACATGGAAGCTGAGGATGGTTCTGCCAAGACCCCATCTTCATAAGAAAAATGAGCTGTGTTGGAGAGAGTTTTCATTTGCAAAGCACCTATTCTCTGCATTTAAACTGGACTCCTTACCAGATGCCCCCTCCAGTGTAGAGTACGCTTCCTGATTCAGGTGCTGAAGATGCTTTGAGGGCTCACTTTTTCTACAGTAAATAAGAACAGGCGTAGGGGTGGGCCCATTTGCGCTTGAGCAGGTTCAGTAGGTTCTTCAGCTGTCGACTCCAGTGGCAAACACCCATTTGATTATTCATATAAAGCTAAATATACTAGGTGGTGCTGTACAGCCATTACAGGAAGGCATGCTTTCTACACCAGAGAGCTTGCGTCGCTATAACAGACAAGATATTTTTGTTACAAAATATGGCCCCTGTTCTGTACAAAATTCCTCCCCAACCTATTAACAATCCCTGTTCAGTGCTGCCCCCTTGCCAGCCCTAGATGACAACCTAAGGCAAGACTTGGCATGCCTTGGTTGTCCATTCAGTCCACTTCCTGAGCATAAGTGTCTCACTCTCACTCCTGATGTGACTGTGAATGCTGCTGGCATGGACTTGACCTGATCCGTCAAGCTGAACTCTAAAAGCTGTAGTGTAGCTGTAGTGCTGTGAGGAAGTCATGGAGCTTCCAAAGGAGCACAAGCTTTAAACCATTTGCTTTGTCTCTGCTGCTTTGCTACTTCCAATTTATCACATGATGATGGTTTGATCTTTTCAGTATCTATACTGATTTTCTGACCATTCTTTGGCATTTCAGCTGTTATCACTGGCAAATCCTTTTTTATCATTTAAAATTGTCCTTGTGAACATTTGTTCATTAAAATGTACAATATGATATGGCAGAGCAAACTGCATAATTTAAATTGCCACTGGAGTCTTCACTTGAAATACCCCCTGTAGGGCTAATTTTCTTCCACCTCCGCACATAAAACAATTAATTGTTTACCCTGTACAGTCATGTTTGTTGCCTCCTCTGCTCTTGACACTTGTGTGTAACATCGCAGCAGTTTTAATGGAACGTGGGATGTACTTGGGATACTTCTAGGGAATCCCTAGTGTTGCAGATTACATGTTTGAGCATATATCGCATGGAGGTTCCTTTATAATTTGTACAGAGACTTGAGTGGAATCCTGTAGCAATGCCAAGGCTCCTCAGCAACTTATCACATCCTGATCCTGGACTGGCAGGTTACATCATCAGATGACTTGCGTTTAAAATAATTGTGAAGTCTTTTTAAATGTATTAAAACATTTCTTTAGGATAAAGGGATGCTGGAAGGTTTAAAAATAAACACATCCTTATTGGTGATACCA
Source organism: Dermochelys coriacea (assembly GCF_009764565.3). NCBI lineage: Eukaryota > Metazoa > Chordata > Testudines > Dermochelyidae > Dermochelys > Dermochelys coriacea. Next base: position 15,846,144 of record NC_050089.1, on the reverse strand, counting down.
TAGATCAGTGGTTCTCAAATTGTGGGTTGGGACCCCAAAGTGGGTCACGACCCCGTTCTAATGGGGTTGCCAGGGCTGGCGTTAGACTTGCTGGGGCTCAGGTTACAGGCTCCCCACCTGGGGCTGAAGCCCTTCAGCTTCGTGCCCCCGCTCCTCCCCCTTGGGATCGTGTAGTAATTTTTGTTGTCAGAAGGGGGTCACAGTGCAATGAAGTTTGAGAAACACTGCCATACATGGTTAAAACCAAATGGTAAAAATAGAATGAACTTTTCAGTTTTTTTGCTGCTTTTAAGTTTAAACATTAGAAAGTAAAATTATTAATCTACTTCCAAATCTTATGTAAATGTTCCACTGTTTAGATTGCAAACACTGGAAGAGGTTGTTGAAGTAGAAATTAAGTATTTTTCATACATTTTTCACTTAAATGTTCGTTTTATTAGTATTCCATTTTGTGAAATTTTAAATATGGGGACTAAACAACTTGACTGTCTTTATAAAAGATAAGTAAATAAAAGGTAGGTGCTGCCAAACCTGGAATGACTTCACACTTAAATATTGTCTAGGCTAAAGCTACAGTACTGGTGCCTAAAAATTCCAAGGATTTCCTTCTCTGCCAGATGAATTCTTATGAATAGCATTGAGTTCCTGTCTTAAAAAACTCTTTCTGAAGGACAGGTTAAACTTAGACTCCAAAACTAAGACAATGGAAAAACTTTTTTCCATCTTTGCATAGGTTTCGAATATAAAAATGGGAACTCTTGTATTCATTAGCTAAAAAAAATGTTGCCCCCATTTTAAAATTGGAATTTACATCTTAGAAAACTCATTTAAAATAATTTTATTCCCACCACAAGTTTGTCCTTTTCCTGATTTCAGCTGCTAATGTGATGAACTACAGCTGCCTGGGATTTATTCCAGGAGTAATCCAAAAAGATTATGGGTGAGAAGTATGCTGTAAAAGGTATTTTGAGCAAATTTGTTTGTGGGAGGTTCAAAGACCATGTGGATTAATGCGGCTACATGTACAAGTGGATGTGGAATCTTCATGCCTAATCGGTTACTATAGATGACACTTCGTGATGCCAGTGCTACTGTTCAGATGAAATTTAATGGATAAATGGAAAACTTGTTTTTCCCATGAACTTCTACAATGAGTAATGGTGATCAATTCCAACCTGGACTGGGCAAACTACAGATGGCCCCAGCAGCAGTTTTGTCTCCTTTCCTGAATGTTTCTTTAAAGATGCAGCAGTGTATACAATTTGACATTTGAAAATCAGAAAACACTAATCTCAAAATAAGAGCCTCACAGTACTCTTCTGTTGTTGTAAACTTGGAATGTGTACACACACACACAAAGCCAGGTGTTTGGTGCCATGCAATGCTTCACAAGCCGGTGCAGAGATTTACACCGCTTAGTCATTCCTTTCCCCAAATTATTTATTGTACCGTTCTTGGTTTCTGTAGAAGCTTCCCTGTGTCCCTGATAAAATGTCAAGTTAATTTACCATTAACATCATACTCCTCTGACATTTTCATCCAATATGTGATCACATTAAAGGGAAAGAGGAAGAGAGAATAACCTACATACTTGTAAAGAAATAACTAAGCCAGTCTTACCCCACTGCTCTGTCAATAACAGCCAGAGCACTTTGATTTGTGTGTTACTCATTTGTGATAAAGTACTGCAGCAATCATTTTTACTTAATTGTGCATCTGCAGAAAAGTTGTCTATTTTGAAGTAAGAGGACTGATGGAAAAATTATAAAACTGCTTATTCCACTTCTCAAGATATAGTCTAAATATCTACTTAGTATTTTTGTTGAGTTCAAAGTTCACAGGGCTTCTCCATGACCGCTGGTATATCTAGTAGCTTCCAATATCTGTGCATGCTGTAGGAAGAGTCCTCGTTCTAAAATAATAGCTACTAACCCCCTTATCCTGCAAAGAGAGGAACATAGGCGAACCCTTTTGACTTCAGGGAGCTTTGTGCAGATTCTCTTAAGTTTTCTTCGCAAGGCTGGGGCCCAAGCGAGAGTGCATATTGTAGGGCTTTCTGGAAGAAGTGTTAAAAATCCCAGACCAAGTTGCAGCACCAGTTCTAGAATTCCACCCCCGCTCCCAACTACACAAAGCTACTCAGCAGATCCTGATAATTTTTTGTGAAACATCTGGTCTCCAAATGAAGCTGTTTCAGGGGTGCAATGCAGTACACCTCTGCAGAAGCTTTGAAGCCAACTTGGAATTATTTTACAAAGAATGATCTTACAGTATCAAACACCGAGTCCATTCATCATTCTTCTGAGAAGACTTTAGAGATAAAGGATGGCTGCAGCTCTGCATTATATGTAGGCTTGAATTCACCTCTTCCTCCCTCCTGCCACCATTGAGTTTAATTGAAGTGTAAGATAAATGAAATGAAGCTAGGCATTAGGTCAATGGAAATTAATAGTAAAAGGAATACTGAAAAAATCTTCTATCTTCTATGGATTTGAAATAAACCAGAAAATAATGTTCTTTTCATTTAATACAGAGCATTCATTACTTAGGGTATTGCTGTAAAAATGGTAACATCAAGGGAACTCATGCTTGCCCTAGCCTTCTAAATGAGAAGTAATCTGAAAAAAGCAGATGTAACATGATTTCAGCGAGTCTGATCAGAAAGTCTAATGGCTCCTTTTTTTACTTTAATTAAGGAAATAAACTAGAAAGGAACTATATTGTGTTTGTGCTTCTTAGTTTGGTTTAAAGTAAAGACTGACATGTGAAATGGGTGCAGTTGAGTCTTATGTGCACTTTTAGATGCTACTCTTCTATCCATTCTAGCATGGGGTTTGTTTTTAAAAAGCCCCAGCGAATCTGTAGCTTCTTATAAGATAGTAACACTGCAGTTCAGTTGGAAATAGAAAAAGCATTTTAAGTTTATGCATTTAATTTTGTTCCTAAGATTTTCATTTTCATTTATGATGTTGATTCTGCTCAAGATTACGGACTAATTTATGGATTAGCTGTAAACCCTCAGTCTGTCACGCTCAATGAACAATTTTAAGTTGGAGAGAAGCCATATGAAAGAATTAGAATGTGCCACAGCGGCCCGCTTGTGCCACTGTTTCAACTAAATATTGCCTTGCTGCCTCTGAGGCAATGCATTTTTTGCTACTTAGTTAAATGGCTGGTGTCTAAAGGCTTAAATGTTGCCGGTGTCTTCCCATTTTGCAGATATCTTCATATTCTACCACAACATAATGTATATTAGAGGGTTTAATTCATTCAAGACCTGTCCGCAGTAAACTGAGTGAGTCCTATGACAGATACTAAAAGGAAGGCAACATTAAGTGAAATATGCAACTTTATATCAGCAGAAAAATTCCTTTTTGGGATACCATGTTTGATGATGCTCATAAAACAGTCATCTAGTGCAGTGTCTCTTTCTAGGCTACTGTACCCCTTTCAGGAATCTGATTTGTCTTGTATACCCCAAGTTCCACTTCACTTGCTTACAAAATCAGATGTAAAAATACAAAAGTGTCACAGCACGCTATTACTGAAAAAGTGCTGATTTTCTCATTTTTATAAATTTATAAATTTCTCAAATTATAAAATAGACTGGAATATGAATATTGTACTTACATTTCAGTGTATAGCATAAAGAGCAGTATAAACAAGTCATTGTCTGAATGAAATTTTAGTTTGTACTGACTTTGCTAGGGCTTTTTATGTAGCCTGTTCTAAAACTAGGCAAATATCTAGGTGAGTTGATGTACCCCCTGAAAAACCTCTGAGTACTCCTAGTTGAGAACCACTGATCTAGTGAACATTGTATGATTATGGATGTGTGGAACTGGAAAGGCCATTGGATTGTTTTTACTACCCCACATAAAACAATTTTAGCTGAGCCTTACTAATTAAAATCATATTCTTTGTTTTACCTTGAGGTTAACAGTGCTTTTACTCCACCTCAATATTTTGTTATGTTCTTCTTTCTATCCTCTGTACTCACCTCAGAATAGAAAACATCCAATGTGGGCACCATAGGATAAATTTCATTTTCATAAAATTCTATCATCACTAGGGGACCTGATCGAATGCCTGCTGAAGTCACTGAAGACTCGCTCCTTGACTTCACTGGACCTTTAAACTAGAAACAATAATACACACCTTCCCTTCAGCTCGATAGGAGAAAATATGATTTCTCCCTCCAGAGTTTGGACCATAAAGTTAATCAGTGGGGTGACATGGTTATCCTCCGTATGAAATAAAACTAAAAGTGGGTAACCATGCTAAAATCCAGAGGACTGTTTTTAAAAACGAGTTAACCTTTGGTAAAATCATAAGATATTCTAGCGCTAGCTTCCCGCACAGTCTTTGTTGTTACTGCTGTATTTCTTCTCTTACACCAAGCAGAACAGTCATGTTCTTGAGTGATTTATACACCATTTTGCATATACTCATTAGACTCATCCCAAAGGAGCACAGCAAAAAGCTAATTTTCTCTCTCTCATAATGCAAAATAATCTTCAAGTGTGTGTTGTTTTAAACCTCTGAACAAGAGATCATTCCTCTGCAGTTCAGCATTGTACATACATTGTATGTATAAAATCCTTGTTCTGAAAGAAGAGGGTGGAATTGAGAAGGACCTCCAGAAATCGCGTTCTAAATCATTAACTGGTCTGTTTCCTGCTGTAATCATCCAATCCATTTGCTAATCATAACTTTACCATTCCAGCTGCAGAAAACATGTTGTTTGACTTGGATATTTGTTCTCGCTTATAAACTGCTTGAGAACTTTATTTTTGTAAGCTGTTGGTGTCTGTCCCCAGAAGAGGAAGCGAGATGCACTGTCGAGTTCACACTGTTTCTTGACTAATATCTTTTCCAGCACATGAGTACAAGGTTGCTTCTAGCAGTTTTATTTAATCGTAATGCTGACGTAACTTTTTTTATTTCAGGAAGACAGTAAATTGAGACTGTTTGTAGATGCCAAGATGGTATCTCAAGAGTTGACAGTTCTGTAATTCTTTCTAAACCACACTCCCTATCCCCACCTCCATTTTCCCCTTCACCATTTGCTTGTTTAAAATGAAGCATTATCACAATGCTGCTTCCAAAAAAATAAAGGCCCACTCTTGTTCTCATTTTTTGTTTTGGAAGGCTTCCATGCTGCCTTCACCAAAGTTCCCAGCATGAGAACAAGTGCTAGCATATTAAGTAGGTGTTAGATTTGATTGCCGAGATAAGAACAGTATATGTTGGCAGTGGGAACAGATTAATGATGGCTTGATAATCTGTCATGCAAATCTTGGTGTAGAGTTTGTTAAATTGTGCTTTTTTTTTTTGCTTTGATATGTAAAGCGTGCAGACTTTGAATCTGTAAGTATTGTGTACTCCTTGTGTGATTCTCGTTTTCACTGATGGTCCAGAAATTCAAACATAGACTGTCCTTAGCTAAATTACAAAGGAATAGCCCTTCATGCTTCCTGTGGCTTATTCTGAATGTGGAAAGAGTGCAGTTCCTATGGTTCTGAGGAGAGCATGTTAATTGAGGGGGAACGCCTATGTGAAATTGTGTACTGTAATTATAAAACTAAACTTCCTGGCTAGTTTACAGAAATGATATGTTTTAGAGTGCTGCTCTGCACTTTAACATATGTTTTTATTCATTTAAACATTGCCTTTGTAGTCCAAATGTAGTCCTTTGAAACCCCTTTCTGATGTGAATGACCACATCTGTACTGTACTGAGAGTTTGAGGATATTTTTGTAATATTGACAATTTACAAAGACATTCTGAATAACCAGCCTATTATAGCATGCAACCAAAAAATGCATGTAGTAACAATTTTCTGACCCATTCAGCATAGTAATGGGAGTGAAAGTAGAACCAGGTATAAGTCAACAAATGGAGATAGATTTTTCCATTTACAGTGTTGCTGAAATGTAAATAGATCCAGTAGGATAGGGAATTTTTGGGAAGATAATCTAGTTGCCAGTACACTCATCAGAGCTGAGGTGGTAGGAAGTCCATCCAAAATACAGGTTAGTATTTATAAACTGTCTATATGTTCAGCACTGCTCCTCTTCTCTGACAGAATGTGATTTAGATTGCAAAGCAGCAACTCCAAAAATATTTCAAAAGCCTTTAACAAAGCTTTGGAGTTTGATGTGAAGCAATTTTTCTAAACCAATATATTCGAGGCTAGATGAAAAGAATGCAATATATTTAACTTGTAACGTGGCACTCAGCCTCCTGAAAAATAAATGCTTTCTTCAGACCTTAGCAGAAAAGACTAAAAAAGGATCAGAGATCAGGCAGTCTTTCTCAGCAGAGGAATTGGTAATCTCCACTTGCCATCCCAGTATTCTGTGAAGACTTGTACTTTTCAATCAAGTGAATGTTTCATTGGTTCATGATTCATTAGAACCAAGCAAAAAGGCCACCTACAAATTTAGTATGTTTGAGTGAATGTGGTCTGTGAAAACAGTGTACTAGTCCTCATCATCTCCCTGTTGCTTAATTGTTACCTCCTGATCAACCCTAAAATGAGTTTGATGCTGAAATTAAACCATGCATTATAGCACTTGTAGGTTTCTTGGCATCCAGCTGGAGGAGGGGAAACTTGAGGCTGGTTGATTGACTTCTGATTGGTAATGAAGGACCTCAAGTGAACAGGCTGGAGGGGAAGATTATAGTGAAGGCAATGTTTGAATGTATGAAACCATTTCCAGGCTTTAGGTCTCTATCATAGTTTTGAGCATCTGTGTTTTGTAAGTACTTAACCAGATTTGACATTGGTGGTGTTCCCCACATTTCATGTTCCCCTTAGCTCTTGACCGCCAGTAAATATCGTCCTGACAAGACTCCAGAAAAACAAAGAATTTACTAAAAAGAAAAGGAGTACTTGTGGCACCTTAGAGACTAACAAATTTATTAGAGCATAAGCTTTCGTGAGCTACAGCTCACTTCATCCGATGCATTTGGTGGAAAAAAAGTTTTTTTTTCCACCAAATGCATCGGATGAAGTGAGCTGTAGCTCACGAAAGCTTATGCTCTAATAAATTTGTTAGTCTCTAAGGTGCCACAAGTACTCCTTTTCTTTTTGCGAATACAGACTAACACAGCTGCTACTCTGAAAAGAATTTACTGTTTTCCTCAGGCTCACAGCTTTTGAATTCAAGGCATGTCCTTTAAACAGTGCAACTCACTTCAGATGCTTTTTGCCTTTCATTTTATTATTGCTTGTCACGCAATGTTCTTTGAAAGCTTGCTCATATATTATCTGTTCCATTTTTTCCATTTTCCCTTTTTTTGCATGCTGTTCCTCCTGTTTCTTCCCTTCCTCCAATCCTCTGTTCCCGTGTGTAGACACAACGGCGACGACAGAACCGGCAGTTCACGGTTGGTATCACATTCCTGTTTATCTACTTTCTCAGCACTGCTGAGTGGCAAGGCAAGCTTGGGGGGGGGAGAAGGGAGGGGAAGGGGGATGTAGTCTTCAAGGGAAATCATGTTTCAAGTGAACTGATCTCATAAATATAACATAATTTTTAAGGCTTGAAAGGATGTCTAGTCTTGTCATTTCTGTTGAGTTTAACCACCAATTGTTAAAGTCGTAGACTAGCAGCAATTCCCAAAACTGATGGAAATAGCACGTATGTAAGAGCAGTACAAAGGGAGCGACTGATTTTTAGTAATCCTTATTACTGGGGTAATCACATCAAAGATTAAAAAGAAATCCGGCTTTTAAACATATGAACTCAAGTTTAATTTAAGAGATGCATAAATTTTCAGTAGTTTTTTTTTTTTGGTTTGTGAAGAACTTGAATCCCTTAAGTCTGTTAGAGACAAGTGATATTTTTGATATTCTGTAGACGTTCCACAGAAGACGCTCTCATCTCATAGGTCGGGAGTAAAGTTTTCATCATCACCCTGTGGAAGAGCTTTTTTAAAACAAACACCAACCCTAACTTTTCTTATTGTCATAGCAGTCTAGCAAACCAATCCTTGTCTTCTTTCAAATTAGTCTATCAGCTTGACAGCTTTTCTTGTTCCCTATTTTTTAACCATGTTCAAATATTCACTTCAGGCCAAAACTCCAGCATACAAAGATCTTGACACACATTATTTATTTTTAAAACAAAATGACACCAACCTGGCAGTTGTAATGAATTCTAATCCATATTTTGGGGGAAGTAAAGGGATTAATATTAATTCTTTTTTCACTTTGGTAATGCAACTGTTCCAAGTTTCACCCTGAAATTTGGTAAGCCAATACATCCATAATGTGGAATAATCATTTTCTCGTCTCTAGTGAGACATATCTTTGGCAACAATGAAGGAAGGGGGACTGAGAAATTAAATGAATATGATGATGATATACAATACAAAAAGGAGGAAAACAGTCCTTGTCCTGAAGAACTTGCAATCTAATTTACGATACATTTTTTTTTTCAATTTGTTCAAGAAATCTTTTTAGGACGTTTTCATATTATTCATATACTGCCCACCTCCCCCTCTAAATTATGATGACAGATGGTGTCTGTTCAATGCTACACGTTTTTAGAACTTCAAATAAAACTACAGGCAAATACAGATGAAATAATACTATGAACTTCTGAAAAAGTCGGCTAAGTAAAGTTCTACAACTGTAGAAAATGCACAATGGGAGATGTGCTGGAATGACTTAACACTAGCTCTTTTCCACCTCTAATCTCTGATTCAGGAATCGATTGAGATATTAAATTTCAGATTCCTAGGATAATACACCATTGTGCCTCTTAATGTTGCTCCACCACGCACCAATCCTAGTCATTAATCAGTTTTATCCAGAATTTCCTGATTTAGTGACTCATTCCAGCCCTCCAGGCTTATTTCTGGAGTGTTTGTGAGTGAATACTATTACTTTCTACTAGACATTTTAAAATTCTTTACTTTCAGGTGGACTGTGGAATTTAAAAATATCTTGGACTAATTAGGATGACAAAGTTAGCAACAAAACGTGTAGCCATAAAGATTAGGAGTGGTATTTTCTAAACCACTCAGTGTCGGCCAAACACTGACTAGGAGTTTTAACATGGGCTTCCCAGGAGCAGAGTTAGGCCAACACTGAGTGCTTGTGAAAACCCTGCTTCTATTTCTTTCCTACTCCACAGGCATCCTCTGATCACCGAGGATCTCTTTATATTTAGCTTCTATTTACTTGCTCCTCCCTTCCTGATCTCATTATCAAAGGCTCTGTGCTACAGAGGTCATATCCCCTGGCAAAAGAAATCTGGACATGTGCCTTTACAAGGCTAGTACATACTACTCCTTGAATAATTGGAGGTCTCAAGAGAAATATAGGGAGGCTGCATGAGCTTTATCAAGTGCCCTGGCCGCTGCTAGGACAAGAGCAAGGCCAAGACTGGATCTTGAATTTCAGTCCTCCTGATAATAGCGCACTCGGCACCTACTCAGATCACAAGACAGGTCCTACTGCTCATGCAGTTTAAAACAAAATATTCGAAAGACTTTTCCATCTTTATTTTACTACATCTACCAAGTCATAAGCCTGAGATTTTCCTTAGAAACCATTGACGATATTAGAAACATCTGAAATGGAGTAGGCTGTTGTAGGAATACACATGGCTTGACTTTGGAGTAAATCAAGTTCTTCCCTTTTCTATTTTCCTTTTACCCATGTGGTTTGATTCAATACTAAGCATAGCAAATTGTGTGAAACCCGTTCATCATATCGATTTTAGGTTACTGGGTTCTCCTGATGCTTGATCAGTACTTTACAGCCAGAGAAGAGTTGATGGATTAGAGGCTTTTACCATTTTAATTCCTCTTGATACTAAAGCAAAAATAAGAAACTAAAAAACATTATGGGGATGCCATGCCTCAAACCTTAGGGATCTGTATAAGAAAAGCTTAATATGTCCAGTTTTAGGATACCCTGATTCATCTAATACCCAAAATTTGTACTAACACATCTTTTTTGGTATCTATCTAAAATCATAGCCGTTTGCAAGTAAACCTGTTCTCTGCGTCACTGTGGGGAGGGTTAGAAGGGTCTTCCATTCCATAAACTAGGATTGGTAAACTTTACCAAGGTTGATATCTTCTTTGTCTGAAATAACACTTTTGTTGATCTCTGGGCGAACCTGGGCTAGTGGGAGGGAGCGCCAGAGGTATCAAAATGAAGTCCTTGAATCCATAACTGTTATGAAGAGTTGATGTGGGTACATTTCAACTGCTGAAATGTTCATGTTTCAGAAGGAAATCCCATTGGAACACAGTTGCAGCAAAATAACAAATATTTAACTATATCTACTAATAACTTGAATTATTTAACTGTTTAGGGAAAGCTCTGAGAGGGCTCCATTACACCAAAAAGCACCTGTTTTTCAGTCTGTTAATTTACTGGTGAGAGAGTTGTCAGGTTTATCACAGACACAACTTGAATGACAAGATGTGCTAGGCAAACTAGCTGTGACAGTCTTTTCAGCCTTAAAAATGTACCTGAACTCCACAATAGCTCCCTCTTAAAGGGTTCTTTTCCCATGAAGACTCTTGGGTTTCTTTCCAAGCTTGTGTTGCTCGAGTGTGTATGGAGTATACCAGATGTTTGTGTGTTGGCCATTTGTTCTTACCAATCCGAGTGAGCATGTACACAAATGATTAGAAATGCATGGGCATGATATAAAACCAAATGGATTTTCTCCAAAAAACACTTAAAATTAATTAATTTAAATCCAATAGATTGGTAGTAAAAAAAAAATGTGAATTTAAGAGTGGAATTTATGGCTCGTGATACAAGTACAAAACTACAATCTCGGAAAGGTTTTTTTGAGTGATTACAATTTTTGGAGTGTATCCTAGAGGCCTGGAAAAGAGGAGCCGTGTGTGTGTGCGCGCGCATGTGTGAGTGCGTGTGTGCACGTAAAATAACAGCCAAAAAAACCCTGCCATTCCTATTTTCTCATGGTACAGAATTTGCAGCAGTAATGCATGAGTGACTTAAAGCACGAACTTTATTAACTCTTCTGTTTAAAAATGAAAGCTTGACTAAATTTTCTTGTGTATTTTTTTCCTTTCTCTGCACTGTTCATTATCAGAACTCTAACAGCATGGTCATGGCTGGCAGTAGTGCTTGTGTTTCTGCTGCACTACGGTAAACTGGTTTTACTGAAAAAATTTAAAAATCCGCTTTCCCTTTCTATTTTTTCATTTCATAGTGCCAGTGGGGTTGAAGCTCCCCCATGCATTTTGAAATCCCAATTCCCTGCACCAATAGAATTAATGTGAGAGTTGAACATGGTATAGCAATGGCAAAAATAATTAAACATCTAACCCCATAGACTTTGGAGAACAGGCCGTGTCCATTCCCCCAACTCTGCATCTGCCAACATCTAAATTTATTTGCTTTAACAGTTTAAAGTCTTTCGTTCCATGGTAGGCTTAGGAGCTTAGCCTCATAGGTCATCTACCCTTTAAGCAACTTCTCTATATAATTGTCCAACTCATTCTTTTACCGCCTATATACATAAAGCATGTATCTGAGGCCATGCTTTTGTTCATAATGCACTGTGTTGCCACAGCAAAGGCAATATCTGAACTTTATAATTTTCTCAAGTTCATACTTCAAGTCAGTTTTAAACAAGCGCTAAACCAGTTTAAAAAATAATAAAAACCAGCGCACATTGTACTTCACTACAAATGGCACATCCATTCTACATGTGTACCTATCTGTACATATTTATCTGAGTACATAAAAATGACATTCAGAAACTGTAATTCAATCAAGGGATCCTGCTAACAGCATACACATTGCAAAAGCACACCCTGAAGAGGCTAATGAATGGAGGAGAAGTTTTTGATGGCATTTCAGCTATAATCTTTACCATTTTAGTGCAGACAGAACTCCCACGACTAATACCAAGGAAAGAAACTGGTTGAAAAAAACCCCTCCTAAAGCTGACAAAGCAGGAAGGCAGCATTTCATAATAAAATGTCTGACCCCAAAATCTGATTAGAGGGTGGGGGAGGAAAAAATATTATCCACCTCAACATTGTAGATGTTTATGCTAAGGAGGGGAATAGGTAATTGGTAGCACATGAGGGGGTTTTGATGTTGATGGTAACATAAATGGCCAATGTGGTGTTAAGTTACTGTTTCCTTTCTAACAGTCGCGCACTGTGAAAATCAGGCTTAAGATGGCATCCCAAAGTGAGTCATCCAAAAGCACTAGCCACTTTTGAAAATTTTGACCATATAAACAGTCCAGTAAAGAACAGTCTCATGCTGGCTTCTGTATTGACATAACTGGGCAACGGTGGGCGCCTAACTGCTGTTTGTTCCATTTGAAAATTTTCCCCTTAATGTATAACCCTAATAGTAAATGTAACATGGCTGCTACTCTGAAACCTGTAATTTAAAATGTTACCTTGCACGTCCAATCCTTGGGGCAACTTAAATAAAATATCACAAAGATCTCTATGTATGTTTTAAGATGTCTGTCGACTGGTGTATAATGATTAACATAAAATAGAGCCCATAATTTATTTCCTGTCTTAGAAGGAAAGAAAATAATTGTTGCATTAAAAAAATAGAGATTATTTATGGCATATCACACAATGTTATTTTGTCAATATAAATCTGAATAAATAGATGGCGTACTAACATAATCACTTAAACATCTGTACCTGGAAGAGATGAAACTTGTAACTCGATGTTTTTACCTTTACAAGTTTTTATTATTTGGCAGCAAAATGGCATTGGAGTGAAAAGTTAACTTTCATGTATTTAAAGAAGTTGCAAAAGACATAGCATACATTTTAATCAGAAATGAAGAGAGAGGACTTTAATAGTCGATATGAAAGTTTAATGAGAAAAATCGAGAAGTAATTTACCACATATCTAAAATGGCTCGCAACAGGTTTTAATACTTTTTGGTGACATTTTTGAGTGTACCAGGTGCAGGTAGAAACTGAATTGCTGAATGGTTACATTTCCTTTTTGAAAAAGATTCTTTGCTTCATAAAAAATGCAGCTTTGCCCTTTTTTCATTACTGAGAAAACGAAGTTCCCTTTAAGTGAAAGAGAACATTGTACAGAAGCAATTTTAGTGAGATAAAAATTGAATGGCTGCTCTTCAGAGCACAGGTTTGCATGTCTAATTCTTCTGAGAGTCAACTCTAATTATATTTATACAAAGATGATCATATTACAGTAAAAACTGTGTAGCTTCCTGAAATCTAACAGTGGTGCAAAAACAAATTTCTTGCCATTAATCTAAATGGTTTTCTACGTTAGTAGATAATTCAAGCAGTAGATTCCAGATGACGTGGTGTATTTTAAACACTATCATTGAAAATGACAGTTTCATCTTTAATGAGGTGTATGTTGACTGCTGCTTTCTACCGGGGAAATTTTGCAGATCAACAATATTGTATAAACATCTTGATCTTTATTATTAAAAAAATATACCTCTATGCCATCTTCCTAAAATCCCTCTCCACTCAAAAGAGAACTTGAAGTAAACACAAGCTCTAAACTCCATTTTTGCCATTCCTCAGTACCAGCTATCCTTTTTGGAGCATATATAAAGTTCTTCGATACTCATTGGGCCACGTAAATGAGAGGGATTAACTTTCTAAGATTTGCAACTATATTGTTACGGTACTTTTTGTTGCCCATTTATAATTATTATTTGAATAATGGTAATGTGTCTTTATACAATGGATAGTCATTTCTGCAAAAGAACACTTTCAACCAATGAAATCTCCGGAGACTTGGGTATTATTTCTGCTCATACAGCTAAGGCCCTGTCCACTCTAGGAAAGAGCAGCAATCTGTTGTCAGCAGTTTTTAGGTAATCTGGTGCTGGCCATAGTTTGCCCTTGTCCATGCACAGCTGATGTGGTCAGCAGCAGTTCAGCTACAACTGTACTATTTCTTAGGGTATATAAATCTGAATGTACCTTCTTTGGCACCCAGTCACTTTATTTGTTTATTACAAATACCAGTTTACTTCATCGCACTGGGTGTTCTCCCTTAATTAAATAGGTTTTTTTGAACTTTGGATACTTTATTTGTGCTGACACTTTAACAAAGTAGTAAAGAATAAGATTGTCCTTGCTGAACTAAATTTTCTATGCCTCCTGTCAACCCCTCAAAAAACCTTTTTTCAAACACACTAAAAAAAGATACAACTGTTCAAACCAAAGCTAGTTGGGTTGTGGTGGTAGCTTGCAATAGCTCTTAATATTCAAAGGTCACAGAAGGGGTTTATGCTGCCTAACTGCTTTATCAGCTTTGAGGATACTTTTCCACAAACAGATCAAATTTTGAAATTAAAAAGAAAATAGTTTTCCATATCAGATTTTTTTTTACTGAAGATAGAACCTGCAATCTGCTTGTACAGCTGCGGTGCAGTTTTGAAATATGTTTGAGCGATTCCACATGTCCATTCCACTGTAGGTGCGCATCTCATGCCCAGTTGTTGATTTTTTCCCTCAGCAGTACCCATCAGGGTAGTGTGAATGCCATTTGGTGCCTCATGCCACTGCATGCAGGTACAAAGGGCCATGTACCAACGACCCCATTTAGTTACTTCCTCTTGCTAGTGATGATTGTTGGAGCACCGCACTTTGTATCTGCAAGCCTTCCTCCTTTTAGTGTGTATCATAGCTGTAGAACTAGTTTTTAGTCTAGTGTAGTGTTTGTGCATATTTAGAGTAAATTTAGGGTAGCGTTTTTCTAGAGTGGGATTCAGAGCCTTGTAGTGGACTAATGCCTCTGTCTCATGTATCAAATCTTGTGCCAGTGAGCAGCTCACACCCCATCTACCTTAAGTGTCTGGGAGAGGCGTAGGTGAGTGACAAATGTCATGTTTGTAAAAGATTCAAAGCCCAATTGAAAAAGGATCGGGCTGCCAGACTCAAGTACCTGCTTGTGGAGTCTCTGCTTTGCCTGCCCTTAGAACTTTCCCACTCTGAATGCATCTGAGCATGTCTGAGTCAGTTAAGAGTGCTTCCCCTGTAAAGAGTCCAGAGGCAGATCCTCATTGCTGGTACCCAAGAAGAAACAATGCGAGTCTCCCAAACACACTATTGGGATCTTCGAAGTCTATGGTGAAGGCACTTGAGCAGAGACAGGAACTCGTAGGTGCTCTCAAAGAGGAGCCATTCCCAGACACAGTGAGTAAGCGAGGAGGGATTGCTGACTCCAGAGGCTGGGACAGGTCCATTACAACCAATCCCCAAAGGACCAGTGTGCCTTTCGGTACCATAGACTCCGGAGCCCTTTCTGGTGCTGTCTACAACCAAGGCTTTCGAGGCAGCCGGAGAGTTGCTTAACCTGTCGGTGGCAGCTTCCCCTGCTGTTTGGGTATATCGCCTGGTACCAGGATTGGAAGCACATGTTCCCAGGGTCCTGTTCCAACCCCAGAGCACCATTCGGTACTGGTGGCTTTTGTAGTTGTGGCCCCTCTCCATAGGGCTCTATCTAGAGAAAGCCAGTGATGATCTCACTGGTATCCTCATCTCTAGACTCAGAGCTGGCCTCCCCGGCCCCAGTGGGGTCAGCTCCACTGTGATCTGAGGTATCAGAGTCCATCTGATCATGTGTGTCTTGCCCCAAGCATGCCCAGCAACTGCAGTGGGGTGCTTGCCCATCATGGTACTGGCCACAGCTGCAGCACGCTAAGGACCAATGGCCTGCATACAGCTGGGCCCTGCCTCTATATCAATGTCCCTTGTAGAACCCTGGGTGCTTCCTTCCATGTTCTAGAGTCTCTTCGCTCCCTTCCCACCCTTACACGGCACCTAGATGCTGGGAGAATCTGCAACAAGGTCATCCGATGAAGTGAGCTGTAGCTCACGAAAGCTTATGCTCTAATAAATTTGTTAGTCTCTAAGGTGCCACCAGTACTCCTTTTCTTTTTGCAACAAGGTCAGTCTTCCCTCCTCCAGGGTCATCCAGGTGGAGGTGCATGCTCAGGACTGTCCTGTGGAGGAATTAGAGGAGGGACCTTCTCAACAATCTTGGGCTGCCTCCTCTTCACCATCTGATGAGTGGTAGTGACTGAGCCAAGCTCTCACCCTCCTGTCCATTTCAGAGCTCACTGAGACTTTGTTGAAGAGGGTGGCTGCAGCTCTGTATCTCGAACCAGAAAAGGTACAAGAAAGGTCATGCATGCTTGCGGACATTTTAGCCTCTGGAGGACGCTCTAGGGTAGCTCTCCCTATTCATGATTCATGTCAAGGTTTTATAGTAGACCCCATCTTCCCTGCCAACCACTGCTAAAAGGATGGAGAGAAGATGTGTCCGTTCATGGGGATTCGAGCGCTTCTATAATCGCTCTCCTCCAGCCTTCCTGGTAGTTGCTGCTGCTGCTGCTGCTGAAGAGACACTGGGCCTCAATATCTAAAGGAAAAGAAGCAAAAAAGCTAGACCTGTTCGGCAGGAAGCTTTACAGCTTAGGGTCGCAAACCAGCAGGTTTTGCTGGGCCAACACAATTTCAGCCTGTGAAGTACCCTGAAGTTCAGAGACAAGCTTCCTGATGAGGCAAAAGCAGGAATTCGCTGCTATGGTGGAGGAGGGCAAATTAGTTGCCAAGACTGCTTTAAGCCATAGAATATGGTGGACTCTGGCTCGAGCAACGGCTTCGACCATCGCCCTGCACGTTCATCTTGGCTGCAGTCATCAGGTCTTCCCCCACAGGTACAACAAACCACTCAAGGCCTCATTTGAAGGCCTCACACTCTTTTCCAATAAGACAGAGGAGAGGCTTCATAGTCTTAAGGATTCAGGGGTGACCATTAAGTCTCTGGGGACTTGCACACTGGTGGCAATAAGAAAGCCGTTCCACTCAGAGCTTTCCCGATACCTTTATCCCTTCTTGCCACATATCCAGAACCTGTCCACAAAAAGTAGAAGTTACAAGAGGTGACCACCTCCTCGCTCTTCTGCAGCTGCCAGTTCTGGGCAGATTGGGTCCCCTGAACAATCATTTTGACCTGTTGGTTAAGAGCAGTGTACCACTCCCCACAGTGCCATCTTTCCCACCCCAATTACCTCTCGCATTTCCTAAGTGTTTGGACTCACATCAACATGGATCAGTGGACAGTGGAACTGTGTACACCCTTCAATTTGTTTCTGTACCCCTTCCCTGTCACTCTTTGGGGACCACTTTGATGAGAGCATGTTACTTCAGGAGATTCAGTCTCCCCTCCTCATGAAGCTCATGCAGAAAGTTCCATGCCTTTCAGAGAGAAGGGATTTTATTCCCATTCCTTCCTAATCCCAAAGGCAAAGGGAATATCAGGCCTATTTTAGTCCTAAAGCAGCTAAACAAGTTCTAAAAGACAACACAATTTTGGCTGGTTACTCTAGCATCTATTATCCCTTCCTTAGATCCCAGGGACCAGTGTACTGCTTTTGACTTAAAGGATGCTTATTTTCATGTTGCGACTCACCAGAGCCACAGAAAGTTTCTCTGATTCATGGTCAATGGATCCCACTACTGGTTCGCATCAGCCCTTCGTGTGTTCACAAAATGCATAGCTGCAGTAGCAGCACCCTGCGAAGGCCAGGAATCGGTGTATTCATCTACCTAGATGACTGGCTAGTGAGAGGCTGGTCCAGGTTTCAGGTACTCTATAGTGTAGCCACTCTTCAGTCTGTTTTCAACATGCCAGGTTTCCTAATCAATACAGAGAAATCTATCCTGACGCCTGTTCAAATAGGATTCATTGAGGCAGTCCTGGACTTGACAAAGGCCAGGGCTTTCCTGCTGGAGCAGAAGTTCCAATCAATGCAGGTTGTTGCTCATGATCTGTCAGAATTGCCTCAAACTTCTAGGAGACACAACGGTGTGCATTACATGGTGCAGCATGTCAGGCTATACCTCAGAGAACTACAGGGTTGGCTAGCCCCGGTGTACTCACCGGCCCATCATCAATTGACCTGGTGGTTCAAGTATCTGCTCAGATCTTGTCCTCCCTGTAGTGGGGGTAGAACCTGCAAGTGTTGGTGAGGGAGTTTCCTTTTGCTCTTCCATAAGTCAGTCACTCTAGTCACAGATGCATTGGATCTAGATTGGAGAGCTCACTTAGGTCCCCTTTAGACTCGGGGCCTTTGGTTTCTTCAGGGTCTAAATCTCCATATGAATAGTGGGGCACTATGGACCATCTGTTTAGCTTTCATGGTGTTCCTTCTGCGTATTGAGGGGCGGAATTCATTGGTACTTTAGACAGTTCAGCAGCCATGTTCTAAGTAAACAAACCAGCTGGAGCCCATTTGACAATGTTATGCCGGAAGGTGACCCTCCTTTGGAATTTCTGCATCACTAGTTCTATCAACCTGAGAGCTGCTTACCTTCCAGGAGTTCAAAACTCTCTGGTATACTGCCTGAGCAGGACATTTGTAGATCACCACAAGTGATTTCTGAGCCCAGATGTGTCCAGGTCCGTTTTTCAGCAGCAGGGAACTCCAAGTGGTCCTGTTTACAACAAGAGCAAACAAAGTTGTCTTTTTTTGTTTGTTTTTGGTTTTGGGTTTTTTTGTTTGTTTTTTTTTTTTTGTTCTTGAGCAGGTCACAGCCCAGGTTCGCTGACCGATGCGTTCCTCTGACCCTGGTCAGGAGGCCTGTTGTGTGCCTTCTCTCCTGACCAAAGTCTTGTCCAAAGTCAAGCAAGATTCTGCTCACGTTATTCTAATAGCCCCAGTGTGTCCATGTCAACGTTCACTCTTCTTCGAGTTGTGTCCCTGTGGGTGTTCCACTGTAGGTGTATCTGCGTCCCTGAGTCTCTAATTGGAGATTTTAGGTAGCAGTGTCTGTTCGGCCCACACATGCGCTCTCCCTCCCTGCTTGAGTCACCTACAGTGAAATGGACACGTGCAATTGCTCGAAGGGGGAAAAAACCTTTCATCTACCTCTTCAAGACGTGTTGCACATGTCCATTCCACAACCCACCCTCTTTATCAGAGCCTTTCTAGTGGGAAGGAACTGAAGGGGGGCCGGGGGCAACATGGCCATTTTTACCTGCATGCAGTGGTGGAAGGCAACTCCTGTTGCCCTGATAGGTACTGCTGAGGGAAAAATCTCTTGACACTGTCTGAGGTGCACGTGCACACACAGTGGAATGGATATGCACAACACATTTCAAAGAACAACAGTTATGGAAAGGTAGGTAACCTTTTTATCCAAGATATCCATAAATTGATAAAATGCTGTTTGTGTCAACATTAGCCAAGGATTTCAATTTATATTGTAACTAAAAATAAAATTTTACATACACTCTTGTGTAATCTAAATAGAACTGTAATAAAGTGATACATCACACCATTTGACAGTTAACAATCAAGGTTTGGGAAGGGTTTTTGCATGCTGTTATGGATGAGTGATTTTGAACATTCACCTTCATGTTTCATGTGTTTTAAACAGTGTAGACTGAGGAATCTTTCTGACAGTCTATCAGTACTAAAGTAGACGATTGGAGAACTGCATTTACAAGCTAATCTATTCAAACCATCCAAAGGTGGCAAGTGACTGACTCACTTTTTTTTCCAGTAAATCCATCCTCAATTGTTAAGTGTATTGTTGTTGTCCCTTGAGGAATATAAAGAAAAACGAGTTTGTTTTTACTTGTAAGGCTTTACTCAGTTGCCAAATTCCGCAGAGGAACTGGACTATGGGGATCTCTCAGGTAAGGGCTAGTAATTAGGTAAAACACTGTTGTGTTCAATCTGTGGATACTGCTTCCACTTTGATTTCTGCATCTTGGCCATTTTGCATTGCACAGTTGCTGTTGTGTAGCAGTTAATCAAATATAGAATCCTGTCTTTTAGAAATATACTTGTGTTCTGCTTCTTTTTTCCTCTCTCAATATTGGCATGCATTTACATATTAACATATTTCAGAATGGGGGCAGGGAAATGTATGCAATACGATATGATTCATATTTCAGGCTGTCTAACAGCTACTTTAAGTTCATTGGCTTGAAATAATGTTTTAATCCTAATTAGAGAATGGTTCAGTTGAAATTTTGTTACATTTGTAAAACACTCCTGGATGTTGGATTGTATGAATGTCTATAAAAATGCAGTTTGCACTAAATCTACCCTGCCAGCTACTTCATGTTATGCTGGGAAATTGTCATGACGTGATTATCTCAAGTGGGGAGAGAAGGGTACAATTCTTTTATCACGTGCTATAGTGTAAATTAATTAGATGCTTTGAACCTTTTTTTCACAGCAGACTGAGCAACTTGCACAAGTAGGTTTTATTGCTAATACATAAATGCAGACATTACAGTTACAAATTAAGAAACACACCTCTCTTCAGCGGGTGATTACGGGAGTGGATGTAGTTGAAACAGGCGTAAACTATGGTACAAAGACTTAGGTTAAATCACTTGGTCTCACATCCAGTCAGATGAGTGCCTTCTGAACGTTCTAAATACTCTAATTTAGCACTTATTGTCGCTGCTTCACTTTTAATTGTTCGTTTTACTGACCCATTTTTATTTGTGCTTTGAGGTCTTGAGTGCACATCAACTGTGAGGCACCATGTGAGACTTTTAAACAGCCAAGAAAGAAATGGGCCATATGGGTTCCCCTTCAGGCATCAGAATGTGGCTCTTCCATGGTACACAAAATCATGGAGAAGTAGACCCACTTTAAGTCCTGCTTCCATTGTGGGACTACTGGCTATTGTTATCGGGGGCTGGTTATAGGGTGCACAGGTATTTGGCAGCAGCTCTGCCCAGAGGCATCTTCTTGATTTGATGCTTCTCCATTTTGTAGTAAAAAACAGTCCAATTTTATACCCCTTTTTATTCATAGAAAGGTTTGTTTTATTCCCAGTAAACTTATTGGCATCTTTTTGTGTGTCACTAGAGGTGTAAATTGGCCAAGAGGTTAGACCTTTTTTAACTACCATGCATTTTATCAGAATAAGACATCCCATGAGCTATACCACAGCTGTAGAGCCCGGTGATGCTGATAATGATACGGCAGGCCTGAGCCAGTCCTGATAGCTAAGAAGTACCAGGTGTTTGTGATGTATCAATATATGGAGGGGAAATGATTGTTTTGATTCAATAGTTAATTAAAAACAAAAAAACCTATAACTGAATAACTTAGAGAGGAATTCCCTAGTCAAATTGCTGAAATGAATCTCTTCTATCACTCCTGTCACTGCTTTCTGAGCAGAGCTGTATCTCAAATTCCTGACCACAGCACAAACTCTCAAACTGAGTGTAGCAGGCTGTTAAGGAATGGATAGTACTGACTGGCATAGGGACAAGGTAATAATTTTGTTTAATTTTGCCATTATGCTTCCAATGCAGCCAGTGACTCATTCTGTCTAGAGGCATTGACAGGATAGCATATTTTCTGCTGATAGGTGTGTTTTTCTGTGTGAAGCTTTAAAATGTAGGGCTAAATTTTCAAAAATCTTCACAAAATTCGTTGCAAACACACCTGCTGCCCATAATAAGCAGGTGAGAAAGTGTCCTGTTTGCATGAGCACATGCCCATTTGGTATGTTTTTGCAGCTGTAAAACAGACCATGTGTTTTGAGAACTTGGTCTCTAGGTTAATATTGTGTAGATTTTTTAAAAGCTGTTTCATCAGTTATGTGCATGTGCCCAGAGATGAACACCACCAACTTTAGTCATCAACATCACTTAGAATTACAAAAGTGTCTCATACCCTTCCTTAGCTATAAACCAGAAAACACTAACCCCTTAAGCAAAAGTCTGAGGGTATGTCTACACTGCAAAAAAAAAAAAAAACCAAAAAACAAACAAACAAAAAAAAACCCTGCATCTGACCAGGGTCAGCTGATTTGGGCCCGAGGGGCTCAGGCTGTGGGGCTGTAAAATTGAAGTGTAAATATTCAGGCTCAGGTTGGAGCCTGGGTTCTGGGATACTGCGAGAGGGGAGGGTCCCGGAGTTCAGGCTCCAGTTCAAATGTCTACACTGCAATTTTATAGCCCTACAACCCCAACCCTGCAAGCCCAAGTCAGCAGGCACAGGCCTGCTGTGGGTGTTTTATTGCAATTTAGACATACCAGGAGTAGCCAGATGGGCTGTCCAATCAGCAAACTCAGGCTCTCTGACATATGGTAAAGGTAAGTTCCAGAGTTGAGAGACACCTGCTGGAAATGCCCAGCCTCCAAACTTCCAGTTCTAAGGCCTATGAGTGAGTGTCCAGCTGATCTCATGTCCTTTACATGTATGTTGAGAGACCGGCATTTTGGTGGCTAGCCACCATTCAAGCACATTGGGCTTCAAAAATGAATAGCACCACCTTGAATTGCATCCAGAGTTGAACAGGAAGCCCCTCCAGACTGCGAATTATTGATGAGCTCTGGCATCATTAAATGCTAGTTCAGCAACAGGGTTTGCTCAGTATGCCATTCATTTCTGGTATTCATATCCTGCCAAACAGTTCCCCAGGGGCTCTCCCAACTGTACAATTATATAATACATCTGTTTCCCTGCCTCTTGGTAGGTAGTTTCCAGTGGCCTGTATGACTTTTGCTGCTTGAGGTACATCTGTCCCTATGAGTTTGAAACATTTGCTCTGTAACATAACAAGACCCTATTGGTGTGAAATAATTTGTTTTATGCTCACAGGAACTCGTGTGAAATTATTCCCTCATCAACCCCTCCTTGGTACCATAGTGTCAGGAGTATCATAGCTGTAGTCTTGTCAATCACTGACCTGTCACAAGTGGCAAGATTTTTTTTGCTTATGATCATAATAATCCAGTTACATTAATTTAGTAAATTGTATTTTCCCTCCCCGCAGATGCATTGTGGTTCTTTTTTTTTCTCAACGGTGTTGATACACATCTTGTAAAACACTGAACAATCAAGGAACAACCATGTAGCCTCTGCATCTGGTTTGATTAGCTAATCAAAACCCAATTAGCATCTTTGTTCAAGGGGGATGCTGATTAATCAATTACTATTGATTGTAAGTGTGGCTTCATTCTCTAGCAGAGACACTCTGATGAAACAGCCAATAAAAATTGAGCAGCTGTCATAGTGATTAAATTTATTAAAACAAGATACATTTTTTATGAAGCTGTCTTGAAATGGGTCACTGCAGAGGAGCTTTATTGATTGAAGGATGAATTCCTTGAATTTCTGTAGTTTAAATTAGAGACCAAATTCAATTATAATACAAGACAAACAGGTTAACACCAGTCTTAAACAGTCCATCAATAAATTTAGAGTAGATGTATCACACTTAATGCTAAACTGTTGTCATGAATAATAAGATCATCCATTCCTACTGCATCCGGGTAGCAATTCCAGTCCTTCCCTATTATGGATGAACATGACGCATTTCTCCAAAATAATGACAGGCACAAAAAAACCCAAACCCTATTGCTGCTTCAGCTAATACTATTTTCATAGGTGGCTTGATAAAACTCACCACAAAGCATGTTTACCAACCAAAATACTTCTTTCAATAGAAAATATAGTTTGAAAATGTTCATGGTCACTGGTTTGTTTGGTTTTTTTGGCCTCCTAGTTATTAGCAGAGATGGACTGGCTTTTTTATTACATGTTGTTAGGCCTTTTAGACAGTGGGTAACATCTTCAAAAGTGCCTAAGTAATTTAGCAGCCAAAGTCCCATTATTAAATGTGATTTAGGTTCGGAGCCTAAATCTCATTGAAAGTCAATGGGCCATTGGCTCCTAAGTCACTTTTGAAAATGAGACTTTGTCTCCTAAGTCACTTATGCACTTCTGAAAATGGTATTTCATTAACTTTAACTTTAAGTTTAAAAGTAAGATATTTATTGGGCTTATGGGTTTTTTTAAAAACCATCTCTTGTCTTCCCTTCCCCAGCACAATCCATGTATTTCAAAAACATGAGTAGTATGGTAGCTACGAACAGACTTAAAAAATTGTCCCACATCAGGGCTTAAAAATTAATTTCCCCTTAGAAATGGAAGCACTGTTAAGAAATTTTTGTGGGAGTACAGCGGTAAATCTCAATTGCTGAAATTAACGGCCACACTGCACATGCACAAAGAGATCTATCAATCTTCTGCTTTCACAGTACAAATGTGCACAGAAGAAACTTCAGAGCTGTCAGTTACCCCCTATTTCTCCCCCCAGAAAATGTTTTAAGACCTTGGTCTACATAGCAGAATGAAAACCAGGAAAAATAGATGTAGCAGCTACAGTAAATCATTGGAGTAAAACACTCTGTTCCCTGAGCCAGAGGTGGGACAAACTATATCTCCTTAAGTGCTTTATTTATACTGTGCCCCAGGTGGTAGAAACAGAGCCTTAATGAGCCACAATGGAGCGCATGTAAGTGCAGTAAGAACCACTATGCATTGTTAAAAACATTCCTTGAGGCTAGTCTGGTCTGGTGATGTGGTGCTGGACATCAAGTTGAGAACCTAAAGTTTCTCTGCGCTGTGGGATTTGGGAGTGTTGTGAATAAACCTTCCACATCCCTTTAGTCACCCTGGGAGCTACTGTGAAGAACCTTGACTCATTGTGGGGGCAGCTGTTTTGTGCAAGGGGGAGGGGTTGATATAAACCCAGCTTCTCAGTTTTAAGTACCAGGTCTAAACTCCATCAAGGACTTGAACTTGGTCATCTAGGGCTTTCAGTTCTTGTGCAGATTTTTAAAATAAAACATTCAGTTTGTCAGTGGTTTTCAGTAGTTTTACAAGTGTGTTGCTTTTTTTATTTTTTGGGTTTTTTTAGCTTCTAAATCAGATATGACTTGGATTTTAAATTCGGACAAATGATAAGTCCATTGTCATATCTTACCCAGCCTTTCTCAAGTTCTAAGGCTTGAGTTCTCACCACTTGCAAAGAAAATAAAAAGGAACTCAAAGGAGCTGGAAAAAATGTAAAATATTGCATCTAAAAATGGCCCAGTAAATACAGAGTCAAACAGAACCATTCACCAGCTAACTGGAAAAGATTTGCCACAATCTAGCCTAGAGCTCCAATCTTGCTCTAGCTGTTTTAGCCCACACTATCCGAATATTGCCACAAAAATCCACTCCCTTCTTTTCAGACTACCGATAGTTTCCAGTATTCTGGTGGTTTTCAAACAAGTACTACTTTGGAAGTCCGAAGTACTATGTCAGCTTTGGAAACCTGGGGTTAATAAGTTTAGTTATTTTATATATTTAAAGACTAACAGGATATTCAGGTTTTAAAAGCGGCTGTTAACTGCATATGGTACTGTGAAAATGATTCTGGACAGAAATTGGCTGGAATCAAGAGATGCATAAGCAGTTTCGCTGATCATTTTCAGAGTCCAACATGGTGCTTTCAACTGTTTTTTCTCCTAATTTATCCTCCCTCTCACAAAAGGTAAACATGAGGCACTATGGATTTTTCCTTAAGCCAGAAAAATAGGTAGGCAAAGTGAACGGAAATTCTAGATTGCACACTGCCATGGGTTCACTATTCACTGTATTATTTAATCTGTCCTCCCCAGAAATCTGGAAGTAAATCGAATTGAGCTATGATGTCAAAGTGCATTTCCTTTTTTCCTCATGTATACTGTTTATCAAATATGTTCATTTCAAGGAAAACTTCAGGTTTAATATACTGTCAAAGCACAACTATTTCTTAATTTGTGGATAATGTAACAGTTGGCATATCCAGTTTAAAAAAACAATTATAACTTTGTAATAGCTCCCAAAATCTCTGATTCCCTGTACTTTTAAATGGGGGCAGAATGTTCTGGCTGTTAGTTCATATCAGGCAGACCCCACCGACCCTCCGGGTTGAGATGTTTGAATTGGGGGCTAATACAACAGCAGAGTCAACAGCTCCATTTTTTCCCTCCATGGAAGCAGTACAACAGTGTTTAAAAATTCATTGTTTCAACCTATATTAAGTTCTTAGTATAGCCCTTTAAGGTGGTGGTGAAACAAACCACTGCAGTTTTCCTTTAAGATGTTTTGACATATTAGAAAGCACCATATTTAAAAGTTGGATGATTTTTTTTCTTTTGCTACCGTGCAAAGTAGCTGCCAAACAGAGCTGTACCACTGCATGCTGCTCAGAGAGCAACATGCTGCGTTTTATGTTCACCTGTTTCTTACCTTCCTGCATTGCTTCCTCTCAACCAAACACACCCTTAAAAATGCTATTCACTGTAGAGACCAGCGTGCTCCAATTTATATTAACATCTTAATGGGAAAGCTGAGCATGTATACATTTCCTACTCTCTGACAAGAGGGAATTAAATGTCAGAAGGATTTGTAGCATCTGTAATTGAATTGGTGCTGAGCAAAGCAAATCTTAAGGAAGAATAACTTACTAGGATTAGCAAACAATGTGGCATTTTGTCAGTTCCTGTCATCTAGCCTGCTCCCCCTTCAGTAATAAAGTTGGGTTTTTTTTGTTTTTTATCACAGATAGGAAGCTACAGTGGGTTTTGTAAATTGGGGGCAGCATTTTTCAGCAGATGCCTTTTTTTTTAAGGTCAAATCTTTGTTCCTGCCATCAATTTGGGAAAGCTGCTGCTTCTGCCCCTCCACCCTCCTCCTCAAAAACATCCCTTTCTTTACAACAAAGAATTGGTATTAATCATTGACTATTCCCTGTGTTAGGATAATGCCTCGCCTCCCCACTGTTCTGAAGGGGCTTGAGTCATTTTTTGTAACAATACCTGATCTTCAGGGCTAGTAACTGAACTGAAAACTCAGCATGCACGGACCCTACAATCCAGGAAGGAGCTCTACCAACTGGAAAAGCGTTCGTGTGTGTGGATATAATGTATACGTTGTAGGTCTACTACTGTAGTAGCCTTGTGTGTTTTGAGCTACAGGATGGAGTCCTTACTCCCTATATTTAAACACCAACTAAAAAAAAAGGTAAGTTCCCATCTCAGGTGCAAATTTTTGTTTGTTTGTTTTTCACGTGGGTAATTTAATAGGAAAGAATTAAATAGCCTTATGTGATGTGGCACTTTGAAATAAAAGGAAAATAATTTGTTTCCAGTTATCCCTAAAAACAGGTTCATTTCAGGATCGGTTGGGTCAGATACCACCAACTGATTCCCCAGTGATACCTGCCCCACTGAAAAGCCTCATTAGCGCTTCCTGCATTAGAAGTCAGAAACTCTGTTAGTGTTAGGTGTTCTGACAGTGGTGCTGTATGTAGTATTGGGTAAGAAAGGTGATGCTTATCTTTCAATGCTTAGTGGAGAGTGGTGGCTAAGGCATGAATATGGAGATGTGAGGAAAGAGGAAGAACGAAAAGGTGTGAAGAAATTAGTGACAAAGGGAAGAGGAAGAGATGGCACCAGATGCCCTAGTGTATGGTGACCGGAAGCCATATAAGTTGTTAAACACAGTCAGCCCCTGCCATTAGATGGTAAACTCCTTTTCTTGAGAATCCCATTCAAAACACTGATAAGCATTGGAAATAAAAGCAGAAAGGCTGATCCATCTGTCTGGAGGCAAGAAAGACTACATTTTTTTCCATGACTCATTATTTCGGGAACTTTTTTTCTTCCTATCATTGAGACACTGACCCACTTGTGAGTGGGGCTGAGGGTGATTTCTGAAAGGAATCCTTTACTTGATGCTTCTGTTCGGATCAACAGTTGCCTGCCAGGTGTAATCTTAAAGGTGCAGGAATTCATGGATGCCCACTGGCAGCTAGACTGCATCAGTTGTTCCATTTTTCATTTAAAAAAATTTAAATCATCCCCTGATTTTTCTTTCCCAATCAAAACAAGTAGCCAAACTGCCCAGAGAGAGACTAGATGAAGCAGAGAGCAGATGCAGTGGTGGTTTTATTTTGCTCTATGAAGCTAGCTGCAGGCTGCTAAACATGAAATATGTATGCAAAAGGATGGAGCTTGATGGTTTAGAGCCTCTGCTCTCTGGAAGCACAGTTTAAAACTTTATCTTGGGTCACAAATGCGATGAGTTATCAGGGAGTCAGCTAAGTCCTTATCTGTCAACTTTATGAAACAGCCACACCATTTGATATAACTGTAGCCTCTGCTGAAGACCCAAGTTATGAATAATAGGGCTGCAAGACAGGATTATCATGTACGGGCTGAGTTTTGTGGGAGACTCAGTACAGACGTCTGTACTGTACGTCAGTACAGGGAGGTTCTGCAAGTCGGGAGTGAGGTGCATTGGCAGAGTCCCTGCAGAGGTGACTTACCTTTCCTCAGCTGAAGGCTGTTTGTGAAGATGGGAGAAGTGGGAGCAGGAGCATAAATACATCTGGTTGGGTAATACTGTTTTAATTGAGTAATATGTACAGCATTTCTAGGGAATAAACATCCAGTGTATTAGCAGTCAGAGTAGGAGGGAAGTTCCTTTTGTTTGATGATCTAATATAAATATGAAGCCATTTTCCTCTAGGGCAAAAGTACACTGTAGACTGACTCTCAGATTTGTCTCTAGATGGTTTGCAAGCACTAGACATCCTCAGTGTGTTGTATTTAATTTTTAATTAACACATAAACTTAAACTATTTAGCCATACACCCAGTAAAATAAACTTGGAGCGTATACTTGGAAAAATATTGTTTTCCATACAAATAATTAAGAAGAATAGCACCTGTCCCAGTGGAAAAAATCATATTTAATAAACTCTGCTGGCCAAAAATGTTTGTCAAGCTGTGTTTGAAAGTCACTTCGCAGGGAAACAGGGATATGACTAAAGACTCACTGCTCTTGACTTAATTATAGATTGAACAGAAACCGCCATGGAGCTGTCAGGCCAGTGATTTGGCACAGCATTTCACTTTATATTTTATGGGCAGATCTCCAGCTGGGGTAAACCAATGTAGCTCTACTGGAATTGTTGCTAGGCCGATTTACACCATCTGAAGCTCTGGTCTTATATTTGTCGTCTTCTCCATCTGTGTTGGGTCAAGCAAAATGCATCTTGGCTCCAATTTTTGGGCTGTGCTCTCACATGATACAGATGTGCTTTGATGTGCATACTTTGCCCTAACTGTTCCCAACGTCAACAAGAAATCCTTACTCTTAATTTGGGGTACGTCCCATCTCTCCAGCAGAGAGGATGCAGCACTAGGAAATCATAACATCTGATGTTACCAATCTGTAGAGTTAACTGATATAACTTCAATAAACAAACTACGGCAGATAGGTGAGTTAGTGTGGGGCGTTTCTTAATTGTGTGATCAGAGTAGGACTGGGAAGATAACTATTGAATTGGTGTGCGTCTGCTGTAAGTAGCTGTGAAGTGTGCCTGTAGATTTTAGAACCAATAAAAATAATTGGTTACACTGATAAATACAGTGAAACCTGTCTTAAGTGACCACTGAATGGATCAGCCAACTTGGGTTGCCTTGTGAATTTTGTAAAGACCTTAAATAGTTGTGCTGGAACATGAAATGAGATGATTTTAGAATGGTTGCCTAGAACACCATCAGGGATCCCCCATGGTTCTAGGTTCTATATAGGCAAGTAACAGACAGTCCCTGCCCTAGTATGTTTGCAGTCTAGGTGTCAAAGGTGACATGATGTTTGGGTGGGGCAGCTGTCAGTAATCATGGTCATTACACCTCTGGCCACAACAGCAAAGCCAGATGCATTTTTCTGATAAGGCATGTGTCTGCACCTTGAGTAATAGAGAATGCCCTTCCTAGGAGAAGTTTTTTCAGGGTATATTTTGCAGCCACTGGGAGGCATTTCCTGCCCTTAGTTATCAGGATCTGCACCTTTCTCTGAATTGCTTACCTTTGTACATGTATCTTCTGTATTGTAAATATCTTCTTCCTGTTTGTCTCCACCAGCTATGAAAAATTGACTTGAGGGGAAAAAAACTGATTGGATCTGAAATCCTTGGCAGGTCAAGATTAGTTAATTCTCCTCGTTGAGAGATCAACATTTATGGTTTTTTAACTGAGTATTTCATTGGTTGCTTTCCTGTTAGGTTTTGTCCTTTTGGATACACTCTGTCATTGTTAGAGATAATTTTTGCATTTCATTTTTCTAATCATGAAGTTGTAAGGAATAACCTATATGGGATATACCTGCCATTTGTAGGCTCTGTCTTGTGAACACCGAGTCTTAACCCATATCACGCTTTTAAATTTCTCTAGCACATTCTAATCCTAGTTAAGTGATTTGTATGTATATCATGCCAGAGCTACCCCAGTAGTGAAAGCTTTTGGCTAACAGAACATTTTTTGTCACACTTAGTTTAATGTATTAGATATATTGCTGAAGGGGATTTTATTTAACATGGTTCTGTCTAATTGGCTGCTCTTCATTTTGTCCTTTAATGTGCACCTACTTTGACCTAATTAAACCTAGGCATTCCATAGTCTATGCAAATTCTACCCGTTTTGTTCTGTTACTTTTAAAAGGCAACTTGAAGAAATACTTTAAGATTTTTTTTCTTTTTAATTTAAACTGTTTTAATTAAAATGCATTTTATGGAGCTCTTGGTCACGAGTTATTTACTTACATCCTTCAGTACTTAATCTTAGAACAGAATTGGAAATGTCGATAGAAAGTGTAAATCCTGAGCTCCTGCTGAAAACATTGTATCAGGTTTCGGCTCAAAAGAGCACCATTACCTTTAGCTGTCACGGATCTGTACACTTGATCGATAAACTTCAAATATTATTAGAGGTGGAGGCTTCAGAGATTTGCTCTGTTATTTGGAGAGAAACGGAGATAAATCTTTCTTAAAAATTGACTTGATTTTGCACTCTCAGTCTTCCTAGTGAAATGCATTTCTCTTAGGTGTCCGGGCAACTGCATGTGGGACAGATTTATAGGCCATGTGCTGCTTGTAGTGAAAGATTTAAATGGTAAATCCTTCACATATGACTTCACAAATCATGTAAAGTTAAAAGATTTTTACCGTTTCTGTTGCTGCTGTGCTTAAATTGTAAGGTACGGGTAGTAAATCATTTTAATAGAGGTGTCGTGCTTGACTCAATAAAAAAGAGACAATGGTTTAGCTTCCATTCCAAATGTTAATGTATTAATCAACAGGAGAATAATTGTTTTTTACTGCATTATAAATCTTGGTTGCCATTAGAATTGCAGCAAGGGTTGATGTAGCTGCATTCTTAAATTAAAATTGTTTACACTGCTATACATTCATTTTACATGGCCATAGCTCATTCTGGGTTCATTTCAGAGTTGTTCCCCCGCCAAATAAGTCATTCCTCTCTAGGGGACTGGCATCCTAAGGGAGAGATGCTTATAAAAGAAAATTAATTGCATGGCGAGGTGTTAAATAAAATAAAGCGGTTGGATGCAATTTACAATTATTGCTTACTATCTGTGTTTGAAGAGGGTTTTATGGTTTGCATTGAGAGTTCTGCTATTCGATGCATCATGGAATTTATTGAGCAAAAATATATTTAATCACATAATCCTAGATTTCTTTTGAAATTAGGACTTGATCACTTATTTGCCATGCAAATAAAATTTTGGGGGATTAACATTCATATAAATAAATGCCTTGTTGATATTTCCATATAACTGATATTTGATGTCACCATACTGGCACTTCCTGGCCTCCAGTTGTTGGATCATCCCCTTTATCTGGGGCAGGGGAGGGAGAATTGAAGTTGGGGACTGAGGTGTTGCAGACCCTCACAAAAGATGCCGATGATTCCATGTTTCCCTTTCCTTCCCGATCTTGTTCCACATGCATTAGTGCTGACTCTGCTGCTGCATAGTGGAAAAATATCTTGAGTTGATCAGTCAGGCCTTTCTGCACCCTTGTGTGAACTGATCCAGCTGGATCAGTGGTTCTCAACCTGTGGCCCAATCTGCACACAACTGCCCACATCACACACACACAGCTGCATATGCGGCCTACAAGGGTAAATAGGTTGAGACCACTGGTCTGGATAGTTCAGTGCTTTACCCCTCTCCTTTTAAAAGTAAAAGGGTGACTTTTCCAACCCTGGGCACAACTGCAGCCAAACCTTCAAATCGCCCTCTAATAAGTCCCAAATTCCTATTCCTCTTCTGCTCTCGACAGATTCTCGAGCAGGTGATGAAGGGTCCATAAGGGCTGTGGACCATGCGGTGATCGGCGGGGTCGTGGCCGTGGTGGTGTTCGCAATGCTTTGCCTGCTCATCATTTTAGGGCGATACTTTGCAAGACATAAAGGTAAGCTGAGGCTTGAAACACAGCATTGGGGAGGGCTTGGCGTGGTGGCAGCTGTAACAGTCGGTGATACAAGGCACTGTGTTTTGTTACACAGCAGGAGAGAGAACAGAAAAAGTAGCAGAGGGACTTGTATAGTGGAAGAGGATCCAGGAATACAGGATAGGAGGAAGCTAAAAGCAAGATGGGGGAGCCCAATAAACGCAGAGAAGAAGGGGGAAAGTGCATCAGGATTGGGAGAGAAGGATAGATGAAAGATATGTCATCTTTAATAGAAGGGCATGACATGCTTAAGAATTTACTAATTTATTTTTGTGCACACTTGTACTGGGAGGAACTATATCATTCCAGACTCTTATATGGCCTGAAGTAACATAAAAATCATTGTTATTTATTCAGTCCACTCATAACAGCATTAGGGCCTTCTGGTCAATGTGGGAGGCTGATTATGTTCACTTGTTCTATGTGCTCCTGGGACCTCCCATGTGCTTTGCTGAGCACTTCCAGTGTCACTGTTGAAGTGCCCACCCTGGGGGGATGGGGGGTTGGAGGCTTTGATTGCAATGACAAAATGGGTCTTTTTAAAAGGGGTGGGGGGGAAGCATGATTATTGGTAGTTCTCAATCTACCCAGTCATGGAAAGAGACTCACCTTGGGTCATTATATAATGTCCTACTATTTAACCAGTGATGTTTGTTTTTTACTTGATGTCCTTTTTATAATGCCCTCGACTGTGATTTTCAAAGCTGCCTTGCAGAATTTAGATGCTCAATTCCCATTGAACTTAATGCGCATCTAAATCCACAAGGCAGCATTGAAAAATATCAAGCTTAATGTTTGAGGTCATTGTGCTGTCTTGCTGATTCATGCTATCACAGCTGTTTACACTTGACTGACACCTGCGGAACCCCTAGATTCAGACTTCTCTCCCTTCCTTCCAGTGGTGGTTCTTTTTCTCCCCTTCTCCTGGCTTCTTCACAGTAAAGCAAGTGGCAGTGTTACAGCAATTTATGCAGAGACCATCAATGAGTCACAGAACCTCACTGCTTTATTTTCAGGTACATACTTCACTCATGAAGCCAAAGGAGCAGATGATGCAGCGGATGCAGACACAGCTATAATCAATGCAGAAGGAGGACAGAACAACTCTGAAGAAAAGAAAGAGTACTTCATCTAGATCAGCCTTGGTTTCAATGAGGTGTCCAACCGTGGACAGTTACTGGCCCAATTTAGATGACAGAGACAGTGATATTGGAAGTTGCAACCAGCTTGTGTCTTTTTGTTTTTGTTTTTTGTTTTAAACGAATGGATGGAGAGATGTCAGACTGGGGTCCGGGATTGGTTGTGTAAAAAATGTTATTTGTAAAGTATACTCTGCTGTTCGACACCTCAGTTTGGGTTTTATTTTTTGGCCAAGTCCAGCTTGGATTTAGTTTTGTTAAGTCATTTGCAGAAAATTCTGTGCCTTGTTTTATTTTTGTTTTACTTTATTTGGGGTGGGAGGAGCGGGTTGTGTGTGTATGTTTTTTTTTTCTCCTTACCTTTCTGTTCTCTTTTGGAATTGCCTGCTGGAACCCCTTGGAATAGATTTGATTGTTTTTAGTGTGTTTGTTTCTTTTAACACCACTATTTTTCTGTTCAAAAATCAATCTCATCGGAGGAGAACCAGCACGCTTTAGATTTCGTAGTTTGCAATTCAGTGTATCCATAATACATTCTTCTCTGTTGTCTGAAAGGCTTGGATGAAGAAGCTATGAAAACTGTTTGCGGCTGCCCGTGTTTCAAATGCTTTCTAGTGGTGGAGAGTAGAGAATAGGCTGTGACTCAGAAAATGCACTCCGTGGGCCACGGAGAGACATTACTGCACAGGGTTATCTGCAAGTGAGGTGTGTCACTGTGAGATTGAATTTGTCTTGAATTCTGTGTTTGTAGACTGCTTAGTAGAGGTACCCCCATGCTGTCTGGACAAGTTTGGGGCATGAAGGAATCCTCCTTGTTGTTGCCCTAAGCAGAACTGACAGATGAAGGCTGTTCATTTTATGCAAGTGGACAAATTTGAGTTGCCACAGGAGGGAAAGGGTGGGGGGGGAAGGTAGTTCTGCTCTGATTATTTCTGTTTCAAACAATTCCATCAAGCTTTCCCAATCGGCCTTACTTCTGCCTAATTTGCTGGAAAAAGAAAAGTCCTCATGGTGCACAAAGTTTTCTAAATGAGCAGATTTTATATTATTTTTCCTTCTTCTCTTTGTGCAAGTTAGGGAAGGCAGTGGGATCTGTCCTGCATGTACTGTATATTACAGATATTTGTCATGCTGAGAGATCCATCCAGAGACTGTGTGAAACTTTAATTCCTTAAGATTTGGTTTGACAAAGCAAGAGGGACAGAAGAAGGGTCGCTATTGTTTTCATGCTGGTGTGCCCTGTTTCTCAGTTCTGCGAAGGTCA
Source organism: Dermochelys coriacea (assembly GCF_009764565.3). Taxonomy (NCBI): domain Eukaryota; kingdom Metazoa; phylum Chordata; order Testudines; family Dermochelyidae; genus Dermochelys; species Dermochelys coriacea. Next base: position 15,811,573 of record NC_050089.1, on the reverse strand, counting down.
GAGCAGGTGGAAATAGCAGCATGTAGGCTTTTTCAGTCACTTAATCAAAACTCAAATGTTGTATTTTTTTATCTCTTTACCTTTCATACACTAGGCCTTGGCCTCATTCCTCAGCCTTAAGAACCATCTGCCAACAAATTACTGATCCTTGCATGAATGCAGTCATGGTGCACAGTTGCTAAAAATAAGTTACCTTGAAAATGTTTTAGATCTGAAGCCTCGGGAGAAACTGGATACGTGAAGTTGCCTTTTTTCTTTTGTTTTCTGATAAAGGAAATGTGGGGATTTGCATTAAAAATTGCAAGGAAAACAGCTTATAAAATATTTGGTGAAGAAAAAACAATGTGAATTAGAATTATGATGGACCTACAGATAACAGTCCACAATGAGAAGATAGCATTAAAAAATATATATCTATACTGAACTGTTCAATGAATAATCTTGGAGTTTGAAAGATGAATTTTTATTATTATTACATTATGTAGAAAACTTACACTGATTTATTTAAGGGGAAAAATTTGCATCTGTTACAACTTCTTGAGCTTTTAGGAAGCATTTTTTAAGTTGTGGGTTTTGTTTAACTTTTTGGTAGAACCACTGCAACTCAAGCCTTTTGGGAATGGGTTGGCATGTAAAAGGGAAAAAAACAAATCCATTCTTGAGCAGTATTTTGTCTTTTCCCCTCTCTCAGAATCTACAAAAGGAAAGTAATTTTGTCAAGTGCAGCTCCCTTCTGAGCCTTCAACACCAGCTGGGCCCATAGCCAAACCACAGCCAAGGGCAAGAAGCATTTAGCATTTTATTGGAAGGTTTTGGGGGGAGGCTTTTTTACACACTGATCGCAGAATTGGCATTGTTTTTTTTTTTTGACCAGCCCATCTTTCTGTTTTGGAAGTGTACAGTAGTGCGGTGTTACCAATGTAACTTTGACTTACAATGTTGACATGTCTCAGGTTCATGTGTTTTGATTGGTGTTTTCTGTCTCAGGTAGATTGCAAAATTTTCGGCCCCACACATTGGAAGAGAACTAAACAAAACCCCAGGAAATTATGGATTTTAGTTGTATATTGGTTTATGTATTTTTTTCTTCAGTATACAGTGAGCTGTTGAAATGTAGTGTTGAGTATTACTTTGTACAGGTTTAGATCATAAGGGTTTTTTTTAAGAGTGTAGAAAGAACAAACTTACTTTTTCTTTGATGAAGGATGTGTAACTGATGGCAAATAAGCTTGTTCTTTACTCACCTGTCTTTTTTATTTTTTCACTCTTAGGCCAGTTCTGTTTTAAGATGTCCATGGACAATGTTACAGTGTAAGAAAACACATATCCATATGTTCCCATTCTCATTTTGTATTGGTTCATGTATATCATTTTTACAAACAGAGAAGTACTATAAAATATCTGTCTTCTTAATAAAAAAAATTAATGTTACAAAATTATTCTTTAATCTCACTTTGCACTCTTTACCTCCACAGCCATGGTGGCCAGTTGCAGTGAAGTCTATTCTTGGCTCACCTATAGTGAAATTCCAATTAAAAAAATTATTGTGGGTTTCCCCCAAGATCTGTGGTAGCCTAGAAATAAATTTCCGTTCTTTAATCTTCCCTCCCCATCTTTTGACCTGTTTCTTTCTCCTTATTCTGACTCACAAGTGGTTGTTAGGCAGCCATCATAATCCAAACCAACACTGTTCTTTGGCCAAGGCAGCAGTGCTAGTTAGAGCCACAGCACCTTGGAATATTTAGGGCATTTAGACAACATGCCGATTCAGGCAGAACATGCTGCTGTTTTGTGGATTTGTATTTTTAAGTCCCTTCTGTGATCACTGACCTACTTATCTTGTATTATTTTGGATACCTCGTGTAAAGATGCCTTCAATTTTCATAATTAAATATCCTTTTTTTATTAACTTGTCACTAACAATGGCCTGACATATTTTTCCCTGTTTGACTACGATTATGTTCTTTCAAAGGCATGTACTATGTCTGAGTTAGTCCCTTTTTATTTCTGACCCCATCTTGTGCAAAGTTGAAAAATATAGTGGTGGTTAGATGTCACTCCTTTATTTCCAGTGTGTTTGTAGGAGACAGTATTACTTCTAACCCTGTATTAGGGTCTGTCACACAAAGCCGGCTTGAGTATTCTGAAGAACAAGGAAAACCTCTCTCATTTTTGGATGTACCAAACCATGATGGTTGCTCCTGAAACAAGAGAATCTTTTTTAAAGCTTCTTCAGCTCCGAATTATTTCTGAACATGTGCTGTCAACATCGCTTTTTTTTAAAAAAGCTCTTTTGAAGGCTCCAGCCATTCTTTCCCCATATTTGGCAGAAGGATAAAATGAAGCCAGCTCTTTGGGGAAGGGAAGTTTAGTCTTCACTATTGCTTTGGCTGATAAGTTTTCCCAGTATGTTGGTTAGGGCCCTAAGGTGACACACAGGTTCTAATTGGTGCCGTCTTTCAGTGCCTTCTGCAAGTTTGGAAAGAGAAATCTTGTTCTGGAGAAGAGATCATTTCCTTGGAGAGAGGTTTTTCTGATGCTTTCTTTCAGAATGCTATATCCACAACAGTGTTACTCAATTCCACAATTTAAAAATGAATGTCTGTCTTTTTTATTTTTAAATGGCCTGCCAGAGAGAAGTGATTCAGCCTGTGCATGGCAGTAGCAGTCACATTTCCCCCCGTCCAGACCTCAGGCACTAAAACTCCAGAACCATAGGAGTCAAATTCCCTAAAAACAAATTATGCACACAGACCTGAACATACTTCGGGTGGGTAAAAGCACCAAAGTGATGCAAGTGACAAGTCCTATTGAATTTCAATGGGATTTGTGCTCCTAAATCGTCTAGGTGATTTGAAAAATCCCACCCTTAATGTATTTAATAATAAAGGACAAAGAAGCACAAACCTGTTGTGGACTGAGAATCCGTAGCTACTTTCTTAAATTGCCCCAAAGTATGTTAACTAAGTCTGGGTTTGTTTGTTTTTTTAAGACGTGTTTCAGTCTCTTTAATTTTTAAAAGCATTCAAACTGTTAGCCATTTGTAGAATACTGTCTAATGAACGCTGTCACCTAGCAGAATGTCATGTTCGTGTTTTGCAATTTATGGACTCAAGAACTGGATGAAAAATGATTGACAGAATAATTTATTACCAATAACATTCTGCCTCCTTTAAATCCATCCCTTTTGCAACGCCAACTTAGATATCCCTCTTATTCACTTTCTCCTCTAAATTGTTGTAGAATGTGGCTGTGCACTGTAAAATGACTGCTGTGTTCCGCTTAGGAGGTGGCTGGATTTTACTGGTGAGTTCAGTGATCTATGTAGAAGGGTAGGAACCTTTGGGATAGAAAATATCATAAATGCAATTGGTTGTATTGTGAAGAAATCCTCCTAGATATGAATGAAATTAAATGTTAATCCCATTTTAGTCAAAGAATCTTGGATTCCAGAGGCTAAAAAATCTGACGCCATAGTTCTTGAAGATGTTGCTGTCATACTCTTTGTTTGTTTTTCAGATTACACAAGCTAAGCAGAGGAGTAGGCTATGGTCAGTGCTTGAATGGGTGACCTCCAAATCAGACCCCAAGTACTGGAGGAGGTGCAGTCAGCAATTGAGTTAGGTGGCTTACTTTACTAAAAGTTACTTATCTCTGAGTTCATGCTGAATGCAATGCCCCAGCGTGGTGTGAGGCATACTTATCTGTAGGGTGTTGTCTTTCGGCTGATGCGTAAACCTGTATCAGCTAAACCATGTAAAGTTCTCATGGTACTTTTTGCAGAAGTAGAGTTAACTAGTGGTATACTAAATATTAATTATCTGTTTGTGGTAGTGCCCTTTAGATACTAGACGCTTTCCAAAATTATAGCACTGTCTTTGCATTGAGGAGTTTACAATCTACACAGCAAAAGAACACACACACAAGTTGAAGGGAAGGGAACGATGTAGCAGTAAAGTGGTCAGGGTAGTAAGTGCTGAGATTAGATAATATAACACAGTGGTTTCTTTAGTTAAAATGTATAATTTATCTCCAGATATCCCACAACAAAGCCATAATTGGAAGGTTAGTTTCGTGTTTAAGTCCTTATAGGAGAGGTCAGTCTTCAAAAGAGATTTAGTACAGATAAGGTAGTGGCCTTGGAGATCAGTTCAGGAAGGACATTTTGCGTACAGGAGACAGTAGAGAGGGCAGCACAAGGATTCTTGTGTGGAGTGGACATAGAAGACATTGAGGCAGGACAAAGGGGCACTGAAACAAAAAGCAGCAGATCAACATGGGAAGAGTTATGTAGGGCCTTAAAGGCAAAGACCAGAAGTTTGGGAGGAAGGGTAGCCTGAAGCAGGGCTTTTAGGAGAGGGATGTGGTCATCTTGGTCAAAGAAGGTCTTGGTAACAGAGTGTTATGGGGACTACATGGTGTCAGAGATGTTAGAGAGAAGGATATAATGATCAGTGGGAGACTGAGGCCTTGAGCGACTGTTTCACTTGTGCAGAAAGAGGGAGACAGGAAGAGGTTGGATTTGGATACAGCCAGTGTGTGAGAGTCAAAAGAGAGGGAGATGGGCAGATAACTCCCATATTACAAGTGTGAGTGGTGGGGGGCTAGGGGGAGGATGCCCATAGAGACAATGAATATAAGGAGAGGGGGGAGTTGGGGAGAATCAGGGGTTCAGTTTTGTTAAACTTGAATTTACAGCATGCTCTCCAGGAGATGTTGGAGGCAAGCTGATGTAGGGAAGTGGCAGAATGGAGACAAATCAGGAATGGACATGTTCAGGCATCTTGCATAAAGCTGATAATTGAAGCCCTGCAAGTGGGTGAGATCACCCAGAGAGAGAGTTTAAAGTAGGAAGAAGAAATGCAAGACTTCAAAAAAAGAAAAAACACACACCTCAAGGGCTTTACTGTCTTGTCATTTTGCTACAAACTCAGAAATGAGCCCACTTTTTGGGAAATTTCACTAAGCAAAGTTGGGCTTGTTTTCAAAATGAAGGTTGTTCTATTTTGGGGGCAAAGATGGTTTTCCTGTCAAAAATCTGAACATCAGTTTTTGTTTGCAAATTTGGGGTGTAATAAAATCCATGTCATTGAAAGTGCATAACCATAAAACTTGGTGGATGTAAAGTAACACAAAATGTGCACATTTTTATGTGAATTTCCAAAAAACTAGAAGTTTTGCATTGTGCATTATGCAATACCCATTGTGCAATACCCCATATCCTGGTCAAATTCCAACACTGCCCAACTAAATTCTCCCTTCAGTTTCACCTGGTTATATTATGTTTATATTCTTTCCTTCCTAATGACTCCTGTATTCCATCTCAGCAACTGTATTTCATTAGTGGGTGAGTGATCTTAATATGCTGTGTGTAACTTGTAAAGTACTTTTGAATTCCTCAGGATGAGAATTTTTTATTACTAGACGGGATTCTGGATTTCCTCATTCGCAAATGCAGGCCCGCCATTGTCATGCACTGAATCCCCATCCTGTACTGCACAGTTCTTCCCCAGCTTCACCTCAAAACCGGATCCAGAGTATTGAGGATTATACAAGGGGATGATGAGAAATTATCACCATCCCTGTTGACACGAGCACTTATTTTGTTGTCATTGGCCTTGGGAAGCAGTTTAGTAGCAGAATTTAAAACTCTTCCATGTGCTCTTTATAGACAAACATGAGTGTCGCCTGAGCAACATACGTCCTTCTCTCTATGGTGCCTAACTATGCCCGATTACCATAGTATCTGAGCGCCTTACAGTCTGTAACATATTGATCCTCCCAACACCCACATGAGAAGGGAAGGGCTATTTTCCCACACTGGACAGAAGGGGAACAGAGGCACAGAGACTTCCTCAGGGGGACTTGAACCCCAGTCTCAGTTCATAGGACAGTGACCTAATCACTGGACCATCCTTCCTCTGTAAAATGCAATTCCAATAGCACATGAACCCTCACAACTTTATGCCCTCCATGTGCTAGAAGTCCAATGGACTATACATAGTGCTGCGTCGGCACTCAGGAGCACTGAACATACAGTTAGAGAGGGGTGTCAGCTTTTATTTCAACTCATTTAGAGTCCTCTTAATGCTGCCAAACAGTCACTGGACAAGTGGGGAAGTTGAAGTACTCTTTAAGACTAGCAAGACCAAGTTAAAAGGAGTGGGGAGTAAAATCCATAGATTACAGCCAGTAATGAATGAAACAAGTGAAACATGAAAGCACTGGGATTGTTTGGCAGTAAATACCTGCACAGAGATGATGACATGGCTGCACCAGCTTTGAAATATTTATATAATTATTTAATTATATAATTATTTCAATCATGACCAGGAATTACTTGGATATCCTGCAGAGTTTTACAACCAGTTAGCCATGAAAAGAAAATGTGTCCAGTTTCACAAATCTAATCCTTAAAGCCATAAAGAATCGGTGCTGAGGAAAACAAGAGCTAGACTGGGGAAAATCAAAGCATGTTATATCCTTTCTGCAGCATTCCTCTTAACATGCACGACATCTCATTCGCTCATATTCCCAACATGATAGTCTTAAATCTTCCTTAAGTGATATCTTCTCAAGTTAATTAATCTCCAGGCTTAAACTTGCTGTGAGCAGCGGGAAGTCCATCCTGAAGTCAGCAATGTTACGATTGCATCTTCTAATACTGTTTATCCTGCATTAGTGTTTACTTAAGGAGAAAATTGATCTGTAATTGATATTTCAATCTTCCAGAGCTGATGTTGGGAGACTCTAGCACGAATCTTTAATAGCAGACAAATATTTAAATCCTGTAATGGTAGGTGAATATGGAAACATGTGGCTTCCCTCTCCTCATACCCACCCCAAATTCGACTCTGGTTTCTGTTTTCTTCAGGTTTGATTATTTCATTATTTTGAAATTTGCAACATGCTCAGAGAGGCAGAATCCTAATATCTAAAACCTGTTTGACTAGAGACACCAGACTTGATTAAAAAGTACTGCCATGAAAGGGACATTTCAGCACTAATCAGGCTCCGTTTAGCTAGTGGCGAAATCAATGTTAATTTCTGCCCAGATATTTCCCTTAGGCCATCTCTTCTGGAATCAGGTTGAGGCAGCTGCAGTATTTAAATTAGAGGCATGAATCTTTTCTGGCTTGGACAAAGAAGTAGGGGTGGAAGTAGGTGGAATAGGTACTACAGAGATGAGCACGGCAGAACTGCCCCTAAATAAATACATTGAAATATACTTGAGGTGGTTTCTCTGTGCTGCCCTTCCAAAGCCTGTTGCTGCAGATCTAGGAAAAGTCTGGCATTCACAGCTGCTCTTGATTGTGTGCTTTTGAGTGTACAGTCCTTCGCAAAAACAAAAACTTAACTAGAGAGCTATTGAAGCCACAAGGAAAACTTGGAGAAAAGTAGGAAGCAAGGAAAGTAAGGAAATTTGCTTAAAAACACTGTCCCTATGTTTTAGACACTTACACTGTAAATTGATAACACTTTGTATTTTACAACCACATATCAGACGCATGCCCCTGTTGTTACTGTTCCCTTCAAGCCACAATCCCCTTTGTGACATCAAATTAAATTGCAGCATGTCTGGTCTTATCGCCTTGTAGTCCTTAGAGCTCAGATAATAGTGTGCGTGGCCTAAGTACTCAAGTAGGACACAGCAAAGTTCATAGATCTTGATTTCATGCAAATATCCCAGTGAGAGAGAGATGTAGAAAATCTGACAAATTATCAGAATAGCCTCCAAGCAGAACATCTTTTTAAGCTCTGCATGAGGCATCTGAGGAGCTACAATGCAAACAGTGCGATTTCCAAACCACAAGAGCTGAATTTATATTGCTGTCCTTCAGGTTTGTGCCATGTTGCTACCTGGCAGAGATTCACAATACATTCCAAGCCCAACTATTCAGAAGTACCTAATGCACGCACAGCTGCCAAACTTGAGCCAGCAAAACCTTTTCTGCTCTCATCACTCCACGGTGCATCTTCTGATAGTTTCCCACAGGGCAAAGTAATTCCATTAAAATGTTTTAAAGATTACAAAAATTAAGTAAGTAGAGAGGTATTGATATCTCATGGACTTAACATATTATTGCACAATAAATGATTTGGATTTCTTTTGTCTTGAATGTAGTATCAGTCAAGGAGCATCACCTAGAGAAGGCATAATGGGGAGCTCTCAGGTCATTTTCTGCCACATATGTGTAACACACGGGTCTTGGACTGCTACTCCCCATTTATTTTAATTCTGGACATCTCCGGAGCAAACAATGCAAAGGTGCATTGCTCCAAAAGGTGAAGGGGCTTCATGTGTAACTCCCTAAACTACCTGATGCCTAGAATCTCTTTGTTTCCTTGGAGTTCCATAGGTCGGGTGTTTTGAGCTGTGTTCTGAGCTGGCTGATTCAAATAGCTACAGAAGAAAAAAAGACTACCCACTATTTTTGCTGTATACCTGGAGTCTAGAGAGCTGCTCAATGCTTTGGTGTAACTATGGCTGCTCTGTATGTCATATTTGTATGTGCAGCATGTAGGTACTACAGTGGGTAGGTACTTTATAAATACCCAGCCTGATCCTTTGCACTTCTGTTTCCGCTGTGCAATGTTTAAGTGTCTGTGTATGTTGTGGTGGGGAGAGTCTTGCTTTGTGATAATCTTTTGATGTGCTGCTTTTTTCCAAAAACTTTGCATACCATCTCACCTGAGTCTGAACTCTTCCCTGAAAGCTCTGCACTGTGATTAATGCTACAGCTTTTCTTCAGCACAATCATCCTGCCACTTTTAAGCTGCAGTAATTTTCAATAATTTGGTGTGCTCAAAAGCAAGGTAGTGGATGGCTTACAAAAGAAAAGCCCACAAGAGCAGTCAGGCTGCTGCGGAAGATGGGGAAAGCACAAAAATCTGTTTCGTTTTAGCCTCTTCTCAGTTTCAAGGGTTCCACTGCTAAAAGTTTGATTCAACATTAATAAAAGAATCCAGTTGTGTACACTGCTCCGTGAAACTGCTGCCAGCCATCGCTTTTGTGAGGAAAAAAATAAGTTGCATGTTGGAGAGTTCATGATTTATTTATGGGCATATGTGGTTCATTCATAGCATTCCCCAAATCAGAGCTTTTTCTCATTATTTTTACATTTGCCAACTTTTCTGTGCTGTGAAGGAAATGCAGTTGCTTTGCTCTCGGGCTGTTTACCTTCTGTGAATGCTGAGCAGGGCTTTTGCCAAGATTTTGGATTTAGTTCCTCAAATGGCCCAGCTATTTCCCCAGCCATGTGTATTAAACTACTGCTCCCTCTAATCTTGGCAATTTCATGCTACAATATCCATCTGTTTGGAAAAAGAAACACAAACAAACTGTTTGAAATGATCACAGATTTACTTAGGTACAACTTCAGATTTATACCTCATTACATCCTATGATATAAGAAGGTCTGCCTGGACAACAGGAGTTCATGCACTGACTGAGGTGTGTGAAAGGTATTCATGTCAACATGCAATATCTCACTTCAACATGTGAATATAATTGAGGTATTATGCATTTGCCTGACCACTGACAGTGCCATGCAAAGAACTAATTCAGCTCAGCATCCATCTTGCTTTCATTTTCAAAGGTTTAAATAACTGAGGCCATTCTCAATACTCCTGGATTGCACACTGAATGTGTCTCCTTTTCATTCCATAGCCTTTCCTCCCCTAGCAAGTGGCAGTAGAGATTGCTGTTGGACTTCCAGGCAAAACCTCTTCACTTCCAATGGGGCTGCCATTACCTCCTCAGTCATTTTCAGAAACCAGTGTTCTGTTTGTCCTGTCCATTTAATGACATCCGACAGGTCATCATGGATAGGCAAACACTAGATGAGGGCAACCAATTAGTATTTATCCAAACTTTGACAATTCCACCTTCCTTCTCATCTCTCCCACCAATCTTCCTCTGCCTTTCATCTTTCCCTTGCTATGACTCACAGGAATCCTTATCTCTTCTCTCAGGCATCTCTCCTCAAGCTCTGCAGATGGCTCCTGCAATAAGGTATACTTAGAGCTTCTGTTTTTCAGGGGTGGTTAATTTCATTTTGGGGGTGTATTTTTAGCCATTTTTGAGTTTTATGTAATTTCCAAAAATTGAGGGGAGGTTGGGGACTTTCTCTTATCATATGTTCCCTAGTGGGCTTTAACGTAGCACTGTTCCCAACACCAGCAAGATACTGCACTGACCAATTAATGCACACCAGGTTAATATACTTTAGAAATCACATGCTCATAGTCTGCATCACTTCTCCATGTAGACAAGCTTAGATACAAGGAACCACTTTCAGTGTGGATTGGATAAACACTGATTTTGATTTTGATTTACTTTTTTTTAGTAGGGTATTTTATCTATCAGTGGTTAACCTAAAACCAGAAGCCCTAGGTATACTTTGGTCCCAGGTCTGCAATGCATTTTGGGGCATTGCAGATTATCAGGACCCAAATAACGTATCTGCAATAGGGAACATAGATTATCACAAGGTATGCCAGATCCAATGGGATTTTTAAAGTTTATGAGGGGAGAAGAAAAAGTGGAGCATGGAGTAGTGTATTGTTGGCCTGGAAACACAATAGTTTTTGAGGTGTGGGAGTTGGAGGAGGAGGGAATCACAACTCCTCTTACAATTCTTTGTTCAGCAGACTTTTAAAGGCTTCAAAGATTGGAAAGCGGGTAGAATTCTAGATTTTCAGTTTAATATATTTTAAGGCCAGAAAGTACCATTATCATCATCTAATCTGACCTCCTATACAACACAGGCCAGGGAATTACACCCAGTGATTCTCATGGTGGATGGATTTATCCCTCCCAACTGGGCCAGTGAAACAATTTCAAACCCAATAGCCCATGGTTTAAGTAGGACTTATCTTGAAGAAAGCCATCCATTCTCTATTTAATGACTGGAGAAAATGGGAGTGAATTTACCACTTTGATAAAAGTTTTAATGGCTAATTACCCTCCATGTTAAGTATCTGTATCTTCTTTCCAGTTTGAGATTTTTAAGCTTCAGCTTCCAGCCATGTTTGCTGCCCTAATCTTATTTCAAAGTGGAGTAAAAAGACATTGTTGACTGTGGGGGCTCTTTTCCAACTTTATTCTCCTGGTTGGTTGGTTGGGAGGGGGGGGCGTTAAGTTGCTTAATGTCACCTTTTTACATTTTTTTCATACTTTAGTATTACAGGAATTCTTTTGTATTCTATTCTTGGAAAATCATGGAAACATTTTAAAATAGGCCTTGAATGTAATGTTCAGAGCCAGTTTCCTGATGCCAGGTTGAGAGTCCATGGCATTAGCTTTTCAAAGTGGCAAGGTAAAAACTTGAGATGTTTAAATGAGGACAAGAGAGAAGTTTGAAAAGAGGGAAACTAACATGTCCTCAGTACATAAGAATGACCATACTGAGTCAGACCAATGGTTCATCTAGCCCAGTATCCTGTCTTCTGACAGTGGTTGGAGCCAGATAATTCAGAAGGAGTGAACTGAACGGCAATTTGAGTGATCCATGCCGTCGTTCAGTACTAGCTTCCAATAGTCAAAGGTTTAGGGACATCTGGAGCATAGGGGTTCATCCCTGACCAACTTGGCTAATTGATGGACCTGTCCTCCGTGGACCTCTCCATTCTTTTTTGAGTCTAATTATTCTTTTGGATTTCACAGTGTCCCAATGCAGTGACTGTATTGTGTGAATAAATACATCCTTTTGGTTTTAAACCTACTGAAATTAAAACGGAAATGAAATGTGTGTTATGTGAGGGGGTAAATAACACATCCTTAGCCACTTTCTCTGCACAGTTAGGATTTGATAGACCTCGGTCATATCCTCACTTAGTCCTCTCTTTTTTCTAACCAGAACAGTCCCAGTCTTTTTAATTTCTCCTCACATGGAAGCTGCTCCAGACCCCTAAACATTTTTGTTTCCCTTTTCTCTGTCTTTTCCAATTCTAATATATTTTTGAGATGTGGTGACCAGAACTGCACACAGTATTCAAGGTGTGTTTTGTTTTTTTTAGTGGAATTATATTTTTGTGCTTTACTACCTATTCCTTTTCTAATGGTTCCTAACATTGTTAGGTGTGAGTGGGTTTGTTTTTTTGTTTGTTGTTTTTTTGGACTGCTGCTGCACATTGAGCAGATGTTATCAGAGAGCTACCCATCATGACTCCAAGTATCTCTTGAGTGGTAACAGCTAATTTAGATGCCATCATTTTGTATGTATAGTTGGGATTTTGTTTTCCGGTGTGTATTACTTTGCATTTATCAACATTATCTGCCATTTTGTTGTCCAGTCACCCAGTTTAGTGAGATTCCTTTGGAATTCTTCACAGTAAGCCTTGGATTTAACTATCGTGAGTAATTTTATATCATCTGCAAATTTTACCACCTCATTATTCACCCCTTTTTCCAGATCATTTATATGAAGATATTAAACAACACAGGTCCCAGTACAGGTCCTTGGGGAACCCCATTATTTACTTTTCTCCACTGTGAAAACTGACCGTTTATTCCTACCCTTTGTTTCCTACCTTTTAACCAGTTAGTGATCCATGAGAGAATCTTCCCTCATGGATCCTTCCCATCCTTCCCAAGGTGAGGGACCTTGTCAAAAACTTTTTGAAAGTCCAAATAAACTATCACCCTTATCTACATGATTGTTGACACTTTCCAAGAATTCTAAATTAGATTGGGGAGGTATGATTTCCCTTTAGAAAAGCCATGTTGACTCAACAAATCACTTTTATCTGTGTCCCTGATAATTTTATTCTTTGCCTGATACTGCAGTTAGGCTTGCCAGCCTTAATTACCAGAATCGCCTCTGGAGCCTTAAAAAAGAAAAAAAAAATCAGGGTTACATTAGCTATTCTTCAGTCATCTGGTATAAGCAATAGGTTACATACCACAGTTGTTTGTCCGCAATTTCATATTTGACTTCCTGCGGAAGTTTTGAATGAATACCATCTGGTCCTGTTGACTTATTACTGTTGAATTTATCAATTTGTTCCAACACCTCTGATGATACCTCAGTCTGGGACAGTTCCTCAGATTTGTCATCTAAAAAGTATGACATGGGTTTGGGGAATCTCAGCTACATCCTCTGCAGTGAAGACTAGTGTAAAGAATTCATTTAGGTTCTCTTTAACGGCCTTGTCTTCCTTGAGTACTCTTTGTGCGCCTGGATTGTCCAGTGGTCCCACTGACTGGCAGGCTTCCTGCTTCTGATGTAGTTAAATAAATGTTGCTGTCAATTTTTGCAACTTTAGCTAGTTGCTCTTCATATTCTTTTTTTAGCCTGCCTAATCTTACTTTTTGCACTTGACTTGCCAGAGTTTATGCTCCTTTCTGTTTTCCTCAGTAGGATTTGACTTCTAATATTTAAAAGATGCCTTTTTGCCTCTAACCGCCTCTTTTACTCTTCTGTTTCAGCATGCTTTGGTCCTCATATTATCCTTTTTTAATTTGGGTGGTTCTTTTCATTTGCGCCTCTATTACAGTGTTTTGAAATAGCCTTCCTGCAGTTTGCAGGCATTTCATTCTTGAGACTGTTCCTTTTAATTTCTGTTTATCTTTCTCATTTTTGTGTAGTTTCCCTTTTTGAAGTTAAATGCTACTGTAGTGGGTTTCTTTGGCATTTTCCCCACTACAGGTATGTTAAATTTAGTTAGATTACAGTTGCTATTACCAAACACTTAAGCTATATTCACCTCTTGGACCAGATCCTGCGTTCCACTTAGGACTAAATCAAAAATTGCCTCTCCCCTTATGTGTTCCAGGACTAGATGCTCCAAGAAGCTGTCATTTAATGGGTCTAGAAACTTTTTATTTCTGCATCCCTTCCTGAGGTGACGCATACTCCAGTCAATATGAGGATAGTTGAAATCCCCCATTATTATTGCATTTTCGGTCTTTGTGGCCTCTCTATTCTCCTTGAATATTTCACAGTCACTATCACCATCCTGGTCAGATGGTTAGTAGTACATTCCTACTGCTATATTATTGTTCAAGCATGGGATTTCTATGCATAGAGATTCTATGGCAGGGCTTCTCAACCTTTTTCCTTCTGAGGCCTCCCCAACATGCTATAAAAACTCCATGGCCCACCTGTGCCACAACAACTGTTTTTGTGCATATAAAAGCCAGGACCAGTGTTACCGGGTAGCAAGTGCAGCAGCTTCCCAGGGCCCCAAGCCATAGGGGCCACGTAATGCTAAGTTGATCAGGCTTTGGCTTCAGCCCCGGGTGGTGGGGCTTGGGGCCCTGGGATTCAGCCCCATGCAGTGGGGCTTTGGCTTTCTGCTACGGGCCCCAGAAAGTCTAATCTTGGCCTGGATTGGCGGAGCCCCTGAAACCTGCTTGTGGTCCCCCAGGGGGCCCTGGACCCCTGGTTGAGAACCACTTTCTAGGGTACAGTTTGATTCATTTAAGATTTTTACTATATTTGACTTTCTTTTACATATAGTGCCATTCTCCTGCCAGTATAAGCTACTCTCATTCCTACTTATTTTATGCCTTGATATTCATGTTCCATTGATTATCATCATTCCTCCAATGATGCCTACTATATCGATAGTTTCATTTAATACCAGGCACTCAAGTCCAGCCAACTTACTATTGAGGCTTCTAGAGAGACAAAGGGGGTGAGGTAATGTATTTTATATTTAGACCTATATAGCATTTGTGTACACGCACTTAAATTTTTCAATATTAAATTTTCTGCCTTCATGTGATGTAATTGAATGGGACTCTTTTTTTCACTTGACTGTTTCTCTTCAGTTCCTGCCTGTACTTAATCAACTTCTATCCCCTCCTCTTTACTGGATCATAGAGAATCATCTTTAATAAACCCTCCCCTGAGAAGTGTCTTGTCCAAATCATGTGCTCCTCTGCATTTGTTGGCTCCTCTGCATTTGTTGTCCTCCAGTCCTTAGTTTACAAACTCTGCTATGACCTCTCTAATTTTACATGCCAGCACTCTGGTTCCATTTTGCTTTAGGTGGAGCCCATCCTTCTTGTACAGGCTCCTCCTTTCCCAAAAGATTCCCCAGTTCCTAATAAGCCTAAATCTCTCCTCCCAAACACCATCATCCCATCTGTGCACTGAGACCCTGTAGTTCTGCCTGTCTAACTGGCCCTGTGCACAGAAGTGGAAGCATTTCAGAAAATGCTGCCCTGGAAATCCTAGACTTTAATCTATTCCCGAACAACCTAAATTTGGTCTGTAGAACCTCTCTCCTATCTTTCCCTATGTCACTGGTACCTACATGTATCATGGCCACATGCTCCTCCCCAGCACTGTACATAAGTCTCTCAAGAAATCTGCAACTTTTCAACCCGATAGGCAATTCACCATGCCGTTCTCTCGGTCATGACAAACCCAATTATCTATATTCCTAATAATCAAATACCCCCATTCTGCCTCTTCCTAATAACTGGGGTCCCCCTCCCCTGGAGGGTATCCTCAGTGCGAGAGGATACCAGGATGTTATCTGAAAGGACGGTCCCAAGTATGGGATCATTTCACTCCTCTCCAGCTTGATGTTCCCCTTCCCTGAGACTTTTATCCTCCTCAACAGCACAGAGGCTGTCAGACTGGGGACACTCTACTGGATCCAAGAAAGTTTCATCTATGTATCGCTCTATTTCCCATAGCTCCTCCAGTTCAGTCTCAAGAATCTGTATTTGGTTTCTGATGGCTGTGAGTTGTTTCCACCAAATGCGCGCACATGTCACCTGTTCACAAGGCAGGTAATCATACACGCTGCATTCAGTAGCCAAATACATAAAACTGTTTTCCCTTGTATGTAACCTTATTGAGTTTTTTTTTAATTCGAATGATCTCAGCGAATGTCTAGATTTTGTTAAATTGAAGCAAATGATCCTGACTTTAAATAATTTACTGTTTCCCCTAGGTTTAACACTGTTAACAGTTGAATAAGTAATTTGTTACTAACTTCATGATTTTTTTAGGTAAGTAATATAATTTTTGGAATATTAACCAAGCATAGTGAGGAATTACTTTAATTTAGTAAATGATTGTCATCTGTATAATGGCTTCCTTGACTTTTCTGCCAATTTGATATTAGTAAAAGTACAGGCCTCCATCACTAGTGCTACATAAAGTAATTGTGTAATTGTGCTTTAACTTGCAGCAAGTAAAATGTGTCTTAATTTTAATGAGTTTGAGAGTTATATATAGAATGTGCTGTTAAAAAATATCAGAAACACTACAATTCAAAGGCATTGATTTGAGATCACAAGTCAGTTATCAATAAAAGGTCCTGACAACAAACTAATAGGTTTTTCTGAAGATCCAATCAGATTTTCTAGGCAGTAGTTTGAGGTGTTCCACATGGGATAATATCTGTCCCATACTGTATTGATTTCACTCTCTCTCTTTCTCTCTTCTTTTGCCTTCAGCTCGCATTCCATGTTAACAGTTAGGCAGACCATGAACTGTTATGCTTTAGCAACAGTTTGTTCCCTTTGGTGTGCTCATTTATCTAGCTATCATTAATGCCAGACATAATGGTTTCCTGTTTTCCTGCTTTATATCCCAATGCACATGGAGTAAAAGATATTATTAAAGAGTGCTTTGGTTTGTAATGTACATATTCCAAAAAAAAAGGTGATTCCCAGAGCAAAAGGGAGCTGGTATGCATCACAGCACTGCCACCTTTTGGTGCAAAGTCAACAATAACAAAAAACAATCACTCAAGAAATGAAGCTTTTTCATCTGATTGGGATGACGCTTCCCTGTACCATTGGGCCTGCAAGTTAGGTATTAGTATTGTAAAGAGTGTGCACTCTGCATTAGCTGAGTTGTTGCAGGAAGATTTGGGTGGAGAGAAGGACTGAGGGAATAGGACTTGTGGGTGGCAGGCTCTAGAGAAGGCAGGCACTGCTGTGTCAGGGCACTGTCTGCGTTAAAAGTTGGTTGGATCTTTAGACAATGAAACCTCCCTTCCTTTGGATATGCTTTGATATGACAGTGTTGTTGTTTGTTGTAAAGTAGCACTTAGGAGTGCCAGTCAGAGACCAGGGCTCTAGGGTGCTAGGTGCTGTACAAACAAAGACCAAAAGATGTCCCTGCCCCAAAGAGCTTACAGTGCTGCTGAAGCTGGAATGCTGTCCAGTTCTGGTGTCCACAGTTCAAGTAGGATGTTGATAAATTGGAGAGGATTCAGAGAAGAACCACAAGAATTTTTAAAGGGTTAGAAAACATGGCCATTTAGCTTCTCAAAGAGAAGATTAAGGGGTGACTTTATTTCAACCAGTAAGTATGTACATGGGGAGCAAATTTTTAATAAAGAGATCTTCAGTCTAGCAGAGAGAGAACACAGTCCAATGGCTGGAAGTTGAAGCTACATAAGGTGTACATTTTTAATGGTGAGAGTGAAAGTAATTAACCATGGGAACAATTTCCCAAGGGTGGTGGTGGATTCTCCATCACTGGCAACTTTTAAATCAAGATTGGATGATTTTTTTAAACGATCTGCTCTAGGAGTTATTTTGGGGAAAGTCCCCTGGTCTGTGCTATCAAGGAGGTCAAACTAAAAGATTACAGTGGTCCCTTTTGGCCTTGGAATCCGTGATGTGGCCAATGGGTTGAGGAGCAGGGGGCTGAGAGCCAATGTACTACTGGTAGTATTGAGATTACCGTAGCACTTAGAGGTCCCTTCAGGCCGGGGCTCCATTGTGCCAGGTGCTGTACAGACAGATAGTAAAAGACAGTTCCTGCCTCCAAGAGCTTCATCTTAAAGACGGGATGCTGCCGGTGGAAGAACCAAATGCAGTGTTGCGGGGGACAGGGTAGCAGCAACACAAGTATGTTTTACCTAGAACAGCTGTGTGTGCAAATTTTAGCTGTAATAAACCAATCAGTGGCACTGATATTTGCTCTACCTGCCTACACATCTTCAAGTGGCAATGTTCTTTAGACATCTCGGCATAAGTGAGTCTTTAAAGATTTGAGGGTGAAAACTATTCCTCTCTCTGCCATTGACTTTCTGTGTGACCTCTGTGTGAATGCACAATTCCTTAACTAGCGCTGTTCTCAGGTGCCCCCATCTGTAAAATACTTTCCAGGGGAGCGGTGAGTCTAAATAACTGTAAAGTGCTCTGAGATACTTGCAGGGAAGATGCTGTGGAAGTGAAGTAGTGCTAAAATGACCTATAATAAATAAAACAAGAACAACATCCTTAGGAAATCCTGTCTTTGAGTGATTTCAAGTGGACTGTGAATATTTTGCAGAATCCTAATTTGCCCTGACCATCCCCATATATTTCAGTAAGATCTCTTATTGAACCCCAGCCTTTGTGGAATAGGTGTCCGCACAGCGAGTGTCCATGTGCGCTGTTGGTTCTCAAAAACATATTATTTTGTCTCCCAATAGGTCACTGCCATTGAGGAGTAGTTTGCTCAGCAGATTCAGATGAGGTCCCTGCTAACTGAATGTTACCCCAGTGCTGAGGACTTGGATTGCAAATTCTTCACATTGCCCTACTGGCTGTTCACTCTTAATTTGAAGATGAGCCCAATGACTTCTAGTTTTGCTGCTAAAGAGATTTTTCTAGACCATTCCTCTAAGAAACTTTACTGGCATTTGGTTCTAGATCAGCCAGGGAAAGAAGCATGTTATCTGTGTGAAGAAGAATTTGCAATTGTCGTACTTGTTAGTGCTCACCAGCTGAGCTGTTGAGGGAAAAGGAGCAAGCAGGAGATACCTTTCTCAGGCCTCCTTGCAGCAGAATGGAAAGTAAGAAAGTGCTGTTGGCAACCACTGAAGCAGATGGTTGTGAACATAGCAAGTATGCAATATTTATAGTATGCCAATTGAAATGAGCTTTACTTGAAACTCCAAGCCCAGGCAGAGCAATTCAGTCCTGTGCATCGAACAAGATTGTAATTGTGGTAGTTCCAATTTACTAACCATTTGCAAAAGATTACTTACCTTGCACATATTATCCTCTCCTAATCTTTCTTTAATGAACACTACTTTATCTGGATGTATAATTTCAGCAAAGGGAAAAAACAATTTCCAGCCTCGAAGGCAAAGCTTTAGCTAATATTTTAACATCTGAATTACTGCAAGAGAGAAAATAGATCAAGACTGTAGCTAATAAAAGTTTAAAGGCACCTCAGCCTGTTTTAAAGGGTAGAAGCGGAGACATTTCCTATTATAAGTCAAAGGCTTGTCTTGGATAATTTCTTCTTATGATTTAAACACATTGAAGCATCACTAAGGACTGTCCATCTGCTTCCTCTTTTCCAAAGTGGCTGATTTTTATCACTCTTCGCTCCTCTGATAAATGGGACCTAAATTTTCAAAACTGATTGGTGATTTTGGAAGCCTTCATTGTTGGTGCCCAGCCTGAGGCACCTTTTAAATGTGCCTAATTTTCAGAGGAAGGTTTTTCAGCACTTTCTGAAAAATCAAACCCTGTTAAGGTTTCTCACATTGGGAGCCAAAATCACAAGTCATGTTTGAAAATTTAGGCAAGATGATTCCTTAACTGTGATTGGCTGTGTCAGAAAAGAGCTGTTTGACTCTCTTTAATACTTCAACAAAATTGTGGGTGTCGGCAGACAGGAATTTTCATGATTTTCCCCCTGGTTTTTGACCAATTATAGAGCTGGCCAATTTTTAATTTCAGTGTTTTTAATTGGCATTTTTTTAAACTCAGTGACTTTTCCCGCCCCCACTTTAGCCAGCTTGAATCAGAAATTTGTGGTCATGAGTGTGACTCACAGCACAACATTTATTTGAACAACTCTCTCCCACTCAGAAATTCACGCCTACATGCTGGCTCATTGTGTACTAAGATCTTCTTGAAAAGATAATGGCTTCTCAGAGACAGCTGTGAGCAAGCAACTCGAATCCAGTACTTGGCATCTACAGAACTTATGATTCCTGGCTGTTCTGCTGACTCAGCGCATGACCTTAAGTTCTCTTTCTCTTTAACCCATCTGTCAAATAGGACTAATGGTGGCTTTTATCCATTATTGAAACGTGTGATGCAATCTTGGGCACAAAGCTTGATATAAGCCCAAAGTGGTATTCATCCTCTAAACAAGCATTAGTGATATTTAGATACCAAGCCACTCATGGCATGACATGAAAAATGTGAAATGCTAATTACATGATTGATATCTGTATTCCAACCCAGAGGACATGTTCCATTGTAACTATTATTTTGGTTCTATTAAGGGTAATGACTTAGTCATCTTCAGGGACATAACATTACTCGGGGTGGGGGGGAAGACCTACACATCACTACAGACAGTTCAATAAACACTTCTGCTCCAATATGCAGCAGGAGTCAAAAAAGGCAAACAAAATGTTAGGAACTGAAAGTATAACAGCACTGTTATATAAATCAATGGCTCACCCTCACGTGGAATGCTGTGTTCAGTTCTGGTCGCCCAATCTCAAAAGAAAAAAAATAGAAGATGGAGTCCATGGATGGGCAATGAAAATGTTTTGAGGCCTAGAGAGGCTTCTCTGTGTATAGAGATTGAGAGGTTTTGTTTTGTTTTTTTAGGGAGAAGACAAACGAGAGGAGGGGACAGGATCAAACCATTAAGCATATAGCGGTGAGAAAATTGGGGGGCACCTGTTTTTTTACACATTCTTCTAACAGAACAGCAAGGGAATGTCCAGTCATGATGAAAGGCAATATTTTTAAAACAGATAACAGGAGATATGATAAAATAGTACATATTGAACCTGTGGAACTCTGTGCCACCATGTATCATGGAAGTCCAGAGCCTAACGTGATTCAGGCAGAATGAGGCGTTTGAGGATAATGAGTACACCCATTGTTACATTACAAAGGATGCGACAAATGCTTGGGAAGGAGGAGAAATTTTCCTATTTCAGCTAACAACTATCTGATGGAGCTAGGGAAAATTTTCTACTATGGACAGATTTTCTAATTATACACTAGCAACTTTCTTGCATCTTCCTCCAAAGCAGCTGGGGTTGACCAGTCTGACTGAGAGGCTACTGGATTCTGTGGAGCCCTGATGTGATTCAGTCCGGCAATGTCTATTCATTCTCACATGTGGTATTACCCAATAAACCTTCAGGGCGTGATGGCCATGTGGATGTCGGTATATTTACCTATGGCTGGACACTAAAGCCAGACAAATTCAAAATAAAAATAAGGCACAAAATTGTAAGAGTGAAGGTGATTAATCATTGGGACAATCTGTTTTCCGTCTCTTGATGTCTTCAGATCAAGACTGGATGCCTTTCTGGAAGAGATGTTTTAATAGTGATGAAGTGCCATGAACTTTGCTGAATTAGATTATCTGGTAGCTCCTTCTGGCCTAAAGAATCTATGAACTTATGAAAGTCTGATGGAAGTTGTCGTGCTTGAGTACTGGGGTCAAGCTGCCCACCTCTGTTTGTGTACTAATGAAACTTCTAGGATGGTTGGCTCTGCTGAGGCCCTATTCTTGTGCCAGCAAGTGGGATCCTTGGGATTACTATAGAATGTTCTCGTCGTCTTATGGTGACTGGACTGTCCTGTGGTCAGGGTTCTGGGCGCTGGGTTCTCTTCCTTGCTCTACCAAAGGCTTTTGCTATGACTGCTGGCAATGTATTTCATGTCTGATCTCTCAGATTCCCGATCTGTAAAATAGGGGATAATGCTCCCCTATATTGCAGGAGATGTGAAGTTTAATGCATCATTCATAAAATGCTCTATGATCTTCAGACAGAAGGGGCTATGGAAGTGCAAACTGCTTCAAAATATCTACAGCTCTGAGTGGAAAAGAAGCATGACTGTTAATGCAGGTAAAACTGCTCACAAAGGCATATGAAGAGGAGAGTACTCCTACTTTTGAATAGTAAATTTCAGTGATTTGGTTGATGGCTAAATTTAAAGTGTTGGATTAGTCTAGATGCCTAATCTAGCATGCAGAAGGTGAAACGTAACAGGTGCAAGAGAACTTTTAAGTATTCCTAAATGTATATGGCACTGTTAAAATGGTATGCCTGTTTAGAAGTTGCATGGAAAATTTACTGCACTGTTTGTTCATTCCTTGCCAGAACCATGAAATGGGATTTAGAAACTGCAGTAGATAAGTAAAATAAGGTCAAGTCTCTAAACTGAAAACCTGGTGAGCTTGATGGTCCAGCCATAATTCAGTATTTGGCTAAATGGATGATTTAAAAGAAGCTTTGGCGCTTGCTTCTCATATTGTAGAACTGCTGAAGCCATGGGGGAAGTTTTCAATCAAGCTTTAAAAACATTGGCCCAAATCCTGCCTTCAGGTCTACACCTGCCACCCCATTAAACAAAGTTAATGGGGTTACATATGTGTGTAATTGAGGGCGGGATGCAGTCCTTTGTTAGCAAAGAGGACAAGCATTGCTTCCCTTATGAGCTGAAGACTAACATGACCCCTAGGTCAATCTTTGTAAAGTGCTTTGAGATTCTCTGCTGAAAGGAGACACACAAGGGCAAAGAACTGCATGCCCTGCTGCTCTCTCTGAGAGAATGAGTGACTACAGGCACCCTGCTAACTGCAGAAGTTTCTTGATGGACTTTGGTCCTAGTAAAAAGTAAATGTCACAGACTTTACAGTTGTGTGGACCAAATAGGGAGCTGCAGCTATCATCCCCAGCTTCTCTCCAAGCTTGCCTCTGTTACTGCTGGCTGCTGTTGAGGCGTCAGGCAGTGTTCATATTGATGAATTGTCTTCTGTTTTGGAGGGGCAGGGTAAGCATCTCTGCTGCTTAATTGATTATGGCAGAGGCTCCTCCATACAATAATAGAGTTTCCTTAGACTCTGGAGAAATTCCATTCAGTTTTCAACCTCTACGCACTGATAGCCTAATTCCAGCCTATTGACAACTTGCACTGGAATCTGATTCAGCATTAACCCTCTCCTAACTGACCAACATCAGTGCCCAGTGCACAGAGAGAGAAAAGACCCAGACCATGAGGCGCTAATAGCTGCCGATGTACCATACAACCAGGTGCTGAACTAGGGTCAGTACCACGGCTGCTCTGCCATCAATGGAGCCATGTCGACTGACATCAGCTGAGGGGTCTGTAGGGGTCCTGGCTGGTAACCAAAGGAAAGATTGGCACCATTTAATATAACACCTCTGAAATGAGGATGTCTCACGGAGAAGCTATAAGACCAGTAGCATCACCTGCTCCACTTCCATTGCATCTGTTTGTGCTGCCCCTGTGACCACAGACTCGGCAGGGAGGTTAAATACATTGGAAATCTGCTTTATATTAAATTTGCTTTGAATGTTGCTCGATGAGATTGGATGGATGGACAGTGCTGGACACCGTCATGCTTTCTGTGTCTTACAAAACAGGGGCATGATGGGCAGCAGTACACCTTGCCCTAGTTTTGTGGTTGAACCCTGACCTGGACTGACCACTGCTAGGAATGGGAAGGGAAGTTCACTCACCTTGGCTGGTTCAGCCTCTTGTCTGAGAAGCCAGCAAGGATGCCCAATGTGGACAACTGCCCCAACTCCTCGTATATGGCATCTGCAGAGCGACGTTCCATAGATGAAGTTGTAGGTCCCATAAGCCATTTAAAAGACTCCTCTGATGCTGTAGAAAGCATCCATTTCACCTCTGTATCCATATTTGGGGCACTGCATGACAATGCATTCCATGGTTTGGATGTTCTCACCACAGTCACACGAACAGCTGCATTTTCCATGGTTGGTTTGGGTGCAGTTCGGCGTGGTCCAAAGTCTGCGTGGCAGATCGAAACCTTGTTCGATCAGTGATAATGTGCTTGTTTGGAAGACTAGATGAGGTCCAGATGCTTTGCCATTCCCTGGCCGGAGCCAGAGATGAGATGGCCACATGTGGTCCATAATGGTTTTTATGATTTCAGGTTTCAGAGTAGCAGCCGTGTTAGTCTGTATTCGCAAAAAAGAAAAGGAGTCCTTGTGGCACCTTAGAGACTAACCAATTTATTTGAGCATAAGCTTTCGTGAGCTACAGCACATTGTTGGGGTATGTTGTCCAGAACCTGCCAGATGGCAAGTTCTGGGGGGTCTTCAGTCTTGGCCCTGGGGCACTCAGCTGCAGAGTACTGTGCACTGGTATGGACAAGAAGCTGCCATCCCCAACTTGTGGATAGACAGCTGAATCAGACCACGAGAATCATTGTGGGAACTTCAAAATCAACACCTCTACTGTGGCTTTCTGTATTGGCAAACACCAAACCTTTCTGTCGATATAGCCAGAGCATGAGAACTTTAAATGTGAGCAACAGGGGGTGGATCGCTTGATGATTACCTGTTCTGTTTATTCCCTCTTGAAGCACCTGGCATTGGCCCCTGTTGGAAGACAGGATATTGGGCTAGGTGGACCTTTGTTCTGACTCAGAGTGGCCGTTCTTATGTTCTTAAGTTGCCAAGAAGGCCAATAGCATATTGGGCTGTATTAGTAGGAGCATTGCCAACAGATGGAGAGAAGTGATTATTCCCCTCTATTCAGCACTGGTGAGGCCACACCTGGAGTATCATGTCCAATTTTGGTCACCCCCACTTCAGAAGGCATGTGGACCAATTGGAAAGAGTCCAGTGGAGGGCAAGGAAAATATTTAGGGGGCTGGTGCACATGACTTATGAGGAGAGGCTGAGGGAACTGGAGTTATTTAGTCTGCAGAAGAGAAGAGTGAGGGGGGATTTGACAGCAGCCTTCAACTACCTGAAGGGGAGTTCTAAAGAAGATGGAGCTCAACTGTTCTCAGTGGTGGCAGAAGACAGAACAAGAAGCAATGGTCTCAAGTTGCAATGGGGGAGATCTAGGTTGAATATTAGGAAACACTATTTCACTAGGAGGTTGGTGAAGCACTAGAGTGGGTTACCTAAGGAGATGGTGGAATCTGCATCCTTAGAGGTTTTTAAAGTCAGGCTTGACAAAGCCCTGGTTGGGATGATTTAGTTGGGGATTGGTCCTGCTTTGAACAGGGGGTTGGACTAGATGACCTCCTGAGGTCTATTCCAACCCTAATCTTCTATATGTTTTCTATATGCTAAAGACTACCTAGAACTGTCCATTGATGACTGTTCCGAGGCCCAAACTCATTCAGGTAGGATCTGCTGAATGATGGCGACAACTTTTCTGGTCGCTATCAATCCACATGGGATTTGAACAGCATCCTGGAGTGAAAGGCCCTGTGTCATACTGATCCATTGCACTTCATTAGCTTTTGAAATAGTTGTGAAAGCACTTTGCTCTCACACGCTGATCTGGATTAAGCCTCATCTACAAAAAGGGAGTGATTTAGTAGCTAACAAATGTTCCTGCCCAGTTGTGTTCCAGAGAAGGTTCAATCTTAGCAGATGTTATGACCGTCTCACAGCTTTTCAGTGTTAAATGCTCTAAACAAAGGTTGCCCAGCCTGAGTTCTGGAGAATAAATCTGATCTCTACTACTCCGAGGCCTTTATCTCATGTCTGTTTCTTTCAAAGGGCAATGGAAAACAAGTGACCATCTTCTGAAAACTAAAGGCTGCACCTAGCTCCCACATGACCGGGCAAATTACCCTGCAACCTCTTCTCTTTTTTCTAAAATGGTGATCCTATTAGACCTCTTGCATGGCTTTTCTAGAACATCTCTTCTGGCCCACCAGCCCAACCAACCAGGAGCATCCTGCTGCCAGGGCAGTCTCCCAGCTATAACAATTCTTTAATTCAAAGCTGCGATGCTTCACTTGCTTAACGTCTGCTCCCTTCTCAGCCCTACCTCTCTCTCCTTCTACCTTTACCCATTTCACTCTCATTTAATTGCCTTTCAGAGCTGTTTGCCAGGGCACAGTCAGATTGATTGAATCCAGTACTTTGTTCCTGAGGTCTTGTCAGACAGTCAGTCTCTCTCTCTCTCTCATATATATATATATATATGTGTGTATATATATGTGTGTGTGTATATGTATATAGACACTGACTGCAACGGGCTTCCATCTGTTTTCCCTGTCAGATAAGGCCTATCTAAGTTAATATCAGTTTTAACCCACACGTGTCTGCCTGCCTGCTTCTTAACCTCTCTTCTGCTGCACCAGGTTCTGCTCCAGCCCTACAGGACGGGAGCTGCTCTGATGAAATAATGCCTTTAATATAGATAGAATGGATACAGGGGAGATAAAATTCAGCAATTCCACTACCGGTAATGGAAGAAAACATTATACAGGCAAGAGCTGGAAAGAGCCAGCAGGTCTGCATGTGCTGCGTTTGTTTTTGGGTGCCTTGGCCTTTGGCAGAAAGGAAGTGTAGAGTTAGTGGTTAAGCAGAGACTTGGCAGTGAGGACTCTACTGGGGTGTGACCATGGGCAAGTCCCTACAGCCCTGATACTGCACAGCACTTAATCATATGTGTAGCTTTAAACATGAGAGTCATTGACTTCACTGGGACTATTCATGTCCTTAAGTGCTTTTCTGTATCAGTGTCAGAATCTCTTTCTCTCTGCTTCCATTTTTGTGCCTGTAAAATAGGGGCAATCCTTGCCTGCCCCAGAAGAGAAAGGTGCTGTGAGGCTTGGCTAATGTTCAAAAAGTGCTTTGAGATGGAAGGTGCTAGAGGAAGATAAAGAACTTTTTCCTTAGGTTGTAACTAGAGCCGTAAAAGTTACCTTGGCTCAGTATTTTCTTGTTTCCTCCACTTTGTGATTAGGGGTTGAACCCAAATCTAAACACCCCTCAAGACTCAGGAGAAGGTGGGACATGAACTTCGCAGCTTACCCCTTTTGGTGCGGGGCAGCAGAATCTGCCTGAGCTCTGATGTGCAGCCTGGAAAAACTAGCTTCATGACCGCCTATAACTGCCTGAGTGGAAATGCTGGTTATCTCAGACTGGCTCACTTGAGGACTTCCTGTAAGTCCCATCTATTCAGGTTTGGCCTTTCTCATCTCGTTTGGGGCTCACTTATTCTCTGTACACCATCTGCTCAACATCCTTTGGGAGGAGTTGGGAACAGATCCCCTTTCTTGGCTGACCCCTCTGCATGGAAGGGAAACGGGATTTCCCTCTGCCAGGTTCCCTGGTTCCCTGAGGCCAAGCATTTGGCCTGGTCGTTTATAACTGATGATTAACTACTTGTACTTCAGCTTTATTCCCCGGTGCACAGATGCCCTGGGCAAGTGCACTATTAGCTGATTGCCCCTGCAGCCCATATCCACTTTGTTCACGGATGCCAGGGCTGCATCCTTCTTCTGAGAGCCCTTGCTGCAACTGGCAGCCTGAGCAGTGTTTGGAGTCCTCTCACCTGTACTAGAGCAGTCAGATCAGGCGCACCTGCAACAGGCAATCGGGAGACATGAAGGCTGCCAGGAATAAAAGGAATATTTGATGACACATTTCCCTCGCTCTCTCTCTGCTCAACTCTCTGGTGTCCCTGGGGGCTGGCACCTCACTGGCTGTGAGTGCTGCAACCTTTCTCTCATCTGCATGGGGACAACATGCTTGGCAGCAGCTACTCAATATGGCAGCTGCACAAGCATATAAATGAGCTAGAGAAGGCGACCTAGTGTCCCCCCATCTATTTCCTGACCCCTTTGCACCTCTCCACGTCTCCACCTTCCTCTCCACTGCTCCCTGTTTCCTGCTGTCTGGTGCTCACTCAGCTCCTTCCTCTTTCTGTGTTCCCAAGCATGCTTGTTCTGTAAGAGATCTGGCAGGAGAGGCAGCACGTTTTGGGGGGATTGTAACCTGCCACTGGGTTCTTCACAAACAGGAGTCCTCAGGCAGTCTCTCACTAACGCAGAGAGGCACTAATCTCCCTGCAGTAGCTGCTCGGAGTCTCCTTCTTTGAATGCTCCCAAATCCCCCTGCCATGGGGTCAGTGCTGGAGCTTTCGAGCCTGATTTTCTTGTTTGGTGGTCGTTTACAGCTGCGCAATGTGAGCTCGAAGTGGGGTGAAATGCTACCACTCTGATTTGGCCATGCTTTGCACCCACTGTGCACAGGGGTAAATGACTACGCAAGGTGCAGGACAGCAGGGAATCAGAGCTCTGGCCTTCCTATTGTTTCCCCTCTGTTCCATTCTTTATGATACAGCATCCTAATCACCTGACTGAACTGAACTGCACAGGACTGGACCTTACCAGGAACCGAACAATGGCTGGAAGAGAACATTACTGAGCAACAAGGGCCACTTTCTTTACTGCCTTCCTCAATTGCATCACAATCCCTTTCTGTGCTGTTTGTTGCTTCTGCACCTCTCCCAGTCTGTAGGGCAAGAGACTAGGATTGGAGATTTTACCCAGATTGTGCATGGCAATGCAGAGCACTAATCTGGTGATGGAGACCCAGCTTCCATCATTAAAATCTGCTCTCTCCATAGGAGGGATGAGATGTGGGTTAGGGCTATAGGGGCTGGTGTGGGAGTGGCAGTTTACACTGCCGATGCCATACATGTCCTGGAAATAAGCAGAGGACTTATCATAGAATATCCGGGTTGGAAGGGACTTCAGGAGGTCACCTAGTCCAACCCCTGCTCAAAGCAGGATCAATCCCCAACTAAATCATCCCAGCCAGGGCTTTGTCAAGCCTGACCTTAAAAACCTCAAAAGAAGGAGATTCTACCACCCCCCTAAGTAACGCATTCCAGTGCTTCACCACCCTTCTAGTGAAAAAGTTTTTCCTAATACCCAACCTAAACCTCCCCCACTGCAACTTGAGACCGTTACTCCTTGTTCTGTCATCTGCCACCACTGAGAACAGTCTAGATCCATCCTCTTTGGAGCCCCCTTTCAGATAGTTGAAAGCAGCTATCAACTTCATGCTGTCCACCCCACACACCTTTCACTAGCACTAATCTCACTTTGAGGACAGGGAGATCTTGGTTGCATCTTTTGACTGTATACAAAAGATGTTTTCTGGGCACGATACAATCCTGCTAGTCCTGGGTGTGACTCATTCCCAAACATGGGGGCACAGTCATGTTTAGCAGAGAGGTGGTGTGGAGGTGATCTGTACCTGTGATGGATTGAAATTCCTGCCTGCACCCCCTTGTTTAGAGAACTGATCGACTAAAGCATCTCATCTGCAAGCCCCTGGAGCTTTCTTTCCCACTACTGCTCCCTGGCCATAATCAGCCTGATAATGCCTGGGTAATTTTCCCTCTTCTTGGTAATGCTGCTGTAGAAGGGAACAGGGAGAATGGCAGTGTTTTTCTGTGAAAAGGTGGACATGGTCTTGATTGCAAATGAACAATTAAGGCCTCGTGTCTCGCATTCATTCCCACATTCCCACTTGATTACACACTGGTACGTAAACAAATCTTCACCCTGTTGCCTGAAGGGTGCCAATGATCTACCTTTTCTTTCACTTGCCTCCCTTAAGCAAATCTATAATGCATTTAATCTTCGCCAGCCGCTCTGCTTGGTGTATAAATGTCTAATTTGCTGCCAAATGCAGCTCCAATTCTCTCCCTGCTGCAGTTTAACTGTCTGGCTTGTGTTTGCCCAAGCAGTTGTCTGCTTGAATGGATTGACTCAAATGCATCTGATCCTTTGCTGAAAGAGAGAGAGAGAGAAAAAAAAAATTAACTGATGAGCAGAGACTTTTCAGCATAATTGTCGAAGTAAACTTCCAGTCTCCCCAAACTCCTCCTTGTGCCTTGTTTTCAAGCAGGTCTTTCAGAATGATTTGAGATGGTCCATGAAATGAGATGATACAGATGCTAAAAAGAGTCACTCGTTCACCTGCTTCCATGTGGTGCTGGCCAGCAAACAATCACTAGTATGTGAATGCGTGCATGGGTCCTGGGCGGTGGCTCCAGCACCGGAATAAAACTTCATGTGAGTTGTAAAAGACCCAAAATCTGCAATAGGGATTAAACTATTGGATTCCTCTTGTGGGTGTCTGCGAACATGGGGACTCCTGGCCCTCTCTCTGTGCCACAAGGATGCCAGGGTGGCTTGACCTTACTTTAAAAGCATTGCAGTGGGGAGGAACTATACCCAAACAAGACACTGCACTGCGCACATGAGAGAGCAAACATGACAGATGTTTGTTAAATTGGTTAATGCACCGTGGAAGGTGTCCAGATACTACTGTGATTGGTGCAGCATAGAAAAAAAATGAGGTAGAACAGAACCACTTTGAACGGAAATGAATAATGTCAGAACTGGAGCAGATACTGGGCTAAGAGGCAGTTGAACTGAGCAGCCATTGGGAATGTTACTAATCCACTAAGGGAAGTACAATCTGATCATGAGCACTCTTGAGTTCTAATCCCAGATCTCCACCTTTAACCTTGGCCAAATCATTTACCTCTGCCTCCATTTCCCTATTACTTACATGGGCATATTACTCCCTACTTGACTTGCACTCAGAAGGGGGAAGGGAGAGTTGATTGATTGTGTACAGAACCATTTTCATCTGCAAAGTGTTGAACTATTATATTGACAATGCCAGACAATTGGACTCTCAGTACTTCATATAAGAAAATACTTGAATCTTTCCAGACATAGCTGCTTCCATACCACCATCCCAAACGGCCACATGAGTCTCATTCTGCCACTAGGAAATGCATATGCATGGATAGCAGGGCCAAGCAGGACATCCACAAAGAGAGACTGAATAACACTACCCCAAGTACTAAGAATAATGTCTAATTTGGATGCACAGATGAATTATGTAGGCAGCTCCCATTAGTCCTGGGGGATGAGAGTGAGCCAATCAATATACATCAAAAGGAGACTCTAGAAGGGAAGGGATTTGACTGGAAAGATTTGCTTCTCTCTTGACATGCACTATTGTGCCACTTAAATGCCTTCAGCCAAAAGCATCATAAAATGCTTTTGCTGTAGTGATGCCCATGACAAGGCTCCCATTCCAGAGCTGAGGCTCCCCCAGCTATCGCACCCCGCCTACTCTTCCTTTCCCCTTCCCAAATACCCCGGTAAGGGATGCCACATGACAGTCTTCACCAAAGCAAAGGAAACCTCACAGGTGCCTAATGGACCAGTGAGTTGGTGCCACTGAAAATGGTGAGGCTTTAGATGCACCCTACACGAATAGATGTGTAGAACCCATCCTCAGAAGGTAGGGAAAGGGCTAATGCCCTCCTTATACCTGGAGGGAAAGTCACACCTGCAGGCTCTGAGTGTGGAGGTCTGCAAGGAAGCTGGGTGGGGGCCAGCTGTGAGGATTTAAGAGGCATACTGCTTGGACAGCCAGGCGCTGAATCTTGCAGTGCAGGTCAGGGGAGGAAGAATCGGTGGGAGTTGGGCTGGAATGGGTGGGGGTGTCAGTTCCTCTTCAACTCTTGGCTGGAATGAGCTACAGTCCAGGCTTCTTCATGTATGGGCCTTGAAGAGGGAGAGGACTCACCCTATGAACCGTTGCTGTTGAATGAGGCCTCCCCATCCAGGTGTTTGAGCCCGACCAAGGAGAGCAGGAATTCTTTTCCTGCTCCAGCCCTAGAGTTTTTACCCAAACCCCCACGTTCTGCACTATTCACTTGAGTCTGTCAGTGGAAGGGGGATCTGGGTGAAGTGTGGCCAGGCATTCCCCTGCTCTGTGGCTGGGGCAGAAGCTCTGTATTATGTGCACGATCAACCCCATTTACTCCTGAGGAATTAGACTTGCTGGGTAAAATAATAGCACTTGGGCCACGTGCAGCTTCCCAAACTGTCTCCTCTGTGGTTCTCTTCTTGTGGGGGAGAGCTGTAACAAGGTTGCCTGAAAAGCTAGTTGATCCCCAAAGAGCCAAGCACAATGGACCTGCAGGTTTCCCCCATGCTGCTGAGTTTCCCCTTCTCCTAGCTAGCTGTGGTCACACCTCAGTTTGCAGCTGCACTGAATCAATGCAAAGCCACACTCTTAGCAAGGAAGCATGGGCTAGACAAGGGGTACTACTACCCCCTCATGTCTCTAGCAATATGCAGGGGGGCTGGGCAGCTCTGTTCAATAACGATGCTTCCTCTTGCTGGGCTGAAAATATGTAGGAAAGCCAAGGGGACCTAAATAAAACGAATTCACAGAGCTAGGACATAGGGGGACAAATTAAATCTCTGGAATGGCCTGACAAACACAGAATCCAACAGCTGGGTGCTTTAGCAAACAGTTACACAACAATATTGAGGGAAATGAAGAGCTGGGAATGGGAATCTTTGCGGACACTCAATTCTTTACTTTATTCAACAGAAAACTTCTTATATTTTGATTACCAAGGTTGGCAGCTCTCCCTCCTGGGAGTGTCAAGGCTGGAAAAGTACCGCACACATGTCAGTCAAAAGTCCATGAGGTTTGAAGGTCTTGTTATTAGATAGCAACACAAAGGTAAACACGTTTCACTCCTGTCCATTGCAGCCTGTTCGCACAGTTTATAAATTACGACTGCGAAGACTCGGCATCTGGCGCTTACAAGACTGCTTGGCGCTGGAGCTTGTCATCTCATTCCGCTCTACGGGAGCCACTGGCTGCTACTTTGAAACAGTTTTAGCTCTGGTTTCAGAGTAGCAGCCGCGTTAGTCTGTATTCACAAAAAGAAAAGGAGGATTTGCAGCACCTTAGCTCTCTGGCTGTCACCACAAAGTGCAAGGCCTGCTTCAGCTGGGAAATGGCTGCTTAGCGCCAGTGCCAGAGGACAACTCAAGAAGTCCCTTTGATTTCTTAATTCTGCCCTTCTGGTGAGAGGGTGTAATGCAGGCATCTGTTATCTGTCTCTGTCTTACATGCACACACCCAAATGCCAGTTGAACTGCACACAAGACATTGGGAATCTAGGGTGGGACTTTCAACAGTACGGGCCTAATTTTGCTCCAACTGAACTTAATCAGGAATTTGACATCAAAGGGAACAGAATGCTGAGCACTTCTGCAAACTGCACCCAAAATGTACAACCTTTGGTTTCCAATACAGAGACCTCCTCTACTGGGGGTTAAAGGTGAATCTTTTAGGTGTCAGGTCTTCTAGCTTCTCTGTAGCCTTCAGAAGAGAGACATCTTATTCTGACTTCCTCAGACAGTTGGTCAAAATATATTGTTTGTGGGGTTTTTCCTTCTCCTGTGGAAAATTTCAGGTTTTTTGGTGGAAATTAGAAACCTGACAAATGTTGGCTGAAAACTGAAAAGTTAAAATTGTTTTCAGGTATTTGGTTTTTCAATGCAAAACCAACATTTTCTGCAGAAGGCAGATATTTCTCACACACAAAAAATCCATTTTGCTGAAAATTCAACTTCTGTCCATTTTGGTGGAAAATTTTCAACCAGCCCTTCTCAATCTAATCTTTACAACACTATGATGTGGCGCGCGCCAAGACAGTTTTGTTCTAGTGAAAACCTCAGCTCTTCTTGCTCGATGGGCAAAAAAGCCTAGCATCGCTGACTTCAGCATAATAGCAGTGCTGTTCTTTTGCTTCTCACTCATTCTTCTTAGATTTCTCAGAGGCCTATTTGGGATGTGCTTGTGAGACCTAGTCTGCTCCGAGCAAAACCTATTTGTATCATCAAACTCACCATAAAACTTATAAGACATCTATTTTTTTTCTTTGTGCTTCTATTTCTACTTGGGTCTAAGGTTTTTCCTTCCACTAGCTTTTATCTATTCATTTGAAATGACTCTTACAATATTTAATCTTTACCAGAAACTGTATGCCTTGTATTTATTTTATGGGTCAGTTGTTCATCCTTTTTTCCTTGATCCTGCTAGCTGGAGCTGGATAGCCTCAAAAAACTCTGCTAGTTTCTGCCCGTCAACATTTGTCCAAATGACAGGCAAACAAATCAGAGCTCTGAAGACTAATAGTAGGAAGATAAATCTGGCAGAGAGTAAATGGCTGCATGAAAGGGCCATCAAAAATTTCTATCCCTTGGTACAATTTCCGAAGAGGACAAGAAGATTACAATCTATGGTGCTGGTCAGGCTGTAGCGTGCCCCTATTTGCATAATCATGTTTGTCACAGGAGGAGATTAGGATATTGAAGAGGCTTGGATTCTAAACTCTCTATGGATGAGATATAGCCACTGCTTCCACCAGTGTAACTGCAGGCGCGAATGTTTTGCCAATATTTTAAAAGGGTAAATGGGATGACCCAGGTAATTACAGGCCTGTCAGTCTGACATCCATCCCGGGGAAGATAATGGAGCCGCTAATTGGGACTTGATTTTTAAAGAATTAAAGAGGGATAATATAATTAATACTAATCCACATGAATTTATGGAAAATAGATCATGTCAAACTAACTTGGTATCTTTCTTTGATGAGATGCCAACTTTGGTTGATAAAGGCAATAATGTTGATGTAATGTACTTAGACTTCTGTAAGGTGTTTGATTTGGAACCACACAACATTTTAATTTAAAAAAAAAACCCTAGAACAATGTAAAATTAACATGGCACATGTTAAATGGATTAAGAGCTGGCTAACTGATAGGTCTCAAAATGTAATTGTAAATGGGAAATCACTGAATGGGTGTGTTTCTTGTGGAGTCCCACACATTTTCATCAATGACCTAGAAGAAAATATAAAATTATCACTGATAGTTTGCAGATGGCACAAAAATTGGGGGAGTAGTAAATAATGAAGATTAATACAGTGATCTGCATCATTCGGTAAAATGGGTGAAAACTAACAATTTGCATTTTATATGGCTAAATGTATACATCTGGGAACAAAGAACGTAGGTCATACATGCAGGATGGGGGCCTCTATCCTGGGAAGCAGTGACTCTGAAAAACGCTTGGGGAGAGAGGTTCAGAGAAGAGTCATGAGAATAATTAAAGGATTAGAAAACGTGCCTTAGAGAGAGACTCCAGGAGCTCAATCTATTTAGTTTAACAAAGAGAAGGTTAAGGGTGACTTGATCACAGTCTATAAGTACTTACATGGGGAATAAGTATTTAATAGTCGGCTCTTCAGTCCTGCAGAGAAAGGTAGAACATCATCCACTGGCTGGAAGTTGAAGCTAGACAAATTCAGACTGGAAATAAGGCGTGCATTTTTAACAGTGAGAGTAATTAACCATGGGAACAATTTACCAAGGGCTGTGGTGGATTCTCCATCAATGACCATTTTAAAATCAAGATGGTATGTTTTTCTAAAAGCTCTGCTCTAGGAATTATTGTGGGGCAGGTCTCTGGCCTGTTCTACAGGAGGTCTGACTAGATGATCACAATGGCCCCTTGGAATTTATGGATCTGGGACTCTTGGCTGAAGGGACCTCTTAATCCTTTGCTGGTTTGAAAGGATGTCTAAGGAGATGGATTTTTTTAGACACAACTCTGCAGAAAAGAGAGGGTGATTTTTCTTTTTTCCTCCTTTCTTCTCCCCTCCCCTCCACTTTCTCTCTTTCCAAAGTCAGGAAAAGCAGTCAAAACATTTATCAGAAATCTGTATAAACTGGCTAAGCGCTGCGAAGAGCTAATCTGCGCAGAACTAAAAAAATGAACAAAGTCACCATACACTTGCTATGGGCATTTTTGATAAGGATTTGTCAGAAGAATTGCAGGTGAAATCTAAACTGCCTGTGGGGAGTGTGATACAAATGTCACCTTAAAATCAGTAGAGCCTGGGAGAGCCATGCTGGAGCCTGGAAACCGAAGGGCAGGACTCACCAGCAAGGTAATGGCCAACCCCAAAACGTAGTTGTCCGTTGGGGAGAGATCACAGGAGAGGGGTGGCTGATGCTCTGAATCATGCTGGCTAGAGGGGAAGGTCTAAAAAGTTCAGCATGGCTTGTCCAGGACAGAGTTTAGAGGAATGATGAAAGAGGACAAAGGGAGGGGGTGGGAGATGGACCAGGTATGTAAAAAAGGGAGATGCCCTGAAAAACCATTGCTGGCTTTGGGTTTTTCTTAACCTAAAGCTATTGCTAGAACCGTTTTCAAATCTCCTGTTTTAGAGCATAGGTTGTTCAATGCCTGGGTTAGGGAGGAGTCCCCCAAATGATGGCTGACATTGCACTTCTGGCTCCACATATTGATAGGAAGGAGAGAACTCCCTACACTGTACCCAGATGTTGGTCACTGTCAGAGGCGGGATCCCAGTCTTCATTACTTTATCCATCAGCTTGGCAATTCCTGTGAAATACATTAAGGAAAGGGTGAGAAGACACCACGGTAGAGACTTGTGGTGGTCTGCTAAATTCTGTTCATTTTCATCTTCCTCCTGCTGGCTCCCACCCCATTTATCTGTTTTGTCCACCTGTTATGCCTGGTCTGATGCCTACATTGTGAGCTCACCAGGGCAGGGGCTATCATCTCTGTAAGATGCTTGTACCACACCTAGCACAACAAGGGCCTGATTCTTGATGGAGGTTCCTAGGTGCTGCTATAACACAGATAATAACCATAGAGAGCAACCCTTGGGAGGAGGGGTCTCTGGAACATCCTTTGGTCTTTGGGTAAAGTCTCCACAGTACAATAGAGAGTATGGGCCAATGGATAGGTTAGGAGGGACTTGGGTTCTGGTCCCAGCCTTTTCTGCTGAGACTTTGGAAAAGTCATTTGATTTCAGCTTCCTGTGAAGGGTCATACCTGGGCTGGAAAGGGTTGTGAGAACCTGTGGACTCAGTCAGCCTTCCTTTGCTACACCTGCACTAGGTTTAAAGCCTGGAGAGGGGGAATTAAAAGGGCTGAACCCAGCTCAGGTGGGGGCTGACCAGACCGGAGACTAGATTACTGGCTCTGGGTGGGGGAGAGAAGCCTGTCTGGAGCCAGGGAGTAGCAGTGGCCTGAGGGCAGACAGCACCTCCCTGAAGGAAGATAGGCCTGCACTTGGAAGCCTAAGGAGGTTGGGAAGGAAATGAGTCTGCTCAGGGAGCAGGAAGGTTCCCGCTGAGTCAGGGACTGCCTGCCAGGGGAGCAGAGAGTATTCTCCTGCAGCAGAACCCAT
Organism: Dermochelys coriacea; assembly: GCF_009764565.3. NCBI lineage: Eukaryota > Metazoa > Chordata > Testudines > Dermochelyidae > Dermochelys > Dermochelys coriacea. Next base: position 15,774,732 of record NC_050089.1, on the reverse strand, counting down.
TAGGTTGTAGAAAGCACTAAGAAACTCTGCAGGGAGTCTGTGGAAGAGGCTTAGAGAGAGATGCCAGTGCACAGCAAGCCTGGGAACTGGCTGTGGCAAAGGCCGAAGACAAGGATTGGGAGGAGGTGATCCAGCGAGGCAGCAAGGGGTCTGTATAGTCAGGCCTTGACTACTGTTCCAGGGTCCCTGGACCAGAGCCCAGTGGAAAGGGAGGCTCTAGGTTCCCTTAGCAGCCCACTGAGGAAGGTGGTGCAGAAACCCCCTGACAAGTGGTAAGGACTAGGAAAACCTCCCTGATACCCCGGTGAGGACTAGTGAGTCTGCAGTTGGACTAAAGGCCCAATGTGAGGCCCAATGGACTAAATGGCCCAATGGACCATTGTTTGTCGGATTGTTGATTGACTCCCCAAGGGAAGGGACTACCTGTGACTGGCTGGAGGGCTGAGCGGGAAGAGGAAGCAGACCAGTGCAGGGCTGGAGTGGTGGTGGTGGTGCACAAGGAGGTGAGTGCTACACCAATCCCACCAACCCAGCCGGCGAGTCACGCTTGTATGCTTCGCCATCTAAAAAATGGGATAAGGGTTCTTTCCTACCATTGTGGAGTATATGGGGAATCTATGAATGGAAATTGCTGCGGTGTCCGCGTGCTGTGCTGCTGTTTATTACTCTGCTCGCTTACCCAGGTTTGGTGAGGGAGCGGAATGATTTGCATCTTACTGCGAGCACCGAGCGTGCAGCCTGGAGTCTGGCTTGCAGCTATCCAGGGGGTTGTGTGGTGTGTTGCATGCTATGGAGCTGGGACCCTGAAACGCAGCAGTCATTGGAGCAAAGAGGGAGTCATGTCTTGTAGTAGGTATTTATTTTGGCTTCGCAGTAAATGAAACATTGGCACTGAAATAGTGTTGTATGCTCTCCAGCTTGGGTCTTTATGGTGAAGTTTATCATAGGTCTGGTGTATTTTTATGGTGTCTCTTAAAAGCAGCCAGATTTCCATGTCTCTCTTGAAATACATATTGTTGAACCTACCTGCCAGTTCCCTCCCTGTGAAGCTCATTGGGACTGTGAGGAAGCTTTTGAAAATTACTGTTGGCTCTGGAGTCGCATCTACAGCCTCGCTCCACCCCTGCAGCTGATGCATTGGCAGGAAACACAAGTCACTTCATTAATTGGCATTAGATCTGGGCTTTTTGGGTTAAAACCAATGCTTTTGAGTACCTCCAGCCATGGGATCACAACACAATGGAAGTCATGAGAGGGGGCCAGCATTACCCCCTCTTTAAAAGGTAAATCATTGCTACAGACTTTCTATATGTTGGAGCTGTTAACAGGGTGTGTGTCTAGCCTTGATGGCGCCTCCCTCCAGTATGACCTGCTGGAGCATTGTGTACAATATCCCAGGGACAGCCCCATTTCTTTTTAATTGCTTTTATTTTCCAGTGCAAACACCCACCCTACCTATCAGCACTCATTCATTATTGTGCCATTGACATCTGCCATTGACCAAATGCATCCGATGAAGTGAGCTGTAGCTCACGAAAGCTTATGCTCTAATAAATTTGTTAGTCTCTAAGGTGCCACAAGTACTCCTTTTCTTTTTGCGAATACAGACTAACACGGCTGCTACTCTGAAATTGACATCTGCCAGTGATGCCAGCTATTAGTCCTTCAGTCCATTTCCTGCAGTATGTTCGCCCATGCGGTCCCCCATAATCAAGTCACTCCCCATAAAAATCTGCTGTGTTTTTCTTTCAAATCCCTCCTTGAAATTCTGCCCATGATGTCTCCCAAATCACATGGCAATGGCTAGGCAATGCTTAGAATGTCCCCTCTATTTATTAAGCTAATCGGAATGATTTTGCTATTTACATTGTCCTACTGTCATTTTGTCTTATCACCTGTTTGTTGTTTCATCACTCACTCAGAGAGTGAGGTCTTTGGGGCAGAGACTCTCTCTTTATTCTGTGTCTGTACAGAGTCTATCACTGTGGGCTCTGATTCCTGATCAGGACTTCTAGGCGCAGTACAAATAATGTTGAAGAGAAACTGACTCATTCAAAAAAAAATCGTGTTTGAAATAGGGGGAGAAAGCTAAGAGAGCTGCCTTCATCATCTTCCCATTGGTAAAGAACTGCCAAGGTATTCCAGCCCCAATGATTCTCTTTTGGGTGCTGTTGGGAGGTTCAGGTCATAGCTCTGGAATGGGGCGACTTGGGATGAATGCATTACTGGAATTGCCAGTTACCTAAATGCGAGTTTCTCTAGTGAACGCATTGTGATACACATTCAGGAGACATGAATTACAGGGAAGGTGAATGCAGAAGAGACAATCGAGTGGGTTTCTGGAGAAGGTGACTTGAGGAGAGATTGTGAAAAGATGATAGGTTAAATAGGGGTTGTTATGCTGGGCTGTTTACCCACTACCTATTCTTAAAATGTAGTTAGAGCAGGACACTAAGAGTGAAGAGAGTCAAGTCCTACCCCAGACTCTCTCTCCCTCCCCCCCCCCCCCCGTGAGCTCACTAGGACGGGGCTGTCATCTCTGTAAGATGTTTGAACAGCACCTAACACAATGCAGGCCTGATTCTTGATGAGCTTGTGCAAGTCACTTAACTTCTCTGTGCCTCGTTTTCTCCATCCGCAAAATGGGGTTCTACTTCCACACTTTCAGGTGCTCTAAATTAGCCTGTGGAGGTCATTGCAATAAGACAATATCAAAGCTGCGAGCTTAGCAGGATTTAAAAAAAAATGGCTAAGACATTTGTATGGATGATGATAGTATCCAGTGCGGTAGTCACAAGGATTTAGAAAGAGTTTTGGAAGGGATGTAACGTCTCAGTCTTCAGGGCATAATCAACCTCTGACTAATAGGGGTCAGGAAGAAACTTCCTCTGCGGGCAGTTTTTCTCCTAATTGTACCCTTCTCTGAAACTGGTGCTGGTCTGGATTGCTTCTAGAACCAACAGGGCTGAAATCATTGGCCAGAAGCCAGGCATAGTGGAAGTAGTGCTGTACAAGCTCCTACGCTCAGCCCTGCCCTCGCACACTGGTTGTGATGGTAGCACGTCGTGCCATGCCAGTCCCGCCCCTCTTGAGGCACCTTCACGCTGGAGCTGCACCACTCTCAGCTCTGAGCCTCTGCATAGCTTTGCCAACGCACCCTTGTTGTTATAGCTCTCCTGTGACATGGCCTATTCACATACACTGTCGCCTTGCTACTCTACGAATGAAGCTGTCTTGAGTGGTGGCTGACAATTGTGCCAGACTCCCAGATTGTTTCTGTGATATGAACAGTTCCTCTCCAGGGGAGTTGAGTTGCCCAAATTAATTTCACTTGTGTCCTAAACACCTCGCTCCCAAACACCACCAAAAGTGGAGCCTGGGCTGGCCTTGCACACTTCATTTTCTGTCTAAATGAATCTTGCTGATACCAAGCGAGTCTGAGTAACATTACAAATGTTGTCTGGAGAGAACTAGCCCAGATACATCGAGACAACAGTTAAAACCTCATTTAAGTGAACACAGAGAAGACTCTTGGGTAGTCAGAGAATTAATTAATCTCATTCCTGTGCAGATTTTTAATTAATATAAGTGTATGGTCTTTTTAAAAAAGTGTCTTAAAAAAACCCATGAGCCATTGTGCAAGTTTGCCAGGCAGAGGACGGGGAATAGTGAAATTAAAGTGTGTGTGTGTGTGGGGGGGCTATTCTGAAACAGTACAGAATGATTTTCTTCTGTCCTCTTATCTCCATCAGCTGTGTTGTCACGTGGCTTCGTGCCTGATGCCCTATGCCAAGTTTAAAAGAATGGGCCAGGCATTCCATTCCTGAAAAAAACATTCCCTGAGAGATGGAGAGAGAAATGAGGAGAAGCAGTGGTTTCAGAGGAGTCTGCCCTGTCTGCTGTGTCCTAAAGGATGTGGGAGAAAGACAGATACTTTCCTATGCCATTCTCTAAAATGAAATCCTGGTCCCACTGAAGTAAATGGCAAAACTCCATGACTTCATGGGGCTCAGATTTCACCCTTATTCTTTGGATCTTGGGAATGAAACACCTCCCCATGTCTAATGGAGAAGGAACATCTCCTTATGTCCTGGTGGTGACTTAAGGGGACAGGCTATGTTAAACAGCAGGGCAGACACTGCCTCAGAAGCTCTGGAAGGGGCTCTGTCAGGCTGGGGAGGGGAGCTCCCCAGCGTCCCAGATGGAACGTACTGGCTGCACGACTGAGCACGCTGATCCTATTCCATCCTGCTAGGATGAGCCAGCCACCTTGCCCAGCAATCCAGGCATGTGCTAATGGTCCACTGATGTGTCCGTGGCTGACATCACAGCAGCTGCAATGGAAGGCCAGGAGGAACAAGGTTAGGTAGAAAGTTTCAAAGGGTAGTCGGGCATCCCAGCTCCCACTGAATTTCAATGGATTTGGGGAGCTGTAAGGCCATCTCAGAAATCCCATCCTAGATGCCCAACTCACCCTCTTATCCATAAGAGGAACGTTGGCGGTTACAGCGGGAATCCTGAGTCGGGCTCTGCCACTGACTTGCTCTGTGACGATGACCTGCTTCACAGGCAGGCAGTGATATTTTAATGTCTGCAAAGGGCTTTGAAAACCCTCAGCTGAAGGGTTCTGGACAAGTGCAAAATGCTGTAGTCACTTAAGGTATGTCTGCATCACCAACCTACTGAAGAGCGGTTTGGATCCACTTGGCTGCGCTACCAGGAAAGTGAGAACTGTACCTATGTGTATTTCTGAGCTTGACTAACTGAAGAAGTAGTGAGATTCCCTGGCTCCTAGAAACCCAGCACCAGCCGGTGATATAATGGCATAATTAAATGTTTATGAAGTATTGGTTTTCTGTAGACATTGGAAATTCAGTAAAATATCACTCAGTATTCCCTCTGTTAAAATATGAATGGTGATAAATAAGGAATGGGAATGCATTCATTAAATTAAACAAACCCACAACACTATCCCTTTGGGGGAAATAACTCTTATCAAACAGAGCAGCTATTTTTTCAACTTCAGTATTAAAGAGAAGAAAAAAGAGATTGCAGAGATAGTGCTTTGATGGGCTGACTACAGAGCTGTTTGTGTTTCTCCAGGGATTAAATATGTCCTAATGTGCAAACCCATCTGTAAACAGCTGGACAAAATGCTGGTGTCCTTGTTAAAGACTCTGGAATTCCATGATATGTCTGCAGGGGAGGTCAAATACCATAGAGCTGCATGCTTTCACGTTCCCCCTTTCACTTGTGCAAACCCTTTTATCTGGCAAACCCTTTTATCGTGAGCTACAGCTCACTTCGAAAGCTTATGCTCTAATAAATTTGTTAGTCTCTAAGGTGCCACAAGTACTCCTTTTCTTTTTGCGAATACAGACTAACACGGCTGCTACTCTGAAATCTTTTATCTGGGTAGCTCTGGTGATTGAGGAGTTCCTTGGGTGCTTTTTGACTTTGTTGGTGGCTAGCAGTGCCGTTCCCTCTTATTACTATTATGCACCTGCATTCAGCATGCGTGTGAGAGAAGTTTTCAGCTTTCTTTGCCCGTAAGTGTGCTGTGGTGTGTGAAACCATCCACTGCCGCATTGTAGAGAAGTTGCCTGGTCTCAGAATGGCTTTCAGCATTGATTTCCCTTTCCCATCTCTTCTGAAATTTCTAAGAATGTAAGAATGGCCATACTGAGTCAGACCGATGCTCCATCTAGCTCAGTATCCTGTCTTCTTGATAGTGGCCAGTGGCAGATGCTTCAGAGGGAATGAACAGAACAGACAAATACTGAATGATCCATCTCCCGTCATCCAGTCCCAGTTTCTGACAGTTGGCAGTTTAGACACACCCACAGCATGAGTTGCATCCCTGACCGTCTTGACTAACCACCATTGATGGATAAATTTATCTAATTCTGTTTTGAACCCTGTTATAGTCTTGGCCTTCACAACATCACCTGGCAATGAGTTCCACAGTGTTGTGTGAAGTAGTACGTCCTTAGGTTTGTTCTCAACCAGCTGCCTATTAATTTCATTGGGTGACCCCCTGATTCTTGGGTTATGTGAAGGGGTAAATAACACTTCCCTATGCACTTTCTCCTCACCATTCATGATTTTATAGATGTCTATCATATCTCGCCCTTAGTCATATCTTTTCTAAACTGAAGTGTTTTTTAATCCCCCCTCTTATGGACATTGTTCCATACCCCTAATCATTTTTCTTGCCTTCTCTGTACTTTTTCCAATTCTGATGTATCTTTTTTCAGACCAGGCAACTAGAAGGGCACGTGTATTTAAAGTGTAGGTGTACCATGGATTTGTATAGCGGCATTATGATATTTTCTTATTATCTATCCCTTGCCTAATGGTTCCTAACGTTGTTAGCTTTTTTGACAGCTGCTGTACGTTATGCAGATGTTTTCAGAGAATTATCCACAATGACTCCCAAGATCTCTTTCTTGAGTGGTAACAGCTAATCTAGACTATCATTTTGTATGTGTAGTTGAGATTGTTTTCCGATGTGCATTGCTTTGCATTTATCAACACTGAATTTCATCTGCCATTTTGTTGCCCTCTCACCCAGTTTTGTGACATCCCTTTGTGACTCTGTGCAGTCAGTTTTGGATTAACTATTTTGAGTAATTTTGTATCATCTGCAAACTTTGACACCTCCCTGTTTACCCCTTTTTCCAGATCATTTATGAATATGTTGAACAGCACTGGTCCCAGTACAGATATTTGGGGGACCCCACTATTTTCCTCGCTCTCCACTGTGAAAACTTGACCATTTATTCCTAGCCTTCGTTTTCCTATCTTTTAACAAGTTACTGATCCATGAGAGGACCTTCCCTCTTATCCCACAGTATTCTGACAGTAACCATTCCTCCTCCTCATCAAAACAAAACCAAGGAATCCAAATAAATGAAACTCTGCTGCTGCTGTCAAACTGGAAAACTGAAGGCTCAGCATCTGTATCACAGAAGGAGTATGTATTTGCAAATGATGGGGATGGGGGTGTCTGGGGACACCAGGGTGTGTTTCCATGTGTGTGCTCACTTCTGGCTGGATGAATTCCTGGCAATTCCAGGCAATAGGAGCCAACAAGATCTGGATATGTTCATTATGATGTCCACAGGGCAATGAGATAATCAATTATATGGATGGACTCTGTACCAGATATGCCAGAATCTCTGCAGTGAGATGATTTCAGCTGAGCTTCAGCCAGAGCCTCGCGAACCAGCTGAGCGGCAGCGAACCAGCGGAGCAGCGGGGACAGCAGAGCAGCTCACAGCAGGAGTTTGCCTGGGAGTTCGCCTGGAGTGAGCCCAGTGAGGCTTACATCTTGCCAACGTCTCTGAGGAAGCTCATAGTAGGTAGGTGATATGGAAGGGGGGGGTTCAGCTGTTGTGACCTGCACTGGATGTGCCATGTTTGTCTTTCTTCCACAGGACAGAAGCGACTTTGTCTGTACAAAGTGCAAGCTGGTCTCCATATTGGAAGAGAAGATTGAAGGTCTGGAGCAACAGGTAACGACCCTGCGTTGTATACGAGAGACTGAGGATTTTCTGGACCAAACTCAGGATAGGCTTCTAGGGGCACAAAGCTCTAAAGATATAGAGCAGGTTGCACAGAGGAGCCAAGAGGCCAGTGAAGAAGCTTGGCAACATGTGACCTCCAGAAGAGGTAAGCGGAATGTCCGGGTTCCAGTAACACAGACACAGGTAACTAACCGCTTTCATGTTCTCTCCACAGGTACCATTGCGGAGAATGGACCAGATGATATGTCTGGGGGGAGAAAGCAGAAGGAGACTCCGCTGGTTGGGAGGCATGAGATGCGATGTCCTGAGGTTGGGGGTTCCACGACCACCACTCCCAAGAGGAGAAGGCGGGTGGTGGTGGTCGGGGACTCTCTCCTCCGGGGGACTGAGTCATCTATCTGCCGCCCTGACCGGGAAAACCGAGAAGTCTGCTGCTTGCCAGGGGCTAAGATTCGTGATGTGACGGAGAGACTGCCGAGACTCATCAAGCCCTCGGATCGCTACCCCTTCCTGCTTCTCCACGTGGGCACCAATGATACTGCCAAGAATGACCTTGAGCGGATCACTGCGGACTACGTGGCTCTGGGAAGAAGGATAAAGGAGTTGGAGGCGCAAGTGGTGTTCTCGTCCATCCTCCCCGTGGAAGGAAAAGGCCTGGGTAGGGACCGTCGAATCGTGGAGGTCAACGAATGGCTACGCAGGTGGTGTCGGAGAGAAGGCTTTGGATTCTTTGACCATGGGATGGTGTTCCATGAAGGAGGAGTGCTGGGCAGAGACGGGCTCCATCTTACGAAGAGAGGGAAGAACATCTTTGCCAGCAGGCTGGCTAACCTAGTGAGGAGGGCTTTAAACTAGGTTCACCGGGGGAAGGAGACCAAAGCCCTGAGGTAAGTGGGAAAGCGGGATACCGGGAGGAAGCACAGGCAGGAATGTCTGTGAGGGGAGGGCTCCTGCCTCATACTGGGAATGAGGGGCGATCAACAGGTTATCTCAAGTGCTTATATACAAATGCACAAAGCCTTGGAAACAAGCAGGGAGAACTGGAGGTCCTGGTGATGTCAAGGAATTATGACGTGATTGGAATAACAGAGACTTGGTGGGATAACTCACATGACTGGAGTACAGTCATGGATGGTTATAAACTGTTCAGGAAGGACAGGCAGGGCAGAAAAGGTGGGGGAGTAGCACTGTATGTAAGGGAGCAGTATGACTGCTCAGAGCTCCGGTACGAAACTGTGGAAAAACCTGAGTGTCTCTGGATTAAGTTTAGAAGTGTGTGCAACAAGAGTGATGTCATGGTGGGAGTCTGCTATAGACCACCGGACCAGGGGGATGAGGTGGATGAGGCTTTCTTCCGGCAACTCACGGAAGCTACTAGATCGCATGCCCTGATTCTCATGGGTGACTTTAATTTTCCTGATATCTGCTGGGAGAGCAATACAGCGGTGCATAGACAATCCAGGAAGTTTTTGGAAAGCGTAGGGGACAATTTCCTGGTGCAAGTGCTAGGGGAGCCAACTAGGGGGAGCGCTTTTCTTGACCTGCTGCTCACAAACCGGGTAGAATTAATGGGGGAAGCAAAAGTGGATGGGAATCTGGGAGGCAGTGACCATGAGTTGGTTGAGTTCAGGATCCTGACGCAGGGAAGAAAGGTAAGCAGCAGGATACGGACCCTGGACTTCAGGAAAGCAGACTTTGACTCCCTCAGGGAACAGATGGCCAGGATCCCCTGGGGGACTAACATGAAAGGGAAGGGAGTCCAGGAGAGCTGGCTGTATTTCAAGGAATCCCTGTTGAGGTTACAGGGACAAACCATCCCGATGAGTCGAAAGAATAGTAAATATGGCAGGCGACCAGCTTGGCTTAATGGTGAAATCCTAGCGGATCTTAAACATAAAAAAGAAGCTTACAAGAAGTGGAAGCTTGGACATATGACCAGGGAAGAGTATAAAAATATTGCTCGGGCATGTAGGAAAGATATCAGGAGGGCCAAATCGCACCTGGAGCTGCAGCTAGCAAGAGATGTCAAGAGTAACAAGAAGGGTTTCTTCAGGTATGTTGGCAACAAGAAGAAAGCCAAGGAAAGTGTGGGCCCCTTACTGAATGAGGGAGGCAAGCTAGTGACAGAGGATGTGGAAAAAGCTAATGTACTCAATGCTTTTTTTGCCTCTGTTTTCACTAACAAGGTCAGCTCCCAGACTGCTGTGCTGGGCATCACAAAATGGGGAAGAGATGGCCAGCCCTCTGTAGAGATAGAGGTGGTTAGGGACTATTTAGAAAAGCTGGACGTGCACAAGTCCATGGGGCCGGACGAATTGCATCCGAGAGTGCTGAAGGAATTGGCGGCTGTGATTGCAGAGCCCTTGGCCATTATCTTTGAAAACTCGTGGCGAACGGGGGAAGTCCCGGATGACTGGAAAAAGGCTAATGTAGTGCCCATCTTTAAAAAAGGGAAGAAGGAGGATCCTGGGAACTACAGGCCAGTCAGCCTCACCTCAGTCCCTGGAAAAATCATGGAGCAGGTCCTCAAAGAATCAATCCTGAAGCACTTAGAGGAGAGGAAAGTGATCAGGAACAGTCAGCATGGATTCACCAAGGGAAGGTCATGCCTGACTAATCTAATCGCCTTTTATGATGAGATTACTGGTTCTGTGGATGAAGGGAAAGCAGTGGATGTATTGTTTCTTGACTTTAGCAAAGCTTTTGACACGGTCTCCCACAGCATTCTTGTCAGCAAGTTAAGGAAGTATGGGCCGGATGAATGCACTATAAGGTGGGTAGAAAGCTGGCTAGATTGTCGGGCTCAACGGGTAGTGATCAATGGCTCCATGTCTAGTTGGCAGCCGGTGTCAAGTGGAGTGCCCCAGGGGTCGGTCCTGGGGCCCGTTTTGTTCAATATCTTCATAAATGATCTGGAGGATGGTGTGGATTGCACTCTCAGCAAATTTGCGGATGATACTAAACTGGGAGGAGTGGTAGATACGCTGGAGGGGAGGGATAGGATACAGAAGGACCTAGACAAATTGGAGGATTGGGCCAAAAGAAATCTAATGAGGTTCAATAAGGATAAGTGCAGGGTCCTGCACTTAGGATGGAAGAATCCAATGCACCGCTACAGACTAGGGACCGAATGGCTCGGCAGCAGTTCTGCGGAAAAGGACCTAGGGGTGACAGTGGACGAGAAGCTGGATATGAGTCAGCAGTGTGCCCTTGTTGCCAAGAAGGCCAATGGCATTTTGGGATGTATAAGTAGGGGCATAGCGAGCAGATCGAGGGACGTGATCGTTCCCCTCTATTCGACACTGGTGAGGCCTCATCTGGAGTACTGTGTCCAGTTTTGGGCCCCACACTACAAGAAGGATGTGGATAAATTGGAAAGAGTACAGCGAAGGGCAACAAAAATGATTAGGGGTCTAGAGCACATGACTTATGAGGAGAGGCTGAGGGAGCTGGGATTGTTTAGTCTGCAGAAGAGAAGAATGAGGGGGGATTTGATAGCTGCTTTCAACTACCTGAAAGGGGGTTTCAAAGAGGATGGCTCTAGACTGTTCTCAATGGTAGCAGATGACAGAACGAGGAGTAATGGTCTCAAGTTGCAATGGGGGAGGTTTAGATTGGATATTAGGAAAAACTTTTTCACTAAGAGGGTGGTGAAACACTGGAATGCGTTACCTAGGGAGGTGGTAGAATCTCCTTCCTTAGAGGTTTTTAAGGTCAGGCTTGACAAAGCCCTGGCTAGGATGATTTAACTGGGACTTGGTCCTGCTTTGAGCAGGGGGTTGGACTAGATGACCTTCTGGGGTCCCTTCCAACCCTGATATTCTATGATTCTATGATTCTATGATTCAATTGAAGTCATTGGACCTCGTTGAGGTTTTCCAAAGGCAAGTTCTCAAAGAGCAATCACATGGGAAGAAACTCCAAGGTCTGCTTATTAATGTCTCATTTGCCATTTACAGGAGGCCACCTTTCTTTGCATTGGAAATCTCCAGCCTGCTTAACAATGGGATGTGGTTCCCAAGTTTAACCCCTACGTTAGCCCCTAGTTGGCTTGCAGTGTTGTTGAAGCTATGTTGGTCCCAGGATATGACTCACATACCTTGTGTGTCTATCTTTTATTGGACAAATTTCTGTTGGTGGAAGGTACAGCTTTTGAGCTTCAGTGAGCTCTTCAAATCTGGGGAAGGAACCCAGAGTCCGTGAGCTAAATACAAAAAAGGACAGATTGTTAAGCATAAAGGGTTAATGCATGTTGTGGGGAACCACTTAAAATGAAGTAGGCAATTACAGAGTTAGCAAGCAGTGGGATGTGCTACCAATTGTAATGAGCCAATAAACCAGTATGTCTGCTGAGTCCATGGTTTTTAGTGTCTAGCCGAGTGCTGAATTTAAGTTCCAGGCTTATCTTGTGGAGGAGTTGTGCAGGTTTCCTTGGAAAGGTCAGATATGGACTGACCACTTTGTGAAAAGTGTTCGTCCATAGGCAACCATTGCTCTGTGTGAGTTCATTGGGGAGCACAGTGATTGTTTGTTTGGTTTCACCCACATAGTTGTTGGGGCATTTGGTGCCTGATTGGCTCATTAGTCTCATAGAAACCAACTGGTTAAAACACTCCAGCTGTGCCAACTGTTCCCCTTCAACACCAAACTGCACCCTTTTGGACCTGGCAGAGCTCACCAGAGTCTAACGCCCTGTGAAACCCTCACTGTCCCCATAGGAAGTTGCAGCAGCCGTTGTGACTGTTTTGCCAAAGCTCTCTGGTAAGTCATCGAGTCCCGCTGGCTTGTTTAAAATACAGGTGCACGATCAGCTACATTTGTATGGAGCAGCACGGTGCTGCATTCCCCAAGGGTGCCTCACAGGGAAGGGCCTTTGCTCGCTTCTTCCAAACAGGGCCCTGACTTTGGGGCAGATTATCAACTCCGCTTAAAGCTGCTTCTCACATCTCAATAACAAGCCATATCATTCACAAATTCAAGGCAGGCTAGTGAAGGCTCCAGCCCAGCCCTGCCTGGCACCTAAGGACTGCGATGAAAACTTTTTTTTTTTAAGAGAGTAAAAGAAGTTTGGCAAGAGCCTGAGCAAATCCAATCCTGGAGCGTGCCCATGTGTCTGCAGTGCAGTGCTGGCTTGTTTTGACAGCTTGTGAAGGCTCCTTGTTCTCCTCCTCTGTTGTTTTATCTTTGTGTGGTGTACATCAGGGGGCTGTTTGTAGATGCTTTGTGATGAGCTGCATGGGTCAGAGCTTTCTGTTAATGAGAGAGGTTTGCTGGCTGCCGGAAAGTGCGATCGGAGAAACCGGGCAGGCAGGCAAGCAGACAGTGCTGTTCTGTCACTTTGGGATGTATGAGCTCAGTCCTCAGTAGCATCAAGCTCGCATCTGGTAGTTATAAACCGCCTTTTTGCTCTCTGGATACTGGTCCAACCAGGGGCTGAACTGTAACTGATATGTTACACCGTGAACCTGGCGAATTACACTCCTATGGAAAAAAAACAAAAACCAAAAAAACAAAAAAACCCCCCAACCCTTTGCACTTGTAACATAGATGCAGCCCATGTCAAGATGAGCTATTTCTCATCATGCACCTGCCCTTCTGGGGGCCATTGCTATTGTTTGTGTGTTCCGAGAGATGATGTGCTGGTAATGTGGGAAAGGCATTATCCACACACACAGCCATGCAGAGGACCATGCAAAATAATGACTTCAGGTTTCTATAGCATCATGTTCTTAAAAGGTTCAAGCTGCTGAATGAGATGCATAGAGTCCCATTTTTCCCTCTCACTTTCTCCCCCACTGGCTTTGTCTACCTCTCCTCCCTGTGGTTTCTTATCTTAGTAGATTGCCCCAACTGGTTTGCAAAACCGATTTAACATCAGAAAACTCTGTCAACCATGGAGAGCTGACAAACTCGTGGACGATTAGGCAACAGCAGCTGTACGTTCTGATTGCATTTTCACAGTTCAGATTATATTCTGTTGCAGTTGAGTCTGAGAGAACAAAGCAAAACAGTAACAAAGATGGAGGGAAATAAATTTAATAATAAATATGTAAGATCTTGGGCAAGATATGTGGAGCTTTCTGGCTATTGCCAGAACAGCCAGATCTTCCTTTGCCATGGGACCTGCATGCCTTCCACTTGGGCAACTTGTACTTGACCATGTTTTGCTGGATCTTTTTTGAACTATTACGGGGAAAGAAACAAGCTGATTTTTGCGGGAAACCAGTCTCGCGACTATGGATCCAAACTCTTCTACTGCACCAGTATCAGCCAAACCCAACCTCTGTGAGTGCTTCATACAACACAGATGCTGTAGTTTTAACACTTAAATATCATGCTAGGTTCAGAAAATTGGTTTAATTTTCCTAAGAACAACACTGCAATTTATAGACAGATGGGACCAAAGTGGGTCATGTTGAGTATCGGGAGGACAAGTTTGATCAGTTTTCCATCTTTTTAAATTCTGCTATTTCATTGCTCCAGAAAGCATGGGAATCCTGTATTTCAAAATGAGGGAGCCAGTCATGAATTAGATTCTTTTGGACTAGAAGAAGTGGACTTTAAGGAGTAAAGTTCTCACTTTTATGCATTGGTTTAACATCGTGTAACCCACACACCTTCCGAGTGTGGTGCTCTGTCCCGTCTAGTGGCACCGAGACCACTTAGAGATCAATTAATGAGCCTGTGCTACAGCCTTCGCTAACGGTCAGTTGGCTTTCAGCTCATGCAGTGGAGACTCATGCGCTAAGCTCCAGAAATCCCCAGTTTGATCCTGCCCACCTACATCCGGGATCTGTTGGTGTTACAATAGCACCCCCTAAAACTCTATGAACAGTTCCTTCTGCTAAGCCTGTCTATGTTCTGCTGTGTTGGCCTAGAACTAGGTCTCTCTTCCTGCTCATAATGGAGCATTAGAGCTGGGTGAATGGTATTATTGAGCTGGACGTTTGATGAATGTAGGTTTTTTTTTGACTGAGCCTTCCTAATTTCTGCATGCAAGTTTGTTGTGCTAAGTACCTGCCGAATAGTTCAGACAAATAATTTTCAGGGAGCTGTTCACTATGGCTATTCACTATTCATAATTTGTATTCTGCGATTGGTCACATTTTATTCCTTCTTCTGGACTGGATGACTGAAACATATTACCAAGAGAAGGGAGAATAGCAAATAACACACTTCCACAAATTTGTGAAACTCTTGGGATTTACACATATTTTCATGTGTTTCAATGATTGTCTGAATCTGTGCTCATTATGATGTGAGTGGTATAAGAATTTGAATAAAGTAGGATGGAATATTTGCAAACACATTCACAAATCTGTTTTTATTCCATTATTTGACTAGCTCATGGGGGCATCACATGGCTAAAAGGACCACATTTTAAAAACAAAACCCTGGGATGCTGGGGTGATGACATTGAAGATTGTGAAATACTCATATAAAACTGCTCTTTTTCAAACTGTGGGATGGTCTCGCTTCCTTCAGCTTCTGATTTAACACTGAAATGGGCACATTTCATAGAGCAGAGGATTTTTTCCCCCTGTAACTTGATACCTGAAGCAGTTTTATGGAATGATGACAAGGTGTCATTATTAACTTTAAGCAAAAGATGAGCTCTTAAAGTGTCTGCGCTCATTCAACTTTGGTCTCCACTCGAGACCCCGTTCATTGCACTGAACTGTTTTTTCCTGGTAAACTCAGAGCACATTTGACTCTGTGCCACAACAGATCTTAAACATAGTCATTGGTTTTTTTACAAAACTGTTTTGATAAAAATTTTAAACCTGGGACATTTCTGGTGCCCTGAAAAACTCCTGAAGACTGGAACATCACATCAAACACTGAGGTTGTCTCAGTAAAACAGGACTTACGTGGTTACTTGATGCATTACTTATCTATCTAATGACTTATAAAGGCTCAACTGGCACACACGGTAGGCAGGTTTTCCTAGTATAGTCACCATATAGGTTTAGATGACCTCTTCATTGTTATAGGAATGACTGAGCTTTGCAGTGAGGGAGGAAGATGCAGGACTCCTCTCAAGGGTGGATGAGAGGGGAGAATAGAGAACAAGAATAATCCACTCCCAGGATTCATTCACTTCGGACTTGGGGGAAGCTTCTCCCTGCTGTCCACTTAGACTGACGGCTGCTTGCATCCAATTCAAAGTATCCCCCAGCACTCCGATTTACTCTGTGTGTGTTTGCAATGGCAGGTGGACAATCCTTATTGAGGCAGTAAACTGACATATGCAGGCTTGCGTGTGAGCATGAAAGCAGAGATTGAAACATCAAGTGAGGGGCTGGGAAGGAGGCAAACTGATGTAACAGCCCCTTCTATCTTCCTGCGTCCCATCTGCTGCACATAGGGTTTGTCTACATGGTGACTTGCTGCGTAGCAATATGCAATGCAGATGGTGAAATGTCCTGTCCCAGCACAGTGAAAGAGCAACTTTATGTGATACTATTTGAGAGCATAGTCTCAGAGTGCAGCTTAACAACTTTCACTGCACTGTAGCAGTGACCATGTGGGATGTTACTTCATGGTAAACTGACGCGCTGTAGAGTTGCACTCTCTGGTTGGCCATGCAGTAACTCTCCATGTAGACATCACCTTAACTTCTGCCACTGGCAAGCCAAGCAGATCTTTATTGCAAAAAGCCCTATCTTCTATTTTATTGCTATTTGTATTACAATAGTATCTGGAGTTCAGCTGAGATCATTGTGCTAGATGTTGTGTAGACCCAGAGACAAAACAGACACAGGATGGGAGCAGGGGGAAGGTGTATAATATACAAACAGATTGAACAGTGGTGGTTTGCAAACGCTATGTATGTTCCATGAATTTTTTGTTTTTTGGGTCTTTTTGGTTATTGGTTTTTGCTTTTTAATTAACAAACATTAAACTTAACAAACATTTCAACTTTCCCCAGGAATAGAAGTGTTGCTTTATTATCCTGTCATGTTTTGACGAAAGGCGGGAATGTGGGTCTCTGCGGCCACCCCTCAAAATGACAGGATGTTAATGAATTGAGAAATTGCTGTGGGATTCACATGGGACCAGGCTGCCCTAATCACATCTCCATTAGCATTCCCCTCCTGGAGTTCACTGTGATTAACATCACCACGATAAACAGGAAATGAAAGAATAATAATTGCCCATCTATTTGAAAATGTTACTGGCGTTGCCACAGTGATTGCACCTTTTGGTAAGCAGCAGAGTATAGGCCCTGCGGAGAACTTCAGTGAGTGGTTTAGCTGCTTCCCGGTTGCCTTTATTAGTTATTCATTAACCATTTGTTGACCTTTTAGCTGTAGTTGAAATGCCCTTTCTGGCTTGGTCCAGCTCAGAGGTGGCACGAAGGGGGAGTTAACCATTTCTGTGCAGGAAAGTAAGCATTTGGGACCTGTTCTGCCTCTGTCCACAGAAAAACATCTTTAAATGTGAGGAGCATCTCTTGACTTTTCCTTGTGATCTACAGCAATTTCTCAATGCACATGAAAAATGACTAACTTCTCATTGCAGCTTGAAGACTGTCAAAACCCCTTCTTGGATTGCATGCTGCAGGTCAGACTGACCCACCTGGGAAGCGTAAGTTACCTGGGCTCTTGTACCCTGGCAGGATTCACCTGGAAGGAGGCCAGGTAGTGGTGTCCTACTTGTTTTGTGTTTAGCTCTGGTGGAGCCCATTAGCTTTCTCCTCCCTTCCACACCACCCTGGCAGATGGGTGAGGTAAGCTGGTGGATAGACTGTCTGTCTCCCAGCCCAGTCCCTCTTTCTTCAGGCGTTTGTTTTATTCCTTCAAAATAAAAGTGCCACCTATCAGTCATGTCCTTTCCCCTGGGGTCGTCTTCAGGTGCATCTCTACTCCTTGCAGCTCTGAGCTACTTGCCAGCTTCCATGAGGACCAGGTGATTTTCCAGCTATCATCAGATCCTTGGTCTGGCAGCCTCAGCTGGGAGGCAGTTGATTACTCACAGGTAGGGTTGGGCCCAACTCCCTTAAAGGGCCAGCCACCCTGTGGCAGAAGATTATAGATTTTCCACTGCCAAACTCTTCACCATGGTCCAGGGTGGTGGAAAACACCATGGACCCTGGCTGGCTTTCGTCCAGTAACAGTACAGCCCATTTGCCTACGAAAGTGGTTGTAGCTACAGAGGAGTCATCAATCCTACACGCATTATAGAAACTTGGTTGCCCGTACAGATGAACTGCCCATTACAGTGTGGGTACTGTCCAGTGCTTGGGGTGCTAATGGACTCTACAGGTAGGTTAACCAACCTAGACCACATGGCATTAAAACTGGCAGGATTGAATGCCTGCAGATAAGGGTGCTGGAATATGGAGACTTTCTCCTCGAGGTGACTTGTTCCTCAGTGGGATCCACTCCAGAAAGGCCAAATAATGCCAGGCAGAAGTGAACTGTTCTGACTACATGTTCAGCACGCTACTCACTGGGCAGTATGTTGGTGTGTCACCAAGGAGGCCCAGGACAGAATGAGACTGAGTGCCCTGCTCAATCTGGAGGGGTACCCACCCAGAGGAAAGGCCTGCTATCCAGTGGCATGGGGGAAGCCTGCCCTGCCGCTGCCCTGGGCATAAACAGATGATTTCAGTCTCCAGAAACAAGGCTCTAACCAAGCCATTTCTGTTGCTAAATTGCCTGCAGCTCATCACAAAAGCAATGATGCAAGCTTTGGGCCTTATTCTTCACCTTCCCCATGACCATACAAGTACTTAGTATGCGCCCCCATGGCCCATAGCTACCATGTAATTGTCCTTTCTGTGTAACAATAATGCTGTGTGATGTCTCTGCCTTCTGCTGTCTGGAATGCCACTAAAACCTGCTCAGGTGTGTGAGATCATATCACTTTCTGATGGCTGCAGCTTAGGGAGTAGAAAAAGCTCCAGGGAAGGGGGACAGCAAGACCATGGGGAAGGGTGTGAGTGCAAGGGGAGGGGTACAGGAGATAGAGGAGGAAAGAAGCAAGAAAGGCAGGGAGGAAGAGAATGGGGGTGTGGGGCAAAGAAGCAACCCTGAAGTGAGGCTCTCTGATTTAGGGAGCAAGGTGCTGCACTGGGATTAGGAACACCTTGGTTCCATTCCCAACTCTGGTCACTTGCTAGGTGACCTTGGGCAAGACATTTCCCCTCCCTGTGCCTCTGTCTTTTTGCACATCTTGTCTGTTTAGACTGTGCACCCCTTTGGAGCAGGAGTTCTCTGCCACTCTGCCTGTACAGCATCTAACACAATCGGGCCCTGATTTTAGTTGAGGCCTCTTAGTGCTACTGTAACAGCTGGTGAGTGTTTCCCAGGTGCCAGCCATGTGGTCTGTGCCATATCCATCAAAGCCAGACCCTCCTTTTTGGCTAATGAATTTGTAACAGGGTTGCCACAGAGCCTACACTGATCCCCATGCCTGGTATTCAGCTCACAACGGCCAACTTCAGACCCCTGCATGTCCCTGTGGCATGAGGTTGCTAAGGCGCTAGGTTTGTAGGTCATGGTAGCACTCCTATGTTGTTTGAAATTGGCAGCCAGTCTTAGGCTAGATCTGGGGCTCTCCTGCTGTGATTTTTCCCAAACCAGTTTCATCACACTGTGCTGAACATGTTCCCCAACAGAAGCCTTCAACTGCCAGTTAAAAATAAACCCACCCTAATTTGTTAGAGAAGGCAGCTCAAGTGTCAGATTTCAGGTACTCCAGTCCCTGACACCTCCTAGTTATATAACAGCTTCAAATTCTTACTCTGGAGGAGGAACTTTTAACAAGTCTCTCACTTTCACAAGGCGCTTTTATTAGACGGTTGGGTGAAAAGCTCCAACTTGTTATACAGATGCCATGCTGTATATGTGGTTAGTGATTCGAGAGGGAAAGGGAATGGAGTCATTTTTAATATGCCAGCACCACTTTCTTTGAAGCACATTCACTGGAAGAAATTCACATTGTATAAAGGAGGCTGAAGTTGCAGAAAAACTGAGGTCAAAAGAATAAATTACTGTAATTTTTAGGCTTTTGTGGTTTGTTTCCCCCATATACACATACACCCCCGTTTCCAAGTCAATCTAATCAAATGTGGATTTGTTACAATCACTGCTCACACTAACCTTCACCTGGAGGGTATTGATATGCACAGCACTTGTTCAGTGTTTAATTTTTTATTTATGGAAACTAGAATCTGCTAACTGTAGCCAAGCTGGATGTGAGAATATGTGTGAAGGCTGCGCTGGAATCGGAAGCCAAAGTGAGAGATGAGTTTCCATACAGGTCTTTAACATAGGATGCTTCTAGCCTTGGCTGATCAAGACTTCATTTTTATGTCCCTCTCATTTCACAAGAGCCAGGGGGTCACTCATTGAAATTAACAGATGGTAAATTGAGGGGAAAAAAAGAATGAAAATCTCTCTCCGTGCAACACGAAGACACCCTGCAAAATTCACGACTCGTGTCCAGTCAAACTCTGCAGCTGGTTTTGAAAATGAATGGAGAGAGTTTCATAATCTCTTTAAACATTTGAGTCATGGAGGTAGTGAGATCTGAGTCTGTTATTACAGTGTTGCCTAGAGAGGTCCAACCCAATATCAAAGCAGTCTTTGCATAGAAGAATGTACAGTCTCAATAGACGAGACAAACCAAGGGTGAGAAATTGCTGGTGGTATCCTCATTTTACAGATGGGGAATCGGGGCAAAGAGGGATAAAGTGACTTGCCCAAAGTTACACTGAGTTTACTGCAGCTGGGACAGGAAACCAAATGTGTTGATTCCCAGGACACCGTGCTTCCTCTCCTATTGCAGGACACAAACTGGTCACTGTAGGGGTCAGAAGGACACTTTTTTCATCTTGAGATACGATTGCACAACTGGTCTGGAGAATTAAGTAGCATCAGCTACTGGCTGCTGCCAGGGGCAGGAAGCCAGACTTAATGGAGCAGTAACACTGTCAAGGCCAGATCCTCAGCTTGTGGACATGAAAAGGGAGAAGCAAACTGCCACCAGAGGCACTGGTTTAGGGGACAAGGCACCCGTCAGTGCCCATTTCTACCAGTTGAGGATGTGTGACTCTAAGTCTTCACATGTGACACTGACATTTTGTTACACCTGAAGGTGGGAAATATAGTTATCCCGGTTTCAGAAATAGTGAACTGAAGCACAGGGGAAGGAAGGGAAGCCGGATAGTCACTGTAAGACCTAGGCTCTCAACTCAAGAGACTTGGCTACCATTCCTGTGCTCTGATCACTGGGCACAAAATATTTTTCCCCAGATACAGGGCTTTCTGGTACTGCTGGGACTCGCTCAGTACCCAGCGCCAGCAGCAGAAGGCTCAGAAGTAACTGTTTGAATGAGAGAGGCTTTATTTCCAGATAGAGTTCACACTTCATCTCTGTTTAAAAAAAAACAAAACAAAACACGCTTCTCATCCTGTGAACCCCCAGAACCTGCTGCTTGGCATTTTGGAAATTCCTTGAAGTCACTTTTCTTTTCTAAGGGATTTTGGGATCTCAGCTGTTCCATTATAAGGAGCTTCTGCAGAACCTCTCAGCCAAGAGGCAGGCTCTGATTTTAAGTAGCCATGTCTTGGCTATAAGAATGGCCCTTGGATTTCTAGGTAACAGTGGGAGGTGGCCTTCGCCTGTCCCCTTTCTGGCAGTGTTTTGCATTCTGTGCCCTAAGGGCTGGTAAGCAAATGCTAACCGCTCTTTCCCCCCTACCACTCAAACCCAGTCAGCGTCTCATCCATGGCTAGGTTCAACGATGTGCCTCCAACACGGCACCATGATGGGGATTTTCTCCATGTGCTCACCCCATGGGGAGCATTGCTGACCCCTGCAGCAGTGGATTAAGGACAGACCCAAGGTTCTCTGCCTGTCTGTGCAGTCAGGAGATGGGCTGCTGATTGGAAGCACTCAACCTGAGTGGTGGAACTAAATGACTGACATTCATCCACTGCCGCTGCAACCCCTTAGCTGATAAGACCCATGTTACATAAGCCCCTTAAACACAGTATTTAAAGTGCTTGCATTAAAAGTAGCACAGGAAAAATCTCAGCAGAGTGGTGTGCCCAGTGGTAGCTCTATGCCATATCTCCCCCTTTCTGCTTCCTTTGGGCTAATTTATCCAGCATTTCTTTGCTCCTTTCACAGACAGGTACAGGTGAAGTTCAGATTTCCCCCTTCTCCCTTCATCTCTCCTCTTGCTTTTGTTTGCTCCCAGGGAGACACCCATGCAGGATTAGCTGCTACAGCAACATAATAAAGTACCTGCTAAATGCAGCATCTCCTTGCACAGAGAGAGAAGCCCATTTTACAGCAGTTGCGGTGAAGCTTTTTTCCTTGTGGGTTGGGGAAGGGAAGGAGTGTTCATCTTAAATCCTCAGCTAGCAAAGGGAGACTCTGAACAAGAAGTACCGTGTCATTCTCAGAGGTCCATGCAAGCACAGTGCACTAAGCTGCAGGGTCACCCTGCTTTTGTTTCTACCAGCATAATTCTCCCACAAGCTCCCCGTGAGAATTTGTAGGTTCACAGACCTGATTTAGTTGAAAGTGCTCAGCCCCTAGAACTCGGAAGTCCACGAGAACTGTAGGTTTTCAGTTATGCAAAGAATTTGGCCTATGTAGGATAGCAAGATTTTGGTAGTTCCTTCCCCACACCATTTTCTATGGCAGGTCTCAACCTGGGAACAGATTGTAATGCCTCATGTTTTCAGAGAGGCAGTGGGTCTAGTGGATGAGGCACTGGACTGGGAGTCAGGAGATTTGGTTTCTATTTTGGGTCTGCCACTGACATGTACTGTCACCTTGGGCCAATCGCATCAGTTCTCTCTGCTTCTGTTCCCCTTCCACCCTTTTTCTTGTTTAGACTGAAGGCTCATTGAGGAATGGAATGTCTTTTACTATATGTTTGTACAACACCCAGAACAATGAGGCTTGATCTCATTTGGGGTGTGTCAGTGCTACACACTACTCCATAAATGATGATAAATTTGTCCCAAGTGACAATGTGCCATTTTCTCAATGGAAAAAGCATCTCCAGTTTTGGGGCACTTGTGAAAAAGTCAAGATGAAACCAAATAAAATATGATCTCTCTCCTCATTGTGCAACCGTTTCACCAGTCCTGTTCCTGCTACCGCATACTGATTGGTCCAAAGTTCTTGGCCTGCTTAATGGCCCTGCCAAACCAATCCAAAGCTGCAGCAGAGCAGGGTGAAATGATTGCAGACACAACACGCAGCACTCACCTGCATTGGCAGCATCAAACACAGGTTGGGTTTGGCATTAGTCTTGCTAACCTTTGGAATGAGGTGATGCCTGTTTTCTTGTGCAGCTGGGTCCAGTTTGTGTGTTGCCTTGAAAAGAGGCAATTGTGTAGCTTGGAATGATCTTGATGCAAAACCAGGGGAAGCCCAGTTTTTCTTTGAGTTCGTTCCAGCTGGAAAACAAGGGAACCTTGAGGGGAAGCTGAAATTCCCTCCCACCCCACAAAGTCAAAACCAAGAACAATATTTCCTTAAACTACTGGAAAGCACCATGGCTGAGTTTTTCACAGCCGCCTCCGTGGTGGGACTGAGAAGAGAGGCACATGGGGAGATTGCACAGCTGCAATGTCATAGGGAAGCAAGACTGCTAGACAAATAATAAAAATCTGCTTTCTAAAGTGGCGTTTACACTGATCTCTCTGCGGGGCTGGAGAGTTGGCAACCAGAGCACATTGTTAAATAGAAAAGCTTGACCCCTATCCCTGGTTTACTGTTTAATGATCTGAACCTTGTGAGCCATTCTTCTAATCTATCGAAGATGTGCTCGGCAGCTCACTTGGGGGTGATAACATTGTGCTCCAGTGAAGGAGAAAGGATTTTTATGAGGGGGGATTTTCCTGCAAATGGTTTTATTTTTAGAATTGGCATTTGGGAAGGGGAAAAGGGCAGTATGTATTTTTAGCAGGATGTATATGCAGATAAGATAATTGATGCAATTGTTCCGGGGCAATGAATCGTTTCCATCATAGGGACAAAGCAAGGGAGATGCTTTTGCAATGGGCATAGAGCATATTCTAAAACAGACCAAGGACTTTATGGGGGGCAAAGATATGTTTGGACCAGAATCCTTGGAGGTCTACCTGTGCTGGGATGTTGTATACATCACATCTATACTGATGACAACACAGCCCCTGTGGCCATTTCTGTGACAAGAGCCCATTGAGATCAAGTGGGCCGCATAGGTTACTACCACTGTGCTTTCCAAATTTCCTTGCGGCTGTAACTTAGGTGGGGTGGAGATGGGGAGGTGACATGAAACACTGCCTGTCGGCTTACTGCTGCCTGAGAGCAGCAAGAACTGTGCGCTCCTTGCGATACACAGCCAAGTGGGCCTAATGAAGCAAGTCACCCAAGCAGAGCAGGACAAGGCTGGAGGGAGAAATGCAGCATTATTATGCCACTCTTCTGCCATTCAGCTTTGCCCCCACCCACCCACTTGTTGTCACAAGAATGCCTGGAATGGAAAACAACTATTTGAACATGTTATTGATTACCTGGCTTTTTTGCAAGAAAACTCTGGTAACCTTTCCATGAAGGCTGCAGTAACAGGCTCCATGGGCCTTCCAGCTCCTGTCGGAGTTGCTTAATATTTAAGACAGCAGAAATACCAAATCATCTCAAATCACATTTGTGGACAGCCTACCTAATCAGGTGCTTTCTTAATATTTCCCCCCTTGCTTTCTTTTCAAATGGGAGGAAAAGAGAGACTGAGCTAGACCAGGAGATGATAGAGAGAGAAACAATGCGAAACTGGGAGCTGAAGAGAGAGAACAAAGGCAGGAGTGGGAACAAATGGACACAGAAAGGGGGAATAGCATAGCTAATCTTTATATAATGAGGTGGTCTGGGGGAATCTTTCAGGGGATATGGGGGACTGATGAATTCTATGCTTCCCTTGAATATTAGTATTCTCAATAGGGATTGCATAATATTTTCCGTTTCCATACGTACCCTTCACCTCAAAGCACTTGACAAGTCTTGTTGGTTCCAGTTGTACCCTGTGACACATGGGTGTATTCTCCCAGGGGTGCCACTAGCTGCATCTGTTTGTCTGAGGGCATAACTAGATGCAGTATGGATCCAACACCACTGCGATACAGCTGCTGCTGGGAAAGAGAAGGAAAACAGACTATACAATAGGGAAGGGAGAGGATGGGTTTTGGCTGAGGAGGCAAACTCCATCTCTAGCCAGCGGTGACTGAGATAATGTCCATGTTTAGTAGACAGGCCTTCAGTAATTAGTCTCAACTGAAAGTGAAGCCTAG
This sequence comes from Dermochelys coriacea, assembly GCF_009764565.3. NCBI lineage: Eukaryota > Metazoa > Chordata > Testudines > Dermochelyidae > Dermochelys > Dermochelys coriacea. The sequence continues at coordinate 15,749,900 of NC_050089.1, read as the reverse complement.
AGGATTTGAGAATATTCCAGAGGATGAATTGACTAAGCCCTCACACAGCAGTGAGGTGGGTTTCTGTGAGTATCATTCTGGCCATCTGAAGATGGGGCTTTGTGACACAGAGAGGGGTAAATGTCTCTGTCAGTCAGTGTCCAAGATGGGATTAAAACTCAGGTCTCCTCATTCACGTTCCTGTTCTCTGCGTCTTAAGGACTAGACTTCCTCCTTGAGTATTACTTGGGCTTGCAAAGTGCTTTCAGGTCCTCAGAAGGATGATGATTTATATCGTAACTAATGTTTTGGACACATGCAGATGATGCAAAAGCAGTCTGTTTATGGTTTAGGTGACCCTTTTAAAATGAATTCACTTTTGGCTATGTGTAGCGCTTTGAACATTGGACTGATCCACTTTAGCACCAGTCTTCACAGGAACCAAATGTCACTATCTGTTCTGTTGGTGTGCTCATCCAATGATGGGTTGGACGCAATGCCATGTGACTTATTCAGCCAGTTTCCACTAAGCAGCACTGTTGGCATTTACAATGTTGAAGACCAATTCATGCGGGGTTAAAAAAAAACTTGAAGATGTTGGTCAAATCCATTTGAATAACCTAATAAACTGGAGGAACCTTCAATAAGCTCAGGGTTATTCCATATACAGGAAAAGATGCTAACACCATCAGATAAATTGTTTGCTGCAAATTATCCTCTCAGCTTCATTTATTAGCAGTCTTTTTATTGATGAAAAGATCTGCAGCCCCATTAATTAAATCCAAGAAACACAATCCTAAAGGCTGTCCCAAGGCTTCTATCCCAGCATTTCTCATGTAAAGGTACTAATCTGAACTGAAATAGACTGCCAGTCCTTGCTGTTTGTGTCTCAGGTCTCTACATAATAATTCATCCATTGACCACTAATTTGTAGACATTATTAAAGGTTATTGAACCAAATGCTTTTACACTAACCTTGATGAGATTCTGCAGCCAATCTGATCTTGAAATTGATTATAAAGTCAATATTTCCTAGCATTTTATTTTGATCTCCTTGGAACAGTTAGTGGGTGGTGTATGTGTCCGGTGCATTTGCTTTTTCTAATATCCAGTAACTTTATCTTCACACAAGTAGGATTGATGTTAACCCCAGTGATAGCAGGCTCTTGATACAAATCTTCAAAGCTGTCTCCTGGATACCCTTAACGTATTCATAACATTGGAATTTATGTATTTGTCTCCAAAAAAGCCCATAACCTTGGGGAAAAAACATTTGGGGGGGGGGAAGGGCTGTAGTGATTAAAGAAAGCTCTGTTCATTTGAGCAACATTAAATACAACTGGCATAATGACGGCTGTGAGATCTGATAGAATATAGAAAAGGCTGCAAATAAAAGGCTTGTATTTTTCCCTGATGTAACATAATGGTCACATTTTTCTTTCACAATGGTTTTTCTGAGATAAAGAACAAATTATACTGATTTGATTGCTACTTAGAAATACTTAAAATTGAAAAAGACAGCAGGTGGGCATGGTTAGGAAGGATGGTTATTTTAGCATAACAGATGCATGCATAAACCATTGCAGAGCCAATATTTTAATTGACCAAAAAAATTCCAGGCTCTTTCCTTGTGAGCTGGGGAAGGAATTGGGTGGGAAAGGGCATGGGGTCGAGTGCTGACATATAGAAACAGAGGCGACTGGGGGTTTCTTTGCGAATGGTGTTTTCTGCCAATGTTTGTTGTAGTACCAGCCTTTCTGTGCTGTTTGCAGATAAAGCAGAATGAAATGCTTCCTGGCTACCAAGCTCTACGAGGTTGCACTGTCTAGGGAAGCTAAAAGTGGGGAATGAATAGGAATGAGGAGTCAAATAGATTTTGAGGCATTTTTGGAACAGGAAAGTTTATACATCTGGGAAACAGCCTCCCAAAGGATGTAAGGAAGCTGAGAGATCTAAAACTAGACATGGAAAAGCCCTGGTGAACATGTTGTAAGGAACAATTCAGCTCTGGTCTTGTGGATGGGGTGGGAACCCACTTCCCATTATGCAATGGATGGCGCACTATTAACTAGTCATTTCTCAGCATTTTACAGGGCTTGTTTTGTCTCTGTCCTTACTCTTTATTCTCCCACCCTTAAGTGCCTCAGTCAAACTTGCCAGCATCACACCCACGCCATGTGTCTCGGCCATATTCTCATGTCCTAGAGATACCTCCTCGGTGTCTGTGAAACAGCCAGCATCCTCCACCTCTGTCAGAAAGTATGTCCCAACTAAGGGAGTGCATCTTGGCAGCTCGCCTAGGTTTTGTCCCATCGTGACTGACTATCTCCCCTGGAGGATGTGGAAGCCCGTTCTGAGGCAACCCACTCCACAAAGTCCTGATGTGCTAGCTCTGTAAATAATACCTCCTCTCTGTGTTCCTCCCAGTGTAACAGCCCTTTCCTCAAGAGGCAGCAAGTAGGGCTTTGAAGGCCATGAGCTAATTGCCCCAGGTACACACACATACACCACCTAGCCCCAAGGCCAGTCGTCATACCATTTGCACTCTGTGCTAACCTGGATAGTGCCCACCATGCTTAATCTGCAGCTAGTCTCTTACCTCCATAGTGACATTGGGGTCTTTGAGTGAGAAGCTAAGGGGTTTTTTTTTTCCAATCAGTTTATAGTTTAACAGACTTGCTTGTTTCAGTACACTAACAGCAAATTACGCTGCCTACGTCCCCTCAGAGCCAGCTCCTCTGGGCTCGCTGCCAGGGGGCTTCTCTCAGCACCAGCGTGGATTTAGTGGGAGCAGATTCTTGGGAAGAGGCGGGGAAGTCCTCTGCCTTAATCCTGAATCCACTTAAATGACGTGGGATTGAAAATGCAACTCTAACGTTCCTGGGTTTGCATTCTGCCTGCAGGAGGATTTAGTGGCCTGCTTTTCCTCTCACCTACTGTGTAACTGAATTGGCTTCAGTGGAGTTGGTCCTGATTTAGGCTGAGATGGGGAGAATGAGAATGGGGGAAGGAGGATGAGCAAAGACAGTGAGAGTGAGAGAGATTCTGACAGGAAAAAAATAACATTTATCCCTCACTCACCCCCTCACTCCCTTTGTTCCTCTTCCCAGTACTCCCTTCAGTTTGGCAACACATTTTTGGCAATGGGGTTCCCAGACATGAACCCCAACACTGACCAGCTGGGGTGGTGTGGCAGGGACACAGAATTCCTGCCTGAATTTCTAGGTGAGCCTGGGCCGAGAGGCCTCCATTATTTAGGTGGTCTCTCCCTCACAAAATGAAGGGTCGCGTTTAGACACTCTAAGCTGAGTGCTGACTGTGCTGAGAAACCAGGTTGCTGGCTCTCCAACGGTGCCAAGGCCTCCCATGCCCACCTGCAGCATTTCATCCAGATGTGAAAGGGTGGCAGGATTCAAGTGAGTATCCAGAACTGAAATAATTTCACCTATAAATCATAGCTTATTTAGGAATCTGAAGCAAGCACTTCTCTGCATGTGTATTATATTTGTCACATAACAGACTATTTGTTACTGCTTTGCCTAGGTAAAATTGAATTGTGTTGAATGAAAACTCGCTGTACCACTCGATGGCTGCTAGGGCTTTTCTTTCTTTCCTTTTCTTTCTTTCTTTCCTTTTTTCTTTCTTTTCTTTCTTTCCTTTCCTTTTTTCTTCCTTTCTTTTCTTTCCTTTCCTTTTTCCTTTCCTTTTTCCTTTCTTTCCTTCTTTCTTTCCTTCTTTCCTTCCTTCTTTCTTTCGCTGACACAGTGTGTCTAAACAAAGACACTGCAATAAGCTTCCCATTATACTGCACTTCAGCTGGGGAAAGGAAACCACCCAACCAGCTTTGCTTCCCAAAGCTAATCAGACCTTTTCACAAACTCTTTTAAGTGCCATATGTGACACTGACAGCAAGTTGGTCTGGTGTTTAAAGCACTGGAGTGGGGTGTCGGGGCCTGGACTCTGTTTCCAACTCTGCCACAAACTTCTTGAGAGATCTTGGGCATATGATTTTGGGTAACATTTTCAAAAGCGACAAAGGAGCCTTAGCCTCATTGAAAGTCAATCATTTTCTCCAAAGTGCTGAGTCACATTTGAAAATGGGATTTAGGATCCTAAATCCTTTAGGTGCTTTTGAAAATTTGACTCTTAATCTCTATGTGCCTCAGTTCCCCATTAGTAAAATGGAGATAAATCATATTATCCAACCTACTTCACAAATGGGTGATGAAGATAAATCCGTTGATGTTCTTGAGATGTAGTACAGTTATAGGGGCCATAGAAGTGCCTAGATAAGTCACAATGCGTTCATAGCCTGGGGACATGTGGAGAGATGTGAGGTTGTATGGGGTGCTTTCCTGTTTCTTGTAATAATTCTACTAATAATACTAAGAAAAAGAAAAGTAAAGATATGTACAGCACATTAAAGCTGATCATCCACAGAGTAAATTTATTCAGCCATGACAGAAGGAGAATATACTTTAATCTTCCAAGGGAAGTGCTGGAAAGTCACTTGGATATTCTCAGCTAGAAAGGACAAATTAGCAAGTGTCCAGAGGAAGCAACCTTGAAGTCTTTAAACCACGATTTGAGGACTTCAATAGCTCAGACATAGGTGAGGTTTTTCGCAAGAGTGGGTGGGTGAGATTCTGTGGCCTGCGTTGTGAAGGAGGTCGGACTAGATGATCATAATGGTCCTTTCTGACTTCGGCTGCTACTCTGAAACTTTCTGACTTTAGTATCTATAAATCTATGAAGGACAGGGAGTATGGGATTACAGTGGTCCTAATACGTATTATATTATGGCTTATTTGTTTAGCAACAACAATGTCCTTGGTTCTGTACAAAACAGAATGTGGATGGTCCCTTGCGACTAACTGGCCCATATCTTGAAATCGGATCTTCATGGATGTACTTTTATGCCAGCATAGAGTGCTGTCTGCCCTCATGGATCAACTTGCAGGATCAGGGTCTGAAAGATCATGTGAAGAGGGGCCAGCCAAGAACAAAGTCCTCCTAGACTTGAGCAGCAAGAGGGGTGGGGAGAAGGCAGCACAGAAGAACTATCCCTAGATAAGCAGACACATGGGCTAAAAATGCTCTTTGAAGAGAATGCTCTGTAATTTTTAATTATTTATACAATTAAAACAAAAATCACTTGTTTATTGAGAATTACCCAATGCTAATAAATGAGCGTCGGAAAATACTTAGTAAGCCTTAATTTACTTAATAGAACACTATATATAAAGTAAATGCATCGCTTAGTAAATCAATTAATTTGCACTTAATTACTGGAAATTACTATCAGTTACTGAGCATTACTATGAATTACTTACAGAATGGACTGCCCTGTTTGCCACTATAAATAATTTCAATTACTTCTAGTAACTTCCTGCCCTGCTCACCCATTCATGTGCTGTTTGACAGGAGAAACCCTTTCCCCTGGTCTGTCTCTGCACCCACCCACGCTGAACATGTCACCTGCAGCCCCAGACTCTGTGAGACAAAGCAATGGAACATCATGGAAGCTGCATGAGCATGATTGGTCTTGAGCACAGGTTAAAACGTAAGCAACTGAGTTGGGTCTGACAAAGCCCGGTCTAAACAGAGCCGAGACTATATCTCCCAGCTAATGCCTTGTTTCCCCACTCCCCACCAACCTTTAAGCCTTTGAATACACAGGACCTGAATGGTGCTCTCCCCATGAGGAGATGGGACAGAGCCCCTGATAAAGTGGGGTGATGAATTTCACTCATGCATGCGAAGCGCTGTGTAAACTGCCTCGGTAGATCACTCCTAAGTACGGTGCCCACTGTGCCCCCACTGGAGGAGTGATTGCAGACCAGGAACAGGAGGAGGAGACAGGCCAGTAATGCTCTGAAACTGCTACTGGTGTAACAAACGTAAGTGTCGCTGTTACCTTGTCTTTGCCTCTGTTCGTTTGTTTTCTCACCTGTTTTTGCTTTCACTGCTATATAATGCCCTCAGTTTGGCTCATCAGTAAGGTTGGAACCCAGGACTTGCAGCACTAAAAAATGAGCCTTTCCTACTTGAGCTGAAGGCGTAACTCCTCAAGCAATCAGCTGTAATAGGCTGTTATCCTCCTATGAGGACCAGCCGCTTGAGTGTGGGAATGACCCAGCCACTGGAAAGTGAGCTCTTTGGGGCAGGGGCTGCCATTTTATCACTTGTGATGTACAACACCTAGCATAATGGGGCCCTGATCCAGACTGGAGCCCTAGGAGCTAACACAATGCAAACAGCAGCAGCAGCATTGGGAGTGGATAAAGAATCTCTAATGGCTGGAATATTGTCCTTTTTCACTTGTCACAGAGAGCGCGCCTGGGGACCTTTTAGCTCAAAAGGTTGCTTTTTTTTAAAGTCCCCGCCCCCATTAAAAATGGTAGGTGCTCCTGAGCCGTATAAACTCTCCTGTTTTCTGCCCTGACCCCTCCTCCTCCCTCACCTTTTTTCAGCCACTGCCTGCCCCAGCTTGTAATTATGCTGGGATGGACACATCTTATTTTGGCTCCCTCCAGCTCTGCTGCACCTCACTCCGCTGAGTGAGACTCCAGCCGGTAGGTAGGAGCAGAAGCAGCTGAAGCAGGGACTACTGTGGAGGGGGTAAAATGGGTCCCAGCAGGGGTCACCCCTTGCCAGCACCCTCTGGATCCAGAATTATGAAGGGGCCCCAAGGCCCAGATTGCTGCCTGCACTCTCTCCATCATGTGGCCTTGGGGAAAAACTGCAGAGAGGAGTCAGCAGGGCATGCCAGCCTGTACGAGCAGAAGCAACGATGTCTGGACGTTCAGACAACTTCCCACAGTTATGTGGCTGGACTTCCTGCGCCCTGGGCTGAGGAGCTGTTTGCTTCACCCCTCTCCCTCAGCCTTTTTTACCTCGGTGTCACTCCACACCTCTATCCCTCTCACCTGCTTCTCCTGTGCCCTGTCCCCCTTTCCAATTAGCTAAGTAGCTCTTTAGTTAGGAGGGGAAACACCCTCCCCTCCAACAGAAACCTAATGAAATACTTCTGTTTGCTGCCATCAAATTGTTCACTCAGCTTGTGTGTTCTGCTCCTTCCCCTACCCTGTGTCAGTCTGGTCTATGTAAATGCTAAGTTCTTTGAAGCAGATACACCATCTACTGCATTTGGCTCGTTGGCTCTACTGTGATAGACATCATTATTTTTATTAATGAATAATCCACAGAGAGAGGGTCCACCAAGCCAGACAGTGGAGGGGGACTTTTTGAGATAAGTTCCAGCAGGGTTTGTAAAATATCTGACTTTGACATCAAATGCAGCTGAGTCTAATGTGGAGCTAGCTCTGGGGAGAGGAAGGTGTTTGTTCAAGCTAGAAGCTGAGACATGGAGCTCTGGTGACAGCAGAGTAGAGCCGGTCAAAATATTTTTGGCAAAAAAGGGATTTTTGGTCAAAACTGAGGTTTAGTCAAAAACAAATGTTTTGCAACATCAATTTTTGATGGAAATATTCTGCTTTTTATTGAAAACTCAATGTTTGGTTTAAAAACTTTTTGATTAAAATGAAGTTTTTGGTTTAAATATTAAAACTTGCTTTTTTTATGGAAACCCCAACATTTGTTGCTGAAAGTATTTTGATGAAAATGATTTTTTTCATTGAAGCGTTTTGTCATGGTGAGGGAGGAGAAGCATTTTTGGGGGAGGTCTGGTGGAGAAAGAGGGAAAATTTATTTCCAGATTGGGTTTGCTGTAGAGTTATTCTGCTTATGTCTTGTGTTTGTGGATTGAAGACACACACGGAGACTATGGCCAAAGGCTGTGGCGGAGTTTGGTTAATTTATTTTCTTCCACCTATATAGGAATATCCTACAAACAAATCTGAAACCCTAGTGGGGGGTCTTTTACTTTCACTGGGCATGTGGACCTGGCTTTGCTTGATAAGAGTTTAGAACAGAGATACAGACTGGTCACAGCTGGGCTGGGTTCTCTCAACATACAGCAACTAGAAAATTCTTCCCTTGTTTTCTTTCAAAGAAGCCAGGCTTAGGGAGCGTAGCAGAGACGACAACCTTCAAAAAGCAAAAGCAGCTCTTTTTCAAAATGGTTGCAGCTGCTGGGATCTCCTTGTTGCCACAGAATGGAAGCAAAAGGAGAGAGAGTTAGTGTGCACGCATGCATCCCTATCACAGCAAAGGTGAAAGGTGAAAGCATTCGCATGGTGTGATAGAATGGGAGCTCTCCTGGAGTCTTACTCCAGCTGTATCTGCCTTTGGAACCCCTAAACTCAACCTAGGTGCCAGCAATGAGCTTCTGGAGTTTGCACAGCGGAGCTGCATTTCTCTAGTCCCCCTCTCCCATTCTGCAAGTTCCAGGGAGGAATTTGTTTTCAGGGACCAGTCATTTGAATGTATTGGCTTCATTTTGTATCTGCAGATTCTTTCCAACTTGTAAATAGCAGCGTGGGCACTGATAGATGCCTCATGCTGAGCTAAGACTGCAGAGTCTCATACAGCGCAGATGCCTGCTTGGAAAATGTGGGTCAGTTTGAGGGGATGAAGCAAATGGGCAGAGCAGAAAGCTGGGACTGTGGGCTCCTGGCATCTGCCACTGACTCACTGACAGATGTGGAACAAATCACTTCTCCCGCTCTGTGCCTCAGTTTCCTCAGGTGTAAGGTATGAACATTGACCTCCCCCCTCCAGAGGGTCGTTAAGCCCTTTGCAATTTTAGAGCTCCAAGGATTGCCAAGTATTGTGGATAAATTGTACAGTCAATTGTGCGACCACACTTTGGTTCATTATGAAATGTATTCAAGAGACCAAATAACCAATGTCTGTCAGGTTATTTAATATGGCTCAGGAAAAAGGTTCTAAGATACCAGTCTCCAAAGAGCTGTCCTGTGCAGCGATGTTAATCACCCTACGCAGGTGAGCTCTCAAAGTTACACATTTCAGCTGGCATTTATGTGATGATTTTACAAGTTACAACTCTTTACACATTACTAAAATCCATCCCGTTTGTTCCAGTTCCCTCATTGTTCTGTTCCTTCCTTATCTTTGTTTTGGATTCTAACATTCCGGGTACTGGTCTGTGAAGGTACTGCCGTAGCTTGTACCAAGAGACAGAACGAATGCCTCTTGATTTTGACAAGTTTCCTATCTGCTTATGCCAAATGCTTACTTCAGCAAATGTGAGGAGTTATGGGATACTTAGCATAAGTGAGCAGGATTATGGTTTAGGCTATAGCACTGTTACAATATTTATGCTTAATGTTATTGATGCTTAATGAATACTAATGTATGGATGGTGCTGATAATACATATTGTTAATATGATATATATATTTATAAGCTAGCCAGCATATATTTGTCAACAGGGGTGCTTCACGTATTGGATCAAGCATGTTTACTCCAGGGTATCTGCCTCACAGTGCAGGGCTTCTGAAGTTAAAGCCTCTCCTCACAGAAGCTCAAAATAGAAGCTGGGTGCTTCAGTGCATGCTAAAAGAATCAGGACAAGTTCCCGCTTGCTGCAAAACACTGAGTGATGGGGGGTGAGGGGAGAGGCCGCACAGTAGAACTAAATAACCAGATTTGGAACCAAAAAAATGTGAGTAGCTAGTTTCAAATAACAAGCGACAGCTGATTTTGCCCTTTACTCCAAAAGGCAGCTCCTGTTATCAAGGAGCACCATGCTCCAAAGGGGTTGCCAAGGAACTGAGAGCAGGCATGTGTGCAGCTACTGGGGCCTTGTTTGTGCTGCAGAAGCATTTCTGGGATTTGCCTGACTATTTTGGGATAGGATAACACTGTCAAAGCCTTGCTCACATGGTGTACCACCAGCTCCAGCACAGCTGTGTTTTGCCTAATTCAAGTGGAGTGCTGGGGAGGAACCTCTCTGGTTTGCAGTCAAATGAAACAGCTATGTTTAGGGTAAACAGGTTTTTTAGCTGTTTGCAACTGTCGCCCTCTGGAAGCCTGGAAAAGGATGACCGTGCTGCTTGTGACAGCTAGCAAGGATTCCCATCATGTTAGCACAAGTGGTGGAGCTCACCAGTGGTTTTTAATACCCTGGAGGGCACATGTAGAGTTTGCAATGTTAAACTGCGTGGGATGAAAACTGCCATTAATTCAGGCTGCTTTGACTGGGCAGAGATCACAGGCCCCATCTCTGTTCCATGGTTGGATGAGCATTATCTTTAGAATCAGTTTTCTGACACAACTACTCATCATTCCAGATGGGTGTAGCGTGATCATTCTGCAGTATTCACTTCGCAGGCCATTTCTGTCAATGCTCCAGCCAGTAAATTGGTTTGCTGGGATGTTCACAGGAAGTGCTTTCATGCCCCTTTTGGGTTCAGCCTAAACTAACTCATTTAAAAATTCTGAGGAAGGTTAGTGGCAATATTATTTGCAGTATCTGCCTAGCTGTGGGGCCAAATGGATTCCTCTTCTCTGGTTCAGAGCCCCCATCTTTGCTCAGGATGAAACCAGTCAAGTGCTGGTGCTATGGGGAACACTATGGAACATGGTGCTCTTTCCTTGTGCCAGTCTCTGCTTCTCACGTTGTTTCAATGAGACTTATGATGTGCTCTGCCCTTTGGAGCATTATTATTATTTTATTCCACTCTGTCTTTTCTCAGCGCTGTGGAAAAGGGAGTGATTAGATCACACAAACAAGCAGGTTGCAGAATAGTCAGGATGCACAGGGACAAGGAGGCAGGGAACAGGACAACAAATGAAAATCCCTGTAATTTCTGGAGTAAGTTGTGATAACTATATATACACATAGTGGCCTCCTTGACCATCACTTTGGTCTCAGGCCTCCAGCAGTCTTTCTCTGGCAGAGTCCCACAACTTGCTCTCTTCAGAGCTGGGCTTTAGGCTGCAGAATCCTGCAATTTACTGTGACGATCTCAGCAGTTCTGATTTCAGTTCAGCTCCTGCAGTCCTGCTCTCTCAGCAGCAATGACAGGGTTAATCAGTGACCAGTCACCTCCCATAAAATAAAGTACTGTTTATTAAGAACAAAAGGATTACAGAGAAAATGTATCTTATAGGCATGCCTAGCTCATCAGGTGTCACCCATCTTCCACATGGAGACCCTGGCAATTTTCAAAATTCTTCAGGGCCTTTCCGCAGAGTTTGTGTGCGTCTGTCACAGTTTCATGGCAATTAACGGATCAACTGAGAGTGATCTCCTTATGGCAGAATGGTACTTTATCCACTTTTCAGTTGTTAGTTTGCCAGCCACCTTGAACCAGGTCAAGCCAGGGCTATGCTCTTTCCTCAAGAGGTGAAACGTTCACAGATTTGTTACCTTCATTTGGGAATTACCTCTGTGTGATTTTAGTTCCTGCTGGAAATTCTGTTTTTAGTTCACACATTGAACCCAGGGATACAATCACTAGCCAGCCCATAAAGATACGTGCAACATTTATAAAGTTGTTACAATAGCCTTTGAGTGTTCCATGTGTCCCTCGCATCTGTCGCATCTCGATTAGGAGTCTTTGAATAGTCAATGTTTCCAAAGCCTTGCGTCTGTCACAATTACATGCATGTATGACCTGTTACTGCCACAGACCTATTAAGCATGTGTGGTGTGTGTGACAGGCAGTAGAAGAGTTTGCGCATGTAACTCTCTCACTTCCAAGGGCACTAAAAGAGAAAATAAACCAGACAAAAGTGCAGATGGATACAATTAAAATACTTCCTGGGCATGAAGCAGAGATCTGGTGGACAAAAGATCAGAGGTAAATGTCAGAGATCTACATTAAAAGAGACGAGTGGCCTGCTAAGAAGCTAACATGGGGCATTCAAGCCTGCATGTTTCACAAGTTTCTGCTGTACTATCAGCACTTGGGTGTGGTGACAAACCCCTGACATGAGCAGAAAGATCTAATTTTGGTGTGTCTCTTGCTCTTTTTTTTTTTTAAACCCTGCCTGTCCTCCTGTATTCACTAGGGCCTCCTATGAAAGTATGGATTTGTCTGGCTTTTTGGTTTTTAATCCTGAGTCTGTCAGACCTTGTTAAATTTGATGGGGCCTGAAAGGTCTGGTGTTAAGCAAATACACGGTGACCAGAGCCTTTGATGAGAATCAAACTGAAGCCTAATCCTAAACTAATGGCTTTTGCTGTAAGCCTGCAAGGGCCCAGGATAAATAAAGAAGACACAGCTGTGTGTATGTGTGGACAGGAGCGCTGAACAATGCCACGCTGCTGCTCACCTTTACCTTGGGACAGTTTGAGGGGGCAAACCTTCAGTGGCTTTATTAGTGTGTGAGCCTGTCAGCCCGCCTGCTTCCTCCCCCGGGAGGATAGTGAACCCCAGCAGCGACTTGTCGCTTCCTCTTACATCATTGGCCTCTGTCTTGTTTAGAAAGTGGAGGAAATGTCAAGCAAATGGACCTTGGTACCTGGGAAGGAAGCAATTGTACTGCTGCCTCTGACAGGGCCATGGGACTCATTTACTGTCCTCCTCATACCCAAGCAAGGAGGGAGGACAGGAGTGGGGTTTAAACCCTTTCTAAAATAAAGGTGCTGGAGCTGGCCCCTGTCACTGTGGGGAAAGATGGAGAAGTCCCCTCCAGACTGCTTGCAGACAAAAAAGATACTGCCACAGAATGTAGTCACTGGAAACTCGGGAAGCCAGGTGGGACCTTGGTGCGGGGGGGACTGGAGAAGTAGAGTACCCAGAGTGCGACGTCCCCTAGGGAAGAACTAGGCTCTGTTAAGAGCTGATGCAAAGAGCTGCTATTTATATAGCTACAGAGTCCTCCTGTAACAGGCTTTACCCTGTTGTGTGCCCTAGACCACTAGGGAAAGTTGAGGGCTCTGAGGGGATGGGGCTTCCAGTAGCTAGGCAGAATCGGAGGGGAGATGAGGCCCTTCCATTCCCCCAGAATGTGTTTCTCAAGCCTGGAGCTGCAGTCTGTGTCTCAGGCTCTTTGTTTGTGTGCGCGTGCCTGCTTCTCTCCAACAACAGGCCCCAAATTACCCACCATGCCTCGGATATGAATTGAACTTTGCATCAGCCCTGTGGAGGAGGAGGCAGGTATTACTGTTGTACAGAGAGAAATGGAGGCAAAGAGGTTACATGACTTGTCCAAAGAGAAGTTAGTGTCAGAGCCGGGATTAAAGCTTCGACATCCCTGACTCCAGTACATAGTGGGCCTCCTGTCAGTGTATGACCATATTGTAATATGCTTCTCCTCTACCCCACACCCCTTACTTTCCTCTCTCCCATGAGCTGTCTCCTCTGAGAGAGACACTCCATCCTTTGGAGTCTGGGTTCTAGATGGACCATGTCCGCCCATCACAGAACATCAGCTCTCTCCTCCCTTTCGTCAAATCCTCCCAAACAACATAGGAAAATGCTGTTGTTCTTGCTCTGAATGCTTCCCAGGGGAAGGCTGCTGTGAAGAGCACTATGGTATCTGATTAAACATTCATGCAAAAGACATAAACACTTTGCAAAGAGATGCTTAAGCAATCAAACGCTCCAGGAGGTGGGTTACAGCATGATAATCACACATCCTGGGGCTAAGCGACATTAAAGGTTTGCCTTGTGCCTTCAGCACCCTGTACATGCACCTTTACATCACTGAAATCATTCCCTAAGGGTCCCACTACAGCCATGGGGTAGCTCAGTTTTGTCTTTTTTCCTTTGGTTTTGTGGGTTTGGGGTTTTTTTGAGGCTTGCTTTTTCCTCCCTACATCAAACAAAACTTTACAAGATGCAAGTTGTACAAAATAAATCAGAAATCCCTTTCAGGCCTTCCTAGCCTGATGCAGAATGACTTAATGCGTGGTAGTAGTGGGAGAGCTACACTTGAGTCTAACAACAATGCTGCTCAGGCAAGCATAATCAGTTCTGATCCAATATGAAGTGATGTGAGGGGCACGACTTCTCCCAGAGCCTTACGTGCAAGTGGAAGGGAGACTCAAAATGCTGTCTCTTTCCTGTGTCAAGTACAAAGGTGTACCGCTGGCTTCATGAAATCCATGCGAGTTCTGATTTATTTTTGGACATAGGCTTCTGAACTCTTGTGCCTTGGTTTTGGCAGCTTTCTTGGTATGAGACTGTTTATAAGAATGGAAACCAACAAATTCTGAAGCATGTGTATGAAGGAATGATGCTACATGGCTGACAATCACATGGGTGTCTAAAGCTTGGGTGGCACAACAAAATTATTTAGTTTGTGTCCATCACTCACATATAACCCCCAGATCACCTTAAACACCTTGTCAGAAATTGATCCAGGTGGCTTTTGAATTGCAAGGAAGCAGTGTCCCTCTGAGATTTGCCATGATCATGATTCTGAACCTTGGATGTTGAGAAAATGAACCCATGCCTTTATCTGAATGTAACATACAGTATCTCTCGAGCCAGATCCCCTGTACTGAACTTAGAGGTACTCGTATGTAAGACTCCTGATGTGAATGTTGTGACTTGTTAGTTGGTTTTATTGTATGTTGTTTTTATTAGTGCAAGTAAAGGTTATAAAGAGATGTGGTGTTTGTTAATACTGTATTGTGCTAATGTCTATAGGTCCCAATCAGAGATCAAGGCTACACACACAGTGCGCCCAAAAGAGCTTACAATCTAAGTCAGAGGCAACTTTGCAATTAACAAATATAATTTCCCGCAAAAAACACCTTCTCCCATACAGTATGTAATTTGAGAACATCATAATGATTATACATGAGTAATATGAGTCCCTCCCACAACTGTGTACTCTAGGTAAGGTAGGAGTTCTATGTTGGAAAACGAGGCAGCACTAGCTGTATTTTGTCAGTCTGGGATCTAGAGCGCCAGATGGAACCACTGGGTCTGTCTAGCCACCTCAGTAAAGAATCACCATGTATATTTGTCACAACTGTCTAGTCTTTAACAGAAGGAATGCTTCAGTACCTGGTGGTGGGGAAATAACATTACTCACTGGGTAATGTTTTAATTTTTCTTTTTATACTTCTACCTTCCAGCTCTAGCCTGCCAGCCTATGACAGTAGTTTTTAATTACACTAATATTACTGGACATGTAGTTGAAATTCCAATATTAAACCTGAAAAGCAATCAGCCTTGAAGGAAACTGTAATAATGACTGCCATGCTCCACCTTGTTTCTGCCGCCAGGGGTAGGGGGAGGTGGTACTTCCAAGAAAATTCATCCTTTGGTTTCATTCCTGACTCTTCTAAACCAACAATCCTGGATTTTTGCCCGTTCTGGATGCTGATTCTGAGGAGACGACAAAAGAAACATTTCATTCCCTTTTCAATTCTGCTGGCCCCTCTCTGGCAGGTGTGAGGGACACTGTTCAGCATATTACTCTGACCTTCAAACTGCTGGACACTGGAGAGTTTGAGGAAATGGGTCACTGCTAAAATACAAGCTCTGTTTATTTTAAAATGCCAACGAAACAGAAAACTTTGTGCCTCTAATCATTCAAGCTGAAATAACAGTATAAACATGCAGTTTGCTTCACACCACTGTTACCATTTACTTTGGGCACATCACCCATGTTCGACAGTCAAACTAGACTGGTCAGTTTAGTCAAACATCTCCTTGTTCTCCTCCACATCTATCCTTAAAACTCTCCTGTGGCGTGATGCCTACAAAACACTTAACAGTTAGGCAGCTGACGTGTCAATCCCGCTGCCCATCATGCTGTCCAATATTCTCATTATTTCCTTGTGTGTACTTTCCCATCTGTTCCCATTGTTCCACGTCTGTGCTGCGCCTACCACAGTGGGGTTCTGGACCATGACTGGGAGTCTTATGTGCTATGGAAATACAAATAATTAATAATAATACAGTCAGTTTTGGGTTCTCAATGAAGCTAGCCCACAGCTGCAGAGTTTGGATTTAAAAAGCAAATTGTGAATGCTCATCTAACTCGCTCCTGATCCTGAGTTACCAGTTGAAATTGATACATTTCTCCTGTAACCCTTTCTCTTTGTATTAGATTCTCTCTTGCCTTTAAACTAAAATATGGGCCTAAATTACTTAATTATGGCAGGGATTTTCAAAGTCATTCAAGGGATTTATTGCCTTTGAAAGGCAGTTGGCTGCCTAATTCCCTTAGACTGAGGTTATCAACGGAGCCTATTTCTTTCTACTTCATTTTGGACACAATCCTGAGTTTTAGGGAAGCCCATCGGCAGGGGACAAGGACAATAACGTTATTGGTCCTACAAACTTCAAAACAATGTTACTTATGCCTAGGTGCCAGTAGATACCTTCTTTATATTAACTACAGTATATACATATACTCACATACATACAGCTATAAATCTTGTATGTAGAACTCCTGTAATACTGAGCAACCCCATCTCTCCAGCTCTTTGCACAAGTGAGCCTTACATTAACTTTTTTCAGGTTTCAGAGTGGTAGCCATGTTAGTCTATATCAGCAAAAACAATGAGGAGTCCTTGTGGCACCTTAGAGACTAACAAATTTATTTGGACATAAGCTTTTGTGGGCTAAAACCCACTTCATCAGATGCATGGAGTGAAAAATACAGTAAGCTGTGTGTGTGTGTGTATTACAGCACATGAAAATATGGGAGTTGCCTTACCAAATTGGGGTGGGGGGGAGGGTCTGCGCTAACAAGGCCAATTCATTTAACTTGTTAGAAAAGAAGGTGTGTGCCTGCCTATAGTATCACTGGCTCATTCTTCTTCCTCACTGTTACTAACCCAAAGAGTTCAAAGATGAGTCAGATCCCCAAAGTCAGGGGATTATAAAAAATAAATAAATATTGGGTTCTTTTCATTTGCCTTCTGGTGTTGGAACATTTAGGGTTAACATTTTCCAGCTTTTTTTCTGCTACTATGAGGGTTACAAACTTACTTTTGAGAAATGAAAACTGAGACACTCTGGTGGTAACCTAAATGCAGCAGTTGGGGCTTTAAGGAAAACAGAATTATCACAAGAGTTGCCAGCTCTGCTTCCTGCAAATGCAGGGAACATGGGCTGTCAGTGCTAATGCTTTCTGACTGAGTAGAGCTGGATGGGAAACTATTTCCCATCCTGAAAGAATTCTTGAGTTTGAACATTTTTCCTGTCCCAAATTGGGATAGGAAGTCAAAATCTCAAATTTGCACAAACAGAAAAACCTGAACAAATTTTAAGTGTAGCTCAATGAAAATATTTCACATCAATCATTTCAAAATGTTTGTTTTAAAAAATTTTAAACTAAATTTTTTGAAATGGAAAGATGTTTCAAACCAAAAATCAAACGTTTTTTAAAATGTTGAAACAGGAGATTTTTGACATTTAAAAAATTCTATTTTTTAAACAATTAATTGAAACAGACACATTTCTTGAAGGAAATTTTGGATTTGACAAATCAGCATTTTCTGACCAAAAAATGGTTATGGGGGAAAAAAATTCCTAACTGGAACTATTTCTGCACCCACCACACTGTGGCACTGTATCTTGCAAATGCAGATCAGATCGCTATATTTGTGTGTGAGACTTCTATTACAGCTTTACTAATTATTTACAATGAACCACTTTAATCTGCTAATGATGGTGCTCTAATTAAGCAGGCAATTATTTGTATCAAGTGGTAGGAACAGGGGCCTACAACTGACCTTATAGTTAAATTCTCACACTGGATATGGAGCATTTTGAAAAATCTGAAAGGAACAGGAGCTGGCAAGAATCTTACCTTGCTTCCCAGCTGCTGATAAAGGAGCCTAATTCATAAATGAGAGCTGAAATGAAGGTGTATCCTTTTCCGTCAGATAAAATAGTTTTTTGTAAATTAAAGTAATCTATTGTGCATCTCCAGACAAATATGTACTCATGCACTGTTATTAATATGGTCTTTGCTTTTAATTTGCTTTTTCTACAGCTAATTACCTGTCAGATAAAGAATGTCTACTGTTTCATGTGCATTGAATAGCTGGTTGTGTGGTAAGCAAAGGGGCAGGAAGATACAGCTGTTTTAGGAAGGGTCTGATTGCCATGTCTGAATGATGGGTAATTCTGAGCACAAGCTCATTTTGCAGTGCTTTGTTAGGTCCCTTTGGACACCAAATTCTTTTCCACGCCACTTGGGTGGTGTTGCTTTGCATCACAGTATGTCAAGAGTAGACCTGATGCTATTCAACATTTTCATCAGTGATCTGAAATGATGACAGTGGGTTGGAGTAGATCGTAGGATACCCAGGGTCAGTCATCTGGGTGATTCTACTCGCATGCATCTTGCCAGAAATTGTAGTGATTAGGATGGTGCTCAAACAGGAATGGCCCCTATCAAGTTATAGAAAAGTAACTAGCCCAAACATGGTAGCGACACTGTTGGAAATGGACAGGCTGGATTCCCTGGTATCGTGCAGTTTGCATTGTAATTTACCGCCTTCTGAATGCAACCTTATTAGAATGGAAACATTATTCCCTGTCCTGCACCCTGTATCACCATTTACACCCATGCATAATCAGGCCCATGGTGTTTTGGAGCATTGCTGTAGGCTATTATAACATTCCCTGAAAGGGAGGCTTGAATGGTGAACATTAAATTTGCCATAAAAATCCTAAATTTCATGGAAGACCATTTGTGAGGCAAAATGGTTGTATGGTTATGGGTTGTAGGCTGAGATAACTCTGACTAGAGAGATGGGTCACACACATGGACACATGAAAGATGCATGTAGGGGACCTGTAATTAAGTCACCAAAGGGACCATGAAGCCCAGAGAAGTCAGCTAACTTCATATACGTGAAACTATTTTATATAGACCTTATCGTAAAAGGGAGAACCAGATGCTACCTGACCCCTCCTCGCATGGGAACAATAGAAGTGCTCAGATCCACCAATCGATTAAATCCATGGCCCTGATTTAGGTTGCAGAGAGTTTAGGAAGCCCAGCTGCACTGATTATGGCAGTATGATTTGTGTACTGTACAAGAAAAGGTATTATCTTTACTAGCAGGGGCTGTATTTTACCAGACATCAGTAATTCCTTGATTCAGGATAAAATTATTAATCTCCCAGACATTTTGAGGAAAAGAACATTGCGGGGAGGGGAAGGGGAGAGCCAGAACATGGGCATAGAATACAACAGGCCCCAGTGCTAGTAAAGCTACGCCTATCTCCTACACTCATCTTTGTGATGAATGGCATTCATATTGCATCCACATTTAATACCATATCAGTTCCTCATGCTGACAAAACCCTCTGCACAGCACAGATAGAGCTAATTTAACACTTTGTATAGCGCTCACATAGGCCTCTTCACAAAACACCTGTGTGGGAGTGAGTTTGAGGGGGAACTCAAATTTCAGAGAGGGTGGGATTTTGCGAAACATACCCTGGGGAAAGGAAAAAAAGATGAGGAATGAACGTTGGTGGGATTGAATAGCTGGTAAGATAGTTATTGTGGCTTAGAGCCTCTTTCTGCTGGCTTGCTGGCTCAGTTCCAGCCTGTGTAGCTGGTGACTAAGAATTAAGACCATTTGGCAGCCATTTTGGAGGCCTCTGTGGCATGAGTTTGGTGGGTCTAGGGTTGCCAAACCCACCGGGATTGGCCTGGAGTCTCTAGGAATTAAAGATGAATGTTTAATAAAAGATTACATCATGTGATGAAATCTCCAGGAATACATCCAACCAAAACTGGCAACCCTATGGGGTTCACCAGTCCAGCCCTTGGCATAAACACATCCACAACACAAAAGCCACCACAAATGGTACCAACTGCCCCCCTTGTGGGCCATCTCACCAGAGAGCCCTGACCTCTGAATGCGACATGGAGTCCGAAAGCCCAACTCTCCCTTCAGCTCTGAAGCAGGTTCGAGAGATGCAACGCAGAAGGAAAGCCATGATGGAGGAGAGATTAAAAAGATTGGGACTTTTCAGCTTCGAAAAGAGAGGACTAAGAGGGGAGAGGTCTATAAAATCTTGACTGGTGTTAAGAAAGTGAATAAACTACTTCACGTAACACAAGAACTAGGGGTCACCCAATAAAATTAATAGACAGCAGGTTCAAAACAAACAAAAGGAAGTACTACTTCACACAACACACAGTCAACCTGTGGAACTTTTTGACAGGGGATATTGTGAAGGCCAAAACTATAATAGCGTTCAAAAAAAAAACTAGATAAGTTCATGGAGGATAGGTCCATCAGTGGCTATTAGCCAGGATGCAACAACATGCGCTGAGAGCCTCTGCTTGCCAGAAGCTAGGAGTGGATGATGGGGGGTGGATCACTTGATAATTTCCCTGTCCTGGTAATTCTCCTCGAAGCACCTGGCATTGGCCACTGTCAGAAGACAGGGCACTGGGCTGGATGGACCTTTGGTCTGACCCAATATGGCCGTTCTTATGTAAAAAATTAATAATATAATAAAAATGTTTAGTACAGAAACTCCCCAAGATAACGACCTCTTGAGATAGTAATAATGTGAGATGATGACCTTGGCAAATAACGTGTTTTAAAAATCTCGGCCAACTAGGAAATGTATATTTATATACGTTTCTCAGTCACAAATCTGGTATTTTGGAACAAAGTCACTAAACGTAGTCCAACAAACAAATGTTCCTTTAACGTACACCTCCCTTTTCCCTCTACTGCACCCCACTCACAGTTGCTGGCCTTGGTCAGTGAAGACCCAGAGTTCAGAGGTTCTTTCACATGAGTTCACCTTCCACCGTGTGGGGGAGAAGGCATCTTGCTCGTTCCTCCAGCTACTTGCCACTTGCTCCAGCTGCTGACTCTGGCCAGTGTTGTTTGTTGTGCCACCATTCACTCCACCGGCAATGGCCCTGAGCCGTCACCTTCTGCTTCCACCTGCCACTGTGACCCTTGTGAGTTGGTCTCTTGAGGTTCCACCCAGCTCTCAGTGATTTCAGCTCTCAGTGAGGGAACCTCACAGTGAGTGCAGACTGGGCTGTCTTTTCCACAGAAATACTGTCCTGCAGCTAGTCTAAGCACTTAGACCTGATTTATTAGTGATTACAGTGCTAGTGACCACTTAACAAAACAAAAAAGACTCTCTATAGAGCCTAATAAGCTCTATCTTTAAATAGGGGAGAGGGGCAAGTCAGATAGTGCCTGTGACTCTTAGGCACAGCCCACACCATCAAGCAAACCTCCTGTCCGCTGGGATCTGCCATCCAAACCCCTTGGTTAGCGAGTGCAGTTCAGTTGTGGGGTAACCAGGGCTTAATTTGTAATGAAAGAGGTGCCAGGGCTCAGGCAAGTTTTTTACTTACATAACTGATGTGGCAAGCCCAGGGCTATTAACTGCCAAGACTACAGGTGCCGGGCCTCAGCCCTGGAAAAAATTAAGCATTGAGGTTGACCCCCTCATTCAGGACAGGCTAAGTACAGTTCTGCTGCCTTTTACTCATACAATAAGGATAACATTTCATGACCCACACATTCAATTATTTGTAACCCAACACCAGCCAAAATTGATCACTTGGGCAGCACAGCTCTGTTTGCTGGATCTAGGCAGAGTAGGTGAGTTCATGTAAATACAGTCTGGTCCTGAAGCCTTCCCCCATCCCCTGGCTCATCACTAGCTGTCTGGGGAGAGCTCACTCAGACCTTGCTTACAAATCGTAATTTGAAATTATTAGGTTGGCCAACATTGCTGAAACGAATGTGCCAGCATTGTCAGAAAAAACAACAGCTGTGTGAAGAAGCTATTCTTTGTTCATACTTTTCAAACCTATTATACTTTTTCAGGTACAAGTATTTTATCATGCACGGTATATGCTTTTTAAGTGTGAATTAATGTTTCAATTTCAATTCAAATTTCCAGCCAATGACTAAATTGGCAACTCATGATGATTTAACTAGTTGACCAACGGGGGTTGGGAGGTATTGGGGAAATTCAGGGGGGGCATAGGGAAATCCCTGCCATAATTAGACATTTGGGAGGCATTGCACATAGTGCTGCTAATAGATCCACCTGCAAGAGGGAGTTTAAAAGACCAAGTAATTGAGCCAAAGTGACACACCAATTCAGTGTCCTTGATTATGTATTGACCATTCCTGCCAAAGGCAGCTCTCGGGATAAGAGTGCATCTCCGTGCTCTGTGGCAGTGACACAAGTTGGCTGCAGAGTTGTCATGCAATACCGTGCCCTGGTGTCTTATGCTAATGAGATGAAGTAAGTACTTTTATTGGTACCTAGGTAACTCTTTGGAGCCCATGATGACTATAATGGATGGCTGTAAACTCTGCAGAGAGCTAACATACCAATATATCAATAACTGCTACCTATCCAGTGCCAAATCCTCTTTGCATGTGATTCTGCAGGTGAAAGTGTATAATGCCAGGGCCTGAGCCAAAAAGCCTTTTGGGGACAATGGCAAGTCTTCCATTGGCTTCACTGGGTTTTGGATCAGGTATTTGATGACAATACCAACAGCCTAGGGCTTTGATGGTGCACATCAGGTCACCGGGAAATAACATGAGTGGTCCCAGTGTAACTCTCTTTTTAGTTGCTGTGTCAACTTGTACTTCTTCATGGTTTTTGCTTGGATTCTATCGATTGAGCTGTTGCAAATAAATGGCTCTTAGCTGAGCTCTTGTATAGTTTGTTCATGGAAACGGCTTAGAACCCCTCTCAAAGGACTAAAAAAAGACATGCTGTTTTCAGTAGAATAATATAATTCCTCATATTTTATTAACAATAATAACCACAAGGCTCTAGCCATTAATACATCCACATAGAGGGTTTTTTCCTGACTTTCCAATTATTTTAGCTTCTTGTTCAGCACTGACAGAAATTACATTTTAGCACAGTTAGTTTGTTCAGTACAGAACAAGCCTCCCAGTGCATCAAACACTAGTACAGACGCAATAAGGAACACACAAGCATTATTCTAAATGGCCACATCCTCCCATGAAACTATACAAGCTTGGCAGTAGTTTTGATTAGCTACTTGCATTTTACCACAATTCTCCGAGCTCAGATAAATCCTGAGCACCCAGTTTTGGTCATATTAAAAATTATAGAAAATATTCAAGAGATTTACTCTCCATAAAAATTCTGCTGCTGTTATGCCAAGTTGTTGTATTCTTCTGTCTTTTCCTTGAATGGGTGATAAAACTGATTGACTCTGCAGCTTCAGATGACTTCACAGAATATTAGTTGGGGTGGTATTGATCTTTTCCTACCTTTTCTGTACAGAAGACACCTGATGACTTTTAAGTTACGAACTTTGAGTTAAATTATTAACCTTTTAGCTTTGCATTAGAAGGAGGATCTGAAACCTGATTTGCTACATCAAATCACATTAGTTGTTATTTTCTAAAAACACATTTCAGAGAAATAACTCCAATCTGTGTCGCATTTTATAGAGCAAAATAATTGAATGGCGGCTGTTTGTAATTTTAGCAATCTCTTAACCTTAATCATATTTAATGGCTTTTCTCTTCAGGCTAACAGGAGCAAAAAAATGTATTTCAGATCCATTATACAACGGCACTACAGTAATGCACTCCAGTCTCTGGCAGGCACTGTAAATTCCTGCTTTCTGAATTGTTGGTTCAGGACAATCATTCAGCAGGGAATTACTTTCCCATCTATGAAATAAATGAGATGTTAAACTAGTTTTCTGCTTCCTGTGGTACAAATGGAGCAGTGTGCAAACCCATGGAAGGCAAAAACAAGTGCCGAGCTCCCATTATGTCAATAGAAAAAGTTGAAAGGAACCTGGCGTGAGGCGATCAATGAAAATATCATGGCTAAATAAATAAATAAATTTGGAGAAAAAGGAGCCAGGCTTGCAAATGGGTGCTTCCGAGGATGAGCTCGGTGGTGATACCCAGTGTCATGCCCATGCTGTGGGATGCAACTAAAAGGAGCTAGCACAGAGACATTGAGCCACCAAACTTGACTTTTCTTGCTGCTTGCACCACAGGATTTACTTCCTGGTGCATGCTGCTGGTGGATCTCTTACAGGCACAGTCCATGACGCCCAGCTATTAAGAAAGTTCCCTATAGCTGAATTATATGTAAATCGTTAAGGTGCCAGTAGATACAGCTCTCCACTCCACCAATCGCTTGGGAGGTGTAAGCTGGCTGCTATGGATGCGGCATGGGTGGTATCTCCATCGAGTGCCTCCTTCCTAACAGGCACCCAGGATCATGCAGCTTCTCCAGCAGCAGGATTGGCCTGTATCTTCTGCTGAGTGGTTGGTGCTGCTGGTCATAGGGTTCTTACAACTGCTAGTGTCCATGTGTGCCGAGCCCCAAACTCTGAGCACATTTAGATAATCTCATGGTGAAAACACCCAGGTTGAGTCCATGCTAGGGACTCCACTGTTGCTACCAGCAGTGAAGCTGTATTGGTGCTTAATCCTCCTTTTCCTAGTGTAGACAGCCCCCCGCCTCCCTCTGCAGTCTTGAGTAAATCTCTGAACTGCTCTTCCTCAGCTATAAGATGGAGATAATGATATTTTGCCTACCTGGTGAAGGGTGGGTTTCCAAAGAGCCTGGAGCCCTGTGCCCAGAATTAAGGCAGCGAGGCTGCGTGTGAGTGCAGTGGAACAGAGACCCAAATGTTTGTAAAGCTCTTAGATGCTGCTCTGGCTAAATGCTAAGCTTTATTTTTTATTAATTTTATTTTAAAATTTGGAGCTGATGTTTTGAGCATTGGCAGCAAGACACAAAGGTTCAGTGCCGAAGGCTAAGGCTTGGTCTACACACACGTGTTATGCTGGTTTAGCTCCATCTGTCAAGGATACGAAAAAACCCACACCCCTGACTTACATAGTGGTGCCAACAAAAGCCCCATTGTTGACGCAGCCACAAAAAGTGCTTCTGTTGATGTAGCCAATGTTGTTCAGGGAGGAGTTGTTCCTACACCAAAAGAAAAGCTCCTTCTGTCAATATAGGCTGTCTCTACACTGGGGACTAGGCAGTGCAGACATTGCCTAAGGCTCTGATTCAGGAAAGCCTCTGTGTTCAGGAAATATTTAAATCCCATTGACCTAGCGTTAAGCTTGTGTTTAAGTACTTGCCTAACATTAAGCACATGCTCAAATGTTTTCCTGAAAGATGGAGCTGCCAAGCAAAGAAAAGTAAAGACAGGTTTGAAGTGTGAAGTTGAGTGCCAAACTGGAATCCAAACTTTCCCAGCATGGCTGAGTTTGGGTCTGGGTGCAGGTGTCAGACAGATCTCTCTAAATGCTGGGTTCAGCATATCTTGGAGATGTGGGTTCTTGAGCTGTTTTTCTGAGATGGCCTCTCTCCTCTGTGTTTCAGTGATGATGCATCAGATTGGGTTGATGGAGGGAATTTTTGTTTGTTTGTTTGCCTAGTTTCCAGATAGCTGGCAAAGTTTGAACCATTTCTGCATTGTTACTAATTAGAATTACAATTGCCTTTGGAATTTGAATGTGTTTCATGGATGAATTTACAGAACTTCTTACCGAGGTGTGATTATTGCCCAGTTGTTGTGAGACTGTTCCAGCCCAAGATGACATATGGAGCAGCCAGCGTGTCTGCAAATTATGAAATCACAAGTGTTTGAAAATAACTGGCTCCCATGAGCAATGGTGATTCGTGGAATTGGTCAGGTGGCTATAAATAGCTTGTAATTTATATCTGTGTATGTTGTGCATGGCTGTGGAAAGTGAGGACTCTCATAAGGTAATAGAGTAGAGAATGGATTTTTGAATGATACATTCAATGCTGGGTCCAAGTGGACCACTGCACTTAACTTAGGAGATTCAAATAGGTGGATTCAAACTCTGATTCAGCACACAAATCACAAGAGTTTCTTGGTCTCACCTGTTGTCTCATGAATTTCTGACTGCCACTCAATTCAGCCAGCTGGTGTACTGTTAGCCATCCCTCCTTGAATGTGGACTATTGATAAGAGTGGAGTGATGTTGCAGATCAACACTAAGGAGACAGCGTTGGGAAGAACAGAGGATGGTGTGGTCAGGTTTGAGGTGCACTGGCAAAACTCGAGGGGCACGCTTGCACAATGGCCACTTGCAGTATGCATCAGCAACCGCAAGTCTCGAATCCTGGTCCACGGGGCTCTTAGGAATCAGTAAGTTTTGACTTGCCAGCCAGCAAGTTGCAAACAGTCACCAGAACTAAAAGCTCAACTCCGACAGAGGACAACAGTCCTGGGAGCTGAGGGGTGGAACTCTGGAGGTCCTGATTGGTTCCCTGCTTCTATTTAAACCACGCACAGGAAGAGGAAGTTGTCCATGCAACAGAGTTTCCTTTTATTTAGGACTGCTTCCCTTGTGCTACCTGCTCCTATGGCCTGACTCTAATTTCCTGGTATCCTGACCCTGCCTGCCTCCTGACTCTGTTTGCCTTCTGGCCTGTCTTGGACTCTGATCTCCTGGGATGTGACCCGGCCTGGCTCCCGACTCCCGCTCCAACCGCTAGGTCAAAGCGCCAGTGTCCCAGTCATGACAGTGTGATTGCTCTAGCCCTGACATTCATGAGCACGAAACTTTCCAGTTAATGCAACCAGTACAGGTACCTACTGATAACCACGATCCTGATGTAGCACTCATGGGATGCTGAGGGTAGTTTGTCTGTTAACATTCTTACCCCCAAATGGAGTTGGTTGAAATTTTTTATTGAAATGATTTCCCCCACCCACCCACACAAAAATACCACACCCACACAACCCGCCAACCAACCTGACTCTTTCATTAAAACAGTTGGGGAGGGGGGAGAAGGGGTTCACTGGGAAACTGGAAACCCAATTTTCCCCATGGTTTTTAACGACTGCAACCCCATATTTTTTTTCCAGCTTTTGACAATTAAACACCCAAAAATTTCAACCAGAAACTGAAAAAATTCATTTGGGGGCAGATATTTTTCAGTTTTTGGTTGCTGAAAACTGTAAAATGTTTGATTTGGCGGTTTGTTCATCTGTTTTTTGATGCAAAAACAAAACATTTTTGAAGAAAAAAATTAGATAACAAAATTTTCTTTAAAATTTTCATAAGAACAAAACACATTTCCTGACCCTCTTTGGGGACACACACACACCCTCTCCCCTGGTGGAGATTGCTAGTAAGAGGCATTGAAGGAAAGCATCAGCAGTCCCAAGAGGATGGGTGGACTTTACACTTGTACCCTAGAGGAGAATTTCTGAAACAGCTGAGAACAGGGGATCTTCTTAGCACAACCAAGCTGTGGATATGCTTCTTCTGAGGCTACTGCAGCCCATTATAGATGTGTGGCTTCCTGTTGCCTGGAAGTCCATTGTCAGAGCCAATGTGAGGATGGAATAAGGAATTTAACTGCATGGCTCCTCTCTGTGGACCATATTCCACCACTTTAGGTCACACTGAATAGTACCTTACTCCTTGAGCACTCCCACTGAAATCCAGGAAGGAATAAGGTACTACTCAGGATGAGTAAGGATGCCTCATCTGGCCCCATGAGAGTTCTGTGGCTAAATTCCCACTTGCTGCATTGGAACATTCCCCCATGGTGATGATAATTGTGTTCCAGTGGACTATACGTGACAATATACATTATATTTAAGAGATGGCAAAGCAGAGGAGGGAGTGAAAGCTATTCCTCTGAATTTCCCGGCTTCTTTCAGTTTGTCAGCATATTAATGCTGTTTTGACACAGTCTTTTATAGTCCATTTCCACAGAGATTTTTTTAAAAATGATGATATTAAAAGGGAAATAATGTCCCAGCTACCACACCCCCACCCCTCAAGCCCTGCCTCACATCACAGAGAGCTGCTAAGGGGTTCTTTGATATAATACACAGTAATGGCTCTTGAATCAATCCATACCACAAAGTCAATAAGCAGATCTGACCAAATGTATCATATTTGGCTGTGGCATGGCACTCTGACAAGGACAATAAAGATGCAATCTAGGGAATGGAATCCATAGGAAGAAATAAAATAAGTGGGGGAAGTTACAGCTCCTCTTAGGGGGAAGATTTTTTTTCTTCATATGCCGTTTACTTGGGAGTTTAAACTTATTGAAAGAGGGAAATGTGTGAATTCAGTGCTTGTGGATGGTGTGAGATTGTCATGGGCCTTGGGAACTGATTTGCATTTGCACTAAGAAACCTTTGTACTGCTCTGGCAGGTGGCGTCAGAGGATACTGCCCCTTTGCTCTGCTAAAAATGGTGTAAAGGAGCCATTGTGCAAATGAGAATTTGGCCCGGGGTGTCCTCTCTCCATCCAGAGTCTGAGGCAGAAGGTGTGCAGGCTTCCTCCATCTCAGTAGGTATCTAGGCCCCATCCTGAAGCTGACAGAGTGGGGATGAATTCGCTCACCTACTTCCTTCTATTGGTGTCCTGGTTGCCGTGATGTGTATGTTAGACTTGTATGTTAGCTACACAAAGTCATACAATGCTTTGAAAATATTCTGATGTGTGTTTTTAGCTGGAGCGTGACTAGAAAAAGAGGGGACCTGCTCAAAACAGAGACATAATTGTTTTGTTTTGTCTGAAAAATTGTCAAACCAGGAAACTAATCTTGTGTGTGTGTGGTTTTTTTTTAAAAAAGAACTGTTTGATAAATGGCAAATATGTTTTACTAAATATTTTGAAAAATAATGCATTTGTTTTTAAATTTTGGGGGTTTTTTCATATAAAAGAAAACCAGAATTTTCCAGGTATTGATTTTTTCCATTTGGCATTTTTTCCCTTAAAAAAAAAAAGAAACAAAAAAGTTTTCTCCCTTCTCGGGGGCAAAAGGGAGGGTGGGGGAGAGAGGAGGAAAAGAAAAATGAAGGAAAAGGGGGGAAACAAAAAACTTTTTTTTTTTTAATTTTTAGTTTGTTTTTGAGGTCTTTAGCCAAAAAAGAGAATATTTTGAAAAGAGAATTCATGAACATGTTTGAATAAAAAGCCATTTTTCACTGACACTCCTGCCTCCTCTCACCCGCCATTTTTTTTTGACGAAAACAGAGACATTTTAAAAATCCACTTTGTCAGGGAAAAACATTTTCCATTGAAAAAATTTTAATGGAAAACTTTTGACCAGCTTTCCTCATGAGCAATGTGGAGCAGGGAAAGTTTCTCTCTCTGGCGGTGCAGTGTCTAGCACAAAAGGGCCTGATCTTGGCTGGGAACTGCAAATGCTACTGGAATATCATAATAAATTATAATAATGGCATCTAAAAGATCCTAGAAAAAAATCTAGCTGGGGCCAGATTAAGTGCAAGGCATCCACAATCAGCGCCAGCTATTCAGAAGTGCTCAGCACCCAACGTGTACCCCACATGCTCTGCTTTTATGAAATTCTGACCACATATTCCAATGCTGAAGTGGGAGTTGAGCTCTCCTGAAAGTCTGGGCTGAAATCCTGGCCCCAATGAAACTCCCATTGACTTCAGTGGAGCTAGAATTTCACCTCTGGCCTTCAGCGTGGAGAGTTGGGTAGCTTAGACTAAATGCAAAAGATGTAAATGAAGCTCTTGATGTGAGCAAAGCCAAGCGACTGACTTGCAGGAGATGTTTGAAAGAGAGACGTGGAGCAAATAAAAGTAGAAAGAATGTAGCAGGAATGAGACTAGATGGTATAAACGTCCCTGAAAGTGAACTATTTAGTCATTCCAACAGGACTCCAGTGGGCATCCATATGAGTCAGAGACAGGCTGAGGTTGGGAACCTAGCCAGCACATGCAACTGCCCACTCCCCAGCCAGCTGCTGTCCCCCCTCTCCCTCCATCCTCCTCTCCCATTGACTCCTTAATGTGCAGTGGTGGCTGATGCTTTGCTGAGGTAAAGTGATAATTGCCTTTTTATTCATTTTGATAGCATCGTGAAACATTAAAATCTGATTTGGTTGGTCACATGGGAACATCACTCATCGGTGACTCGGTGAGTGAGTGCATGCGGGCGAGTTTTCCCCGCTGCAGGCAGAAGGCATTATTAAAGAAACTAATCATTTTAAAAAATAAATAAGTACAAATAACCTAGTTATCTGGTGAGCCTTAATGGCCTTATTTTTCCATTTTCTGGCATAATGAGAACAGTCTGGGCTGCTTGAATCTGCCTCTCTGAGAGTCTAATTGTTTTTAAATGTCTTTGCTAACCACTTCACATAGAGCCCATAAATCTATTTTCGGGTAACTGAGAGCCACACTTCTGAGCTCCTTTTTATGATGACACATTTGTACGTTAATTAAAACCACGCTTAGGAAGATGCAATCTTTCAGTCTTTAATGTTAGACTGTTTGCTGGGCCGGAGAAGGGTCCGAATGCTGGCTTTCTAGCTGCAGTAGCAGGGGGGACTGGCAATGTACACTATCATGGGCTCCTAACAAGGGGGACGGTCCCAAACAAATGTCAAGGAATTTTTCTTACTATAATGTATCTACCCTTTATTTTGAAGCAGTCTTTTGAGGTTAGGCACTTTCAGCCACTGTATGCACCATTGCAATTTGTTTTCCTTCTAGGTCATTCCTTTATGATGATGATGACAGAGAAGGTTACTTTATTTAATGATGCCCCCCATGGGTTGCAGAGGCTCTTGAACGCTGACATTATTTTCAGAGCTGTCTTTTTTTTCCAATGAGGCAGCCCCTGCAAAGCTATGCTGCCTTGGAACTTTGAAGAGAATAAGAAAAGGAGACTGGGGAAATTAAATCAGATTTTAATCAGCTCTAATTGAGTTATGTAAAACAGAATTAACACAGATGTTAAAGATGGGAAAGAACTAAAGATGTAGCCCATTCCCCTGGACACCACAAGATTATTTCCCTGAAGTCTGCTCTTGAAGACTTTGTCCAGACCAGCTTTGTGACACAAATGACTGTAGCTTCTAACTGGAGCTGGGGAGAAAATTAGGGTGTTTTCTATGGCAATTTCCAAGTTTACAGTGAAAAACCAAAATATGAAGTATTTTGACTCTGAAATTCTGCTGTGGTGCCTCATGGGAACTGTAGTTTGGGATCCTCAAGCTTTCCTTCTCCTCTATAGGTCAGGCTGCATGGTTGGAGTCCATTTCCCAGGATGTACCATGGTCTTCAACTGTGCTGAGGGGAGGAGGTGTATCATGGATGTTGCATGTGGGAGATGTAAACTGACCAGGGAGCATGAGGCATCATGGTATTTCAGAATAAAAATATTTGGGGTTTTAGCTGAAAAAAATGGTTTTTTGGTGTTCTGTTTTCTGGTGAAAAAATTGAATTTTTTTGTGAAATAACACATGCTTTGTGAAAAATTACATTTATACAAAACCCCAATTTTCCACCAAAAGATAGTTTTGACAGAAAAATTTTCAACCAAGCCCTACTTCTAACACTTCTCTTGGGAGATTAGTCTACAATCTCATAGATCTCCACATCAGGAAATGTTTCTGGATAGCCAGTTAAATGCTCCTCCTTCACTTAATTTCTGACCATCAATTTTGGTTGTTTCCCTTCTATCTCTCCAAACATTCTTCTAAAAGTTTACACCCCCTGAAACACGTGTACATCATTATCCTGTCCCTACTACCTTGCCAATCCTTAGGCAAGCTATATAGATTTACTCCTCCCATCAGTCAACCCTTCTGGCCTCTTAATCACTTTTGCTGCTGTTGTCTGAATCCCTTCCAATTTGTCAACACATTTCTGGCATTCTTATTGCTGCAGCAGGAGTTGGGAAATAGTCAGGCTGCTGGCCCATGAGATAGACATGGGATCAAGATCAGGCATATTGTTTGTCATGCACTTGCTAGGGAAGAAGAGCCATACATATCCCCTTGCTAGCCAGCTGGCTGAGCAGACACTTCTCCCAAGTGATTGCCTGGCTGGTGTAAAATGGGAAGCTGGTGACAATGGCAACTGGGAGAGATGGGAAGGGTGGAGAGAGCTGTAGGTTGAGAATGCAGTCCTGCAATGTTACAGAAACTAGTTGTATTGTAATAACCTACCTTGCTTGTCACCATGAAAGGTTTTCCTCCTCCTCCCCCCCCCCCCCCCCCCGCTGGTGATGGCTCATCTTAAGTGATCACTCTCCTTACAGTGTGTATGATAAACCCATTGTTTCATGTTCTCTCTGTGTGTATATCAATCTCCCCTCTGTTTTTTCCACCAAATGCATCCGATGAAGTGAGCTGTAGCTCACAAAAGCTTATGCTCTAATAAATTTGTTAGTCTCTAAGGTGCCACAAGTACTCCTTTTCTAGTTGTATTGTAAGAACACCTGCCCTGAGGCTGTGGAACCCAGCTGGCTTCTGCAGCCTGGAAGATGAGGAAATGACAGGGACAGAGTGTTACCCACAAAGAGAGACGTGGAAAAACATACTAAAAGAGGAAGCCAGCTCTGGGTGCCAGTCTCCAGCTTTTCAGCTCCACAACGGAGAATCTAAGGGAAGAACATATTTATTGTTTAGCTTGTTGGACTGGAGAATGGCCTTTCCACAGTAAGTCTTGAGAGAGTTCAGAGGGTCAGGCCATTGGGGGTAAATACACGGGCTATTCAGAAAAGAATTAGAGGCCACAGATGTTTGGAGAGTTTTTCAGAGAGGAGCCTTGGTAATCTGCATGGTCTATTCTTGTTCCCAGGCTTTCAAGTGTTTCTGTCTTTGTGGATGCAGCAGAAAGTTGATGTACAAAATGTTGTCCCAGAAAGAATATGCACTGTTCACTGGAAGCAACAATCGCTTTCCTAAGATGACTGAGAAAACCTAGCAGGCCAAACTGGCTCAGACTTATGGATAGTTTTAATAGAGGGAAATTGGGGTGAGGTTGGACTGATGAACGCTCCTAGAAGTATAAATGTAGAACTGGGTTAAAAAGAGAATCGGATAAATTCATGGAGGATAGGTCCATCAATGGCTATTAGCTAAGCTGATCACAGACGCAACTCCATGCTCCTCGTGTCCCTAAACCTCTGACTGCCAGAAGCTGGGATTGGATGATGGAATGGATCACTCAATAATTGTTCTATTCAGAATCATCTGGCATCGGCCACTGTCAGAGACAGAATACTGGGCTAGATGGACCACTGCTCTGACCCAGTATGGACGTTCTTATGTTTAATAAGAGACGTGTGCAGAGGTAGAACAAACACCTAAACATCCAACCTCATTTGCCCAACTCCCATTCCTCTCCATAAAGTCCGTCTCTGAGTGACATTCTGCAGTACAGCGTTGTGATCTTTCTCCAGGTCTCTTGCCAGGACTGTCTGGGTACATTTCACGTAATCATTTCCAGTTCAGATGCCTCAGGCATTGGTGCATCTCAGTCCCTCCTGTTCTCTCCTTGTAAAAGGTAACAGTTTAGTCTCCTGAGGGCTGTAATACTTGGTTCTAATTGTCAATTGTTGGGTTTAGTGTGTGGGAGCTGGGTGGCATTGGCGGTCTGTGATACACAGGAAGTCAGATGAGATAATCTGGTGGTCCCTTCTGGCCTTAAACTCTGATTATCTGTCTTCTTACATGAAGCCCATCACCACAGCATCTGACCGTCTCCCAAAATTATAAAGTATGGATATAAAGATATGTTTTTCTCTCTCTTGTTTTTCTTCGCAGTTGTCCAAGACTACTACTCTTTGTGATCTTTGGGAGTGAGTTCCAGAGTCATGGGCCGATTGCTGAAAATCTTCTGTCTCCCGTATGCAGAAGTCTCACACCTAAGGACACCATTATTCCACAGGAACTTCACTGTTGTAGAAGGTTGTGCTCCTGCAGGGTGAAGCAGTTCCCTGGGGTAACTTGAGCCAATTCTATAGAGGCATTTGAAGATGAAGTCCAACACCATCCGAGGAGCCAGGGCAGAGAGCAGAACACAGACAAGGTGATGGGTTGCTATGCTGTGAACCAACCAGAGCTTTCTAAAGGTCAGTGTTCCATACCTAGATACAGTAAGATGTTTTTAAATAGCCATGTTTTATTGCAGGGCTTAAAATACCCACTGGTTACTAGAGCTGAGAAGGAAACAGTTTCCCTGTCTTGTGAGAGTTTTTGAAATTTCAATTTTTTCCCAGTTGAAATTGGCACAAAAAGTCAAAATAAAAAAAAATGTCATGAACCAAGGTTAGTTTTGATATTGACCCTTTAAAAAAAAATTTTCCACTGAAGTTAAATTAAATTTAATGAAGAGTTGTTTTGATACCCCCAAAATAATGTTTTCATTTTAAAAATTTTGAGATTTCTCATTTTGACAATTTTGAAACTTCCCCCTCCCCATAACTTTTTTTGCAATGGGAAATTCATCGAAACAAACCTGGGAATTTTCAGTTTGATGAATCAACATTTTCCAATTAAACAGAATTTTAGATAAAAAAAATTCGTGACCAGCTCTGTTAGTTACTCTCTGGAGCTTCACCAGGAAGTGGAAAAACAAATGGTGTCTACTAGCTACAGATGTAGTTATTTCAAAACATGGTTGGTTAAATCCTGACCCTCTGAAGTCCATGTCTGAGAGCTTATTGTATTCAGTAACATCAGGATTGCAACAGGTGGAGCAAAAATACATTACTCACCTTGCTTTAAACACCTGTGGGTTTTATATGCAGTATCCTGGGTAACTCTTCCTATTAACACCCAGTATAAGTAGAAGGTACCAGGCATTCAGGCCCGTTTCCCCAAAAAAATCTCTGCTGAGAGGATTGCATCAAATGCCATTTCATAGGTATTCAGAAGGAGAGAATAACCCAATTCTTCTCCGGAATCCAGAGGGGCACACGAATTGGGAAGCAGGAAAAGATATTTAAGTCTGTGGTGTGGATTTTCTGAGTTGGATCCTTAGTTGGTGTAGCTCCATTGATTTCCACAGAACTATGCTGAGCCAATGAAGCTCTGCTGATATACACCGGCTGAGAATCTGGCTCTCTGTTGCAGCTCACTCCCACAGCATGTGATGAGATCTACAGTAGCAAAATGCATTCTGCTGTGATGATCCAGAACACTGATGGCTGAAGTGGTACTTGCAGCAGGCAGCAAACGGATGTTTTCAAGGAGGCATGGGCTGAGGAATGCTTTCTATTTCCCATCCTCTCTCTTAGGCTCTCCCAGCTCTGGAAGAGTGAGCAGTTGTTTGAACAGCTCTGGCAACTGTCTGTCCCCATTTAAAAGCCACAGATATATTCTTTAATAAAATTTAGGCTATGTTTTCCCCTGTTAAATTAAATGAAGTCTGGAGTCTGTTGTGAACTTGAACCTTGGGCTGGATTTAAGCTCAAGCAGCATGAAAATAACACATTTTCCAATCTCTACAGTGAAATATTTTTTTCCCTGAGAAGCCGAAACACTAACTCTATCTTTCAGCACAATTTTGATTCAATTGCCCCCTCTGTGAGATGAAGCTAATGCACAGGGATGTAAGTCAGGCACGACTTTCCAACAGATTACTTTTAAGCAGCCCATTATACATTAACCTGTATGACAATATGTTTTAAAGAGAACCTTGTTCATCACCTCAGAAAAGTCAAATTAACATAATTTCTGGAAAAGAACAATGGGGAGAAAAATGTTAGTCATTGTTGATTGAATAGGTAAGTTTCAGTTGCACGATCTGTTGAATATTCATACTATATTGTTTTTGACATTTAAGAACTCAATTATCAGTTGACTAATCAGTCTTTTACAGTACGTTATTTTTGTGATGGAAAATGAAGCACTGATAAGCCCCAAAGGGACTACTATTCAGATAGACTTTTTTTAACACTTTTTTCTTATTAAATGGATGAATTTAGCACTGGTACCAGCAAGTGACTAACAGCCTTGTAGTAGAGTGGGCAGCTTTTAGCAAGCCTCCCCACCGTCCTCACCAAAGCACCTTGTTCCTGGATTAAAACACTCTGGATATTCCAGTTCTGAGCCACTTCAGGTCATGACTAACTCTGTGCTGGTTTTGTAATGTGGGCAGATGTATTGTGGGGAGTGTGACAGGTTGGACCCCCCTTCCGGGGTGCCACCTGATATGCTGGGGTCCCACTGAGCCTGTCTGTCCCACGAGCCTGGGTTCCCCTTACTCTGTGCTGCTGTGACAGGCTCCCAAGCCCACTTCCAGCACACACACACAGGCAGGGACACACCCAGCTGTAGAAATGCAGAGTCAGCTCTGTGTGGGAGGTCTCAGCTTAGGGAATTACCCATCACTCCAGTGCACACACCCTCTGGAGTGTAAACCCAAAATTATATTGTCTTGTGTTGTATAGAGTTCTATACAGTATAAGCTCATGAAATTCACCCCCTCCCTCAATGTGGAGGAAGATATGCACAGCTCCCCCCCCCCAAGTTATTAATTGCACAAACTGGGTTTTAGAGTAAACAAAAAACAAGTTTATTAACTACAAACAGTAAATTTTAAGTGATTATAAGTGGTAGCAAACAGATCAAAGCAGATTAGGTTAGTAAATAAACAAAAATGGCAAACTGAGCATAACACTCTAGATAGGTAGAATATAAATTAGCAAATTCTCACCCTGAGTGATAAACTGGCTGGCAGATTCTTAAGGCACAAGTTGCCTTGACTTTCCCAGGTTTTCATAGACAAGCTAAAGATCCTTCTAGCGTGGCACGATCACTTCCCACAGTTCAGTCCTTGTCCCTCAGGTGTTTCTAGGTGTGGTGTTGCAGGGAGAGTGTGGTACCCTCATGATGTCATTGTCCCCCTTATATATCTTCTTCCCACTTGCTGGAAAGCTCTTTTGCTGTGAGCTGGGTCAAGGATCAAACGGTTCCCATTGTGTAGTGCTATCTCTGAGAGTTTTCTATTGTACACAGTTCCCAGGGTAATCCTTGTGCTTGTGTGCATTTCCTCAACAAGCCATTAACATTGTTTGGCCTTTTTACTGTTGTACCTGAAAGGCTGCTTGTGGGTGTGTTCAACCTCATGACATGTTTCAGTAACACACACATAGCCAAATTTCATAACTTCACATATGACAATAGCACATGTAATCCAACAAGATATGACTGTCTAGCAGATCAAGCCTTTTAGAATGACGCCTCACAAGTCATACTTTGTATAAGGCATATCCTAATTACGTGAGAGTGGTGAATATTGGGGTGTCGGTGTTGTGGGAGATGCTCTGCAATATACTCTGTGTGTATGGGGGACTGTCTACATAGTGAGTTAGTGCATGCCATGGCAAGACAGGATGTGAATTTACAGCACACTAACTCACCTTGTGGACCCTGCTACAGTGCACTAAAACTTCTACAGTGCACTTTGACATACTCCTGTTTCAAACAACCATATTCCAGTGGAGTAGTAGGACAATGAGCTTACTGCTGCTATCTGCTACAGGAAGAATCTCCTTTTGCTCAGATGTTGAGCCTGTGTTTACGGAAGTGGAAGGACCAGGGCTATAGTTCTAGTTCCTCAGCATGGCATGTGTGATTTAGGCTGTCCTCCCACACCACCAATAGGCATTTTGTTGTTGACTTTAATAGGAGCAGGAAAAGGCCCTTTTATCCTGTAATGGATTCTGTTATCTGCAACGCATGGAATCATTATCCTGCTGTCCAAACTCATCTTCACTTGGGTTCCAGAGTGGGCTTTGAACCCAGAACTCCAGAGAGTCGTGCATTTACCCTAATGACCCACTAGCTTCCAATTTGTGCTCTTCAGGCAGATGCAATATGTCACAGAACAAAATATTTCTTTATTGGACCCAGATAGGTGAGTGAAGTGGATCCTCTTGTGCCTGCTGAAGCCAGCAAAAAATCCTCTTCCACTTCATTTGTTTTCCCTTAGCAGGAGCATACACGGTGTGCGGCATCCCTCTTGAATGTTTGCATTTGCCATGATCAAAAGGCAGCGAAAATTGCTTTTCATTGTGACAAATCCCTCACATCTTCACTGGTGCCCCAGAGCTGGGCCCAGTGGTAAAAAATGGAACCGAGGCATTATTTGCAAAGTGTCACTTCTTCTGAGACTCAGCCTTGCACCTTGCTTCTGATTTGTGGCAAACCACTTAGGGAGCTGGGAAGGAACCTATTCAGCCCCCTGAAATATGCCTTTTGCCCAATCTAGACTTTGTGTCTGGAATTGCTATGGGGTAACTCCTCAGAGCTACCTGATTTGTACTACTCCATTTGTGTAACCCACAGCCTGCTTGGAGCAGCAAGGCAGAGCAAATGGGGTCACCTCATTGTATTAAAATTATCTACATTTAGGAAAGGGTGCCTGCCTCTACTCTTTTAGGCACCTGAGTATGCTAATAGCTCTCTCCTTGGGGCTGGTCGAAGAGAAATAATTGGGCGCGTCACTTTCTGCTGATGTACTAAGCTACCTTGGCTAAGATTCTCCGAGACTGCGGACTTCACCATTTACAGTAACTGCCAACCTTAATAACTTCCTGTGATGAAGTTTTACTGTAAACAGCAGAGGTGCGGGTGAGGGGAGTGGGCTGCAAAAGTGGCATATTCCCAGTCTTCTTGACACTACTGACTCTCCTGTCTGCCTCTTGGAAATGACACTTTTGACATTCTCCCCTACCAGGTTCTTTAAATTACTCTGCTTCCTATAGCCCTGGGATTAATAACAATGTCACCTGCTGGTTTTATTTCCCTTTCTCTCTCTCTTGCAGGGAAATTATTCATTATGGACTGTAGCAAGCATTAGCATGCAAAGAACATTTACTACAATGAATGTGTATTCCTGACATTTTCTCCCTGCGCCCCCCTTTCTTTAAAGCAAATGAACAATAAGGTGTTTGGAGGCAGTGAGGAAATGCTGTTTGCTACAGACTGGCAAAGTTGGTGTTACATTTAGCCCCAAATCTGTAGCATGTGCCATGAATAAACTATCATTCAGATTTCAAACAAAGTCTCTTAGTCAGGAAAGCATCTCTATTCAGGAAAGCATTTGAGGACATGCTTAACTTTAAGCATGTGCTTAACTCCCTTTGAAGTCAATAAGGATGCATACTTAAATGTATAGGATTACGTGCTTTCCTGAATTAGGATACTGATGTCTCTCTGTATCTTTTGTTAAAGGAGAAAAGTTCTTTCCAAGAGCAACTTGAGTAACAATGGACCCAGATTAAGCAGGTATAGCTGCGTTGAATTCAGTGGGATTGCATCCATTTACCCCACTAATGAGTGGATTATTGTACCTTACTGGGAAGTTACAGTTAAAATTTAGCATAATCAGTTTGTTTTTCCTAGGTTTATGGGAACATTGTGTTGGGCTCCAATCTGTATGGGGCTCATAAGCTTCCATTTTTTTCTTTGAGATTTGAGTTTGAAATTGAAGCATTGACAATCCAAAGAATTAAAAATCATGAGTTGGGCCCCAAGAATTTTGAGATTGGCTTAAAAATCATGAGATTTTTTTTAAAATTACCAGCTGTTGAGTTCTTTTCTTTGCCTTCTGGTTTCTCAGCCTTTAAAGTACACTTGGTTTGTCTTTTCAGGCTTTTCTTCACAACCATGATGGCTAAAAATGTATTAAAAAAAAAAAGAAAGCTGAGATTCTCTTGTAATCACTTACCTCTGGGAACTGGGAGCTTGGAAAAAAGACATCAAATATTGCAAGACTCACAATAATAGTACAAGTGATGGTGACACTGAAATGGAACAAAGCCAGGAATTTTTTTTTAATTTCAAGCTCTAAATCACACTAAACTGGTCTATGTCCAAAGGATATGAGAATCTCAATGAATCATGACTGCGTTTCCAAACCATTTTTGAAAACAGGAAAGGAAAAAGCCCTGTCTAGGTAGCTATCAAGATGCCAAATGCCCTTTCCTCTTTCCTTCCCATTTTGGAATATATTTTGGAAATTCAGTGAT
The DNA here is from genome assembly GCF_009764565.3 of Dermochelys coriacea. Classification (NCBI taxonomy): domain Eukaryota; kingdom Metazoa; phylum Chordata; order Testudines; family Dermochelyidae; genus Dermochelys; species Dermochelys coriacea. The sequence goes on along the minus strand of NC_050089.1, from coordinate 15,710,284 downwards.
ACTCTTTATGTAATTTACCTCTCTCAGTGAATAACTTTGGGACCAAGTTTCTTCTTGATAATTATTTTGACATATTTACTCATAGTTATGTCCATCTCAACAGCATCCATATCAAAATCTTAAACTTTAAAATTAACATTTTGGGATTCTGGGTGTTATGCCTCCTACTGAACATGCTCTTTGACGTATACCCCTCTCTCTGGCTCCTTCACTTTTATTTATATGTAGATCTAAAATTTTACAAGGTGATGAGGGATTTTGGTTGCCTATTGTTTTGAGAACCCAGGTTTGCAAAAGCATTACAAAAATGGATTTTTCATAGGGTGGGTGCTCAGTGTTTTCTGCAAAATCAGATCCTTTTAAAGTGTCTCAAGTTAGGCACCCAAAATCACTTGATGCTTGTAATTTCCTCCTGATGGCTCTGTACTCTAAGCCAAATACCTTTTAGCATTGCTGTAAGCCTAAACCATGGACCCTCCAGGCATTGCTTAAATTCCAACTTCTCTGTCAGGTGACCTGCTAATGACAAACCCAGAAGGCCAGGGCCCGCTTGCTTGTTTTGGTATTGTGAGCTAGGCAGGGGACTGACATTGTCAAGAATCCTGGTGTTCAACCTTGGCCCACGTGCCCTAGAACTAACACACAGTCCCCATGCCCCTTCTGTCCTCACAGCTTCTCTATCAGTGGATAGGTTTGACATGGGGAGATGTCAAATGAAATGGGAAGATGCAATTAGATTCTCCATCACTTTGGCACCTCGTGCCACCATTTACACTAGGGCAAAGCGGGTATGAAATGGTACTAAATCCAACGGGTAAAGGTTTACACTCACTTTGCACTAATGCGAATCACTGCACAAGATACAGGACAATGGGGAGTCTGGCCGATGCTCTAGTTGCTGCTATGGTTAGGGTGAGCCCAAGTGATGCAAACTGGAGTTGGAGCCCTGAACTTGGGATCTGACTTGTGGGGAAGTTTCTTTTGACTCCTACCCAACCCCAGGATGAATGTTAATATCGATGTTTGATCATTACAAGAGCTAATACCTCGTGTTGTTTGAGAAGAATCCTGCCTGAATACAGATTTGCCTAGAGGGCTGGTTCTTTATATGCTTTAGCTCTGCTCTAATGCAAATGAATTCCTTTGCCAGAGGCCTCAGAGAGTATACCCCTTGGCTTGTGGGGAAGCAATGGGAAGGTAGGTAGAAGGACTGGCGAGGGCCGGGAGGACACAAATGCTACTTGGATGAGCTGGTCTTTGAATAACATTTTCATTTTATAGCTCTCAAGTTGATGAAGAAATTTGCTGGTACAATCACATTACTGTTTTTCCGCACTGGCTTAAAGATATAAATGGGGAGGGAGAGATTCAGAAAATTCCTTCTTGGTTTATTTTAATCTATGGAGGGGAAATAAAGCACATTATTTCATCATCTTGGAACATGACAGGTATTAATAACCCTATTAAGAGCAATACTGTTCAGCTGTATTTAAAGAGGCAATGCCCGAATGATTGCTGGGAAGGAGGAAGGCTACTCCCGACTTACAAAGTTAACAAGACGGTGGTTTGTTAAATCTTGTTTTTCTTCTTTTACAAGCTATGCTAGCAGTGTTACAGGTCAGATCAATACAAGTGGAGGCTTCCCCTCCATCACCTTTAAGGAAAGGGTAAAAAGGACATCAGCAAAGTGTTTATTCTTGATTTTTTTTTTAAATAGGAATTTCCCTTTACACTCTCTTTTAACTTAAACCTCTCGGAAATGGAATCTGAAATGTGTTTCTTTAACATGAAGTTTATTCCTCCATCAAACCAGCTGGTTTTGGGCCAGGTGTCTCATGAGTGTTTGGGTGGAAACACGGGTTTGTTGTAATGTTGCTTATGAACACTGCAGCAGCCCATGCATGCAGGTTCTTTATTGTATGGTTGCTCGGGGCACTGCATTTGTGCATAGTGGAAACAGGGAGGAAAGGCAGCTGAATTGTGGTTGGAATGTCCAGGTTTTCCCTTTTTCCCCTTGCCCTGGTGGTAGAGTTGCTTGGTAGCAGTGCAGCTATGTACAAAGGTTTGATATTCAGGGTTGCAGTTGGACATATTGTTTTGTTATTGTAGGGTTGCTATGGTGGGCCCAATATCCTTTTGCTGTGAACTTATTTGTGGATCATGGACATTAGTCTTATGTCTTTAAGAAAAAATAATGTTACAGTTTTTTGGTCTGGGGGAAAACCTCAAGAATGAGAGCTGTCCCTTGTTCTCACGTGAGGATAATGATGTCTAGTGTTACAAATCCTGAATAATTCATCAGTGTAAATATTTTGTGCCCAGAATAAAATGACACCCTCCCTAAAATGAAAACAAACCCAGAAAAATGTTAAAGAATAATTAGATTTCTTGGATCATTGGACAATTTTAGGGATTTGTTTTTAAAGCCTGTGGGACGCATCTTCCTTAGATGAGCTGGGCTGTCCATGTGTGACTCCAGTCAGTGATGCTAAAGATCATACATAGCCCTGCAAGCTGAAAGGGGAATGCACAGTTCTGTGGTGGGCTGGGTGAATCCTACTCCATGCCTAGAAAGCAAGAGTTTAAAACCTTGTCATAAGCTTTGTAAGGCAGCAGGTGTTGCTTATCAAGCTAATTGTAGCAGGCACTCTGATTCCCCAGTGTGAGCACTGGGGAATGTAAAAGCAGCCACACAGAGGCAGATAGGGCCTGGATTTGGGTTGTGAGCTTTTGGTGTTTTGAAGATGAGAGCTGAACTGTTTCCTCCTTTAGGCAGGAGTGTGAGAATGCCAGACTAGGAATCAGGAGCGCTGCATTCTAATCCTCACGGTATCGTGGACCTTGGGCAACTTGTTCCCCTTGTGCCTGTTTTCTCATCTGTACAAGAGGGGATAAAGCCAATGTACCTCCTAAGCAAGATGGTGAGGCGGAAATAATTAGTTTGTGCAGTCCTAGAAGATCCTCAGATGGGAGGTTCTAGAGGAGAGCAAAATGTGGTTATTAAAGGAAACCAGATTCTAAGTTTGAGCACAGAATAATCCTCCCTCTTTCCAGCCTAGAATTCCCCCCCCCCATCCCACCCCGAAAGACCAATTTCTCAAAATTTCTGGAGTCTCAGGCTGGAGTCCCCATTGTCTGCTGGCTAGGGAGATTTAGCAAAGTGAACCAGAGAGCCCTGCTGTTGCAGCTGTCCTTTTCTGCATTGTAGAGCAGGAGCTGTTTTGCCTATCTTTCCCCTACGTGACTTTTTCTTTACAAAACCTATTTTCTTTTGTTGCAAACCAGAAATGCATTGCCTAGTGTTGACTCCCTCCTCCCCTTCCAGAGAGCAAAATGGACACCTTTCCCCCTGCAAATATGTTTATTGTGCAGCAAGAAATGAAAATAACATTTAATCTTGAAGATTAAATGCCATGTTATCTGGAGACCCTCATTTGGGGCACTTATTTTCTTTACATGCACACAATTCTCTCTTGATAGAAACACTTGTCTATTTTCTCGTCAGAACCCAGACTCCTTCATACTGATCTCAGGGCTATTACTCTGTCACATTTTACCACTCTACAGAAAGAAAGTATTAAGCAAAATAGTGTTCTCTGGAGCAGGAATTGCTATTGTTAGCAAAACAATACCTGCAAAATAATTTCCTTCCAATTGTAGCCTCATTTCACACAGCAGCTAGAAGGGAGAGACAATTTATTAACTGGAGGTAGGAATACGACTGCGACTTTTAGCCTGTGAAGTGCAGGAGTCTGGATGTACATGGCTTAGATGATTAGGAAGGAGTCAAGAGGATTTCAAAACATACGTGGCACATCCTGAGTGGCTTTGCATCCCATCCCAGCAGCAGTAACCAGCTGAGCTAAAGCTGCTGGATGTCCCCTTGTTCGAGCTGGTTGAAACTTTTCAAGTGATGACAAAGGTGTTCAAAATTTAAAGTTTTAGGAGGGGAAAAGGGGTGAGGAATTGCAAAGAAATTTTCATGCAAATTTTCTGTTTTCAACCACCTAGAGAGTTGGTTACAAATTTCAAAAAACAGATTTCAAAAAATTGATGAGATTTCAAAATTTGACCCAAAAAAGGCAAAATTAAGAAAACAAACAAAACATAAGTTTGTGACTTCCACCTCCCCCACACATACATACTTTTAAAAAAATCCGATCTACCCATGATAGAATTCCAAGAGGATGGGAGAGAGGACTCACTGGATCATAGACCTTTTTCTCTTACATGCTCTACATGGGGAAATGTGCCAGAGCCATTTCTTTTGTTCTTCCCAGTGAGACCCCAGGCTATTTTTCTTTCCTATTGAGTTACATTTGGGAAGCTCTTATTGAGGGTGGCTAGGCTATGGATTTGGTTGGTGCTTTCCTGCATTCTCTCCCTCTTTATCTTTGGGCTTTGTTGGCTTTTGACTGCTCCTTTTCCTATTCGATAAGACTATGTTAAGTCACAGCACCTCTCTGTGCCCCCATTTGCCCATCTGTGAAATGAGAATAATGATCCTGACCACCTTTTATAAAGTACATTGAGATTTGGATGGACAGCTACTTTGTGTGAATTAAGCATTATTATTTATGTTACCTACTTTGGAGGATCCCAAGATGTAGAAATGCAGAGACCTCTATGGTGGAGAGGGACAGCCAAATGCATAACAGTGGTGGCAGGAGTGAATTGGGCCAACAATACTGTTGCAGGGTTGGGAGATGGAATACCAGGAGATTTTTAATACCCAGGCACATTAGACAATGCCTAGATTTTGACAGAGTCACAGATTTTAAGGCCACAAGAAACAATTATGTTAATTTAGTCTGACCACCTTTGTGACACGTCATAGAATTTTACCCAGTAATTCCTGCATTGAACCAAATAATTTTTGGTTGAGCAATAGTATATCATTTAGAAAGCCATCCAGTCTTGACTTAAAATACCTTGGCGTTCTGTCACAATCGTTGATAATTCTCACTGTGGACAATTTATACCTTATTTCCAGTTTGAATTTGTGTGGCTCCAACTTCCAGCCATTGGATCTTGTTACACCTTTGTCTTCCCATGTAGTCACTTAAGAAGTGACTTGATTACAGTCCACAAGAGCTCATCTGAAAGCAAAGCTATTAAGTGCTGGTTCATGCCCCTGGAAATCCTGAATGCCTTTATAATTGAATGTGATGTGGAAAAATGCACCTTTCTGAATATACAAGAAAAAGAGATGTCGCATTATGAACTGAATAAGGACAGGTTCCTGGGATGGCAAAGCTCCAGATCTCTAGATTCACTATTCAGTTTTTCAACAGCAAGAAAAAGAGTTTTGAGCTAATCAGGGGTTTCTAAGTGACCATGGATAATGCTGCTCTAGGGCTCTTGGCAAAAACATATTGAATAGCATAACCACTATGTCATTAAAACCAAGCAAGAGATCCCTTGCATAGCAAATCCCTCATTAAACAGAGATAGTAACATTATGGTGTCTCATGCTGTGAAATAGGAAGGCCATGGAAATAATACCAAAATAGCTGGGATGTGCATACAGCAGTTTAGCTAGCCTGGCCAGAGGGTAAAGAGAGGGGAATTTTATGAATCTCAATAGCAGACAATGATTTGGTTGCTTGGATTGAGTGAAAACTATTGGAATCCAATGGCTACGTTAGCAGATGCAGAAAGCCTTCAATTCCATTGACTAGAGGAGTGGGGATGTCACTTTGATCTTCTTGAGTTAATGAACTATAGCCTGAATTTTGCAATGTGGTTAAGAATGTTATGGATTTCACCCACTAGCTGTACTAAGTGGATTTCTGTCACCCCCTGTGACTTCTCTGCAGGCTCCTGGGCTTGGCAAGATTGTGTTTTATCCCCTGCCGACATCTACAATTTTGTCCCTTTCCTTAGCGCACTGGTGGTTTTGCACTGAATGGTGCACGAAGAGCTAGAGTTGCCTGCTGTTGTGGCAGGAGTGAAGCCCGTGGATGTCGTCTGAGTTTCACTGAGGAGAACTGATGTATGGGACAGTATGGAAAAAGCATTTCTATGAAGGCACTTCCAAAACGTGCCTGTGAAATGGCTTTGATCAAGTTTTCTACAAAAGCCTCTTGCTTCCATTTCATGGCACCTCTGGGACACAGTGCATGATAGCAACCTTGCTATTGCACATCCTTCCTACAGTAGCCTCAAGTGCATGTTGTGACCCATGACACAGTGACATCAGGTTCATGCCATGCCATGTGAAATGGTGAGCTCAGAGCATGAGCTACTCACCTCCAGTGGTAGGCAGCCACCGATTACCAATGCCGCATTCTCCTTCCCAGCAACTTTATTAAACTCCAAGCTCACAAAGTCTCAATTTCCTGCACGCTGTGAGATGGGAGTTTATTGATACATTTCCCCCACAAGCTCAGACCCAAGCTAGATGCATCAGTCCCTTGGGAGTCTGCTCAGCTAAGCCAGATGGAGGACCAAAGCTTTGGGCTGCAGCTTTAGTCATTAACAATTGAAATGTGGCCTTCACTCCAAAGAATCTTCCTAAGTGGGAGGCAGTGTCAGCGCTCTGATTTTAATTTTATTCATAGAGCCACTATTACTCCATCCGGATCATGCAGAATGAATACTAATGGGACTCCGGATTGTTTTAAGTGCAGATCTGAACAAGATACTTCCTTTCATTTTGTCAGGAGCTGTCATTTCTTACAGAGGTTGGAGAGTATGCTTTCTGATAGATTCCATTCAAACTTAAAGCTAAGTCCTGTCCTGTCGTGTGTGTGTGTGTGTGTGTGTGTGTGTGTGTGTGTGTGTGTTCGGGGTGTGGAGTGCTGTACAGATCCAGGGGAAAGAAGAAAAAAACCTGCTTCCTAGAGGAAGCTGAGTTGATGCATAAAGGAAATGAAATTACATAGGCGCTAAGGGCTTGATCATAAAGGACAGTGTTGTGATTAAGGCAGTAGTTTGAGACTCAGGGTTCAAATCCTGGCTCTGCCATGAACTCCCTGTGTGACCTTGGAGAAAGCTTTTATTCTCTCTCTGCTTCAGCTCCTCATTTGTAAAAAGGGAATAATCACCGTGTCTTGTCTGTTTAAACTCTGAGCTCTTCTGTACAGGGTGTATCTCTTGCTATGGGTCTATCCACTGGGGCTTCAGTCTCAAGCGAACCTGCTAGATATGACTGCAGTACAAATTATGAATGGGTTTTCATCTAGATTTCCTCCTCTCTCAAGATTTTTCATTTCCATCTCTGACTCCTTTGAAAATGGATCCATTTATTAGTTTGCCCCCTTTGAGAACTTTGAGTGGCCTGGCTGGGGACATACGAAATAACTCCTTGGTGCTGCGATCTCTTAGAATGGCACAAAACCTTCTCATGTTCTTTTGGTAATTGTGCTGAATAAAGGATGTCTCTGAGTCTGCTCTGAGGGCACTCCAGCATTCACTATGGATCCAAGGTGGGAATTATTCCGTTTAGCAAAGAGGATTAATGTTTCATAACAAAAGGTAGTTTATTCAATTGTATGCAAAAAAAGATAGTGGTAATGGCATGTATAAAGCTTGCTTTATTTTTGTCTATTGTATTATAAGTTTAATTCCTGTGAAAATACTGGTAACTCCATTGTATACCTTTGAGGCGAACTTGACCAGTCCCGGAATGAATTGGATTGAGTTAATTAAATACACTTAACTTTGACAGAAGAGCAACCTGATAGGCTTTCAGGGAAATGAGGCTTAAAAGCTGCTGTGAATTCTGATAGAGGGGTATGTTCAAACAGAGTCCAAAGTGGTTCTGAGACTCCTTCACTCAATTCATCTCGGGACGTCAAGTGGCGCTACTAGTCTGGATGGACCCCACACTTGAAAGTCATATTGACTCGTGTGGGCTGTGCTTCCCTTTGACCTGATCATCTGGCTGGGCTAGCTAGGCAATCAGATTCAATGCTGGCAGCCAGGTGTAGCCCCAGAGGGTGCAGGGGATCAGCTTTCCAAGCTTTTGGGAGGAAAGGGATTCCAAGTTGGCCACCACCACTCCTCCTCCTCATCAAAGTCAGGCATAAGCTCTGACTCTCACCGAGCTTAAAAATGTCTGTTAGTCCCAACAGAGTTTCATGTTCCTTTGTGGGGGAAGGGTTTTCTCTGAAGCTTTCCATCCTCAAAATATCCCTGAGTACTTTGCCTGGGTGGCATGGACTGTGCAGGCAAAAGGAGCAGGCATTCTGCCCTGCATGAGGGCTCATACATTGCTTTGGACATTAGGAACGGCTCTAGTGGGAGAAGGAATGTTGGTCAGGACAGCAGCGGGGGTGTCTCCCAAGGGGCTGTGGCCTCCCTATCTGACACTCAGGGCAGCTCTCCAGAGACGGGCAGCTGGGAACTGAGTTTGGCATGTCATTGGATGGGTGGCACATCTGGCAAAGCAGCACTCTATTGTATTGCAAGGTGGTGTCCATTTTGGGGATGAGACCTATTTGCAGTGGGAGGACCTGAAACCAATGACCTCTGACTCATAGGCAAGTCAGCTGAGACTTATTCCTTGTGGCGGGGGACTCTGAACCAGATGACCTCTGACCTGTAGGCAAGACCGCTAGCTGCCCACTAAACTAGCGAACAGTATAAATTCCAGTGTGGAAGTGCCTAAAGCGCACCTGCAACTGACCTCCTTATCTCTCTTCCTTTATGCCTTGTGCCGGTACAACCCAGTTTGCTTCTTTCTAGAGGCACTGCTGCGCTACCAGGTACCTGTGATGATCGGGGAGCTGTGTCCGCTTGTCTCCCTAGATGAATTCACCTGCAGTTTTTCAGATTGAGTCCCATTTTATTTTCCACCCACATGTCTGATCTCTCCAGTCCCTTCCTGTTATTTCTCTGTCCCCACTGGTGTTTGCAACTCCTTCAAATTGATTAACGTCTGTGACTTTCACTTATTGCTGTTTCTAGATATTGGGATAATGGAGATATTGACAGACAGGTAGATACACTCTGCTCTCTCTGCATGCACAGTTAGATGATTGAGAATAAATGAATTCTCCACACTTTGCTTGTTCTGCCCATACATTGTTCACCAGATGGAAGATCAGACTGGGATCGATCATTTACTATCAACATAGATCATCACCAGAAATAAAGATTGAGAAGCAGAGAGAAGCCAGATTGATTTTCAGGTCCCAAGTAGTGTCGTGGTGTTGGCAGTTGGAAAAACCCTCATCTTTTGACTTGTAAATGGGGTGCTTTCCGCTTGGAAGTCACTGAGAGGAAATAAACATCAAAGCTCATACTGTCATTTTAACAGAGTTCTTCTTGCTGTAACCATCACTTTAAAGAAAAAAATTGTTTTTTTGCAAAACTGTGTGTGTGTGTGTGAGACCAGAGCATGCAGCTAGAGTTCAGTACTAACTTGTGCACTGACAGTTTATGTGGGTATCACATGCTTCTTCATTCTACTCTGTGAAACCAAAAGGGAGGGGGGGGACCCAACATGTTGTTTCTTTAGCAACTGCCACATGACAGTCATCCTTTCATGATCTGTGAACTTCACAGGAGCTTTTTACAGAACCACAGGAGTGGAGCTGGTGAAGCTGTGTGCCGTTCGCATTGTTTCCAGGGAACAGGGGCTATAGTCATTTGAAAAGCCTTGTAATGCTCCATACTCCTAGCTCTGGTTTGCTCCCTGATTCCAGTCACTTTTACTTTATCATGGGAAGAAATATAATGGGGAACAACAGCACCTTTACATAAAGGATTCCTGCAAATTCATTGGACTGCTGCTCTAGAACTAAGGTTGTCACATGTCAGTGGTGGTGATCTCTCATACATATTCCCAACGAATGGAAGATATTTACTGACATAGCTTCCTAGCTGTTTTTGTTTTTGTTTTGTTTTGTTTTGGGGGTTTTGGTTTGTTTGTTTGGAGAGGAGGCAGAAGGAAGAGAAAAAAAAAATTCCACTTGCTAGTTGCGTCAACAACATTTACTTAAGCCATCCTGGACTAAATCTATTTTTGGAGTAACTCCACTGAGGTAAACAGAGCTACGCCAATGATGAATTTTGTTCCTCTCCATGATGTACCCATAGCAATTAATTTATTGGAAAAGCACTCTAGAATGAAGCGGACTTCACCAGCCAGACAGGGTTGGAATGTGTTTGTGGGGAAGAGGTAACCTAAGTGATATTAGCCAGCTCTGATTTTTAGGCTCTTCTGATACGTCATGGTATCATGCACAGGATTATCACTTGAGGCCCTGATTCAGCAAGGTATTTTAAGTCCCACAGAAGTCAGTGAAAGTATAAACTTATCTGAAGTCGGGGTGGTCTACACATGGAGTTGTTCTTCAGTGACTAATTCTGAACTTAATCCATGTTGGAAGTGGATTTAGATAAACCAGAAAAAGCAACTCTTATTCTAGAAGAAGAGAACCCACACATGCAGTTATTCTATTCTGCTGTAAATTTATGTGCTACCTTAATCTGGAGAGACTCTAATGTGTAAACAAGCCCATAGCTCCATGCTTAAACACTCAGCTAACTCAGGACAAGGGAAGGATAAGAAGCCATTAAACAACTCTCACACACAGAGCTCAGGCCTACTGCAGGTCTGTTACATTACTTTTGCCCTGGAGGTTTATTCTTGATTTACACCCGTGTATGTGAAATCAGAATCACCCCCCATCTCTTTCATACAAATGGCCTTGTTAATAAAAAGGAGAAACTAGGGAAGAGAGATTCAAAAACCAAAATGAATCAAACAAAAGGAACCCTGCCTCCATGCCATTATCTCAAAAATTTTCTGTGTGTATCAGTCGGTATTTGACTAATACAGCCTCGTCTTTTTAAATGCTTAGTTAAGATACTTAATTCAAAGTGTGGCCAATTCGGTTGCTCTGAATTATTTTCTCTGGCTCTTCTGATCTCTGATTCGCTTCCTTTCCTCTCTGACCAGTGTCCTTACTGGTGTGGTGCAACCTAGTTGGTTCTTCCTGCAAGGGCAGAGGGATTGTTTTTATTCCATTTTCATCATAAAAATGTCCTTCCCTGGGCTTTGGAGCCATCTGCCAAACGGGGCTGAGAGGAAGTAGCAACAGCTGTGTTATAACAGGAATCTTGAAAGTCCTTTAATTGGGGTGGTATGAAGTTGCTTCCACATTTCATCCTGCTCTGCTTCAGAAGTAAAATGGATCCTTCCAGTTACCAGTCAGTGGCTGTCTCCATTCTTTTGATAATTCCTTGGCAAATAAAACTACTCCATGTTGCATTTGCTCCCTTTAGGGAATGGAATTGACCTCAACAGGATCATCTAGTCCTGCTTCAGTGCAGGGGACTGGACCAAGTGTTATCTAGACCATCCCAGACAGGTGTTTGTCCAACCTGTTTCTAAAAACCTCCAGTGATGGAGATTCCACAACCCCCCTGGGGAATTTTTTCCAGTGCTTAACTACCCTGACAGTTAGGAACGTTTTCCTAATGTCTAATCTAAATCTCCCTTGCTGCAATTTAAGCCCATTACTCCTTGTCCTGTCCTCAGTGGATAAGGAGAACAATTTATCACCTTCCTCTTTATAACAACCTTTTATGTACTTGAAAACTGTTATCATGTCCCCTGTCAGTCTTCTCTTCTCCAGACTAAACAAACCCAGTTTTTTCAGTCTTTCCTTATAGCTCATATTTTCTAGACTTTTAATCATTTTTGTTGCTCTCCTCTGGACTTTCTCCAATTTATCCACATATTTTCTGAAGTGTGGTGCCCAGAACTGGACATCGTAATCCAGCTGAGGCCTTATCAATGCTGAGTAGAGCGGAAGAATTACTTCTTGTGTCTGACTTACAACACTCCTGCTAACATATCCCAAAATGATGCTCACTTTTTTTTGTTTTTGTTTTTTTGCAACAGTGTTACATGGTTGACTTGTATAGTTTGTGATCCACTGTCACCCTCAGATCCTTTTCTGCAGTATTTCTTTCTTGGCAGTCATTTCCCATTTTGTATGTGTGCAGTTGATTGTTCCTTCCTACGTGAAGTACCTTGCATTTGTCCGTATTGAATTTCAGCCTATTTAAGTCAGACCATTTCTTCAGTTTGTCAAGATCATTTTGACTTGTAATCCTCTTTTCCAAAGTGCTTGAAACCCCGCCCAGCTTGGTATCATCTGCAAACTTTATAAGTGTACTCTCTATGGCATTATCTAAATAGCTTATGAAGTTCTTGAATAGAATCCGACCCAGGACAGATCCCTATGGGACCCCACTCGCTAAACCCTTTCAGCTTCATTGTGAACCAGTGATAACTGCTCTGAGTATGCTTTTCCAACCAGCTGCCCACCCATTTTATAGTACGTTCATCTAGGCTATAGGTCTCTAGTTTGTTTATGAAAAGGTTTCATGAGACAGTATCAAAAACCTTACTAAAGTCAAGATATAGCTCATCTATTGCTTCATCCCATCCACAAGGCTTGTTACCTTGTCAAAGAAGGATTTTTAGGTTGGTTTGACATGATTTGTTCTTGACAAATCTATGCTGACTATTACTTATCACCTTATTTTCTCTCTAGGTGCTTAATAATGACTCTCTAAAAAATGGCCAACTCTCCTAAACTTTTGTTTTCCTTAGACTTGTTTCCCAAGGGATCTTGCCTACCAATTTTGTGAGTTTGCTAAACTCTGGCTTCTTGAAGTCCATTGTCTTCTGTTGTTTTCCCTCCTACCATTCCTTAAAATCGTGAACTCTACAATTTCATGATCACTTTCTCCAAAGCTGCCTTCTGCCTTCAAATTCTCAACCAGTTCCTCCCTATTTGTCAAAATTGAACTTAGAACAGCCGCTCCCCACAGTTGTTTTTCCACTCTCTCTAATAAAAAGTTGTCTCCAATGCATTCCAAGTACTTGTTGGATAATCTGTGCCCAGCTGTATTATTTTCCCAGCAGATATCTGGGTAGTTGAAGTTCCCCATCACCACCAAGTCCTGTGCTTTGGATAATTTTGTGAGTTGTTTTTAATAAAGTTGGTCTACTACAGACCATCTTTTCTTCCTGGTTAGGTGGTCTATAATAGACCCCTACCATGACATCACCTTTGTTTTTTTACCCCCATCATCCTTATTCAGAGACTCCTACTTCTGTCTCAACCTCAGTACAAGCATTATACATTTTTGATGTACAAGGAAACACCACCTCCCTCCCCCCCCGCCTGTCCTTCCTGAACAAGCTGTACCCTTCTATACCACTATTCCAGTCATGTGAATTATCCCACATGTATATAGAACCAAACATGGGGGATTGGGTTCCATCTTTGGGGATGGGCAGGAGCTCTGTGCTACTTGTCCAATGGAGGGTCTGAACGATGATGCCAGTTGCTGCATCATAAAGCTGTAGTTTACCATCCTCTGAATTCCTATGTCAACATCAGTCATTGCTAAATCCATTGCAAATTAGGGCAGCACACTGTGCCCTGGGAAGCTGCTACCTACTCCAAGACATGCCATAGAGGGTGGCAAAGCTCAATTAAAGAAAGGCGTTACTAGCGCCAATGAATGAGGTACCTGGTTCCCTGTGATCATCAAGCAACCTTGGTGCAGGATGTCCAAAACACTGCATGCTCTGGCAGCAGCAGCAGCTCCTCCTCCTTACCATTAGCAAGAAATGTCCTTGGGTGTCTATGTTAATAGGAAGGTTATGCCATGTTTATGATTCACGTTTCTCTGCCATTGCAGCACGAGGACACTAAAGAGTTATATAGTCATTAATCTGCTTCTGAGACTATCCATAATGCTGAGAGAGGTGGGGATCACAACTGTAGGTAACTGACTGGATTTTGTTTTTAGTCTAGACTGTGGGTCATTAGGCAGGAAATTTCCAGCAGGGATGTCTGGAGAGGCGTGCTGGATTTCATCCTCACCCCTAAGCATACTAGCTATTGTATTGTTTAAACCAGATGTCCTGGGGCTGTGGTGCCATTATTCAATCTTGGGCTCTGGATTATTGCTAGTTTCTGGTTATTTTTAGATACAAGCCCCGGTGAAAGACTCTGTGAACATAATCTGCTATTCCTCTGACTCGTGAGTTACAATTGGTGGCAAGAGAGATAATCTAGTAACCAAAAATACCTTGTCTACCCTTATGGGGCCTCTCAACCCAAGACTTGGTACTGTCCTGTTTTAATCATCTCCCCCCAAAAAGCACTTTTGGAAAATCCAGTATGATGCCACCACACAAACTCAGACTTGCCCAAGTCATCTCACATTGTCCACCTGCTGGCTGGAGGGTGATGATAAGCAGAATTGGATGAATACCACAAATGTTCTTTTGAATTTATTACACATTTTCTTTACTGTAGTTGCGTTCCTGTTGTGCTCATTTTCCACATGTACTCTAACAAATTAGTCTGATGAAACAGTGAGTTTTAGGGCATATTTTAGAAAATCCCATATTTTGAAAAAATGTAATCGAGGGTAACCTCACTGGAAACCCAGTTCTGCTTAGTAAATGAGGAAATGGGAACAATACCATGTGACCTAAGTATCCAATTTAAAGAGCTCACAGTCTGAATACAATCAATTTGTAACTGTGAGGGTAATTAATCATTGGAACAACTTACCAAGGATTGTGGCAGTTTCTCCATCACTGGCAATTTTTAAATCAAGATGGGATGTTTTTCTAAAAAAATCTGCTCTAGTTAAAGCAGGAATTAATTCAGGGAAGTCCTAGGGTCTGTGCTATGCAGAGGTCAGACTAGATCATCCCAGTGGTCCTTTCTGGCTCTATAATCCAGAAACACTATACAGGCTAATTATGGGCAAGTAACTAACTCATCTGAGAAAATCATGACCAACTCATGGACAGCTCTAACACAGAAAAAGCAGCAATTTATCAGGTCAGTTATTTACTGGGAATTATTAACCCAGCTAAGGAAGAATGTTTGATTGTTTTGTTCCGGCTGGAACTGGACCCACACCCAAAGGGGAGAGCCCCATGGCTTGGAACATTTAAAACTAGACTGGACAGAATGAATCACAGGGAACAATACTGCACTAGCCAGGTAATTTCTCTATATTCTCTGGACCTAATCCAGGCCCATAGCAGGTGTGTGGCAGTGTAGATAGGTATTTCAGAGCCCCCTGGAGGGGACCCTGCAGCCAGAATGTACCTGCCCCAGTGATGCTCTTAAAGTGAAGACTTGCCAAGCCAACCAGCATTCTGAGGTTTGGGGAGTTAAATCCCAGCAGGCATTTTCAGAGTCAGCTCCCAGTCATGTTGCCCAGCTGAGACATGAGCAGCAGCTGAGTCCAGTTTAAGCTCAGAACTTTAAAAATAGGGCTTGGCTATTTTCAGGGGGAGCTACTGGGTTTTTGCTGCCTGGAATTTAGGACAGGGAGTGCTAGAGAAAGCAGTCTACTGTGTTAAGTGCCTCATCTTAACTCAATGGGTGATTGCTAACCAAGCCAGTTACTATCAGGGAGATTCAGGTTAGATAGTAGGAAAAACTTTAAAATTCTAAGGCTAGTTCACCACTGGAAGTGGTGAGGCTGTGGAATCTCCATCAGTGGAGGTTAAACAAATTCAGAGATGGCTTCCATGTGGGGAGGTGGGGTGAACTAGATGGCCTTTGAAGGTCCGTTCCAGCCTGAGATTCTATGATGCTACACTAGCAAGAATAACAGAATAGAATGATTCTGTGACGACCATGCCTGGGGGCTGAAGCCAGCCAGATTCAGATTAGAAATAACTCACAAATTAGTAACAGTGAGAGGGGTTAACTTTGGGAACAAACTGAAAGTGAATGCCCTGTGATGTGTAAGTGATCAGACTAGATGATCTAATGGTCTTTTCTGGCCTTAAACCATGAATGAATCTATGAATAGCGTGTCTGTGTTTGTGCTGAAGGATTTAAGTGCTGTGCAGAGAATCTGGCCAGAGATACTGACGGGGATTGGTTTCTTTGTGTTTTCTGGGTTCCACAAGAACCCCATAGAAACAATCCTGAAATCCCAGGAAAGGATTGTTGCTTAACCAGAGCCTCCTGCAAAGCTTTCCTCCAGCTGCACAGACTCTGGCCCTGCTGCATGGTGTAATTCCATCAAATCCAACATAGTTGCACCTGCTTATGCCGGGGCTTTCCCTTTACCTCCTATCACAATGCCCCAAGCAATCCCTTCCTTTTTGCTGCCCTTTCTAACACAGGGTGCAGGAGCAGCAGCCACTCTCAGGCTCCAATCTAGTTCAGAAATCAGAGTTCCTCAGTGCTTGATTCCTCTCTTCCTGTGGTATGTGGTAGCTGCTTTTTTGCTGAGCCCATTCCATCCCTAAATTGTCACCACTGCTGTTAGTGAGGTGGTTATAAAAGTCTTCACTTTCTGTCATGATTTCTATTGCCCCTTGTACTTCAGAACCGTGCATATTTCTGTTTACTTCATTAAGTGCACCTGATGATCCTTCTTGCTGAAAGGGTTGCTAGAGAATGCAACTCCATTTTTCTTTGAGTTTCAGCCCTGAACCTGGAGTGAGGGCTCTCAAGTGGGAAAAGAGCCTGTTGCTTTTTTGTTAGCCCTCTCACAGAAGAGAATAACAGACAATTTGTTGCTGGGGACAATTAATGAGACTGTTTATTAGCAAGACAAGGTGGGTGATGTAATATTCTTTTATTGGACCGATCAAAGGTATTATATAATCCACCTTGTCTCTGTAATATCCCGGGATGAACCTGGCTACAACAAGACTGCATAATATGTTTATTAACGATCTGGAAAAGGGAAGGAGCAGTGAGGTAGCAAAATTTTCTGATGCCTCAGAACTACCTTGGACAGTGTAGATTAGATCAGACTGCAAGGAACTTCAGGAGGACCTAACAAAGCTAAGTGAATGGGTACCAAAATGACAGATGAAATTCATTGTTGAGGAACATGAGGTCGTGCACATTGGAAGGAATTATTTAAACTATTTTTACATGTTTCAGGGTTCTAAATCAATTGTGTCTATTCAGGACAAAGATATGGGGAGTAGCTCAGTGAAAAACCCTTCTTCTTCTGGTCATAAAGCCAACAAACTATTTGGCTGCTTTAAAATGGGATAGAAAATAATATTGAAAATCTGATAAGGCTATTATATAATGGCTTGCCCTCACCAGAAATATTGTGCTGAGTTCAGGTCAGTCTATCTCAAAAAAGATATAGCAGAAATAAAGGGGGCTTAGTGCTGAGAAGCAACAATGATTAGTTGCATGGGGAGATTTATCTGAGAGGAAAGATTTAAAAGGCTGGGAATGTTTAATTTACAGAGAAGACAAGACAAGGCAATATGAGAGAATATAAATATGAATATAAAAGAATGGACTGTATAAAGATTGTTTATCCACGTACTCTTTTGCATAATACAAAAACCAAGCGAACAGTCAATTAAAACCACTAAAACTAATGAAAAGAAATACTCACACACAGTATCACTGGCTTGTGGAACTCATTGCTACAAAACATTACCAAGTACAAGAGTTTAGCAGGATTCAGAAAGAATTAACCACTTTTCCAGAAAATGAGAACATCTGTGTTTACATTCAGATAAAATATATACACTCTCATGTGTCAGGGCATATGCCAATCTCTAAATGATTGGGGTTTGGAGCACCTTTCCTGATTCCATAATTGTCTATTCATGCAGCAATATCTTCAGCATCCAGAATTAGACACTCTCTGAGATGTGACACTGAAATAAATTGATCATTGATCTGATACTTCAGGTAGCTTTTATATTCCAAAACCCAGGAAGTATATGGATGCTTCTTATGGTGAATAGACTTCATATGAGTTCAGCTTCTCTGGTGGATACCTCCCTTTAGCTTGTGTTCTCAAAGGGATAGTTGAAAGAAATATTCTGAAGAGTTTCTGGATGATGCACTAATTCCAGAGACATTCTCCAGTGCAGTTCTCCTGTCTGGTTCAGTTTAGATGAAGGGCTGGCTCTGGGCCAGAGTGAATTGGTGGGCTGCAAATTTTCCACCCTAATATCTCAGTTAAAGTCAGGTGCATAGAAGGCAGAGAAAGGAAAAGCAAAAAATTCACTTGTTAGCCAGCGGATTACAGCACAGTTGTCATATCCTCTGTCTGCCTGACTCCAATTAGGCACCAATTACCCTAACCCTCATCACCTGGGACACTAACCCCTCTCCTTCCAAACACAGCAGTACCCCCAATTAAACCTCCCATGCATTGTCTCTAACATGTGCCACCAGGATTAGTTATCAGGCCCCAAGATTGATGGTACAGCTTTTCCCCGGATCAGTAATAATTCTCAAGCAACATTCAGAACTGCAATTTATTCCACTAGTAAAACATAGAGAAGGTAAATTAGAGAGAGTATAATCATTTCTTTTCTTTCTTATAAATCATGCCACCTCTGAAAACTAATGTCCTCTCTGCATGCTCAGCCAGACTCTCTGTTTCATAATTCTGGGGGATGAACGTTCATAAATGTGCATAAATGTGAGGGACTGATGGCATTTAAACCTGTGCAATCTGCACAAGGAGCTATCCAAGCAGATACCGATGGAGACTTCACGAAGCCTCTCTCCTGCCAGTCAGCTACTTCTGGTGTTCCAGTCCCGGGTTCCCAACTCCTGGCACAGCTCTTTTGATGCCCGTTAGTCCTGCCCTGCAGCAATAACTGGTTCCAGTCCTGGGGCCCTTTACAATGTTCCACAGTCCTGCTATGCAGCATTGCGCTGCTATTCCAGCCCTGGAGCCACACGCACAGCTCTGCTGGTGCACATTACTCCTGACTCTGTTACCCGAATGCGGGGACTTTCTGGCTCAGAGACAGCCAATAATGCCACGCTGGTGTGATTTGCTAATGAGGTTACTATGTCCATTGGAGATGGGGTTAAATCACCAAACTCATTGTCACTGATTTAGACCATAATCATAACATTTTACAAATCTATTTTACAAATCCACTTCCATCTGAGCATCTCAAAGCGCATTCCAGACATCATTAATCCACATTAATCCTTGTGCATTGACTCTTATACTTAGTTTACAGATGGGGAAATTCAGGCACATAGACGGTAAGCAACTTGCCTCAAGTTCACACAGTGAGAAAGCTGGGGATGAGACTAAAGATAACCCAGGAGTTCAGGCACCCAGTCCCTTGCTCTTAACCCCTTTCCACACACCTCTTCTTGATAGCCAGACCTGAAAAGCTGGTTTAGTAGTTGGCTCTGCTAAAGTCCAGTCATTATGGAACTGGGGTCCGTTTCCATTCACTAGCAAATGGAACAGTGTTTGCCCCAAAAGTAGAGCTGAAGTGCCAGGAAATTTGAAACAAAGCTTTTCCTCCAGGGTCGGGACATAGCCAGTGTATAAAAGCAACTGAGAAGCAAACATGTTACAAAGTTGTTCATGTAGTAAGTCCTGCAGGGCTTTCTGCAGCTTCCTGGGTTTTTAAACTTATAAATCAACCACCAAAATTCCTTTTGAAACACTCTGAAATTCAATCCAGGGCTGTTTAGTGTTTAGCTGCCAATGCCACAAATACACAGCCCTCTCCATAGTTTTTGACAGCTAATAAACTCATATGATTTAGCATCTCTTTTTTTTTAGAAATGTAGCTTAATAAGTCAGGGAAGGTATGGACATGGATGAGTGTGAGCTGAAATAACACCATTTACTGTATATTAATAGCAGTAAGCTATTGTAAAGGGAAATCATGCATCTCCAATCTATTAGACTTCTTTGAGGATGTCAACAAACATGTGAACAAGGGTGATCTAGTGTATATAGTGTACTTGGACATTGAGCAAGCCTTAGCAAGGTTCCTCACCAAAGGCTCTTAAGTTAAGTAAGCAGTCATGGGATAAGAGGGAAGGGCCTCTCATGGATCAGTAGTTGGTTAAAAGATAGGAAACAAAAGGCAGGAATAAATGGTCAGTTTTCACACTGGAGAGAGAAAAATAGCAAGGTCCCTGAGGGATCTGTCCTGGGACCTCTACTGTTCAAAATATTCATAAATGATCTGGAAAAAGGGATAAACAGTGAGATGGCAAAGTTTGCAGCTGACACAAAATACTCAAAACAATTAAGGCCAAAGCTGACTGCAATGAGTTACAAAAGGATTTCACAAAACTGGATAAATGGAGGGGGAAATGGCAGATGAAAATCATGTTGATAAATGCAAAGTAATGCACATTGGTTGGAGAACATAATCCCAGCTATATATACAAAATGATGGGGTCTAAATTAGCTGTTACCACTCAAGCAAGAGATCTTGGAGTCACCCTGGATAGTTCTCTGCTAACAACTGCTGAATGAACAGTGGCAGTTAAAACAGCTAACAGAATGTTAGGAACCATTAGGAAAGGGATAGATAATAAGACAGAAAATATCAGAATGCCACTATATAAATCCATGGTATGCCTACAACTTGAATACTATGCAGCCGACGAAGTGGGTATTCACCCACGAAAGTTTATGCTCCAATATGTCTGTTAGTCTATAAAGTGCCACAGGACTCTTTGCAACTTGAATACTGTGTGCAGTTCTGGTTGCCCCATCTGTAAAAAATATATTTGAATTACAAAAAGTACAGAAAGGGACAAAAATGATTAGGGGTATGGAATAGCTTTTATATGAGGAGAGATTAAAAAGACTGGGAATTTTTAGCTTAGAAAAAAGATGACTGAGGGGGAATATGGTAGAGGTCTATACAATCATGAATGGTGTGAAGAATATGAATAAGGAAGTGTTATTTTCCCCTTCACCTAACACAAGAACCAGGGGTCACACAATGAAATTAATAAGCAGCAGGTTTAAAACAAACATAAAAAGTACTTCTTAACACAACACACAGTCAACATGAGGAAATTGTTGCTATGGGATGTTGTGAAGTCCAAAAGTATAACTAGATTCAGAAAAGAATACGATAAATTCACAGAGGATAGGTCCATCAGTGGCAATTAGCCAAGATGGTCAGGAATGCAGCCCCATGCCCTGGGTGTCCCTAAACCTCTGTCAGAAACTGGGACTGGATGACAGCAGATGGATCACACAATAATTGCCCTGTTCTGTTCATTCTCTCCGAAAAATCTGGCATCAATGACTGTTGGAAGACAGGATACTGGGCTAGATGGACCATTTGTCTGACCCAGTATGGCCGTTCTTATGTTCTTAAACATTTTATAATAACCCCAGTATGCTCTTCTCTTCCTCTTTCTTTTCTTTACTCCTTTCTTCCCCTCCTCCTCTCTAGTCTTGTCACTTTCTAATTTTCCCTTCCTCTGGTTTCTTCCCCCCCATGCCATTTCTCTTTCATCTCTTCGTTCATCTGCCCCCCCTCCCCGGCCATTCCCTGTTTCTGTAAAACTTGGGGAAGTAGTCCTAGGTCTCAAGGCATCATAGCTTCATGGTGGTCTATGGGACCATGTCCTCCTTACTTCTGGATGTGCAAAATGGGCACAGAGCGATCAAGAAGGAGGACTGAACCTGAAGATCAATAGTGGATTGGGGCTGAGCATTCTGGAAGTGCTGGGTTCCATCCTGGACTATTAGGAGTTAATTTACAGCATGGAGTATTTGCTGTTTGACCCCTATTAGTGTGAATGTCAGTTGTGCAGTAAACTCTTTGCAGATCATCCTGCTGGGAGTACACCCCATTACGGGCATCAGGGCACTTCTATCATGCGAGCAGGCTGGATTAACAAGCATTATGGGAACATGGGCAGCAGCCAGCTTCCCAAGATAACCATGGAGCTGCCCTGCGTATACTTCATAGCAAAAGGTACCTCTGTGACATGAGTTGTGTAGGTGCGTGGGTGGGTGAGGCAGAAGAGTCTCAGTCCGGGTTCCCAGAGGACAGCTGCCCAAAGCACTATGGCATTTAGTACCAACTGATTCTTCCTGAGCAGCGGAAACATGAAGTGTGAACTTCCCCTTGCAGCCCGAGGGCAGGGTTTTTGGGGAGCTTGCTATGCTTTTCTACAGGAGCTGCTTTATGGGAAACCATAGGACTGGGATCAAATATGGTGCCTTCCCTGGCACTGCGAGGGATGCTAGTGTCAGCTGGACCCGGGTGGATCTGGAGTCGTTCCAGGTTTTTTGGTGCAAATGCTACCGATTTGCACTGGTGCAAGCGAGATCCGAATGTAGCCCCTATATTCAGCTAAGCCACATCAGTAAATAGTTATAAATAATGTCACTATCCGGCTTTATCATTGAGAGTGGCGCAGTCACTGGTGTGAGCTTGGTGCTGGGAGCTGAAAACTCGCACTTTCCAAGCATGGCTCTGAAAGTAACTTTTTGGTTTGTGTGGGCAAGTCCCTTTGCCTCTTTCCTTGTCAGTAAACCGATGCTATCTGTTAAAGATGGAGAGAGAATAACGATGCGAGGGTGCGATTTTCCAAAAGCGTTCCACTTTGGCCTCACCCTGCTGCCATTGAGGTCGACACTGAACTTTGTATTGACGGCAGCAGGAGCAGCTGGCATTGCCCTAAGAGATTTTGAAAACCACACTTAATAGCTGTAAAGCACTTGGAAGGCACTTAGAATTGGGCCAAAAAGCATATAAAGAGTTCTCATTTTAACTTCCAGTGCTAGTCTGTCCTACCCCTGCTTACATTCTTTTTTTCTCTGAGACAAAATTCTTGCCATCCAGCTCACCCCTTGCCTGTGCCAGCCCAGTGTTGATCCATAGGGGCTACAGCCAAGATTTTCAAAAAAACAAAACCCTAAAGTGAGGCTCTTAAATAAATTACTGTTTTTTTAAAAGCACTAGGTTCTGAGCACTCAGAAGGTTTTGAAAATCATACCAAAGGGAGCTAAACACACCCATAGGATCACTAATCCACATTTAGGCTCCTGAAAATGTGTCCTCACTGTCCTAAGTGTCTCAGTCAATGGGTTTTGTGCTACTTAAATCATTTAGTGTATGTCTACACTGTAACCCCTTCTCTCCCTGCTGCAGCAGCTCCTCTCAGAGCCCAGTCAACTGACTCAGGCTCATGCTATGGGGCTAAAAATAGCAGTGTAGCCAGTCCTGCTTGGGCTCTGAAACCCAGTGAGGGGGTGGATCACAGGTCCAAGGCTCCAGCTGAAGTTTTAAAGGGGCTAAAAATAGCAGCATAGATTTAGCACAAGCCCAGTTGGCCCAGGCTCTGAGACACATAACTGCATTATTATTGTTTATTGGGGGTTTTTTTTGCCCTTAGGGTCTTTTGAAAATCCCACTCTCCGTGTGTCTTTTAGAGCCAAGCTATGGGCATTGAGGTGGAGATCTTTAAGTGCTCAAAGGAAAGTTTGACTTTCAATGGGAGTTGGGTGCCTAAAACATCCATTTATGCCTTTGAGAATCTCTTCCTCAGGCCAAACCTTTCCAACCTGGTGCCGAACACTTGGTTCCTCTGTGTGCCCATGAAGGCACCCTGCATACATGTAGCCTGATTTTCAAAGGTCTGAGCAACCGCATGGTTTTTCAGTGGGGTTTGTGGGTGATCCTCACTTTTCAGAATCAGGCCCCTTGTTATGCAGGTGCCTAAACATAGATTTAGGAGCCTGACTTTAGGCCCCTATTGGTCTAGAGATTTTTTTAAGCAAATAATTATCCTGCAAAGGTGCTAATCATGATAGTATCTGAACACCTCACAATCATCAATGCATTGATCCTCACAACACCCATGTGCAGTAAGGTGGTGCTGCCATATTATGTATGGGAAACTGAGGCATAGAAAGACTAAGCAATTTGCCCAAGGTCAGCCAGGGAGTCTGTGGCAGAATTGAGGCTGGGTCTCCCAAGTCTCTGGGTAGCACCCTAACCATGGGCCATCCTGCATCTCTGGGTTTGAGCCTGAAACACAGAAGTCAAAGGGAGCTTTGCCATTGACTTCAGTGGGAGCAGGCACTTAAACTGCCGTCAGACAGGGCTGCTAATGAGGCTGGAGACTCAGCCCTGATGATGGCATCTTGAAGCACAAAGCGGTAATGAATGGTAATTCTTCAAAGCCAGCCATTTGTTCTGTTTTTTTCTCCCCTTAACAACTGAACTGATTAGAATGAAACTTTGACTTGATTAGTGATTATTGTCTCGGTATGGCAGTCGCTCGCAACCCTTTCATTTTCTTGGTTTGTTTTTTAAAAAACATTGGCAGGCATCTCATTCCCTGATTTAGTGCCTTGGTTCTCTGCTCCATATTCATTTCTCTTTCTCTCTCCCTTTTTCTCTAGCATGCAGAAGTTTGAATTATTGTTTTATTTTTATTTTTTTTTACAAAAAAATTGGGGTGTTTTTGAAATCTTGGGAGGGCATTTGGGGCACCTGTCCCATTTTTGGTTCACATGCTTGACTCTCATGACTGGCTGCACTTGTTGAGAGGAAGCTATACGCAAGCGTAGGCACATTCTACACATGAAGACTAAGCTTGCATGGGAGCGACAGAGGAAGCTCCAATAAGTTCCTGTTACAGAGAGAAAGGCAATAGCTGCTTCATTTCCCTCTTTCTCCTGGCTTACAGCCTGATGCCCATATTCCCAGCTGGGCCCTCCCACATCAGAGAGCTACAAAGGGCTCATATTAATTATTGACATCACAGCAGAAGGATATTAGATATTGTACAGCCATAGAAGCAGTTACAATTCCTGTCCCAAAGAGCTTACAATGTGATAATGAAGAGAGAGAACTTTTATTAGTAAATTGTATTTGGAACAACTTGCAAATCCATCACACAGTCACAACGTCCACCATCACTGGCACGAACTGGCCCCAGTGCTGGCTGTCTTAGCAGAGAGGCCAAAGACTGAATAAGCCATAGAGACTGAACTGCTTTAAAAGTAGGCTTGGAAGGATGAGATATGTTGGTAAATGTCAATTTCACTGTGTGCGCACACACAAATCGGTGACAAAATATTTCCATCAACAATAATCAAAATTTACATATAAGCAAAGTAAGGAGAATGCTACTTGGGAACCTATTGGAGTTTGATTTAAGGCTATTTACTTTGTATATTTTGACATGTGATGTTGGCAATTTGTGTTTTGATGGTTATAAAACTTTAACTTTCAGAATTCCATGGCTACTTTCATTAAATAACTATTGCTTGACCTCCCACCATTTCCAGCAACTGTGAAAATTTAAATAGTAATTGAAAAAAATTCTTTAAAATAAACAGATATTATCCACCTAAATTATTTTTAAAAAAATCAAATTTCACCAAGCCTGTTTACAGGGGATCCCAGGCTCTTTGGACAGGGGATGGCATGAATGAGTGACGCTTGCACTACAGCTGCCAGTGTTATTCCTGTTTTGTAGCTCAAGGAGGCTTTAGTCTCCAGTGGCATCAGATCCAGCACTAAAACAATCCCACACTCATCACATGCCTTCCACATAATTTACAAAATATTAAGAGTGGAGAGCAGCTAGATACCAGCCACCACAGGCAATGTTGCTCATGTGCAGTATATTTCGATAACAATGGCTTATTAAATAATAACTGACATTTACCTAGTGCTTTTCATCCTCAGAGTCCCCCAGACTTAGCAAACTTTAATTAATAGTTGTTTTAATAGTTAAATAACCTTTATAACTGCATTTCATTTGTTCTGGGCCCCTCAGAGATAAAGTCATAATGATCTGAGTCAAGTGATAAAACATAACATATGGCTGTATGTTTGCAGGTCAACTAACCCGGCAGAGGAAGAATCTATTTTATTTTCAGTCCTGTCTGCTAGGAGTGGGTATTTTGAGAGCAATAATACTTTTGCCCATGGGTTTGCCTTCCATCCATGGATCTCAAAGCACTCTGCAAATATTTATTAAATCTCACAGCCTGTGAGGTAGGTCAGTGTTAGAATATCCGTTGTATAGATGGGGAAACTGAGGCACAGCGATGAAGCAACATCCCCTAAGTGACATGTGAATCAATGGCAGAGCCAGGAATGTAATTCAAGGACTTTAGTCTACACCTGCAGGGTATATATTTTAGTCTGCACTAGTGTGTAGTGCATTAACGGGCCTGTATGGATCCTGCTGAGGTGCACTAAAAGTTTCCTAGGGCGTGTTCTCATAGACTCACCGCTTTTAACATCGGAAGGGACCATCATGATCATCTAATGAGCTGGAACTACATTAATGCAAGGTAGAGAACCTTTAGTGGGTGATAGCAGGGTCCACGTTGGCCTGTTAGAATGACATGCTACTGTGGACTAAAATCCCTCTGGACAGACTAAAGCACGGTGTAAAGTCTCAAGAGTCCTGAACCCAAATCTTCTCTAACCTTGAGGGAGCATTCAATAGTTAGGCCTTGAACTAATACCACAGTGGCTCCATTCTGTGCCCAAGGGCATGAACTAGGGAGATGAAAGGTGGGGTGTGTCCCCTCTGGTCAGAGAAGGTTTTTCATAACAACACTGGATGCAAATTAAGACACCTCTGAAGCTACTGCACACATCTGCCAGCTTCCCCTCAGCAACAGAGTCTTGCCCAAGCCTCTGTCTGAGCAAAGTGCTTCAGTGTGATGTTAAGTCCCACGGCCTTCAGTGGGATTCATGTTTCAAGTTAAGCATGTGCTCACCTGCTTTGCTGAATTGTGCCCTAAAAGTCTGCCTTGCATGTTATTTGGCTCCTTCTCACATCCCACTGGGAAAAGAGAACCTATTGTTCGTACTGCTATGCCTCGCTTTTCTCCCACCCTCTCTCTTTTCTTTGACCCAGTTACCTCACTCCACACACTCATTAGCTAAACAAATTTTGCGTCGGGAGACTTGCTGTATCAGATCTGTCCACCGACAAAGTGGCAGAAGTGCCGTTGATTTATTTCTTTATGCAGTCTTTGCCATCTGTTTTTATATTGCTTTCAGCACAAGATGAGTGGCTCCCATATTGCACCGAGCTTCATAGACTGCAAAGTTCATGAGTTTGCAGAATTTATGATAAGGAAGAAAATTGTCTTAGTGCATCATTCATATGAGCAGGATCCAGAACAAATGTTGCAACCTCCTGAACTGAAGGAAACATCTGGAAGTTTTGATAGCTGCTGCATACTGGTCAGTGTTCTGAAGCTCTTGCTTTATATAACAGGCCCACAGAAGTCAGACTACAAAAGAGCTTTTACTGTCCTACTAAATATGCCCACTGCAATGAAAATGCCATGTACAATACAAAGCAGCTTCTGTTCATCAGACTCTTTTTGCATTGTATCAACACACCATATGACATGCCTTTAGCTGACTTCTGCCTCCTGTTGTGGCTTCACCACCATTCAGGTTGAATTGGCCAACCCAGGAGCGTAGGACATGGTCAATGAAGCTTTGTGTCCGCTACTGCACAGGTACTGACATTACCTAAAAATCGTGGCAGGTATACTTGTGCAAACAAATACACTGTCCTGGATACTACTTCAAACTACGTAACAAGGGAACAGTTCTTCACAACTTACTTTATGTTAGCAAAAGGAATGGTGTGTCTATCTCACATCTCTGCCTCTCAGCCAATTCCTCCTAATTCAAGGCCAGTAGTTGCCACTAAATATGCAAAAGAGCTTGGCAAGATCCCTAAGAATGAAGCCTTGTGGGATGCCAGTTTGTCTATGGCCTCAGACAGACATCCATGTAAAATGGGTGCTGGCGTCCTCAGTCTGTCTCCTAGAAATTAGATCCCATAGTCAGACTCCCAGCTTGATTTAGCTCTGCCGATTACTTCCTGTGGAACTTAAGACAAGTCACCTCCCAGGGTTCCTGGCTCTTGTGTTTATGCTGGTAGAAGTTTCAGGGGCTAAATTTGCAAAGGAGATCAGCACATTGTTTGCTGAGAGTGTCTGAAAATCTGGTCTTAAGTGCCACAATGGGAGCTGGTGGGTGCTGAGCACTTGGAAATCTGGCCCCTCATGACTGTTTCAGCTGTGACTGCTTTAACAATCCTGAATGCGCAAAAAAGGGCAAAGGAAGCAAACTGCCCCATTTGGCTGTAACTCAACTCAAGAACATTAAAATTGTCTTGCTTGCATTTCCTGACTCTGGTTTCATTGTTTCTCTCTGCAGCCTATTAAGACTCTATCCTGACTAATGTAGCTTAACACAGCTCCCACTCTATAGTTCCCAGAGCAGTGTCTGCACAATAAAATTAGCTTCGTCAGGTATATTTTTGGTATTTTTCCTTCCCCCCAACATTACCTATTAATTGCTTTCAGAAAATATTCCAGAAATCTACTTATGCCCTTGAGCTATATTCATGTTTATTTCCATAACTGTTTGATACAATATTTGTCTGGAATAGTTTGCCAAAAGAAAGGAGGGGTGGTAGAGGTGAAGCATGCAAATGATTCTGATTGCTTCACATCTGCCTTTTTTTAAGCGACCCATATGGGAAAACATTCCTTTGCACAGAATTTTAGAGGTTTCATAAAATATACTGCACACATATTTTAAACACAGCCAAACAATATTTATATTTTAAATAGGACCAAACAGACCAATTTGGATAGAGTATAAAATAGGTAGGATGCCAATTCAGTTTGAAAACATAGCTGTTCACGAGGAGTGTCTGTTCAGTTTGTGGGAGATATTCATGCAATAGGTTTAATAACCAATATCCCTAGAGCATGTTTGGTGCATCTAATAATAATAAGTGCAATTTAATGGACACGTTTCATTTGAAAGGGGTGAAGCAGAGATGACATCACCACTACACTGTTTTACAGTTGATGTACTGAACTGGGGATGGACACCAGTAGATCATCTGCCTGCTTGCCTTATGTTTGTGTCCAAGGGTCGGATTGTGAAGGCTTTATTCCCATCAGAGAGTAGTTACATGATTTACTTCATTGCAGTTACTCATCTGGGGGAGTTGGGGGTTCACAGCCTAGTTAGCCCAAAGGGTTCATTTATGTTGCTAACACTTTCAGCTCCAAAAGGGAACTGGGGGTATTTAGCACGTCCAGCAGTTGTACCTGCAAAGTGCCCTACAAGGTCATTTATGGTGGCGTGGTTCATTGGAATTACGCTGACATGAGATCAGAATCAAAGCACCATCTCCATCTTTAACTCCTAGATGTAACAGTGTGAAATCCTGGCTCACTGAAGTCAATGACAAAACTCACATGGACTCCATAGTTTCACCCATAGCCTCATAAATGGCAACTAATGGGGATGAAAGAAAAATGTCCAATCATACCCTGAACAGCAAAGTGACTGAGGTAGTTGGGCTGTGTGTGTGTTGTGCATAGAAAGTTTGCACAACCCATCTGCTCATGTGTCCAGGCACTGATGTCCTTGCAATCCCATAGCTCTGCACCCATCTTAAAAATGCCCAGATCGGGCCAAATGTTGTGCCCCAGCATAGCCAATCAAGATGAAAATACATCTCACTGTGCCATGTCTTATTTCTAAATTGCATCTAATCTAATGATTCAAAAATATTATTCTCCCCCCTTGGTGTGTTTCATTAAATATACAAGTTCAGCATCTAACAAGAATGGATTTCCAGGTTTTACAAGTGAAAGGTAAAAATCAGAAACTGAAGAGAGCTAATAAAATTCGATTAGTTAGTTTCAGACTTCACTGAGTTTTGTTTGGTCTAGTTTATCTGAATCTTTATTAGATAAGCTTGAATTGGCAACATTGCATGTGATGCAACAGCCTACGTGATCTCCATCTGAAAAGGCAAAATGGCAGCTCACCAGCCCCCTAGCTATGCTTCCTGAGAGCAACTCACAGCTAGCTCTGCCTGCCTTGAAATAATTTTATTTAATCTTGGCTATAGACATAAGTACACAAAGATGAAGCCACTTACAACCTTAATTAGGATACACATAAATAATGGCTTACTGGATTAGCCAGGAGTATAGAGGAGAGATGTGAAAGTAATAAAGAGATGCTATTAGTATTTCTCTAACAGTACAATTTCCCCCTCCGCCCTGCTTTACCTGCCAAATGGCAATGCTGGGAAAATGGAGGAACAGGAATGTAGCCAGTATGGAAAAGAAGCTCAGATATTATTGTGATGAGAGGCCTGTAAAATCTAGATAGGTGGATTGAATGGGGGAAAGGGCTATGTATGGTACCGGTTTCATGTGTGCGCAATAGAATTGGCAGCCAAATTCTCTGCTGTTAGGAGAACTGGGCCATGCTTTTCTCTCAGCTCAAACCCAACCAGAACCCTTTTAGAACGTGGAAGAAGTTGAGGTGACTTGATTTCATTCTGTGATTTGTTTTTCCTGCGATGCCCCTGTGTTTGCTGGCTTGGGCTAGAAACATGGGAGTATTCAGGGGGCGGGATCAATTCTTTTTGTGTTTCTGAACTGGTTTAAAAACAAAGGAGGAAACAATTGAATAAGTTCTCTGGCTGGAAGAATTACCAAGCATGAGTACTTGGAGCTTTGGAGGCCTTGTTTGAAAATAGCAGAACTGCCATTCTTTGTGAGGGAATATCTTTTATTGGACCACCTTCTGTTGGTGAGAGAGAGAAGCTTTTGAGCTACACAGAGCTCTTCTTCAGGTCTGGGAAACTAACTCAGATTGTCCCTGCTGGTAACCCTTCACCAGCTGGTGAGAGCTTGAGTCCTTCTTGAAGCTCCAGGCAGCTCCAGGCTGCAGAAAGCTCCCTCGCTATTGGGAGCCTGATGATCAATTCTGTGGGATCTCCAAGAGAGCCACTGGATTCTGCCTGGTCACTAAGGTTCTCAGTCTGTTCCTCTTTGGGGTACTTACATTAGAAAAGAGAACTGTGTAAATTTGTTAGTCTCTAAGGTGCCACAAGTACTCCTTTTCTTTTGTGTAGCACATGATCAGGATTCTCGCCCTGCCCCCTCTGCAATCTCAGGCCTGCAGGAGGCAATACCTCACGCACCTAGCCCTACTCAGAACTAATTGCCTGGGGCTTACGCACATGATATTCCACACCTGTGCTGAGCGAACTGCGTTCAACAGGGTGAGCAGACAGGATGGGCTTCTGAAGGTACTTGAGAACACTTCTGAGTCGTTTCCAGCCATCACTCTTCCCTTACCATGGCATAAGGAAGAAGTGTCGATTCTGAGTGAACTTGATTGTGTGTGTGTGCACATCACTATCCCCTACTGGATGGACTCAGAAACACCCCACTGCCTCACTGTCAACTACCTTATACTGCTAACAGCTAGTGAAGATTCTCCTTTGGCTCACTAGGCAGGGGTCTGCGCTTTTGGAGCAGGACTGTCACCAGGAAGTCCCAGGTGAGCGCAGTTTTGTTGCAACCCTTCGATTCACCAGGCAGGGAATCATTTGTGAATGTTGTTTTCTCAGAGCAGGTCTTTGCCAGGCTGGGCCCCTCTGTTACACAGGACGCACTGAATGAGCCACAGCTAGTGCTGCCTGCACCTGCGCTATTGACAGTAGGTAAAAATGATCATTTACCCGGGCCTATTACTCATCCACTGCCTTTAAATGATAGAGAGACTCAGCCAAGTCAAAAATAACTCTCTGGCTGTGGTAGTTCATCCCAGATCAGCAGTCCATGTGGTCGCTATCTATCAACGTGTGTCCTATACTAATGATGTGATAGCTTTGAAAAGTTGAGCTATTTACACAAGGTCACTTTATTAGTAGGGAAATCGCTCTTATGATAAATGAGCATTCAGCAGCCTGTCACAGGTGCTCTCCTATCCCGCTCGGCGAGATCCTCAGCACTGTGGCACCGCAGCCTTAGCAGAAAAATATACCTCCGCCACAAACAAAGCAGAAGATGATCAAGAGGAGCTGGGTTATTCAATGGGTAGTGCTGGAACTAGGGAATGGAATGTCCTTTCCTTGCTGAGTTGGTGAGGTGACTCCTTTGCTGATCATGTAGTCTAAGACGGTTTCATTGTTTCCTTCTACTTTCCCATCTGTCTGTATCCACCTCTTGTATATTGATTTGCACTTCAATTATAAATCCTTAGGAGTAGGGACCTGTGTTTTGTTCTGTGTTTGTACTGCACCTAGCACAATAGGCTACCGTGAAACAAATAATGGTAATACTCCCCTTCTGTGCATTGGGTTAACCTGAGTCCCCCTAATGTATCTTAGTGCATCTATACTTGACTGCATCAAATCATCGGTCAGTTACAATGTTTCTCGGTATTTAAAAGATACCAATAATAGGAAAGGGAAGAGGGTGGTGAGGAGAAGCCTTAGAAGTTCTGAATCCCTCAAATCCCCCTTAAATTGACAGGAGTTGAAATTGCTCGGCCCCCTGCGGGGTTGGGCCTCAAGAGCATTGCAAGATCCTCGGATATAATTCCAGGCCCATATTTTGTTCCCCTCACCCACCAGCTGTTGAGACCCTCCACACAGGGTTTTCCTGGGGACTTCACATTCCATTATGCTGCCATAGTGACATAAAGGGGCATTGAGTGTAATTGACAAGTACCCATTGTCCTTTTGGACATTTTTGTTGTTTACAGTCATCTGTCTTTTTTTCTGAATTGGTCTCGCTGCAGGTTCAACTTGGATCTGAATTATTTTAGCTCAGGGTCTGATTCTGAATCATTTTGAACACCCAGTGGGATCATATGGGATTTTTGGATGAGCAAGGAATACAGAATGATACACTGTAAAAACAGATGGTATAAAACCCTCAGTGGGATCCTTTTAACCTGCTGTATCTGGACCCAAAAAAAAGCATTTGTAAGCAATTCAGTAACATTCTCCCTCCCCTATTTTGACCATCCTTCATTTGCTGCTTATCTATAGAAGGCTAGTAAATTGGCCCAGCATGGTCACACATGCTCAGCAATCTGTCAGCACTTCCAGCTACATGCTGTAGCTCCTGCCTGTGGAGGCAGAGGCTGGAGGTGAGTGAGTGGCAAAAAAAAAAAAAAAAAAAAAAAAACCCAGCCAACTCTAAAATAAATAAATCAGTAAATAAATCATCAGCCATTCCTGCCCTCTGAAAGGCTTGGAAATAGAGTGTTTGTTGCGCCGACAGAGAAGTAAAAGTGCCCAGTGCTTCCATGATGTCTGAGCAGGATTCCATTGTACCAAGGAGGAAGGCATGGTGGAGGGGCCAGAGGAAGTCAGTGGGTTGGCATGGGAGACTGCCTTTCAGCAACTATCATAGAGCAGGACAATCTACGTTCTGTCCCTTCTGTTACTGAGAGTTTACATCATGGTGACAACAGTAAAGTCCTAGGTGGAAATGGATTTACCTTCCCACAAGAGGGCTAAGTGCATTGATATCCTTGAAGGAAAGGGGCAAAGCACTAGTA
Source organism: Dermochelys coriacea (assembly GCF_009764565.3). Lineage (NCBI taxonomy): Eukaryota > Metazoa > Chordata > Testudines > Dermochelyidae > Dermochelys > Dermochelys coriacea. The sequence goes on along the minus strand of NC_050089.1, from coordinate 15,677,133 downwards.
GACCAGACCATTTGAGCACCTGTCTTCACTTCCAGTTTTTAACCCAGGGGATCCTTGGCCAAGAATTTTGCAAAAGGGACAAATGATTTTGAATGCCTTGATTTTTTTTCTCTTGCTGTCAGGGCACTTCCTTGTGGACACACCTGGGGATTAGCTCCATTTGAGGTCTGACACCCCCCCTTCTGATGGTTGTTCACACTTCATCCCTCCCCCGCCCCTCTCTCTCCCAGACTCAAAGTGCTCCCTCTCCAGGACTCAGCCCTCTGGCCAGGATACTGTACAGCCCCCCCTCCAGGACCTCAAAGTCCCACTGGACTAACTGTCCACATGCCATTCCAGACAGTCTTCTGCTCCAGGGTCAGATACTGCACCACTTCCTTAGCAACCTGCTTGCTTCCAGATCCTGTCACGACTTCCCTGGGTGCCTTCCTACTTTTCTATCTTCTGGCTCTCTCTGGGTTTGCCAGCCCAAACTGTCTCCTCCCAGGGAGTAATTGCAGACTACTTCCTGTCTCTCTGACTTCTTGCCAGACTCTGTACCCCCAAACAAACCTCCAGTCTCCTAGGGAATGACTGCAGACTGTGTCCCCTTCTGTTCTCAGTTTCTTCCCTTTATTCAGGCCCCACCTGCGCATTCACAGCTGAACTTTATCTTCCATTAGGCTTTATTGACCTCTGGCTCTCCTCCAGGTATAGCATATAAGGTTAATTGACCTAATTTAACCTACTGGTGCACACCCCATTACACTACCCAACTCAAGAGACTTTTCAAGGAGACTCATTTCAGAAAGTGGTGAGCACCCCTTGTTCTGAGCATTGGCTCCCTTTTGAGCATCCAAAAACAGGCCCTTAAAATCACTTTTGCATTTTTGAAAATTGTATCGTAATGCCTAAGTCACATTTACAAAAGTGACTTAGGTACTTAGGGCTGGATTGTCAAAGGTATTTAGGCGCCTAGTGGAATTTACAAAAGTGCCTAAGCAGGACTTAAAGCCTATTGAAATCAACCTTACCTGCTTAGTGCTTTTGAAAAATCACAGTAGATGCCTAACTGCATCTCCAGGCACCTAAATACCTTTGAAAGTCTGGCCTTGGGTGCCTACATTCCACTGCCTTTCAGGGACAGTCAGGCCCTTAAGTGCCTAAATCACTTAGAAATGGGAGTTAGGCTCCCAAGTCACTTAGTTACTGCTGCATATTTTAACCCTTTTATTTATCAGTGAGGCTTGTTAATAATTCTATGTATCTGCCTGTCCCCCATGAAATCGGAGACACCCATCTTCTTTGATCGTGTACTTGCAGCAGGCTTGGAATGGAAATGACTTCTACAGTACCTGGAAGGGAAAGCTGAAGCTGATGTATGATAACCTGGCTGCATTACCAAAAGGCATAAAATAATACAAGAAGTTATTTTTCAGCCAATGTGCTGACAGCACTATTTTTGTTTCTTAACTGAAAATGATGTATGAATTACCCCCAACCTAAAGCCTGAAATATGCATTGTAGACTGTATCTTCCTGAGTTTTATTTGGGCTGTAAAGTGGTACCTTTATTACTTTTCTCTCCCGAGCTTCCTTAAATGAAGCTAGATTTGAAAGTGAAATATTTATTATATTTCAGAAGAGGGATTACATCTTAGTTGGGGGGGGGAGGAATATGTTAATCTGCAGGGCAGCTAGAAAATGGTCTCTTGGTGGTGAAAAATGGCCTGTGTGTGTGTGTGTGTGTGTGAAGCACTGGGCAGCTGCCCTCAAAGGGGGAATTTAACAGGGTGTGTGCACTGGGATTCGGTTTGAGATATAGCCACCTTATGTCTATCAATCTCATTTGCAGGGTGGTAGTTATAACAGGGTTAATACCAAATATCAGAAAGGATTGAGGAGGGTGCTGTGGTCAAAGCATAGGATCAGGTGCCAGGTCTCCTGGGTTCTACACCTGGCTCTGTCACCATCTTCCAGTGAGATCCTTCATGAGCAGTTCACCTCTGTTGCATCTCCCAAGATTGGGCCCAGTAACCAATACCAGGTATAATCAATGTAAAATAAATGCTTTCCCCTCCTTTCACACCTTTCACCTCAGGATCTCAAAATGCTCTACAGACACTCGTTAAAACCTAACTACGCCCCTGTATTATCTATATTTGACTAATGGGGTCACAGAGTCAACCAGCAAGTAAGGGATTTGCTGTGACCATTAGTATATACTCTCCCTCCCAATGGAGGGAAAGGGCTTGGTGGCTGGATATTCTGTAATAAAGGCCCTTGGTCATCCCAGTCCGAGCCCTCAAATTGAGTGAGTTCAGGTGCTCAGATACCACAACAATGGGTGCTGCAGAAAGACCCAGAATAGGCTAGAAGGAGCACAGTTCCCCTTTAAAGAAATCAGCTTGCAGTCAAATCTTCTGAAGCGTTCACTAACTTTGGTTTCAGAGTAGCAGCCGTGTTAGTCTGTATTCGCAAAAAGAAAAGGAGGACTTGTGGCACCTTAGAGACTAACAAATTTATTTGAGCATAAGCTTTCGTGAGCTACAGCTTCATGCAACCGATGAAGTAAGCTGTAGCTCACGAAAGCTTATGCTCAAATAAATTTGTTAGTCTCTAAGGTGCCACAAGTACTCCTTTTCTTTTCACTAACTTTGGGTGATTCACGTTTGTGGGGTGCCCAAACTCAGACACATTGGGCTTGGTTTTCAGCAGCGCCGGGCACCTGGATCTGCCACTAGAGCAGTGGCTCCTCAGCCCACCTCATGGTCAGTTACAAAGTGGCTCTAGTAAGTCACCCCAGGCTCTCAGAACTAGAGAACACTTCGGCAAATGTGGCCCTTAGCATGCATGCTTGAAGGATGCAAAGACAGAGGAATTCCCTTGTTGAATGTTCCCCACTGATAGAACCAGCCCTTTCCGATGCCACAAGAATAGATGGCCCAGAATCCAGAGCAAAAGTCACCTTAAGCCTCTCTGTGCAGTTACAAACCTCTTTTTTATAAGCAACACCTTCTTTGGACAGTTCAGATATAAATTCAAAACCATGCCATTTTCACCCAGGGCTACACGGTGATGGCACATTCATCGTGAGAGATGGCAGGCCGTACTGATCAGTGACACAGACAGCAAAACTGGCTTCTGCCTTTTCTGACATCCAGATGCAGGAATTGAGAAAAATATTGTGTCTCTGGAGACAGAGAGTCCTCACGGAGTGACATTTTCTCTGCCTGATTTATTGCTTTGCACCTGTTGCCAAGCAATGAGGTGTGAGCCTGCCAGACTGTTTACAGTGCAGAGTTGGAGCCTGAGGAGAATTCGCATTGTTCATCACTCAGGGATAGAAATTTAGAAATTCAGTTCAGATTTCCAGAGGTGGACAAAATGTCCAATAATGCCACTTTGTGGGGCTTGCATTGCTTGCTCTAGTGGAGGGGAGGGAGGAAGGACACAAAACAAACAACCAAAAAACTTCCAGATGTGGTTTCCCAGGAGCAAACTTTGTGTACCAGTTGTTATTGCTAATTAATGCTTCATATGTGCAAATTCTCTCTGCCCATGGCTCCAAGCACCATGCCCAATGCCACTTTTGGAAATGAAAGGCCAGATCCTCTTCAGCCCCCTTGAGTACTACGTTACACAGAGGCTGTGCCAATGCCAGCTTGGCAGACATGAAAAGAGCATGTGTCCGAAGTGTCCTTTACACACCCTGGTGATCCAGAGCTGCCAGAACTGACCCTTGGGAGACCTGGGACCAACATGGCTCCAACACTGCTGCTAATAGCATAGAATGAGTTTTAGCAGCCCTATGGCTACTCTATGTGCGACAATTTGGGCCTGTACAGCTAAGCTCCAGGTGTCTTAAATCCAGTTTTGGCCTCGTTTCTCAGTTTGGTCATGAATACAACTCTGCTGGGTTAGTGGAGCTGGGTAAAAATTAATTGAAATTAAACAAACTCCCAAAATTATTAACATTTTTAAAATTATTGAAGTTCCTATCAGTTCCCATTTAACTCAGCTATGGTTTTCAAAACCACAGTGAGAAACATGTGCAATTGAAATTGTATCTTGCCAAACCCTGGTACTTTTTAATATGAATACCATTTGTTTAAAAATAGAAATATGCCGCTTTCCAACAGCAAGAATGAACCAAGCTATTAAAGGATTAGGATTTTGTGATTTCAGACCTATTGTACTCTTAGTATTTCTTGGTGCATTGACGTAGAGTGCATAATATAGTGAATAATACTGTTGGTTTCTGCTGTTCCAAACAGTACAATGGAGAATTAATTGAATCAAAATAATTACAGCTGAGGAGAGAGAGGTAGCATTTCAGAGTATTTTGTGACACGGGAGACTAGGTGTTCTGAGTGCACACGAGAAAAACTCCCCATCTTTCTGTAGAAAAGATTTTGGGCCTGATTCTCCCCTGCTTTGTGGAGTCATTTAGACCTGGGCAAAGGGGGCAAGTGAAGGGAAAGGTCTAATTCATTAGCATTGTCCACACACTTTGCTTCCAGTTTGCATAGGGGCAAGGCAGTAGCTACAAAGGTGATATCACAGGCGGTTCAGTGATAGAAAGAAAAATAACCAGGAAGAGGTCCGATGTTTGTGCAGAATTTTGTAGGCATGCTCCACAACCTCTCCATCCTGCTCCCTGTTGATGTGCCATTAATTGAACCTCCTCAAGATTTTCCTCCTGCCTTTTAATCCATCCTTAGCTCCTTCTGCTTTCAGGGTGAAATTCACTCCCCTAAGGACTTAAGCAATGCATTGACTTTTTTCTGGACTTCTGCATAGGGCTGAATTTCATTCTTAGAGCAATCTTTCTCCACAATTCCTACCTTTCCTCTTCCTTCCAATTCCATAGAGATTTTTTCTCAGATGAGGTTTGGATACGAGACCTTTGGCTCAGTCCCAAGCATTGCCCAGTTAGTGGTCACCCACACATATATAGCACCATCTCATTTTTTAGTGTTCCCCCACCCCCCCAACCCAATCATAAACATATGGCTCTGACTCCCACATTGCACGCAGCCTGGCAGTTCAAAGGGAGATCCACCTCTCTGTTCTTTGAAGCCTATGGCCAATGAAATCAGATGATTCTGGCCCTGCAAGCAATACTTTGTTAACAAGTTTTCAGAAACTAGGGAGAGGTGTGGGGGGGAAGCAATCTATACTTCCTGTTTTTAGTTTTTGGCCTTTTCTGCCTCCAGTAAAATTTTCTTGCCTTGTAAGTTTCCTTCACCTTATTCATTATCATTTGTTTTATTTTACCTATTTTGTTTTTTTTTCCATCTAGGTAAAGTCAAGAATGAGGTGGAGGGAAGGATTGCTTGTGATTTGGTCGGGATCTGTGATTTTTTCTTCTCATAGTTGTTAGAAGTCTCTCCTCTCTCACTGGATGGTCTGAGCAGAGACTCTGAATCACACATCCACAGGCATTCAATAGGGCATATTCCTCCTTCCATTTCTGCTGCAGAGTGAAAACCATTTGCCAGACAGAGAATTCCTCTGTACTCATGAGGGAAATGTAACATACAACGGCAGCTGTGTGCCATTATCTGAAACCTCAAAATATCCTTTGCACCTCATCCAGGTGTCCCGAGCTTTGAGAAATGCTACCTTACATTTTAGCTCACTTACTTTTTCATGAGCCTGTCTCACATTTCACCTTCATTCACATCTGGTGCTGTCTCCTGGGCCAGCGGCATGGGTTCTCAAACTTCAGGTTTCACAAAGCCAGCTGATCCTTATGGGTTCCAGAAGGCCGCCCCACTCATCTCATAATTGCTGAAATGCATTGTGGGCTAGATCCTCAGCTGGTGTAGATCAGGGTAGCTTAGCTAAAATTGCTATGCTGATTTACACCACTGTGGACTCACCCTATGAGTTGTTCCCTTTCTTTGAAGCATTAGGCATTGGCCCACTGCTGAAAGAATTAGATTAGATTAAATGGAATAATGAACTGATCTGCTATAGCAGTTACTGTCATGGTCTTGGGAGGGTCTTATGTTTCCTAAGAGGTTTACTTCTCAGGAGGGGTATTCATGGACCACAAGCTATTTCATTATTACTTTAAGGGGTTCTCAAAATATAGAGATGAGGCCAGGAGCATAGAGTGGCTGGGGAGCTAAAATGCGACCAGAATCCTGTAGTACAGGAGGCTGCTAGACAGAACGGAAGCCTAACAGCAGAGCTGTGATGCTGGAACAGTGCAGGTATTACGGGCTCAAAGAAGTTATTGAAAAAGCTGGGGATGTAGATGGGACAGTAGGACTGGAAGAGGAGTGGGTGCTGCAGAGCAAGATGGAGGTGTATTGGCAATGTTGTGTGTGTGAGAAGCTTACAAAGCACCTGGTAATATTCAGCGATCACCACACTGACGTAAATTAAATTATGTCCGATCTCTAACTAGAACCTTATGGTCTATCCTGCTGCTGACGTTCCCATGGACAGGAGCAGTATGAGACCGTCCGTCATCCAGCTGAAATAATCACTGAGTAGCCTGAACTCCATTTGTTTTCCTTAGGAGCTACCACTGGCTTTGAAAAGCCGGGAGCTGTTGAAAAAGAACTGGGGTGGGAGCTTCGCAACTGGCCAAATTATTGAATTGGAACTGCAGATCCCAAAGGAACAGCAGGGAACTGTGAACTGAATTCCTTCATTTTTCTGAGATTATCTGGCTCAGCTCTCCAGCAGAACTGCCTCCTCCCCACCTCACTCCTCAGCCCCAAGGTGATTTTCAGATGTCTAGTAGATTATGCATTTGTGATATGTCTGTGCATGTATTTCTCTCTTTAAATGGTGTTTGATGATTTGTTTGTCCTTTGGAGTCTTTTTTTTCTTTACTTCCTGAGATAAGTTAATCTTCCAGCATGCCTTCAGGGGAGATATATATGTATATCTCCCCTACTATTCATAAATTGAGATTAAAAATTAGTAAGGAGAACAATGTAGCCTAGCTGTTAGCTTTTCAGCTGCATGGGCAGATGCTTATGATCCTGCCTGCATTATTTAGCACTGTGGAGCATGGGATGCTCCGTAGCTTCACCCATCCCCTTTTTGCATTGTGCCCAATGTCAGAAACAACCCTGAGAGGCAAAGGACATGATTCTCATCTGGTGTAAATGGGTGCAGTTCCATTGACTTCAGCGAACCTTCGTCCAATTATACCAGCTGAGAATCTGGCCCAAAATTTGGTACTGGATTTCAAATGCACTGCCATTCCCACTTCCCAGTGTTCAGATCTAGAGGCCAGTTTGCGTTTATTTCTACTTAAAAACACATTTGTTGCAATGTCAGTGAAGTAGGGCTGATTTTCTATCCTTTTCCAAAGGCCACGTCACAAGTATAAGGACATTTCACTCTGTCATTTAGGACTTTTCACCTGGCAACTAATCCAAAAGCCCATTAAAGTGATGGAAAGATCCATTGATTTCAGTGATCTTTGGACTAAGTCTTTGGAGCTTGAGATCAAGTAAGTCTAATGGGAACAGGCAAATATAAAACAGGCAAAATAAAAATACATTCTGTGGGGGAAATTCCCCTATTCAGAGGCCTAGCAGCCACTTAAATTCCACTTTATTCTTCAAAATAAGTCTTTAGTAGAATTTGATAGGCCACGTGCTGTGACCGTGCACAGATGGGATAAGCACCCTATGCTCCTGTAAAGTCTGCCTTGTCTCTTAGTAGCAGTTGGCACCCTGTTATCTGTACAAATCTCTAGGCTGGGTATTTTCTATCTAGCCCATATATTTGGGGCCACCTGCATGACTGCCCTTTTGCCTGACTCCAATTTCTGATTTGTCATTGGAGAAAAATGAAAGAGAGAGGAAGAAAAATAAAGACATCCGGACATGCCCCTAGAGGCTTCAGGAGAAGGTTCCCATTGGAAAGCAGCCCCTGTGGAGATCAGGTTCACTCCGCATTGGTAGCATGACGCCTGTCATCTCCAGCATGTCTCAATCTCTCTCTCTCCAGTGGCCAGAAAATTTCTTCAGACAAACTTGAATTGCTTTAAATATTAAAGGATTAAGTTAAAACAAGCATATCTATGAAAGATTTGTGTATGAGAGACAAGGATTAGATCCCCATTGACTTGAAAGCTTTATTCAGGGCGGCCTGCTGGAGACACTTATGCATCTTTTACATTCATGAGAGTTCGGTTTGTGCTTTTTTTGTTTTCTGATGCTGTTGCAACCCAGGGCAAAATTCTCCCCACATCTGCCCACTGTGTCTGTCTCCAGAATGTTCTGCACTGTCACTAAGTATAGGAAATTCCCTCTCTGGCATTTGCTTTCTCATGATGGCTCAGGTATTGGCCACTGGCAGGAGTTGGATACCTGAGTGCATGGAGACTAGATGGGCTTGTGGTTTTTTGATGTGTTATGGTTGAAGGGAGCTTTCTAGACTATGTGGGACATTGGGCTAAAGCAGTATGGCTGGAGACAGGTTACTAAACTAGATGGGATTGTGAAGGTTCTTGGGGTACCCAGGACCTGTTAGCCCTTGCCTCCAGCATGACACAGAGAACCCAGATATTAAAGCACTGATAGCTACTGGAGGGTATTCTGATTAAAATTCCACCCCTAAATTGCAAGGAAGGTTGGGTGTAATCTCTCTGCCTCTGATAGAATCATGTAGCCTCTTTGGTAGTCAACCCTGCCAGAGATGCGTTATCCATGGGGGACTGTAAAACACTTCTGCAAAGTAAAGTATTTCCTTTGGAATAGGCCAGGTTTCAGGGTGAGTTAGCTTAAAAAAAATTCTTAGTGGAGAGCTAGGAATGGGAAGCTATGTTGGAAGAATAGTGTCTGACTCAACGGGAAAATAAATATACAGTGGGCATTTCACTTCTCTGCAAAGGCCAACATGAGGTCCCAGTCCAAGGGCTTAAATGAGATTAAATAGTCCATCAGCTTTGTTTTAGCACTCTGGCCGGGGGCAATTTTCACCTAGAGTGGCTGAGTGGTAGCTGACTCGTAAATTATTTTTGTAGTGACTTGTTGAGATGTTAGCAGATTATTATTATTTCAATTGCAATAGGAGCCCAAATGCTCTTTCCAAACAGATAGGAAGAAACTGCCCCAATGTACTTACAATACTATCTGTTGGTACAAAAAGAATGGAATCATTTTTCATCAGAACATGCAGTTCAGCTTAAATCATGTCAATTTTGCCAAAATTTTGTTTTAGAGACTCAAAGGTTTTGAAGATGTCAAAACATTTGTTTTGACATTTTTAGTATAAAATGTTTTGATTTTTCATTTTGCAATCACTTATGCTTTGAAATATTTTTATATTTTACATATTATAATACAACCTTTATAAAAAGTCAACATCAAACCAAAATGTTTTGGACGGTCCAAAACTAATTGGGAGTGGGGGAGGGGCGACACTTTCCTTCCTGGAGAATCTTGAAAATTTCAGGTCTTGTTCTGATTCAGAATAATGCCAGATTTTGAAATCTCAAACTCCTTTGTGAAATGAAATTTCTGTCCTCCACACAACTCTGCTTACAGCTATTTCCTCTGGTGTTCCACAACCATAGGGGAACTCTCTAGAGTATCTGGGCAGCATCTTGCAAGTACTGTGTGTGCTGAATGCCTGAGATTCTTTTTCTGACATCATGAGGGACATGAAGTCAGGCTGAATTTTTCTGGTCCCTAAACATTCTAATGAGATGACATTCATATGTAAGGAAATGTCACCTCCAGTGTTAGTTATTATAAATCACTCTTTGCTGGATATGGTGTTACAATATATAGCAATTTTTTTCCTTGTGAATTTAGTTCATTTAGAAATGAACAGAGGTTACCTACAGTACATATTGGAATGGAACATTCTATAATCAACAAAACCTGAGCCTTAGCACTTTTAGCTTGTCTTGGTGACAGATGAAAAATGGATAGCAGAATAGCAAGTTCAGAAGTTGGCAAAGGTTCAGACTCTCGGCCAGTTGCATTCTGGTTGCCCTTGTTGCTGAGCAATATTCTCAGCTCCCCACCCTTTGCACTAGAATTTATTTGTGTGTGTGTGTGTGTGTGTGCGTGTGTCTGTGTTTAAAGCTCATTGTTTCTCAAGAGCAATTATTCAGGATGCAGCCAAAACATGTGTTCTCTAATTAGAGGGAGACATTTACTTCATGTGCAAGGAAAAAAAAATGCAGCCTTTCAGTCTCTTTGACTAGATATTTCTTTCATTGAAGATCCTCTTTGATTTTCTTTCATCTGAATCCCCCTCATTTTCCTTCAAGGAGCCTTTACTCCTTCCCCCACCTTTTTTCTTGCATTCTTTCTCAGAGCCCTTTTTATCTTTATCTTCCTGTTTACAGATGCCAGTCATCTACCTCTCTCATCTCCACTGCCTCCTATTTCAGGCCTCTCCTCTGAGTCCTTCTTTTACCTTTCCCGGCTACCACTCAGCCTTTCCACTTGGCTGCACTAACCAGATTTGTGGTACTTGGTGCATCTGTCATGGTCTTGTGATCATGCCACTGCTGCTTGCCTGCTATTTCCTCATTTCTCTTGCTGTGTTGCCACCTGCCTGCCTGAGGATAGTCTGACTGGCTGGTTCTGAAACAAATGCCACTGCAGCCCCTCCTTCATCCAGTCTTCAGGGAACTGTGAGTCAATGGAACTTGCACCTCAGATCGTTCCATTCCAATAGGAAATGGCAGACCTGTGATTGTGCTCCAGTGAGTCTGCAATGGAAAAAGTTCAGCACGGGGACAGCATGCTGCTATTCTTCTTCTGAATTATTTACTTGTATTCCTGCAGCACTCAGACGCCCCAGTCACAGACAAGCACAAAATGAAAAGATCATCCCTGCCGCAAAGAGCTTCCAATCTTGGTATATCTTGCTCTTGATACTGTCTTGCATGACCATCTCGTAAACAAACTAGGGAAATACAACCTAGATGGAGTTACAATAAGGTGGGTGCAAAACTGGTTGGAAAACTGTTCCCAGAGAGCAGTTATCAGTGGTTCACAGTCAAGTTGGAAGGGCATATCGATGGGGTCCCACAGGGATCAGTTCTGGGTCTGTTTCTGTTCAATATCTTCATCAGTGATTTTGATAATGGAATGGAGAGTCCACTGATAAAGTTTGTGGGAGGTACCAAGCAGGGAAGGTTTGCAAGTACCTTGGAGGATAGGATTAAAATTCAAAATAATCTGGACAAACTGCACAAAGAGTCTGAAATAACTAGGATGAAATTCAATAAGGACAAATGCAAAGTATTCCATTTAGGAAGGAACAATCAGTTGCACACATACAAAATGGGAAATGACTGTCTAGGAAGGAGTACTGTGGAAAGGGATCTGGGGGTCATACTGGATCACAAGCTAAATATGACTCAACAGTGTAACACTGTGGCAAAAAAAGCAAACATCATTCTGGGATATATTAGCAGGAGCATTGTAAGCAAGACATGAGAAGTAATTCTTCTGCTCTACTCTGCGCTGATTACGCCTCAACTGGAGTATTGTGTCCAGTTCTGGGCGCCACATTTCAAGAAAGATGTTGCCAAATTGGAGAGAGTCCAGAGAAGGGCAACAAAAATGATTAAAGGTCTAGAAAAAACATGAGTTATGAGGGAAGACTGAAAAAAATGGGTTTGTTTAATGTGGAGAAGAGAAGTTGGAGAGGGGACATAACAGTTTTCAAGTACATAAAAGGTTGTATTAAGGAGGAGGAAGAAAAATTGTTCTCTTTAACGTCTGAGGACAGAACAAGAGGCTTAAATTGCAGCAAGGGAGGTTTAGGTTGGACATTAGAAAAATCTTCCTGTTAGGGTGGTTAAGCACTGGAATAAATTGTCTCGGGAGGTTGTGTAATCTCTGTCATTGGAGATTTTTAAGGGCAAGTTAGACAAACACCTGTGGGGGATGGTCTAGATAATACTTAGTCCTGCCATGAGCACAGGGGACTGGACTAGATGACCTCTTGAGGTCCCTTCCAGCTCTCTGATTCTGTGATTCTATAAAGGGCTTGTTTGGAAAATTTAATAATTGGGTGATGGAAGCTGGCATCATGGGCCAATCTGAGGTGGGAGTCAACATCTTAATAGTGAATGAGAGATGATCAGTAGGATGGGGATAAGCCATGAAGCCCATGAAACGGAAGACAAGTAGCTTATGTTTTAAGCAATACAGAAGGGTGGCAGTGGAGGCATGCAAAGAGACAGGTGACATGGTCCAAGTGATGGGCTAGGAAAATGATGTTTACAGCGGCATTCTGAATGGATATGAGCGGGGCAAGGTTGCATTTGTCAAGGCCAGAGCAAAGGCTGTTGCTCTCTGCTGGACTTGGATGCTCACCCCTCTGTAACTGCAGTGTGCAAGTTGTGCACTCACTGAATATGCCTTTGTAGATGCTTAGCTTCCAGAAATAGCAGTGCAATTTCACAGCAAATACATCATTTCAGCACCGATGTGGCACTATCTCGTCTTGCAGAGGCTGCTGGTGGCTGTTGTCCTTTCCTTTGTCATTCCCTATCTCTGTATATTCACATATCCCATCCAGGACCAGTTCTATGGGCTTTTCATGGCAGCTCCAGGAGTCAGGGAGGAAGCCCTATATTCTTTTTTTGCAGTAGATGAAACAATATGGAACTTCACTCTCCTAGTGCCTCTTCCACAGTGTCTCTCCAAGCCCAGTATTGACTTCACCTTCCAAGCTATCAGATCATCCAATGCTAGTTAGAGTTAGAAATCACAGATATAGTGTGACTATGTTCAGTGGATGGCTAACAAACACCCTTAAAGCTCCTTAGCATTAGAACAGAGCTGTCAAGGTCTGAAGATTGCCAAGGGGCAATTTGTTGAGTGAGACATACATTTTTAATAAACTATATTTTACTTCAGTGATAGGCAAGTTATTAAGCAGTTTGACAGAGAGTGGCAAGAAGAAATGGAAGCGTACCTTCAAGGTAGACTATTTTGGGCAGATAAGGAAAAAAATCAGCGGGCTGGCAGCTATGAAAACAGAAGTGCAAATAAAGATATGATGCTTCTACTTACATGCACATAAGGTAGATACTGCTAATAAAGTGGGGAGTTGTGGAAATTACGTTGTGTGTAACTTCAATGTCCTGAAAATGGGCACACCACCAAAAGGACCACCTGCAGAAGAACCTGCTGGGGAGAAAGTGCTAATTCACGGCTTCCTTATGCTAATTCAGAACAGAATTTTATAGAGTTTGGGGATTTATTTCCAACATTTGATTGGAACTGATAATAGGAAGGATCTTGAGGTTTTATAGTGCCACTCCTCCAAAAGACTTGGAGAGCACTTTGCAATCTTTACGAACCATTGTACAATTAGCTACTGTTGGTCCAATATAAATAATAACCAATAAGAAAATACCAGGGATCTTGATCTCTTTGGTGTGAAAAGTACTATATAAAAGCTAGGTTTTATTGTTATAAGAACCACATACACCTGCTACTGAAATGCAGCCACCTCTGGCGTGAAACACAGCAGCTGTTTAACTCATGCCCAATAACTTACACAACACTTTAGAACAAGAGGTGAAGAATCCTGTATGTAGTGAGAGTCAAGAAGGAATTTAAGAAATCAGAATGTGATTTGTCCTAGTTGGAATTTTGCCAGGAGTTCCAGATTAATACCTTTTGTCCTGCCAAAAGAACAATGGGATTATTTGTGCCCTTGGTCAGGAAGAGGCTGTTTTTTATTTCTCATCTCTGAAGCACAGAACTCCATATGGTGTCCCTCCCTCCTTGAGCCTTTAATGAAAACACTCTGTGGGAAATGAGCCTTCTGATATTACCTGAATAGAAACACTCTCTGCTTTTTGACTTTTGTACTTTGCATAATGTGGCTTTCTGGGAGATGGGGAAATTGGAGACAATACTCTTTCTTTTGCTAGGTGACAGTCAGGGGGAAGAGAGCCAGGACTCTGGTTAACAATGTGAGACTCTGGCTCTCATCACTGTCAATCAGAATTCTTAACCTCATTCCTTTCTGCAGCAAGTGCCCTTGAGCCTGTTTGCATTTTTATTCCAAGGCTTTCACGGAGAATGCAAACAGGCATAAGGGAGCGAGTTAGTCGCACGAATACGCAACCCCTTCTGTGGTGGTTCTTTCGTGATATGGTGGAGACTACGATACAATTGGAACTGGCAACATCCTGAAATCTGAGGTTTCTCCTCCCTCAGAGGGATCATTTATAAACATCCAGGTCCCCACCCTTATGCCACCATGAGCACACACACAAAATGGAGTTTCCTTATCTCAGAAACTAACACAAACCAAGACATAAGTAAGGATTGGCATTTTCTAGATTGTCATTGCATTAAACATTTAGGTTGATGTGCGTGTGTGCACATGTGCGTGCACATACACACACACACCTCTCTCTATATATGTAGGGCCAGAGCCTCAGCTACTGTAAATCAGTGTCATTCCCTTGAAGTGAATGGAGAAATACTAATTTACACAAGCTGAGGATCAGGTCCAACCTACATGTGTTTTGCATAGAATGTGAAGTAAGGAAGGTTTTATTATCTTAAGGTTTCACATGTGTGAAACTGGCCCCTTTGAGAGTTTCTTAGCCCAGCTCCTCAAAGGGATTTAAACTCCTAATGGCCATTGAAATAATTAGATGTGAGGAGCCTACATACCTTTGAGGATCTTGCCCAAAGTTTCCAGATTTTGAAAGTGCCTGAAAACAGTAAAATGTGATGCATTGTTGCAATTAATATTCTAGCTTATACCTGTAAAAACATCTTGAGACTAGAACTGGTAAAACTGTCAATTTATTTTAGAGAAAAAAAATAAAATGGTTGTTTCTAATTTTCTGGGTTCTTTCTGCAAAAGCTGAAAAATGTTGGGTTTCTGAACTGAATTTTTTTCAGGGTTTTTCACCAAAAAAATGGTTTAAAAGAAACTTTTTTTATGACCAAAAGGCTGTTTCCTGTTGAAAACTTTTGAACATCTCTACTAAAGAGCTATGATGCCTTATGAAGTGGAGATGGTCTGCATTCATATTTGGGTCCTTGGAGTCTCCTTTCTGAGTGCAAATATAAATAAAACATTTGTTAATGGAAGCTAAACTGAGGCTATGTTCTTCAGAACAACGTCTGAGGTGTATACTGCTAGCTAGTGCTGTAGTTGCCCAGAGGAGAGCAATCTGCCATTGCAATCTATTTTCCGAATGCAGGGAAGAGAAAATTAAACATGACTCAAAGGCAGAGAGTATAAACTTGCAATGCTTTTGGAGATCAAGAATGTTAAAATAAATCCTCCAGCAAAAAAAGAAACAACCCTCCCTCCACCCCCAAAAACCCCACAGGTGATGACTATAAGTAATAACAGGGGATCTTTCTCATTCCCCCCATCACCACAGGAGTGAGTTTCCTACATAATTACTTGCAAATATATACTGCAGGGGGAAGTAGGTTTGCAAAGCAAAAATGAAGAAAGATGGCCTTGCAGTTAAAGAATTAAATTGAGACTCAGGAAATGTGGGTTTTCTTCTTGGCACTTCCACATTCCTTGTGTGCCTTGGGCAAGTCACGTAGATTGAGATATTTTAAGGGCAGCTGGGCACTAATATGGTCCTTTGGAAATCTCTGTCTCCATGTCTCTGTGCCTCAGTTCCCTATCTGTAAAATTGGGATAATAAGCCTGGCCTACCTCACAGGGGCATGGTGAGGTTAATGCCATCATTGCTCAAGAGGCGCTCTGATATCATGGTGATGGGAGCCATACATGTGCCTGGACAGACAGCCACAAGAATACCTGCTCAGCCAAAGAGAATGGTGACTATAGATCAGCGGTTCTCACACTGTGGGTCGGGACCCCATTTTAATGTGGTCACCAGGGCTGCCGTGAGACTTGCTGGGCCCTGGGGCCGAAGCCAAAGCTCAAGACCCACTGCCCAGAGCAGAAGCTGAAGCCTGAGGACTTCAGACCTGGGTGGTGGGGCTCAGGTTGCAGGTCTCCCGCCTGGGGTTGTAGAGTAATTTTCATTGTCAGAAGAGGGTCCCAGTCTAATGAAGTTTGAGAACCCCTGCTATAGATCACCCTGGCTTGAGGGGAAGAGGTTGGAATCTGATGCTCCCTTTCATAGGCTTGGTCTTTGTTCCCTGATGCCGGGATTTGTCTTTCCCCTATGCAGACTTCTGTATGCGTGGCATGCCTAACGCTCTAGTTAGTCTTGTGCACAGATGTTTCCTTGTCAGTTCCCCTTCTCAATGCACAGGCAAGTTGGGCTAATCACTTTCTTCTCTCTCCTGAGCTTTCCATCTAGTGCATGTATCTCACCACAGAATGGGATGATCAGTCTGGCAGCCTGTGTCTAATCTGACAGAACTGTAACATGTGAGAGAAGAACATCAAAGAACTGAATAAAGGCCCAGTCGCTTCTCTCTCTGTGTCCCTTTTGAGGATCCTCTGTGCCCTGTTCCCCTAGCAATGAGGCTTTGGAAGCAGAGCAAGGAGTTTTTTTCTCAGCCAGCACCGTTTCCTCCTACTGCAGGCACTAGCTGTCTCCTGCTGCTGGTCTTCTGGAGCGGGGTGTACGTGCACATGATGGGGAATTCACAATGGACATCAGCATCTAACTATTCATGAGACAATTAAAATTCAAGGGGTTCATATCCTGCTCTCCCTACCTCTCTAACTGTATTTTAAAGAGAGAGACAGAGCCCAGGCACTCAGGCCTGGTCATCCTATCCTCAGTACAGGACTCAAACTAGGGTGAGGAGAGGAAAGGTGGCTTGTGCAGTGCCAGGAATAAATTAGAGCAGTCTCAGGCTGCTCTAAATTATGCCAGCTGGTAAGACCCCCCTCTCCACCTTTCCTCCCCAGTGGTGGCACACAGCACAGAATCACTGGAGTAGCAGGCACAACCCCTAGGCCTGCTGTATGCTATCCAAGGACTCCCCTATATAAGGGAAATCCACAGCTGAGCTGGTAGGGCAGCTTAATGATGACTCATCTGTGTCCTACAGAGATGCAAAAGAGATGTGACACACACACACACTGACATGGGTCAAAGTTACCATAAAGATGATTCCTCTACATACATGAATCACACACAGGGCTCAAATACATTTCACTGCAATTAACTTGATTCTAAGTTTAGTGTCCTCTCAGTTGTCTTGTGCAACATTTAATTAACGCCAAATAGCCTGATGGGAGGGGCATGCAGAGACCACCATGATTCTGTTGCACTCCATGCAAATGGAAACAGGTCCTCTTCTCTTTTTCCCTCCCCACCCCCATTCTCCAAAGATGCTCACCATGCTGTATCTATCTCAATGTCATTTTCCTCAAGATGTGAGCTGGAACAAATCTGGAGCAGCTGCTTCATTTCTAAGTGTCCTTTAGGGATCCCCTCAGCAGACACTTTGCAGAATATAATGATGACATTCTAACGAGCATTGATGCACATGTTGTCATTTTTCTATATTTGCACTTCCCACAGGAGGCATAGTTCTCAAAGAGAGAGAGAGGGAGCAGAGGAAACTTTTTATGTGTAAACTTCAGTGTCTGAGCTGGGCTAGGCAGCCAAAGAATCTAATTACAAAGAATTACGAACCAGAGAGAGCCGGGGGCTGAGGATACAGAGCAGGGATTCTGGGTGAAAGATGGGCAATGTGACATTTCCTGGGTTCAGGCCACTGACTGAGGGCTGGATGCAGCTCCCTGTAAAGTCAGCGGGAGTCTTTTATTCAGGGTGAAATTCACCACTAAGCAGAGGGCTAGCATGGGGGCTGTGCGCCACTTAAGTCCTATGAGGGTATTATTTATTATTTGAATTAAGGTAATACCTACAGGCCCGCAACTGAGATCAGGGCCCCAGTGTACTATATACACACAGGAAGAGACGGTCCCTGCCCCAAAGCCCTTACAAAATCTCATTAGATAAGGTAAAGAGTGCAAGAAAAACAATGATCCCTGTTGTACAGATGGGGAGCCAAGGCAAAGGGAGAGATTAAGTGATTGGCCCAGGGCCACACAGGAATTGCACCCAAATCCCCTGAATCCCAGTCCAGTGTTTTAGCTGCAAGACCATCCTTTCCCTGAGCTATATTGGGGATGAACTTACAGTTCACTTATTGCATTGTCTTCTCAGCTTTCCCCATGAGGATGATGAATGGAGGCTATTTGGGGCCGTTGTGTTGGACATCTCTTGATCATTGCGAAAATAATTCAATGGCTACAGAAAATTATTATTATTAATATAGTTTACTGCGCACAAGATGCTCCCAATGTGTTTGGTACTTTGAAAAGAGGATCTCCGCCCCAAAAATGCATCTGAAATCAATTCTGGCCAGTTTGTCTCCAAAAGCAGAAATCGGTCCTCCTCCTCCACAGGAACTGCTGTCATAAAAAAAACAAACTAACTAAATTAAACTATCTATGCTTGGTACTTCATAATATGCACAGCTGAAACAGATAAAGTCACAGCAATGTCCTCTGTTTACCAATTTTATCGGGGGGGGGGGGGGGGTAGATTGTATCAAATAAATGTATCCAAAGATTTCTCTCTCCTCCTTTACTCCCTGCTACATTATCCAAATCTGTAGTGGATATCCAGCTGGTATGATAAGTAGTAATAAATGGTTATGCTTGTCTGTAGAAATTTTGCTGGCAAATTTCCGAACCAGATTAAAAAGTAAATTAGATTTCTTCTGGAGAGTTATTTTCAAGGGGTTTTGTCTGCTGATGTTCTTGTGCGAGACTGCAGTTTTGCCAAGGGGGAAAAGAAAAAGAAAGGGATGAAGAATTCAGCCTGCAATTATCTGACTGAACAAGGCTCTCCTGCAGAAGGCACCTAATCAGGAAAGTCTCAAATTTGCTTAAAATACAATGTACAATATAACATTTACTTATAATGTGCCTCACCTGCTCAGATAAAATTGTTTCTAGAGCCAGGCAATTGCCAAAGACAAGCCATAAAATGGAACAAATAGAATCAAATCGGGCATTAATAACAGTGGAATAAAATGAAATAAAATGCTTTCCCCCCCTCTGTTAGCAGTCTTAAATTTTTCACTGTGGAAAGTGCAGATGAATAGCAGAGCAGACTTTGTATGTGTTCCAAGCACCAGGGCAGGTAACGATAGGAGACAGACAACATACTTGTCCCTGGGCATCAGAGGGCATTGGGGAATGAAAGGGGAACATAATTGCAGCCCTGGGCACCTAGGGGTGGGAAATGAGAGGTGGATGATGAGATCATGGTGGTCTTGCTGCTTTTGCTCGCAGGGGAGAATGTGATATTTAATTGCCCATCTCTGTGAATTAATAAAACAGCTCCCCAATGGAAAAGATGGACCCTTTTCTGCCATGATGTTGTGGACAGGAAGGATGTTTGTGTGGACAAAGCATTGGGCTGGAACTCAGAAGACAGTTTCAGTTCTCTGTTTTGCCACAGATTCCCTGTGTGACCTTGGGCAAGTCATTTAACAGCTTTGTGTGTCAGTTTTCCCATCTGTAAAATGTTGATTTTCCTCTTGTCCATTTAGATTCTCTCTCTCTCATACTCCATAGCCATTCAGTGCCTAACACGATAGGACATGATCTCAGCTGGAGCCCTACGCACCACTACAATAAAAACAACAATAAATATAGTAGGGTTGTTTGTAAAACTGACCCTCCTTTTGCCTCTGTCACTTCCAAAGGCCCCTGTCTCTGCCCATGAGTGTGGGCTCCACATAAGGGCTGCTGGACGTGGGTGCGTTAACACCTTTCACAGCATCGCCAAGAGCGGTCACCCAAGAGTAACTTCAGTCTTCCCTCCTGGTACAGAGTAAGAGCCAGGCTGATCCAAGCCCTGCCAATGGGGCACGTGGCTACGTAGGAGCAGCATTGGGCTCTGACCCAGGGACGTACATTTATGGTCACAACTTCTTTGAATAAAAATCTCACCCACAAGGTAGTTTTCATAATGTTTGAATAACTTTATAAAATCACTGCCGTGAACAGAAACCCCCCAGTGCTGCAAAAGGAAAGCTTTTTCCATAGTTACATGGTTTTCCAGCCATGCGATACATACTGGTTTGTTATTATGATGCTAGGATACACATGTAGATTTGCTCATGGGTGCACTGGACTGAGAACACTGGTGAATTATTGTGTGGCTCTTCATGAGTATTGGGTTGGACCCACAGATTTATTATTGTAGGGTTACTCATAAACACTGCCTGGGCATTGTGTCTTGCTAATCTAGGGGTGCTCATAGGTGCTTAGCTTGGTTACTATGCTGGTTGTGTTGTTTTTGCTTAAAGTAAAAAGAGTATCTTGAAGAATTTATTTTGAACTTCACTCACAGCCCTAGAAATTATATAGCTTTAGCAAACACCTGGGTGTGGTTTAGACAAACCAGCTAAAGTGTACTGTACTTTTATAGTGATATAACTGCACCACACTCTGGGATTGTACTGCTTTCACTTGACCAGGCTAGTGAATGGAGTACAACTTTTATGTGTGAGGACAATGCCTTTGAGCATAAGTCCTACTGAGTTTCAATGGGACTTGTGCTCCTAAATTCCTTAGGTACTATAATAATCCTACCCTATAGGAATAACAAATGGGAGGTCAATTGTTTGCCATACCATCCTAATTTAGAAAAACAAGTGAGGTCTAGAAAGCAATACAGGATATTTCTTTGCACTGGATTATTACTTTAAGTCTGCTGGATCTACATTTGAAAGAGCCAGCGCAGTGCATGGTCCAAATGCAGATAGAGAGCGAGAGACACCAGGCAGCTCAATCTTTCTGTCGTGTTACATGTGTGGGTCTTAGACCTCAATGATTGTCCAAGGAACATCTACTTTCCTTCATTTCTAAGTTTAGCCTTTTAATGTTACCCTGAAAGAAATTAAACTCTGTTAAATGAATGGGAAAGTTTTGCCTAATTACACTGTACACCCTGCCCTGCTGCTTCTCTCTGCAGGATTATATTGGCAAATGGAAAACAACAGAAATAAAATGGGGGAAGAAAGAAAATTTCATTTAAACCCACCTGGGGAGGAAGGGTTGTGTGATGGTGAAAGCAAGGAGTCAGGACTCCTTGGTTCTATCCCATCCTCTGCCACTGTCTCGCTGTGTAACCTCGGACAACTCCTTTAATTTTTCCACAACTCAGTTTCCCCATCTGTAAAGAGAGGTTAGTAAAATGTCCCTCTCTCAGAGAGAGTCTTGGGGGCTTAGTTAGTTAATGTTTGTGAAGCAATGAGAGGTCTTTGCATGAAAGGTGCTAAAGGAAACAGCAAAGTGTTTGGTTAGAGGCATGTTCTACCAGCTCCTATGCTGGTGACTGGTAGTTTCAGCTCACCAGACCAGCAGTAAACACCAGGACCAGCATTCTGCAGGGAAATGCTGAACTGCTTACTCACCTGTGTAATGGGTGGCATGTGTGTTAATAGCATGTGGATGGGGGGGGGGATGCATGTGGGTGGATGTGCACAAGGGTGCTGATTAGATTCGGAGGCCTGGCTTCAATGGGTTTGGGTCAGATCTTTAGTGCAGGTGTAGGGAGTGGATGGTTGGTATGATTCGGTGAGTGCCCCAGACACCTGGAGTGCGTACAGTGGGCTGGTCAGTGCATGTGGGGGCCGTGTAGGCTGCTGAGCTAGTGTTGACTAGTGAAGAGTGTGGGTGGACTGGGGGGGCCATGCAGCAGGTGCAGAGGTGTCAGTAGACGTACATCTCCCAGGTCTGGATGGTGTTGGCAGAGATGGTTTGCAGGAAGGTCTGTGTGTGCTGGAGACTCCCTAGGGGATGCTGCACTAGTAACCTTGCTCCTAGGGAACACAGACCCTGTTCTCCACCACAGAGTTGGCTGGCCACACCTCTGACACCTCCTGGTCACAGATGTTGCCTTCATTTCATCTGCATGGGGGCAACCGAGGCTCCAGGCTCTGAACAGCTGCCTCACTGACCTGAGTGACGCACTCAACCCAGGTGGGCTGACTTCTTAATTGGGGTCAATCGTAAAAAGCCCTGTGACACTGGAAAGCAACTTCCTCGACGCTGACTCTGCTGCAGACAGCAGCCATCCGGGGACTGGAAGAGAGCCATGCTGCTCTCTCTCTCCCCTTCCATTCTGCTTCTTGTTGCCCGTTTTCCATTCATGTATCTCCATGCCTCTGCCCTGCAGATGGAGGGGAGTGTGTCGTTCGCTCTTCCGTGCCACACTGCCTCTCCGGGCCTTTACGGCTGACCCAGGGGAGTCATCGCCATGAATCATTCGGGACATTTCCAGGGCTCTCCCTGTCCTTGACTCACCCTGCTCATGTGATTGCTGCAAATGCCTAGAAAAGGGCCGGTACTCTGCGCTCCTGCTGCATATACAGCCAGCTCCAAGACATTCCTGGGTGTACAGGCTTTACGTGTCTCTGGAGGGGGCTGCCGCCATGAGGTAACCTCTCTGGGGTGCTCCCACGCTGAGTCACTCAGTACTGTTGTTTGGGGCTTTCAGAGTTAAATCCCAGCAGCGGTTTTCAGAGTGAACTTTGGGTTATTGCAGCCCAGCTGAGAGGTCATTAGGTGCAGCTGAGCCCAGTTAAGCTCAGAACTTCTTTATAAAGAGGCTAGGCTACATTCAGGTAGAGAGAAAATGGTGAGGGCGCTCAGAGGCCAAGCTAGGAGTTTCTAGAACTAGGAAGGTGGCTTTGCTTAGGGCAGCTGATGAGCTGCATGAAGGGAATGTAGCTAGCTGTTATGAGGGGGCTGATTTATTTGTATTCTTTGGGCTATGCAAGAGCCTTGTAAAACCAAACCTGAAAACCCGGAGAGGGCTTTTCTACTTACTCAGGGGCTCTGGAGTTTTTCTTCCAGCAGCTCAGACTCCCGCCTTGACACAAGTATGTACCACCTTCAGTCAACTCTGTATGCATGTTGTATGTAGAGTGAGTGCAGTGAAGACAGCCCAGAGTTTGCCTGCTGCATTTGTAGTAAGCACAGAGCTATACATACAGGCTGTGTACACACTCAGAATTCTGCGCACAGGCATTTGACTCAGCAAAAGTACTGGATTTATGCAATATAGTGCGAGTCACAAGCTGCTAATACTCAGTTATAAGACCTGAAAGAAAAGCTAGTTCTCTCCCACAAAGAGTGACTGTGTGAGTTTGCTCTGTTCCTGTGCAAAAATTGCATGTTCCTGTAGATTTGACACTCAAGAGAAGCTAACTGATTGGAGGCACTGGCTTTTTGCAGAAGGGTTAAATTAGTCTCTGAGCTTGCTCTACGGATATGAAATCAACTTCTGGCCAGTGGCTTAAAGAACACATTTCTAGCCTTGATGGTGAGGTAGGAGACTTTCAATCTGCCACTGATCCAGGACTGACTGTGCAAAACAAAACTGGGGAAGGGAAATCCACATTAGAAGGGAAATAAAGAAACAATATCCTTGCAGATTCTTTTGCTTTGTTCTTTTAAATGCCATCTATCTGAAGCAGTTCAGAAGTGTGGAGTGTTAGGATAAATTCTGAGATAGATGGACTAGTGGGCAGAGTGCAATGAAGAAGATAAGCCACTATATAGGAGAGCAAGTGGTTTATCACACACCAATGAGCTCCACTGTAGATGCATTTTATATTTTGTGTAGTGGTATGGGCAAACCACCCACACTACGCCAGCCAGGAAAGGGTTAGTGGCCTGCCATAGGGACAGGGGCTGAAGACAACAATACCAACTTTGGAGAAAAGGCTTTGCAGCTGGAAGGAACCCAAAGGGAGAAGGCAGGCTTCAGAGATGGGCAAAGGGGTCTTGGAGCTGAGGCAGAGAGGACCAACAGAAGGGGCTGAGCACCTTGAGCTAGAAACCCTTGAAGAGCCAGGGCTAGGAATGAATGTCACATGGCCTCAGTGTCTGTTTCTCTGTTTAAAAGATCCAACTCCAGGAACTGGGGAGTTTTGCACCTGCACAAAGCGTGGGGACTGTTTTAGACTAGTTACAGGGTGCATAGAACCTTTCTCTGTACGTTTGCATATGCATTACGGATCTATGGATAATGCTGGCAGAGTCTGACGAGCTGAAATTTCAAGAGCTGCAGCAGCAGCCCTCTTGTCAGATCCCCGTGTCAGCTTGTGACACGACTCAATCAGGGCTTGGAGACTTGCAAAACCCTTTTGCACTTTCAAGGCAAGGAAAATGCCACCTGCCCTCAGTAACAGCCTCACCACCACAAGGGAAGCTGCTGCTTCTGCCACATCGCTGTGCAATTATGTCTCTGCTTGGAGTGTTAACCAAAGCTCATCCACCCTTTCTAATTTCCCCCAGATTGAGGCACCTGAGTGTCTGAAGTGCAGAACAAAGTCAGACAGGCAGGAGCTCCTGACCAGGTCTCTGCTATTCTCTTGCTTTACTTTTCTGATGGTTTAAAACACAGACACAGTGGCTGGCCCAACATGGGTTCCATCTCAAACTCTTTTAGAATGAAGGTAGCAAATGGGCAAAGATGAAGGCTTTGGAGATTCAGTTTGAGCCATCTGTGAAAATCCAGAGACTCCTTTGAAGTTATTTGATCCTCTTGAGGTTAGAAACATCACAAGATCAGGCTACTTACCCATGAATCTTGGTTTGGCCTGAGAACAGCCTCCCTTGTGGTTATTTATTTGTGCTATTCCTGGCCTAGACCAAGAAATCCAGAGACCAGTGGAAAGATCACTGAGCTTTTCTGGCCTTTCACAAAGGTTGGGGGTTGGATCTGGGTCCTGGGTGGAGGTTCAAGTCTTGACAAAATTTTTCTGCAGTGGTTTGTTGGACCCCTTAAGGAAAGAGCTATAAACACTCAGCTGTGGACAGACTTGTTTCTAAAATATGGAGCACTTTGCAATGTTGCCTAATTAATCCTAGCAACATCCCTGAGAGGCAGGGATATATTACCCCTGTCTGATAGATGGGGAAACTGAGGCACATGTAGGTTAAATCCAAGATCAGAGAGGCTCCATCACACAGAGGCCCATTTGTGGTTCACGACTCTGTGTCAGAAGCTCTTGCTCGCCCTGACAAACTCACTACACCTAACGCAGTGTTATAATCTGTATCTAATCGATGTCAGTG
The DNA here is from genome assembly GCF_009764565.3 of Dermochelys coriacea. Lineage (NCBI taxonomy): Eukaryota > Metazoa > Chordata > Testudines > Dermochelyidae > Dermochelys > Dermochelys coriacea. The sequence continues at coordinate 15,652,102 of NC_050089.1, read as the reverse complement.
GAAAACTGATCACTCACTGATCTTTAACATACTTGTGTGATGTGTGTACGTGTTACATGTAAGAATTATGGCTATATGCTGGAATGATGCCTAAAATGTGTTGGAGCCAGGTCTGTCAGGGAGAGTTGGTAAACAGGTCTGCCCTAAACCAAGGCATGTGTTTCCTTTTCTGACTAGCCTAGTCATCAGGCAGAGACCATAAAGATCCATTTACATAGAAAGTAAACAAAGCTATCAAGCAGGGGAGAAGCCCACATGGCATCTTCTCTCCAGCAGGAGACAGAAATTTTATCTGGGCTATAAAGATGGGAGTCTGAACCTCAAGTGATAAACAATTGAATCAACTGATGATATATAACATAACTGTACTATTGAAGTATAACCAGTGAGGTGCTTTATGAAAGTCTGTGACATGCTGGTGATTTGTATGTATTGGTACTACATAAGGAATTATAGATACTCTCTTTAATAATATACTTTATAGTCTGTGGCCAAAGAAAGGGAGAAACAGATCTCTTCTTCCTCGGGCAGGAGGGAACATCACAGCTATCTGCCTGGCTCCAATGAAATTAGGCAAGGTGTGACCAAAAACAGTGGAAGCCCCATTTACACAGAAATAAGGAAGGGGATGGGAAGCTCATAGGAGAGGAAAAACTGAATGAGGTTAACCAGCCTCTTGAAACAAGGTAATTGAACTTTGGAAGATAGAAGCAAGGACAGAAGCCATCTTTGGCTTCTATCACGAGACAGATACAACAAGGGAACAGAGCTGAGAAAGATGGGTCCTTCAAACAAAGGGAGTTTGAAGTCCCTGGAAACTGAATATAGGTGAGAAATCTGTTTAGTAAAGATCTTTCACCTGGGAAGACCAGGGAAACCAGCCCCTTGTGCTTCTGAGAAAAAGAGTCAGCCATGGCTGGAAAGAAGAAAGACTGGGGGAAAAAATCTACCTTGAACAAAGACTGTAGCTTGTTAAATTAAGTCTTAGTCACTAGGAAGCATACCCTATTTTGTTTTACTTGTAATTCTTTCTGTCTTCATTCCTGAAACTTGAACTCCCTCAATTCTATGCATAAATTTGTTTTATTTTTACTATAAACCAACTGAATGCTGTGTTTTGAAGGGAAGGGTGCATTTACCTCAGTTAAATTCAGTTAAGGTGCAATTTGTTTTTGTCCCTTTAAAAGTGCAATGAACCTTATTATTTCTCTAAGTGGCCCAGGTGAGGGCTGGACCCTTCCGGGAACAATGTTCTGGGGAAATTCAGGACGGAGTGTGTTGAGGTCACTCTGCAAGTAGTAACCAAGGGTGCTGGAAGCCAGGGTGGGGCTGTTATGCTGTTGGCAGGTGGCTTGAGTCAGTGTTGCTGATCCGAGGATGTACAGTGCGCAGACACGCCGGGTGCGACCTGCAGGCCTGTTGCTGACTGTGAATCTCCCAGGGAAAGAGTGACAGTAGCAAAGCATTTGAGGTACCCAGGGTTCCAGGGCAGGCAGTGACACAATCCCGCACTGGTCTGGATTGCACCCCAGATCATAACAGTTCCCCAAATAACTCTCTGCCAATGCACCTGCATCCTGACCTGCAGTGCCCTGTGCTGTTTCAGTCCTGTCCTCCTTCCCCAGACGGGTCTATCCCCCTCCCCTGCTCTTCCAGTTTGGGGCTCCCCACATACAGTTCCGCTGATGCCCCTCAGTCCTGACCTGCAGTGCCCCCTGCTATTCCGTCCATTGCCAGTTCACCGTGCATGCAGTGTAGGAGTTATTGGCAGAACCAGGCTGGTCTGAGAAATAAGAGATCAGAAACTGTCCAGTGCATTGATAAAGAAAGGAGTATGATTTTGCTCTGAATCTCCTGCTGGATGTTTCCCAAAGGAGTGGGATTGTCCTGATTCGGCTGAGGATGCTCACTGTTAAGAGTTTCTCTGTGCCTCTCAGTCAAGACTCTTAAAGTGCATTTTCAGCATAAGGAATGATGTTTCACCCCCCACAGGGGACAGGCCATTATTATTGTTTACCCTTTCCCCTAGAGACAGGGCAGTGAGGGACTTGCCCAAGAACACACAGAAAATCAGTGGCCATTCTGAGAATAGAAACTAGGAATCCTGGCTGTGTAGCCACAAGACCACCTTTCCCTCCACAGGAGCTGTGCAAAATGCCGAAGCTCATGTGCCAGAGTAAAAAGCTCAGGAGGCAGAGGCTACGTATCCCCGACACAGTCCTGTTGAAATAAATAAATAAGCATATAGATCATTTCTGGTTCTTTTTGCTAACCCGGCCAGTCAGTGACAAAGGAGCAAGAGCCCTTTCATTGAGATAAATACAGTGTAAAGGGGTAATTAAAGTGAATAATTTCCCAGTCATAGTAGCTCTCCAAGGTTCCACTTCCCATAACGTCCTTGTATTCAAATGCGGGGGAGGAAAGGACCGTGCAAGTTTCCGAGCAGCACCAGCCTGCTATCGTTCAACATGGGGACAACTGTCTCTGAGAGGACCCCTTGTCTCCCTGTGAAGTAACCTCTAATCCGATCTGTTTAAAAAGCACAGGAGGTCTAAAAGCATCCATCTAATAACACAAATAACAATCTCATTTCCCAGTCATGGCGTGTTAGCAAGACCTTTCCCTTTTCCCTTCTCTCTGTGAAAATAGCACGGGGGAAGATTCACAGCTTTAAATTGACCTGTTAGCTTTCACCCTCAGCTGTTTTCATGCTTTCCTAAATCCAGGGAGCCAGGGTTTGGAGCTGTCATCATTGTTGGGTGGCTGACAAATCTACTTAGAAGGTGAGATACAGAAGTCACACAAGTCAGGTTTCCCAGCAAAGTGGATTTTGCAGATGCATAAGGGGAGAGGAAACTTCCTCTAATGGAACGAGGAGCCCAGAATTTCTGAAATGGCCACTGGAACAGGTGAACTGGGGGCTCACTGTCCGAGATATATGGAGCTATCCTTAGAATGCTCCATTGACTGCAAAAAGTGGCTTCCAGCTAAGATAGGCTCAATATAGATCCTCTGAGTCAGATTACAGGGGGAAAACTTGCAACTGAAACCAGTTCAGTGCCTCTCCTAGCAACTCAAAAGAGACAGCAGTTCCAGCAAAGATCAGTGCTGCCCAGCTACTACCAGTTCAGCCAAGGGCAAGTAGCTGAGTCCCTGCTGCTACCAACTCAAGCAGGGAGGAGATGTGTATCTCTTCGGGTCTCCAGTATGTAGGAAGCAGATGCAGCAAATCCAGACACAGATAGGGGATACCACAAATTAGTTAAAAGCCTCTGCAGTGCCTGCCTGATGGAAGCCATCTGGAAACCCTAAGAATGCTGGGCTTTAATTCATCCCCATTTCTACACCAAACCACTCAACAGTTTCTAAGAGCCTGGCACATGTTCTGATCTAGGTAGCATTTTTTCCCACTTCTCTTTCCTGCTCAAAGTGGAGATGCTGTAATGCAACACAGAAGGGCTGAGCTCATGGTGCCTTCAGCAGGGACCAAAACCAGAAGGGAAGATTTCATTCCAACTATTGCAAATGCAGAAGGTCGATAGAAGCATCTAACCATTTTGATACTTACATGAACTGAACCATGGCTCAGAAACATTTGAGGATCTCTAGCCATGGCACCAATCGCACAAAGCAGGTAATCACATTTCTCACGCATTGTAGAAGTCCCGTGATAACTTTTGCATTCTCCTGCCTTTGCTTGAGGCTCACTGTGTGGACAGATGACTGTTAATTAGCCATGGGCCCAGAGAACCTGGATCCTCAAGCCATTGGGGAATTCCAAATCCAGTTTGGACATCCCCCAGATTTCAGATCTGGATTCACTTTCCAAATTTCACAGCTGGCTCTTATCTCTGGAATAGCCTCAGACTCAACCACCGCCGAACTTGGAGTAAGTTCAGATCTGGGTCTGGGCTTTCATGCCACAAGCCTCATAGTCTGCTGTTCATTAAAGCCCACTGTTAACAGTTTCAGTCATTCAAAAGCCAAATGCAGCTACATTAGCTCTATGTGACAAGCAACAACACCCCAACATCATCATCAGATTCTGCAGGGTGATAGACCTTGATCCTACACATGCGCTCAGCTCTGTCCAGTGTCTGCTGTGACGGGAGCCATGGAATTAACCAGCCTTGAGCAAGATCTGCATTTGGCTGCGCCGTGCAGACGACCAGCACTGCAAACCGCCAGCTCAATGTAATTTCCCAGTGCTCCCTTTTCCCTTTGTATTACTTTATCTTCATGCAGCCTCATTATGGATGTCCTATTACTTATCATAAGAGAAAGTATGTTTCATCTTGTTTATGAACAATAAACGGTTTATATACAGCATGTTAATCATTACCCTCCACCTTAATCTAAAGTGTTAGCCCAAGCTTCAACGGGGGGCTCATTTAGATTTTATTTGTAGCAATAATACCCTTTTAAAATGCTAAATGAGCAAGCAAATGAACCTTCCTCACACTTATGAGTTTTTAAAAACATCCCTTCTTTAGTGGCTGAAGGTCATTCTTTTGGCAGATTAATGCTTAACTACTAGGCCCTGTTTATTGTCTGGGGTCAGTTCCGCTGCTCTCATAGCATATTAAAAAGTGCCTGCTCGCAACAGCAAGAACAATGCTGCTAGGTGGGGAAAAGTTAAAAGGCCCAGCAAAACATGGTGATTCACTTCTCCGGTTCTCATTTAAACTCGCTCGCCGTCATTAATGCTTTAATTTGTAGGGCATTAATGAATTTTAATCCCTATTGTGTTACAAGTAAATGGAGCTTCATCAGACCAGGTCTGCTGTGCGTCTTGCTAGTTGGTGTATGAATTACAACTGCTTTGCTCAAAGCGCTGCCAGAGAGATTTCCTGTTTGGAAGCCTGCCTGCTTAGGGGGGTGTTTATGCTAACCAGTGGCCCGATGCTGCAGATTTAAACCCCCTCCCAGAGCCCTCCATCAGTCAAGTAGGTTTGCTTTGTGTGTGTGCTCAGCTTGTTCCTATAACTGAAAGTCTCATTTGGTACCTTGTGATCCACAGACAACAGCTTTCCCATTGAGAGTTCTTTGGCCAACCAAAGGAACTCTAAACGTTTTATTTACTGCAGGCCATGCACAAAGCACCCCAGACACACAGTTCATTTCAGTCCCAGGCCAAAGTGGTGAACCCTTTACGATTGGGAGACTGGGTCATTGATCTTGCACAGCACACAAGGGGCCAGGTGTGACTTCACTGGAGTCCGTGAAGAGACATGAGTTTGGCCTGTCCTGCCAGGTTCAGCCGTGCTGCAGCCCAGACACCTAATATCCTGCTTTCTCAACCCTAGCAATGAACCACGGGTCAGCCTGCTTCAAGAATGGACAGGAAAACCAGAAGGAACTTTCATCAGTGCATTTTTTGTGTGTGACTTGAACTCTGGAGAAAGGTGCCTGTTGGAAAACCCTGGACAACTGAGTCCTCCCATTACTAAGAGGATTATGGGCACCTAGCACTCTGGTGTCTGAGCATGTCCCCTCCATGAGTAAATGCACCTTTACAACGTCCTCGCCCCCTGTGATATATGGATGTATTATCATGCACACTTTACCAATGGGGAGCTAAGGCACAAAAGTATCAAGGGACAAACAGGAAGCTTGTATCAGAGATGGGTCTTAAAACCAGATTTCCTGAGTCCCAGTTCAGAGCCTGTTCTTCCTCTGGGCAATAGTGCTCCTTCCCCCGACACGGTAATGTGATTTGAGCCTGAAGTGGAGAGAGAATCTCTCGTCAGGTGCAATGGAAGTTTCGTCTCCATTCAGTCCTTGGCTCCTTTGCCAAGACTGCCAGCAATGGGGATATGTTATAGAGCCGATTGTGTAGGTGGTTTTTATGATTAGACTCCGACCTCACCCAGAAACCGGTTTGAGACCCAAAAGACTCCGATAGAGGCCAGCCTGCCACCACCACAATCAACATGTTATTCCAAGATTTTGGTCCAAAATAACTAACCCTTCCCAGCTTCCTCACTGCTATTGGCTTGCTTCTTGCAGATGCAGCTTGGAGGCCTTTAGAACTCATTGTCAAACTGCAGGCTCTTTCTACAGCACAACTTAGGCACCTCCTTACACTGAGCTTCCAGCGAGAACCTCTTCCGTTATTCCAAAAAGTCAAGAAGCATCATCAAGCCACATCTAGATCCCAGCCTTTGACAAGTGTGGTGCTGCTTCCTTATGCCAGATGTGTCTCCTCTGATGCTATCATACATTCTTCTCGCTTCCCTTTTTGCTCTTCTTAGGAGTTTGTGTCCTGGTGATCTATGAGTTGTTTGGAGAAGGAGTAAACACTACTTATGCATTATATACATGTCTTGTCTGTTCCACTTGATCATACCATTCTTTAATATGCCCAGCGGTAGCTTTTTAGCTGCTTCTGTTTTTCCTCCATGTCTGCCTGGCATGCGCTGCGAGCCTTTTATTCTTCAAATAATTTAGATTTCATTATATCCAAAACTTTGTTTTCCACCCCACTCACCCACACAGAAAACAATACCCCCATAGCCCAGAGTGTGCCGGTGCCTGCATTTCAAAGATTTAATGGAGCTGAGGTTTGCTGAATCAGAGATCAAAGAAGAAAAGATAGATTAGTGCTCCTGAAATTCATTCCTGCACTAAGGCATCACATATGCATTATCCATTTAACCAGCTATAGGTTGGGAAGCCATGTGTGTTTATGCATGCATCTTTTTCTGTATGAAGGCATTTGTGCCGGCATGTGCATGCATCTAACTGTGTCTATCTCCGTTTAAGAGCTGGGGGGGGGAGGGTCTTTGTGAAAAGGGGGAAATCAGCTTTTCTTTACATACGTGGCTGTTGTGTTAGTCTCAGAAAATTCTTTGAAGAGGTTGGATGTTTTGACAGGAAGCCAAATCATGGACAGACAATGAGCACTGCAGGTAGACCTGTGGATAGGAGAATGAGCATTGCAAGCATTGCTCAAAAGCAATCCAACATGTTTGACAGGCTCAGCATTGGATTCTGCAGGTGCCTGGAAACCTGGCTGGATGGGACTGTGCTGCTCAGGAGAGGGGACCAAGCTGGTGTTGTCCCTCGAAGTGGACCTGATGCCAGGCTCGGGTGATGACTAACAGCTCAAGGAAACCAAGGACCCTTTCTTTTCCAAGACACAGATTCACAGTACTTTAAAAAGAAAAAAGCGTTCTGAATCCTCTCCTCCCAGCAGAGAGGGTCTGACATTGTGAGGCTGATTCATGAAAATCACTCTATGGATAGGTTTCAGAGTAGGAGCCGTGTTAGTCTGTATTCACAAAAAGAAAAGGAGTAGTTGTGGCACCTTAGAGACTGACAAATTTATTTGAGCATAAGCTTTCGTGAGCTACAGCTCACTTCATCACTCTATGGATAGTTTCAGCTCTCTGTAGCCGCAGGAGCCTTGGCCTCATCACCAAGCTCTGTTATTTTACTTGTTCTCTCTCTAGCGACACTAAATAAACCACTTGAGGTACAGTACTTAAACACACTCTGGCGTAGCTACATGTACCCCCCAATGGCCTGTTCTCTTTGGTTCCTATGCAAATGTGAAGTCCTGCATGCTACTCCCCTCTGTTTGCAGTGCAGCAAGGTGGGAATAGTTGCCGAGCTCGCGGCGCGTTCAGCGGAACAATCAGAGTGGAAAAGCAAGAGAGGGCTCACTCTGAAGGCTGCAGGCTAACCAGGAAAATGACCCCCTGCTGCCTGGCTGGGTGCAGGTAACCTAGCTCATTGAGCTGTATGCTCACCTTCTCATCAATAGGTCCTGGGTTCTCTCTAATCTAATTCACCTAACCTATCGCCGTGGCATGTGGGTTCGAGTCCCACCCTAGGGTCTTGGCTGAGCTTCTGCTGAAGTGATTTCAGGGGTCTTTCCACTAAGTTCAATGGGCTTGAGATCAGGCCTTCTGACTTGGGCTCACACAAAATGCTGACAGCACAGTTAGGCAAATGGGGTGTGGCACTCCCACACACTTTGTCCACAGAGTCTACCCAGTCAGATGGCCGCAGGGACAGAATCCAAGATCTACAGCTCAAAATACTCAAGCATCCACCCACGATTACCTGAGCAGTGGTATGGTTTCTAACATCCCAGGGCAGGTCTGGTGTTTCATCCAGTAACAGTTGCTGGATGGGAATTCCCAGCTGACAGCATTGGGTGCTGCTTCATAATTGATTCTGAGACCATAGTTTAAACTCCTGCCTCCCCCATAGAACCGTTCCCTTCTCAGGCTGGTATTGCCAGCACAGAAGAGAAGCGTATGATGGATAGGCTAAAAAACCTCCCCCAGGATCATGTATTCATATATAAAGAGTAAATGATGTTGAGAGCAGAGACACACACCTAGCCACATGAGTGCACGTGGGATGAACAAAGCGCTCTCTCTATTTGATGGAATGATTCCTTAGGGAGCCTTGAACCCAGCTGTAAATAAGAGACTTGCTGGAGTGAATCTGTCGTTCACCCATTTTCCACTCAGCCCAGGAGAGTGAGACCGTCAGTGCAGAGAGCCACTAACAGGAAACAACTTTGAGGCTATAAAGACATTTGCTCCTTGCACAGTATTTCCTCTGTTTATATTGCCAGTTGGCAAATGGCTCTCTGATGTTTTTTTCCAAAGGGCTCTGTGTGGAAAACTTTTCCAACTATGAGCAAATGCTGCTACATAAATAAATAATGCTGGGGGGAAGCCCTTAAAGCCTTGGAAATAAAAGTACTTCACTGAGAGCCGGTATGTTCTGTGCTTCTATGGTATGGGGTGGTGGTGGGTGATTGGATGCAGTTGGGGTATAATTACATAGTCAGAAATAGCAGGGAGTAAAACTTAATTTCTTTGGCTAGCTTCCCCAGTCAATGCAATAGTGAGCATGCTGCAATGGTGCTAGCCTTCCCGGGAGAATCCAGAGGAGGGCTTGAAAGCATCCCAGCTTCCCTTATTGCCCAAATCAATGTCTGCGAAATACAGCTTGACCTTACTTGGAAAGAGATGTCAAACAATTCTGGTGCTGGTTGCACATGGTTTGAGACACACACACACACACACACACACACACACCAATTTCCCCCCCCCCCCATCGATCTCTTTCATTGACCTGGTGACCTGATCTCTTTCTGGGGGAGTAAAGTGAGGTCGGGGGTGCTGGGTTTTGACATCAGTTTCCCCCAGCTATTTCTGGAAGCAAATGTGAGATGCAATGTGGTTATGAAGAAACCTCACTGACCAGCATCCGTGGGATTATTAGTGGGTCAAATGAGCCACAATAATCATATTTAGAAGTGTACAGACAAGACCTAATTATGCCTCATGATCCCCTGTGACAATCCACAGAGGCTAAAAATAATGGGACAAAACACCAATCTTGCAAAATTGTCAGGGACACCAGCATTTGTCCTGGAAATGGGGACATGCCTGAGTTTCAGGGACACATGTTCACGGAAGGTTCATTGGGAGGATGGATGGGTACCGAGCACATGGCATCAGATGTTGCTGTGCCCACCTGGCTGATGGTTTGGCCCAAGCTTTGTATTTTAGGGATGACTGAGCAAACTGTCCAAGGAGAGGAGTCTCAAGATGAGGTTGCAAAAGGTGCATAGTACCAGGGTGGGCAACAAAAGGCAAACCCATTGGTCAGTCTGCAGCCAGGGGTGCAGTGAAGAGAGCTCCCATTGCGCAAACACCAAGACTGGAAATGAAGAGAGATTTCAGTGGGTGAATGCGAAGACTGGCAGTAAAGAGTAATCCTCTTGGATTAATTGCAGGCAGTGAGGAGCAATCCCATTGGGCAGCCAGGAGCAAAGTAATCGCTGTAAAGGGATCTCACTGGCAAATCAGTGCTGGAGACAAGTGGCGATGAATGGGCCGTTTTTAGTAAATGTCAGCAGTGCCACATGCTCTTGTTTGGGGCCATCTAGGCCTGATATGCCCCCTGGCAGCATCCTTGTAATGGACACCGTTACTGCAGCATTGTTTCCATGCTGGGGCAGGATGTCTCCTCTCCTCTCACCACAGGCAAGAGAAGAAATGCTCTTGCAGATTAAAAAAAGACTAAAGAAAATCCCATGTAGCATAGGCACATTAGAGTTTCTTAGCGTGTCCCTTTTTTGTCAGACAGGGCACAGTGCAGATAGCCGGGTCCAGCTCATTTAACCAGCTTCTTGTTCTATGTCTAATTCAACAAACTCCATAGCAACATCTGAACTGCTCTGCTTACGTGACCTCAGCTGACCTCACTGTTAACATCTTTCCTATTAAGTTGCTCTCGTGCGAGTCTAAAATGCTGCAGAAGCTCTTTTGACTCTGGATTATGCTGCCTTGAGATGCAAACCCTCGGCAAGGTGTGGTGGCAGGGCTGTGGAAGAGCAGATGGAAAATTCCAGCCTGCTCTGCGTGCAGCTCCTTCGGTGTTCTCTCCCCCATCTGCCGGGGTGGGCCTTTGGGGAGGGGATGAAGATATGGGGCAGGGAAGAGTCGGATTTAAGATGTTTGCTGATTTGTCTGTGGGAAGGTGGGGAGGGGAACAGGGATGCTGTTTTGATGTACTGTTTTTTTTAGGTTTTTTTTAATTAATGGCAACGGCGTTTAAGAGGATGCTGATGATGATTAATTATACAAAGCCTAGAGGCCTCAACTGAGACCATGGCCCCATTGTGCCAGGCTCTCTGTACACACTCAGTGAGAGACAATCCCTGCCCCAAGGAGCTGGCAATCTAAGTACATAAGACGCAGAGCAAGGAGGGAAACTAAGGCACAGATCGAAGATGTGACCTGACCAAGGTCACAGAGGAGATTAGCAGCAGTGCCAGGAGTAGACCGAGCCCCAGTGCTCTGTCTACTAGACAGCACTGCAACCCAGCATCTGTCTTCCTCTAGACCCCTGTATTTACTATTATTATTTTATTTGTTAGTATTATTAAATAGGGTATCATCTGGGGGCCCCATTGTGCTGGGTGCTATATAGTCACAGAAAATCCCTGCCCCCAAAGGATTTGCAATCTAAACCCCACACACCTGTGAAGGGAAAGAGATGAGTATGTAACACACTAACAGATTAGCATGGGGAAGAATCGGCGAAGTTTTGTAAGTTACATGCGGCGGTGTTATTGAAGACCTTTGATTCATAAGAGTAGCACTTTTTTATACTTTAGTAGCACTGGGGTTGGGTGCAGTACAGACAGCGGGAAGGGAGTGTCCCTGCCCTGGCCTGAAAAAAATGAGATGCAAAGGGGATGAAATTCACCCTTGTGCAGTGGGCCAGCTCTAGGCCTGTGTGCTACTAAACCCTATTCTGGGGGCTTGATTTTCACTCATGGAGAAAAAGGATCCATTATTTTGGCATTTAAATAAACACAAACACCCAACCCTACGTTAAAAGAACAGAAGGGTTGTAAAGTCATGCACTGAAACCTTAGGGAATGCCACAGTGAAGATGGTGCATGCAGCCGTAACTTAACTCACTTGTGTAAAATTTTAGCCCAAATGGATAAAATTCAGCAAAGTTATAAGTAACTGAAAATAATGGGATGTATCCAGCAACCTTAACAATAGGAGTTGCTACCAGCTCTGCATCCAATAGCTAACCTCTGTTGGGAGACAGATGCTCTATTTTAAGCAAGTATGAAATCAAGCACTGTCAAACATACAACCAGTCCAAGAGCATACCATAAAAAAATCCTTAGCCATTATTGTAGCAACATCAGCGCTGGTGAAGGTGTTCGGCTACCAGCCCTGGAGCTCCGTTTATCTCCCCCGCATGGCAGTGCATCAGGGCAAACTTTCTCCACGTGTCGTCTCCTGCTGATTCAATCAGGAACTCACCCCTTGGGGTAAGAGGGGAGTTTGGTCTCAGTGGCCCATTCAATCCTTGGCCTCTGCACCGAGGCTGCCAACAAGGAGGCCAATTAGCTCGAGTTGCAGCAGTGATATTATTTGTGCTGGAGAAGAAAATCCATATGAGCTGACACCTGAACAACAGAAGGGCAATGGCGCAGTAACTAGCAACAAAAGGCACTTTGTGCCTGAGAAAACATCCTCTGTTTTTTGTGGTGGTTTTGTTTTGTTTTTCCTTCTCTCCCCTTTGGGGGATCCTGTTATTTTGTTGTTTACTAGCAAATGCTTAGTCGGCAGACCTAGCCACACATCCTGCAGCCTTCCAAATGGCCCCACAAAGGATTCGGCTACTGATTTTTCTTCCCTGAGTTCCCAATGGAAACAAGTCAAGATTAGTTTTTCCCCCACTGTCGGCTGAAAGAGGGTAACTGCTGCTGCTTATATCTGCCATTGCCAAATCAGTGTGTCAGTGCTTTCTGATGGATGGGACACTAGCATCACCAGGGAATTGGAGAGAGTGAACAAGAAAATATCCCATGACAGCCCTGGCTGCTTTCCCTCTTCTTTACAAACCATATAAAGCAGCAGGAAGTCGGAGCGTCCACATTGCACTTTAAGGGATTTCAGATCAAATGAAAGAACACAGAGAAGAACAACAAAAATGGAAGGAGTGGGCGGTGAAAAGAGGCTAAAGGAATAGATACAGATGGACCAAAAACCCCTGAGGCCTTCTCTGAGCTGGGATTTCACCCACCTGTATAGCTACATGAGTGCAAACGCCTCATCTGGATGTGATTACACCAGTGCATAGCAATTTGCACTAGTGCAGTTTGTCCTGGTTTAAAACTAAGTTGACTGTTGGATGCAATGTTATGTTTGTTGCATACACACAGAGAAGTTAGATGAAAACATAAATACCCTTGCTGGCAGGTCACAATGTAACACTGCTTTATTTCTTAGAATTCAGAACAATAACACATAAGAACCTCAAAATAGAGAGAAACAAAGCAGGCTGCTCCTCAAAACAGAGGGGCACAACTCACCCATTTTACTTGAGCTGTCTGTCTACAAACTGACCGCTGGTAGGAGGCCCAGTTTGCAGGCTTCCCTACAAAGCCACCTTGCCTGCAACCAGGACCCGGGGGAAAAAAGCTGAAATTTAAAGCAACAGGCTTACAATTTTTAACACTGTTTTCAATATACTACATGCAACTCAGCTGGAATTGCACCTGCTTGCACCCCAAGTTGTGCATTTCAGGTTGATCGCTGTGCTACTTGGCTGCTTAAAGTCCTCTCCCTTCAGCTTTTTGCCTACAAGCATACCTTTGGGCTGTGATAACAGAGATGAAATGCTGTCATTTTTGCATTGCTTAAATAATTATTTAGAATGGAATTAACATACCTTTAAAGGTCTCATTAAATCTAAATTAAATGTATAATCAAGCTTGCTTTACACACTTTGTTGAGAGCATTAGCAGTTAAAAAATAATAATATTTAATGTTTATATCAGGTAGCTCCCAGAGACCCCCATTGGGATTAGGGCCCATTGTGCTAGGTGCTGTACATACATATAAGATGATATGGTCCCTGCCCTGAAGAACTTGCAATCTAAGAAACCCAAAACCTTTCTGACTTGATCATCATGTCTCCTTTGGTTGTCATGATCAGCTGAGATCAGGAAAACATTGTCAGATATCCTCCTGCAATCCCCATCTCTCATCCTGTTAAGAGAGGTTGTAGTGGGATGCAAAGAGACCCAGTGGAAGTGCATTTCCTTAATCCAACCAGCCAGTACTGTCAGTGCTTAAAGAGAAAAAAGAAAAGGAGTACTTGTGGCACCTTAGAGACTAACAAATTTTTTTGAGCATAAGCTTTCGTGAGCTACAGCTCACTTCATCAGATGCGTTCAGTGGAAAATACAGTGAGGAGATTTATATACACACACAGAGAACATGAAACAATGGGTTTTATCATACACACTGTAAGGAGAGTTTTCAGAGTAGCAGCCGTGTTAGTCTGTATTCGCAAAAAGAAAAGGAGTACTTGTGGCACCTTAGAGACTAGAGTGATCACTTAAGATGAGCTATTACCAGCCGGGGGGGGGGAACCTTTTGTGGTGATAATCAAGGTGGGCCATTTCCAGCAGTTAACAAGAACGTCTGAGGAACAGTCAGGGGTGGGGAGGGGAGAAATAACATGGGGAAATAGTTTTACTTTGTGTAATGACTCATCCATTCCCAGTCTCTATTCAAGTCTAAGTTAATTGTATCTAGTTTGCAAATTAATTCCAATTCAGCAGTCTCTCGTTGGAGTCTGTTTTTGAAGTTTTTTTGTTGCAGGTCTGTAATCGAGTGACTGGAGAGATTGAAGTGTTCTCCAACTGGTTTTTGAATGTTATGATTCTTGACGTCTGATTTGTGTCCATTTATTCTTTTACGTAGAGACTGTCCAGTTTGACCAATGTACATGGCAGTGGGGCATTGCTGGCACATGATGGCATATATCACATTGGTAGATGCGCAGGTGAACGAGCCTCTGATAGCGTGGCTGATGTGATTAGGCCCTATGATGGTGTCCCCCGAATAGATATATGGACAGAGTTGGCAACGGGCTTTGTTGCAAGAATAGGTTCCTGGGTTAGTGGTTCTGTTGTGTGGTATGTGGTTGCTGGTGAGTATTTGCTTCAGGTTGGGGGGCTGTCTGTAAGCAAGAACTGGCCTGTCTCCCAAGATCTGTGAGAGTGATGGTTCGTCCTTCAGGATGGGTTGTAGATCTTTGATGATGCGTTGGAGAGGTTTTAGTTGGGGGCTGAAGGTGACGGCTATTGGTGTTCAGTTATTTTCTTTGTTGGCCATGTACATGACTTCTGGGTACTCTTCTGGCTCTGTCAATCTGTTTCTTCGCTTCAGCCGCTGGGTATTGTAGTTGTAAGTGTGCATGATAGAGATCTTGTAGGTGTTTGTCTCTGTCCGAGGGGTTGGAGCAAATGCAGTTATATCGTATATCGTGGCTTTAGACAATGGATTGTGTGGTGTGATCTGGGTGAAAGCTAGAGATAGGTAGGAATAGCGGTCAATAGGTTTCCGGTATAGGGTGGTGGTTATGAGACCATTGCTTATTAGCACCGTAGTGTCCAGGAAGTGGATCTCTTGTGTGGACTGGTCCAGGTTGAGGTTGATGGTGGGATGGAAATTGTTGAAATCATGGTGGAATTCTTCAAGGGCTTCTTTTCCATGGGTCCAGATGATGAAGATGTCATCAATGTAGCGCAAGTAGAGTAGGGGTATTAGGGGACGAGAGCTGAGGAAGCGTTGTTCTAAGTCAGTCATAAAAATGTTGGCATACTGTGGGGCCATGTGGGTACAAATCGCAGTGCCTCTGATTTGAAGGTATATATTGTCCCCAGATGTGAAATAGTTATGGGTGAGGACAAAGTCACAAAGTTCAGCCACCAGGTTAGCCGTGACATTATCGGGGATACTGTTCCTGACGGCTTGTAGCCCATCTTTGTGTGGAATATTGGTGTAGAGGCTTCTACATCCATAGTGGCCAGGATGGTGTTTTTAGGAAAATCACCGATGGATTGTAGTTTCCTCAGGAAGTCAGTGGTGTCTCGAAGATAGCTGGGACTGCTGGTAGCGTAGGGCCTGAGGAGGGAGGCTACATAGCCAGACAATCCTGTTGTCTGGGTGCTAATCCCTGAGATGATGGGGTGTCCAGGATTTCCAGGTTTATGGATGTTGGGTAACTCAAATAAATTTGTTAGTCTCTAAGGTACCACAAGTACTCCTTTTCTTTTTGTGAATACAGACTAACATGGCTGCTACTCTGAAACCTGCTTAAAGAGAGAGGAACAGTGGGCTAAAGTGCTTTCAGAGGTGGGGTAGATTTCTTGGTACCTACAGTGATGATGTATTAATAATGACCGTGGTTTTGTAATACATGCTACCTCTACAGAACCTCTTTCATTGGAGGAGTGCCAACCGCTTTACAGGTCTGAGGGAGCTCTGCCTTGTGGCATGTCACCATTATCCTCATTTTACCGACGGGGAGCTGGAAGCATGGAGATTTGCTCTCAGTGGTGGTAGAACCAGGAATTGATCCCAATAGGCCCCTGACACTCAGTACGTATGCTCCGATCCTTTCTTCTTAAGGGGGTGTGGGGAGAGCACCTGACAGTGAAACTCACGTTTGCATGGCTTTGAACCATTCAAGCCACTGTCAGTTCAGAATGTCACCATTGCATTCCCCCGACACCCTACCTGATTCCTTATGAGACGCATTACAGGCAGAGATACTCAACTCCTAGCTCCCTGGGGGCGATGGGGGTTGGACGGCTGCAAGTTGCAGAAAGTGAAATGATAGAATAAGTGTGTTCGGTTGCAGGGAATTGCATCTCCATGGGGATGATCAAACGAAGGAAAATTCAATGAAACCCACAGAGTAGAACAGAGCATGTCAGCCTGTGCATGCCAAACTCTCCATTATGGGACAATCTCAGCAGCAGGTGTGTTTTTTCTCCTTCAGAATCTGTTGTGTTAAACCTTCAACTTTGAACAAAACTTGACAACTATAAGATCAGCTGCATTTTCTCCCCCCCCCCCACTTCTAAACTAATGTTTGGGGTAGGGAGGAGGTGGTGGTGCGTTTTTTTGTTTGTTTGTTTTTTGCAAAGACTTAATTACACATCCCTGATTAATCTTCAGACAAAGTCAAACATTTGCCATAAATCCTTGAAACAAACAAGTCTATTTATATTTTAATTATCTTTTTTAATATCCCTAAAATTCAGGTTGATTTGTGTTTCTTCTACATATTTATAGACTGGATAATTCTACATTCACCTTTCCTAGACTTTTTGCAAACAAGATTTTAGTTCCCTTCTGGCCTCTGACATCATAGATGCTTCCATCATCAAACAAAGGATGATAACATGCCTCCCCCAGCCCTGGGAGGTTCGACGAGGAGCCAGGACTCCTGGGTTCTGGAGCACTTTTGGAAGAGAGCATGATCTAGTACTTCGAGAAGTGGAGGAGGAGCCAGGATTCCTTGGTTCTGCCACTGACTCTGTTGTTGTTCAAGTTACGAGGGCCAAACATTCCTAAGTGTGCCCTCCATTGCATTCCTCTATGGCACTCCATTTTTGGGTGCCTGACTTCAGTCAAGTGGGGCCTTGTTTTTCAAACGTACCAAGCACCTACAGCGCCTATGCGTTTCAGCTGGAGTTATGGGTGCTCAGCAGCTCTGAAAATCAATCACCAGGTGTCTAAAGCTGAGCAACCTAAAAACTATAAATATTCCAAAATTACAGGCTGCTTGTGAAAAGCCAGGCCTTAACAGCTCTGTGCCTCAGTTTCCCTTAGTGTACCAGGTGGACATTACTACTGAGCTGTATTGTGGGGAACTGTGTATTGTGTAGTGTGAGAAAAAATTCACGAATGTTTGTAAAGCACTTTGGGAGCTTTGGGAGCCCCAGAAAGGCAAAAGATTCAGGTGTTATCCCTACTATTTTTAAAACCAAGGTGAATAACACAATGCATTAGATCCACAACAGGCATAAATTGATGTTGTTCAGTGGGCTTCAGTGTTGCTGGGTGGAGTTTAAAGTACTGGGCATGACCTGTAAAGCCTAAAATGGGGTGGGCCTGGCCTACGGGAGAGACCACTCCTCTCTCCATGCCATACTGCCACAGCCTGTGGTCAGCAGCAGGGCCTGAGCTAGATCAGGGAGGGAGCTACTGGCAGGGTCTTCTGGGCTCTGAGACTCTGGAACTCATTCCCCTCCTTGGTCCGAAATAGCTTGAGCTTGGTGAGCTTCCAGGCATGCTGCAAAAGCCCCCTGTTGAAGAGGGTTGAGAGTGTGCTTCCATGCTGCTGGTGGGGGTAAAAGGGGAGTTTTGGTAAGTGTCTTGCTGTCTGGACTCTGGCTGGGGTGATTGCCCATGCTGCTGGGATTGCACTTACCATATTGGTAGTGATTGGTTAGGGCACTAGCGGCTTGAATAGGCAGCTTCTTTTGTATTCTTTCCCATGGAAAAAAATAAATAAAGTACACTGACTGATACTGCGGCTCTTTGCCAACGTGACTCAGCTTGTGAAAAGAGGCCGTGTTGCCAGGGGCTGGGTGCGCTGGAAGTCCATCTCTACAGGTGCCTGGATGCTCCCTTGTTGGGATCTGAAAGAAGGTGGCCTGTGTTCTCTGGGTAATCATTCCAGCCGTGCTCTCATTCTGAGTGAGGCTCTCAAATTTGTAAACGTTAATAACCATTTTTATTATTAAAAAGGAAAGAAAGTGAGTATCCCTGTAACTAATTACTTTAAGTGTTTTCAATGAGCCACAATTCAACTCCTTTATAAAATCTCCTGCTGTGAAGACCAGATTGTCATTATGATCAGATCTTTCCTTAGACTTATTAATTTTATCCAGAATAACAGCAGAACAGATGCAGGAAGAAGTCTGATGAATGTAATTCTTTTCAAAGACCATTTCTTCCCTAAAGGCCACCGTACCGACTCTTCTATCGGCTCTCGGATCTAATTACATTCAGGAGGATTCAGACTCTGATCGGCGATCTCAGCAGATGTCACTTCTCCGATATGAAGCCCCCTTTAGGATATGAAACCTTATCAGAAAATCAATTGAAATTAACAATCCTATCACTTCCTCTCCCCCTCTTTTCTGTGGCCAGATTAAAGTTGTTTCTATAAAGTGACCTTTCTCAGGTGGAGAAGCTGAATTTTCAGAAATTCATTAAGGCTGAAACTTGATACTTTAATTCATTTTTTGAAGTATTTTGCTCCCTGCGCTTTCTCTGTTCTTCATTCTATTGATCAATCAGTCTATTGATCTAAAACACTTTGCTCTACATACATCAGCAGCTCTAATAAACGAAAAGAATAACTCCCATGAAATGTTTTAAATCTGAACAAAGCCACCAACTGTCTTATTGCTATAGAGCCTGATTTACAGATGTATTTAGGCAGTAAAGATGCATGTGGGTATTTACATATCTTTGTTAATCTGACCCATAAGCCTTGTCTTCCCATTCTCTTGCCCTCTATTGATAGAGCTCAATGTCATTTTTGGCACGACTTTAAAACAGAGTTTGTCTCACGGGCTACTTTCCCTCCTTTCTGTGGTCATTTAACCTCCTTGTGGCAACAACAGTAATTGCTTATGTGAGTAACATTAGCAAGGTTTTTGAAATCAGTTTACCAACTGGAAATAAAGAGATGCCATCACCTGTGCTATGCAAGAGGTCAAGCTAGATGATCTGATGGGACCTTCTGGCCTTAGACTCTATATCCATGTGACCAGCTAGTTCTCCAAAGACCATCATCAAGTGCTCTGTAGACCATCAGTGGTCCATGGACTACAGTTTAAGAACCTCTGTGTTAGGTGCTATTCGCAAAAAGAAAAGAAGTACTTGTGGCACCTTAGAGACTAACAAATTTATTTGAGCATAAGCTTTCGTGAGCAACTGCTCACTTCATCGGATGCACACAAGGGAAGATACGCCCCCCAGCCCCGAGGAGATTAAACTCTGAAAGGAGATTTACAATCTCCCCTAACATAGCTAAGATTATTATTATTATGTGGTGAAATATACTCATACCCCTGTGTGTATGTGTATTTGCCATTTAAATGAAGCTTTTAACTGAACATTGCATTGGCATTTCACATGGGGAAACCTCTTCAGTATTTACTGCTATTAAATTAATTTCTCAGCAGAGGATTTTAGACTCTTATAATTCATGAGGATATTTTAGGTCCTGTTTACTGTCTGGTGCTTAAAAAAATTGTCTCGAGCATTTATTTGCTGAATATAATGTTATTACATTAACTTTCCCTCACAGGAGAGACAAGGGTTCATTACTGCTGATGCTGGGCTCATTGTATTGCTGAGGTTTCTGAACAGCAGGTAATTTTTCATGCCATATGTGCTGCAATATGTAGGCACGTTGGGATGAGCTAAAGATAGGGTTGCCTTAAATCAGTGGCTGTACAAACCCTGAAGGGGTGGAGCTGTGAGTGGTACATGTGGGAAATGCCTTGGAGAGTCTACAGGCTCCCTTGTGTACTAGGGAGGAAGAGAAGCTGGATTCCAGGGTTTTCCAGGAATGGACCCTTTGTGCTAATTCATTTTGGTTTTTTCATGTTGATTTCAAAAGGAAAATAATGAGAAGCAAGATGGATGCAACTGTGCAGATACACATTCAGGCCATTTTTGAAATACATGTCATCATTTACTCAGTAGACAGCAATAGCTCTGCTTGAGCTTTCATAGGATCTTGACTGACTACTCACTGTACTTTTATGAGCATCCCCTGGAAGAGCCCTCAGGAAAAGAAATTTCCATGTTGCACGGATTAATCACTCATCGGAGCATGTGTCTCAAGGAGAAGTTGCTTTGTAGAGGCTTGAATGCATGGAGGAGGCTTTAAGACAGGTGGCATCTATTTGGGAGACACAGAGGTGAAGTGAGCCAGCCTCACCCATACTGCATGAGCGTGTGTGCTCTTACACAAAAACCCAGCTATCATTCTCAGCTGTCACTATGTCCCCT
The DNA here is from genome assembly GCF_009764565.3 of Dermochelys coriacea. Classification (NCBI taxonomy): domain Eukaryota; kingdom Metazoa; phylum Chordata; order Testudines; family Dermochelyidae; genus Dermochelys; species Dermochelys coriacea. Next base: position 15,631,700 of record NC_050089.1, on the reverse strand, counting down.
GTCAGTGACAGCTTCCAGTTACTGCAGCTGCTGGCACTGCACAGTGAACAACGCACACGAGGCACCTGGAAGCAGTGAGCACACAAGAGAAAATGCAGGTACAGTGATAGGGCTATTTAAGAGGCCATGCATGAAAGGAACTGTGATCTGGTGGCTAGGACACTAGGCTGGGATTCAAGAAATGTGAGTTTTAGCCCCTGCTCTGCTACTTAACCTATTATATGATTTCAGGCAAATCACTTCACCTCTGTTTCTCCTCTCACCAGTGGTTTTTCTTTCTTTTCCTTCTTTCTTGAGTTCTTTATTCAGATTGTAAACCCTTTGGGGCAGGAACTGTCTCTGGCTGTGACCTGCACCTTGGAAGCTCCATTTCTATTGGGGCCTCTAGACAGTACTGTAATAATAGGAAGTAGAAGAACCGAGGTAGCCTTAATATCATTTTCCAAAATTACAAATGGGATGAAGAAATCTGATAGAAATTTGTTCCCAGAGGGACAGAGTTGGGCTATGTGCTTCATCTGTGTACTCCCACAAAGGTTGTTGAGCATCTGCATTAAATGACCAGGTAAAGCTATTGAAGCAATGACAATAACTGAGTTTAAGAAACACCGAGATTTTTTTTTCATAGGATTGAGGCTCAAGGGTGACAGTGCCGTGGAGTGGAAAGTGCAGATGAGATAAACCACCGAGAAAATGTTGGAAGCTTGCAATGATGAGAGCATTGATAAAATTGCTGAACTCTTCAATAAAGTATGGGACCAAGAAAAGCCCCCAGAACAATGGAAATATGGCATCATTTTCAAAACTCCAAAGAAAGATGATGTATATGATTGTAACAACTGGCAAAGTGTTCTCCTTCAGTGATAGGTAGTCTTCTACAGTATCTTCTTAAACAGAATAAAGGAAACAGTTGAGGAAAAGTTAAAAAGGCTGAATTTCAACACAGAAGACTATGTGTTGACCAGAATAATCTTTGAAGCAAGCATTGAATGGCAAAAACCTCATAGATTTCAAGAAAGCATTTGGCATCTTCCATTGCAATTCATGTTGGAACATCTTGAAGTGTCATGGTATGCCATTAAAAATACATAATCAAGGCCTTATTATCAAGGTGCTGCATGCACAGTTAAAGTAAATGCAGACTTGAGCACTGGTTCGATATAGACATTAGTGTCAAACAAAGATGCATTCTCTCACCTCTACTGTTTGGCCATTAACTTCATTAGGAGAAAAAGTGTAGACTGATACAGCACAGTAATTGTGTGGCTCAACAAAAATAAGCTAGAAGATCTAGATTTTGTTGATGACAGAGCACTTCTAAGTGACAGCTCAACCAATAGCAATTCAAGGCCAAAAGACCACCCAGCATTACAAAAATACAGGGTTAATAATCATTTATGAAAAATACAAATCTAATGACAACCTCAGCAACTCCCAACTCAATCATTACTTTGGAAGACAAAGGAATACAAGGAGTGAGTCAATTCACATTCCTTGGCAGTAAAGAGCAAGCCAATGGGGATGTCCAGAAGGAAATAATGCCCCTAAACGGCAAGGAAGCAGATGTGTTACCAGATTGAACAAGAGCTGATAAACAAACATCTACAACTTAAAAACCGTACTTTGAATCTTCAACTCAAATGTTATTTCCATCTTAACATATGGATATGAAAGCTGGAAATCCACCCAGGGTATAGACAGACATCTAAAAGCAGATTAATTATGATTCTTGTCCCTCCCTGCCACACCTTGAAAAAAACAAGGTTAAGAACATAATGGCCAGCACAACCTAAGTGTCAGCAGTGCTACTGAGTGCAACAGCAATAAGTCCACTGATCTTTATATCACCGTCCTTCCCCGATTCCTTCCAAAAGTCAGCTCATTGGCTGGTATCCAGGGGTCGGTTCACAGGAATGAAAGAGATGTGCATAGCCTAGTAAGGCTTCCTCCCTCTCCTATTAAAGCAATGGCAAAAATCGCATTGACTTGAATGGTGCAGGCTGAAGCTCTAAAGGAGTGGGTGGCATATTAACCTTCCTAGTCTGCAGCAGGATGAGGGCTTTGCCCGTGCTGTGTGTTGTCGTGGGGAAACAGAACAGAACATCTAAGATGGGAAATGATACAGGATTTGAACACGACAAGGAATTTCATTAAAAAGCCTGGGCATATCTGGCTCTTAAAAGATGTGTTATCTACTAACTTTCTGACTGCCTGCAAACTCTCATCTCCCTTCTGTCCAGAATGTTATTTCACTTTTAAAAATGGCTGGCAAGCAAGATTACTGTATATCCAGAAATGCAGGGGAAAGCTCCCCTTTTGGAAGCTAAGGGTTAAAACCATAAACCAACTTCCCAGTTCCCAGAGAGGAGCAGGAAGTGCTTGGTGGCAAGGCTTATAAACAGGGAGAACTCCCTCTTTACATATGGACACAGTCCATGAGCTTTGCCTGGAACAAAGCACAGCTCACTCTCATGGACCCTGGCGCAGATGTGAAGTCAATAGCAAGCAGCTGAAATAATTGAGAAGATTGCCTAGCTCACAGGGGTATGTTAGTCAGTCCAAATAAAAAAGAAGAGAGCTCGTTTTTCCTCACTCCCCATATTATTCCATTTATTGTTGCCTCGAAGCTGATCTATAGCAACCTCCTCTAACAGTGAATGGGGAATTTAGTCTCCATAGTCCATTGAGTCTTTCCTGACCACAAGAGGATCCAAATCATGACAACTGTGGTGGTATTTTTCTGTGATGTGGGCATTTGTCCACTGGGTACAGGAAAATGAGGCCCAGCAAATTTGTTTCACAACAGCCATCTGATGGTAGCAACTTTCAATCCCTTGAAAATGTTCTGGTCAACAGAGCACAGCCTCGAGGATGCAGGCTCAGCATTATTGCATCCAGTTTCCAAATGGAGTCACATATCTGGAAGGTGGTAGCAGGGGAACAAGTTCCAGAAATCTACAAACCTATTTTTAAATAACAAAAGGAGTAAAGCATTGACCACATGGAGCTAGAAGTCCCATAAACGAGTCTAATGCTTTGTATCTGCCCTAGCCAACAGCTCTTTCCAGGCAGCATTTATTTAAAGGCCAAAGAAGAAATGGCTATTGGTTCCTATACCTGTATTTCCTGTGGCTCTGATCTTTGGAGGAAATTATTTTCCCTTTCTTCTGCTTTTAAAGTTGCAACAGTGAAGTAGGAACGCGCAGCACTTACAATATGAAAAGCAAACCTATCCAGACTGGAAAGTTAGCTCATCCCTTTGAGCACAAAAGCATTCATCACAGCTTTCATGTCTGGGCAGGAGGAATGTAAAAAACTGAGCTCAAACAGAGAAAAATATATATATATACTTTCCCAAAGAACTGATCACAATCCACTGAAAAATACACAGCTTAGGGTGGGATGGAAAAAAAGTGCTCCATTTAAAATGTTATGAGTATCTTTTAGTTACTAATGCCTTTGCCTCCAAATGGCTATGTTTCTGCAGCTGAAATTGACAGCAATCAGACTTACAAGTGTTGGGGAAAGATTTACTTGGACGTATGAAAGAAAACCATTTCCTTCTAAATGCTGTGCCCAGAGCCAGATCATATGGCTTTCTCTAGCTATGCACGAGGACGGATATGTTCAAAGGGCTTGTTTTGTCATAAAATATAGTTATTGAGATGTCGGAACAAAACAAAACAAAATCTAACCACTGTGGTTTGCTTGGTTAAAATGCTATTGTTCAGGTAACGGTGTTTACATAGGGTGGTGATTAAAAAAAAGACAGATTAAAAACATATATCAAGGATGTGAGAGGTGGATAAATACACATTGTTCAGCGGAGGGGGGAAATAACTGTCTATGACTGTATTTTCTGTGTCTCCTGATTGCTCCTATGCCCCTTTGCACTGCTCATGAAGTTGTAAGTTGAAAAGGAGAGAACTCTCTGATGCACGTGACAGACTGAATGTCAGAAACTTGGGGGTGGAGAAGGAGGGCATTTAATGATTAAACCTGCTGACTCAGCAGTCTCCAACACATCCCTTTCACTTGCCATCAGCAGCAACTGCTCAAAGCCCCTCCCAGGTGCTATGCAGGAAGGGAAAGCTAACAACCAGGAGGGACAGTCTAGGACTGGGATGAGTGAATGTGATGTGACACAGGATGAGGTGAAGAAAACCAATGGGCCAAATCCTCAGCGGCTGTAGATCAGTGTATCTTAGCTCACACCAGCTGAGGATCAAGAAGATGGACAATTCTTGTTGCTTGCAAGGGTCTTGCATGCTTCAGAATTCGTTTGGGAACACTAGGGAGAAAAAAAATCTGGAGCTAGACCAGTTCGAGCCCAGTTCGAGCAGGAACAGGTGCTGAATTGTGGCCTAAAGATCCTGTGCCCATGCATGCACCCCTCGTAATATAACCAGGGAGAGGGAGATGCAGAGGACAGGGTTCAGAGGCAGAACTGTGTCTGGATCAGCTGCTTTTCAAAGTAGTTTGAGGCATCTGTGGATTAACAAACAGTGCTCAGCAGGACCCTGATCCAAAGGCCTTTGAACAATTCCTACTGACTCCAATGAGTTTTGGTTCATGCCCCTGGAGAGAAAAAGAGCGTAGATTAGCACTGACTTCTGAAAAACTACTTCCGTAACAGCAGGTAGAACCCAGCTGAATTTTGTTCTTGAAAGACGATCCATGAGTGCTTAAAGCCCAGCCGGATCTGCCTGGATGATCACTTGTAAGATGCTGGGAACAATCTTCTCTCTCCTTCACAACCCCACAGGTGTGCTGGAGAGGTGAAAATCTCCTCTCCCCACCCACCAGATTTGGATTCAGGCTGTTTGTATACTGAGCACCCTGGAAGAACACCAGCTCCAAGCCACCCATATTTGGATACCTGCTGTAATCAGCCCCTCCAGCCTTTGCTTCAGAGACCTGTGCTAGGTGTTTTTTTCATCTAGTGATAATGAACAGCTCAACTGTGATTTCTTTGTCTGAGCCATTATTTATCTCTGGTGTTTTGATCAACAAAAATGATACGATTGTGAACTCTTTTTGGGGGGTGCGGGGGGGAAGTAAAATTACAACTAAGTCGGGGGGGGGGGAGGGAAGTGAAAGCCTGTGAAAGATCAACAGGGCTTCAGAAAGGGGAAAAAAACCAAAACCTTATTCCCCCCCAAAAAAGAGAGCTTTTCTGTGAGCCCTATCAAAGCCACACTGTGTCCTTCAGATGAAAGTCCTCCCTGTTTAATTTGCTCCTTTTAACACCTCCTTTGTTTTTAAAGGCTGTGGTACCTTAATGAACAAAAAGCATAAGTCATAAGCATGGGAAAAAAAGATCTGCAGCATCTCTTTGCTGGATTCCCTGTGTTCTTTGAGTTGCCTCACTGGAGAATTAAAGCCAGCAAAAATAAACTTGGGAGCACTCTTTGATATACGACTTATTTTGCAGTTTATAAACACTCCAGGCACTGCAATGAGTCTAAACAACCCAGCTCAATGAGTGCAAAGCCCTCTTATCCCACGGAAAAATTACCAACACCATCTTCTAAGCTTCAGAAGCTGGGCCTGCACATCAACCAGTTACCAAGAACTAGAGAGGGAAGGGTTTTGATTGCTGGTGAATAAATTAATTGTTGCCAGTCCTGGAAGCTTGTTCCTTAGTCATAAACCAGGGATTCTTGGAGGTCTGGGGATTGTCTCTGTCCAGCCAGAAGGCAGCCAGCTGTGATGATGGGTTCTGTGACAGGTGGACATCTGCCCATTAAGAACCAAACTGAGAGGATTCCTTGGCTAGTAAACAAACCTAAGATAGGTTTCAGAGTAGCAGCCGTGTTAGTCTGTATTCGCAAAAAGAAAAGGAGTACTTGTGGCACCTTAGAGACTAACAAATTTATTAGAGCATAAGCTTTCGTGAGCTACAGCTCACTTCATCGGATGCGTTTGGTGGAAAAAACAGAGGAGAGATTTATATACACACACACAGAACATGAAACAATGAATCCTAAGATAGTAATTGCTTTTGGTCTCTAAGTGACCTTAGGTGGATTCAGACCTCTGACCTCCATTTCCTGTTGCCAAATCCAAGCCATCCATTCCCTGCCAGACACATTTCTTAACAAACATGCAAACCTCTCATCATCCCTCCTACCAGCTTTGTTTAATAGATACTTCCTCCTTTGGAGCTTAGAGCAGATTCCATACCTGAGAGGTGGGAGGAGCAGCTTCCTTTAAACAAATGTGGCTCGTTAGTTTTTGCAGAATCTTCTTCTGTTTCAAAGCTTCTCAAGGTCACAGTTCCCAGAAGCTCTGGAGCAGACACCTTCAGGACCTGATTTGCTGTTGTCTTGCACCTTATGTCGTCCTTCACATCAGTGCAAAATGAGTATAAAACCCAATAGATCTTACCCACTCCAGGTATCTACTTTCAGGCCTTGTTACATTGCCAGAAAAATGGAAAGCACCTTTGATGGAAATATGAATCCGAGTGTTGCTCATTCTCATGGTTTTATTGCGAGTCTCTCAATATTGGATGTTTTTCTTAAAGCCTCAGCTTTAGGTCAGGTGATTACATGTGAATCAATAGCTTTGATTTAAAAACAAAGTAAGTTTCTAGCCCTCATGGTTAGGGAGAAAAGCCTGAAAACATGGCCTAAGTGTATCCTTCAGACTCAGAAACTTTATGGCACAGAAAAATACCCCAAAATGTATTTTTTAAAAATCTTATAATGTTGGGGACCTAACTCATGATTTATTAATGTTTGGGTTTGGTGATACTGTATTCTTATCCAGCAGCAAGTTATACCCGTTTTGCACTCTGTTTGCACTGGTGCAAATCACCCCAGAAAGTGTAAGGGAGTTGTGAATCAGGCCACCAGCCTGCTGCAAGTGCTGGGGAGGGAGGGCAGGTGCTAAAGACTAAGGCATTTCATTATTAACATACAAACAGTTTAAAAAGACAAGAAAGCTGCAAACAGATTTGAGAACCACTAAATCCCATTTAAACATCCAGTTCTGCAAAAGGGGACTGGTTATGGTGCATTAAGGGTATATGCTTTGGTCGTTCCTGCTGTATTTTCTCCACCAGTTGATCAGGATTGTCAGTTTCTTCCAGCCAGTTCAGCAGTTCCAGATGGCAAAAATTCAGTGTATTCCAATTTTTAAAAATAGAAATAATAAAACAAATGGTAGCAACTAGCAGATGTTGCAAAATGTAATTACCAGCTAATCAGTTCTGGCCTTTTTTTAAAAATTTAAAATAGCTCCCAGATTTAGTAAACTGCAGTGCTATCGGGTGGGCTCTGCGTAGTTACAAGAGAATGCACAACACAGATCTAGGTGCCTGGGGAGCAGGGTGCAATGTCTATTGTGGTGTACAGTCCTACCGCCCAAAATGTAGCAACAGGGTGTTCATGAAGAGGGATTGTAGCTCCAATAGGTACAAATGGGATCCCAGTGTAGTGTGTGGGTTAAAGATACAGGTTCCAGATAGAATGGGCAAAAGTGCTGCAGATACTGTAAATAGTGTGGGTGTAAATAGTGGACTGTAGGTGCAGCATGCGTGTGGGTGCCCATAGTAATTGTGGGGTGCATGGGGGGCATTGTGTAGGCAAAGCTGCAGCATAACAACAGCTACTGGAGACGGACTGGCTGGTTGGATACCCTCCAACAGAGGGAGCCTTTTGGGAGTCCACCCATGCTGTGCTTTCTCAGATAGGTATAAGCATGTGTTGTATATCACCAGCAGGCTGAAACAAATGCCCCTGATTCGCTCAAGCCCCTGCTTTGATGTTAATCCCAGATGTTCACAGTTAAAATGAGGCCTTAATGCTTCATTCTTCCAAAAATCAATACTTATCTTCTCTCTTTGCTGGTCTCTTAAACGAACTGTGTCACAGAGCAGAGAAGGTCAGAGGAGGCAGCCTTGCTGGGGGTTGGCAAATTGCTACATCTGTTTGCTATGAAGCTGAGCAGAATGACATGGGTTCACTCCTTATTTCATATGTATGTTCCATGCATATATTTGCCAAGGACTCTCAGTAAATTGTCTTTCTTTCTTTCTTTCTTTCTTTTAGAATATTTTTGGGAGGACTTAAACGGAGGAGGGAATTGGACAAAACACACACATTTATGTAAACAGTAAACTGGCTGCAGCTTTGAGGTGTAGAATACAGTGGACTACTGGAATGCCTCCAGGATAATTCGGCCAGACCCTCATTCTTCAGTGTAATGGATTAAAAAGTCACAATACATCATTATTCTAAGCAGCACGAGGACTGAAAGCTAGACAAAAAAAAAAAAACCCCTCTTCTCTACACCTCCACTCTCCCTCCCTCTTCCAAATCTGTACAATGAGGTGCCAATTAAAGCAGAAATGGCAGTTCGGCATCCGAGCTGACATCTCTGGAATTGATGCATCTTTGCACTTGACAGAAATCCTGGCTTTCTTACCTCCAATGTGGTGTTTGGAAGAAGGGAAAAAAATCCTTAACTCCTGCAGGGAAATACAAAGCCCCCTCTCCCCACATGCACAGTTTTAAAGATAGTTTTTTAATAAAATAAGCAGCATTTAAATTTGTTTCATTTATTTATTTTGTTGTTCTGAGCAAACAGTGGGGGTTTATCTCTCATTCTTCTGTTAGGGAGAGGGGTAGGAGACTTTCAAGATGTGTTTCAATTAAGATTTTGAAGCTGAGCAATCTGAGTTAGAGCAGAGTGGAGTCTGATCTCAGGAACTCCCTTGCATTCCCTGTTGGATATTCAGAAATGTCATGCTTTGTAATTCAGCATCTTCGACACCGTTCACTAATGATTACATGTTTGTGAATATTACCTGGAAAGATCTAACCTGTTTTCCTCCAACAGGCTTACCCTCTGCGAATGGGAGGTAGGAGAGGAGTTTGTTAGAGAATAAATACAGATCCATGAAATTAGTCATTCAATTTTGGGATTCAATTCCTATATATTTCTGTATAATTCTGAGGGGCTGGGATAGGGGAAGGTCTCATCCTGTGACAATATAGGTGTGCTTTCTGTAATTATTTTTAACTTTGACATTTTTTGGAAGTTTTTTTGTTACCAGATGTGAAACAGACAATAGTAAATAAGCCACACAAAATGTCCTTTTAAAAACAGCTGCAAGGTCTGTGTGAAACACAAGGAAGGCAGGACGTTCAGGAAAGAAAGGCAGTCTCATTGCCTCAACACAGGGCTAGAAGCTAGGAACTCTGGCGCTCTCACCCCTCTTTGGGTTTGCCTTCATTGCAAAATTACGTCAGTTACAACATGACCTCAAGGAGTTAATGAATGTTGCAGGGTGTTCACCCGCTCCTGCCCTGAAGGGCTTGAAATCAGCCCTGGGAGAGGGCTGAGGCTGCGAGAGGGCTGCTGCTAGGGAAAGCAGCCAGCTTCGGCCAATTGGGGAAACAGCCACAGCTGCGGCCATGCCCCAATCAGGCCCCAGCTGTCCTTTAGAAGAGGGCACCAGGTCAGGAGGACAGAGTCTCTCTCTGACTGTAGAGAGGGAAAGACCTGGATTTGGGGACTGAGCAAGCTACCTAGAGTATAGCAGCGCTGGGGGAAGGCAAAAGGAGCTGGGGAGTTCCCGCCTGGAAACCCCCCCAGGCTGCAAGGCCTTGTGTGGGGCCTAAACAGGTTCTGGGGCTGAGAAGGGGCAGCCCGAGGCTAGGTAGAGGCAGTAGGTCCTACCCCCCTTGCCTATGATGACTGGCTCTTATACTGCAATCCGCCCCAGGGAGCAGGAGCTAGACGGTGACTGGCAATAGCCAAAGACTGAGGTGAGGTGGGGATAGAGGATGGGGGTCTCCTGGGGGGGGAGACCCAGATCTGTGGGGGTACTGCCAGGGGGCAGCACCCCAGCTGGAAAGGGGCACCAGGGTCCGGGAGGGGGACAGGGGCCAGCGATGGTGGGACACCGGCAGAGGGCACTCTGAAGCTGGTAAAAAAGAGCTAATTCCCAGATAGCCAGCAGGAGGCGCTGCAGAGGTGAGTCCCGCCCTGTCACAATGACTAATGCAATGTTATATGCTCCGAGCTTGAATCTCAATTGCCCTCCACCTTGTGTCATTAGTTACACATAACATGATTTCCCTGGGTAGATCGTCAGCAGCAAGGACTGAGCCCAAGACCTCTGCAACTAAAAGCTAGAGCTTCTCCTGCCTGAGTTAAAAGCTCCAGTGGTGGTAGCTCAAAGACTGTACCAATTCAGAAACCTCCATTCAGTTCAGACACTAGATGGGGACAGAGACACACCGAGTAAGCAGGGGTTGCACAAGAATGTAAAACACTAGGGTTCTGATCTGGTAAAACTTTGCACTCACTTTGCACTGGTGTCAGTGATGACACAGAGTGCAGGGCTGTGAGGAATCAGACCTTCAGTAGGGACAGGGAATGACAAGAAGCCTAGGGGTAAGCACAACATTGCGTGTCTAGGCCGAGTGTAAGGTCAGGCTTAACATCATGGCTCCTCTAGGTCCTGTTTTAACACAATATCACTTTCCAGCACAGACACAACACACATAACATGATGGCCCTGGGCGAGTCACATAAATGCTTTGTGCCTCCATTTTCTGGGCTTCTGTGGCCCATTTGCAAAGTAGGTGAAATGGCACTTGCCTATGACTCAGGGAGTTGGAAGGAATAATTAGTGCATGAAGCACTTGGAAGATAATTGTACATTCCATTACTATCATCTACATTAATTTATTCCACTGTGCCCAGTTACTGCAGCAAATGATGACAAGCTCGATAGATGGACCTTCATTTTGAGAAAGCTAGCTGAAACCAGAGAACAAGCACAAAAGGTCCAGAGGTTTTATTCCAATAAGCATTCTGATGCCTACAAAACACCAGACAATGGTTATACATCTGGCGTGTTGTGGCCACTCCTTATTACAATAAGCATAACTGTCTCACCATAACCTTGTCCACCCTCACGTTTGTTGTATTCACCTGTTGTTCTCTTGACTTATATTTAGATTGTAAGCATGTTGGGGCAAGTATGTTCTTTTCTTTCTATGTGTGTGCATGTGCAGAGCCTACAACAATGGGGCCCTGTGTATTACCACTAGAGCTCAGCAGGAACCAGATTTTCCGTTTCACAGGAAATTCCACGATTTAAAAAAAAAATTCCAAACTGCTTCTAAATTTCCCATAAAAACAGAATTGCAATAACATTTTGTTTTGGGTGAATCAGAACATTTCATTTTGACCTCTTATCAAAAAGACCTTCTAAACATTTCAAAACAATGATTGAAAAACAATGAATTTTGTTCCAAAATGTTTCAAAACAAAAACTCAAAATGTTATGAATTGATTTCAATGAAAACTGTTTGATTGATTGATTGATTGATTGAAAAATTTCCAGCAAGGTCTAGTTGCTACAGTACAAAGGATAAATAACAGACTTTCAGAGCTTCATCCAAACAGTCTGTCGGTATACGCCTTTTGCTTGCAGAACTCCCATACTCAGAAGGCTTGAATGATTGGGCCCTTGGGGTGAAAGTCTCATGAGAACAAGCTTTCTTCCTTCGTATTTCTTGCTTGCAGTTTCACTTACCATATTTCTGTGCTTCTGTTTCTGCTCTTGTCTGGAATCTGAAGGCACAGAGGCCGCTATATAGATGTGTGAAATATATATTAAGTTATCCAAACAGTTTTGAACTTTGCAAATGATTTGGTTCAGGTTGGATCTTGGTTTGAGTTTTAGGTGAAAGTTCAGGTCATTTCTCACTTCATGTATGTAAATTTTTATATTTTTTTATTCAGATGTAATAATGATTTTTAAAAGGCTACAAAAAGCTTTAAAGGTCCTAACTGTTGCTTAGTCTTACAATTGTAAATGATGATTATGCAGCAACAAAAACTAAACACACACAAATAACATGAACTCAGCCAGCCAATAAATCCACAGGTTAGGGGGCTTCATTTAATTGAAAAGTGGTTCTTGGTTTTGGCTTTGCATGCAAACCATTCAAACAATGCTCTGATAGTGACCCGAAACACTGTGCTAACATTGCTGTGAGCTCTAAGCTCCTGGACTACTTCAAACTGGATGCTGTAGGACAGTGATACCCAGACTGAGACTTGCGAGCTGCAAGTGGCTCTTTAACGTGTCTCCTGCGGCTCTTTGCAGCCCATGATATTAAAACGCTGTGTGATTAAATTATTAACCAATCTAAGTTATTAACCAATCAGGATGCTTTTACGATATTAACTGACTTTAATTGATAAAATAATACTTGATCCGTCATTTTGCTGTGAGAAAATATATGTACGTGTGTGTGTGTGTATATATAATATAAGCTAAATATTCCCGTTGTACAGTTTAAATATGAATAGTACTATAGCAAATGAAACAATGAATTCCCACCACTGTGGCTTTTTTGTGTAATGTTGATCTCTAATTTGGCTCCTGAACCACTGAGGTCAGAGTATTACTGGTGTAGGGTATTGCTTTAAAAAGGAAAAGGACTAGAGAGATTTCCTTCATGGGACACTACATCCTAAGGGATAGCATGAAAATGCTGTACTCTGCTTATCTGGGAATTCTTTCTTTGCAGATGATGTATCTCAAGGGACATCATGAATGTGTAGCACTGTGCTTAGGTAGGAATTAATCTGGATGGGGCCAGTTCATCTCAGGGATGATATGAATGTGCTATGTTTCTGTTTAGCTGGGAGTGCTATCCTTTGGGGCTGGGCATCCCAGGGGGTAACACAAATATGCCTAACTATGCTTATCTAAGAGTTCCACTTTACGGGAACAGTTCTTCTCAAGGGATAGCACAAATGTGCTGGATTCTGCTTAGCTGGGACTTCTATGTGTGTGATGGTCTCTCTCCAGTGATGACATCAAGTGCTGTTATCCACTTAGCACTGTGTAAATCACACGTGTTTACTGATTTGGAATCTTTGTTTACCATCGGAACTTGACCATTTCCTCTTGGCCCTTAGTTTGAGGCAGGCTTGACCAACAGAACCAAAGTACTGACAGGAACCTGGAGCAAGAGATTCTAATCTGAGCCCTGAATGAACATCTTTCAAAAATACCTGCACCACCGCTGGGCGTCCATTGCCGATAACAGATGAAACCTGTGATTACACCTCTTTGATTCTAACTATCAGGTTGAAACAGTTGCTTTCTAAGGTTTACATTATTCTTCCTGGCATGCCTTTCTTTGTGATGAGCATAGAAATTACCATGGAGCAGAGTGGGAATGAGGATCAGAGGATCCTGTGGTCTCTAAGTCCTCCCTTAATGATTGCTAGAAGATGGCGAAGTAGCCCGAAGAGCCTTTTCACAACAACATTGCCAGCAATGGGTGGGCACCAGCACTTAAAACTCTGTTACTTTTAGTCTCCACACTGATATTTTAGTTGATTATCTTTCAAATTTTAAATGTGAGATCTACTGTATTGAAATACCATGGTACAAACTAATTGCAGGTTTCATTGTGTGTGTGTGTGACATAAAAAGCACAGTCTGACTGACTGTAAACCTGATTGTTTGAGAGAGATGCTTCCAGAATATCACACTAGAAATTAGAAGAGACCTGTGAAAATATATAGTTATATTTACAAACCCCCAAACAATTTAATTGGATGCTGCTGCCAAGAATGTTGAAAACTCCTCAGATTTTTTCTGTGAGGCTGAAACTTTATTTGTCCTGGACGACAGAGGTGTCTTGGAGAGAAGAGGTGTGGGGCTTCCCATCAGGGAGACCTTTGTCTCAGATTGAAGCTTGGGAAGCATAGTAGCACAGATAAAAAGGATGGTATTGCATTTAAAGCCCTAGACTGTGGCTCAGGGTTCAATTCACAGTTTGACCACAGGAATTAGGCAAATCATTTAATCTCTCTGGGCCTGAACTCTGTCTCTGTAAAAAGGTGATGATGATACTCCCTTTCTTCTGCCATTTGTTTGTTTAGACTGGATGCTCTTTGAGGCCAGGATAGTCTCTTACCATGTATAAGTTAGTGTCTGTGTTTTTATAGCACATAAACATGAGATCCATTTTTCTAACTTTGGTGTCTTCAGATGAATTTCTTAAAACCCTCATCAAAAGGACCTCAAATTAACATGTATGTCTCCTAAAAGCTGGACCTATCTGTACTCTTAGACCCTTTCATTTGCATTTTATTATACCTACCTTTAGACATTTATTTGAATATTGGGCCCACTGAAGAAAACAAACAGAGCAGGTTAATTTCAAGCCTCACTAAAAAGTGTGGGGGAGAGTGGAAATCAATGCTCCCCAGATGAAAAAGGAGGGAGAATGTTATTTTCCAGTTTCTAAGAGGCTGTTTAAGTTGCAAACAATAGAGAATGAACCTGCAAAAAGAGCAGCCCTGAAAAATGTCCTGCTAATCCTTAGGGTGCTCGCTGTGTTTCATAACTTAATTGTAGGAACACACGAAACTCAGCGATGAAGCTTGTTCTCATCACAATCGACTCTCGTTTTATGTGGTGCAATGTTGCAGCCAAAAGATTTGTTGCTGTTTGCTGTAACACCGCAGAAAAATCCAACAGATATATTTGATCTTTGTTGGAGGCATCTAGGCATGAGTATAACAGACGGAGAAATGACCTAGACTCAGAGGGATTCCTCTTCCTTTAGGATGTCTTAAAGGATCACTTTCTTTGTCATAAGGGTAATAGAAAGTAAATGGAGGATACTTGCCAAGTGCCAACAAATGACATTTTTATTCTGCTCTAGAGGAAGGTGGAGTCACTCTCAAATCCTTGATGGATGAACATGTTATCAATTCCTTCCTCAGAAGTGGAATAAAGAGCAGAATTCTACAGAGAGACGATTCTGCTGTTGACTGGAAAGTGTCTTTGCTCAGTCCTTTAGAAGAAAAAAAAAAAGATAAAGGAAAGAAATCCTAGTCCCCTAATGTTGAAAAGAGGCTTGAAGACAAAGGTAGCTAGAGTAGATTACACTAACACTTAATAGCCAAGTCACAAAGACCCTGGACTTTTATTCTATTTTCAATACAAGGGATATTATAGAACATATTGGCAGTAAACAATTATTTCCCAGTATAAGAGAACCTGAATTTATTAGCCCAATGGCTGGTGATTCGTCTGTTTGCCCTTTTGTGTCACTCAGCAAAAGCTGATCCCAGTTTTTCAAGGAGTGACTTGTGAGTGAGTAAAAAGAAAAGGAGTACTTGTGGCACCTTAGATATGCTCAAATAAATTTGTTAGTCTCTAAGGTGTCACAAGTACTCCTTTTCTTTTTGCGAATACAGACTAACATGGCTGCTACTCTGAAACTTGTGAATGAGTATATGTTGTTTCTATTACAGTAGCCACCAGATCCCCCCAATCAGTATCCAAACCTCATTGTACCACAAACATTCTTTGTCTTGTAGAGGCCTCTCCTGAACTGTGGGGACTACTTAAAAGATGACAGATGAGCCATAGACATTTGGAGACAATATGGAGAGGGGGAAAGTTAGGGTCAGTTGAGTCATGGTTCTCATCCAGCCTTTGAAAAGGACCTTGTGTTCATGTTATGGATGGGCAGGATTTCAGCACATTTCTTCTCCCACATACATTTAACCTTCTCTTTTGGAGACCAGCATCTCACCTGTCTTCAGTATCACACTGACCCTGCATCATTAGTGTTTTCTTTTGTCTTAGCAAAGACTGCATTAAATGGTGCCTGTGAGGGGAATTTATTGGCCAACAAAGCTCTTGAATATCTCACTTCTCTTACCGCCGTGCCCCTTCCACCCCCCCCAACCCCCCATGGCATTCACTCTTATTGAGCTTTGGATGTGGCAAGTGATTATTGTTCTAGCTTAATAGGGAGCTGTAGGCAATCAAGCAGGAAAACCACACAATAGGTGTGTTGGGATATGTATAGGTTAAGTAGAAACCTGGAAAGCTGCTAATGTGCTGACATGGCATTAGGAGACAAAGGCATAAGAAGGCTGTAGTTCTTTGTTTAATAAATAAGTTGCCATATTTTGCCCTTCTCTGTTGCTTGTAAAAATTAATAAGTGTTACAGCTGCATAAGAAATGTGGGGATCTAAAGGATACATTTTGGATAAAGCAGTGTTATCTCCTCCTCCCTTCCTTTCCCAGCTACATAAACAAGCCCTGACTTATGGCCCCTTCCTACCTCCCCTGAAAATTGCTGATCAGGGAGATTTGTGGCAACAAACTGTTGCAAAGAAATATATTTTCAAGGTAAAATGCCGGTGTAATATGTGTAATGCTGTGCACAATAGATAGGGTGGGGTTACTAACAAAATGGGTGTTTTTATTAGTTAATAAGGGGTTTGGGGTGTTGTAACGGATGTAGGTGTGTATCTACTAACAAATAAACAAAAATTGTGCTGTAACTAATTCGGTGTTTACTGGACAATTGGGTCCAGGGGAACAAGTACCACAATAAAAAAGCCCATCTACTCAAATCTGCCTCTGAGTCAGCCTACTCCTCTTTCTTCTAACAAGCTATAGTTAAGAAACCTGTCAGTAAAAAATTACGGGGCAGTGGCATGCTTCAAGATCTCAGGCCATAGTGACACAGCTGTTCTGCCAATGCTGGGAACTAACAGATCAAAGGACTACTAAAAAGCCCTTCTCAAGCGAGGAAGGAGGGCCAATTGTCAGGACATGTCCAGGTGGACAGGCAGATAGACAGGGAATGTACAGAAGTCAGGAATTCCCCCAGGTCCAGGGAAAGGTAAGCCTTAGGAGAGGCAGGCATGCATTTATAGTGGTTTATTGTTTTAATACCTGATGCTTTGGTTCTAAATAAAACAAACTTTGCTTTAAGAAGGCTGCCTGATAACTGGTTGCCACTGCCATTGTACCCGGATGGAACAGAACTACAGGTGTTGAAGATAAGTCAGGTCATCTGAGGTAATTGTGGTTGATCACAGGAGACTGGATCCCAGGGCCCGATACAAGAGTGGGAAAATTGTATGTTTTCACCTCAAGACAGAGAGGATGGCTTGAGCCTGAGACCTGAAGGGGGTGTGCTCAAAGAGACCAGGAGGGACCAGAGATGCCAGTAGCTCAGTAACTGTGAGAACCAAAACTTGGGTCACTAGAAGGACTGGAAACCATCCTGCTATTTAACATTGGTCCTCTCCTTCCACCATCTTTCACAGGAACACCTGTACATACAGCCCTTTTTAGTTTATTTTAATCACAACCATGAATCACAAAATAAAATTATTTATTAGGGAACAAAAGTTTCATATTGGTCAAGATTTTCAAAAGCAACTATTGATTCTGAATGCCTCAATTTTTGTGTGCCCAGTTTGGATGAAGGTCTGATTTTCAAAAGTATTGAGTGCCTGCCCTCTGAATCTCAGACTCCTGTACAGTCTCAGGTTAGGCAGCCAAAATTTTAGTGATTGAAAACAAATGGAATAGGGTTGTTTTTTTGGGGGGAGGGGGGGAGTTGTGGGAGGAATCTAGATACATGGTAGGGCTTAGAGAATGTGACTATTTTGGGATGAACCTGTCACCTAGTCCTAAATAAAACAATATTCATGTTTGGTTTGACACTCATCATATGTGTCTCTAATGCTATTACAAAGTAATAATCCTCTCATTTGAATTTTATCTGCATGGTAGAAATTTAATAGTTTATTTGGAATGTGCTATTCACATTTGTCATACCACATGAATATTTAAGATGAATTCGGAGGCCATTTAATTAACAATGTTTTTGGGTTTGTTTTTGCTAACACTATATAGTTCATTTCAAAGGAGAAATTTATTCCTTTTGTTGTGGATAATAAATAGAGAGGATTCAAAAACCATTAGTTACTTTAGCCTAATATGACAAGCGAACAGGAGGTCATTGATAGCTTTATTAAACTGACAATTTCTACACCAGCCTGCAAAAATAAATAAATACACAAAAGTCTGTTTCCTTACATCTCTGACAGCTTATGGAATCCCAGGTGACAGATGGTTCAGTCCTATTCTAGATAGGTTCTTATATTGTTTCCTACATAATAATATCTGAGCACTTTCCAATTTCCATTAAACAACGTGACTAACATTACCAAGGGTCATGGTGGATTCTCCATCACTGACATGTTTTTAAATCAAGATTGGATGTTTTTCTAAAAGGTCTGCTGTAGGAATTATTTTGGGGAAGTTCTGTGGCCTGTGTTATACAGGAGTTCAGACTAGATGATCACAGTGGTCCCTTCTGACCTCAGAACCTACGAATGTATGAAACATTTGTCACGTGGTTTGTTCTTTCTCTCCTCAGAGAGACAACTGTATGAATTTCACATCATCTGATTGGATAAAGCTGGATGTCATGGTACCAAAGAGCAACGTGATTTGTCAAGAGGGGAGTGGCTTAATAAATGACTACTTAGACATGCTCTGAGCCTTTTCATATCTCCAGTGATGGTTCGGCTGGAGTTACTTGAGGCTGCTTTGAGTTGGTTCGTGTTTTATCCAGAGTGGGTAGTCGCCTTCTTAAAATATAGATTTCGCTATCCCTTTGAAATCACTCTGCTCACTTGCATGAAAGTTAGCCAGGACTGTCTTTCTGTGTATCCATCTGTCTGTGATATTTCTTAGGAACCTATCACAATGGTAGCTAAGCACTTGGCCCAAAGCCCAGAGGAATCAGTGGAAAGACTTCCCATTGGAATCAATCTGCTTTGGATCAGGCTTGAAGTGCTGGAAGTTCAGTAAAGTGGCCGCTCACTCCCATTTTGACCTGCATTAGGAGACCAGCTGTAACGGATGTTCCCATCTGTGGACTGCCATTTAAACCTCATTTAAACCTTTCCTTAAGATGCTGTCCCTTTCTGGTTCACAGGAGGAATTGGTCAATAAAGAGGTTTAAATAAACAATCCCCCAGGCTACTCTATGCATCCTTTCTTCTCCATATCTGCTTTGTTTAGATTACATGCTATGTGGGGCAGGCACTGTCTGCATTTGTGTCTTGATCTACATTGGTCACACTGTCTGACATATAAATAACAATAAACCATCCCTGTGAAAGGCAGATGGACTGCAGAGGTGAACAGAGCTACTCGGCTGCAGGGAGCCAGCTATGGGCAAAAACTTATTAACTTTCCCATTCAACCGCACTCTCTCTCTGCACTTAGAGCTGTAATCAATGGTATTTTTCGCTCTTTTCAAATTAAAGCTGCCTGTAAGGCTGTGAGTGGTCAATTATTATCAACAACAAAATGCTGGAAATTGGTTATTAGCTGGCACCTCTTTGTTTCCTCTGACAGCTTCCTATTTGTCTCTCTCTGAACTATGGTACTCATACGAGGGGGGATTCCCAAGCAAATATAATTGCTACTTATTTGTCATTCACATCACATACCCACCCCCATGTGTCCTTTTTGTTTTGCTCCTAGGCCTGGCTCATTTGTCCCAACTTTGCATGCAGCTATTAGCACAAACAAGCTGCAATGTGGCATCACATTGCTATGGGGAGGTAGTGTGACTCTGCCACAGGCCTGTGGGTGACCTTGGGCAAGTGACATTCTCTCTCAGCCTTTTTATCCCCATTTTACAGATGGGAAAGTAAAAGTACAATCAGCATGTTAGGAACTGTTAGTAGAGGGATAGAAAATAAGACCGAAAATGTCATAACGCCACTGTATAAATCCATGGTGCACCTACCCCTTGAATACTGTGTCCAGGTCTGGTCGCCCTATCTTAGGATATAGCAGACTGGGAAAGGTTCAGAAAAGGCAACAAAGATGATCAAGGGTATGGAATGGCTTCCGTGCCAGGAGAGACTAACAAGGTTAAGGCTGATCATTTTAGAAAAGAGAGGACTAAGGGGAGATATGACAGAGGTCTATAAAATTATGAATGGTGTGGAAAAAGTGAATAGAGAAGTGTTGTTTACCCATTCCCAAAATACAGGGGTCTCCTGATGAAATTAATAGGCAGCAGGTTTAATACAAACAAGAGGAAGTACTTTTTCACACACTGTACAACTAACCTGTGGGACTCATTGCCATAGGAAGTTGTGACAGCCCAAAAGTATAACTGGGTTCAAAAAAGAACTGGATAAGTTAATGGAAGATAGGTCCATCAATGGATATTAGCCAAGGTTGTCAAGGATGCAACACCATGCTTGGGGTGACCCTAAACCTCTGATTATCAGAAGCTGGGAGTGGAAGATGGGTGGGTCACTCCATAATTGGTCTGGTCTGTACATGCCCCATGAAGCTCTTATACAGGACACTGTTAGAGACAGGATACTGCAAGATGGACCGTGGTCTGGCCCAGTAGGGTTCTTACATTCTTATGCATATCTCTTTTGTAAAGCTTTTGGAGATGAAAAGCACTATATGAGAGGTTTTTTTAATATATATTTGCTGTCATTTTCTGTGACATCACTGTACAACAGCACACATGGTGATGGGGCCTTCCCCTCCCCCCCCCCACTTGGCTCAAGTAGTACAGCTTTTAAAAATATGAAAATAGGAGTTTTCATCTATTCTCCTGTCTCTTTTGGGGGCCACTGGGCTACCTCTTGCTATATTGGATCAGACCATTGGTCTAGATCTGTGGGTCGGGACCTCAAAGTGGGTCGTGACATCATTTTAATGGGGTTGCCAGGGCTGGCATTAGACTTACTGGGGCGGAAGCCAAAGCCTGAGCCCCACTACCCGGGGTCAAAGCCTGAGCTCCACCGCCCAGGGCTGAAGCCAAAGCCTGAGGGCTTCAGCCCTGGGTGGTGAGGTTCAGGTTACAGGCCTCCCACCCGGGGCTGAAGCCTTTGTGCTTTGGCTTTGGTCCCCCTGCAAGGGGTGGTGGGGCTTAGGCTTGAGTTTTGGCAGGGCTTGGGTGGGCTCAGGCTTCGGTTCCCCCTCCTGGGGTTGTGTAGTATTTTTTGTTGTCAGAAGGGGGTCATGGTGCAATGAAGTTTGAGAACCCCTGGTCTAGATAATCCTGTGTCCTGCTTCCTGCCATGTTCAGTCAAACTATTGGTCCAGATATAATCCAGTACCAGGCCTCCTGCACTATCCTACCAGTCGTCTGGTCCATCTATTCTGTTATAGTTTGGCTCAGTGTTTTGGGATACAATGTTAGTCAAGTGTGATACAGAATAAAGTTGCATTGTGTAACCAAGACAAAGTACAACCTCCAAAATAGCTGGTTGTTTCCAGACTGCAGGGAATGCACAAGCACCACAGAATGTTCAAGGCCCAGTTGGATCCCCAGCTCTCTGGGTGCCATACTCTGCCAGCTGTCGGCGGGGAAGTGAAGAAATTTACACCCTGTGCCAGAAAAGCTTCCAAGCAGGTGTACAATTGCAGTGATTCCACGCATTAGCTATCTTTAAAGGAGAGAGGCTGCCAATCAACAATCATCAGGTATCTCTCCACTATGTTGTCTTCCCAACACACACACTTATCTCTCCCCAGCTTGCCTCTGTATGAAACAAGTTATTCAGTTAAGGAGACTGAGTGATCTGAAGATTCTCAGTTGTACAAAGACTCAGGTCAAGAACCAAGTTGTCAAACTAAAAAAAGAGAGGAGATGGAGAAGAAAGGCAAGGAAAAAGCAAAGCCCCCAAAGTTCAGTAACAGCTCAGAGATTACAATCGCACAGCACAAATTGATGGAGTCTCTTGGAGTAAAGTCTTGGAAGGAGTGAGAACAGCTGTAGCACTGGCTGGAAGGATTTGCAGTGACATCACCTGAAAGACAGTTCAGGGTGTCGGGGGTGAGAGAGGTCATGAGGCTTCTAGCCAACCATGAAATGGGGCTGGTCAGGGGGACTGAGAAAATAAAGCAAGTTGAGTCTTTGCTACAAAAAAACGTGCATGCTCCCTTGCTGGTATTTCCTTTGCCTTCCTTGCTTGACTATTGCGAAGATCATCAGAGCAGAATTGGCTGTGCTGGAAAAGTCCGCTGTGGATAAAGGAGTTGTCCAATCCTGCCCTGTCAACAAAAAGAGAAAAAAAATGCAGAGGCAGGATGTGCATGTCCAGGGGAACCCCCATGTGGAAGGCAGATTTGATGAGAGATACTAGCCTGAGTGCACTGAAGCCAGATGGCTGGTAGGCACCCGGTTCCTTATTTTATTGAATTGACAGAGAAGCTTGCTTTTCCTCGGTTGGGCTTCAAACACCTATTGCACCACAAACCAGAGCAAAAGAGCAATCTGGCTACCACTCAGAAAGACATTGGTATTCAAAGGAAAACTGCATCAAACAACCACACAAGGAGTGAGGAGTTCAGAGACCTGGTGCCATGCTGGTCTAGTGGGCAAACTTGAGTTAACCCAAGCCAATTAAGGTTTGTGTTAAAATCATGCCAAATCCAGCATGTTCCAGTGGGTTCATTTGAATTGGAGATGTGAGGGAATGGAACCTGGATCGGTCAGAAGAAGGAGAAAACACCCCACCAAACTACAGGAGTTTCCCCCAGACAGCTCTGCTTTCAATTCAATTACTTCATCCTGGAGTTAGTTGACTTGAAAAGCACATCTTGAAGCTGCTCCTCCATCCGCAGGACTCCTGTTCAATTAAAGAACAGCAAACTGAAAAGTCTTTTAAAAGAGTGAAAAGCCAAAGCCTCTATTTTCTTAGTGAAATCCAACTGTCATTAATGAAAGTTGAATTAGAAAGGGTTATTTTTTTAAGTAAAATCATTCTGTTATCTGCATTAGCAAAAGTCAGTCATATTTGACTGGAGATGTAATATGACAAAACATGTCCTAGCTGTCAGTCAAATCACAAGGATATAGCACATGGCATATGCATATCCTGCTAGTGTCTGCCAATGCCATCTCTTGTTTATATGAAACTGTCACCATCCTAGTTTCATTCCCCTACCAAAAAAAAAAAAGAAAAGAAAAGAAAGTATCCTGGTTCTGAAGGGCATATTTCAAAGATTTCAGGGAGACATTTAGTTATGTAGAAATAAAATATGAATTTTAATGAGAAACATTAACATGAGCTCTTTAGGAATAACTACAGGACTTTATGATGAACGTATTAGAGTACTGTTCTGCCATAGGTGCCTGCCAGTCTTCATAAATCAGCTCAAACAAGTTAATTCTTCATAAAGGAAAATGAATCTGAATTTCAGGCATGGATGAATGGCTACATAATAGAGGGAAGATAATTTAGTGCACCCAGGCCTGGGAAGATGGGGGGAGCAGGACAGTGTAGGACATATTCATCCCTGGAATAACCCAAATGAAGTCAGCAAGCCAGCTCCTCAGCTGGTGTAACTCAGTGGTCAATGGAGCGATGCTGATTCACACCAGCTAAGAACCTGACCTAGCAGTGAAGCTATACTGATTTATCCCAGCTGAAAGTCTGTTTTACTAATGAAGTTACCACACAAGCGATGCATTTGGCCCTTTGTGTCCACACTTCACAGGGAGATCACCCAAATATTTTCTTAGCTTCGGATTCCTGCTGGTTTGCACTCATATACCATTTTGCTTTGAATTTGAAGGTTTTCATAATCTCAAAGTGAAGCTCAGTTGCAGCCACAGAGTTTCATGTGGAGAACATGAATTTTCTAGAATTTCAGTGCAAAACCACAATTCAGCCCAAGGTTTCCTTAAGAACTGGGCATAGCTTTGTTTGAAAGCTTTCTGAACCTTAACAAATCCTTTGCAAAAGCAACTCGCACTGGGTTTTGAGTGTGCAATAAAACTTGAAGTCAGGTATGTACCCCGTGATTCTGGATTTTCACTGTGAGGATCTCATGCAGCTTTGCTTGTGCTACTCTTGAGTAATCCCTTCCTGTTTCTGAAAGTTAGGGAATCCTAGAATTCAGATGCTTATTAGATCATACGTGGACCTTCTCCCTGATATTGCATGATTGTTCCCTACTGTGTATCTTTTAGTACAGGTGGGCAAAATAGCTTACTCACCAAAAAATGCAGTTTCAGATCAACAGAATCTGTTTGTACCACCCCAGGAGCATCCCCAGGAGGTGCTGCGACTCAGAGACCCCCAAGTAAGAATTCCTGCCCTGCTTCCCCTTTTCTGCAGGGTAATAGTAATTGTCTGAGGATTTATACCAGCAGCAAATTAACACACTATCCTGGCTCCCATTCTGGTTCAGCTTTGCAGGGCAGGACAATGTAAAAGTGAGACAGAGCCAACGTTCTGCCATTCCCTGACCTTCCTTGTCCCTTTCCTTCTAGCTGCTCTGGATGGGGCAGGATGTAAGCAGATGTTGTATGCCCAGCCCAAGCTCCAACCAGTCTTGACTGCCCTGCAGCTACTCTCTAGCCCTTATGCTTTATATTAGATTTTGACAGGACTTTGTCCTATGGTCCATGTTTTACATTAAAGCCAAATGCTATTAATTTGCACAAGTCAAAGGTGTGTGTGTCTGAGTGGCCCCAGACCACACTTTGATAGGACAGTCTGGTTAGGAACCTGTGGGCCATTCAGGAGCTTGGCTTTTCCCTGTCTCGAGACATAGCTTGTTGCTCTCTGTGCTTCCTTGGGACCTTGTTTCCTAAACCTCTTGCAGAGACTTTTGATGAATGTCTTTATTACAGACTGAGTTGTTGCAGAGTGCTGGTCCCAAGACATGAGACAGACGAGGTGGGTGAGGTAATATATTTTATTGCACCAACTTCTGTTGGTGAGAGAGAGAAACTTTTGAGCTACGCAGAGATTAGAATAATGGCCTCTTAGAATACATGCTAACTGCTTGAGCTAAACAATCTCTTCCACCTTGTATTTAGCTGTGACACTCTAAGTACCTTTCTCAGACCTGAAGAAGAGATCTGTGTAACTCCTAAAGTTTGTCTCTTTCACCAACAAAACTTGGTTCAATAAAAGATATCACCTCACCCACTTTATCTGTTTATTACAAGGAGACTTGATGACTGCAATGGTCTCTGAACTGAACTTCCTGCTATGACCATACCTCCTGAGAACCTAGAAGCTACACTTCATACAGGGGCCAGGTTAGTCAGTCCTGTCACTGCTGCATTATGCTCTTTGCATATGCTAGTAATTCAGCTTTAAGGCTGTGGGCCACACATCAACACACACACTTTTGGGCTGGTCCCATTCTATTTGTCTGAGTCTCTTACATGACCTATCCCTTCCCCACCCCAATCACATCCTTGAGACTCTCTGATTCTGGTCTTCTTTTTAGTTCTGAAGAGCAGATGTAAATCTGTTAATGCTGGATCCAGTACCCATTGCAATCAATGGGAAATTATTTCAATGAATATTGGATCAGGCCTTGAGAAACAAGGAGTAACATTTTCAAAAGCTCTTACATGACTTGGATTCCCAAGTCCCATTTTCAAAAGCGACTTGGACACCTGGAAGCCTGAGATTCCTTGACTTTCAATGATACTTGGGCTCCTGAGTGGCTAAGTTGTTTTTTGGAAATAGGATTTAGGCTCCTAAAGTACTTAGACACTTCTGAAAATGTTACCCCAGGGCAGGCCCCTCTTCATTTATTATTATTTAATATTAATACACAAATGTGATTGGCCATTTATCTAAGGTCTGTTCCAGTGCCCATTGATATCAGTGGAAGGAATCTCATTGATTTCCTTTGAAACAGAGTAGTAGTGAGTCATGACAGAGTCCTGGTCCCACAGAGCTTGCAGTCTAACATGAGAACACTGCAGATATATAATATATGGGAAGTAAACATCTGGTCAGAGGAAAGATGGAGGAAGGGAACTTTTTAAAAAAAAAAAAAAGAAAATTCTATATAATAACTGAGAGATTAGGGATGAAACCAATAGGATTCCCTAAAAATTATTCTAAAAAACTATAGAATTTAATAGCTAATGAGACACTTTCTATGGAATTTTTGAAACATCCTATGGAATTTAGTAGATGGTAATACTTGTTATTTATTACCTGTATTACTCTAATACCCAAGTTTCAGAGTAGCAGCCGTGTTAGTCTGTATTCGCAAAAAGAAAAGGAGTACTTGTGGCACCTTAGAGACTAGCAAATTTATTAGAGCATAAGCTTTCGTGAGCTTCATCGGATGCATCCGATGAAGTGAGCTGTAGCTCACAAAAGCTTATGCTCTAATAAATTTGCTAGTCTCTAAGGTGCCACAAGTACTCCTTTTCTTTCTAATACCCAAAGGCTCCAGCCAGCATAAAGATCACACCGCAGGTTGGTGGAAAACCAGAAATAAACCCCAAGTCTCCTGTCTTGCAGTCCAGTGCCATGCCCTTTAGGCAATGCTGTCTCCTACCCTTAGAATTCTATAGTATAGTTAACATTTCTGTAGGAGTTTCTTATTATCATTCATACTCTATTCAACTCCATAGAAATTTGAGTCATAGGTCTGGGTGTCTGACCCAATGCCCACTGGAGTCCATGGGAAGCTTTCCATTGACTTCAATGAACTTTGGATAGGCTTGTCCGTTTCCCATGGGAGGAACTGTGTCTTCCTGACATCATAATCGAAAAGGCTGACAAACGAGGTGCTGTCATCATCATGAATAGGTCGGAATATGAACAAGAGGCTACTAGGCAGCTCTCCAATATCGCTTTCTACAAGCCATTACCCTCTGATCCCACTGAGGGTTACCAAAGGAAACTACACCATTTGCTCAAGAAACTCCCTGAAAAAGCACAAGAACATTTCCGCACAGACACACTCCTGGAATCCCGACCTGGGGTATTCTATCTGCTACCCAAGATCCATAAACCTGGAAATCCTGGACACCCCATCATCTCAGGCATTGGCACCATGATAGCAGGATTGTCTGGCTATGTAGACTCCCTCCTCAGGCCCTACGCTACCAATGCTCCCAGCTATCTTCAAGACACCACTGACTTCCTGAGGAAACTACAGTCCATCGGTGATCTTCCTGAAAACACCATCCTGGGCACTATCAACATTCAACAAAAAGATGGACTACAAGCCGTTAGGAACAGTATCCCTGATAATGTCATGGCAAACCTGATGGCTGAACTTTGTGACTTTGTCCTCATCCATAACTATTTCACAGTTGGGGAGAATGTATACCTTCAAATCAGCGGCACTGCTATGGGTACCCACATGGCCCCACAGTATGCCAACGTTTTTATGGCTGACTTAGAACAACGCTTCCTCAGCTCTCGTCCCCTAATGCCCCTACACTACTTGCGCTACATTGATTACATCTTCATCATCTGGACCCATGGAAAAGAAGCCCTTGAGGAATTCCACCATGATTTCAACAATTTCCATCCCACCATCAACCTCAGCCTGGACCAGTCCACACAAGAGGTCCACTTCCTGGACACTATGGTGCTAATAAGCGATAGTCACATAAACACCACCCTATACCGGAAACCTACTGACCGCTATTCCTACTTACATGCCTCCAGCTTTCATCCAGACCATATCACGATCCATTGTCTACAGCCAAGCTCTACGATGCAAACACATTTGTTCTAACCCCTCAGACAGAGACAAACACCTTCAAGATCTCTATCATGCACTCTTACAACTACAATACCCACCTGCTGAAGTGAAGAAACAGATTGACAGAGCCAGAAGAGTACCCAGAAGTCACCTACTACAGGACAGGCCCAACAAAGAAAATAACAGAACGCCACTAGCCATCACCTTCAGCCCCCAACTAAAACCTCTCCAACGAATCATCAAGGATCTACAACCTATCCTGAAGGACGACCCATCACTCTCACAGATCTTGGGAGACAGGCCAGTCCTTGCTTACAGACAGCCCCCACAACCTGAAGCAAATACTCTCCAGCAACCACACACCACACAACAGAACCACTAATCCTATCCTTGCAACAAAGCCTGTTGCCAACTGTGTCCACATATCTATTCAGGAGACACCATCATAGGGCCTAATCACATCAACCACACTATCAGAGGCTTGTTCACCTGCACATCTACCAATGTGATATATGCCATCATGTGCCAGCAATGCCCCTCTGCCATGTACAGTGGTCAAACTGGACAGTCTCTACATAAAAGAATAAATGGACACAAATCAGATGTCAAGAAATATAACATTCAAAAACCAGTTGGAGAACACTTCAATCTCTTTGGTCACTCAATTACAGACCTAAAAGTGGCAATATTTCAACAAAAAAACTTCAAAAACAGACTCCAAGGAGAGACTGCTGAATTGAAATTAATTTGCAAACTGGATACAATTAACTTAGGCTTGAATAGAGACTGGGAGTGGATGGGTCATTACACAAAGTAAACTATTTCCCCATGTTTATTCCTCCCCTCCACTCCCCCCACTGTTCTTCAGACATTCTTGTCAACTGCTGGAAATGGCCCACCTTGATTATCACTACAAAAGGTTTTTTCCCCCCTGCTCTCCTGCTGGTAATAGCTCACCTTATGTGATCACTCTGGTTACAGTGTGTATGGTAACACCCATTGTTTCATGTTCTCTATGTATATAAATCTCCCCACTGTATTTTTCACTGAATGCACCCGATAAGTGAGCTTAGCTTATGCTCAAATAAATTTGTTAGTCTCTAAGGTGCCGCAAGTACTCCTTTTCTTTTTGCTGAATACAGACTAACACGGCTGCTACTCTGAAACCTGTCTGTGTGTGCATGGACAGTGCCTACTGCAACAGTCCTGACGGGGGACTCTGGACACGTCTGTAGTGTTGAATGTTAGCTCTCAATAAGGCTCTGAGTTGGCTAAGGTGGTGCTGTGTGAAGCTTCATGTTGATGCTGGTAGCAGTGGGTGGCTGATATTCTTTTTTTATGATGATGATGATTTGCTTTATATATTTATTTTCATTGCATTATGCTCCTCCTGGCTGTCAGCACTTGCCCCACTGGCTCCTGGGGATTCTCCATCGCTAAGCCTGTTTAAGAGGCAGCTTAAATGTTTCCTTTAGAATGTAGCTTGCTGCCAAGCTGCGCTGCTTTTTCTGTTGTTGATTTTATTGATATTATTGACTTTTTCATGGGGCACATTGGGACATTTGCATGATAATGTGCACATGCTCTATAAATTGCTTTGTGTTGCACAGGTTTTAACTCACACCCACCTCCAGCCAGAAGAACACATTTTATTAGGGCTTTTTTTTGTGATAGCAGTTGTTCTTTGCTTTTCTGATAAAATATATAATGCAATCATCACCCTTGCCTCCCTACAGGGTTTTACGGGGGCGACCAAGTTAGGGAAAATAACGATGCATCATCTACGCACTTCAGGTTAGTAACAGAATGTATATGGGACAAAAAGTCACCGCCACATTTTACAATGCCATTGCACAGGATAGACACCATAAGGCTGCATCACCCAGAGGTGATGCAATGACATCCCATGAGCAAAGGGGCCCCTAAAAGTTGGTTATTCCTGGATCAGGCCTTTTTGTGCCAGCTTGTCTCTTACATGATGGAGGGTGATTAAAAAAAGATTGGGAAATCAGATAAAAAAAAAATTAAAACATCAGGTTTAAGATTTCAGTGGTTTAGGCGTGCCTAAAGTAGACTTCACTGAAGCCAGATCAGAGACTATCTTTGCCCACCTCTTGGTCACTTAACTGAATTTATTTATGTATGTGCACATCTACTGTTAAATGATGGAGCATGTGAGAGTCCTCTCTGTAACATGAAAGCAGAAATATTAAACAAAGGGGCCAGCCTGTCCTTCTAAAGTAACTAACTTTGCATCTTCAGTGACCGGCATTTTTACACAGCCCCTGTGCTGGGCCCAGAATAAGGGACATGACTGTTGCTCTGCGGCGTTGGCACTGTGTCACACCCCAGTGAACATGGGCAAAGAGACTATGAGAGGCATCATTCACGGATGCTGCCCATGAGCCTTGTGAATGGGGTAATTCACTGATCATCATGCAAAGACTGACATTTGTTTACACCGACACTAGCTGGTCTATACACACCATCACAACAAGAGCAGTCAGTATAAAACAGTGACCACCAGAGCAGCCCATACAAACCACTGATGCCAAGCCAGCTGGTATAAAACTATGACATCAACCAGTCCATCTAAAACACTGACATAAGCCTGGTCTATACACATACACTAAAACCAAGCTAGTCTGTATAAAATTATTCTTTAACCACCAGGCTGGTCTATATAAAGCACTGACATTAGGCTGTGTGATATAAACTACCGAAAGCAGACCAGTCAATGTAAAGCAGTGACATCAGGCCAACAACATGCTGGATAAAGGTTTAGTTGGGAGTGTGAGTGAAGTTTCACTGTGGGTGGGTGGGTGGGTGAGTGAAGGTTCAGTTCACTAGGGTTCTAATTTTTCCCTGAAACACTTCTCGTTCCCCTCTACTTCTTGAGTGTCACTTTTAACATAATGTTACAGTAGTGTCCAAGTTAGAGCTTTGTAATGTTAATAACACAGCAATCTCTCACTCACACTCACACACACATACAATATTTCCATGTGGGGTGAATAGAGGCATACTACTTTCTGTAAATACAACAGAATCGAGTGTTTTCTAAATTCACACTTAGATCCCATCCTAGGCAGTAATATTTTAAAGTTGATTGGATCTTAAAATTGCAAAAGGTCTCTGGTGGCATGACTTTAGCTGGCACTATCAGCTCAGCCCTTGTCTTACAAAGCAATCTCCTACCGAATTGCTCGGCACTTTCTCATCCTTCAAAAACGCACAGGAAGAAAATCGCTAAGTTCTCAGCAGCCCACTAAGACTCAGGTGATGGTGAAGAATGAGGCTGCATATCATCATGCATGTGACCTTGGGAGAACTGAACATTGTCCTTGGGGCTCAGAGCACTTACCTGGTGGGTTTTTATTTTTTTATCCAGGCTAGTTGACAGTGTCATTCTTCAATGTGAAAAACACTTTGATGGAAAAGAAGTGGCGAAGGGTGACACAGAGGATGAAATTATTGCCGAGCACATCTGGGGCAGGAGGCGATAACAGGCAAGCCTCTGCTGTAGAGGGTTTTGGGGCGCTGCAGGATTAACCCGATGCTTCAGGGATGTTGTTGATGTATTGTGGCACTTCTAGTCATTGAGGCCACCTTGCCAAGACCCCAGAGGTGAAGCCAAGACCCAAACTGAGAGAGAGATGGGGCCAGAGCCCAAGTCCACTAAAGCCAGCAGAATGATTCTCATTGACTTTGGATCAGGCCCAAAGTGAGCGAAGGAGGGAGACAGTGAGATGAATGGTCAGGACACAATACCACCCTCTTCACTCAGTCAGTGAGGGTCTTGCCTGAATGGAGAGTGCAAAATCAGGGAGAGGGAAGACAAAGCAATGTAAGACAGGAAGGGGCCTCTGGGTCATCGAGGCTAGTCCCTGCTGACACAGGAACCCTGCCATATAATTCCAGTCATAAATATATCAAGCTCCATCTTGAAACTAATTGTGGTGTTTGTCCCTGCTACTCCTGTTGGGAGGCTGTTCCACAGCTCAGATAATCAGAAACTTCCCGTTTCCAGGCTAAATTTATTCATGGCCAGTTAATGCTCATTTGTTCTTGTGTCAGCACTGGCCTGGAGCTTAAATAGCTCTTGTCCCTCTGTGAGGTTTACCCTCCCAATATATTTATAGACAGCAATCAGACCCCTCCCTCAAGCCTTCATTTTCTTAGGCTAAACAAGCCAAGATCTCTGAGTCGTCTTCATAAGATAGAATTTCCATTTCTCTGATCATCCTAGTAGCCCTTCTCTGTACCTGTTCCATGTGAATTGTACACAGTATCCCAGATGAGGTCTTTCCAGGGCTTTGTACAATGGCATTAATACTTCCCTATCTTGACTTGATGCATCCAAGGATCGCATTTGCCTTTTTCATAGCCACATTATATTGGTGGCTCATAGTCTTCCTGTGATTGATCACCTTGGCCAGCTCTTTTTCTTCTTTTGTTGTTTCCAACATGATGAGTCCCCAGTTTATAGCAAAAATTCTTGTTAATAGTCCCTAAGTGCATGATCTCGCCTTTTGTATTATTAAATTTCACCCCATTTCTATTATTCCAATCCTCAAAGTCAGCCAATTCTTCCTGTATAATATTCCGATCCTCCTTTGTATTGACGATGCCTCCCAGCTTTGTGTCATCAGCAAATTTCATTAGCACACTCCTAATTTTTGTGCCAGCATCATTAATGAAAATATTAAATCAAATCAGTCCCAGAACTGGTCCTTGAAGAACTGCACTAGTAACCTCCCTGCAACCCTACAGTTCTCCTTTCAGCACGACCCACTGTCAATCTCCCCTTTACCAAATCCTTACACACTTTACAATTCCTGCACTAATCCCAACTTCTCCAATTTAACTAATAATTTCTTATGTGGTACCATATCAAATGCTTTACTCAAATCCAGATAGATTAGATTGACTGCAAAAAGAAAAGGAGTACTTGTGGCATCTTAGAGACTAACAAATTTAAGGTGCCATAAGTACTCCTTTTCTTTTTGCGAATACAGACTAACACGGCTGCTACTCTGAAACCTAGATTGACTGCATTTTTCTTGTCTAAGAAATCAGCTAGCTTATCAAAGAAAGATATAAAATTAGTCTGGCACTATTTACCTTTGGTAAATCATTGGTGCATTTTATCCCATTTTCCATTTACTTCCATGTCTTTAATTAGTCTTTCCTTCAAAATTTGTTCTAATGCCTTGCATGCTAGTGCAGTCTGACTAATGGATCTGTAGTTGTTTGGATTACTTTTTCTCCCATCTTTCTTAAATACAGGTACTCTGTTTGCTATTCTCCAGTCATACAGTAGCACCCCCAATTTGACAGATTTATTATAAATCTTTGATACCGGACCTGCAATTTCATGTGCCAGTTAGTTCAGTATTCCCCTTTACTTGAACACATTAAGCTCTTTGAATTTTGCTTCCACCTCAGATGTGGTCATTTCCATTTCTATACACTCAGTCCTATTAGCCATCCTGCCTTTGCCCACATGCTCTACATTATCATCTTTATCAAAAACTGAGACAACAACCATTAGAGATTCTAAAATGTTACTCTGTAGGTGGAAGCTGGAAATGATGTGAAATAGCTTTATATAACAAGGAAGCTGTTTGCCAAAGAATTTGTTCCTTGATTCAGCAGTTTGGTACCTGCAGAGTCAGACTCAGGCTTTTATGTCTAATTATGGAAGCTAAGTTTATGTGTGCATGATTCTCTATCTCTCTGTTCCTTTTTTGAACACGTACACAGGTGTTTTGCTGCATTGCCGATTCAGATCTGCCTTTCTGAGGCTCTAAGTCTTTGTCACATTTTATTCACAGGCAATTTTGCCAACTCCACGCAAGTCAGCAAGAAAATGGAACAGAGGCACAGAAGATGGTCAGTGAAGTGAGACAGGTACAGGTTTGTGTGTACCTCTGACAACATGCCAATATGGGATGGGAGCTACATCCTCAGAAGAAAGATCTTGAAATCCTACTTCCTATGCACCATGTTTCCTATTTCCAGAAAGCAATGATCAGCAAATCCTGGAGAGTTTAATTGCTGATATTTATCGGAACCTCTCTGTGCTAGAAATTAGAGTTTTGTATCCTCTAACAATGAGGCATTAGAAAGAAACTTTGCCTATGGGCAGGTTATTCCATAGTTGTCCAACTGGAGAACACTTGCACATTTTACAAGTACCTACATGAAGAAGAGACTTCTAAGAGCAGATGGATCATTATGGTAGCAGAAAAGGCAGAATGAGATCTTATGGTTGGAATCTTGACAAATTCAGACTAGAAAGAAAGTGCATATTTTTAACAATGAGGGTACCATTTACGTAGCCGTAGATTCTCATCACTTGATGCAGAAATTATTGACTGAGGTTCTCTGGCCTGTGTGTGGTGCAGGAGGTCAGATTAGATGATCACTGTGGTTCTTTTTGGTGTTAAAAAAAAAAAAAAAAAAAAAAAAAAAAACTATGAATCTTCCTCTGAAGCATCTGGTGATGGTTGGTATTAGGCACAAGATACCCAGCTGCTATGATCCGCTGTGGCCCTATGTTCCAGAAATCTCTGGAGCTTGGCAAAGAATGTTTTTTAAAGGAGTCACTAGTATTTTATTTGAGGAAAAAAATCATGGCTTACATAAATATTCACTAGTTATTTTCTCAGCTCTGTCAACTGGGTAATAACTGAAGGATTAAAAAAATTAAAACTAACTCAAATTTTGCAAACTTTTATTGCCCAGCTCTAGGAATCTCAACCAAATTCCCCATATTCCAGGTTCTAACACTGGTCAAAACGAGGAAGTAGAAAGGGACATGAAAATGTAAAGTGGAAAGAAAAGGTAAATCATGCACTTTAGAACATTCACAAAGTTCCTGGGCTTTGGTTGGGGGGCTTGAGGCAGACCCCATTTGTTATAAAAGGGAATGGCTAGCGCGTGCACACACACATATGAGGCCTAATCAGAAAACCCTGTGTGCATGCATGACATGCCCACAAGGGACTGACAGATCCGGGATGACTTTGCTGGGGCTCTCATGGAGTTTGTGCATAGCCAAGTGTGACGGGGCAGAGTGGCCCTGCACTGGTACCGCAGGGGTTAACCCTTCCTTTCTGGCAGAGGAAGCCCCGCCCTGGAGGCCCTGCTGGGCATGCTCCAACTGGAGACTAGGTATAAAAGCCTGCAAAGCTGCTCAGTCTGGGCTGACCACTGGAGGAGAAGGAGGCACACCGCCAGCTTCTGACGAGGGACAGCCAATGCTCCAGGATCCAGCGCCCAGCCCAGCCAGGATACACCCAGCATCCCAGATGGAAGTCTTGACAGGAGGGGATGGACCAGAGGACTCCCCTACCCTGGAGTGGCGAACATGATGTTGAGGGTAGGAAGTGACCCAGGGGAACTTTAGAGACAAGCAGCGTTAAAGCTGCACTGATGCGCGGTGTGTTGCGGGAGGATCCCCGCCGAGCTCAGCACGAGGGGGGAACCCCGCTGATAGGCGAGCCCTGGGTTGGGACCCGGTAGAGAGGGTGAGCCCGGGTCCCTCTACCACTCCAGCCATTGGGATACACCCCCTTGCCTGAGAGAGGGAAAGCTATGGACTCTAGCTGTTGGGTCACACTGCCCTGATACTCGGGGAGAGTTGTATGGACTCTGGCTGGTGGGCCACACTGCCCTGATACTCAGGGAGAGTTATATGGACTTTGGCTGGTGGGCCATGCTGCTCTGATACTTGGGGCGTGACAAATGGATTTGACTGTTAAGGCCTGCTACCCCGACCAAGGGGCAAGCACAGGGAAACTGGCCAGTGGGCCACATCGGGATGCCCTTAAAGGGACGGGCATGGGAACTTAAGAGTGGCGAGACCCTGACACCCCATCCACCCCTGCCAGAAAGGGGCGCTGTGTTGCCGGACCCGTCACACCAAGATATACTCCACATGTAAGAAACAGAATGAATGCAATTTAATTTAATATCACTGAGTAACTTCCTAATGAAAGGGGAGTACAAAGCATGCTCTGTGGACCTGCTCTTTAAAGTCTTGTCATGTGACCTGTAGAGTCAACTTTAATATGATCAGACAGTCAGACTAATGGTCCTAATGCTTCACCTGGACCTGTGAGGGCTCCAGGATTCTGGAACATGCTCCCTCACCGCCTTGGTCCAATGTAGCATGAATAGCTAGGGCGCACTGCAAAAGATAGGGTGTGATAGGATTTTCAGAGAGGGCTGACGGCGTATCCCCAGACAACAAAGGGCTGGAAGGGAGTTTTTAAGTGGCAGGCTGGCTGAGTTTGTTTTGAAATGATTACTTTAAGGCTGCTGGGATTTTATTCCATTATTAATAATGTTAAGGCACCTGGAGCCATGAAGCAGCAGCATCTCTTATTATTATTTAAATCTAAATAAATAAATCGGTTTGGACTGAGGTTTGCGTCTGCTCTTATTGCATCAGAACTGATTCGTTCATCCCCAGTGAAAGAAGGTGTTTTGGATTTCACGAGCAGTGAGCCCTTCCTCGCTAAATAAACTTCAGTCCATGTTGTCCACATGCCAAGCTAAGAGTCCATGTGTGAGTTCTCTGTAGATTGATTTTAATTTTTGTGTATTTAATGTGATTTTATAAAATCAGGTAATAGACATTATGCAATAATAGATCTGCTTTTGCAACATCCTTTACTTCTGCTTTTCACTTGAACCCTGTGAGATTGGAATTGCATGTCTGAATATTTGCCCCTTGGCTTGTAAGAATCCACTCCCCATACACACACAGTCCTAGAATATAAAATTGGGGCCATTGCTGAAGTGTCTATGGTATCCAGGAGACTGTCAGACACCTGTGCGCCGTGTGATTATCCAAAGCAATTGTCATATCATTCTGGTTATTAATGATATGTAATTACGTATTAAGACACACAAGGTAGTGCATCTCAGGGCAATTAGAACACACCTTGAATGGTGTGATAAAGAAACAAGACCAAGTGATTTTGTCTACCTGGGAAGTGAAATATTTGCCCCAAAATATACTGCCTGGATCATGCTATTTGTACTGTAGCAGGAATGATGAAAATTCCAGTTTGTCATTGAGAGAGAAGCTGCTTCCTGGGGAAAACCAAAGGTCCATCTAGGATGATAATGTTTCTTCCCCAGTGACCAGTACATACCTTGATGCTTCATAGGAAGGCAAACAAATACGTAATGCCTTTTGCTAATTGTTCAATGCTGGGAACACATTGCTTGCCATCCTTCATACTGATAACCTTGTGTCCTGAAGTTGGGTGATTTGATTGGCCCAACTTTATCCATTCATATTAATGGTTATAACATTAGCCAGTCCTTTTAAAAGCTGCCTGAAATATTTGACTCTGGATTCCTGTGGCAGTAGGTTCCACAGGATTATTATACACTAAGCAAAGTTTAGCTGGCAAGGTCATTGAGGAGATATTTGGTCTGGTAGCAGATGTCATGCTAACCTGCACTGGCCCTGTGTGGTATCCAGATTTTTAAATCCTAGTGACAGCTGTCCAAAGAGCAAAATCCCACCATTACTCTCAAGAGAGAGCCCAAGAACTGAACAGACCCTGGAGACTGAACTCCCCTACTAGAATGGGGGTTCTTTCAGGCCAGAGAAGTTGGCGCATGGGGAAAGCGTGTGTTTTTTGCTGACCATACTGTACCTGCTCTGGGGTTGCATAGGTTCTTTCTCCAGGACTGCTGTCACTGAGAGACAAAGAAACCCAAAGTGTTCTGTAAAACCATGGCCTCTCCTGCATCTGCGATCGCTGTGATTCCTGCAAATAGAATAAAATCAAAACATGCAGTCCTTTTCCCCTCAGTTCCCTGAGAGGAATGCCTGAGAGGGAGGGCAGCTAGTGCAGAGAGGAGACAAGACCCAGACACCGGTTAAGCACCATGGTGGAGGAGAGGGGTGAAAGTCAGAGGTGATGTATTCATTTTAAAAAGGCTTGGAGATAAATCATGACAGTCTGAAATAGTTCCTTAAACAAATGGTTTAAGCTTAGCTGCTTCTCTTGCTAAGCCTTTTCCAGTTTGTCATCTCTTAGCTGAAGGGGGAATGCAGACGAAGCTCCTACTCGCTCACATATAGAATCTGTGCCACTGCCTCTAGTGGCTCTAATGTTTGCACACTTAATGTACTGTGAAACCTGCCTACATAGTCAGCTGAAACTAACGCTATCAGAACAAGACAACCGGGCTTCCCTTCACCTCATTGCTAACAAGCTGCCGTGGAACGGGTTTGATTCAGAATGTTCCAAGGATTGGGGTTTGCTCCACCATCACATAGTATTTTAGCCAAAAGCACATCCCACAAAACTGTTACTCTGCCCCATACATGCCAGTATACACGCAGGAGGGCAGCATGGTCTAGCCTCTTCAATAGGAGACCCAATTCAAATCCTGTTCTGCTACAGATGTCCTGGAGTGACCTTGGGCAAGTCACTGAGCCATTCTGAACCTCAATGACCTCTGTAAATGGAGATAATAGCCATGCCCTGTCTCACAAGGTTGTGAGGATAAATACATCAGGTACTACAGTAATGGGGGCTCCCTCAGTTGCTAAGACATACAGATGTAAAGACTGGTCAGGGTGTGTTACTCATTTCCGATCCACAGGGATGTGGGTCTGTTACAGCTCTCACCCTGAGATCCTGGCTCTTTCGCTCAAGTTGTATGTACTCAGCTATTAGTTCTGTGGATTCCCAGTTCAATCTCTGGTGTGCTGGCAAAGAAGGAGTCTGTCTCTCACTCTCACACAAATTAGTCCGCACCAGAAAACCCCAGGCTCCTAGATGACATGTCCACATGAGAGAAACCGAAGACTTTGCTGAGGTTCTTCTGGGGTTTGTGTGTAGGTGAGAGAGAGCCACATGTAAGAAACAGAGGGAATGCATATTTAGTTTTAATATCACAAAGTAACTTCCTAATTAAAGGGGAGACCAAGGCAAGGTCCTTGAGACAGCCTTTTAAATGCTGCAACGGGACCTGCAGATCCATTTTAATATGTCCAGGCAGCCATCAGAGATGAAAGCAGCCAATGCTCCATTTGGATCTGAGCTGCTCACGTGAGGTCCTCTGACCTTCGCACAGCTCCTGTGCTTCATGTCGTCAGTCCTCAATAGCCAATCAGCAGCCAGTATTTCACCAATGTTCTGAAAGCCCCTCCTTTTACCGAGAACGTTGTCACTTAGTGCGGCTCTTGAGATGGAAGGGGGGGGATTCTGATTGGCTGGGGAGGAGTTTGCCACCTTGCAAAGTTCCCTTGCAATGGAGCCGTGTAGAGGAGAGGTTTTGTGCATCTGAATTCACTGGCCAAAGAGCTTCAAATATGGCTAGATCCTGAGCCCCTTTAACTCCCACTAACTTCAATGAGAGTTCAGGATGCTTAGTGACTCTCAGAAATTCAGCCTGGTGGAGGATGGAGCCCATGAGCAGAGGCTAGAGATTGAGCAGGCAGTGGATGTTGAAATCCCCTAGCGGGCTAAGGCATGGTGACGGGGCTCTGGGCAGAAACATGTACTGCCAGTGCCCATGCTGTGCCATTCTCCAAGGATGTTTCATGTCAGCCCCTTCTACAAGCTAGGCAGTCACTTCATTTTCTTTTAGAGTAGCAGCCGTGTTAGTCTGTATTCGCAAAAAGAAAAGGAGTACTTGTGGCACCTTAGAGACTAACAAATTTATTAGAGCATAAGCTTTCGTGAGCTACATGAAGTGAGCTGTAGCTCACAAAAGCTTATGCTCTAATAAATTTGTTAGTCTCTAAGGTGCCACAAGTACTCCTTTTCTTTTTTCATTTTCTTTGTAATGGTTGGAAAGGAAAGCAGCAGAAGTAGCTTTGTTTGCACTGTTTGTCCTCTGCAAACCTCCTGGGCACGCATATGAATCAGGGGCTCTGAACTCCTTTCACTGGGAGTTGGATGGAGCAGCTCTCCCCGGCACAGAACTGAGAGAGGCTTGTTCTTCACGTACAGAGCGTATCCTAGGACAGACCCAGATGGCTGAGGGGGAACTGTTCAGCAAACCAGCCATTGGGGGAGATGTGTAAGAAAGAGCTAAGAACAGGTCCCGGAGGTGCTGTTTTGAATCTACAGTGCTAGGAAACTCTGTGTAAACATGCTTCCCATCCATTATTAAGTGTCTGGGCTTCATTAAATATTGAAGGTGTATGTTGTGAAGATGGGGGAGATAAAGAGAAGTGGGTTGTTTGGGGTTTTTTTTTATTGTCCATCACATTCTGATTACGATGGGTGTGAGAACAAATTCTGAGCCTTTCCAGAGGCACTGGAGACTTCCCCTGTTCTCACCATCTCCAGCGAGGTGGGAGACACATGGGAGAAGCTTGAGCCAAACACTGGCCTACAAAGGGACTCTTACTAATGAGTTTGAAACATAGGGCAAAACCAGGATTCTGGCTGAAGGTCCATCCCCACCAGGAAAGGGTCAGTGAGAGCGTGTGAAGCTTGCTGCCCTGCCGTGCCTGTTGTGGGGATCCAGATATCTATCCAGAACCTT
This sequence comes from Dermochelys coriacea, assembly GCF_009764565.3. NCBI lineage: Eukaryota > Metazoa > Chordata > Testudines > Dermochelyidae > Dermochelys > Dermochelys coriacea. The sequence goes on along the minus strand of NC_050089.1, from coordinate 15,591,810 downwards.
GCACTCAACAAAAGGACAGGAGAGCCTTGTAAAGGATCACTAAGGGTTTCTGTCTCCCTCTGGCAGTATCCAGGTATCAGAGGGACCATCCTCTTTCACCTTCTACAGGCTCTAGACTGGTCTTAGCCTCGCCTTAACACATGCGCACAAACACGCCACTCACTCCAAAGAGGCATCAAGAACAGCAGAAATGGAGATGGTCTGGCGGCTAAGTGACCTAAGAAACATGGGCAGAGGACTCTGTATGCCATCCAACAGTCTGCTCTTGAGTCTGCACGCAGTGCAATGCAAAGCTCACATACAGAGGGAACAGTGCACCATGTCTGTCACTCCCCACCATACCCTGTAGCAGAGGGCGGAGTTCTGCTGTTCTTCTAGTACAGACTGACACGAGGATTTCATCCCTCCATTCTGTTGGCTTTTACGCATGTTTTGTTCCATGGTTCAGGATTTAGAGAGCAAGATCTGGATACAGCATCTCTCTAGTAACTGGGAAAGATCCTAGCTCTGACCAACACTTTGGAAAAGCACTTCACATGGACAGCCCGATTGCAGCCCAGAAGAATAGTAAGTCTACATTACACCTCCAGACAAAAGAGATGTTAGCTAAATACTCAATCCTTGCATATTAATTCCAGCCACGCAATTCTCTGAGGCACCATAATCTCATTCTAAACATCCATCACTCCACAGGCTCCTCAGCTTGGAGTGCTGCATCTTTACCCAGAAGCTCATTGATATCATTTTCTTGGTTCTTCTCCCCCCTACCCATCCCATCTCTTCCTAGATGTTATAAGACTCACCACAAAGCTGACTCCCCCATGGAATAGATGTTATGATTGTGTAAATATGCGGGAGGTGCAGAGACCAAAGGTCAGGACAGTGGGGTCCTGCTCTGGGATTGGGGCTCCTAGGTGTGATTGTAATATAAATAACAATAATCTTCCATTTAGGTAATTGATGTGCTGGACTGCAGGCTGCGGTCAGTATCAGGCTCTGTTTACTGTCATGCTAAAGTTCTGTAATGTTCAAATAAATCTAAAGTAACTGTTAATTACATGCTCCCTGTGCCTAAGTAAGGAGAATAACATGATCTCTTACTGGCCAAAGAGCACTGATCAATCTCCCAAACTCTAAGGGGCTTGATTCCCACTATGGCTGCTCAGCTGCAGTTAACTCTTGAAACTACAGTGACCGCATACCGTGCTTGGAGATGCTGTGGCAATAAGCACTGTATAAATGTGGTGGTGTTGTTGTTTACTATTGGCATCACGCTAAGGCCCACAGGCCACCGGTCAGTGATCACCTGCCCTCTTTGTGGTAGGGCGCTGTACACATGGATAATTTAAAAGAGCGTGGAAGATGGTATGAAAACCGTAGATACATGCATGACAGGCAGCACAGCCAGGGTGGGAGAGCTAAGCACGGAGCAGGAATGGAATCTTGCACAAGCAGCATCAGGAAACAAACACTGAGACATCTGTCGTCTTCACTGACGCAAGCCTGAAACCTCCAGCTGGCTCTAGCTCTCTCTCTCTCTGACAAACACTCATGCGCGCGCGCACACACACACTCACAACGGCTCTCTCTGTTTTGCAAACATGGGACAAAATGATATTCATTTCTGTAGGAGATTCTCATTCCCATTTGAAAGCCAGGGATTATACCTGTAAAGATAATACCTGCCTTGAATACCTCCATCTGGGCCCAGGGATTCTGCCTTGTCATATAACTACCAAACAGAACCCTCTGGCCTATAAATGCGTTTCAATCCCGGTTTTGCCGAGCTGGTCCTAAGAGCAGCTTTTCTTCTCTCGCTCGGTGGCGTCCGAGCGATTTGTGTTTGGGAGACACCTCAAGACTACCAGCAGCAGCAGCAAGCCCATTGGAGCACCTGTTGCTCCAGGCATCGTTTGGTGGTGGTTGTTTTGGGGCTCAGCTTGTGCGCAGCGCTTAGAATCTCATCGAACCATGCAGGGGCAATGTACAGAGGTGTTTAAAGATATGACTCGCAGGTAAAATCTTACAGCCTTTACACTTCCCTTAAAAGGGCTCATGTATTTTTTGTGAGGGATCTGTTGATATGCTATATACTCTGCGCTCTCTCTAACCCTGACCTCAGGAGCTCCGTCGTCGGTGTGCTTTAAGAGCTGCAGTTATGATATGGTTAATGTTGATTGGGGATTGCAGAACAAACTGCCTAGGGAAACTCTTAATCTCTGTCAACAAACTGTGCCCAGACCTTTTTCAGGGATGGATAAAGACACCCCATCTCCCATTAATTCTAATCCCTCCTTGGTATTAACACCATTTAACCACTAGTAGGTTGTTATAATGTCCCCCATCATCATTTGTTGTTTTTTAACCAAATTTTGGCTTTTTAATCTTTCCTTGCAAGTTGGTCCCTCCTTTATTGTTGTTTGTTATTTGTATTGCATTAACTATTGAGGATCCTAATCATGATTCAAGCCTCTATTGTACTAGGCGCTGTACAAATACATAACTAAAAGCTGGTCCATGCCTCCAAAGAGCTGACAGTCTAAGTATCAGACAAGAAAGGGACAAAAGAGACAGACAAGGGTAACAGCTCAGGATAACAATGAAGTGATATAGAACAACAGGAATAAACAGTAGTCACATCACACCAGCTGTCTGTCCATTGTCCTCCAGCCCTGCCATATTTGTGCAGGTTGATTAAAGATCAGTAGGCTGGACACATATCCCAGCCAATGGGGCACTGGGGCCTGTTACACAAACAAACTGATATATCGATGAGCAATCAGATCTTATGTATCCCCCCAGCTAGCAAGAGCAAGGCAGCTATGTATACCGCACACATCGGGGAACTTTGTACCCGAGCTGATCTGGAGTATTACGTTCCCTATGTGAGCGTGGTTCGTCTAACACACAGCGATCCCTGAATGTTGCACCATGCTTAATTGGCTATCAGAGCTTATTGTTTCCATAACAAACAACGTTAGCCACAGGCTGTCCCCACTGAGAGCATGTGCCCATCTTGCAGAGTCTGGATTAAACTGAGCAATCAAAGCCCTTGTGATCTTATTCTTCCCGTTGCTGAGCCGTGAGTCTGCTCCCTCCCATCACTCGTGCAGGCAGACTTTGCTTGTATGATAGCACAGAGAGCCAGAATGCTTTTTTCCCCTTTGTTATCAGAGTGTTAGTCTGACTGAAGTGAACAATATGAATAGGTACTACAGAGCACTGGCTGATGATGAGAAAGTTTCTCAGACCCACCGAGGTTCACTTCAAAGTGGCCTGTGAAAAGGAAATTGCTATATAACTTAATTAATTATATATATAAAAATCCTTTAAAACTACAAAAACAAAATCACTGCAGAGAGCGCAAGAGTGAGAGGGAGCATTTTATTCATCCTGCAGCTCAGCCTGTTAATGATGTATGATTATATACTGAAAAGTTGCATATGGTTAGAGTTTTGAACATGGATTTTTTAAAGGGGAGGTGTTCCTCATTTTACAAAGGGAAGGCTGGGTTTCTGGTTAAGGCACTACATTAGACTCAGGATATCTGAGTTCAGTTCTGAGCACGGCCACCAATATACCCTGTGTGAACTTAGCTAAGACACTTCATCTCTCTGTGCCTCAGCTTCCTGTCTGTAAAATGGGGATGATAATGTGTCCTTGCTCCTGGCTTGTCTATTTAAGTAATAAGCGCCTTGCAGCAGTGGCTGTCTTACTAAATGTCTGTGCAGCACCTGGCACGATGGGGACCTGATCTTGGTTGGGGTATCTACTTGTAGCCAAAAAACAAGACAACTAATAATAATCTAGACCCTATAATTAAGTTTGTGGGGTGTTGTTTTTTTACAACACAGTCGGAATTGGGTATAATTGACATTTGGCTGAAAATGTTCTCCTCTTGCTAGTTTGTAACTGACTTGTGGAGCTGCTGCAGCGTTACTGCCACAGCCTTGAAGGACAGAGCTGTAATGGATAATATCTCATCTGCCCGGAGCAGGGAGGACACCGCCCCTGAAGAGGCACAGAAAATCTTTTAAACATCCTCTCCATACTCCACCTTGCAACAAGATACAGCACGTTATCATGGGCAGCTGGAAAACTCACAGCCTCCTCTCTGCATAAATGGCAGAAACAGGCTCAGCACATGGGCAAGACGACAGAAGCAGCTGAAAATCAATACTAGGGGAGATATTCTGGCCCTGTTGGAGTCAATGGCAAATCAACTAACAGGGCCAGGACTTCACCCCAGATTTCTTATAACAAATGGTCAAGTCCTTTTATCTCATTAATCTATTTCTAAGTAGTAATAAATAGCTGAGAGAGAAAATCCTGGATCACACAATGTAAGTGAGGACTAGGAGACTTGTTTTCTACACCCAACTCTGCCACTGTCCTGCTGGGTGACCTTGGGCAAGTCATGCCCCCTCTCTGTGCCTCAGTTTCCCCATTTGTATAATGCTACTTACCTCCTTTGTAAAGCGCTTTGAGATCTATGGATGAAAATGCTGTATAAGAGCTAGGTATTAGTATGTACCTGTTTGGGACGCTTGGAACCTTGGCCGCTCATCTATAGCTAGTTGAAGTCAATGGGAGTAGACCCTATATTAGAAGAAAACATAGCTGAAAAATGTCTTTCCATGAAAACAGGCACCACTACTGACTAGTTGTTAGAACTTTTTATCTGTTACTTTTAGGGCCCTTGATGGGGTATAGAGAACTCCAGTTTGGGCTGCTCACTGTTGTCTGCTATTTTAGCTTAAGTGTCTTGCATTTCCCTGTTTGCATGGTAGGATAGGGCCCTAGTGTGAGACTGAACAGCTGCTTTTCCCCTGGAATTCTAAATCAATACAATATTATACCAGATTTGTATTGAAAATCCCTTTTGTTCTTCCCTGTCCCTTAACTCTGTTTTTCAGTCTGTCTGTCTTTCCTTAGATGTTGAGCTCCACAGGATATTAATATACCTTCTTATGTGTCTGGAAGCCCCTAACAAATGGCAGACATCGCTGCAAACAAATAAATTATTAGTATTAGTATTATAGCTGATGAATACTTGTTTTCACCCCGTATCGTACCAGGTGATCCAGCCACCAAGAGAGACCATGGTGCATCATGGGAAATGTAGTCTAGCTGGGGAGTGGGGCGCATAGCCAAGAATGAAGGCCTGAGGAACCTGGAACTACAACTCCCATGAGGCACCATGACTACTTAGAAGGATGCAGAGATTAATAATGACCTGACCCAAAACAAACATTTTATTTAGATTTTTCTCAACAAAAAAAAAATTCCATCAAAATTATTCTTTTCCCACAGAAATTTTGTCTGAGACAAAACCTCATTTTCCAATGGGAAAATACTTCATTCAGACTTTTCTGACCTTATTACATTTTCAGCAAGCTGCCTAGGCACTAACTCACTAATCTAACCACATAGTAACTTTCCTGGAAAAAAAATGCAAATTAGGATTGCATGATACAAACTGAACAAATCAATTTCTTTCCTTGAGTCCTTCTGAGTGCTGGAAGATTAAAAGCAAACTTGCTCCATTCTACTGATATTCTATTTTAGTGAGAATACCAGCTTAAAATTAAGAAGCTTTGTTCATAATTTTTTGGGGGGGAACTGACTTGCTATTCACCCGGGCTTCTATCAGAGTATTTTAAAAGATTTAAATGCTGCTGTATCTGAGGTCAAGCCAGATAAGTTTGGTATCTCTAACTGCTCATTCCATCACCACCAGAGATTTTTGTCTCTAGCAGCCATATCATCATCTGCTGAGGTTAGTACTTACTGTAATTTCATACAGTTCTTTAGACAGATATTGAAAAGGCATCTGGAAAAATTGATAGCATATCATGCCAAAGATTTCATAAGTCATTTTCAGAATGCCCAGCTATAGGCACTGGTATCTGCTTCAGAAAAACAGGGCCAAGAGTATTTTTTCTGATCTTAGAGCTCCCCCGGTAGAAATGCTTTGGGTACTACATCCAGGCTTAGAAATATTCACCTACTAGACTGGCCTGAAGGTTCTGGTAAAAAGGAAGTGGCAAGAATAGTGTGCGTTTGTGTACACAGGGCCTTAATATCTTGGCTCCTCTAGCTGCTGTTGTAATACAAATAAAGAAGAAAGCTAAACAATTATAATGATTACCATTTATTTTATCAGTTTGTATTGTGGGAGCATCTAGGAGCTTCAGTCATGTATGAGGTGCTGTACAAATACACAACAAAAAGACAGGTCTAATCCCAAACAGCTGCCCTTGCAGAGGACAAATCTGGCCCAGCTGAAATACCCAAGAGCCGTATAGCATGTGCTTAACATGGGATGATTTAGGAAAGAAGAGAAATTCTGTGGTATATAAAAGAGAACAAATGAAATGGCATCTTTTATCCTTCTTCATAGGCAAAACAAACAAAAAACCCCGTACCCGAGTGATTTTTCCACCTGAATTTTTTGAATTAGTTTTTAAGTTATTTTGGGTACCATTCTCCCCTGTGCAGGGGGCTCATGCAATAGCTGTGTGACCCGTAATAGTGTCTAGTCTCTACTGAAACATCCTTCAGTTCTATTGCTTCATCCTTTTCTTCACCCTGCCCACTCACTTCTCACACCCACTTGGTCTGTCTTCCCTTTTAGACTGTAAGCTGTCTGGGGCAGGGGATGACCCTTTACCCCATACAATGGGGTCCCCAACTTAGTTAAAGCATCGAAGTGCTTAGCTTTGGTCCTCCTGTACCACTGACACATCCAGCAGTTCAGTGCCTCCACTGGTTACGGCCATGTGATGATTATTCCCATGTGATGCCACTACATTCAATATCCTCTCTCACTGTCTTTTGCCAGTTCTTCCTTGGCCTTTCTCTTTCCTCCGTTAGGTACCCAATTCAGTGCTTGCGTAGCATCTTTCCTGTGGTGTACTTGTCCCAATCACCTGAGCCTTCTTCCCTTGATGATATTTTCTAATGTGTCCTGCTCTGCCAGCTCCCTGACTCTCGCATTTGTTGTTTTGTCTTTCCCTGAAATAGGTAGTATCTTCCTCAGCCATCTGCGGTAGGCAGCCTCCAATCTCTTTTGGTTAGCCGCTGTCATCGGCCAAGTCACTTACTCAGTACAGCAGCAGGCTCAGTACATTAGCATGGCATAATCTGACCTTTAGTTGGGTGTGGAGACCTCTATTTGTCCAGGTCTTGGTCCAAAAGTGGTGTGTGCTTTTCCTAATATCAAGTAAATGTCGTCATTGCAGCCACCTTCAAATGCTATCACGCTTCCCAGATTGCAGGGTGCTCCTGTAGTACAAATGCAATAGAAATAACTAAAGCCCTTGGGTCTTGAGTGGTGCTTTGGGCTGGTGCTAGCCCCTTCTGCATGGGGGTGAACTTCCTCCTTATTTCTTAAATGCTGCAACATGTTCACTGTGCTAAACAGCTAGGAGAATACGAGATACAAAGTCAAGGAAAGAGAGAGAGAAAGAAGGGTACTGGGCTGGATGGCAAAATTTCTTTCATTTTATTAAGCTCTTACATACACTTTTCCTAACTTAAAAAAAAGAGAGCTTTTAAAAATGCATTTTGGCCAGTTCAGGATTTTGTGACTAGGATGCTGGCAAGGTTGCCCTTGAGCTGACCCACTGCTTGCCAAGCCCAGGTTGATCTGTTGTTGCCTGACTCACAGATATGTACTTTCTGGAGCACTGGATCCGCCATGCCCCTGGCTCATCACTGGGTTAGTGAGTGTGCATCCACATGGCTGGTACAGCTGACTCTGCTGTGCTAGTACCACTCTCTCTCTTTTGTGACTCTGCGTGACATGCCTAAGAATTTTGTCCCTACCTCCAGCAAAGGAGTGTGCATTTACTCACCCCCTCCACCCTTTCCCTCAAGTTGCTGCATGGCCTAATCTGCAGCTGTCCTCCTGGTCACAGCTTCTTTCCACTTGTCGCTGACCCTTCCCACGTCCTTCTTCACGGTGTCACTTGACATTTGCTTCTCACTCAGGACCATGCACGCAGCACAGAACACCTGTGCGGCTCCTTCAGTGCAGCAGATAAAGCACTGCTTCAGCACCCAGCAACTTATACCCATCTCGTTCACATCCATCACTCAATAGCCAGCCTCAAGATGCAGTTTCCCAGGGTGCATCCGATGAAGTGAGCTGTAGCTCACGAAAGCTTATGCTCTAATAAATTTGTTAGTCTCTAAGGTGCCACAAGTACTCCTTTTCTTTTTCCCAGGGTGAGTGATCCTTTATGTTAGACGGAAGCACCATCTCCCCCATGCTTTATGAAAAGCCCTTCCCTCACATTTAAGTTGATCCCTGTTTCTTTCCACCATAGCTATATGCTTGGGGCATTTTCTTCTCCTCTATTGCTCAACTTGTGGAAGAGTAGAGCTCCCCTCACTCTCCTTTGCAGGATTCTGGCATGAGGGAGTGTGCATGTGTCCATCCAAGAGAAGGTGCACAACACCTGGCCAAAACAGCAGCAGAACTACACTTCATGCAGGCATTATTCTAACAGCTTTGCAGGTATGGTGACTTTGTCATTGACCTTGTGAAAACAGAGGGGCAGATGCAACCATCATAACTCACAACTACAGAGATGATGCCAATATCATAACTACCACCCTCAGGGTACACTGCACAGCTGAGCAATACACAAGCTCAGGTCTCTTACTAGACACCCAGGGTGTTTCCCAGTCCTTGAGGTTTTCTCAGCTGTTTCCATGGTGTTGAACTGTGACATCATGGATGACTGTGGCGTTCTTGAATGTCTCGAGCCAAAGGAGCAGAGAGAGCATGCAGGAGGCCAAGGAAGCGATTGCACATGGAGTGTCGCTGTGCAGTAATGATGGGACATGCAGAGAAAGTGACTGAGGGTTTAGTGGTGCTTGTGTCATGTGAAATATGTTTTATTCTGATTAATTATCGAAAGAGTATGTGATGCATTAGAAAATACCTGGAAAGACAAACTCCCAGCCCAGAGCGGCTGAGATGCTAACTCAGACAAATGTAATACTCAGGCTACAGGTCAGATAGGATGAGCAGCAGTGGCAAGGTCCAAGAGGAGGTTAGTTTGCAAGAGAAGCCGCGGGTCAAGAGAATAAAGAGGGTGTTCTGTACTAGGCTTTTTCCAGTAGGTGTTCTGAAGTCCTTCAGAGTACAGCTTTGGCTCTCCAGTGCAATGCACTAAATTCGGAGGACGCGCCCGTCGCTACTCCCATGTACTTGACAAGTTGGTATGGGGGCAGAGGCCTTCTACTGGTGGGTATTTGGGCTCAGGAAGACAAAGAGTGGGCAGAGAGGACAGGAAGATCTGATGTTCCAGGAGACAAGGCAGTGAATGTATCAGTTCAAGGATCGCTTCCTGCCACTGGTTTATCCATGATGCTGACTCACCTATGACCTCTGCTCCTGTGGTCAGCTCACCTATGCTACCCACTCTTGCGGCCCGCTGGCCTACAACCCTATCAGTTATTTATATTGCACTGTATATATCCACAGCATGGTACCTGAGTGCTAACTGGTCTTTGAGAGGAGCCCCTGTCTCAAAAGGCTGACAGGATAAAGGCACGAGCCATGACAAACAGTACAAGGCATGACAGAACCTACACAGACCACAAAATGGACAACAGAGCTTGAGTACTTCCTGGAACACTGGTGAGTTAATGGACTCCTGGAGGAGACTGAGGGAGTTTCACATATAGCAGTGAGCTATTCCAGGCATATGGAGCAACATGGAAAAAAGGCATGAAGAAGACAAAGAAATGAGAAGTCTCTATTTGAGTAGATGCTTCAAAGAGCAAGGCTCAGTACCTGCTGCTGCAATCCTAGCGGTGCAAGGAAAAGTCACAGATAGGGAGAGCTATATAATCCTCATGTTGCAGCCATATGAAAAAAGTCACACACGTTCCTCTGAGGAGCAAATGTGTACATACTGATAACCATTTCATTGGAACTGAGTGTGATTACACCCTCTTTGTGCTCAGGCTTGCCAGGACTGAGCCCTAGAACCTCTGGGCTTGGCAGTTGTAGCCCTGGCACCTCTGGGCCTTCTGCACCAATTATGAATGTAAAAAAATTGGTTGAGCCCTGACACCTCTTTCATTACAAATTAAACACTGGTTTAATCATTGCAAAACCTGAGCATCAAGAACAAAGTATACAAAGCAAGTAGTTATTTGCAATGGACTGTGCTCTTGTCATCCTAGGGTTTGGCTACTTCCTTATCTCATACATTTTCCCCTTCTTTTTCTTCCTCTATTCTCTACCCCTTTCACTGTCCTTCCTTGCTTTCTTTTTCAGCATCTGTTCTGCCTTCCCCCCTTTCACAGCTAACCATGGCAAGGACAAAGTATTGATTGCACTTCTAAATCTCTTCTATTTTAACTGGTGAGGAAAAAGGGATACCACTCATCAGCGCTCCACGTCTTTGGAATTTAATTAGATCTAATGACCAGATAGATGGAGAATTTTGAATTGGGACCTGTAGGGAATCAGCAATGTGAAGAGGATTATGTGGTGTTATTACCTGATGAGGGACGAACCATCCTCCCAGGGGTGAGAGCCAGAGAGGGAGCCCAGGTTGAAGTCACCTCAGAACTCTCCTTTCTGAGATTGACCGAGAAGATGTCCTGGGAGGGGACAGGAGGTGCCAGTTTCTGAAGAGCCTTTTGCAGGTGATTCCTTGGCAGTGCTGACAATAGCTTTTGAGGAAATGATAGCCCCACAGAGAGGGTGGGTAGCTGGCCCATCATTAGCAGGAACTGCGATTCTAAAACAGCACATACAGTTTTGACAAGTGTGCTTTATCAAGTGTGTGCAGGATAATTTTGCACGTCCTTGTATTGTCATTTAGGGCACTTAAGGTGTCACTGAGATTTCACTATCCTAAAAGCTTATCTGTCAGTGTCGGAGTTATTCCAGTAAAAGGATATCATCAACAGCAACAAAAGGGGAAAAAAAAGAATCTGAAAGATTCATCTCCAGGTTCTCTGTGGCAATCCCTAAGGCTGCACCCCTCCACCTACCATATAAGTAGACCCCTCCAGAGAATGGGGGGCAGGCTAGGGCTAGTAATGGGATGCCAGAAAAATACCAAGACCTCTCTTAGTTTTGAAATTCTGCCAAAATTAATTGATCTGGGGATTTTCACCCAAAGGCTCTGCCATTTCTCCACTGCCTTAACATGGAGGGTGATGCATCCGATGAAGTGAGCTGTAGCTCACGAAAGCTTATGCTCTAATAAATTTGTTAGTCTCTAAGGTGCCACAAGTACTCCTTTTCTTAACATGGAGGGTGTCATTCAAATGCCAACAGGTTGTAGATGTGCAGTGAGGTCTTTTTAAAATCATTATTAAGTTAGCTGTTGAGCTGGAGAGTCTGAACAAATAAAGGTTGCAAAGATTTTCCAGAGGGGAAATTAAAACATTGAAACTAACCAGTCCAAAGCTAACCAAGAGTAGGAAATCTGAGGATCTAATTCTCCCATCCCCTGCCCCTCTTTTACCAAGGATTACATAGCTGGGATTATGATTCCTCATTTACACTGGTGTGAGTGGGGTGACTAGGGCAGATGCATGCACTGAGGACAGCCCCTATCTCTCTAGCCACATCCCAAATCCTGGACCCTCTGGACATCCCTCTGTGCAGTCCGGAACCTGGAGGAAAGGCTGGAGAAAGGGTAGGGTAGGCTGCACATTACCCCCACTGGCCCCAAAGTCAGAAAAGGATAATATGACTCCAGGCTGCATCCTCTTTATCACATAGGTTCCCCAGCCTGAGGTGAGGCTATCAGGCCCCAGAGCCAGTATAGAGGCATAGGTTCTCCACACACCCAGTTTTGGGGGTGGGCTCTGCTGCCTTTGTCTTGTGTGGAAAGAAGGCGCAAACCTTGCCCCTCCAAGACATTCAGTGTTGGAAACTCAGCCAGGAGAAGCTCATGGAGATTTTCTTCCTTATGGCCTCCTCCTTAAGGTTTTTCCTCAAGAGGGCCAGAACCACAACCAGTAAATGTCCTCTGAAACCTCTCTTGGCTAGAGGGAAGTGAACAATGGGGACAAAATTAAGTACCTATAGCACCTGGATACCGCGGTGACTGGAAGATAGATAGATAGATGTATGTATGTGGTATGTATGGGCTGGGAGGGAGGAATGGATAACCATACCTATCCATCTGTCCATCCTGGGAAAGGCAGCCCTCTAGTACATAATAAGAAAGATGCTTTCAAGCAAAAAGTCACCCAGTCTGAGGTTACATTTAGCCGCAGGGCCTCTTTTCTAAACATAAAGCTGGAAAACAAACCTGCTTTGTGTGGTAAACAGATTTTAATGTGCTGTTAACTATATTTATATGACTTTCTGTCCAAGGAGATGGATTTACATATGTATTAAATGGGTTTCACCCTGGTACATGACTGCACTGCCATATTTCATTTACACTGGGGATCCAGTGGCAGCCTGGATCATTAAAAAAACATTGTATAAACATGCATAAAATATTTGTTGCAAGCACAGAAGTGAATAAACAGAAAACAAGATGCATTGGAAGCCCAGGGTCATAATGAGCTGGGGAATTCAGAGGCAGATCACTCAAGTGCCATTTGCAACTTGCAATCGATATAAATATATTTTATTTTCCTCCCCGATCACACCACGTGCTGTTTCTCACTTGGACCAAGGACTTTGACCACCTGTTGTTTATCAATTTATGTCATCCTTGTGACCAAAATAGCTTTTGCAAGCAAAATGAGGTTCTAGTTTCTTTTTGTGGCATGAACAATAAATCCTTTGGAATAGATTCTAAGATGGTGAAAGCTGACATCGTTCCAATGAAGTCAGTGGAGTGACTTCAACTTACGCCAGCCGACGATCCAGCTCATCATTTTTATCGCAAACCTGTGAAAACCTTGAGGTATTTTCCCCACTGAATCAGGCCTGCACTGATCTTTCCTCTTCTCAGCGTGGAAATTTCCCTGTCTTTCACCAGCTAGGAAACCTGAATAGCAGAGCGATCTGGAGAGTAATCAACAACTAAAGAAAGAGCTTGTCTGAATATAGGAATGGGACATTAGCTTATCAGTGACCCTGTATGGGACCCCTGCCTGGTGCACGGTGACCTGACACTTACAATGATTGATGTACTGTCTGACTGTGTTCTAAGTATTTGGGAGCAATGAAGTGACCTCTTGCTGTTCACGCTCTGTCTCTAGTTATCTGCTAGTGGTGAGTGCTAGATTTGTGCCAGTTTAAATCTTTACATCATATAGCAAAAACTCTATGTGAGCTGACAGTGGGCTTTCCTGGTTAAGAGCATTGGAAGTTTCTTTGGGTTTGCAGCACAGAGATGGTGTGATGTTGTTTCAGACCAAGCTGATAACAGCAGGAGTGACACTGAAAGATACAGGACACAAATGTCATCTTATTTTTATTCTGTAAAATGTCATCCACATCTATTGGTCAGAAAGTGCTTTTAGTCCTAGACCTGGCAAAAAAAAAAAAAGTTTGAACCTTTTTATTACATGTAAAATTACACTTTTCCCAATTTTATTAAAAAAAAAAAATCTTTTGGGAGGAAATAGTCTGATTTTTTTTTATTTAAAAAACAAACAAACAAACCAACCCCCCTTCCCCAAATTTTGAGTTTTCAAACATGAAAGTTTTTTTTTCAGATTTTTTGTTTAGAGCCTGTTTTCCATTTCTTCCTCCTCCTTTTTTTTTTTTTTTTTTTTTTCAGGGACAAAATGGAAAACATTTAAAAAATAAAGAGAGCAAGGGATAGAGAGAAGGGGCAATAAAGGGAGAAAAGGAAATGGAAACAACACCGCCCAAAAAAATCTAATTTTTTTTTAAACTTTTGGAAAAACTGTTGAGAGATGTATGTTTGGTTTTTTTCCCCCAAATTTGTCATGAAATACACTGTTTTTCAACTAGTTCCAATTATGACATTAGGGGTCCTCCTGAGCATGTCGGGGGTTGATGTCATAAGTATGGTAGATGTACATGTGAAAAGAGAAACTTGGGGACATTGAGAATGGCCTGGGTGTGTTTCCTGAGCCCTCATGAGATGTATGGGCCTTTATAGATATGCTGAAGATATGAAAGTGCTATGCCATGAGAATGCAGGAAGAGCAAGTCAAGAGACGTGTGGGTGTGTGGATGGAGTTGGGCCAACATCGGAAACACAGAGAGGTTTAATTTTTATAATGTCAGTTCCTCATTCTTTACCCAAATTATATGCCTCCCACAAAAGAAAATGGCCCAGAAGCCCAGATGGAATGGTGTGAAACTTACCATCGCCCATTCCACTTCTTATCATAACACAAAGGTGCGTCTGTAAGGAGAAAAAACTGATTGCAGCGGAGAGAGAGAGAAATTCCATTTGATGCTAGAATCCATGACTGCAGGTTCTTTCCATGGCCTCAGCTTCTCAAGCTCTTGTCTATTTTCATTTGGGGAAGGCTGCAGAGGTCATTCCAGTACAAAGATCCCTCATGGAAGTGTTCCAAGAAAACATACAAACAAAGATCTGAATTGCTGATTCATTAAAAACACATGTAATGGCAGATTAGTTTATGAGGGTAGCTTTTACAAGCACTTTGCTATGAGAGTATACAGAAAACAATTATTCCCTAGTAAAATCCTCCTTTTAATCTCCATTTTATTTGTCTTGAATTGCATCTTAAATCACTCTCCTTCCTTCGCATTCTCTGATTGTTGCATGTGTGCATACGTATGCACTCTTAATTCCTCCATACACTTAAACAAACAACCCTTCCCACGCACTTGACCAAGATATTTAGTTGGTGGGGTGTAGAACAACTGAAGAATGAAATTTACACCAGCTAAGCATCTGTTCCAAATAATACACATTCCCCTGTGGAGGCTAATGGTAAAGATGGTTAAAAACAGAGCTGGTTGAAAACCCCCAAAACTTTTCCTGGCCTTTTTTTTAATCAATATTTTTATGATGATATTCTTGGAAAATTTCTCCCACCTCTATAGCTGGTCAAATACCATGAATTTTTTCAATGACACTTGTAACTGTGGTTTAAAAAAAAAAGTGAATGGGGGATGAGGGTTTGTTAAAAATAGAATTGTCAAGAAAAATTTGCATTGAACATTAAGAATGTGGGAAAACTTTGACCAACTCTAGTCAAGTTTTACGAAAGGCCGGGCCGGGAAACACTCAGCTAGCTTTCCTTTGTAGGCATTTGTAGATCATTATGAACTATTTGGACATGACTGTTGAGATCACTAATTAAATTGTGAGCACAATCAAAGAAGTAGTTCGATTTGCTGGATTATGTGATGGGAATTGTTTTGAATTATTGATGACATACAACAGTTTACCAAACAGCAGGTCCCTGTTTTTCAGTGTATGCAATTTAGCAATTTTTAAAGTTAAATTTATAGAAGCAGACAGATGATCTGGAGATGGAATAAATAATGTCCAGTATTAGACCTGGTCAAAATTTGGAATTGAAATTTTAAATGTGAGGGGGGGAAATTCACAATAATTCACCCAGTTCTATACGATATCACACACCGTCAATGAAGTGCTAATCAAAACAATGTATTGGATTTTCCACACTCACAAAATAGATGCAATTAAGACACAGTCCTCTAATTTCTGCTAAGAAATATATATTTAGCTGCTCATATGAGTTGGACTTGCCCACAAGCCTTTGAGTCAGATTTTTGGTTTTTATAAGTCGGTGTAACTTTGTTGACTTCAAAGGAACTGCAGCAGTTTACACCAGCTGAAGATCAGGCTCTTTTCATTCTAGGGAAAAAAAAATCTAAATTCTAATCAAGGGTATTACATCTGCTAACTCCCACAAGCTTTTCTGCTTGGTATATTCCCTTACCTATTTCCCTTCATAGATCAGTTTAAAACATTACTGTCACAAGGTGAAATGGCCCTTTAAGAGGGCTGGGGCCTCAGCCTCACCTGTGCTAGGTTTAGCCTGTCTGGATGAATGAGTCCAGGGATCACATAATGGGAGCATGTGACTCAGACCCTGATGGGGAATATAAGTGTGGCCCGAATTACAGGAGAGACTCTAGGAGGGCTATGCAAGCTGTAGTATTCAGACAGACTCTCTGTGGTTCTGAGCCAAAGTGCCTGGGGAATACGAGCCATCTAAGAAGACTGGAAAAGACTAAGAGCCCTGCACCGAGGGTTCTGAGCCAGCTAGCAATGGTGATTGGGAGTTCTTGTAGTGTTTTAAACAAACACCCAAACTGGGGGAGTTATTGAGAAAACACCTAGAGTGTGAATCTGGATTAGCTACGGAAGAAGGGAAAACTGCAACACCAGTGGGGAGCAAGGCAGGCTGGGTCAGCCCTGCTATGATTACATGCACACATAATTGTGGCAGCACATAATATACTGACAAGACAATGGAAATCTCCACAAAGCATGAGTTGCCATGTGGAATCTGGAAAGTAACAATAATGGGAAAACTTTCACTGCCTAGAAAAGATGTAGACTAAATACCCGTTCTCTTCCTATAAACATCTTGACAAAGATAATACAGAGATAACACAAATGTACCTCACCGCACAATTGCCCACACATGTATCCCTAAGTGTGCTGTTCCTTTGTATCCATGGAATAGAAATAGGGAACTGTTGGAAAAATAATGGCAACAGATATTCCCTGCCTAAAGAAAAAAATCAAATGGGAACCAGTAAAAACACCCCATTTCGTTATTGTTGGCTAAAATGTACGTAAAGTAAAATGGGGAATGCTAGCGTAAGCAGAATGTGAATTTCACTGATGAATCAATAGCTGCTGGTGTGTTTAAGACTTTGTTTTTCCCCTCCTTATTCACATAGCTCGCAAAGAGTTACCGGATATGAGAAGACATGTGTAAGGCAAATAAAATAGTTTAAAGCTGGAGGATTCTTTTGTAACTTGATTAACAGTAAGAGTTTCATAAAGCTTTGTTTGATTAGTTGAAATATGTAATAAAACATTCTAAATAAAAAAAGACAGATTCATTGGGGTTTGGATGAAGGCTGGATTTGATTATTTTATGTTAAGGGAGAGTAGGGTCTTGTGGTTAAAGGGTTAGAGCAGGATTGGCTTGGCACTTTAGAGGTCTGTGTTCAAATCCAGGTTCTGTTATAAACTCCCTCTGTGACCTCAGGCAAGTCAATGACTCTCTCTGTGCTTCAGGTACTCGTATGTAAAATGGGCATATATTTAGGTCTAGTAAAAAACAATTAGAGCTTGTAAGGAAAACAAATTTCCCCATGGGAAAATGTGATGGAAAATAAAAAATATATAATGTTCAGTAGTCATTTTTGACTTTTCTCTGAAAAGATTAAACATTTCTGCAGACTCTCTGACATGAAAATTTTCATGCATCTGAAAACCTCTTTTGTTGAGAAAAAGTTGGTTTTGGTTCTGATACAGCCCAACATGGTGAAAATCACATGAGGACCATTCCATGTGAGAATCATGAACATTTTCTTGTGAGCCTTCTCGCCATTTGAGATTTCCATGATATATATGACAAACCTAAACCTGAGCCCTCATCCTGATTAGATTTTGAACTCCCAAACAGAAATTTCAGCCTAACCCTAATCCAGATCCAAACAATGTTCTCATGGGACCATCGCCAGTAATTACGCAATTTTGCAAATTAGAGTGATTTTAATTAGGGTTTGTAGCAGAGTGTGCCATGCCTCACTAACATGCAGGATAATGACATCAGTGTGTAAAGAGTCCATCATGATCTACTACAGGGAGAAAAAGGAATTGGCCTGAACCTTCAACCAGACCTCAAACCAATAGCCAAACCTTTCACTGAGTGAATTTCACCAATTCCTCCTTAAAACACCGTTGTCCTGCAGAGTGGAACACTTCAAACAGTGTGCACAGACAAACAGATATCTCCATTGCTGGCAGCCTGGAGATCTGTACTTCTTGTGCCTAATTTAGACCATGAATGCTTCAGGGCAGGGATCAGGTCTGCTTCTGTCTCTGTTCAGGTCCTCAATGGGCCAGACGCAGGGTATCTAAAAGATTGACTAAAGCTCTGGGATGAAGACCTTGATTGGCAACTTTGCTCCTCAGACACAATGGAACTTTTTTAAAATAGGCAAATATGTCTGTAAACCCCACAGAAATGATCCAAGGGGACTCCAGAGTAGGTATACTTGAACTGCTTTTTATCTAATTGTTCGAAGCTGATAAGTTTGATTAACATTTTCAAATTTACAGAAATAAAAGTACTGTCTGAGGAGACAATCCTACAGCGTATGCAGTCACAAAACTCTCACTGATGTTGGTAGGACTTACAGGCATATTTAAAGCTACAAGACTGGGCCCTCAGTGAAAAGATAATGTACAGCTTTGGTGTTTTTATCTGCTTTTTGCCAAAATGCATGACAAATTTGTACTAAATCAGAACCTTAAAATATTCCGATACATAAAAACAGGAACTCTATTGCATAATACAGGGAAAATTAGACAAAATTCACCATACAACAGAATTGCTTCAGAAGCAAGAATAAACATTATTTAAAAATGTATAAAAACAGATGGAATATTTTAAATGTTCTAAGAAAAAAAGCCAATTAAGAAAGAATAAAATATAAAAAGGAGAGAAACTAGGACAGTTCATAATTATTTTTTGCAGATTAGGGGGATAAAAGTAAAAATAAACTAGAAAAACAAAATGAAAACTCAACGAGACTGTATATTCCAACAATAACTGCATGTGAGGTTTGTGCTGTTCTATGTTAGCATCTGCTGGTGCTCCAATGAATTGCAATCCTCAAGTGTAGATAAACATTTCTTTCCATGCTCCCGATCCAAGCCCATTGAGATCACTGGTGCTCTCTGTGTGGTGCACCGGCATGGATCAGCTGGCCAGATCCAGACCCAATACTGGACGCTCTTTATAGCCTCAGCCCCACCACTGAGTCCATGTGGGTTCTGGGGATTGTTCACTTACAATCATTTGCAGGGTTGAAGCCTAAGGAGGGAGTTGTCTCTTTAGGTCAGTTTCACTCCTCTTGAACACACCCACAATTGGTTTTGTTTGCTTGTTACTCCAACTTTCAATTAGCTTAATCTGGCTACATAGAGGTCCCTTTTATGAAAAGACAGGAATTCTACTTGCTCAGACCTATTTTCCCAGAATCCCCGTTTCTGATATCTGCATCTTAGCCATTGCTATAACCAGGTAATGTACAAATTGCAAGAGGTTTAGTTCACAAATGTTTCTGGAACTGGTGAGCAAGAAGAATTCAGAATAAATTGAAATTCCATTGAGAAATAAATTTTAAAAAGTGGGGCTGAATCTACAAAAGTGTTTTTAGTTTTTCTGTTTTTGTTTTGTTTTTTGCTAAGCTACCATTTGACATCTTTACCTATGAAATTAACCTTTCTTTGAGAGACTCAGTGATAAGGAGATGAATTAAACCTTATACCTCAAAGGGACTGAAGAAACATGTAAATCTTCTACTGACCTTGATTTTGTTTCATCTGGAAATAACAGCAGACAGCCAAGGTTTTCAAAAGTGACTAGGGATTTCAGATGCCTCAATTTTCAGGATCTCAACTTGAGACATTTTCAAAGAGCCTGATTTTCAGGGGATGGATGTTCAGCACTTTTTGAAAATCAGGCCCTTTTAGGGTTCTCATAGATTCATGAGGCCAGAAGGGACCATTATGATCATCTAGTCTGACCTCCTGTATAAACCAGGCCAGAGAACCTCACCCAGTGATTTCTGCATCAGAACTGCTCTCAGATCTTTGAGAAAGGTGTCCAGTCTTGATTTAAAGACTTCAAGTGATGAAGAATCCACCATATCCCCAGTTTAATTATTCCAGGGGGCTGAATTTGTCCCACTTCATATTCCAGCCAACCGGTCTCAAGTTGGGAACCCCAAAATGCTAATCACTTTTCAAGATTTTGGCAAACCATTTATCTAGCACCTTTATAATTATGTTTATGCCGCAGAGTGCGGCATTAGCCACCGGCCAGCATACACTGTTCTGCCCAACAGTGGCAGGAAGTGAAATGTTAAACCAAGAATATCAGGGCAAGTCACTGCCCTTACACAAATTCACCCCAAGAACAAGGTGAACACGTGCTTTGCTCTGTTCATCTTTGGCAAATATTGAGTTAGGATGCTGGGGAAGAGACAGGAGAGCAGCATCCCGGAACACCGTTTGAACCCCAACACAAGAGATGAGAAGAAAGGGAAAAGAGAAGTTGGTGACTCCCTAGGAATAATTATGAAAGGAAGGGCATGCGCTCCGGACCCTAGTTCCCTACAGCTTGTTGAGTTCTAGGATGTCAGGGGACCTCATCATATGACGAAATACTTAGCAACAGAGTTCCCCAAGGAGTTTGGGCAAGGGAAAGCCGTTACAGAGTCTCACTTTGCCCCTGCCCTGTAAAACCCTTTCCAGCAATTTATTAGGTTGGGTCAGGAGATTCCTATTTGGAGATGCTGGTTAAATGTGAACAATATACAGCATGTTAGGGTAGGAATGGAAGAACACCCTGGTCTACTGAAACACCGGGGAGTTACATTACAGAATAAAATGACCAGTTTGCAAACTGGAATTTAAAACGGACACTGGGATTAACATGTCTGGTTTTGATGAGAAATGACATAGATTGCTCCGAAATTACTTAGGTGCTAATGAAAACTTTACCCATTGTGCTGATAGAAATGTCTATCTTCACAACCTTAGTTTTACATGCCATGTGAATCCCACATAGCACAGTGCCCCTGTACCACCCTGTGGTTTTGAGTCAGGCTCAGCACTGCCTGCCCTAGCACCGGGGTGTTCCCTGGTGTTCCGCCCGTGCCTAAGGTGAGATATTCCACAGTCAGAGTACAATGTGTCAGAAGCTCACAAGAACCAGTCAGGGTTTATCTTTGATTGCCCCTCATGTTACTCGGCAGGATATTTGCACACCATGAAAACATTTTTAGCACTTCAAAATATTTACCTTGGCTTAATCATTTTAATGATGTGCTATGATCACAACAATCCCTATGCAGGTTATTTCTCTGAGAGATAAGTGAGCTTGAAGGCATTATGTGCTTTCATCTTCAGTACATGATAAATAACTTGCATTGTGGTCAATTATCTCACAGTGGAACCTCAGTGATGAGAACCTGTGGCTTAATTAATTCCAATGAATCCTTTTGGTGATGTTGATTTAAAACCATTACTATTTTTCAGGAAAGAATAAATAGGCGCATAGCTCATAAAAGCAATGAGGACTCACTTTTATTCTTTTCTAGAAAGCTGAACTGATCACACAGTTTAGAAGCACCTAAACAGGAAGAACATATCTGATATGAAGGGGGTCTTTAAACTAGAAGACAATGGTGTAGCAAGATCCTCTACCTGGAAGATTAAATTAGAAAAAATCAAACTGGAAAAAGATAAAAGTGAGAGTAATTAAATCCAGAAACAACTTATCCAGGGAAGTGGTAAAGTCACCACCATTTGGAGTCTCTAAACAGATACCACACATCTTCCTAAGAGAGATGTTCTAGTTCAACTACAAGTTATTACATTCAATAGTATTTACTGCTGGAGCAGAAAGAGAAATTCCCTCCACTACAGCAATAACTGAATGAAGGACTCTGGCCTGGGCTATCCAGGAGGTCAGACTAGATAATCAGCATAGCACCTTCTGGCCTTGAGACCTCCAAATATAATTTCTCATTCTAATTATTTTTCTTGTTGCACACCTGAACTTACCAACTTTAGAGGTCAACATGAAATGTCACAGAGAAGCTTGGAAGTAAATCTTGCTGCCATTGAAGTTAATAGAGGTTTTTGCCATCAAGTCCAATGGGAATCTGAACTGGCCATGGAAGTATGGTACATTCTGCATTGCAGTCTGCAATCCGACAGATGGGAACAGAACGGGAACTAAAGGATGTCCACAAGAAAATGGATAGGCTAATATCTCAGATCTCTTTCCGACATGCTAAGCAGAGCATGGCTGTTATATTAAACTACATCACCACCTACTGCACTGGAAACCTCTTCACTATTGAGTTAATCTGTATGATTGCTAAGGCAAAAGGAAGAAACATGAAACAGATTTGTTGAGAGCAAGGATCTATTTCTTTAAACTCCAGGCTGGAGTGTCTGAACACATTGATGATTATAACAATTGGTTAATTTCACTTGATTTTGGGAGGGCAGAGTTGCAGCTTCCCTCTTGCTCATCCATCCCCAGTAAAGGACAGTTTCTGCCCTGCAGAGAGCACGGAAGAAAGGGTATGAAAAAATACCTTTCGTGGTCCTGATTGGTGGTGGAACGTTGGCTGTTCACACTGAATGTGGTCTTAATCTAACTACAAAGGCTGAATGGTCAATGGCTAGACCAAAGAGATCAAGAGGCGTTCTACTGTATTAAACCTCACAATGTATCCTGTGTGGCTTTTACCTACCTGAAGACAGCAAAAAGCCAGATTCATATCTCAGCATCTTGAAAAAAGGGCCTCTAACAGGTATTTATATTAGAAAATAATTCACTGCATTTTCAAAGGCTTGGAGAGGGTTTAGGAGTTGGTGAGATCAGTGCAGCTAATCCTTTAAACCCTTTGCAAATGGAGGCCATAGGTAATGCCTGAGTGGGGCTAGGAGATCCTGTTTTAGATTCTGTGGGAATGAGGCTTTTGACAGTGCAGGAGATACGGATGGGGGAAACCTCAAAGGGTTTTGAGAGCCAGTTCAGAAATTGAAAACTTATTCAAAGTTTGAAATCATTTTGTTCTGGAAATCCTGCTGGAGACCTCATGCTGTTGAGCTATTTGCATTCTCTTCTGGTTCCTGAGATCACAGAATATCTCTTCATCAAGGCTGAGAAACGATTCGTGAATCTTAAAGCCAGTAACTGGACCATAGTGAGTAAACTTTTCAAAAGAGCCCCCTGATTTAGGAACCTAAGTCCTATTTCAAAAGTGACTTGGGGCCAGATATTAAAGGTACTTAGGCATCTAAATCTATCAAATTAGGATTAATGCCTTTGAGATATATTGTTGTCAAAATGTGTATGTGGGATTGGAGCATTGTATGTACCTTCTCCAGCAGGGATGGGGGATGCTAATGAACCTCCCCCAATATCAGCCTCTGAGCCTACTTCCTGGAGAGAGATGCATATACTAGTTCAACCTGGATTCTCCAGCAGAGACTCTTGGATAAATAACCTGTGTTTAGACTGGTTCAGGGTCCTCTTCATGATCCAGCAAATGGACAAGACTGCTGATCTATGGAGGGCCCCAATCCTTAGGGAAGAATTGGAAGCACTTGGCCTACTGAGGCCTCAGACTGGGTGCTTGTTCTGAGCTGAAGGTGTGATGAATTTGTTATCACAAGGAAACCCCTAGAGTGGAGGGGGCTGTTGAAGGATTTATCCTGCCAGAACCCATGTCTGAGCTGGGCTGAACTCTGGTAAGAGTATTAGCATGCATGTAGGTTCTCTTTGTGTTTATTCTTCAGGTGAAAAGCATTATAGAGAAAAGTAGGCTTGCTTAGCAAGAGCTGTGTGGTAACTTAGATCTGCAGCAATCCCTCTGTGATCAGTCTCTGAAGAGAAAGCAAGCGGGCCTGTTTAGGCAGCCTGTCTTTATAGGGAAATACACAGTGAAGGTAGGGAACTGTACAGCTTGGGAGTAGCCTGCTCAGAAGGGAGAGATACACAGGTCAGCCCCAGAAAGGCAACATCTGTGGGTGCCCTGAACTACAGAGGGGAATGTCAGTTGCAGTTGCCCCACATTGGCTCATTCAGGGCTCCTCTCCCTTTAAGGGACACCAGAAGACTGGCTCATCCAGACAATCCTCCTACTGCAGTTTGATGGCTATAGAACCATTACACATCTACTCTCCACTCAGATTCTGCCAGCTCCTGCTGCCAGGGATGTGCCTAGTCCTAAGAACCCTCCCCAGTTTCCCCATAGTGTTAGGAGCAGCTACTTCTGCACTAAGCTCTTCCTCACCTGAGCTGTGATAGCTTCTCCAGCACATGTGGGTCTATTCCACTCCTCAGCCTACACTGCTCCCCCGCAGGTGCTGGGTTTTTTTCCTCCTAACACACAGATGGAGGAGCTGTCTTGCATCCCTACTCCCATTGCTGCTCCTCTACCTCACTGGACAGCAGCCTCTCAGATACCTGCTCTCTGCTAGCTCTTCTCCCCCAATCACAGCCACTCTGAGGGGCACCTGTTCCCATGCCCAGCCCATTCAGCTGTATCCTGGGTCCTAAGAAAGGAAGCAGTCTCATTGGATCGCTGGCTGTGCTCCCAAGGAGGTAGGTTTCCCCTCTTAGGAGCAGTTTCTTCAGGGTCTGCTCAGCTCACTGAGTTGGGTAGGAGTCAGACCTTCCCCTGAACCCTCCTGAATTTTTCAGAGCTGGGGAAAGGGCTCCTGTAGCTCACCAGACTCACAATACCTGCAAAGGTATAGTATTTCAATCAGCCCTCAGACAACCTGAAATAAGTAACCCAAGCCGCCTTTCCCTGTTCTAATTTGGACTGGCTACTAACATGGCCAGAATTATATAGGGCACTTAGCTTTACTTTGCTTTGCTTTGCTCTGCCCCTCCCCTTTCTGATAGACCCACTTCTTTGGAGGGGAATTAGTCTATAATTAGACTGCCTTCCACACACACTTTTTTTTTTTTTGGGAGGTGGGGTGGGTAAAATGAACACAGCTCTTGCAGTAGAAAAATTGCACCAATTAAAGAAAGGGAGCCAGGCAAGAAAGAACAGCTGGGGATAAGGACTGTTAAATGCTAGGATAAAGAAATCTGCACCCTCTCTCTCTCACCAGCCTAACATGTTAGGGTGCGTGGCAAGGAAAGGCAGGAGGAAAAAAATGAAAGCATTCTAGCTTGCTCCTTCAGATCAGAGGCATTTCAGGTCCTGCTTCATCCTGTGAGGTGCCTCATGTGGGTAGACCAACTTTCAGGAGTAGAATTTGTGCCTCTTTTGCTCTTTATGTAGCATAATAGGTAGAAACTGCAGGGAAACACAGGGGTTCCAAATCACCACATTTACTTAATACAGGCAAGCTACTGAGGCCTAGCCACATAAACACACTGGTGCTTTGCCTGGTTTCTAAAACCTAGAAGACAGGGAGTGGTAGTAGAGGGCTCACAAAATATTTAAAGGAATATTATCCAACTCTTATATGCCCTAGGACTACTGTGAGGCTCTTGATTCAGAGTAGCAGCCGTGTTAGTCTGTATTCGCAAAAAGAAAAGGAGTACTTGTGGCACCTTAGAGACTAACAAATTTATTAGAGCATAAGCTTTCGTGAGCTACAGCTCACTTCATCGGATGCATTTGGTGGAAAAAACAGAGGAGAGATTTATATACACACACACAGAGAATATGAAACAATGGGTTTATCATACACACTGTAAGGAGAGTGATCACTTCCTGACCCATAACTATTTCACATTTGGTGACAATGTATACCTTCAAATCAGCGGCACTGCGATGGGTACCCGCATGGCCCCACAGTATGCCAACATTTTTATGGCTGACTTAGAACAACGCTTCCTCAGCTCTCGTTCCCTAATGCCCCTACTCTACTTGCGCTACATTGATGACATCTTCATCATCTGGACCCATGGAAAAGAAGCTCTTGAGGAATTCCACCATGATTTCAACAATTTCCATCCCACCATCAACCTCAGCCTGGACCAGTCCACACAAGAGATCCACTTCCTGGACACTACGGTGCTAATAAGCGATGGTCACATAAACACCACCCTATATCGGAAACCTACTGACCGCTATTCCTACCTACATGCCTCTAGCTTTCATCCAGATCATACCACTCGATCCATTGTCTACAGCCAAGCGCTACGATATAACCGCATTTGCTCCAACCCCTCAGACAGAGACAAACACCTACAAGATCTCTATCATGCATTCCTACAACTACAGTACCCACCTGCTGAAGTGAAGAAACAGATTGACAGAGCCAGAAGAGTACCCAGAAGTCACCTACTACAGGACAGGCCCAACAAAGAAAACAACAGAACGCCACTAGCCATCACCTTCAGCCCCCAACTAAAACCCCTCCAACGCATCATCAAGGATCTACAACCTATCCTGAAGGACGAGCCATCGCTCTCTCAGATCTTGGGAGACAGACCAGTCCTTGCTTACAGACAGCCCCCCAATCTGAAGCAAATACTCACCAGCAACCACACACCACACAACAGAACCACTAACCCAGGAACCTATCCTTGCAACAAAGCCCGTTGCCAACTCTGTCCACATATCTATTCAGGGGATACCATCATAGGGCCTAATCACATCAGCCACACTATCAGAGGCTCGTTCACCTGCGCATCTACCAATGTGATATATGCCATCATGTGCCAGCAATGCCCCTCTGCCATGTACATTGGCCAAACTGGACAGTCTCTACGTAAAAGAATGAATGGACACAAATCAGACGTCAAGAATTATAACATTCAAAAACCAGTTGGAGAACACTTCAATCTCTCTGGTCACTCGATCACAGACCTAAGAGTGGCTATACTTCAACAAAAAAGCTTCAAAAACAGACTCCAACGAGAGACTGCTGAATTGGAATTAATTTGCAAACTGGATACAATTAACTTAGGCTTGAATAGAGACTGGGAATGGATGAGTCATTACACAAAGTAAAACTATTTCCCCATGGTATTTCTCCCTCCCACCCCACCCCCCACTGTTCCTCTGATATTCTTGTTAACTGCTGGAATTAGCCTACCTGCTTGACACCATGAAAGGTTTTCCTCCTTCCCCCCCCTGCTGTTGGTGATGGCTTATCTTAAGTGATCACTCTCCTTACAGTGTGTATGATAAACCCATTGTTTCATGTTCTCTGTGTGTGTGTATATAAATCTCTCCTCTGTTTTTTCCACCAAATGCATCCGATGAAGTGAGCTGTAGCTCACGAAAGCTTATGCTCTAATAAATTTGTTAGTCTCTAAGGTGCCACAAGTACTCCTTTTCTTTTTGTGAGGCTCTTGAGAGATTTAACACAAGAGTCTCTCTCCCTCCCTCCCATCAGCCATGATTGCTCTCCCAATATACAGAGAACAGACACGAATACAGAAGTAGGAGGGGAGTTTCTCGAGTCCTGCTGCTTTCAATGGTAAAACAAGGAAAATTCCCAGAGAAACTCATGAGGGACCAGCAAGAACATGGAGTAAAAAGCCAAATATTAGTTCATTTCTAAAGGAACTATTACCGTAGCTCTAGCTCTACCTCTACCATATTGCCTGTAGTTAAACTGCTTAATGATGCCAGTGAAGTGTGGCTTGTTGGCTCATTTAAAATCTCCTGTTCGATTCATACAGAAATCAAACAAGCAAGAATAAAAAGTAAAGCCGGCTCATCTATGCACCCTTATTTTTTAACCAGCCCTCTTGCCATGGCATTCCCTGAGCCATGGCTTGACTTCATTTAGACCATAAGCTCTTTGAGGCAGACACTGTCTTGTATGTTTGTATGGTATCCATAAAAATGGGGACCTGCTCCAAATTGGGGCCTCTGGATGCTACCATATTGCACATAAGAGGTTTACCCGGCCCTTTACAGAGAAGTCCTAAAGATGAGCCCGTTCTGAGGAATTTATTATGCTAAGGGCGAGTGAAATGCATTGACACCCGCTTTCCCTTCATGCAGGGTTAAAGGAAGCAAAAACTTATTGGGGCTGATTCTGATCTCGTTTACATAGATTCATAGATACTAAGGTCAGAAGGGACCATTATGATCATCTAGTCCGACCTCCTGCACAACGCAGGCTATAGAATCTCACCCACCCACTCCTGTGAAAAACCTCACCTATGTCTGAGCTATTGAAGTCCTCAAATCGTGGTTTAAAGACTTCAAGGAACAGAGAATCCTCCAACAAGTGACCCATGCCCCATGCGACAGAGGAAGGCGAAAAACCTCCAGGGCCTCTTCCAATCTGCTCTGGAGGAAAATTCCTTCCTAACCCCAAATATGGCGATCAGCCAAACCCTGAGCATATGGGCAAGATTCACCAGCCAGATACCCAGGAAAGAATTTTCTGTAGTAACTCAGATCCCACCCCATCTAACATCCCATCACAGGCCATTAGGCCTATTTGCCACGAATATTTAAAGATCAATTAATTACCAAAATCCCATTATCCCATCATACCATCTTCTCCATAAACTTATCGAGTTTAATCTTAAAGCCAGATAGATGTTTTGCCCCCACTGCTTCCCTTGGAAGGCTATTCCAAAACTTCACTCCTCTGATGTCTAAACTTTCCAATGACCAGTTTATATCCATTTGTTATTGTGTCCACATTGGTACTGAGCTTAAATAATTCCTCTGGAATCAATAAGATAACACTACAGTAAATATAGATTCGATGAGAGCAGCTTTTGGTCCATTAAGATTGATTCATTTATGTCCCCTCCAGCACGGTGGGCAATAGAACCATTTACTCAAATTCTCTGGTAGGAGAAGCAGAGCTCTTTGTCAAAGGGTTTTTCATTACAGCTCATTATGTGACTAGGAGGCTCATTAAAATGAGGGACTGAGTGATGGCACTGCCTAGAGCGATATATCAAGTAAGCAGCTGATGTGAAAGCCACCTTACTTAGCCAGAGCACCTCAATCCTGACCTGAGCCTTCTAATTCCAGGCCTGGGTCCTTCCTAAGGTAGGTGTGAAAGTGTATCTCAGTTTCATCCCTTCTTCTGGATTGCACTCTCAGCAAATTTGCGGATGATACTAAACTGGGAGGAGTGGTAGATACGCTGGAGGGGAGGGATAGGATACAGAAGGACCTAGACAAATTGGAGGATTGGGCCAAAAGAAATCTAATGAGGTTCAATAAGGATAAATGCAGGGTCCTGCACTTAGGATGGAAGAATCCAATGCACCGCTACAGACTAGGGACCGAATGGCTCGGCAGCAGTTCTGCGGAAAAGGACCTAGGGGTGACAGTGGACGAGAAGCTGGATATGAGTCAGCAGTGTGCCCTTGTTGCCAAGAAGGCCAATGGCATTTTGGGTTGTATAAGTAGGGGCATAGCGAGCAGATCGAGGGACGTGATCGTTCCCCTCTATTCGACACTGGTGAGGCCTCATCTGGAGTACTGTGTCCAGTTTTGGGCCCCACACTACAGGAAGGATGTGGATAAATTGGAAAGAGTACAACGAAGGGCAACGAAAATGATTAGGGGTCTAGAGCACATGACTTATGAGGAGAGGCTGAGGGAGCTGGGATTGTTTAGTCTGCAGAAGAGAAGAATGAGGGGGGATTTGATAGCTGCTTTCAACTACCTGAAAGGGGGTTTCAAAGAGGATGGCTCTAGACTGTTCTCAATGGTAGCAGATGACAGAACGAGGAGTAATGGTCTCAAGTTGCAATGGGGGAGGTTTAGATTGGATATTAGGAAAAACTTTTTCACTAAGAGGGTGGTGAAACACTGGAATGCGTTACCTAGGGAGGTGGTAGAATCTCCTTCCTTAGAGGTTTTTAAGGTCAGGCTTGACAAAGCCCTAGCTGGGATGATTTAACTGGGACTTGGTCCTGCTTTGAGCAGGGGGTTGGACTAGATGACCTTCTGGGGTCCCTTCCAACCCTGATATTCTATGATTCTATGATTCTATGATTCTTCCAGGCCTTAGTTCCCACAAAGCAGCTCCCCATACAGGTTGCTCCTGAAACATAGCCCTGTTATTCCAGCAAACCTGTGTATCACTGGTTCTTCTTACACAGAGACCAGACTTCAAGGATGCTCAGACCCCTGCTAATCCTGCAAAGCTGACCAATTAGGGGAATTTGTGCTTGACTTTTTCCACTCTTTGCAGCAGAACATCAGTCCTATGGGAGATGCCCTTTCCAGATTTGCCTCTTAAGCACAGGAAGCAGCTACAGAAGACTGCCTTGAACACTGTGCACACTTGCCTCCTGCTCACGAGTGGCAGATTTTAGAGGAAGAACAAAGGGCTAGAGACTTACCACCGTTTCCCAACTCTTCAGACCGTTTTTGAAGCTATATTGCCTGCAAAGGATGGCTGATTTGGACATTAAAGTTGATGTATTGAAAAGACCTGACTTTTGGCGGACAGATTTTGTTGGGTTAGGGGAATCAGCAGTGTCATTCTAGCTACCTTCAGAAATGAAATGCTTCATGACAGCCACTTAGAATGGTCTATATTGAACATGGCTACCTAGACCCCAAATTCTGTTCTGATTTAAATTTCCTAGTAACAGCATCGGTTGTCCAGTCAGTGTCTGTATAAATGTTAATAGGAATTGTGCATGTAGGGGAATAATCCCAGATGTCTCATTAAAATGAAGAATATCACCCAGATAGAAATAATCTGACTTTTGCTTCCTGTGCTTAGATCACATTTATGTTGTTATATATATGCATGAGGAAAGTGATATATGAAAAGCCATTTTTAGTTTAATTCATGTAAGTCAATGCAGGCTCTCATAAAAGTCCAGTCCGTAAAACATATGCTGCTTACTCAGCATTAGCATATAAGTGACAGGTTTTTGTTCTGCATGGGAAGTTAAGCTGACAGTCTTTCCCTGTTCTCTTGTTATTCCAGGAGTTGCAAGTCAGCACCTTGTGTTGCAATAGTGCATGTTGCATCACTCTAAAGTGCTGATCTCCTCTGAAAAATGACAGGATGGGGCTCCACATATATTTTCTTTCAGTGATTTTCACATAATATTTACTCTGTTCATATGTCAAAAGATTTTTTTTTTTCGGACCAGATATGTGAGCTGAGCCTGGGATTTGCAAAGCTACCTTGCTCATCACCAGTGATAGAGATTCTTCAGTTAGAACTTAGCTGACAGCTCTGATGATGTGAAAGGTAGTGCAGGTCTTGCTAATGCTAGTAAAAGCTTGTTTTTGTCAGTAACATAAGAAACGCGTAGCACAGTTGTGCTGAAAAAGGCACAACCGTTTTTAAAACGTCACTTTTCTGACCCAATCCAACAGCGTTCTAGCACAAAGATCAGGTCTTCCGCTGGTGTAAATAAGTGTAGTTTCACTGAGGCCAATCTAGAAGTGGAGGATTATTATAATTGTTATTCGTGTTGAGGTAGCAACTAGGAGCCCTGGTTATGGAGCAGGACCCATTGTTCTAGGAGTGACAGGCTGGCCATATGTTGCAATGTCCAGGACAAACGTTATGGAGTTAAGATAAACTTTGCTGAATCATGTTAAACCTGGTGAACTAGGTAAAATAGCTTTGGGTCCATTGTATTAAAAATACAATTGTTTGAACTGTTGTGGAGTGTATGTAACTTTTCTAGGGACTTGACTAATGTAAATGTTAGGATCCGTAAAGGACTTTTTGGGGAAATGCATATAAGGTAGATTCCCTAGGAAGTGTCTTGAGGTGAGGGGAATGCAAATGACACACTTCAAATCCATCCTTTTTGAATCTATGCCCTGGGGAGGAAAACCAATTGCATGCTAATGATCTGTTCTTGGATGCCCCAGCTGAAAGACCCCAGAACTGTATGAAGGGGAACTCAATCTGTGAGGGTGCTTGTTCAGAGCTGAAGCTGTGAGGAACTTGAACCCACAAGGAAGCCCCTTGAGTGGGGCTTAGAAGGACTGCTCCTGCCAAAGCCCAGGTTAGAGTTGGGTGAGCTCTAGTAAACTTGTAAGCAGGCATGTACTGTGTTCTTTCATTGTTTTTATATATTTTCTCTGCAGTGCTTTTACCTTAAGAATAAAATAGGCTTATATGGGAAGTGTGTGGTACCTTATAACATGGGTGATTACTCTGTTAGTCTCTGAAGGGAAGGGAAATAGGCCTCCTTAAGCAGAGTCTCTTGCTGAGAATAATCCAGTGAAGGCAGGGAACGGTTCAGCCTGGATGCACCCTGATCAAAAGGGAGAGATGTGGGTCTCCATCCAAGAGAGGCAACAGTTGGAAGCCTGAGTGTGGATGCTCTTGCCGTACCATATAAGTTTCCCTGAACTGTGACACAGGTGCTGTACACCCACACACACAAAGGCAATTCCTGCCCCAAAAGAGCTTACAATCTAAGAGACAATAGATGGATAGAGACTGAGTGGTGGGGAAGCCCAAGTAAACAGGTCATATATGGCAGGCAGTGATCTCAACAATCTCTAGACTACTGGTATGCTAAGTTTTTTGGTAGGCATCGCAGCAAAAGGGAGTTTTAAGAAGGGATTTGAAGGCACGATGAGTACATTCTTCCTAGATGTTAATTTCAAAACTCATACTAAAATTTTAGTAGCATTCAGGTCTCTTTGGCCTCTCCTTTCACCCCCTGAAATTTGTAGCTTTCTAACTGGTATCGATGAGTTTCTTAAACCATTTGCCCTTACATGATGTACTTGAAGGCTACATTGTTCCATTCTGTTGCCTTGTAGCTTGCCTTAAATTAAGGATGATCAATTGGTAGTAAATTCTCGATACAGTTCATGACATTTAATGACTAGGAGAATCAATGTTCAAAGTGGAAAGGGAAGCCAGAAGGAGGATCTCCTGCAGTGTTACAGTGCAATACAATGCTAGATGGAAAAATAGGGAACTCCTGCAGTACTACAGTGCCGGTCTGAAACAGTATCAGCTGGAGACTCCAGCTGGTAGGAGCAGCTTCACAACCAGCCAAAGCTGAAACTGCTGCACTGGAGGGCGGGGGAATAAGGGGTAAAATGGGACATGGGTAGGGCCACACTTCCTCAGAACCGTGTGCATGATAGATCACAGACTCACAAACACCCTTCAGGGACTGTCTGAGATTCTGTGTTTGTACTGCACGATGGGATCTTGTTCTTTGCTGGCTCTTAGGCAGCGCTGTAAAACATGATGATGAATAATAATAATAATAATAGAATTCTACTGCTTACCCATCCAAGGTTCAAGGAAATTCTATTTGAGGTCTGCACAGAGAGGCCAACCCCTCCAGGGCATGGGTGAATTCTTCCCTGTGCTTAAAATCCTGGCCCCTTGGAATCAATGGGAGTTTTGTGTTTAACTGGTGCATACAAGCCTTAAGCTGGCCCTCTGCGCAAGGAGTGAATCCATTCTTTAAAATGAGGGAAATGGTGACAAAATCAGTAGTTTAAAGTTCCGCCCCTTTCTCCTTTGTTAGCTCTCTGAAGGTCTTTGATCACCACTGGAATGGATGGTTCAAGACCCATGTGGCAATAAAGAAGGAGAGGAACATTCAAATTCTGTGAGAGAATCAGGGGTACCCCTTTGTGTGTCTTTCTCATTCTTTTTTATAAAAAGATGACTACATCACACATGAAATCCACAGGCTAGTGGGACAGAAAGACATGGCCATAACGCTGGGCCTGCACTTTAGACCCTTCCCTATTGATGCTTTCATCAGGAGGGTGATCAGTGTTCACAAAGCCATCCCACACCTTTTACTTCAATGCCCAGACACAAAAGTAATCATCAAAGCAGAAAATATCAGGGAGATGCACATAGACAGGGAGCAATTCAGTGACATTCATGAATATGTCCAATATATGGCAATGACAGACATTTTTCAGGGTCTTAAGGTGGGTATTATTAATGCCTGGTCTATGACTATAGCATATGCCACAAAATTCACCCACCAGATCATGTGATTGGAAACCAAATCAATGTGTTTTTAATGTACACGTGTTAGCTGCTATTTATCTAAAATGAAAAACAGGCTATAACTTGAGAATAAAGCACTTGATTAGAGCTGGTTGGGAGGACAAAGGGAAATTTCACCAATCCCCCCTGGTCCTCCCAAAAAATCAGTTAATAAAAAAAATAGGGAAAAGTTTGTTAAAATTTAATTTAAAAAAAAATCAATTAAAAATCATCACAATTTCAAAAAATGTTAAGTATCAGAGGGGTAGCCGTGTTAGTCTGGATCTGTAAAAGTGGCAGAGAGTCCTGCGGCACCTTATAGACTAACAGCCGTATTGGAGCATGAGCTTTCGTGGGTGAATACCCACTTCATCGGATGCATGGAGTGGAAATTTCCAGAGGCAGGTATAAATATTCAAGCAAGAATCAGGCTAGGGATAACGAGGTCAGTTCATCAGGGAGGATGAGGCCCTCCTCATGATGAGCAGCTGAGGTTTGAACCCCAAGGGAGGAGAAACTGCTTTTGTAATTGGCTAGCCATTCACAGTCTTTGTTTAATCCTGAGCTGATGGTGTCAAATTTGCAAATGAATTGAAGCTCAGCAGTTTCTCTTTGAAGTCTGGTCCTGAAGTTTTTTTGCTGCAGATGGCTAGCTTTAAATCTGCTATTGTGTGTCCAGGGAGGTTGAAGTGTTCTCCTACAGGTTTTTGTATATTGCCATTCCTAATATATGATTTGTGTCCATTTATTCTTTTACGTAGGGACTGTCCAGTTTGGCCGACATACAGAGCAGAGGGGCATTGCTGGCACATGATGGCGTAGATTACATTGGTGGACGTGCAGGTGAATGAACCGGTGATGGTGTGGCTGATCTGGTTAGGTCCTGTGATGGTGTTGCTGGTATAGATATGTGGGCAGAGTTGGCATCGAGGTTTGTTGCATGGATTGGTTCCTGAATTAGAGTTACTATGGTGCGGTGTGTCGTTGCTGGTGAGAATATGCGTCAGGCTGGTGGGTTGTCTGTGCGCGAGGACTGGCCTGCCTCCCAAGGCCTGTGAAAGTGAGGGATCTTTTCCAGGATGGGTTGTAGATCACTAATGATACATTGGAGAGGTTTTAGCTGAGGACTGTATGTGATGGCCAGTGGAGTTCTGTTGGTTTCTTTCTTGGGCTTGTCTTGCAGCAGGAGGCGTCTGTTAAGCAATTGTCTTCACCAGTTCTAAGATTCAGACTGGCTGGAAGAATTAGTGGTTATTATCTTCTCTTTCTAACATTAGCGGTAGCCTTTGAAAGAGAGGAGATTGGTCACAATGTATAAACAAGCATCCTCACAGCCTTTCTAGAGAAGTGAATAAAGAACCACAATGGATCTGACCCAGAACAAAGTAGGTAGTTCTCCTCCATTGCTCTGAAAACCTGAAATATTGCCATTCTAAACTTGAGTGACAATAGAACAGGTACTTATTGGAGCATGATAATGAATGGGTTTGGCTAAAATAAGAATATGCTTCTCCTGCTGCTCCTTTTCCACTTAACTCTTGGCTATTTTTAGCACCAAACTTTTTTTTTGAGATTCTAAAGATGGGTTTTTTCACCTGTGGGACCAAAAGCAGAAATCCTAGGCAGGGCTATTCCTGGTGAGATCTCTAACCCAATTTTGTAGTGTGCCGCCAAACTACGAACAAGTATCCAACACAAGCGCTGAAATTCTGGAGCTTGACCCGGCATTAGATTTTGTGCCATGCTCATTCCTATCTATCCTGCTAATCACTAATGTATTTATCCTCAAAGAGGAAAGGGAAGTGCTATTGTCCTTATTTACAGATGGGGAACTGAGGAACAGAGACTAAATGATTTGGCCAAGGTTGCACAGAAAGTCTGTGGTGTACGAGGGACTCGAACCTGGGTCTCCTGCATCCCAGACTGTACCAATTGGACACTCCCGTTCCTCTGAGTTGTCTTAAATATTAGCAGATAGTGATATGCCACTGACAGAATCTCTTTAGTTTTTAGTTTAGTGCTGTTTATGCTGCCAAATTGACTAACAAAGCTCTGGACAATAAGTTCAAGTAGCAGCATGCTTTCCAGCCCTTAACACTTGTCCTCATTTCACTTCTATTGTTTAATGGATTTGGAAATGAAGAGAAACAGTTCCCTAATGGCCCAGGGATGCTGCACTCCAAACAAACTGATGTTATGTGGTAACGTGCAGCTTTGCTTCCATGTTTTACAGGAACAACTCTAAACGCTGTACAGCCAATGCAATAAATGGATGAGTGAGCTGTCGTCTTACAGTGTTGGTGCATATTTGGGGGTGTATATTGCAGCGCCAGAGCCCAGTCAGGGGAATCAAGGTGGAACATGACCCTCTCTCAAAGTAACCATGTGGTAAGACAGGCATCATGAAAGACTCTGCCATCAACTGCCGCATTGTTGTTGGGCTAAGAGCCTAATGACTTGTTCTGTATGAAATGGATCAGCTTGCAGCCATCTCCATCTTTTATAGGGTGACCAGAGAGCTAGAATGAAAAATCGGGACGGGGGTGGGTGGTAATAGGCACCTGTATAAGACAAAGCCCCAAATATCAGGACTTTCCCTATAAAATCAGGACATCTGGTCACCCTAATACTGAGGTATGGCTGGTAGGGGCTCCAGGTCCCTGCATACAATGTCCCTTCTTGATTCAAGCAGCCAGTCTACTTGCCATAAGGCAATCTGCTAAACTTTGAGCCAACCTGAGAAAAGGATGCACGGGTCAGTTGGATGTCTCCATGGGGCTGATTGATATGAGCACTAAGAGTTAATACAAATCATTTGATGGTACAATTCCTTCAGAATTTAGGTGTGACCATCCCTTTAACTCACTAAGCGGCTTGTCTTGTTAACGACAGGCCTCCCAGAGACCAATCATAACATATGCTAGGGCTTACAATGCCACTAGCCCAGTCTGCAAACGGCAATTTTTAGTCATAGTCATCGATTAACATTACAGCAGTTTTCCTTGAACAGTTTTTCTTCTCTTTTTCACCATTT
Organism: Dermochelys coriacea; assembly: GCF_009764565.3. Taxonomy (NCBI): domain Eukaryota; kingdom Metazoa; phylum Chordata; order Testudines; family Dermochelyidae; genus Dermochelys; species Dermochelys coriacea. Next base: position 15,555,156 of record NC_050089.1, on the reverse strand, counting down.
AGTCTTTTCTTACTAAGTGCATAGCAACTTCCTTGAGCCAATGACTATACTAACCATCAAAATGATCAAATTAAAGGTGGAAGATGCATTATTTTGAAAACAAGTTATTTGATTCCTGAGGGTTTGAGTAAATTAAACAAATACTCCAATTAACCAAAAAGAAAAGGAGGACTTGTGGCACCTTAGAGACTAACACATTTGTTTGAGCATAAGCTTTCGTGAGCTACAACTCACTTCATTAGATGCATCTGATGTAGCTTATGCTCAAATAAATTTGTTAGTCTCTAAGGTGCCACAAGTCCTCCTTTTCTTTTTGCGAATACAGACTAACACGGCTGCTACTCTGAAACCTCCAATTAACCAGTGCTTAAATTATCAAATAAATATTACCATATGTTGAACATATAGGGTTTTTTTGTAGTTATCAGTTAGAGTAGTGAACCCACTGCTTTCTAAGGGCTTGATCCTTAAAACAAAAAATCCTTTAGGCAATAAATAAACCCTTTGAAGTCTGTTAGGTCCTGAACCTCCAAAAATGTATGCACTTGCCATGAGTAATGGCAAAGTCCCGTGCAATAAATGGAATTGAAAAAAGGTCTGGGAAATCTAAGTGTGCAAGTGGAAACATGCATGTAGCTAAGGGAACACAGTAAGCCACTCACAGCTTTCTATTCTGCACATTGGGCTAGTCTGCGTGTCCTAACAGGTCAGATAGTGCCTGGATAATCTGGAAATGAGCAAATTATAAATTACTACAAAGAGAGAGATTGTGTCTGTCTTTAACTTCTATTATTCTAGGAATCCTGCATGCCAGTGAAACTCCCTCACCCTCTGTATTTGACACAAGCAGCAGAATAACCACTGGTCAGTAACTTTATACTGCTCTAGAGCTCTTTACAAACATTAAGCCTTGTGTGATGGGTTAATACTCATTTTACAAATGTGGCAACAGATTGACAGAGAGAGGTTAAGGCCAAAATTTGCAAACTTTTATGTGCCTGAAGTTAGTCACCTAAATAAGTGATTTGATTTTCAGGGGCTCTGATTCCAGTCCCTCTGTGTGCTCAGCAGCTCTCAAACCAAGCCACATTTTCTGCAGGAAGGCGGCCTCATTTTAGCTCAAATTCAAAAGTGTTGGCTGAAAGCGACTTATCAGCAAATCAGTAACTGCAAATAGGATCTGGGAGTCCTGACTTCCACTCCCCTGCTCTGATGGTTCCATCTCATGAATGGCACAAATGCTGAGTTATAGTATGATCTAAGTGAATGTACATGCTTAAATGCTGTAACCTTTACATAAATGCTTGAATCAACTGTTTTTACTAATGTACTTTTGTTACATTCACAAGTTGTATGGGTCTTCCTCTGGTGGCTAATTTAAGATCTACAACTTCATAGGGTTTTCTCATTTGTAAGACTTTCATATAGACATGGGAAGGAGCTAGGGATTGTACTGCTACTAAAATTTTCTTATAAAGGCCTATTTTCAACCATAGGAATGACCTGCTGACATTTGTCACTCATTTTGTCAGTCAGCATGATTTTATCAAATGAAAAATGCAAGATTAGAACGAGATCCCCTTTCCCCAGTGGCTTTATCAGGCAAAACAGGTGGAAGCCTGCTTTCTGCAACATATCTGACTTCACAACTATGGCTCAAATTAATACTTGTTTGAAGAGAAAAATTGATTTACCTTATGGGAGATACAACAGTGTCAGTGGATCGAGTATTTCACAAAGACAGAAAACAGTAGGTTTTCCCTATTAGGTTAAATGATATCAAGCTCTTGTTTTCTTAGAATCAAAGACATAGCGGTGGCTCTTTTCCTTGTCTAATAGCATTTAATTTGTTAGGCTTCTGCTTTCTGGTAAGCGGTAGCTTTTGTTTTACTCTGTTTACATTTCCTTTCAATAGCAAAACACCTGGCTAGGGAGTATTTATTTTACTTTCCATTAATAATTTTAACTGCTTATTTGAGGTGACCAATTTTACCATACTTAATGTACATTTACGTATCAGTAAAGGTATGTGACTTGTTCAGTAGACAACTCAATAGCATAACAAACACAGCCGCTTGGGAATTCCCAAGCGAAACTTGAAATCAGACAAGGCTTGCTCAAAATTTTGTTAAAAGTGGCCCATGGTGACAAACTGAGAATGAACAAGGCATATGTCAACTTGAGTTTGTCACCTTGTGGCTTCAAATGAGTTTCATTTACTGAGTATAAGTCTTGTATAGCAGGGCTTGATCTTGATGGGAGCTACCCTAAATACAAACAACAACAGATATGGAACTCAAAGCAAAATTTGGAGAGTAAGAATGTAAGAATTTGCAAATTGAAACAGAAGGAAGAATTTGCACCAACCCATAAAACAAAACCACCAAAACTAGAAAGAACATAGTTAGGAGAGTACAGAGACTCTAATTTGGTACATTCATCCATGGAGTGAAAGCTGCAGTTATTTTCTTTTAAGATAGTCTTTGTTTCTTTTTCTCCATTAGCACTTAAATATTTTGGTCTCGGTGGAACTGGAAAGCTTTGGACTTTGCTTGATGTTGATATGGACTGAAACTGTCAAGTTCAATGGAAAAAACATGGACATCCCATACTCAGAGCCCATGAGTAAACCGTTAAAAAAAAAACAAAAAACGTTGCTCATGAAATTGACAAACTGTTAGGGGACTCTCCATAGCTCTGGGCCAGTACTTCAGACCCTTCCCCATTGATACTTTCATTAGAAGAGTGCTTAAAGTTCACAAAGCCCTAATCTCTTCTTTAGAAGCCTAAAACTAAATATCAAAGCAGAAAGTGTCAGTGAGACGCACACAGATCCAGAACAAGATGGGGAGTATGGCTATGTCCAATACCTGGCAGTGAAGGATGTTTTTCAGTATCTAAACATTGGTGTCCCCGCTTCCTGGGATATGACTCTTGACTATGCCACAGCTGGCGTTCACACACCAGATCATGTTGTTAGGAATCAATTGAATATGTTTAACATATATCTGTTAAATATTTGAGACAAGTCAGGTGATGTAAAACCTGTTACTAGACAAAGGCAAAAAAGTGAGTTTAAAATGTATCTTCCAATCTGTTGCTGACTGGAAAAAATTTGTTTACTGAAAAAGGTCCTCTTCTTTACACCCCAGCTTATTGATAGGTTAGCAACGACTTGTGGTCACGTCGACAAGTTAAATGGCAGCAGCATCTTCTTCTAGAGCCTGATCCAAAGGCCAGTGAAGTCCATGGACTCATTTAGCTGTTTCCTAGCCACAGGAACATCCCTTGAAAACCGGACATGTTTTTACCATAAATCCTTTTCAAGTGAGTATTGTAGGGACAGGATTTTATAATTGTACTATAAGAATTGATGTAAGCCTTGATTTCATTCTGCTAGCCACCCTTTTTGAATAATAGAATGGAATGTCTGTTTAAGACTGGGAACCTGTTTCCCATATGCATCACAATTAGGACCTATTATAAAGTTTAGTTAGTAAAAGACAGGATTTTGTATTGTGTCTATGATAAATAGATTAGAGAAATTTTGAGGGCTTGAAGCCATGTGAATCATTTTAGTTATAAGATTTAGCAAGGCTTAATTTACAATGTATTCTGCTTTGAAGGTTTCTGTGAAAGACTGTGTGAATGTGGAATGCATGCATCAGGAAAAGATAAGGTTTGAAGGCCACTGTTAACCAGATGGTCAAGGAAGGAGGGGCGAAGATGCCTAAGGAGACTTATCTTGCCAGAGAACCATCAATGTGCATCCATGATTGAAGAAGAGCAAATTGATGACCCTGAGGTGAAGGCTCACACCCCTAAGGAAAATTGATTAAATCGGAACCAGGACAGGATAACCCTCTCGGAGGTGTATTGGAAGGTTTACATCAAAAGATACACCAATTAAGAAGTAACCGGTCACAAACTGACACAAAATCCATAGACTTCAACAAAGAAAAAAGACTATAAGAACAGGGTGCTTGGCCATGGGACTTTGGGTTCGTCTTCCCACACTCCAGGAGCATCGGATCGTGACCAACAGAGCCCTGCTCCCTTCTGCGACCAATCTGACTGGCCACTAGATTGATCCAGACGCTGGACTGGTAACTATAAACATCAACTGGCAGGACAGTGTGTGTGTGTGTGTGTGTGTGTGTGTGTGTGTGTGTGTGTGTGTGTGTGTGTGTGTGTGTGTGTGTGTGTGTGTGTGTGTGTGTGTGTGTGTGTGTGTGTGTGTGTGTGTGTGTGTGTGTGTGTGCGCGCGCGCTTATCATGCCAATGGACTTCATTCCTGGCCTGCAGCCTTTCATTTTTTATATTGAAATTTCATCTGCTTGATCACAAATCAGCTTTTTGTGCAGCTCCTCCCTAGCATACTTTGAGCACACACTGTTGTCTGCATGAGAGTTTTTTAAAGTGGATAAATGGCCACGATGGAACTAAAACGAGCTTGTTACTTGAATTAGCTGTCCAGAGATAAGTTGGTCATATCTTTGATGCCACACGCAAAGAAGGCCACTGCTCCTCAGGCTACATTAAGTGATGCATATGTTCAATCTGTCTTCAAATGGCACTGTGTATTTTACAGAGGAATTCTTGTTAAGCACACACAAATGTGATCGCTGAAGGATGCAATATATTTCCCATAACATTTTATTTTGAAAATCCGAGGGAGGCTGGTTCACCTTTTAGATGAACGTTGTATACTAAGTCTTATAATTAAGGCTGCTGTAAAAGAAAAGAGAAGGTGTAAAAAAAATCTTTCAACAGGATTGGTTTTATTTTTGTAACAAAAAAGTGCATCTAGAACTAAACTAAGAGATGTATTAAAGAGCAAAAGTGACCTGATACATACAAACAAAGGAGCTGCTGAGATTTAAATGGCAGATTCACAGCTAAAACAGAGGAAAGTAGCAGTAATTCAGACTTCTGTGTGCTTTAACAACAGTTAAGAAACAAGGTAACTGAAAGAAGCCTCTTCCTTAAACATTGGTGAACAGAAGAAAAACAGGGGATACATCCAGTGGATACTATGGGATGGCATTGTGAAATGGAAGATCAGCTCACAGTTTTATCACTTTCTCCATTTTCTATTAATTTTCTTTTCTTTTCATCTGTTTTCTTCTTGAAGATGCTATTTCTGTAGAACTGAAGTTCTTTGATGCTTTCCCTGATGTCATCCAATGCTCTGCAAGAGAATTAAGTAAGGTTTCAAAATGCACAAACACTCAGGCTAAATTTGGATTCTGATGCATCTCACAAATTTCAAACTGTAAACAAAAGAAAAAGAACACTGAGAAATATATGGTGCACAAATCTGTCAGTTATAAAACCACCTTCGCTAGACTGAGTAATACAGGAAACAATAAAAGTTCAGCAGGGCAGACATGCAAGGAAGTAACACTTTACTTATTGGTTTGTGCTACAGTAGAGTCGCATCTTATGTGGGGGTTAGTTTAGTCAAAATTACCCTTGAAAATCCATTAAATCGCCCATAAAGTACAGTATACACTCTATCACATTAAGATTGGGATCAGCATCTATAGCACTATGTATCCATGAGAATGTAAGCCTCAGGTATGTGCCCTTGAAACTGCAAATTACGCCTTGGTCCAGAGGTTGGAGGATGGAGGTGGTAGTGGGGGGAGAAAGACGACTTCAACGTCATTATGTGCAAACCGGAGTCCCGCAGGGTGGCCAGGAGCATTGTCTACGATCAGCAACACTTTAAAGTCAAGTCCTTTCTCTTTGAGGTACCGCTTGACCTCCGGAATGAAACACTTATGGAACCAATCCAGAAATAATGCTGCCATCACCCAAGCCTTTTTATTTGATTGCAGAACTCAGCCAGGAGATTTTTGTTCTTGCCTTTTAGGACACGGGGATTTGCAGCCCTGTAGACTAAACCCGGCTTTATTAAATGCCCATCCGCATTGCCACAAAAAAACAGTCAGACGGTCTTCATTGGAAGATTCAGCTTCACCAGTAGTCTACACGTTTTTGAGGTTGAAGCGGTTAAGCTAGCTAAAACTGTTAAGCCAACCATGGCTGGCTTTGAATTCCTTCTCATCAGAAGGCTGTCCCTCTTCGGTGGGAGGTCTGAACAGCGCATAGAGGCTAAGAGCCTTTTCTCGCAATGTGTTGCCATCAATAGGCACACGTTTACTGTTCATGTCTTCCAGCCATAAGTTTAACGCCTTTTCAGTCTTCACTGAAGTCTTATCATGCACCTGGCTTGTCACCTTAGCAGTTATTGGAGCACTTGATGCCACGGCTTGACGAATTTCTCTCTTTCAAATCTTGATGGCACAGATGCTAGATTAATTGCAGCCATATTTACATGCCGCGTTGGAGACCGCCATACCATCTCTCAATAAGTCCAACACAGCCAGTTTTTCCTCCTGCGTTGGAACAGATCGCTGTTTCTTCTGTTGAGCACCAGATGAAGTAGTTGGCTTGCGTTTAGGGGCCATGTTGTACGAAAAATACGTACAGTATCCTTAAACACTAGAATCACACTCAGAGCGGCAAGATGCTCACACTATGAGAGGCATGTGGGAACTAAGACCGACTGAGGGAACAGCAGATTCACGTCTCCCATCTCACGCTCACTCTGGGGCATACGCTCATTGAGTAGAATGGTGGGCGGAATCGCCTGCAGTGTTTACAGGTATCTTGTTGTTGTTCTTTTTTTTTTTTTGCCGAGCGTGTATAGTTGAATTCATGTAAGTTAAATGTGTGTATGATGCGACTCACCTGTATTATGCAAGGCATAAGCTCTAACAAGCCAATGCATTCCATGACATCAGAGAACTGGACTAGATGACTTCTAGAGGTCCCTTCCAGTCCTATGAGTCTAGTGTAGTTGAGGGTAAGGGCAGGTAAACTGAGTTGAACATGTTCTCATTTGATGAATATGGAATTTAACACTACCTGGCCTGAAAACCAAAAAGGTTAGTTTACCCACTTTTGTTTTTTAAATCACTGCATGACTTCAACTATTAAAACAAGTATTGGTATTAGTCTGAGATGCCTTATAATGGACAAGGACTCAAGAGACCCACATTTTATTGCTGATTTGGCCAATTATCTGCTGTGATAATTAGCAAATTGCTTTACTTCTCTGTTTCTCCTCCCACCCTTTGTCTGGTCTATGTAAGCTCTTTGGGCCAGAGATGCTTTCATTATGTATTTGTACAGTGCCTAGCACAAATGGACCCTGACTTCAGGTAGAGCCTCTAACGTACCGTAATACAAATAATTATTAGAAAAGGACAATTGTCAAGAACAGTATTTAGTAAAAACCAACAAACAAAATAATCGAATCAGGACCTAGATTCCTGTCAGTCTGAAATCTATGTAAAGCCATAGCTAAATACCAGATTCCAGAAGATAGTACTTCCTGAAATCAGGGCACCACCAGCCAATCTTTACTTGATGATGACATTTCATTCCAACAAATGCTTCCTGAAACTGTGCCAAAAACATGCCAGCAACCAGCAAGCATCAGCAGTACCCAAAATGTACCTATAACCTCCCTAGCCATCTTTGTATTTTAATGCACAACAGTTTTAAACACCAATCTTTAGCCATAGGATGGAATGGCTGGGAATCACCTTCTGCAATACTCCAGGCTTCAGATGGCAAAGGCCTGGCTATGATGCAGGCTGGTCCCTTTGAACCCTGGACCTTCATGTGCCCATCTTACACAGCCCATGCATCAGAGAGCTAGAAGAAGAGGTACTTGAAGATTCAGTTACTCCTTTTTCCAAAAAGAAAAGGAGTACTTGTGGCACCTTAGAGACTAACAAATTTATTAGAGCATAAGCTTTCGTGAGCTACAGCTAAAGCTTATGCTCTAATAAATTTGTTAGTCTCTAAGGTGCCACAAGTACTCCTTTTCTTTTTGCGAATACAGACTAACACGGCTGCTACTCTGAATCCTTTTTCCAAAGATTCCCACGAAAGTAACAACAACTTTTCTGCATCTCTGCATGAAAGAACTGTGCCTTCTCCTAAAACAACAGAGGTTTCAAGAGGCAGTAAAATTAAGCCGTAAAAATAACTTGTGCTCATTTTAATTTTTTGATGTAAAAAGGGATCATCTGCCAATGTAGTTATGCGCCCAGAGGGAAGGCATCTCAGTACTGTTCCTGTTGGCTTCCTATTTATGCTAAGTCACAGTTGCTTCGTTTCCTGATAGGAATGAGTTAAAATTGCCATCAGCAGCAATCTGCCAGACAAGTTCTGGTTTCCAGATCTTTATTTATGAAATAAACAAACTCAGTAAATGTTTATATTAAGATAGTACCCAGAGGCCTAAGGCAGAACTGAGGCCTCGCTGTGTTAGGCACAGTATTTGGAAAAACATGGGGGCCAATCCTGCCCATATTGAGGTCGATGGCAAAACTCATTCAGACTCCACAGGGCTTTGGATTAGATTCATGATGCTGGTCCTGAAAAGCTTAAAAGCTTACAATCTAAGAGAAAGTGTTAATACTTTCTACTGCATGGCACCTGCCATAATCAGACTTTAAAGAGAAGGATATGGCAAGGAACAGAATTACACAGACTTCCTCTGCCATTGGCCATAGAACTAACATGTCAGGTTTTCAAAGAAATTGGTAAGCTCTATATTTGAGTAGAAGAGAGTACTATAGCTTAAAGATACAACAAATGTACTGCATTAAAAGCAATAGTGGAAGTCTCACCGGTGGGAAGCCACCTTCTTTGGTGCAAATTCAAATTCTTCTGGATACCAGCGCCTGTATATGGAAGAAATTGAGTTTTAAATCCGTATATCTTAAATATATAGTCAGAGGCCTCTTTGGGTTTGCTACAATGGGAAATGTTTCTTCAGTGCAAAAATTTGAATTTCACTGGCATTCAGAAAAGTCACTGTTATAAGTACCAAAATAATACACAGTAACTCCTCACTTAACGTTGTAATTAAGTTCCCGAAAAATGCAACTTTAACTGAAACAATGTTAAACTAATCCAATTTTCCCATAAGATTTAATGCAAAAGCGGGGGGTTAGGTTCCAAGGAAATTTTTTGGGGGCAGACAAAAGGCATTATATACTATACTGTACTGTGGTTGGGAAGTGCCCCTGGCTTACCCCACACAGGCACAATCCACTGCCAGGCAAGGATGCTAGGAAGCATCTTTGAAGCAGCAGTGGCAGCTTACCTGGAGAAGAACATGCACCAACTTTGCCGGGGGATGCTCCAGGCCCACCTCTTCCTGTCCCCACTCCACTCCAGACCTACTCTTCCCACCCCGACTCCACCTCCTCTCTGGAGCACACTGCATCCCCGCTCCTTCCTGTCTCCCCCCACACCCCAAAAGTCCTAAGCGCAGCCAAACAGCTGTTTGGTGGCACTTAGGACTTTCTGGGAGTGGAGATGCGGCGCTTCCCCGCTCCTTCCCCTCCCTGCCAGCACTTCACGCTTACGATTTTCTGGGAGGGAGAGGGAGGAGCAGAGACGTGGCGCTTCCCCGCTCCTCCCCCTCCCTCTCAGCACTTTCCCCAGCGCCAAACAGCTGTTTGGCGGTGCTTAGGACTTCTTAGGAGGAAGGGGAGAAGAGGAACTTGTGCAATGCTCCCTGCTCTTCCACAAAATCTTACAAGCAGCGGACAGAGCAGGCAGCCAAATGACGTTATAAGGGACTATTGCACAACTTTAAACAAGCATGTTCCCTAATTGAGCAGCGACATAACTTTGAAACAACGTTAAGTGGAAGGATGTTAAGTGAGGAGTTACTGTAATCCATATGAGAGCTAAACACCTCCCCACTCTGCATGCAGTTCAGTAAGTAGGTCCTCGTCCTTTTCTCTGTTTGATCCTAGTGGAATATCTGAAAGAACTGAACAACTGCATACTGCTCTTTCCCCACTGTCCTCCTCTCTTGTTTTAGAAGAAAATTAGTAAAATATAACTAGAATGCCTTAGATCGTTTTACCCTAACTTTATATGGTATTTACCTGCAAAGTTCTTTGACAGTGCTCACATCAATTATCCTGTAATGAACATGCCTCATGAACTGAGGCATATATTTGTCAAGAAACTTCTTATCTGCATGAACAGAGTTTCCTAGAAAAAGACAAAACAGATATTTCTTCCAAAGACTTTACGAAGCTACAGTGAATTACATCTGAACTAGAGATAGGCTATGCATCCTGAGGAAATTACATATGACTTCTAAATGTTTTCAGTCAACTTGTAAGTCTCATGTTCCAATAAATATGATTTGAAAGGTTTCTGTCTGACTTTCACTCTGGGATCACTTCTGTGTGGTTTAAATATATAATCTCTCAGCACTGAATTCTTCAATTACTTCTTCTACAATTTCTGTGTCACAAAAATAATTTCAATAAAAGTAAAAATATTACACACACAACCAGGTTTTCCACTAAGGGTAAATAAGTTTTACTGTTTGTTTAATATATTTCCCTCAGGTCATCTACTTGATAAGTTTATGGAGGAGATGGTATGATGGGATAATGGGATTTTGGTAAGTAATTGATCTTTAAATATTCAGGGTAAATAGGCCTAATCCCCTGAGATGGGATATTAGATGGATGGGATCTGAGTTACCCAGGAAAGAATTTTCTGTAGTATCTGACTGGTGAATCTTGCCCATATGCTCAGGGTTTAGCTGATTGCCATATTTGGGGTCGGGAAGGAATTTTCCTCCAGGGCAGATTGGAGAGGCCCTGGAGGTTTTTCGCCTTCCTCTGTAGCATGGGGCATGGTTGACTTGAGGGAGGCTTCTCTGCTCCTTGAAGTCTTTAAACCATGATTTAAGGACTTCAATAGTTCAGACATAGGTGAGGTTTTTCATAGGAGTGGGTGGGTGAGATTCTGTGGCCTGCGCTGTGCAGGAGGTCAGACTAGATGATCAGAATGGTCCTTTCTGACCTTAGTATCTATGAATCCTTTTGACCTCTGTGAGTCAGGGTTCTGAGTCAACATCAAGTAATAGGACATTCAGAATAGCAGCACTTAGAGGTTGATTGGATTCATATCAGCCGTTAGGGAAAAACAAGGTGCATATCTATGATAGCAGTTTGTGAATGCAAAAGATAAACAGTATCAACACGAAGTCACACCAATAATGACATAAATGTATAATGAAATATTACTACTAACAGGAATTTAAGTTTCCTGCAGATCTATGGGAATTTTCAGAAACTCGTATGCAATATCTCCTTTAAGCAATTTATAGAATGGATGATACCTAATGCTGAATTTCCCTTGCTTAATGAAATTTGATTGAATGCAGATCTCCAAGTAGGAGATTAAATCACCCTGGCATTGTGCATTAACAGGCTTTTCAAAGCCCCACCGAGAATGAAAGGAGAATTGATTTTATTAGTATTAAAAATATTAAGTACACATTTTACCTGCAAGAGGACAGAGGCCAGGGGGTGTTTGCTGTCGTACAAATGACAGAAATTCATACTCTGCTTGCTGCAATGAAATTGTACTTTCTTTCACTGCCTTAGTAAGGCCAGACTGCAAGAAAGAGGCATCCATCACCAATCAAATATTTACCATTATTTAAAAATACTTCTAGCATATTTAAGTAGCAGTCAAATGTTACCTAGAAATCAATAACTGAAACAATAACCAACTAATGGCCAGAAGTATTAAAAAAGATGACAACTTAACTCTTAAATTTAACCTTTTGGGAGGACTTAACATTTTACCAAGTGCATCAGTGTTTATCCACTTCAATCCTAGCTAAGGGACAGATTCTGATCTTACTCATGTTGAATACATCCCTACTTCACTGACTTCAATGAGACTACCCAGGGAGTAAGGAATAGATTGCATGAGTAAAGCACATCATAACATGGCTCTGAGCAAACACACATCCCTGTGACTTTTTTCCACCTGCTATTTTATGATGTCTCAGTCCCGAATTACTCAGATTTTGTACGAATCTTTATTTATATGCATCAACTGTATCTGTTCAAAAAGAGGTATATGTTGATTTATTAAATGGATTATTTATTGGATGGTGTCAGTTAAATTAATGGTCTGTAAAGCATTTTAGTAATAAACCCTACTTTCAGGGATTTGGAATCAATGCGAGAATGTTCTGCAAATATCTATGTTTTTTGTGGTTGTTTTTAATCTAAACTGGAAAAATATGAATTGACATTTCTAAATTAGAGCGCAAATACATATGGACGTTACTGACTTAGGACACCTATAACTCAAAAAAGTCTCATTTTTTAAAGTTAAATATCACTTATCTTGTCAATCTGCTGTAAGAAGTTCCTAAAGTGTTATCTTTATCTTATATCTTATTATATATATTGTTATCTTATCTTATCTTATATATTTTGGTCAGTTAAAAGTAAGTAGCTCTGCATGAACAAAGATGACTTATTTCTGAGCTGCTTCCATCTCCAATTCACTTGAGAAGTAAAACTAGGTTTGGATTCTCAACTGGAGAAGGACAAAAGGATCCACCACATGAATTACTTTGTTTTCCAAAGACCTGCTGATCTTTCCTAGAGAGAGTAAGATGCCTGAGAGGGATTAATGGGCATTTTATAACTTTGGTACTTAATCAAAAACTACCCTGAATTTAAATGTAAGGTGAAGGCTTGGAAAATCTATTCACTTTCTTGCCACTGGCAAGCAGGAAACTTCCACGGTGAGTGAAGGAGCCAAAATCATCTATTTCTGCAAAATGTAAGCTTTCAATGAAAAATTAATGAGGTTTCCAGTCCATGGTGCTGAGAAAATAATCAACCAAATTTAAACTAACTGTAAATTGATGCAACATTGTCTTCCTAAGTCTGTTAGCATTTTTCATATTTTTTTCAGTCAGCAGCATTGTGAACCAGACAAGATGCTGTCAGTATAGCTGCTTAAATTCAGAACCCTGTGAGCATCAGTGGAACTAGCAAGAGTCATGTCAGTTTCACACTGCTGCTCAGAGCTTTCCCAAGCAGCAGCCCCTGGTGCCCCACTCGCTATCTTTCACATCGGCCATTGTTGGTAGGTTTATTGCTCTAACTAGAAGGTGTCTAGTAAAATTTTCAAGGCCTATTCAAAGATGCTGCAAGTCAAGGTTGTTAAGGCTCTTTGGACACTCTGTTTCAGGTTAGTCTTGGGGTTAAGACACTGGATTAGATCTCAGAAGATCTGGATTCAATTTTCAGTTCTGCCATGGAGTTCTTGTGAGATTCCATGCAAATCACAACGTCTCTGCCTCAGTTCCCCATCTGTAAAATGGGGATATTTCCTTTCTCCCACCTTTTGTCATCTACATTTAGAATGTAAGATCTTCAGAATAGGAACTTTCTCTAAAGTGTTCATATAGCAGCTAACACAATTTTGAGATTGAGAATTATAAAATTGCTACTAGTTACAAGGAAGCAGAGATTCTCGCACTATGCTCTAGAACCTTTACCTTCCCATGATGCTCTTTACACCATTCTGACATGCCATCCAGCAACTCATCTGGCTGGCTTATAATCAGGTTGGGACCCTGTTAATGAGAAAAAAAATTAATATAATCTAATCCTAACAAAAAAAATCATTCTAAAGCTTATCATCAGACAAAAGGAATCTGTCTACCTTCTGTTGACACTTCTAGCTTTAAAAGGGAAATTAGGAGAAAGCTGCCCATCTTGCTCTGCACAAGCAATCTTAAAACCCATGTGATGGGAAATGCCTCCCCCACCTGCTATAAACTATCAAGTGATTCTGTATGAATAGTAGCCTGTGGTTCCAGTTGATCTCTCAATGGCTTCTACCATCAAGTTTTCTTAGTCTACAAATAAAAAGGCATAATCTTTCTTCCATGTTGATAACTCAATCTGGGATGTGAATATCAAGTCAGATTCTTTCAGGCTCATGCACCATTTGATTGGATTCTGTAACTGGAACTTATTTAACAAGTGATGATCCATGAGTCAGAACTGAATCCAGTTGCCTCTTCCAGCACTGTATGTATTTTGCAGCGCTAAGTAATAGTGAAACCTTATTCTTGTCACTAAAGCAAGAACATATGACTCATAATGTGTAAAGAGGAAGTACAGGTCTTCAGTAAGATACTGCCAATTTTACAGGGACATCTTCCAGGTTATAATCACATCTTAAAAACAGGCATTTTGGAGTCAGCAGCTGGCAAACCTTTCAGTACTAAAAAGAGACATGCTACCCTGTAAACAAGGTTGTTCAAGAATGCAGGTTACCTTCCACTAACATTTTACACACAGCCACAATCCAAACAGCCCTCAAAAACATGTACTATAAATTGTTGTTTGACTTGTATTCCAGTCCACAGGTGGCACGCATCTGGAAATTGCACTTATGAAAGGGCACATACCACTCTGGCTGCTTGTTAGCCAGATGTTTTACAAAACACTGAAGATAAAAATATTCCTCTCTAACCTAGTGGGCAGAAAAACCTTCAAGTATAACAAAGTAACAGTACCAGGCACTAGTAATCGGAGGTACGCCAGTACACGTTGACTCCAAACTCTAACCTACCTCAGCCAAAATGTTTAAATCAGAATCAGTTATGAGACAAGCCATCTCAATGATCTGGTCCTTCTCTATGTCCAGTCCCGTCATCTGGAAAGGCAGAAGCAACAATCGTGAGAAGAGAGAAGAGCTACGTTTTATACTTTGCAGGGAATGTATGTCTTAAGCACGCTTTAATTCCAGAATTGGGCTAACACTGCTGTCATGTTTGGTTTTTTTCACAAACGCTTTGCACTGATTTCAGTCACCAGCAGAAGGGAAATAATCAGTGTTGGCCAAATTGAGAAAGGAAAGGAAAACTTCCGAAGCCTCCCGGGGGGCCGTGCAAATACGTGGAGAGTGAATGTAGAGCAGAACTGCTCAGCCATAAGTAGAAAAGAGACCTGGACAGCGGGAACCCCCAGGGCCTGAATCAAACGGGATGCTTCCCTGCCATCTGAAGCAGGGCAGTCAGAGCCGTGCAGGCCAAGCTCCAGCCTGGCAGGATCAAAGGAAGGGAAGGGCGCTGGAAGTGCAGGCAGCCGCTGGCTCCCTGCGCCCTGTCCGGCCTAGTGTAAAACACCCCAGGTACGTCCTGCGGGGGCAGGGATCCCGCCTCCTGCCACCCAGCCGGGCTCTGCCCCCCTCCCTCCAAGTGCGACCCCCCCCCCCGCACCCGGCTGACATGGGGCCCCTCCCCCACTCCTGCCCCCTCAGCCAGGCCCAACCCCATGGAAACAGCCCACCGGCGTGCCCCCGGCACACAGCCAGCCCCCTCACCTCCAGATCCACCCAGACCACCCGCTGCCCCATGCTGCCCGCAGCCATGGCCGCTCCGTCCCGGACGCCGGCTCCCGCGGCCGCCAGCAGCCGGCGCCCGGCTGAGCCCGGCAACCAAGCACGCATCGCGACAGGCCGCCAAGTGTCAACCTGGGGACTACAATTCCCAGACGGCCATGCGCCACCTCCCCACGCAGTCCTACGACTGGGTCTGGCCCGGGGCTTGCTGGGAAATGTAGTCACCCCGGGGCGTCACAGGAAGCATGATTCGCCCCCCTCCCGAACAGCGGTGCATGCTGGGGCTTGTAGTCTCCATCTGTCCACGTCTGTACCGCTGCTAACTCTCAGGGGCAGATGGTTACAGTCTATATTCTGCTCCAAGCGCCTCTCTACAGGGAGTATTTTACACTGAGGCCTGTTTAGTTTGCAGGTTCTAGTCCATGACTGGGGCTCCTGGGCACTAAGTTAAGACAAATAATTTAAAAGAAGGAAATTGCATTTACTTCCTCAAGGCAGGGACCTCTAATATTGCACATCGACTCAGCTGCATCATCATGAGTCTGGGCTCCCATAAAACACAAATTAAATAACAAAATAATTCACAGACTGAGCCACTGTGAAGTAAATGGGACAATCAGAAACCTGATTAGTTGTCACTTATTCATATTATAGTTTTTTTTTCCACCAAATGCGTCCCATGAAGTGAGCTGTAGCTCACGAAAGCTTATGCTCTAATAAATTTGTTAGGCTCTAAGGTGCCACAAGTACTCCTTTTCTTTTTGCGAATACAGACTAACACGGCTGCTACTCTGAAACCTGTCATATTATAGTTAAGGCTAAGATTTTGTCACAGATATTTTTAGTAAAAGTCACAGACAGGTCATGGGCAATAATGAAAAATTCATGGAAGCCCATACCTTGTCTCTGACTTTTACTAAAAATATCCGTGACAAAATGAGCCGCCTGGACAGCTGCGGGCAGGCTGGGAGCTCCAGGGTCCTCTTCCGCTGGTGGCTGTGAGTGTCCCACCTGTCTCCTGCGGCGGGTGGGAGCTCTGGGGATTCCCGCCCGCCGTCCACAAGCTCCTGAGATTCCCCCTGCTGCCCACGGCATCTGGGAGCAGCGGTGAGGTCGGCTGCCGGGGGCTCCCACCACGTGGGGCAAGGGGGGCTACTTCGCAGCTCCCTCCCTCCACAGGTAACATAGGACCCTGGTGCTCCCAGCTGATGCTGACTGAAGTCGCAGAGGTAAGTCACAGAATCTGTGAGCTACCATGACTAAATGGCAGCTTTAATTATATTACCTGGACACCACAATCAGGATCAGGGCACCACTGCACCCGGCACTGTGCAAACATAGATGATCCCTGCCCCAAAGATCTCACAAGCAAACAGGGAAGACAGAGAAAAGGTGGGAGGAAACAAAGTTATCACACTTGTCCCTTAATCCCCAGGTCAATATTTCCTTTCCATTTGCTCTGGAAAATAATCATTCCCTCTCAAATTTGTATTTTGTGCTTGTGAAAAATGCCAAAGGCTGGAAATTGGATAATGACTTCTCCTGCCTCTAGGACAGGTACAGTATAGGCACTGCCCCAACAAATGTGCATCAGCCTTAATGTAGGAACATGCTCCCAGGAGTGAGAGGAGACTTCAGACTCTCCTGAGGCTGCCAACAAGAATGCCAAATGAGAATGTTTTTTTTTATTATGCAAAGACTTATCCACTAGAAAGTGGACCAAAACCCACCAAGTCATTGCACGTAGGGGTTGCGGAACAGCCATTACATAGTGCATACGGTGGGATAGCCATTCCCAACTTGACCTGCACTCAAACGAAGAATCAAGAGGAGAAAGGGTCTGTGCCCCATTGTCAAAGCATTGAACCCTCCCCTACCATTTTTAATTTCATGTGTAAGTCCAACTTTGTTTGCTCACATGAAGCACACAGCAATGTTCTTGAGGCCCTAAAGTAGGCAACCACTACCAGTTAGAAAGCAGAAACCACTGCATTGTGGTTGTAGCATAGGGAGCAGAGTGAAGTATGAGCCACATATTAGGGTCTTCAATTTTTAAAAAACATAGTGCTGCTTGGATTTCCCTTCACGTAAAGTATCACCATGGAAGAAGGAAGCTTTATTTTAAATCAATAAAGCTTTTCCTGCTGTGGTTAGAGCTGTCTCTTTGCATCAAAGCAATGTCACAGCAGGACACTGGAGTGATGGGCAGAGCATTTATTTATTTATTTTTGAAAGCAGTAATATGACCCTTATTGATCGTCAACCAATATGATCGTCAACCTTTGGCACGTGGCCCGCCAGGAAAAGCCCCCTGGCAGGCTGGGCCGGTTTGTTTACCTGCCGCGTCCACAGGTTGGCCAATCATGGCTCCCACTGGCCACAGTCGGCCGCTCCAGGCCAATGGGGGCTGCGGGAAGCGGCAGCCAGCACATCCCTCAGCAGGTAAACAAGCCGGCCCGGCCTGCCAGGGGGCTTTTCCTGGCGGGCTGCGTGCCAAAGGTTGACGATCCCTGCACTACAAATTTGTTACCTAAGCTCCCATTATTCAAACCAGTTTGTATATAACTTCTTGGTGCTGTGCTTGAAAACAAGCTACATTTGCAATTAAGCACCAAATTACCAGCCATTGTTGGTGTATCGGTAAATTCATTTTGTAAATTAAGGGTCATATTACTGCTTTCAAAAATAAATAAATAAATGCTGTTAATCCTTCCCTCCTAGCAGAGGAAGCCCCACCCGAGGCTCTGCTGTGCATGCTCCACCTAGAAGTCAGGTATAAAAGCCTGCAGAGCTGCTCATTCAGGGCTGGCTGGCTGCTGGGGAGGGAGGATACTGTACAGAGGCTCCAGCCCAGGAGCCATCACAACTCTTTCCTATGACAGCTGAAGAGACAGAAACCTGGACCAGAGGCCAACTGCTATTGGAACCCCAGGGAGTGTCTGGTGCTGAGGTGCCTGGAGACCCTGATACCCTATGGACCACTGTTGCAGGGGAGCGGGTAGGAAGTGACCCAGGAAAGCTAAGGGAGTGGTACCTTGCACTCTTATGAGGTCAGCCTGTTTCAGGAGGATTCCCCACTGACTCCCTAGCACATTACTCTGCTGTTGACAGGGCCCTGGCTTGGGCCCTCCTACTCCCCTTGTGATGGTCACTAGGCCTCCCGTTTTACCTCCAAAGGGGGCAGTTTTGACTCTGGCTGCTAGGTTGTGCTACCCCACTAGGGAAGGGGGAATTGGATGAACTCTGGACATTGCCCCACACTGCCCTAGAGGCATATTGAATGGATTCTGGCCATTCTCTGGCTGATGTCTGGGGTTGGGTGTAAAAATGGATGTAGCTGTAGAGATGGGATTACCTCCTGCCCCCCCAACTTAAGGGATCGATGAGGTACAAAACTCTCCACAGTACCTTCCTCATAAATGTTTGGTAAATCCAACCAGCAGCTTGCGGCAGTTTCTCCAACTTCCCCACAACTGCTGGAGATTTTGGCCTCTAATGAATTTGTGCTTTTACTGATTTCTTGAAACTAAAAACGTAGCTTGCTGAAAGCTGCTCTCACTAAAAGAAACATACAATTCAAAGTTCTCAATGCTTTCCAGAGGGGAAAGTGTTGAAGTTGTCTGTCTTGTTTGTCAATAGACCTCTTAACCCAGGGATGGGCAAACTTTTGGGTCTGAGGGCCACACTGGGTTTCTGAAATTGTATGTGCCTCCCTAAACAGCCAGGCATGGTCTGGCCCCTGGTCCCCGGCTTCTTGCAACCTGACAGCCCTCCTACCCCATCGACCCCCCTGGGTCTCCTGCCCTATCCAACTGCCCCTTGCCCCAACTGCCCCCCACCACCCCATCCAACCCCCCTTCTCCTTCCTGATTGCCTGCCCCCACCCATTCAACCCTGTTCTCCACCCTCCAAACTCCCCTGCCCTCTATCCAACACCCCCTCCACCCCTTACTGCACTGCCTGGAGCCTCCCACAGCATCACAACACAAGGTGGTGTGGCTGTGGGGGAGGGGGACAGTAAGGGAGGGGCCGGGGGTGAGCCTCCTGGGCCAGGAGCTCAGGGGCCAGTCCCAAGGGCTGGATGTGACCCACAGGCCATAGTTTGCCAACCTCTGTCTTAACCCAAAGTTAAAGTAAAACTACTAACAAATTTGTCCCAAAACGTATGTTTTTGTAACATCCATTAGAAATATTTGTTTTTTTTTAATTCAAGGGGAAGCAGTAATTCTTAAAAGAAAACATTTGATTTATTTCAAAACTTTTCAGAAGGAAATGCATTTTTAATTAAGTTTAAAAAGTCCAATTATAAAACTTTTTGCCAGAAGCTGGGAATGGGTGATACGGGAGGTATATCTTGCTGATTATCTGTTCTGTTTATTCCCTCTGGGGCATCTAGCATTGGCCACTGTTGGAAGATGGGATACTGGCCTAGTTGGACCTTTAGTCTGACCCAGTTTGGTTTGCCTTATGTTGGATCATTTCAAAATATTTGGTTTTAAGTTTCAAAACAAACTCAAAATTGCAGAATTTCCCACTGAACAGAAAACCCAGATACTATTTAAGGGCCCTGGCACTCTAAAATGAGAACACCTATTCAGCACACTCTGTGCTTAAATCCAAGTGATTTACAAGCAGTTCATGGATATGCGCATAAAATACCAATGGTACTTTTAATTTTTACATTTCTAATTTAACTAGCATCCTGCAGAATCACTATCTAAATGTCCAAGTTATCTTATGGATGTCTTTAATATGGTAGTTTTCTGCTGTTGCAGTCTCACATTTGCAGGTCATGAAGTATCTCATGAAATAAAAGGTGGAATGTGGAAAAAAATTATAGAAAAGGTAAAATTTTTTCATAGTAAAATCTGGCCTTGAGTGTTCATGAAATCTGATTAAGACTATTTTAGCACTAGATCTTATTGCCTGGTACTACTGCTGGCATTTTTAAGTAAAAGTAACATTAAGACAGTTATTTTTTTTAAATAAATCATGGGTTTTTTACATTGAAATTTAGCTAAATTAACTTTTCTTGCTTGGATAACTGTCTACACCAGTTTAAAAAAATACTTTTCCCAGAATGTATACTGCACAAGGATCACATATCCTAGTTTTCAGTGCTACAAGAAATAAGGAAATAGCAATCAGGATAGCATCTGGGAAACTAACACTTCCATTACAGTGTGTGCTCCAAAGAAATTGGTGAACTAGCAGAAAAGTCACCTGCATCCTGCCAAACTTCCCTTTTTCTATCAACTTTTTCAACTTATCTGAAAGCGTGACCAGTTGAAAACACACTTACTCAGCTAAAACCAATCAATTTTCTTATTTACAAAAGAATAGATATATTCTGGCAAACTATATGGCTAGGTTCCTATCCAAAGTTTGCAAGCAAGATGTGGTTTTCTGGCTTCTCTGCAGCTCATTTAGCTTCTAATTAAATTCACTGCATCTATTCTGAAAATCAAACCCAATAACTTATTTGAGAGCAGAACTGGTCATCCTAACTCAGTATGTGATTAGCTTAGCTTTCTGGAATTAGCACTACACAAGGAAAAGGTGAGTTAAATTATGATTTCATTCTGTGCATGTTAAATTCAATGGATCAGGAAGGCTTTTTTAAATTGAGTGGTGTATATCTGCTAGGGAAAAGGAGATTAATCAGAACACCAGTGTACTAAAACTTGGTAGTAAAGTGTCAACTTTGAGTATCTACTAAATAGCCTCAGATTAAAAAAAAACCTCCGAACCATGAAGACAAAATGGTTGATCCTTGTAAAATGAAGGATGAGTCTTTGGAAGACATCCATTTGTTATTCCAAAAGTCTTCTGCCAGAATTTTTTTTTTAAAATCTTCCAATCATCATACAATGAAATGTCTGATGCCATATCATGTATCAAGTCCTGCATCTTTGCTTCATGGCTTGCAGGCTTTAATCATTCCTATGGCATACATAATGTTTTAAGAGCTTCACAGCATTAAAGTTACTTCTCTTCATATCACTTGCACCTTGCACAACTGATTGATTGCAATTTATCATAGGTGTGTGGATTTTTGTGCTTGTCAAAAACGGAGCCTGATATTAGACTGACATCCTCTTTAGTCACAATAGTATAAGTTCTCAAACACACAGATCAGTCTGATCTGAAAGGAAATTTTATGGAACATGTTTCATTAAGGGTTTTAGTATTATGGAGCTTGACAATTACAATGAGACGTGCTTGTCTCCTAGTCCTTGCATCTTATCAGATTTTATATAGGTCCAGTAGATTGGAACTACTAAAATCTAAAGTTTAATCTGTCTCAATACTGTACTATAACTTGTCATCCACTGCCAGGCTTTAAAGAAGGATGGGGTCCATAGTGATGTCAGTTCTTTAAATCTTTCAGGAAAACCGTGAGCATATTCATTCCTCTTGACAATGACTATTCTATTTTCCTTATTCTGACTGGTTTGGAGCAAGTATGCAGCCAATGAAGTGAGCTCTAGCTCATGAAAGCTTATGCTCTAATAAATTTAATCTAAGGTGCCACAAGTACTCCTTTTCTTTTCAGAGTAGCAGCTGTTAGTCTGTGTCCGTAAAACCTGAGCAAGTCAATGACTCAGAGAACATTATGTAAATCAAAAGTCTGAAAAATTAGATTTCAGTAAGTCCTTTAGTTGGTTCTGTATTTCTAGTTACCACTTAATTCTTACTCACCTAGCTATGTAGGAGAGACACTAAGATGCAAACTGAAGAGAAACAGCTTAAAACCTCAAACTTTTCACTGAATAATCTTAAAAAAAGTTTATTGCTATACTGAAACATAGGAATGCATATATTAAAGTGATCAGGGCACATGAATAGTTATTTAAACAAGATTTCAAAACATGGAATTCTGTCACTAACAGCCTCTTTGTTACTAATCTGGAACAAATAAACCAACCCTTATTACTTTTGTATACTGTAGTTCAGTCAGACCACAATTCAGCAACTGATTTAAAAGTTAATATTGCATAAAAATTAGGGGCATACATCTAAATATTTATAAAATAGACACCTGTTTCTCCTGTGCATTAAACAAAAATTCTTTGCATCAAGAGGTACAGGCTAAATTGAGATTTTCAAACATACTTCAAAAGGGATGCAATCAGTTCCTGAATGATTTAAGTTACATAAACATAATTTCTTCAAACATTTTAGGCTACTGCACATAATTTTTAAACAAATCAAAAGACTCTAGATTGGAACAAATGAGAGCCAAGTCCTTAAATGCAAGAACTTGAAATACTGAAATTGTTTTATCCACAGCTTTTACAGGGCAAATACTATTCTTCAATACATTTTTCAAAAGCAACCTTTATTTCAGTATGAAACACTGTCTTCAATATTTAAACTGTCACACATCATACTACAAGGAATTTGTTTAATGGGATTACCACCAGACCAGTTGCAGAGACTTTAAACTACAAAAATACCCATTTTCTTTAATGCAACCAAGGTGTACAACTTCACCTCCCCCAAACTACGATTTTTTTTTAAATTGTGGCACATTTCTCTACATAAAACCCTGAGGTGAAAGGTTAATAAAAATGAAGCTTTTTTTTTTAAAAAGTTAATGCACATGACTTTACAAATTTTTTTTTTTTTTTTTAAAAGGTAACTTACAATGTTACTCTATACACTTTGTTAAAATCAATTTGAGATCTGGAGGCGAGAGCCCATAAAAGTTCTTTAGAGCCCACTTTAAATACTAGCTAATGCCGGGATGGACGCCATTTGCCATCTCTGTAGTTCTCTCTTCTGTTATAGTCATGGCTCCAGCCATCATGGCTCCTGTCTTCATAGCAGTACTCATCCCTGTTCCCTCTAGAATAGTGATCAGATCCAGCATCATGAGGACTCCTCTCTTCATAGCTGTACTCATCTCTGTTCCCCCTGTAATGATGATCAGAGCCATAATCTCCAAAACGCTGCTCACGGTTAAAATGTCTGCTGTCCATATGATAAGGATGGGAGTTCAGCCTGTTCTTGCGCTGTGCTGACGATCCATCTGGACGACGCTGCATTTGTGAGCCTGAAGACTGATTAAATGAATGACTCTGCTGCCCCGATGAGATATAACTGGACTGATCTGCAGGCAGAGAACCATACTTTCCGATGTATTGTGACTGCTGCCGTGTACCACTATTCATCTGGGGGGGGGAAAAAGGCTAAATCAAGAAAGAAGTCTAGCCGATTTGACGGATACTGAATCAGCATTGGGTTCTGCCGAGACTGGATGACTAATGGAACAGCTTAGCACTCCATGGTGCAAGATTTAGGACAGTTTTTTAAATGCTTACAAAGAGCTATGGAGTTCTGCATTACATAAATAGTAAATACAGGAAGAATACCATGCACTATGTGCATCAGCATTCATGGCAGCCACACTCTCTCTACTGGAGACTTTAATGTCATACAGTATTTTCATCCCTCTAATGAGCCAGGCCTGCTTAATTCTTTTAAATGATATACTAAATAAAATTCAGGATAATAAGCAAGAGCATTTAATTTTTGAGATGTAGTTTTTGTTGGAGATTACACAGTTAACCCAAAGCAGACAAAAAAGTAACATACTGACCTATTTTTGGCGAGTGAGCATTTGTTTTCAGAAGTTGACACTCAAAACAGAATGAAAAATCAGAGCCGTATTCATATGGATGCTAAGATGTCCTTTGTGGAACAATATTTGCTCCTCAGCTGAAAAGCTTGGATATGAATACTTACTAACAGAAGGACTGGATGCAGCTTCACAGAATAAGTATATACCGATTGCTTTATCTATAGTTACTCTTTGGTTCAAAGAGTTTTCAGGCACTAAACACCTCAGTGGTAGGAACAGTAAACCTACTGCAATCATACTTTCAACACTCCATAAACACATTCCTGTGAATCAGTATCTGTTAAATAAGTATCCCTAAGTAAAAAAAGTACTTAAAATTAAAAAAAAAAATTCTTTCATGTGTTATCCACCTACTGCTTGTGACCACTAGCTTTAGATTTTCTGTTTCTATTGATTTAAACAGCATACCGGTTGTCTCTGAAGGCTATCAGGAGATGAGAAAGACCTCTGCAGCATCTGCATGGATGTGAATCCTGTTGCTAACGTGTTGTCTGTGCTCCTATCATATCTGCTGAAGAAAGATTAGGAATTTTAGTCTTTAGTGTTTCCAACCATCATTGTGCAAGTTAAAGGGGCATCAGCAGCCTAATCAGTCTTTTTTTTAAAAAAAGTTGCGCTGTAATTTTTTCCTCTTTAAAAAGGCTTGCTTATTTTGTGTATTTGACAACCCTTTGCCCATTGTTATTTCCCCTTTTCTGTGTGGGTCTTTCACACAGCAATGGAAAAAACATGCTTAAACAAGGAAGTGACTCAAACCACAAGAATTGGCAGGTGGACTTTGAGGCAGGAGTGATTGTAGCTGAAACTAATTTAGCTTTTCTCAAAAGGGACTAGCCATCAAAAAAAGAAAATTAAAGGTATGCTGTTACCAATTGGCAATACTTATTTAGACCATTAAGTTTTGGGCCACTAAGAATGCATACCTGTTGCATAAGGAGAGAAGCTCTAAAGATTTTGTTTGGAATGCAAAGTAACAAGGTCTCATTTGGAAAAAAAACGAAAAAACTGCTTCCTGGTTCTGAACCAAATTATACCAGAGGAGGTAGCAACTTTTTCGTATGCTGAATTGCATAAAAGTTTACTCTGACTACTTAAGTGATATCATTTGAACAACATACTAAGCTAAAGACAATTCACAATTTTATTTGATGGCACCACAAAAGGTCTGGACAGAGATTTCTATTTACCACTGAATTATTCAATGCACAAAGTTACATCCATGGGGGTTGTTTGTGGTAGATGTGTCAATAAGATTTTTCTAAACATCTGCATGAACTAACAATACTAGATAGTTCAGTTACTCAAGACCTGTTGAAGTTTTATTTGTACACTATCAAAACAAGAATCAAATCTGCATGGATCATTTACATTTAAGTTAGCTATTACACTTGTACTTGACATTCTCATCATAACTTACAAGTTAAAAAGAAGCCATCCAGTAAGTCTGTAGTCACGTACAGAGACTAGGGCCTAGTCTACCCTTAAGTTAGATCAACCTACTTATGTCACTCAGAGCTGAGAGAAATTTTGCACCCTGTGCACTGTAGTTAGGTTAACCTAACACACGCTATAGATGCGGTTAAGTGGACCTAGCTACCACTTTGTAGACAGGGAAATTAACTACATCAACAGACAACCCCTTCTGTCAACATAGAAAACATCTACCCCACAGCAGCATACCTGCAACTGTTCTGTTGCAGCTCATGTAGAGTAGACATAGCCTAGTTTTAAGTGAATCACCAAGTAAGGCTCAAAAGTATTGCTTTTGATAGTGGGTATACTAACCCATCAAATAGTGGCCACTGAACACTATATTTCTCTGGTAACCACAAATCCAATTTTGGAGCAGATAATTTTGGCACCTTTTGATTTTACAGAAAGAATTCAGGATTGCTTTGCTTAGCATAAGCTAAGTGTCAGCTATTTTTTCAATAGGATCTTACCCGCCTTTCACTTAGATCTGTTAACCTGCATGCAGGATTTCAGTTGAGATACACCTGACCGGTTCTGTGAAGTCTCAGATCAAGCTTCACAACACCGCTTTTGTAATAAAATAAACTCTACGGTCTACAGCAACACAGAGGAACAAAAACCAGAGACACTAAGGGCAAGGCTAAACTACCGCTGCACTGCTGTAGTGCATCTAGTAAAGATGTGCTATGCCAATGGAGGATCTCCCATCAGCATAATTACTCCACCTCAGCAAGAAGCGGAAGCTATGTTGGTGGGACAGCATCTTCTGCTAATATAGCATCTGTGTGGACAGCACGAAACTTGCATCGCTGAGAGAACGTGAGGGCCTTTTTCCACATCCCTAAGTGACAAGTTAGATTAATTTAAACAGTAGTTTAGACCTGCCCTAAATTACTACAAACTTTCTATTTTCATTAGATTTTCCCCAAAAGAACACAGCTCACTAGAGCATATGAAGTGGAAAGCTTTAGAAAACTAGGGTTTCACATTGGGCACACTTTTTCAACCTTGTTTTCATTTAAAAAACAAAAACAAAAACACACATTTTTCCCCTCACAGTAGGTTCCCAATTTTTATTTTGTTGCCCCAAGAGATACAACTGTATCCACCTATAAACAGTATAAAAGTGAATAGGAAGAGAGCCTCACACTGGAAAGAAGGTACAACTGCTACTCTGCCCAGAAGCAGGACAGCAGCCATAGCAAAATCACCATATATGAAATTACGAAAGTATATATTTGATAAGAACTTGCTGGTAGGTGGGATAGAAGTCTTTACCTGTTTGAATTTGGTGTTGAATGTGGTGTGCTGGAAGGACTTGTATTAGAGGTTCCATGCTGGGAATAAGATGAATTGCCATCTTGAGATGCATGACTACTCCCTGAATTAAAACAAACATTTTAAGATAACCTAAAGAACGAATGGAAGTTCGGATAAGAAATGAACACGGGTTAGAAGATGGAAACACTTGTGCATTGCTTAATTAGCTTTGGAGTTTCATCAGTGAACTATCAAGGCACACAATCAGGTTTACAAAACAGGGTGTTGCAACTGTTTTAATACCCAATGGTAAAGATTCAATCAACTTGCAACATTCTGGCTAGTAAACCTAGTTTAACTGCAATCAGATACAACTGTTACTAACATGCCAGTAACAGTAATTTGTAAACCCCTTCCCCTCCCCCCACCCCCAACTAAAGCATGAGGAGTTTAGAGCAGCAGTCCTCAAACCAGGGGTATGTGTACCCCTGGGGGTACTCAGAGGTCTTCCAGGGGGTACATCAACTCATCTCGATATTTGCCTAGTTTAACAGGCTACATAAAAAGCACTAGTGAAGTCAGTACAAACTAAAATTTCAGACAATGATTTCTTTATACTGCTCTGTGTATGATACACTGAAATGCAAGTACAATATTTATATTCCAATTGATTTTATAATTATATAGTAAATTAGAAAGTAAGCAATTTTTCAGTAATAGCGTGCTGTGACACTTTTGTATTTTTATGTCGGATTTTGTAAGTTTAAGTCAGGTGAAACTTGGGGGTTTACACAAGACAATTCAGACTCTTGAAAGGGGTACAGTAATCTGGAAAGGTTCAGAGGCACCGGTTTAGAGTATTTCTTGGAGCTATAAAATAGATAATCCAAACATATAGCAGAAAACCTGAAGAGTGAGCTCTCCTTACCTTGTAGGAAAGCTTATGTTTCTTAAGGCAACCCATTTCACTAATGGTTTGAGCCTCACCTATTGAAAGCAATGGACTCATCAAGGCAGGGATCATCTCTTATGCCATATAGCACTAAGCACAATAGGTCAGTAATCTTAGTTGCAGCCACTAGATACTACCATAATGTATTAATATGAGCTTTGCCTCTGACTCCAGTGTGTACTGTATTACACTCCAAATGACTAAACTGTGCATTCACTGAACTCAATTTTTCCACCTATGTAATAGGCAGGAATACATTTAAATAGATTGTTTACTGACCCTACTTATCTGATACTATATATATTAACCTTTTGCATAAAACTCAAGAAAATAAAGTTAATGAATTCTATGGCCCACCAGAGCAGTTCTTAAGGCTTGCAGCCTGCTTCAACATAATACGCCAACAGCCAATTTTAGCGTTTTGTCATGCTTACATCATTTTAGTTTGCAGAAGTGTGTTAATAGGATTTCTATGTACAGTATTTTCTAAATATGTACAAAACACACTGAACTTAAAATATCAATATAGGTGACTTTATACATATTTTAGGATTTAATCTGTTTGACCCACACAAAATTGGGTTTATGTGGCCCTCCTGTGTAATAAGGGTGGGCACCACTGATCTAAAGGATTATCACCACTTTTTGAGATTCTTATCTAAGAATTCCAATAGATATTTCCTTCCTCTTTTCAGGCATCAGTCACTCCCACTGGCAAACCCAGGCATTCACTCGGACTGTATACTGTTGCCTCCAGAACATTACTTCTTGATCAATGATCAAAACTGAGGTCAGAGACTTGGACTTTTGTGAAAAACAAATCCCATCATTTGAGTCTGAACCATTTCTGCTGTTTCAATGCTATTAGACAATTTTAGGTATACGCTCAGCTAAATCGGAAGCTTCCCCCCCACCCCCATACTGTAGATTTGAACAGCCTTGAGAAAAATGTAGAAGTTCTCTAAATACATAGATGTAATTGATTAGGATTACTATAGTCACCATTCACACAATATTTGCAGTGTAAAAAACAAAAACCTGAAATCAGAGTTAACACTTAAAAAAAAAAAAAAAAAAAACACACCACACAGCTTATGTTCAGGTAGAGCTGACAGACAAGTCTCCTGCTGCAGAAAAAGTATAAGGAAAAGCTAGTGTACAAATCTGTTCTGACACCTTCATTTCACAAATATACCAGCCATTAGAAAAGTGAATTACAATTTGATATCCTACAATGAATATCCTTTTTATCTAAAAATATTAAATATAGATTGTCAAGTTTTCTGTGAAGGGGAAAAAAAATAACTCCACTTTGCCTAAAAGAACTAGATTGTTTAAATGTTTATTTCATGGATACCTGATCGGAACTGAATTTTGATGGGCCTTCCAAAAAGTTTGATCCCATTAAGTAGACTCATTCCATAAGGGACAGATTCTTCGTGTTTGAAATTCACAAATGCAAATTGCTTTGGTTTACCATCTCTATCCTTAGGTATTTTAACTTTAATTACTGGACCTGCCTGCAAATCAAGAAACAAAAAATGTTAAATAAAAATGGAGCAAGTTCAGAAGAGTTTTACTCTTACAAAGAAATGAAAAAGGAAAGAAAGAAACTCATAAGCAAGCACACCATCACACACATGCCAGTTCTGCAGAGAACTATTACATGCATCTGTATTTAAGTGAAGCTGTTTGGGGCAGGGAGTATCTTATTATGCATGCATACAATGTCCTGATGGAGTGTCCTCTAGGCACTACCACAGGACAAAGAATAATAAGAAGCAGTTGTAGTTATGCAAGCCACCTATGTTACTCTAAGAACAAAACATGTACTGCAATAGAAGGCAAAAAGAAAAGGAGTACTTGTGGCACCTTAGAGACTAACAAATTTGGGTAAGACACCTCAAATTAGAAAGGGAAGAAAGAGACCAAGGAATAGGCTTGATCAATACTGCCAGCCACAAGCAATCAAAAATAGTGACACTGGCTTAAAAATCATGACATCCGACAATAATAAGTTTTGGTTTCTGTGTTTACTGGTTTGAGCCTTTAGGTCACATTCCAAGCTTTCCTTCACAATTATGACAGATTTTTTTTTTTTTTTTTTTTAAAAAGTGTTAGTTGATAGGCCAGTGCCTCACCACTGAACCATCTTAATAGTAGGGAGACTGGAGTTCAAGACTGGTGATTTCCTGTATGACCTTGAGGATCAGAAGGGTAGTCCTGTTAGTCTGGATCTGTAAAAGCGGCAAAGAGTCCTGCGGCACCTTATAGAGTAACAGACTTATTTATCGGAGCATAAGCTTTTGTGAGTGAACACCCACTTTGTCAGATGTATGACCTTGCTTAATTCATGTAGCCTCTCTGTGCCTCAGTACTCCACCTATAAAAATGAGAATAGTCCTCCACCTCAGAGTATTGAGAACAATAAGTTAAAGTGTGGCGAAATGCTTTGAGATCTGCTAATAGCAAGTGCTGTAAGAACTATGTGGTGGTATTATTCTTCAATCTACTTCAGCAGTTGTGCCTTCACAAAAAACCCACATATACTATCATGAGCCTGGTAATAAAATTGTAAGAGTTTAACAGTGCTGATGCAGGATTTGAAGTGCAAAATTCTCTGCCCTGCCTTTTGCAGGAGGTCAGACTAGATCAGGAGTTCTCAAACTGTGGGTCAGGACCACAAAGTGGGTCACAACCTGTTTTAATGGGGTTGCCAGGGCTGCTGTTACACTTGCTGGGGCCCAGGACCGAAGCCAAGGGCTTTAGCCCTGGGCTCAGGCTTTGACTTTAGCCCTGGGCACGGGGGCTCAGGTTACAGGTCCCCTGCCTGGGGATGAAGCCCTGCATGGGGTGGTGAGGCTTGAGCTTTGGCCCCTCCACCCAGGGTGGTGGTGCTCAGGCAGGCTGAGACTTCAATCCCACCTCCCTGGGGTCATGTAGCAATTTTTGTCATCAGGAGGGGGTTGCGGAGCAATTAAGTTTGAGAATCACTGGACTAGATGATTTCCGGCTTTAACAGCGGAGTATGTCTACACTGCACAACTAAGCCCAAGCGCTGACTCAGGTTTGAGCCCAAGGCCCCCCTCCCCCTTTGGTCCACACTCAAATCAATCTGAGTGAGGCCAGCAAGCATTCAAGACCCTGGTCCCGAGGGCCTTGCTAGAGGGGTGGGACTCCAAGCCCTGCTGTGACTGGGATCCAAGCCCTGTCGTTTTGCAGCCTGGCGGCAGCTCAGAGCCGCGGGCCAGGCGCCGCCGCGCGGTGGGTGCGGACGTGTTAGAGGCCGGCGGCAGGGAGGCCAAGCCCAGCTTGACAGCGCATGAGCGGGGCGGCGAGACGCGGCTCCCGGAAGGGCACGGGCCGTGTGGACGCTCCAGAGCGGGGTGAAGCGGGCGGGGACCGGCCCCCAGCGGCTGCAGAAGGGGCGCCCCGCCGGCCCGGGGCGAGGCGTGAGGAGCCGACGCGGGGCAGGGCTACGTGGGCGGCGTGCGGGGCTCGGCCCGGGCCCGCGGGCGGAGCCGGGGGCGGGGCTGGCGCCCATCGCGGCGCGCGGGGAGGGGGAGACCTGGCCTCGTCCTGCCCTCCCAGCTCGCGCCCCGCAGGAGAGCGCAGAAGCCGGTACCTGGTGGAAGAGCTCGAAGATCAGCTCCTCGGTCACCCGGGGGTCCAGGTTCCCCACGAACAGGGTCCGGTTGGCCTCGGCCGCCGCCGCGCCCATCTCCCCACACGGGCCCCGACTGACTGCGCAGGCGCCCGCAGCGCATTACGCAGGCGCAACCGTTTGCGGGTGAGAGCTTTACGCCTTTACGGGAGTGCTTTACGGTGGCGGGCGGGCGCGCGCATGCGCTCGTTGGTCGGGGAACACGGGGGGGGGGTCTCCGCTGTGCGCATGCGCAGCCCTGGGCATAAAAAGCCACGTGTTCCACTCCCTGACTCTCCCTGTCTGGGCTACTTTAGGAGGGGAATGAGTACTGCTGGGGGAGTGGCTGCTGCCGAGGAGGAGGAGGGAAGGGCCAGGAGGTGGGCTCCAGCTGGACTGTCTGCTAGCCACAGTGCTGCAAAAATCTTGAGTCTGATTTTAAAAATAATGAAAATCCAAAAAAATATCATGGTGAAGTGGGGGGTGGCTTGCTTTGCCTTGCAGATGTTGAGCCTTTAGGTCACAGTTCAAGCATTTCCCCTCAACTGTCAGGGCTTGGAAACCTGTTTTTCGTTAAGTCTCGTATGATTCCAGAAGCTGGGGCTTCCAAGGAAACACCTCCTGTTGTGAGAGTTGGCATTACTGTAAAATGACACAGGAATCAGTGGGTGAAATTATTTGACCTACTAAGCAGGAACTCAGCCTAGATGATCACAATGGTCATTTCTGACCTTTAAAATCTATATGTCTGGGATGTGCTGTTTAAGCACAAGGGGGAAAGGAAAAGCTGTAGAAAGCACGAGTTCCGGTATGTGCCTTGTTGCTGTGAGAAAGCGAATGTTTCCCAGCAGCAGCAAGGGACACTTGTTTAGCAAGAAACTAACCACACAGATAGCTGAGGGGTGTGACACAAAGTATTATGCCCAATAACACCAAATGTGAGCAAGTGTAAGAAAGATATTACCACAGACTACCAGGAATCCCAAGATTTGTCGTAAAAAAAACAAAAATGAACGTGTGCCTTACCTTGAAAGATGGCATTCTGCTGTGTAGCAACCTGCCAACTGATCCAGAATGGACAGTAAAGACAAATAGGCAGAGAAACTCCTATCCCAAACTCAGTATATAATCCTATTCTGGGTGGGCGGTACTCACCTCTGACAGATACCTGGAAGGGGGGAGGTCTGACTTCCTCTTACACAGTAGCAAGAGGTACAGCTAATGTCTCATGGAGAGGAGCGGGAAATGCCTAGCTCTGGGAAGAAGGAAGGGACAAATTAAAAGTGAGGGCCACCCATAACCATATGACACACACGAAGGCAACAGGCTGATTCCCTGCAGATTCAGGGACACAGCCAGGCATTGAGGCCTGCAGAAGGATGTTAATCAGTCAAAGTGAAGTACAGTATAGGGTAGAAATGAAAACATGGTCGCTGTCACCAGGGGCATGCAATCTAGAAGCAAAGATCAGACAAGGTGCTCCAGGAGACTCTGGCGACGGGATAATTTTGCATATTTTCTTATTATTCTTATTTATAGGAAAGCTCAGATTCTGCAGGAACTGATGGGAGCATCATGGGGAAACAGTGCTGGTAGAAACTGATCACGCACACCCATGCATACACAAAAACTTTCTAGTGCCTAGATACTATGGTTCTGGGTTGTACAAAATCTTAATGCCCTGGTTATGATGTTTGAGGGTTTTTGCCATTCCCCGTTCCCCCTTTCCCCCCCCCCCCCGTGGTGGTACACTCATGCACCTTCAGGGATGCAAACCTCAGTATAGATGTGCTACAATGGTGTAACACAGGATGTGTGTAGTTACAGCAGTTTAAATATCTCCACTTTAGACAAGCCCTAAGGCAGTTTTGTAAATGTTTGTTTCTTTCTAGTGTTAAAAGTTTTCACAACAATAAGGGGCTTTATAATCATGGTTTCCCCAAAACAGTTAAGAACGACAGATTCACCACCAAAACTTCTGCTGAGAGTATTAATAGATTGCTGTATACAGAAACTGTGGGGAAATTCAGCCTGTGATCCATGCCTGAAGTTTACTGGAAACTAGTCTATAATTATTTACATACTTTTAAAAGATAGCCCTGCATGTGTTGTTTTTCAGCCCAACATTCTGAAAGGACAGATGCAAAGTTGCCCCACACAGGAAATTAAGTGAGTGCTGCCATTTCAAATATAACTTTCTGAAGTTTCCTGCTCCCCTCCTCTTTTTTAAGTCTTTATTTTGTATTCAGTGTGTTTTGTATTATTTTATAACCTAAAAAATATGTGTGAGTGTTGTGACCTGGCATATGAGCTCACAGCGCCAGTCACTCAAATTTGCCCCGGCCGGCCCTAGTTGTCATGACAGAGAAGCAGCTGGGACAAACCTGGGCAGTGCTGCAATCCCGTGAAACACATTGCATTTCTTAGAATGGGGAGCCAATCCCAGTCAGTCCTGGAGGACTAGAGCCACACTGTTTTAGAGTAGGGCTTGGGAAACATCAGTTGAACAGCTAAGGATTTTTTGAAAATGTATTTCTGATATTGATTTACAGAATTGGGTTTCGGGCTGTGATTTTATTTTATTTATAGCAGAGGATGAGAGCATTTATATTGTGACTATACAAAAAAACTAAAAGGTAAATGACAAAAGCAATCACGGAAGTAACAGGTTCTTGGCCTGATCCAAAGCCCTTTGAAATTAATGAGGCTCCTTTTGCCCCTCTGTTAACTCAGCCTTGCAGAAAACTGTTTTCAGCTAAATGACAGCTGGGCAAAGGTTGAGGACTTACTCCATCCACTTTGTCTTTCTGAGGTGAGAATTCTATCATCCCAGGAGCTCATTGATCTCACTGAAGGGTTATCTTCAAAGCCTAGTTAAACTATTGTACTTCAATTGACTCAAGGGAAAAAGGCCAAAATGTTGCACTTCAAGAATACAAATACCTGATAAATATAAAAATAACTTACCTAGTAAAATATTATTATTCCAAAGCTGTGAAAAAATTGCTACAAGAGGAAAACAGTGTTGCTACACAATTATAAACTTAAACTGATTTTTTTAAAATGACATATATGTTTCCTAGTCCAACTTCCCTCTCAGGAGCCTTTCAGACCTTTGGCAATACCATTATTGCTTTATTACTAGGGGTTGGTACTAATTTCCTGTAGGAGAACTTTTGATTACTATTTTTAAATGGTCTTTTATTTAAATTGAGTGAATAGCTGCAGCATATTTACAATAATCCTAACATACCAAGTCAATATAAACATGTAATTACTGACCATTATAGGCATAGTTTCATCTATAAATATGTCAGTCTAACCACCCTAACATACCTGTAACATGTCATGGGGAAGAGCCTTGATGTAAATTGTCATAATAATTGTCATAATTGACCTTAATGGAGCTGGGACAGTTTACTCCATCTGAGGATTTTCCTCCATGTGCCCTCATACAAAAATACTGCCAAATGATCACTGTTCATCTTGTCAATCCCCACAGGTACTATAGCAATGCAGATGGGAATCATTGGTGTGAAAGACCCAGTGGTGGAAACAGTCGTCTCACTATCTACTGCACAGGGGTCAAGTTTGCCAGATGCCACTTAGTTGTACAAATAGTGCTGCATGCACTATGGAGCTCATTTGCATGCTATTTTGCCGGTGACTGACCTTTCTTGCCAAGCTAGGGCAAGAGCTTTGTATGTATCCTGGTATCTTGGAAATGGCCCCTGTTCCTGGGGAGTTGTGAGTTTACCAGAGGATTATGGGAGTTTGGCTTCTTCTCCCCTGGGCTTTCACAAAGCCTTTTAAAAATTTCCCGAAAGGAGTTGTTTCAAAGAACTCTTTGGACACTATGGTGCTAATAAGCGATGATCACATAAACACCACCCTATACCAGAAACCTACTGACCGCTATTCCTACCTACATGCCTCCAGCTTTCATCCAGACCATACCACGATCCATTGTCTACAGCCAAGCTCTACGATACAAACGCATTTGTTCTAACCTCTCAGACAGAGACAAACACCTTCAAGATCTCTATCAAGCATTGTTACAACTATAATACCCACCTGCTGAAGTGAAGAAACAGATTGACAGAGCCAGAAGAGTACCCAGAAGTCACCTACTACAGGACAGGCCCAACAAAGAAAATAACAGAACGCCACTAGCCATCACCTTCAGCCCCCAACTAAAACCTCTCCAACGCATCATCAAGGATCTACAACCTATCCTGAAGGACGACCCATCACTCTCACAGATCTTGGGAGACAGACCAGTCCTTGCTTACAGACAGCCCCCCAATCTGAAGCAAATACTCACCAGCAACCACACACCACACAACAGAACCACTAACCCAGGAACCTATCTTTGCAACAAAGCCCGTTGCCAACTGTGTCCACATATCTATTCAGGGGACACCATCATAGGGCCTAATCACGTCAGCCACACTATCAGAGGCTCGTTCACCTGCGCATCTACCAATGTGATATATTCCATCATGTGCCAGCAATGCCCCTCTGCCATGTACAGTGGTCAAACTGGACAGTCTACGTAAAAGAATAAATGGACACAAATCAGACGGCAAGAATTATAGCATTCAAAAACCAGTTGGAGAACACTTCAATCTCTTTGGTCACTCGATTACGGACCTAAAAGTTGCAATTCTTCAACAAAAAAAACTTCAAAAACAGACTCCAAGGAGAGACTGCTGAATTGGAATTAATTTGCAAACTGGATACAATTAACTTAGGCTTGAATAAAGACTGGGAATGGATGAGTCATTACACAAAGTAAACTATTTCCCCATGTTTATTCCTCCCCTCCACTCCCCACTGTTCCTCAGACGTTCTTGTCAACTGCTGGAAATGGCCCACCTTGATTATCACTACAAAAGGTTTTTTTCCCCCTGCTCTCCTGCTGGTAATAGCTCACCTTATGTGATCACTCTGGTTACAGTGTGTATGGTAACACCCATTGTTTCATGTTCTCTATGTATATAAATCTCCCCACTGTATTTTCCACTGAATGCATCCGATGAAGTGAGCTGTAGCTCACGAAAACTTATGCTCAAATAAATTTGGTAGTCTCTAAGGTGCCACAAGTACTCCTTTTCTTTTTGCGAATACAGACTAACACGGCTGCTACTCTGAAACTTGGGAATAGATATCTCAAGAGTAGTGTCATGGCAAAGGTGTAGTGTAATACAAAGCCCCAATCCTCCAAACATGTATGTGCTTAATTTAGATTGGGGTCCAAGTGTGTACATGGGGCAAAACTACACCCCAAATGGCTAGGGTAGGGTACTTCTAACACCAGTGCTGTCCTGTTAATTGAATTATCATCATTTCTCTGGGCATGGTATACATCTAAACTTAGGTTTCCGAGTAGCAGCCGTGTTAGTCTGTATTCGCAAAAAGAAAAGGAGTATTTGTGGCACCTTAGAGACTAACATATTTATTTGAGCATAAGCTTTCGTGAGCATAAGCTAGTCAGCAGTGTGGGAAGGCGAGGAGAGTGGAAGATGAGTGTCCCTGGACCTTACTTGTTACCTAGGTGGAGAATTGTGACAGTGAAGGAAACGTGCCTGTGTTTGTCAGGGGTATTGACTTGCCTATGGAGAGAGCTACCGGTCTCCAAGCAGTTGTCTGTGAACAGCCTTGTGTGCTGGGACAAGGAGAATGAGATCCCAAGTTGTGTGTCTGGTAAAGGAGAAAGTGTGTCCGGCTCTTCTTTGTGGAGCAGACAGAAGGGGCCTTTCAGCCTGTGATGGTTAAGAATAGTGCAGTTGTCTCAGAGTTGGTTCTGGATTCAGCTAAAGCCCAGGAAGGGAATGGTCCTAAGTTTGTGTCTGCTAGGGAGAATGGCTCTGTAACTAGCTCACATCCAGTTAGTGTCTATGTAAAATCCCAGAGACCAGACAATTCTGGTGCTCAAATAAATTTGTTAGTCTCTAAGATGCCACAAGTACTCCTTTTCTTTTATCTAAACTTAGGTCGACCTACCTACATCTCTCAGGGCCGTGAAAAATTTCATGCCCTGTGTGATGTAGTTAGGTTGAGCTAACACCCATTGTAGATGCAGCGAGGCTGATGGAGGAACTCTTTAATTGACCTAAAAGGAATGGATTTACTACAGCGATGGAAAACCCCCTTCCATTGTTGTAGTCAGTATCTACACTACATTACTACATCTGTGCAGCTGCAGAGCTTGTAGTGTAGACATACTCCTAATCTAAATGTAGCCAGAGAGTCTTGTATAATAAATAAGGAAATACAAATAGCTAGAGACTGGAGCATTTCATTTCTTCATTCGACTTCTTTGGTGTATATTCCTTTTGATGGCCTCCACCATTCACAATTTTGCCTCGTGCAATGACACTAATGAGGAACATGGGACTTTGTTTCTGCTTTAAACAGCTGGGTTGCTCTTTAATGTGAATATGCTATTTGTGTTTTTATATTCAGGCAGGGTTCTGAACAGTCAGATCTCTGACTTAATTGAGGTTTCTTTTGTGCTTTGCAAAAACAGTTTCCCTTTCTACATTTGTTTCATTAAATTGTAAGTACAGTTCTTGTCAGGAAATTTAACCCTCTGGATATTTCAGAACATGTAAGAAGTAGAACAAACACATTTTTCCATGTGGAAGAAAATTTGAAAGGAGAAGTTCAACAAGCATTTTTCATTGGCTTTCAGTGCACTATGGAATATCCTATTTTCTTGTTAATTGTTCCCTTTTCATTTCCTTCAGGTCATTACTTATTATTACCAGACCTATAATTTATATTAATTTCTTTTAATCATGTTTGCCTGGTTAAATTCTAAACAATTACTCATTCAAAAAGGAAATTATTACCCTGTTCTGCCAGGACTTTCAGTTTGGCTTAATTTCCCTGGAGACTCATTTAGTTTTCTTGTTGGATCCCCTCAGGTTGGCCTAGCAGAGTGTGCGTGATATTTATATCAATAATGATTTTCTCCATGTATGATAGAGACAGTCTTAGAAGCAAGCTGCCAGAGGACTTTATGGTTACTTAGTCTGTGTCTCATCAACAAAAATAACTTTCTTGGTCTCCTGGAGTCTGACCCAGTCCCAGAGCTTGGCATCTACAAGCTAATGTCCTGATGCTGCAAGTTATTCCATATGGTGCTGCTCCCATTCGGAGCCCCACGGAAGTCAATGGCAGTCTGCCCATGCAGAAGTATGCATAATCAGGGCCCAAGAGTCGGTCAAAAATAACAGCAAAAATTCATGAACATTTTTGAAATTTTCAAAAAGGATTGATTTTTTTTTTATTATTGTTTTTGTAAACATTTACCAAAATTTTTTTGGTTTTCATTATTTTTACTTTTTTCTTCTTGTCTCCCACTTTTTTCATTTTGCTACCGAAAAAACAGAAAAAGGGAAGAAAGGAAAATAAAAAAAATGTGTTTCCCATGGGTGGGGGGAGGAGAACATTTTGATAAACAATTTTTTAAACAAACTTAATTTTCAAAAAAGGACATTTTTACATTAAAAAAAAAGTATAAATATTTCAACCAGTTATACTTGTGGGAGCCTTTCCACTCACTTCAGTGGGCTTTGGATCAAACCATTAATGATTTTTTATAGTATTGCTAATCACCCTTTCCCCCCATTAATGATCATTTCTGATGTTGTGTGAAAAGATTTGAGAATACAACCCCAGTAAGGCAGTACCTTCCTGATTCGTGCTGGCTCTGGTCATGAATGTTCTGAATACCAAACGCATACTTCTGAGCATTTGTGGTCATTAGTTACCTAGAATTTGGGCACCAATCTGGGGAACTACAAATATTTCTGGAGAGCTCTTGGAGCTGAAATCAGCAAGTAATTCATTTGAGGGGAATGCTGTTCTCAGAATTTGAATTTAAACTATTTTTGTTTTAAGTAGTTCAGAAGTTTGTTTTGTTTTGCTTCTAAAACCTTTCCAAGTTCAGCCGTGAAGAGCTAACAGCAGAACAGAGAGGCTGGCCCAGTGGTCAGGACATAGACCTGGGACTCCAAAGATCAGGGTCAATATCTTGTTCTGGTAGACTTCATTGTGATGTTGGGCAAGATACTGAAGGTGTGTCTACACTGCAGTCTTGGGGTGTGATTGCAGCTCCTGTACACATTCCTCAGCCCACTTTAATCTGGCTAATTTGGTACTGTATCAGTGAAGCTGCAGATAGCCACCTGAGTAATTATTCAG
This sequence comes from Dermochelys coriacea, assembly GCF_009764565.3. Taxonomy (NCBI): domain Eukaryota; kingdom Metazoa; phylum Chordata; order Testudines; family Dermochelyidae; genus Dermochelys; species Dermochelys coriacea. The sequence goes on along the minus strand of NC_050089.1, from coordinate 15,515,673 downwards.
GATTCTAGGCGGGATTGTACAGGTCATGCTACAGCAGCTTCACTGCTCTGGTACTCGAGCAAGCTAAATTAAAGCTAGCTCAGGTATATCTACACAAGCTGCAATCACGACCCATTACTGCAATGTAGCTATACTCTTAGTCTGTCTGGACATTAATCCCTATATGGAAAAATGAAGACAGTAGTATTTTCTTACCTCATAGGGGTGTTATGAAGATAAATGCATTAAAGATTGTGAGCATTCAGATGCTATTGTAATCATAGAATCATAGAAGTGCAGGGCTAGAATGGACCTCGAGAAGTCATCTAATCCAACCACCTGTTCTGAGGCAGGACCAAATAATCCTAGATCATACCTGACAGGTGTTTGTCTAATGGGTTCTTAAAAATCTCCAGTGATAGGGATTCCACAACCTCCCTTGGAAGCCTACTCCAGTGCTTAAATATCCTTATAGTTAGAAAGTTTTTCCTAACATCTAACCTAAATCTGTCTTGCTGCAGATTATGCCTGTTACTTCTTGTCCCAGTTTCAGTGGACAACTGTGAATTGACCACACCCACACACAATTGCCTAGCTCTGTTAAGACCCAACCATATTCCCAGAGCTATTGTGGATAGCAACAATGCCATCAATTATGCCACTAACTACACAAAGAGGTTAAATAAACTGGTGGGAACAAAAATTCTGCCCAAATTAAAGTGGAAACAATTCTAAGTGAGTAGAAAAATGTAGCTATAATGAAAAAGATTAAAAAGTATTTAAAATATTTGACACTGCCCTTAATGGTTTATGTTTATTGTGGTCTTTGCATCTGATGTACTATAATTGTGATTCATTCTGGTGAACAAGAACATATGGTCATGATATCCAGTTGCACAACTTTCCACTTGTCGTCTGTTTATCATGCTGTGGCCTTATGAATTTCTTGGACATAAACAGGGTTAGAACTTGGAACACTGCTCCAAAAGTTGTCCTATTATTGACCTCCCTATTCATTGAATAGGAGCTGGTGTTACGGACGTGCAGATGGATAAGAGCTGGAACATGCTAAGGTTTTGTTCTTTTTTAGCTGCTTCTGTGTTAAAAAAGCTGCTTTGTCTGAACATGCATACATATGGGATTTTGTGTTTTGTAACTTTAATTTTGGGGGAGGGCATGGATCATATGTAAGCACTCATATGTAAACAAATGCTCATTTGCTACAGGAATCTGCATAATTGATTAAATTTATGCTCAAAAGCCAGAGTCTTGACCTAGCTATCATGGAATTCAGTGGAAAGACTCCCATTGACTTCAATATGGAACTTGGCTAGGTCCCCCATCCTTGTTTTAAAAAAAGAGCAAGAGACCATTTTAAAGGCCTACTGCCAGTAACAATATAGTACAAAGAGTTACTTTCACTAATCACAGACTTGAAAACAAGAATGAAAATCTCTGTGCCTTTTTCTTGGAAATCTCAGACGTAGTTTATAGTGATACTTTGTTAAAGCTTTATCAGATCCTCCGATGACTTGGCTCTAACCAATGCAGTCTTCCTACTTCCGGTAAAATAGATAAATATTAGACTGGTTATAAAGGTGGTGAAACAGAGAGACTGTTGAGGGAAAAGCTAATATGTACAGAGCTGGCACCTTTTGGCGCCAGCCACTGTCTGTGCAGCACAGATTGCAGCACATTTGGGGAATCGTTTCGGGCCTTGAAACTGTTCAGCACAGACCGCAGCACATTTGGGGAATCGTTTCGGGCCTTGAAACTGTTGTCCTTCCTGTCTTTGTGGTATGCGAGGCACGTTGTGTAACTGCATGTTCTGTTTTAATGATAAAGCTGTTGACATTCTCAGAACACGAGAAAGCACTCACCAGAGAGTGGCTGAGGATGGGGTGAGGATGGAATTCATTGGTTAAGGGTGCCGACGCACGAGGGCAGCACGCGATGTCAGATGGTATATAAGCTTTGCATAAACTGTATACGGAGTCCCCTCCTGACTAGCGGGGGGGCACCACGCTCGAGCGTAATACATTAAACACAGACTGGAAACTCTGCCGATCTGGACCTGGTTTTTGGTGCCTCAGCCTAAAAACTTGAACCGTGCGTGACCGATCAGGTATAATTCGCAACAAGACCAACAAGTTATGCACCTTCCCCAAGGAACAGAATCTACAGCCATGTCTACGCTGCTCACTAAGCCCAGACTCTGATTTAGTTCTGAGCCTAAGCCACCCTTATATCCACACATAAATTAGTCTGACTTGGGTCACCAAACACTCAGGACCTGAGTCCTATGACTGTACTATGGGGCTGAGTAAGAGTCTGACTCAGGTCCAAGACCTGTCATTTTACACTGTGGACACAGGTCAATGACAGACCCATGCCAGAAGGTCTGCGTAATACAGTATGAACACATGAGCATGGCTGTGAGACCTGGGTCCTTCAATTGTAAACCCAGGTTTATAATGCAGTGTGGATGTTGAAGCACTGGCTTGGAAAGGCTGAGTCCACAAGCCTGGGTCCCATAACCCCTTCTTAGTCCTTTGCACTGACCAATAAATTTCAGTCCCAACCCATATTTGTACACTGTGTACAGTGAACGCAAAGTCAGGTTGCTTAAGTGCACTATTTTTAATTGTCTGTTGATCTTACCCAGGAATTGTTATGCAGAATCAGACTAGTATTGAGTTAGTCTGATGATCTGTCTTTGACACTGACATTATCAGATGTTTCAAAGGAAAGTGCATGAAACTTTATAGTGGATAATTATGTAACACTCTGCCCAATAGGAGACTTTTCCCTATGCCCTGTGATTCAGAACATGGATGTGTTCTGAATCACTGTCCATTCAGCCAGTTTTGTTGTCTCTAATGTATCTGTGGATGTTCTTTATATTAAACATCCAGTTTTTGTTTTTTTTAAAATCGTACTAAACTTTTGGTCTTAATACCTTGTGGCAGTGAGTCTCACAGGCTAACTATGTGTTAGGTAAAATGTGTATTTCCTTTTATCAAAGGTCGAAATTTTTCAGGCAAAAACACTGATTAAGTAAATGCATTGGAGAACTTCCAGGCTCGGACATTTTATTGGGCTGTTTTACAGGTCAATATTCTAAAGTTATTGATTCCCTACGTACTGTCTTCTACAGGTAGGTGCTAGACCTCAGACTGTATAGTATTCTAAACTTGGCAGGCATTCAGCAGCTAGGCCTGTCATTTATATTACTGATATGCAGCCTCTGTCTTCAGAGCTGATTGCAGATGTCAGCTGTATTTTCCTCGCCGCCTGATTGCATTCACATTCCACAGGTTATTCAGCCGCTTCAATGACTTTCCCATCCAGATGACAATCTTTACAGCACTATGGTAATGGGGGCAACACAATCAAAAGTGGATACTTGAAAATTCTCTGTGCCCCATTATCCTACCAGAAAATGGTTACCCATAATTACACTAAATGATAGAGGGATCAGTCAGGCAAAGCCACAGAAAATGACAGTTATTTCACCAGAGAGCCTAGAAGAACGGGTGACACTCGCTAATACAATAACAGTCCACCTTACCCGTGTTCACAATTTTCATTAGTGCTATTGAACATCTGTGGGCTGATTGACATCTGGAGAAAGAGAGAGAGAGAGAGAGGCAGAGAAAGATGACAGTTGCCGTCTCTGCTGAATAAACTGAATGAAAAGGGTCTTTCTGCCTCAATTCCTCAGTTGTATATTTATATGTGCAGTGGGGGAGTGACCAGGAATAAGTCACTGAACTGAAAATGGAAGAGACAGAACATAACACAGAGGGCAAGGAAGAGAAAAGGAGGCAGGAATGATGAATATGAAAGCAATAGAAGAGAGAGAGATGGGGGAGTTCTTGCCCTTTGTATTCCTTTCCCACAGTTAATGTTCTGTTATACTGAATATTGTTTTCAAGTCTAATAACTTAGCCTTGCTTGTTCCTTTCTGTGGACTTTTACTGCTCTGTGCCATTCTAGCGCTCCGGTGCCCTCAACAGTCTTTTGGAAATACACTCACAAATAAACCAGCCCATCAGTACTCCAATATCAAATCAAATAACATCTCCCACACCATCAATATAAATACAACAAGCTAATTAAGATCCCTCATAAAGTCCCTACGCCACCGCTACTTGGCTCTGCCTAATACTCATCCACTTTTGGCCAACGGGGAACAAGTGACTTTGCAGCACGCCCTGAAGGGTAACAAACTTGAGCTCTTACAAATCAAGGTGGGGAAGCACATTCCAAAGGCCTGTGGTCTTAACAGTGAGTATCCTGAAAGCCATCCTGTATATCCAATATAGAGGCATGAAAGGAAACATTAGTCTATCTTAGGTACTTGTATAGCCTGCATTGCTGAAGTAGCTGAGCCACTGTAGCCCATAGGGCTAGCTTGCCTTTATTATATTCACTGCTTTGCATTATATTCAGTAGTAATGCAAGGAACCTACAGCCCTGTATCCTGTAGGACATTGGCTTCAGCAAGTTATCATAAGACTTGAGGCCTATACATTTTGAACAGATAAACAGCACAGTGGAAAACCCCAAGTACTGGGGAGTTGACAAAAGAGAGTTTTTAAGGGGAATTTCTGATCACAGGAACATGACCCAGCCACATGAGTGTCATGGTATCGAATTGACTTATATAACAGATACACGAACTACATCTGCAGATACCTAACCACAAGAGGGCCGTGGTAACAAATTGATGTAAATGATAATAAGTTGAAATCATTGATATACTACTCTATAGGAGAAAGACCCTCCAACATTAGTAAAATGATAATATACAAATAAGAAAAAGTGTTAAAATCTGTACTAAATATGCATCAAACAGGGGCGTCAGCATATCATATTATAAAAGTTGCATCCCAGCCTAGGAGCAGTAAGAGAAGGAGGTGTCTGAATGAAGGGAACTGGTTATGAGGGGGGAAGGTGGTGGTGATGAAGAAGATGATAGCTAACAAGGGATGGTGTGAGTAAATGGATATGCAGATTTACATTCTGTAGTATCTCTATCTACCTTACTGAGTTGGGGTGTTAGTGGCTGTGCAAAATAGTATTAATAAACTATTTGTAAATATAGAGGAGTTTCTATAGTGGGAGTAAAAAGAAAAGGAGTACTTGTGGCACCTTAGAGACTAACAAATTTATTAGAGCATAAGCTTTTGTGAGCTACAGCTCACTTCATCGGATGCATAGTGGGAGTGTTGCAACTGTGCACATCGGGGTTCCCAACTATATAATAAGTTGAATAATACTGGGCTTGATCTTGGGACAAGAACCTGTTAACCCTCAAAGTGATAACTGAGGATTCTTAAGTTATCTATCTATCCTCATACACCCCCTCTATCTATCTAATCTGTCTATCCTCATACATCCCCTTTATCTATCTATCTATGTATTCTCATACACCTCCTCTGTCTGTCTATCTATCTATCAGGCTACACCCTTCACAATGTTTACTGTATATATCCTGAGGTATGAAAGTTCTATTATCCCCACTTCACAGCTGAGGAACTGAGGCCCAGACCCTCAAAGGTATTTAAACTCCTAACCTTCATTGATTTCAATGGGAGTTAGGAGCCTAAATATGTTTGAGGAGCTGGGCTAGAAGGACCAAGAGTATGGTCCCCCCCCAAGGGGGGATTTGATAGCTGCTTTCAACTACCTGAAAGGGGGTTTCAAAGAGGATGGCTCTAGACTGTTCTCAATGGTAGCAGATGACAGAACGAGGAGTAATGGTCTCAAGTTGCAATGGGGGAGGTTTAGATTGGATATTAGGAAAAACTTTTTCACTAAGAGGGTGGTGAAACACTGGAATGCGTTACCTAGGGAGGTGGTAGAATCTCCTTCCTTAGAGGTTTTTAAGGTCAGGCTTGACAAAGCCCTGGCTGGGATGATTTAACTGGGACTTGGTCCTGCTTTGAGCAGGGGGTTGGACTAGATGACCTTCTGGGGTCCCTTCCAACCCTGATATTCTATGATTCTATGATTCTATGTCTGCACTTCTCAGGTTAGCCAACTTCAATTAGCTAACATGGATTAAATAGCAGTGAAGGCACAGAAACTCACCTTTTTGGGTTGGCAGCTCAAGTTCAAGCCTCCAGGGGTCTGTCTACACTGCAGAGATATAATTTCTAACATAGGTAGACAGACTTGCACTAGCTCAGCTAATGCTAGCGCACTAGAAGTAACAGTGCGGATGTTGCGCCTGTAGTAGTGGCTCATGCTAGCTGCTCAGTCCCCTGGATCCAAGTCTGGGTGGCTCACCCAAGCTGCCTCTAGTGGCACAATAGCCACACTGTTCTTTTTCATTCACAAACTCGTCTAGAGCCTAGTGCAAGTCTGTCTTCCCGTGCTGGGAATCAGATACCTCCAAGCTGCAGTGCGGACATACCCTAAATTGACCTGGGGTGGAACTCCAGCAGCTAGCCTGAGTTAAAAGCCAAGCCTCATGTGTCAGAACTGCTATTTTAACTTGTTAAGAACATAGTTTTTGTGTGCAGAGTAGGCATTTCTTAAGTGGCTTGGCCAATGTCATACAGGAAACCTGTGGTGGATTTGGGCATTGAACCTGTTTTGAACAGGGGTGTTGTGAGTGTAAATGCATCAGTGATTGTGAGGTGCTCTGGTTTTATGGTAATAGGTTGCATATAAGTGGCTAGACTAGCATCTCTTTTTAATGGGCGAGGCCTGGTTGTCCTCTCTGGTATGCTGGTTATGCATTGCTAGCATTCCACTGATTGCAGTGCAGACACCTCTACTTTACACTGGTGTAAATAGGGGGAGAAACAAACCCACAGTCTTTAGAAAAAAGAAAAGGAGTACTTGTGGCACCTTAGAGATTAACAAATTTATTTGAGCATAAGCTTTTGTAGCTCACGAAAGCTTATGCTCAAATAAATTTGTTAGTCTCTAAGGTGCCACAAGTACTCCTTTTCTTTTTGCGAATACAGACTAACACGGCTGCTACTCTGAGAACAGTCTTTTGAGCCATTCTTCCTCCTTTGCAGTGTCCCTGATTTGTATCCTTTTTCCCTGACTCCAGCAGGAGCTGCCCCTGATTTCTGTCAGAGAGCTTAAAAGGCAATCAGAGTGCCCCCAAGCCTACTAGCTGGAAAAGAACTCTTAATTACACCTGGCAGCGTGCAACAGAAGGGTAATTGTAGCTACACACTTCTCCATGTAGAGAATCATTGTGCTGTTTAAACAGACCATAAAAATCTCCAGCAATTCTGACATTCAAACAGTTAAACAGCCATTAAAGACACCAGCAATACAACACCTAGGCATGGTTTTTCCCCAAAGCAAATGCCAGCACCAACTATGTTCCTGAATTTACTTTCCCATGGTGAAATCCACAAAGGCCTTTTGGGAAAAAATTACATTATGTACAGGCTAGGTTAGGGGTGGGCAAACTTTTTGGTCAGAAGGCCACATCTGGGTATGGAAATTGTATGGCAGGCCATGAATGCTCACAAAATTGGGGGTTGGGGTGCGGGAGCGGGTGAGGGCTCTGGCTGGAAGTGTGGGCTCTGAGGTGGGGCTGGGGCTGGGGATGAGGGGTTGAGAATGCAGGAGGGTGCCCCAGGCTGAGACTGAGGTGTTTGGAGGGTGGGAGGGGGCTCAGGGCTGGGGCAGGGGGTTGGGGCATGGGACGGGGTCAGTGGCAATGTTCCCTCTAATTTTTGATAGGCTGTGTGCTCAAAAAATTTCTTCTGTGCAAATTGTTGTGCTTCTGGGCAAATTTTTGTGCATGTAGTGTTTCGCTGTGTGCGCGGGGTTTAGGATCTGTGTGCTCATACACACACGCACAGCTTAGAGGGAACAGTGGTCTGGGGTGCAGGCTCCAGGCAGCGCTTACCTCAAGCAGCTCCCAGAAGCAGCAGCATGTCCCGCCTCCGGTTCCTACACAGAGGTGCAGCCAGGCAGCTCTGCACACTGCCCTGTCCGCAGGCGCCGCCCTGCAGCTCTCATTTGCCGCGGTTCCTGGCCAGTGGGAACTGCGGGGCAGTGCTTGGGGCAGGGGCGGTGTGTGGAACCCCCTGGCTGCCCCTACGCATAGAAGCCAGAGCAGGGACATGCTGCTGCTTCCAGGAGCCGCATGGAGTGGGGCAAGCCCCTGACCCCACTCCCCCGCTGGAATGCCAGAGCGGGGCAAGCCCCAGACCCTGCTCCCCAGTGGGAGCTCACGGGCCATATTAAAATAACAGGGGGGGCCGGATGCGGCCCCCAGGCCATAGTTTGCCCACCCCTGGGTAGTGAGTGACAGAGCTGCCCCACTGTCACCACAGTTGATATAAGAGACAGAGAGAGAATCCCTTCTGGTCCGTTTTGGTTTTCATCTATTGCCAAATCATTTCAGTGGGTATTAGAGCTGCAAACTCCTGCTGGAGTCATCCTACACAAGGAAGAGGGAAGGCAATAAATAAGTTATTTACATTAGAGTAATGCCAAGGGGCCCATTATACTAGGTGCCATGCAGAGCCATAGTAAGAGACTCTGAAAAGTTTCTAAAATCTAAACTGAGAAGCCAGACAATGGGAGGATCATCATTCCTGTTTTACTGGTATGGAACTGAGACACACAGAGGCTAAGTGACTTGTTCAGGGTCATACCGGGAGTCTGTAGCAGAGGCAGGAAATGAATCCTTACCTCTAATCTGGTTTCCTGGATCAGAAAACCAGCCTCTCTCTCTCTGACTTCGCCATGTTACTTACATGAGTAAAATCTTGCAAAGATCTCACATAGTCTTTTGTCATGGAGCAACAGTGAGAGTTGAACAAATCCATAAGCCCCTTTTACCTTGATGAGGGCACGGGCTCCCCTGACAGTCACTTAGTGGAGTAGAAAGAAAAGGAGTACTTGTGGCGCCTTAGAGACTAACAAAGTTATTAGAGCATAAGCTTTCGTGAGCTACAGCTCACTTAGCTGTAGCTCATGAAAGCTTATGCTCTAATAAATTTGTTAGTCTCTAAGGTGCCACAAGTACTCCTTTTCTTTTTGCGAATACAGACTAACACGGCTGCTACTCTGAAACCTGTCATTAGTGGAGTAGCTATCAGTGAAAAGCAGCATCTCCCTCTCCCCTCCCCCCCCCCGCCTGTTTTTCCTGAACAACAGAAGAAATGCTGTTTCCAGACCAATAGTGCTGGCAGTGCTGAAAACTCAATGTTTACTTTCCATAATTCGTCCAAGGTTCTGCTTCCACTCTTACAAATAACCCTTGATTCCAAGAAAGGGATTGCTGTTCGGATCCAGCAGCTCTGGGTATTAAGGACTTTGCTGTGAAAGTCAGTTGAACGCTGGGAGGTAGAGAGGCGCAATGAAATGGTTTTTCTGGATGTCTTGCATAGGACTTTTCAGATAGCATTGAGAAAAGGTTGCACCAAGTCATTTTAAAGAAAACAAACACAACACGCTTGTGCTCCCCACAGCCATTAGCAAACTCACAGAGGACAGGCCTGATCTGGACAGCATGTCACAGCCAGCCCACAGTACTAGTACAAGTCTCCACTTCACTTAGATCTGAAGCACTTGATGGCACAGCCTGAGGGCTAGGAGCCAGGAGCTCCTGAGGTCTAATTCCAGCTCTGCCTTGTACGACTGACTCACTTTGTGACCATAGGAAAGTCATTTAATTTTCTGGCTTTAATTTCATCATGTATTAAAACTGGAATAATATATATATATAATTATTAAAATAGGGAATATTTTTTACTGTTAGTTAGTAGTATTTTCTTGCCTGCTGGCTGTTTATGAGAGGAAGAATGGCTTGTAAACAAGGCAGTAGCTTGGGACTGCAGCAAGATGAGGTCAGTTCCTCCCATATTTGGGCTAATGGCTTGATTTTTCTCTGCCTCAGTTCCCATGTCAATTAAGTGCAGTTAATAGTGCTTCCTGGGACAGGTTGGGTCACAGAGACCCCTTGGGACTGCCACCTGATGTGCTGATACTACCTCTGAGCCCATTTTCTCTGCTAGTTTGGGCCAAATCCTTTTCAGACCAACGTTGTAGTTTATGGCCTGGCTCCAGCAATCACTCACACCACCGTAGTTACTGTTCCTGTTCCAGTTTCTTTCAGGCATCTCTTTGGGGTGGAGAGGCCATCTCTTAAGCCTGCTGAAGACAAAATGGAGGGGTTTCCAGGGCCTTTTATATTCTTTCTCTTGTGGGCAGAAACCCCTTTGTTCTTCTGTGAAAAATCATAGCAACAAGATGGAGTTTGATTCTAAGTAGCCTCAGTGAAGCATTTGGTCAGCCTCTTGAGAAAGTACTATTCTCATAAGTGCCCAATCAAGAAACACTTTACTGACAATAAACTCTGGGAGATTACAATCTACATCTGAGCTTTCCTGGGAAGGTTCAAACTAACATGTAAACAATGGCGTCAGCCTACAAAAAGCTGAATCATTCGTGGACATGTGACTTTCCCAGATGGCTACAAACACATTGAGATACAAGTACATAGCCAATATTCATAACTTCAAATACAAAAATGAGACACACATACAGACAGCATAATCATACCCAGCAAACTACAACCTTTCCATAGGCACCCCACTTGACCTCCTCTGTACAAGACCTGGTTCAACCATAGGACCCTGGTTGCAACAATGATCTACATGATCACAGGGAGTGGATGGGTCATTACACAAAACTATTTCCCCACGTTTATCCCCCCACCCCCCACCGTTCCTCAGACGTTCTTGTCAACTGCTGGAGATGGCCCACCTTGATTATCACTACAAAAGGTTCCCCCCTACCCCTCCCGCCCCACTCTCCTGCTAGTAATAGCTCACCTTAAGTGATCACTCTCATTACAGTGTGTATGGTAACACCCATTGTTTCATGTTCTCTATGTTTATAAATCTCCCCACTGTATTTTCCACTGCATGTATCCGATGAAGTGAGCTGTAGCTCACGAAAGCTTATGCTCAAATAAATTTGTTAATCTCTAAGGTGCCACAAGTCCTCCTTTTCTTTATATGGTCACAGTTCATGTCAATAATGTCACACTTCCTTTGTCCCATCCAATGACTGTCTTGTCTGTTATCGTTGTGGGAACCAGGCTGCTATCATGGAACTAGATGACATTTTAAAATATTCCTTCGTTCAATTTGACCCTGCACCTCGTCATGGAGAGCCTCATGTTATCTGTCGTACTCCAGACAACTTTTTATAAACATTTCCTCACACCGCCCTTTGTAGGAGGAAGTATACTTGGCATTTTAAAAAAGCAACAATAATTGACACATTTCTCTAACAAGTTGGGAACCATCTCAGCCTAAAACCCCCATCATGGACCAAAATATGCCATACTAAGAATGAGCATTTAGCACAATTTGAGGCTGAATTCAGTACAACACGATATATCTTATAACAATTAGTCCAACAGTCAGTTTGCCTGCTGTATTTGTTGTAATTGTTTTTTAGATTATAAACTCTTCAAGCCAGTGACTCTCTCACTGCATGTCTGTACAGTGCCTAGCGTAATGGGGGCCCCGCTCTCGGCCATAGCTTCTAGGTATTCCTAATAATGAATTAAGCAAACCAAAATATTTGCAAAGAGAATCACATGTCTGGGAGAAATCAAGAGCCTGGGAGAAATCAAGGATCTTGGGCTTAGATTTTTAAATTTACCTAAGCATTGCTTTGCTCAGCACTGCAAGGCCTAATTGTATGTCTATACTGCAATGCAAGCCCAGGGTTCAAACTCAGGCTCAAGCCTAACCCCCCTTCTATCCATACACAAATTGTGCTAATCCAGGACTTGGACCCAGGGTCCCAGAATCCCACAAGGCTGGAGGGTCCAAGCCTGACTCAAGCTGGGACCCAGGGTTCAAGGACTGTTGCTTTGCAGTGTAGGTGCATCCCCACTGGACTCATGCTCTAAGAGTCCATCAAAAGTACCCCACAATTCCATGGGCTAACTTTCTTTGTCCTCTGGTCAGATCAAGTTTGGTGGACGGTCAAGTTTTCCCACATTGCACTACAAAGGACTAGAGTAGCCATAGTTTGATAGCGCACTAGGAAGTCTGGGATACGGGTGGGTGGACTTGAGCCTGCATAATGCAGTGTAGACATGGAGCCCCACATTGGGACTCAGGATTCAAAAATTCCTAACCTGGGGTTATAAATAAATGTAGACACTCAAGCCCTAGGTTAGCAAACCCTGGATCCATTAACTCAAGTTCTACTAACCCTAGGCTTACACTGCAGTGTAGACAGACCCCCATTTTCAAAAGCGACTTAGACGCTTCGGTGTCTAAATGCTGTTTACTTTCAGTGGGTGAATCCATGTGGACTTTGAGGGGCTGCCTGCATAGGAGGCAGCAGAGAAGATACAAGGGCTGAAAGGCAGATAAGTAACTGAAAACTGCCAATCTACTTGCAGGGGCGGTGTGTGGGTCCCCCTGCATTGGGGAAAGGGTTAAACAGTCTCTTGAGAGCTGAATGAGTCTGCCAGGTGTTTGCCATCATTGCAGAAATTTGCCTGGGGGCCCAGCCAAGAAGGGGAGCAAGTGGTTGATCTCAGCTGAGGCAAATTATCTGTGAGACCATAAAGAGAAAGGAATGCATACCACTTTTATTCTGGGTTTGGGAATAAAACTGGGGGGGATTAGACTTGTCTCAGGAGGATAGGTATTTATTTCATTTGAGCCCTGTGTCTCTTGGTTGTTGCTCCTTTTCCTGCCCCTGAATAACCCAAGCTGTAGTTTTTTTTGAGACCAAGTGGCTCATGTTTGTAGCATGGGTGTGTGGTAAATGCTTCAGGTGGGTTGGGAGAGGGGAATCTTGATGCAGAAGCAAGAACATAATTGAAAGGGAAGAATCCTCTGGGTATTGTTAAGAGGATGTAGAGCTGACTGAGCAAGAACATAAACAATATCAGTAATTTCCCTTCCTAGCATGTGATGAATAGAGGGAGGTTAGATAAATTTTCCAGGGGCCAGAGGGACTGGGTGAGGAGAAGAAAGGAGAGTGAAATGCAAATAGAGGTGCTGAGCGCTGGCTATGGCTATGATCCTCAAGGGAACAGGGACTTTCCTGCAAGAAGATCTTTGCATGATTGTACCCTCAGGAGAGACAGAGCTGCTACCTACAAGTACCTGAGGGGAGTAAGACCCAGTGAGAGAAGGGGAATATTTATCTAATTATACAAAGGAGGGCCATGAGGAGGGAAGGGAAATTGTAGGGGAAATAGCAGAGGAGACCTGAGCTAGAACAGGCAGTGGGGGAGTCCTTTCAGCAGAAGAAGGGGGAGCCCTATCAGTGCCGGCCTTAAAGCACCAGCGCTCGCGCTGTAGGGAACAACTCTGTCCTGACTTGAGGGTAGGGAGAGATGGACTGAATGTTCTTTTCCTAGCTGCTCTCTTCCAGCTTTCCTATAGTTCTGTGCCCATCAAGCTTTTGCATTTACATGCTTCTAATGTGAGCCAGAGGAAATCAATGTCCATGGCATGTGCTTACTATTCTTTGTGACAGAAACAAATCTTTGGAGCAGCATGTATTTAAAAATACTCTAAATTGTCAATAATGGGTACCATGGGGAATGGGGTAAAAAGCCTTCCACTTCCATACTGGTAGTGCTGAAAGTGATTTCACCACCCCCAGAGCTGTGAGGCAACATGTTGCCTCCTGTGTGAGGGATTCTTGTCGGTGTCAGCTGAGTGTTAGCCCCTAATCCAACCAGCGTATTAGCCACTCAAGAACACTCCTCTGGGCTATGCCAGCCCTGCCTTTCCCCTGTAGGCTGACAATAGATGCCCCTTAACTGCTACAAAATGTCCTCTGGTGGTGTCTCACTCCTAATCACCCACAGAAATCCCAGACCTTCTGTTCCCAAAGGAATAGTGTACCCCAGTTTTACCTTAGCCCACCCCTCCTGTATCACATGCAGCACTTGAGTTCAATTATGATAAAACAAAAGGAGATTTATTTAAGAAAGAATGGAGATTCAAATAGAAAGGAACAAGTGTGGAGGATGGAAACAAATGGTTACATTCTAAACAAAATAGAAAACCACAGTCTAGGGTCTACCCTTTACCTTTCCGCTCTAATAAAGTTGATTCTCACCCCGCAGTTCAGTGTTTTGCTGCATTTGCTGGCCCTAAGGAGTCAGAACCCCGCTTTCATGAAGCACCCCACTCCTCAGTGAATGGACACAGATTGTGTCTTTCTCCACCATGATATACTGAATCAGCCTTTTGTCTTTTATTCACAGACAGGGGATCCCCCTTGCTTCTTGTCATTCCTTTTCACTGCCAAGTGGCTTTGACATTTATAGTTTCTCTCTGATGGTTTTCCACTGTTCTGGGTTGTTGCTATGGTGGACAGTTGAGCAACACATTACAAAATCAGCTGGCCAAAGAGGGGTGACAGCTATCCACACCCACTTGAATGGGCCAGCAACGAGACATATGATGGCCTGTTCTCTCATTTACATTTCAAGGCCCTAAGGCATAATTTTCAATATAGTTACATTATTCCTTAAATATCAACCAAGCACACATCTCGCAGTGATTTTGAATATTGATAAGTTGCATGCTTTCAGTAAAGACCTCACATGCTACCCTTTAGGGATAAATGCCATGAAAGCCATGTATTCCATGTAGTGAGTTTGTCAGGTCTGAGACAGGAGTTGCACGTACAATGCAAGAACAATGAACCTTTTGCCAGTTGGCACCCATGGGCCTCTGTGTCATAGCAGGAAATCATTTACCTTCAGATGGCTGTTGAGCAGCTTCTGTGAGATGAGTTTGGTTGGACTCAGCAGCAAACAGATGTCCATATAACAAAAGCTACCACAGCCAGTGTTTCATCAGAGTGGCCAATAATCAACTAAGCTCTGGAGAATATACGTCTCCTTCATTCTTTGTAGTGGCTTTTTCATGGCAGGGCTGATGCATGTCGACTGGAGGAACTTGCACTGTGTCATAACAGCTCTGTGGGTAAAGAGAGGACCACAGTCACTAAAGTTGTCAAATTATGGCCTTTCATAAATGAAACACACCTGCCAGAAGCTCCAAAACCAAATAACTATCAGTGTGCAGATGTTCCAGAGGAAAAGGGTGTTATCCACTATTCTTCACAGTCAGCCCAAAGCTCCATAACCTTCTCTTTTGTCATGTCACTCTTTGGTTTCTCTTAGTCCCTGAATTCTGCTGTGGGCAGGAAGTCGTGTCTTATCTTTAGTTATGGTTTTACTGAAATGCAGACTTGCCTTTCTGAGGCTGGAGCCTGGGAAATTGCTCCTATTGGCACTGGAGTTTGGAATAGAGGTAGCCAGGATGTCTGTCTTTGCTGTTTCAACTCAGATAGGAAAAGTAGACACGAAAGGGTTGCAGCTGTGTTTGAAAAGTCGTTGGTGTCACAGAGGCAAGGAAAAGAATGTGCAATTTCTTTCCCTGTTCCCCTTTATGCAGCAGATTATAGAGATTTCTTGTGTAACAAGCCCTGCAGACATATGACTTCATGGAAGAGAGAGATTAATTCTCTATATTTTTCAGGAAGAAGCCTGGGTTCTTTTGTTCCCATGTTTTCTGGCTAAAGTCTCATATTCCCCATGTGCTGCCCCAGTTGATAAATCCCTGTCTTATTGAGGAATGTTTTATCTGATTAAGAAAAAGGTTATTGTCTGGACAGACTTGGAGCTGGTATGTAATAATGTTACAAATACGGAGATGTAACAATTTTATGAACACTGTACGTGGCCAGGTCAGTGAGGGGGAGTTATTGTATATTGGGTTACCAGAATCTCCTGTATGAGTGTACCGATCTAACTTATATTGGAATGTTTATGATGTACCTACAATGCTCAGATTTAGTGGGAATCTGCAGGAAAGTGACACAATTGCTCTCCAAATAAGACCAGCAAAACACACGCTGGAAAGACAACGGGGCAAACTATTCACTTCTAGGATCCCGTTTCCAACAAGTTGCAAACCTTGCTTTGCGAGAGCTGGGGGTTACCGCATGAAAAGGGCTATAAACAGTGGAAAAAGTTACTAGATTCCTGTGGAGGGGGGTGAGTTGTCAGGGGCTGAGCTCCATCAGGAAGAGAAGCTGATACCGAGGTAAGAGGTTCTGTGGAAGAGTTAATAAGGATTAATTCTACGAGGATCCCCGTGTGGAAGATGATTAACCAGCCAGGCATATAATCTGTTTTATTGTTAAGATCTGTTTTCTCTTAAATGCTTTGGTTATAAATAAACGATTCTTGGTTTTGGTCACGGATTACTATTGTTATTGCCATGGAGGGAACAGAATTGCAGGATTTAGAACTGAGTCGGACCTGCTGAGGCAATCACGATTAGTACCAGGGGATTGCAACCCAGGGCCCAGACGGAGAGTGGAAGTTTCGAATGATTCACTCCAAGAGACAGGTGGAGCCTGAGATCTAGTAGCGTTGTGCTCAGAGAGACCAGGAAGAGTCAGAGGTGACTGAGACATTGTCCCCTTCAATAACCCTTTCGTCTTCTTCACCTCTTCTGAATGTTGCTCTAATTCCTTTCCTTGCAACGATGCTCTCCCATTGTAAAAGCAATCCCTGTTTCACTGACCTGTCTGCATTTCAGCATGGGATATAGCAGGCCTAGTCCGCTGGTGAGCAGGTAGATGGTGTATGGTCTGTGAAGAGGACTTCTATGTCTCCATCCCTTCTCGCTCACTATCCAGATACCACCAAGCCTTACAGTGACAATGAGAGGGGGTGCTAAATAGGAATTAGGAGATTCCATTCTTTATATATTAACCTCCACCTTCAAGCCATCTGTTTAAATCCATGAGTTTTTTCTAGATTAAATTTCTTTTTGGGCAAGGCTATTTGTATGTCAGTAGAGAAACTACAGTGACAACTTCTCTGTATGCGTCACATTGCAGAGTGACAGTAAATCTCAAAAACTCACACATTCTGTAGAGGGGAAAGCCCTGTTAGAGCAGTCTAGTCCATGGGCTACTGTGAGATTGTCACCCTGTTTGCTCTGTCCAGTCCAGTTTTAAATGACTCTGATAGTGCCAGTTAGTTCCCTTGGAGACTGTTGCACATTCTGAGATCTTATTAAGGCATTCTGGAGATCTGTCCTGGTTATAGCCATTAATGGCGAGCTCTGCCAATCAGGGTGGATAAAAATCAATGATTTTTTAAAAAAAATTAAAAATCCGATTTTTTTAAATTTAAATCAGATTTTTTGATAAAATGCTTTTTGAGGAAAAAACCTATCTAAAGATAGTTTTAATGAAGATACATTATAGCTCAAAGATATCTCATTGTGGAATAGGAATTATAAATTCTAATTCTATAGTATGAGACAATATATTCATGTAATGTTTAAGAAAAGTCTTGTAAATGAGTTCCAATAGTTCATGGATTAGGGACCCAATCTTATGGGTTCCAGGGGGCTTCTGTATAGATTATTTAGGTTAATCTTTCTATCTACCCAATGGGACTTGATGCTCAGTCTAGAACACACCATCAGAGATGCTTCGTTTTGCAGTTCTCAAACTGTGGATTTGTATCTCCAGAGATAACATGCTTGTTAACTGCAAAAATGTTTTAAAATAAATAAATAATATTTAGAAGTGAGAAATAACAGACGTCAACTCTATTGTCCTTCTGCAAATTTGTGCACAGAGTCAATCCCTTATCTCTCTCTAAGAGTGCAAAGTTTCAAAAAGTTCAATGAACAGAAGATTGTTGGGGGCAGAATAGATCTGGGTAAGGACAAGAAGTCTGGAGAAAAATGTGAGAAGGGAGGGACATATGCTTGTTTTGTTAAAATATTATATGTGTGCTGTTGAAGAAAAAAATTCAGAATACTTAACGTTGTTGTTTTAGTTAAATAAAACAATTTAAATGTCTGCCTGGTGATGTTCTCCTCCTAATACAGCCTGGCAAGAAAATCCTCCAAATATTAATGATTAACTGTTGAATGGGAGATAGTTCACCTCCCAGTGACTTCATAAATATCTGCTTCAATTACTTTTGGTAAATGAAATAACCAAACAATCATTCATTTTCTGATATAGCTGTAAAACTCATCTGAAAAGTTTTCAAAATAAATCACTGTTTAAAAATGTATAGCGTGTACCTTCTAAATATGAAACCTATATCTATCTCTGAGTTGTGAAGAATATGTATTAAGGTTATAACAACCAACAAGATGCACTTTTATGTAGAAAACCATGATTAAATCGAGTCTTCCTGACTTGTGATTTAAATCAAATCCACCCTGCTGCCAATGCAAATTCCACTGTAGATAGACTTGGCATGTCTTGAAACTCAGTCACAATCAGGGTTGAGCAGAACCTGAGGCAAATCCTAGCAGACAGTCGCTTGGCCTGCTTATACCAGGGACTTGCACAGATGCAGCTACCAGTGTTATGAAATCTCCAAGGCCTTAGTTTCATCTCATTGCTCCTAGTTACTCGCACAGCTTGGGTGAGCCACCTGTGTGTAAAGCCATAAGTAATGCTTTGTAAAGGAGAGGTGCACTGTGGTAACAATCCAGGTATTATTTTTAGCAGGGGCCCTGTGTCCATCTTGCTTCAGTGGGGAAATCAGCTTATGAGGGTTACAGTATCAATCCTTGCTGAGGCTACAGCCTTTGATGGACTATATGGAAGTGCTGACCATGCAGCATTTTGCCACTACAAGCATTCACGCAGGCATGTACATGTATTATCACTCCTAGATCAAGCTGCAATAACAATGCCCGCAGCCAAGCAATGTTCCCAACATAGGAAGGGGAAGATTCCCCCCAGAGATGGTAGGGTGCTGACTGTGGGTCAGCACAGTAGGTTGCCAGCACACAAATCACACTGGAGAGATGCAGAAGCAGCTCAGCAGTGAAAGGCAGGACAGAGCCAAGGCACTCCCTTAGATTCCATCACAAAGATGCCATCAATAGCTGCACCAGTGCAAATCCCTAGTTTAGACAGGGACTTGCTGCATTGTTTACAAGTTGTTTCCTCCTGCTTGAAACTCATTCTTCTCTTGTGGGAAGGGAGGAGGTCTTAAAAACCTAGGTCCTGTCTCCTCTGCATGGACTTGCTAGGTCTCATGGGCACTTTCCTTGGCCAACATTTCCCCTTCCCTTCACTATTGTGCAGGGTTCTGACTACTATGCTCCACTCCAGAAGAGTTGGTGAAATAGGGAACCCAGTTTTTTAAGTTGTGAACACACTAACGGGGTGGCATCTGCCCAGAATTCAGGTCCGTAGCATTTACAGCTTCTTGAGAAATTGGGATAAAAGGTGCCATGGAAATTTAAACTAGACTGAAATATATAATATGTGAGTATAGCAGCCATTAGCTGGTTCCTGTGACACTGAATCCTGCAGCCAGCCAAGCCCCCGGAAAGAGGGGCCTGCAGAACTTCCAAGTCCAACAAATCTCCACAGTCCCTTCCCTGTTCTCCTAGTTCAATGTCAGAAAACTCCACCTCACATTGTCCTAGAGAACAAATCCCACAAGGGAATTTCTTGAGTTAAGAAGACCACTGCCCTTCCTAGAGCCTTGGGCAAATGAATCAGGAGTCTTGCCAAAGCCAGGGCTGTAGGATTGGTCCCAATGCCTATGTACCTCATGCAGTGGTTGTTCTGTTATATTCCTCTGAGCACTGCTTTAGCTGCAACCCATTTTGCCCCCTCCTCTGTGAGCAGAAGGCGTGTCAGAGTGGCATTTAAGTCAATGCTAGCTTGTGTGTGCTTTTATTCAGAGTTGGGATCAAAGATCACTTGCATGGGTTATGCATGCCCTGAAATCCATATCCAAGTGTGATCTGAGGGCAGCCAACCAGTGAGGTGTTAGGTCAAGTAGTAGATTCTCTGACAGTTTGAGGAAGTGTAGGGGGCATGCAGGTGTGGTGTCGTATTTGTAGGATTTGTTGTTGCTTTCCAAAAGACAATGGGACTTGTCAGCCTCGTTTGGACATGTGCCATAATGCAGCAGCGGTTCTGTTGAGGCTGGCACCCAGAGTGCTGTGAATGACACAACACATGTCAGAGTTAGGCATGTTCTTTCTCCCTAGCTATCCCAGCATGAGTCCGTGGGTCAGCTGGGAGGAAGAGCAGTTTGACTCTCGTTGACTCTCTAATATAAATATACGTCCACCTCAGCCGCACAATGAACACAACACCCAGCTTGACCTCCACAGGTGCAAAACTCCACCCCTGCCAGCCTGAGGATTAGCCAGTTCGCTGCCACATGGAGTCAGCGGGAGCCCCTATAAAGTACAGTTACAATCTCTTGACATCTCATGGTAGCATCTGCATCTTAATGTTGCGCTGCTACCATGCAACATAATCATGTCATGGTGCATGAGCAAGGCACGATGTTCTCATCTTGACTGCCTTTCTCTTCTTGCTGTTAAGTGGTTGAGGAACTCTTCTGTTCCTCCTCAGGGGCATAGGGGATAGTCTACAGCAGAGTGGGATTGAAGGAGGAGGTGGGTTATAACTTAAGCAATGATGACTGAGTGGGAGGGGAGTAATGGTTTTATGGGTAGGGCATTAGACAGGGACTCAGGAGATCTGTTTTTGGCATGTGCTTTGCCACAGATTTTCTTGTTAAATCCCTTAATCTCTCTCCACCTCAGCTTCCCCTCTGTAAAATGAGGACAATACTATTTCCTTTCTTCCCTCCCTTTGTCTTGTCTTTTGAGATTGGAAGCTCTTTGGAGCAGGGACTGTTTCTCACCATGTGTCTATGCAGCATGGAGCACAGTGGACCCTGATCTCAGTTGCACCCTCTAGATGCTACTGTAATATAAACAGTAACTCGCGGCTGCTTGAGCTGAAGGCCTGAGGTGAAACTGATAATTCCCAGCTGGTTGCAAAGTGCCCCCCCCCCAAGAAAAAGAAATGCTCAAGCCATAGATGGTCGTTGGTGTTGTAACCCAGAAATGAAAACCTATAGAAAAAGCCCCAGTAGATAACTTGCTGTTAGGTCTGCAAGGAGGATGGAAATTGCATTTTGCAGAGGGGTTTTGCGGTGTTGAAATTTGGCTTTCATTCAAACTTCGAAATTCTCCACCAAAGAAAAGTTTTGGCTTTTTCAATTTATATTATAATCTATTTTATAATACAAAACAACCAAAAAATATTGAAATGGAAGCTAAAAATATTTTGTTCTACAAATGTTGAAATGGGACAACTTTCCCCTCCCTCCCCAAGTTTTTCTCCAAAATGAAAGGTCTGTGAAATTGACATTTTGAGAAGCCTTTCAATTTTGGATGGCACCGCTGTCTCTGATGGAGAATGGCTGAGTTGAAGTTTTTCTGCAGCTCTACTTTTTATACCATAAGACAGCTGGAAGCTGAATTGCCCACTCCTCAAGAACAGTGTTCTGTTTTACAGTATCAAGGGTTTATTAGCAGTCCAGTTGGACCCCCCCAAACAGGATTTCAGTCTGAAAATCCTACTAGATTCGTCACAGAAATTTAATTTGAAACAGGTGAGTAGCTTGGTTACAAACTCAACCAGTAGTTGATGGGATGGGATTGGGAAGGGAGTCTGTAAACCTTGCACGCAAGTGCATGCTTTACTCAGCAGTATGTTTCCCTTGGTTACTCCCCCCTCCCCTATTGCAAGATTTAACAGAGGAAGCAGTGTTACTATTCTTCAAAGCCTTCCTAGCTTCTGCAATAGAGAATTTAAACAGGACAGCTTCTGAAGATGGAGACAGCTCAAAGAAATGTCCCTACTTACCTGGCCCTGTCTATCTTTAACTTGTTGTGCTGTTGCCTTCCACTTGGAATAGCTGCTCTCATCTTTTCTCTCAGAGTAAGTCTGGCATTTATTTATGTTCATTCATTTTTTCATTGGTGTATTTCCAAACTTTGATTTACAACTGTGGTCTTAAAATGTCTGTTACAGAGAGAATTGGAGAAGCTCTAATTTTCAATGCAAAGGTGTTTAAACATTTGGATTTTATTCCCAGAAGTTATAGGGAATGGTGCAATTTTCCTTTAGCAATCTTCTAGGGCTCCTTTAAGCAAGTGTGGGGACTGCTGCTTCCAAAGGTGAATTGACTGGGAAGGGACAACACTTCTCTCTTGAACTGTTGCTTTGTAGGTGGTGTTGGGTGTAAGTGAAGGATATGTGTGTGAGCACTGGAGTGTGGGCTGTTTGTGTGCCTTGTGAATGGAGAGACGCAGCACTGACTTCTGTGTCCAGCGTTCTGACCATTAGCTTGAGAATGGGGATTTTCACCTCCTGGGGACAGTAGCTGAGGACCTTTGCCTTGGAGTGATCAAATTCTGCCATGAGTTTCATTGTGACCAATGCACACTTAATCCTCTTTCTGTGTATTCACATCACACAACTAACCATGTAGATAGATTCACAGTTATGCATATGTGCTGGGACAATTCTGGGTATAAACAGAGGCCATCAGTCCCTGACAGCACAGACTCTTTCATGAGGATTCATTAGGAATTGCCTTTTTGCATCTATACAAATAATTTGTACTGTTTTTTCCCCAGTTCCCAAAGATATTTAGAATTTTATAGACAAATCCATCAGTGAGCTGATGTGCTGAGTAGGAAAATTTGGCTACTAGAAACCTTTGTCTGTGAAAGGTGTTTTTTTCTTTTTTCTTTTCATTTTTATTGAGATATCCAGTTGACATGTATTTTCTTCTGAGCAATAACTAAGTGGAGTATTGAAGCTGTCATTGCCCTAAGAGACTTGTTGATCGATAAAGTAAATACACAGGGACGACAGCACAGGATACCACCGATACTCTGGTGAGGAATGTGGCTCCACTTTAATTAGCCATATAACCTCTTTGAGCAAAGAGGACATGCGTCGTGGGGTTTCAGTGCCAACATGTGTCCCTTCTGTGACAGGGTTGGTGACTGGCCAAGTGGAGAGGGGGCACATGATTGGTGCTTAGCCAGATCTGCTGCCTCCCACTAGGAAGCATGGTTTAATCTGGCAGCAGCCTCTCCCACCAGACTAGGGAGTAAGGCTATCTCATCAGAGAGAGGTCCTCCCCATGAGGAAGAACACAAACCAGATGGCTGTGGAATTTGAGGAGGAAACGGGAGGGGAAGAGGGTTAAAGGCATTTGAAAGGTTAGAAGTCAGGGAGGGTGAGGGGCAATATTTTCTGCTCTTTCCTCACGGCTCATGCTTGGCCTTATCAGCTGCCATCATAGCTGCACTAAAAATATTTTGCTGGGTTTGATCTCATATTCTTTTCCAAGTAATAAAGGCCTTTAGAAGGCCTTTCCCTGATATCTAATCTAAGGTCACTTTCCCAGGAGAATCAGTCTCTCTGTATGCTGGGTTTCTTCCTCCTTCATGGATTTTTAGGGTTTCCTCAGTGGAGAGAGCTTATTCCTTATTTAATTCCAGTGATGGAAACAACAGTTTCTTTTGCATATGTTGATTTTCAAAGGAAGGAATAAATATGTACATAGCTCATGAAACTGGTGATGACTCCATAGCATATGTTATAGCAAGGTGATACATTCACTGTTGCTAAAAGCCAGATTTTCAAACATATTTAGGCAGCTAAAGAGTCAGATAATCGTCTAGTGGGATTTTCAGAAGCAACGAGACACCTTATTGCCATTGAAATCCTAAATATTTTTTAAAATCTTCCCTGAGTACTTACACATCAAGAAGATATCTGACATTAAGGCTATCTTTAGGCTAGCAGAAAGAGACAGAACAAGGTCCAATGGCTGGAAGCTGCAGCTAGAAATATTCAAATAGGAAATAAGACTCAGTCTTTTAGCAGTGAGGGTAATTAAACACTGGAACAACTTACCAAAAAGGAAGTGCTAAATTCACTATCTTTGGACAACTTACCAAAAAGGAATTGCTAAATTCACTATCTTTGGAGTCGTTAAATAGACATTGCTCATCCTCCTAAGAGACATGCTGTAGTTCTGCCACAAGTTATTGGTCTCAATAGTGTTCACTTGTGTACTGAGAAGAGCAATTTCCTTCACATGAGGAACGACTGGGTGAAATTCCCTGGCCTGTGTTATAGAGGAGCTCAGACTAAATGATCAGAGTGGTTCCTTCTGGCCTTAAAAGCTCTGAATTCTTTAGAAAACGGGTAGATCACATTCCAAATATCGCAAACGTTCAATGAGCTGCCTACAGATGAGCAAGCCACCAAGTTATTCACAAAACTACCCACCCAGTAACTTCCAATAATGAAATAACAGCCAGTCTGTTTGCAGACCAGTCACAGACAGGAGGAGTAAAATTTGTGAAACAAATTGTATTACGATCGTACTCCCCCACCTCTATCCAGACATGCTTGTTCTGTGGAGCCAGGGTGTTAAGCCCCAGTTCTGCACAGGCCTAAAAATATGAACATGAGTAGTTCTACCGATGTCCATGGGGTTACTCAGATGTGTAAAGCTATGTGCATGCAGTAAGTCTTGGCAGGATCAGGGCTTTAGTCTTGAAGCCTGCCAAATTTACTTATAAAAAACCCAGTCACTTAACCCTTTATTTCCTTTTGGTGACTGAATGATTGAATTTCTGCTTTGTATTATTCCACCCTCCCTTTCTCCCCAACCGACAACTTAATTAATCACCCCCTCCATATTCTGTGATGCAGCAAACAGGGTATGAGAGGAAGATCCTGAAGAGAGCTGATTAAAAATAAAAAGACCTCCCAGAAAATCACAGGAATGTTGATGAATTTTTTTTAATGTTTTCCATCCACACTTTGATCAGCTCTCGTCCTGCATGTGACTGACCTCCATCTGGAAACCTAGCCCCCTTTCCTCTGAAGTGTTCAGCCTCCTCCCATGATGGTCCAATGGCAAGGATGCTAGCCTCCCTGTGACTTACTTCCCCACCTGTAAAATGGGCATAGCTACCCTCCCTTACCTCACTGGGGTGCTGTGAGGATAAATTTACTAGTGACTGTGAGGTGCTCAGTTATTGTTGTAATGGGGACAGATACGTACCTAGGATAAATGGATTCCCCCAGAATTTGTTGAACCTTGAGGCATGGTGGAAAACCCACGTCTTTGAATAGGTATGTCCAAAGGCTGAAACAGCTAATGGTAGGATTTCTGACTGGTGGATACGCCTACACCTTGAATACTGTGTGCAGTTCTGGTTGTCTCATCTCAAAAAAGATATATTAGAATGAGGGGTCTGGAACAGCTTCCATCTGAGAAGAGATTAAAAAGACTGGGACTGTTAAGCTTAGAAAAGAGCCGACTAAGTGGGGGGGGACATAATAGAGGTCTATAAAATCATGAAGGTTGTGGAGAAGACGAATAGGGAAGTGGTACTTATCCCTTAACACATAAAACAAGAACCCGGGGTCACCCAATGAAATTAATAGGCAGCAAGTTTAAAACAAATATGAGGAAGTACTTCTTCACACAACACACAACTAACCTGTGGAACTCATTGCAAGAGGAAGTTGTAAAATGCTAAAAGTACAACTGGGTTCAAAAAAGAACTAGATAAGTTCATGGAGGATATGTCCATCAATGGCTAGTAGCCAACATGGTCAGGGATGCAATCTCATGCTCTGGGTGTCCCTAAACCTCTGACTGCCAGAAGCTGGGAGTGGACGACAGGGGATGGATCACTCGATAATTACCCTGTTCTGTTCATTTCCCACTGAAGCATCTGGCACCTGCCACTATCAGAAGACAGGATACTGAGCTAGATGGACCATTGGTCTGACCCAGTATGGCTGTTCTTATGCGTTTAAGCTATGTTGGTCATGTGAGAGTTAATCAAATGACATGTGATAGGTGAGAGGGAGACATGCAGCTGCTTTTTGATTGTTTCTTTGTAATTCCTATGTCCTTGTATATATTGACGGCACACGGACCGTTGGATGGGCACCCTTTGGGGTGGGGTTTTATAAGCGTGGAATCTAAATAACTGTTTTGATGGGTGAGGTGGGCTGTGCTTCCCTTCCAGGTAGAGAATGCTGCTGGGACAGGTGACATGGAGCGAGCATCCCAAGCTTCTCGCACTGCCCGCATGCTGAATATCATCGGGATCGTCGTAGGAGTAATTTTCCTCATCATTATAATTGTCATAGTGGTAGTGGGGAGAAATGCCAAGTGATAGAAGCCAGCATCACCTTCTAAAAACTCACCGGTGCTGGGCAATAGCCATGTATCCAGTGCAAGGCCTCCTACCTACTCAAAGAGCCAGCTGGGCGCAAAAAGCCAAAGATGGGAGTCCTCAGCACCACTGAGACTGCCAGCCAGAAGCTGCATCATGCACAAGCACCATCCTGTCTTTCTAGAAACATTTCTCCATAATTAATTGCTTTGCGCTTTTGAATTAACCGGATTAACATGGTTTTCTCTATTGGTACGCAAATATATTGTTACAAGATACAATAAAAAAGGATTTGTATACAAGTGTCTCCCTACAAGTTTGTTCCCTGTTGCATTAATATACGGGCCCAAAGAATCTAGGTTATTGGAATGTTTCTTAAACTTTTATCCATTTTTATCCACTGTCCCACAGATGAGCTCACAACTAAGGTAAATTTATCGGCCCAGTTTTTACAACAGTGTTGACATGAATGGTAAACGACGGCTCCTGTATTTGTTTCCTGCTCTGCCATTGGACAGATGCCCTTTTATGATGCTTCCTCCTTTGTAAAGGTGTGGAATGGGGAAGTAGGTGGTATTAGGGTTGAATGCACTAGCCTGATACCTCTGGAGAGATGAATTCAAATCCACTCTTAGACCCTGATTCAGTAATGTTTTTAAGCCCCATTAACTTCAATGGGACTTGAGCACATGTTTAAGCACTTTACTGAATCAGGCACTTAGTTTCATTAGATTTTGGATTTAGAGTCTGATAGGAGTCTTGCCACTTGCTTCAGTGGGAGATGAATTGGGTTCATAGTTCACAGGTGGCTGAGTCTGGTAGATCTCATCCTAATCACTGCTTATTTATTTCCTAAACACCATCACACAATTCATCCAGGAACTAGAGTGGCAGGGGGTGCTATTGGACTGGACTAAGGTATGTCTGCACAGTTGGAGAGGGCCATGACTGTGGTGTGACAGGTGGCAATTTCCTAGACAAATCTTAAGCTTAATACATTTGGGGTGCATTGTATTAAAATGCAATTGCTTATGTGCTATTGTGAGATTGTGTGTAACTTCTCTAGGAGGAAGGGGTATGCTAATATATTTCCTCCGGTTATCAGCCCTTTTGAAGCTTTGCCCTGGCTAATCCATTCTCTGGCTGATTACCTAGTCACGTTTCTTCCAACTGGATTTTCCAGGGACACAACAGACAAAGAAAGAATTCTTTCTGAATTCTGAATTCTATTCTGAATAAATAGCCTGAGTTTAAGCTGATTCAGAGGGACCTTCATTCTGATCCAGCAAAGGGACAAGGCCTCTGGCTCATGGAGGGTCCCACTCCTTAGGGCAGGGTTGGAAGGACTGATATCAACCAGAGCCCTTGGGGTGATGGGGGGAGGGAGGAGGTGACCTCTGGCATGCTTATTAGCGTGCATGTAGGTTCTTTTAGTGTTTTTAATGTTTGATATGTAATACTCTTACTGTAAGAATAAATGTGTTGGTTTAGAAAGAGCTTTGTGGTCATTTATAATTGTGGTAAGTTACATGGTTATCAAGCTCGGAGGCAGAAGCCAAAAAGGCCTGCTTAGTTAGACTCATTTGCTGGAAATAATGCAATGAAGTCCAGGAACTGTTCAGCCTGGAAATACACAAATCAAAAGGGAGACAGAGGCAGAGCTCCACCCAAAAAAAGGCAACAGGTATGGGAGGGTTAGGGGTGGAAGCCCCACATCCTTTCAGAAAGGTAAAAATGAAATAAACACACTATCATTTTTTGCAGCCTCAACTTGATGCAGCTACATTTTACTCCCGCGCTTCTTGCATGGCTGCCAAAGAGAGACACCCAGGGCAAAAAATGGTCAGATTAAAGTGACTGCACACAGTGGA
The DNA here is from genome assembly GCF_009764565.3 of Dermochelys coriacea. NCBI lineage: Eukaryota > Metazoa > Chordata > Testudines > Dermochelyidae > Dermochelys > Dermochelys coriacea. The sequence continues at coordinate 15,487,724 of NC_050089.1, read as the reverse complement.
ATATTGCAGCTGATTCTCCAGCTGCTTTTATAAGGCGTGGCTATGACTATGCATCTTGATATCTGCAAATTCAAAAGAGCCAGAAATGAGCATTTGCTACATGTTTGTAGCTTCTGTAGTTCAGAGTCAGTTATAGGATGGTTGGCTTTTCCGATACAAAAATCCTGATTTTTAATCAATATGCAAGATGACTTGTCTAACTGAGAGACCCCTTCTTAGTGGTAGTCTCATGCCTTAGGATTTATACAGCTGACGTACAGCACCTGGGATTCCTCAGGATCCAGTAAAGCTCTCCCTGCTCCTGCCATCAATGGAAAAATCTATTGGGGTCAAGTCTGCAGCCTCAGATCCATTTTCTTTTCTGGGCTTCTCAAAACCTTACACTCCACAACATTTTTCTTTCAGAGGGCAGAAAATTCCTGTGCTCTAATGGAGCCCCTGCTGTTTGGTAAACATTCAGATGGGGAAACTGTATCTCTGTTACAAACACTCTTTCCTAAGCTTCAGGAAGCAAGTGTATTTATCTTTCTTTCCTGAAGCATGAGTTACGGTAATTAGAAACTAGGGGCCCTAGTCTGTGTGGGAATAGCCTGACTCAGTTGAAAATATTGCTCAGAAGAATCTCCCCGTTACCATTACTTCTCCTTTCTTTTCAGGCCATTGCGAATTACAGTAACTGTGGAAGAGGGTGCTGGTGTGTGTGTCTGGGAAGGCCCTCCCCCATGCATTCTTTTGAAAGGGTATTTACACAGGCTGGAGGGACGTGTGTAGTATTTTCACAGACCCTTGGGACCGTTTGGGGCTGCTCCTTGCCTTAGAAGCCTAATTAACCTAATGAAAAAGCCCCCTTGTGGGCAACTGGCTGGCTCTGGGGATCAGGAGTGGACCCTAGTATCACTCTGTCTGCCTCAGGTCAACAGTAACCAAAAGTCCCTCTCCGTGAAATCATTTGATGGATTTAGTAGCCTCCCTCCGTGAAATCATTTGATGGATTCTCAGTACAGTTACCAGCAAGCAAATGTCCAAAGCCAAGGGCCTCCTGGCTGGGAACCTTAGTGCACAGCGTTTCCAGGACTGTTTTCTAAGTACTTAGGCAGGAAGGAGAGGATGTGTTTATGGGGAAAGGTTGTCCTACTGCTGCTCACATTGTACCTTTTCCATAGATAGAGAACTCCAGTAAACACCCCAGGGCTGCCTGTCTGGCTCATCTCCCCAGCACTAATGCTCCTTTGCCCAGTCCCTGAACCTACTGGCTACAGTCCTACACAGATGGAGAAAGTAAGGCATAGGCTGTTTTGAATACAGCAGTTTCCCTTCAGGCTAATTATCTTTCCTGTAACTGACTCCCAGCCCCGTTAATGGGAGCCATGTGCGGGTACAGCCATCACCAGCCCAGTGGACCTGGTCCAACTAATTCTAAACAAAGCCATCGTTTCTCTCCAGATTCCACCAGACCGGGTGACACGGCTTTGAGAGTGTCACGCAAGAGGGTGGGGTGTTTTTTTTTTTCACAAGTTAACAATTGTAACTTGGAAAGAACAATCTGCTTTTGATTGGAGAAAAAGGGAGGGCTTTTCTGAAGCTATTCACATCTCTGGTGTCAACAACTGTTTCGACTGGCAGCCAGGGCTTAAAGCCCTATGGAAAGAATGTGTGGGGGTGGGGGTTCTATCTATCATCATCTGCAAGCAGCAGTACTTAAAGGGCATCCCCAGGTTGATTTCAGTTTTTGGTTGGGTTTGTGACCCTTGAGCACCCGCTCCCCCCCTACACTTTAAACACTGAGTGCAGCTGAGCTGTGATAGATTGTGACCTTGTTAGGTCTCATAAACTAAGCAGAGTGGGGCCAGCTCTGTACTTGGGTGGGAGACCTGTAAAGACAATGAGAAGCTGCAGGGAGTCACCTGCCTCCCCCTCTGGGTAATAGAAGTATTTGTTCAGGATGAATTAACAGAAGTCAGATGAATCTTGGAGCCTGGATTAGGCAGTGATTTTGAGCCCAGACGATCTACTTTTTGCTGATCCTCATCTTGGACATCCCCAGACCAGTGCTCTTTGCCATGCCCTGAAACGCTTTCTAGGTCTGCTCAAACCAAATCTAAGTCTCTCCTTCATGGCATTGCAGAGCACTATTGCTCAGCTACCAGGGATAATCCCCTTGCTAGGTGGCTTGTCTAAGATCACGTGTGGTCACCAATGGAAATAGCTAACCGGTTCCATTCAAGGCTTTGCTCAAAGGGTTGACGTTGGCTGCCTACTTTCTGTTAGAATCCCAATTCCAAATAATGAATTTTGGGGTTTGCTGGCCATGCTGAATTTTAAAAAACAAACATTTGTTTGGGTGGACCTGAAAAAAAAATTGTTGATTTTTTGGTGAATCAAAAAGTAAAAGAAAATACATTTTGGGTCAAATGAAATATTTAGTTCTACAGGAAACTGTTTTCTCTAGATTTTGAGTTTTGTTGTTGTTTTGTTTTGTTTTGTTTTTACGTTTCTGTATTTTTAAAATAAATTGAAGGACATTTTGAAATGAAAAGTCATTTTGACACAAAAAATTAAAACTTTTCATTTTGAAAGTATTCCAGGGTTGGAATAAGTCAAAACATTTCAGCTTTCCCAGATATTTTGTTTTTTCGATCAAAACAATTCAGTGAAACCAACACATATTTGTGACATTTTTGGTGTCCCCAAATTTGTATATTTCACCAAAAACAATTTTGGCCAAAAATTTTCACCCAGCTCTAGCTGTGAACTCTGTCACTTGAGACATTTAAACCTGGACTGGACACAGCATGGGAAACCGTACTGTAGAGAGCAGCCCTGGATTGGCTGAGGGGGCTGGAGGAATGGGATAGCTGGTGCTTGTATTGTGACACTTCCTTCAGGGACCCAAGGTTTTCAGGCTCCTTGCCACTACCTGCGCTCAGTGTGAGAAAGTCTTGTCTGTGCCCGCAACTTGAAACCACTAGCTTCCAGTAGCACAAGCACTGCCTTCCTGCCCTTAGTAGGTCTTGCTTTCTCGGTACAGATTACCAATAGGCACATACCTTCCCCCTGAGTTCTTGGAATGGCCTCTGGCACGCCCAGCCCATGTTCCACTGCACATTTACAGAACTCTGAGAGCTGCTACTCCCTAAAGGAAAAGCACACACCAGCTTGCAAGATTCAGCTCAGGATCACCACTCAGCTCAACACACAGAACTTCAATATATACATATCGTGAAAACAGGAATAAATTTATTATCCAAACAGAGATTCAAGGACAGAAAATGAGGATATTGCAAAGCATATGGAACAAAATATATAAACCAAAATCATAACATGCTTTCTAGAGCCGACACTTACCTAACAAGGCATTCCGCTATCTCCTATGAGATAGCTTACCTCACATCCTTTTCTCAGCATTTTCAACCAGTTTAGCTGAAATCCTTTCTCATAAAATCAATCCTACTGGCAGTCCTCACAGATTGAAGCAATAACTGGAGGTTCATCTGCACACCAGATATAGTTTCAAAAATTCATTACCTTACTCCTAAACAAGATAACCCCTGTTGGCTTATTTTTTTCCTGAAGCCCCTGCAATCTGTTGATTAGAATTTTGCTCAGACTGTAAATGGGTGTCCTTTGGGAACCACACAATACTCAGTTTGCACGTGGTGAGCCAGAGTGACATACACATCTCTGTATTGCATGACAGAGGTATGTGGATCACCTGGTGGCCTGCCTTAACTCACAGTCCTAGAGAACATAATTTTTACTATATATCCATAACTATTCAAATGTTTTCCATACATGCATCTTGCAATGATTATGATGATCAATATGACACAGGCTTTCATTAGAGACCTTACATAACCCCTTTTGATGAACCCAGGAGCTTCCTGTACCCCTATGTACCCTGGGGCCATCTACCAGTTGGCATCAAGGGGTCCTTGGGTCACATGTCCCATCTCTCAATACTATGTTCTTTGATTAATGCACATGCCAATGCAAAATCAGACACAGCTTTGGCTCTGAGAAGCCCCCACCCCAGCTCCCTGTGCTCCCTGCCCCCCACAGAGCCAAAATACAAGTTTGCTCCCTAAGGCCAGCCCTGCCCTTTCCCTTGCGCCAAGGCTCTTTCCTGCTCATTTTCAGCAGGACTAAGCAGGCCGCTTGCACGCAACCAGACTCAGCACAGCCTCAAAATCTGAAAATGCGCTTTCGGAACAGTTTGGAGTCACCTCAATACACTGTACGTCATACCCGGCCTCTCTCAGGGCTTCCTCCACCGACTCCCACTCCAGGTAGAGGCAGGAGAACCTGCGCTGGCCTACTATGTAGTAGGTTTCTTTCAGGACTGTCACCATCACCAAGTGACCCCCTGGCTTTAACAGAGAACTGATGTTCTTCAGTGCTGCACGATAGCTGTTCAGGTCTTTGCAAGCAGCTTCCAAGCACAGTGTGGAGAGCAGGCAGTCGGCCTGGGGCAGAGACACAGGGGCCAAGATGTTGGACTGGGACACATCACATTTCAGAACCTGCTTGACTTTCTTTCTCAACTTCTCTTCCTTCTCAGCCCACTTTTCCCTGCAAGAAATGTTATATTGTGTACCATTGCATGATTATCAGTCTGTCCATCAGATCTCAGCAGGGTGATGTTCAATGGAATCAAAAGGCAGCACATTTAAAACTAATAAGAGGGGACATTTTTTCAACACAACATGCAATTAACCAGTGGAACTCATTGTCACAAGACACCACTGAGGCCAAGAATTAGACAAAAGGATAATAGCCAGTTACATTACAGTAGGGATTAACCATAACTGAGCCCTGGAAGGGCTATAAACCCTCCTGCTTCAGGGCATAAGCCAACCCCGACTAGCTGGAGTTAGGAGGAAACTTTCCCTGGGTGCTAGGCATTTCACAATTGTCAAACTGCAGAGCAATGCAGCAAGAAAAGACATTGGTGTGATTCTCCATTCCTACTGATCCAGGAGCATGGGGAGCTTTGGACAGCTCAGCATTTTCTCTTTGCATCAACACCTTCTGTGCCTCTGATCTATGCAGGGAAGAAGAAGGTTCCAGTGGTTAGCATGCTAATCTAGAACCCAGGAGATCTGCATTCAGTTCTGTGCTCTGCCACAGATCCTTCTGCGTGGCCTTGAATAAGTCGCATAGTCTCGCTGTGCCTCAGTTCCCTCTCTGGATAATGGGGGTAACGTCACAAGGGTGTTGAGAGTCAATGCATTAATAAAAATAGAGAATCTCTCAGTCACTCTGGCAATGGGGCTGTATGAGTTCCCAGATAAATAGAGACTCTTGCCTCTAATCTGCAGCCCTTCTTCCCCCAACCCCCTGCCATTCCAGTCCTGGGCTGCATCCTTCAACAGCTCTGCCTGAATCGCTCCCCTGCTGTTTCAGTCCTGGGCTCTGCCCACCCCTCCAGCTTTGCCAATGCCCTCTATCCAGACCAGCATTCCCTGACCCTTGATCTGCCAGTCCTGCCCCCTTTAACCCCATGCTGCCAATGCATCTCATCTCTGAACAGCAGGTCCTTTGCCTGGCATGCTATTTCAGTTCTACCCAGCTCTCTGCTGGTGCCCTTCACTCCTTCCTGACCCAAAGCCTCCACCCTTTGCTATTCCAGTTCTGCTCCCCCTACACACAGATACACAGCTCTGCTGATGCCCCTCGGTCCTAACCTACAGCACCCCTTGCTCTTCCAGCCTGGCACTTCTCCTGAACTGAGACTGCCACTGGTGTGGATTTCAATTAAAGTCAAGTAGCTAAAACTATTCACCGCCCTCTGAAAACATAAGGTCTGATGTACTTGGAAATATTTGGTCCGAGCTTTCTGTGGATGTTTAGCTCTGGAGAGAGATTAGATAGCAAGTCTCTGAAACACAAAGCCCCACAGCAGACTGAAACACCATCTCTGCCACACACAGAGACAGCTGCTCTGTCTAGATACAACTGTTGTTTTATTATTTATCAGTTGTACCATGGCCCTTTGCAGACCCATATATTAACAAGAGCCCTGTTCCAAGGACCTTACTCTCCAGACTAACTAGAATTTTTTATTCTAGACAAGCTCTCAACAAGGTCCCATGAGAGGCCCCTGCTGGCCCAGAGTGGAATTTTACAGACATTTACATGCTATTGGGAAATACAGTTTGTGTGGTTTTCCAGGTTTCAGTGTCCTGTTTAAACCATAACCCCACAGGAAACTAAAAAGCGAGAGGCATCCACGTTCTCTGCACTGGCCAAGTAGCAGGTTACAATGACTGAACCATATTCAACCAGAGTGGAAAAAGAGCGAATTGAGAGAAGCAGGAGTGGGATCAGTGTTTGTACAGCTGCACTTACACAGTTGGCAGTAACTACTTGCACGCCACTGAATGAATGTCCTGGGAGGGGTAATGCCCAGAACTACAAACCTGGAAATTACCAAGTAAGGAGAAACTGTGGCATGGCACAGCAAAGGTAATGTATATAGAAACCTGATTACCAGAACTAGGGAATTTAGTAAAGGTCTGTGTCCTGGTTGTTCATTTCAATATGACTTTGGATTCAGGTTTCAATCCCTCCACATATGCTTTTGAAAGACATACACTGAGTTCTTGCCATCTATGGTGGGAGCAGTGGTCATGTAGTCAAAACAAAGACCCGTGTTTTAGTTCTCACTCTGCCACTGACTTCCTGTGTAATCTTGGGCATGTTACTTCCCTTCTCTGTACCTTAGTCTCCCCATCTTTAAAATGGAGATAAAAATGCTTCCTTATCTGTCTATGCAATGTAGTTGTAGCCATGTTGATCACAAGATATTAGAGATACAAGGTGGGTGAGGTAATATCTTTTATTGGACCAACTTCCATCCAATAACTTGATCCAATAAAAAAAATGTACCTTACCTACTTTGTCCCCTTATCTGTCTGCCTAGGTATTTATGCTATGCCCATCACCCTGGTATTTCACCTTCCAGAGTTGTTATGAAGCTAAATTCACGTATGTTTTTAAAACTCACAGTCAACCTCTGGAACTCGTTACCAGGGGATATTGTGAAGGCCAAAAGTATAGCTGGATTCAAATAGCATTAAGTAAGTTCATGGAGGATAGGTCCATCAATGGTTATTGGCCAAGATGGTCAGGGACACAATCCCATCCTCTGATGTCCCTAAGCCTCTGACTGCCAGATGCTGGGACCGGACAAAAGGGAATGGATCACTTGACAATTGCCCTGTTCTGTTCATTCCCTTTGAAGAATCTGGCATTGGCCACTGTTGGAAGACAGGATACTAGGCTATATGACCATTGGTCTGACCTGATTTGACCATTCTAATGTTCTTATGAGATGGAAGGTGACTGAGAACTGCAAAGTATTAGTACATATTAGAATAGTTATTTCAGTACAATAGTGTGAAATTTAGATGGTAAGCTCTCTGGGGCAGGGACCTTCTTTTTGCTGTATTTTTGTATAGCACCTAACACAAAGGGGTCCTCGTCCATGGCTATGCAGGGATGCTGGAACAATTTTTATAGTGGGAGTGCTGACAGCCATTGAACCAAATTGTAAACCCTGTATATAATGCAATCAACTTCAAGTCAGGGGGTACTGCAGCATCCCCAGCCCCCTTACTTCCAGCACCTATGTGTGTAACACATCATGTTACCTATAAAAGTCTCCCTAAGGTGGATCCTTTTGAAATAGAGGGGTTTCAACATGAAATTTTGTCCTGAGAATTACTATTAAGGTCATCAATCATGAAAGGAAAAATGACAAATTCTATGCACAAAGAAAATGTATGCTCTAAATTTTCAAAAGTGACTAGTGATTCTGGGAGACTCTTTTTGGGTGTCCAACTTGAGCTACCTTAAAGGGAGCCTGATTGTCACATGGGAAGTGCTTAGGACATACTAGATTTGGTATGTCTTATAGCATCTCATTTAATGCACCCAAAAAACTAATCATCTGGGAAAATGTGCAGAACTGGTCAGAAAAAATGTCCAAACCAAATGTTGATGGAAAATGATGGGGGAAGTTACATGAAGATGTCCATGGTTTTTTGTTTGTTTTCCAACCAGCTGCAATTAGTTAAAAAAAAACTTAGCTAAGTTTGAGCATACAGGCTTCATCGCTCTGTGAGAGGTATGGGAGGCTTTTCTGATAGCAGCTACAGAGAATGTGTAACAGGATCATTCTTCTGAGTTGTTTTATAATAAAGGCTGAAAAGAGAGGACTGTTATTCTGTTCACAGCACTATTCTAGTCAAAAATTTTACCCAACACAGAGGTAAACCCTAGGCCCTGACCCTAAAACACTTACACACTGCTTCACTTAAGGCAATGTATTATTATTTATTATTTGTATTACTACAATGTAGGGGAGCTGGAACAATTTGTACAGTGGGGGTGCTGAGAGCCATTAACCCAAACTGTAAACCTTGTATGTGATGGAAACCACTTCAATCCAGGGTGTGCTGCAGCACCCCCAGCACCCCTAGTTCCAGCCCCTATGTGGCTATGGCTCATGGGTGCTATGGTAATAAAGATAGCTCATAATAATTATAACTAATAATAATTGTGACACATGACCTATAGGGTTCAGCTGGCAGCTTCCATACATGGCAGTTGGATCCAGGAGAGAGCGCTTCCAGTAGATTCCCATTTCTTGAGCCTCCCCTGCGTCTGTCATATGTCAGCCTTTGGGTGTCCTACTCAGTTTGTCATTGTGTTTTTACATCACACTCTAGTAAGAGGTCCCCTCCCCTGCAGGGGTTCATTTCAGTGACAAGATATGTTTCCTCTGACTGAATCATCAGTAGCCAGGTTTCCCTTCCTTACCTGTCTCCTTCCAGCTCACACACGTATTTCACCACTGGAGTCCAGTCAAATGCTCCTGGCTCATTCTTCAGCCATTTCTCCAGTTCCTGGCGGTTCCAGTCTGTATAGTCCGAAGCGATGATCTCCTTAAAGTTCTCACAGGCAGAAAGGAGCTGATAAATGGTGGGGCCGCTGCCGATGTCAATCAGGGTGTCGCCTTTCAACCTACCTGGTTTGGAACATCGGGGAACAAAGTTATATTGGCGCATTGCACGACCCACAAGACGGAGAAGTTGTACTCAGTGTTGGTTGGGGTTTTTTTGAGGGGGGCTTTTTGTTTGTTTGGTTTTTATTTGCTTCTTTGATGCCTCATGCGAATAGTATGTAGGATGGAACACTCTTCCAGCAACAGCCTCAGCACCTAAGGAGGTGCGTTCTAGTTAGAGCCTTTGCCTAGGACTAATGAAATCTGCCACAGACTCGCCGTGTGACTTTGGTGAGTCACTTAATCTCTCTGAGCCTCAGTCCTTCATGTGTTAAGTGGGAATAACAATCCTGCCTTTGCACATCTTGTCTATTTAGATTATAAACTCTCTGCCTAGGCTGAAGTGGGTTCCTTATTCCCAATTCCTTGTCTGTGGTACCAGCATCCTATCCACTGTTCCCAGTTGTTTATTTAACCTCCAAAATTATTTAAAAATATGTCAATGTAAGATTAATTATTTTTAGAAATTTCATCAACTGTATGTGATTAAATGTGATAAAAATTTAATTGACTAATTACTTAATTATTTATTAATTGAACGACCAAATAAGTGGATTGGCAGTGTAACATGAGGCAGAGCATTGCACAGTAACAAAACTTCAGGTCAGCCAGCGGCATGCCTCAGTTCCTTCAGAAGAGTCTGACAGTGGCAGGGATGTGTCAGTCAGGGTGACCCAAGACTGATTTTGTCATGTTTGGTCTGTCAAAACCCAGCTCCTTACTTCATTCGTAATTGAATAATCAGCTCATTATCTTTCACATTTTATCAATTCAATCACATTGATCAATATATTTTAAATAATTTTGCTCTTTGAATAAGGGTCTAGGGACCATGAATAAGGAACAAACTTCAGTCTCAGAACTCTCTAGGGTAAGGACTTCCTCAGTGCTTGTACAGCGCTCAGCATACCAGGGTCCCGATCTCAGCTGGGGACTCTCTATACCATCACAATAATCATTCTATAGATGCTCATTATCATAGGTGTTCTGATACCATGATCCTCAACATGCTTTAAAAATGTTGCTAGAAAACCAGAGTAGGGAACCAGCAGTGGAAAGGGTAACTCAGAATAGCCTAGTTATAAACTGCTTAGCAGTGAGTCCAGTCACATGCTATGAGATGCCACGGAGAAGTTCTCCAGGGTTTGTAGTAACGTCAGTAACCCCTAGTCCATTTCCAGGTTTAGAATCCAGCTGGCAACATCTGTTATTTTTTATAACACATGGCAGGAAAGAAATCAGATTAATTTATGAAGAGGTGGGATTTTTTTTTAATTCCTGTGATTTAAAGGGTTTAACTGCTTGTATAACAGTGAGGATAGTTCCAGATTGCAACATTGATCATAATAGGATGCAGGGAACCAGGTCACCTGCTCCTTTTAGTAGTTGCAATTTGCAGTCCATCTGAGTCAGTGATTTTAATTCTCATGAGAGTCTTGGGTTGATGACACAGGTGACTCCCTACTCTGGGTCCCCCATCCTGAGTCTGCCATTCCAGCCTTGGGCCTCACCCTCAATTCTGCCAGTGCATCTCATTCTTGAACTGCAACTCCCACTTGCTCTTCCCCTCCTTGGCTCTACCACACACAGCTCTGCTAATGCAGCTCATACGCTTGTTATTCTAATCCCAAACTTCACTATACACAGCGCTGCAGACGCTCTTCAGTCCTGACTCACAGTCCCCACCTTTCTCTGTTCTAGGTCTCCTCCAACCCAGCTCTTCCAATACCCCTCAATCCTGACCCACAGCACCTCCAATGCATTATTCCAGCCCTCGACCTCTCCAGAATTGAGATTGCCACTGATGTATGGATTTTAAAGGGGAAAATCAAGTAGCTAAAACTAGCTGCAACATTTAGAAGATGAAGGGGCTGATTTACTCGTAAATACTTTCAGTGGCTTAGTGTGAGTATGTAGCTCTAGAGACTAGTGTGTGTGACATACAAAACCCCACATCATACTGAAACATCATGGCCTCTACAGCTGCTAATTACAATTAGAAATGCTCTCAATATTATTTATTATGTGCATGCCATGAGTATGAAGACAAGACTCCTGTCCTAAAAGCCTTGCTACCCTTATATAACCTTGTTGTTTCCTGTCACAGATAGCATTATTAAACTAGCATGTGATCACAGGACAGGGGAAAAGCTGAGAACTTCTCGGTCCTAGTGCACTATACCTGCAAGAACTCTATACTCACCTGAAATGAATATCTTAAACAGGCTTCTCAGATTTAATTCCAGAATTTCATTCCCTTGGCAATGACTGGAACCAAAGGAATAGTAGGTCTTCAAATATACTGCAGGGTTAAAATCTTTCTGGTAAGCTTCTCCCCCTGTGAAACTAGCTGGAGATTCCATCTTGCACAAACAACTTCTGCTTTGCATTTGTTCCCAATGGAGGCTGATAGCTCTTCCCGTTGATACTTTAACCCCTCCTTGTACTGGCAAATTTCACTTTCACTTTAGACTGGGAAATTTTTCAGGCTGAGAGATCCCACAGGTTCTGCAAGATTTTCTCAGTCTCCAGAATCAAAAGAAGCAGCAGAAAAGACTATATGGGGAAGAAAGTATGTCTGAGGTAGGGTGACCATATTTTCCCAATGGAAAAATGGGACACTGTGTGGGGCCAGCCTGAGGCCCCCCAGCACGGGGCTAGCCTCAAGTCCCCTGCCACCCACCCGCGTGGGGCTGGCCCAGCCCAAGCTGCTTTCCTCAGCCTTCCCTCCCTTCCACTCAGGGCTGGTATTGCCGCTCTCCCACTTCCACCAGCATGTTCCTCCATGCCCTGCTAGGGGTTGCCCCCCACTTTTTTTGGCCAAACTGAGCATTTTTCCCTTTTGCTGTTGCCAACTGATGATCAGTTGGCAAGAACAAATGGTACAAATGCCCAGTTTGGCCAAAAAAAAGTGGGGACAGTTGGGACAGGGCTTAAAAAAGCAACTGTCCCAGCTAAAACAGGATATATGGTCACCTTAGTCTAAGGCTATGTCTACACTAGCCATGGGATGATGATCTGGTCCTGAGCTCAGATGATCTGGTCCGGTTCTGGTTTGGTCTGGTCCAGATCTGGAGCTCCGTCAAACGCTCCCAGCTCATTCTACAGCCATTTCTGCACCTCCTGGGGGTTCTGCTCCATCTAGTCTCTGGCAATGATCACTTTGAAGGTTTTGCTGGTATCTGGTGGGGCTGGTGCAGATATCAATCAGGGTCTCCCCTTTAATATCATCTGATTTGGAATAAACAATCCCAGCTTCTCGGGACATACAGCAGCAGGAGATGGATGATGAAGTTGGATGGGTAGAGGCTGAGTCTAGCAAGCTTGAGGATTTCTCCTCTACTTTTCTTCCACATATCTATTCAGGGGACACCATCATAGGACCTAATCACATCAGCCACACTATCAGAGGCTCGTTCGCCTGCACATCTACCAATGTGATATATGCCATCATGTGCCAGCAATGCCCCTCTGCCATGTACATTGGTCAAACTGGACAGTCTCTACATAAAAAAATAAATGGACACAAATCAGACGTCAAGAATTATAACATTCAAAAACCAGTTGGAGAACACTTCAATTTCTTTGGTCACTTGATTACAGACCTAAAAGTTGCAATTCTTCAACAAAAAAACTTCAAAAACAGACTCCAGGGAGAGACTGCTGAATTGGAATTAATTTGCAAACTGGATACAATTAATTTAGGCTTGAATAGAGACTGGGAGTGGATGAGTCATTACACAAAGTAAACTATTTCCCCATGTTTATTCCCCCCCTTCACCCCCCACTGTTCCTCAGACATTCATGTCAACTGCTGGAAATGGCCCACCTTGATTATCACTACAAAAGGTCCTCCCCCCCCCCCGATCTCCTGCTGGTAATAGCTCACCTTAAGTGATCACTCTTGTTAGAGTGTGTATGGTAACACCCATTGTTTCATGTTCTCTGTGTATATAAATCTACCCACTGTATTTTCCACTGAATGCATCCGATGAAGTGAGCTGTAGCTCACAAAAGCTTATGCTCAAATAAATTTGTTAGTCTCTAAGGTGCCACAAGTACTCCTTTTCTTTTTGCGAATATTGACTAACACAGCTGTTACTCTGATACTTTTCTTAAGAGTTTCAATAAGGCCATTTCCCATGAGAGGTAAAATGCAACAAAGGACTCCATATACAGCATTCCCCTCACACAGAGATGTCTGTAAAGTGCTTTGAGAGCCTCATGTGAAAGGGCTATTGTGACAATGATCAATAGATACAACAGTCCAAATTAGGGTGACCAGACAGCAAGGGTGAAAAATTGGGACGGGGCAAAGCCCCAAATATATATATATATATATATATATATATATAAATATATATAAGACAAAGCTCCAAAAATCGGGACTGTCCTGATAAAATCAGGACTTCTGGTCACCCTAGTCTGAATACATGTGATGTAACGGGCTAAAAACTGAGGTTATCTCTTAGGCTTGATTGAGCCCCAATGAGAACTTCAAGATCTGGCCCAGTGCAATGGGAAGAGCCACCTTACATGCCCTGCTGCAGGTCAGGGATAGGCAGCACTTGATTGCAGTGCCCAGAAGCTGTCCACAGATGGTGCACGGATACCAGAACCACAGCCTTAGGCCATGCCCTGAACTGTCTTACTGTAAAAAGAAAAGGAGTACTTGTGGCACCTTAGAGACTAACAAATTTATTAGAGCATAAGCTTTCGTGAGCTACAGCTCACTTCATCGGATGCATTGGATGAAGTGAGCTGTAGCTCACGAAAGCTTATGCTCTAATAAATTTGTTAGTCTCTAAGGTGCCACAAGTACTCCTTTTCTTTTTGCGAATACAGACTAACACGGCTGCTACTCTGAAACCTGTCTTACTGTAGTTTTTCAGGACAAAGGTCTGCAGAGAATGTGGTTAGCAGCAGTCAAAATAGGTTGGTCAGCCTATATCTCCCGCTGCTGGGTGTAGTATGTATGCAGATGCCTCTTTACAATGCTCTACCAGTATTTATCAAAATTTATGGGGTTGAAAAGAGCTAGCTCAGCATAAGTTATTCACTGTTTATTACATATGGAAGCAATAGTGGGTGCACTCTCAAGGCAGATTTTGTGCTGCTTATATTATTTAAATTATGCTCTCTCACCAAAATCAGAGAGCTGATTCAGAGCATTTTCATTTTGGTTTCCTATTCGAAACTAAATGGTAGGGAGAATACACTGTAGTTAGACCATGAATGTTTTTTGCTAATACTCAACTACATTGAACTCTCCTGTCTACTGGCAACACAAGAATTTCTATTGTAGTTCAGAAAAGAAGCCCCGAACAAAACTCTGGACCCAAATAATCCTGAATTTTACCAAAGTCCGGGTCGAAATCTGAGCTTTGCAGCTGGTTCTGAATTGTATTATGATCCATCAGAGCCAAACATGCCCAAACTTTGGGGAAATTCACGTGCAGAGTTGGACTTCTGGGCTCAGGTGCGTGTTCTCACAAGACCAGTTGCCTGTGTATGAAGGTCTGGCCTCACCACTCATCCCCAAGACTGTGTGCCATTCAAATTCTTATCAGTAATTCCAGTCCATCCCAACACACCAGGCTAGAGCATCCCGCTCAGCAGCATCTCAGAGAAAGTAGGGAGTACAACACCTTGAGAATCCAAGAGTTCAGGGCCAAAGCCCATGAAATATTTAGACAGACCAATATATAAGTGCACTTTGTGTTTTATGGCTCACACAATGAGATGGATTAAACATAGTATGGTCAGTCTGTTGTCTAGCTAAGCTCTGTCCCATGGGGCCAGGACCAAATAACACTCCAGGATTGCTCCCACTAGATGAAATTAAAGGGCCAATCCTGGATCCCGCTATGAACCTACTGTGTTTCTCTCATGCAGAAAGGGTTCCACAGTCTGACCCATTGACAGCTCAATACAATATTGGTCAAACCTGGAAACCATTTTGTACAGGCCCGTTGAATTCGAATGACAATGATCTTTTGACTTGGTCTAAACAGAGCTGACAATTTGAATTTCCTACCCATGGATTCTAAATGACAGAATTCACTCCTGTGAAGAGGGGAGATCACAGGATATAAGCTTCACACTAAGGTTTTGGGGTGTTCTTCTGCAGAGGATGAAGTTCACTCAAAACAAAACACTTCTGGAAATGTGTGATTCAAAGCAAAGAATCAAATTAACATTGACTCTACTCAGCAATGATAAGGCCTCAGCTGGAGTACTTGTGTCCAGTTGTGGGCATCATGTCTTGAGCAAGATTTGGACAAATAGGAGAAAATCCAGAGGAGAGCAACAAAAAGAATTAAAAGTCCAGAAGAGATTAAAACAATTGGGTTTGTTCAGTCTGGAGAAGAGAAGACTGAGTGTGGGGGTGACATGATGTCTTCAAGTACATAAAAGGTTGTTATAAAGAGGAGAATGATCCATTGTTTTCCTTATCCACTGAGGACAGGACAAGAAGAAATGGGATTAAATTGCAGCAAGAGAGATTTAGGCTAGACATTAGGAAAAACTTCCTAACTGTGAATACTAGAGAACAAATTGCTTACTGGAGTGATGTCTATTTTCAGGGTCTTTGGGAGACCTTTTTTATTTTTGGTTTGTGAATCAGGTTTTAACAAATGCCAAATCTCCAAGTGAAACTAAGCCCAACCTTTAATGCCAAATTTTGCTCAGAACTCATCCCAAGTTTGCTGATGCATCCTGAACCCCAGCAAACTTTTTAGCAGGTAACAATATCTTGTAACAATATCTTGAACTAGGTAAGGTTGCTTTAGCATCTCAGCTTAATGCTTTCCCTATAAATATTTCAGTTTCGATACCCTGCCATTCTCTGCCAACAGTTTCTGGCCTCCACAGGACTTTGATGCTGAGCCCCATTGGGGACCTTAAAGAGACTCTGAATCCCCCTCTCCCACGTATTCCCCCTCGATCCTGCTCCCCCTTTTTCCCCTTGAAATTTCTACCTGCATTCTGTACTGCTGCAAACTCTTCTGGACTGTCCACAGCAAAGTTTTTCCCCAAGGATCTCTTTGTTGATAAATTTGCATTTGATCAGTGAGAGTTGCTGGCCCTGCATAAAGGCAGCTTTGCAATACTCAGGGGATTTAAATAACAAGCTTCTTCCAGCTCAGTACCTGTCCTGTCCAGCTCACATACACGGTTCAACCCCAGAGTCTGACTCCACTCCAGCTCATTCTTCAGCCAGCCTGGCAATTCCAGTCCCTGTAGTCTGAAGCAATGAACTCCTTCAAGATCTTGCAAAGATCTAGAAGCTGCTAAATGGTGGGGCCACTGCCGACATTCACCAAGGTGTTTTTTACACCTCCTGGTTCAGACTGGGGAATTCTTCAAGCTCATCATGTCCTAACCAGGCTAAATGCAGCTGAATCTCAATTACACTGGGCTGTTTTTCCAATGCATTTTTTTTTCAGTTGAAATCATGCCCTGCTTCCATTCAGGGCAATAGCCAAACTCCCACTAATTTCAGTGGCCTGGGGCTTTGCCCCTAAGACTTTAAATCTTCTAAGCAATCTCAGCTCAGTTGGTGTTATGAGTGGTGATAGCTTAGATTCTGCTCTGGTTCTCCCTGTGACCTCGCACCCACAGTCAGAGCCAGGAACCTGAACTCTGTCTGAACTGACCTAGCATCAGGAGTCTGCCTCTGAAAAGGTTCGTGGCTCTGCCAGTAGGAAAGGCACAGAAGCTATTGATCTCAGCTGTTCAGATTGGCACTTTGCTCTTTTTGTTTTTTTCTGCCATTTTTAAAAAAAAATCACATTAGATTTCAAGATAACAAGTCAAACGACTTGAAACCAGATTAGATACAACCTGCATGTTCTGTCAATGGATCCTAGCAATATGCTAGGATGGTGGTTCTCAAACTGTGGGTTGGGACCCCAAAGTGGGTCATGACCCAATTTTAATGGGGTTGCCAGGGCTGGCGTTAGACTTACTGGAGTCAGGGGCTGAAACTGGAGCCCAAACTCCCCTACCCAGGGCTGATGCCAGGGTTCAGGCTCTGTCCTCTCTCTCGGGGCCATGTAGTAATTTTTGTTGTCAGAATCATGCTGGTGGCTTCCAAGGCCTGGTCTACACCTAAAATCCAGGTTGGCCTTGCTACATTGCTCAGGGTTGTGAAAAATTGTACACGTTGTGCACCATAGTTAGGTTGACCTAACCCCACCATAGATGCAGCGAGGTCGATGGAAGAATTCTTCATCGACCTAGTTACTGCCTCTCAAGGGAAAACCCCTTCCGTCACTCAAGTGTCTCCAATGCTAGAGCTGCAGCTGTCCCACGGTAGTGCTTCAGGTGCAGACATGCCCTATGGAAAAAAGAAGCAAGTTCTCAGGGCTTTTTTGAACCTGCAGATTGGCTTGCCTCCAGCCCCCACCAAAGGAACTTGTGGTCTGAGCCCCGCCACAAGCATTTTGCACACATCGGCTCAGGAACAGAGAAGGGAATTGACTTTCTTGACCTGAAATTGAGCTTGACAGCACAGGTGCATCTTTGAGGAGATCTGACACGACTAGGTGCTTGAGCCTGAAGTTCTGAATGCCCCTCTCAGCACCAGACCTGCATCCGTCCAGATTCTTATCTGGAATTCTGACCTATCTGACCAGTCCAGCCAGTGACGTCCGACTTTGTGAAAGCAGCCAGAGAAACTGGGGAGCATAGAACCTTGGGAATATCCAACAATGTAGGCTCCAGGCCCATAGAACATTACAGAATTATATATAATATTACAGCTGCATTGTGCTCTGCTGATAAAATAGTATGGATGATACATGTGGCAGAGACTGGCCTGTGGTGGGGATCATGACCAGAGTATCTCTGGGTTCCACTATCCTTGGCTACTGGAACAGTCCTTTGCAGGCTCTTACTAGCCACTGAAATTTAGAGTAGCTCTGCGGCTGCTCTAACTTTTGCAAAGGGCTGAACTGGCTGCCAGTTAGCCAAAGGTAAAGGAGTGGGGGAAGAGAAGGAGGCACAAAGCCACGTTCATCTCCTCACCTCAGTTAGGTGCTGCCTGAACACAGACTGACTGGACCAGAGAACCAAGCCATCTTGTCTAATTCCATTGAAAATTGCATTTCCGGAGAAATCTGAAACCTGAACTAGGGGACAAAAAATTAAGATTAGAGCCCATGAGCCCATATTTATTAAAGCAATGGAAAGCCATGCACATTGGGTAGGGTTCGAATAGAGCAAATCCACCTCAGTAACCTCACTGGGAATATTTAATGAGGCCAGTTTTTTCACACAAAAAATACACATTTTTCATAAAGTAAAACAGAAGGTTTCAAGGAGTAACATGGCATTTCACTAATACAAGAAGAGCATCAATCAAAGTAATATAAGGTGCTAAGTACATTTACAGAAACAAAACCATTCCTCTGGCTATGTAGCTCATTGGAGCTTTTCTTTGACAAATGGCAACAACCAAAGCAGAACTTGGGTAAAAATTGTTCAAAAATTGATTTTTTTTTTAAATAGCGACCAAAATTGTCTGTTGGAACTCATCCGGCAGAGAAGCATTTCCTCAGTTGAGTTCATCCTGCAGCAACAATTTAGCTGCTTATATTCTCCTGTATTTGTCATGGGCATTCTGTATTTCACAACAAAGGGTTAATGTATTTAACATTGCTGGAGAAAATACTGCATTGATTTCATTGTTATGTTTATTAGTAATATTAAGCTCTGTTCCTTTGGGGAGGGTTTGCTTTACCCGTACTCCCCAAAGGATTTATATTGCTTCCTCTTTGCGAGCGAGAATGAAGTACATCCCAGAGAAATCAGATCTGTCATAGATGAAATTATCATCGACTAAGAGAATCTCAAACTCCTGAATGATGAAGCCAGTTTCACTGAGGACTTCCCTCAGAAATTCCTCTCTCAGGACCAAACACGAGAACCTTTTGGGGCCAACCATGAAGAAACTGCAGCCCAAATCTCCACTCAGCACCAAGTGCCCTCCTGGCTTTAATAGGGAGCTGATGTTCTTCAGAGCATTGCGGTAAGTGTTCAGATCTTTGCAAGCAGCTTCCAAGCACAGTGATGAGATCAGACAGTCAGCTGGAGGCAGGATGATTGGATCCATGCGGTTGCTTTTGTGGACATCACATTTTAGAACCTGTTTGATGGTTTTACTTAATTTTGTCTCTTTCTCAGCCTTCTTCTCCCTACAGAGATATACACATATACAATACAAGATGAACTCCCAAGGATTATCTGCAATTTCAGTGTCTTTCTATGATATATATGTGAATATTAGGAGGAAAACATTGTTTGCTAGAATGATGTCTATTTGTAGGATCTTGTGTTAACTTTATCTTTAGTTCCCTTTCCTCTGGGTCAGTTTTAAGATATGCCGGAAAGCCATCATATTTTGCTCAGAACTCATCCCAGTTTGCTAAAAGAGTGATGAACTCTGGCTACTTTTTCAGGGGACCCCCTGATTAAATTGTGATTTTGTAAGAAAATATGCAAACAGGTGAATTTACTTCAGCAACACTTTACCAGTTGATAACTCCCTCGAAGGTCTCTGATACTGAGAACCACAGGGGACCTTATACAAATTCTATCATGACTAAAAACCACATTCCCCCAGCTTTCTATTTTCTCCCCAAAAATTCTGCCTGTATTCACCACTGATTATATTGCTGATCAGCATAAGTAGATGTTGCTGCATAGACAAACTAAGCAATACACAAGGGATTTAGGCAATCTGCTTTTTCCAGCCCTGGTACCTGTTTCCCTCTAGCTCACACACGTATTCCACCACTGGAGTCCAGTCAAATGCTCCTGGTTCATTCTTCAGCCATTTCTCCAGTTCCCAATGGTTCCGGTCTGTATAGTCTGAAGCAATGATCTCCTTAAAGGACTCGCAGGTGGAGAGGAGCTGGTGAATGTTGGGGCCACTGCCAATATCAATCAGGGTGTCCCCTTTCACCACACCTGTTTCAGAATACAGAATTCTTGGAGCTCATTGTGTCTTAACCAGACATGATGCAACTTTGTCTCAATTAAACTTAGTTGATTGAGTTTTAATACATCTAGAGCTAAATCTTGCTTCCATTGAAGGCAATGGCCAAACATCTAGTGACTTCAGTGTTACCAAGCTTTGACTGCAAGTCCTCAATGTTTCTTGACATGCAAATTAACATCAAGTACTCTCCTGCATATCTAAACTAACCCAGGCAGCAGTATAGAAGACGACAATTTTGACGCTGCATGGAAGATGTATACGGAATGAGTGCTCTTTTTGTAGATGTAAGAATACTATTGTACATCAGGCGGAGCTATTCACAGTAATGATTATTTACTAGGCTATTAAGGGCTTCACACCATGATTCACCTGATTCACAGTCCACCACTGACTGTCACTTTGTGTTGTCACATAAACTCCTCCTCTGCAATGTATAAGTTAATTGATACAGAGCAAAGACGAACATTTATGTTTCCAATTAGCAGGTGTTAGTAATTTTGTTCTGTCTAGACTCCTACATTCAGTCCCTTTCCATTGTGGATTGATACCATAGTATGTGCTTTTTATTGCACTTACATTTCTATTCAGTTTTAGTTTCTCTGTAATGCAAGATGCTCTAATTCTATTACCAGTCCCCTGAACCATGCAAACCAAACTTACAAGTTACTTTTTACTTAAATACAATCCCCAGGATTATACCATGTGTCTATGGGGTTACAGAAATTGTTAGAAATAGAAAATATACAATGCGATGCATTATAGCTGACATTTGCAATCCAACAGCTTTGTAAACAGTATTAAAATTTGCATCACATCTACTTCCTAATAAGGGATGAAAGCACGTATATTGAATAATTTTACTGCAGGGGTGATTTTGAACACATTTAGAGCTGTTGATAAAAGACCTCATTTCCACTCCCAGGAGAAGGCTAAAGGGAAATGTGCTATATAATAATTAATAATAACTAACTTTTCTGTCTAGTGCTTTACATTTATACAGCTCCAAGTGCGTTGGACCAGAACACTCATGTCATTATCCCTCTTTTACAAATGAGGCACAGAGAGGTGATGTGACTTGTCCGGAGTCAAAGGGAAGGTCAATGGCAGGCTTGAGAACAGAACTCAGGTGTCCTGAATGTCAGTCCAAGGCCGTACTGCATAGAAGCTTGCAGAAAGGGGAGGATGGGAAAAGCTTTCTGATAATCTGTGGTACTTCCAAAGGCTGCTCAATAATATTTAGCCTATTTAATGGGCTTTTTATCTAGAAACACTAGCTGAAGGGTCCTCAGCCCCCCTGTGCAGCAAGGTGAGACTTGATGAACTGCCATAGCATGTTTGTTGCATGTCAGCTAGGTTGACCATGGAAACCAAATAATGCATATTACAGGATACTTCACCACAACCCAGGCCAAAAGGAGGCATGATAATAACCTGGTTTCTGATGTCACTGACAGGGATAGATGAGCAGGGATGAGTCCCAAATCCCACCTACAGGCCATACCTGAAGCGAAGGTTTTACAGTATTGTTTCAGGGTGAAGATAAGAAATTCATCTCTCCAGGTGTCTTTCCCAAAGTTAAAATATTCCAGGAAGGCCTTTGGGTCAAATTCTGCCTGGTAAACATCACCTCCGGTGAACTCAGTCATGATGCTCTCTCTGAATCAGCACATACAATGCGTTGCTTTTCCCTAGGATTCCTGTGCACGGCCAGCTGCTCCTGATAGTTCAGAATCTGAACTCGGCCTTTTAACTCTTTCCAGCAGCTTTGTAAACAGTATTGAAAAATTGCACCACTCTGCCTTTTAATGCTTTCTTGGGCCTGAAACCTGAGAGCAACCATGAACCACAGCCCAATGGTGTTTACCTTTAGATGTACGACTTTCTGTTCTTTTATACCTTTTTAATCCCATTTCCTTTTCACAACTACTGAGCAGGTTACAGGGCCCTAAAGGAATCCCAAACTGCAGCATGTACAGTGTTCTGTGAATAGGTCATATCACCATGCCGGCCTCACCCCTTCCAGAGCTCACAAATTGGGTTCGTGGACAGTGGGAGGGTCCTGACATTAGGTGAGGGTCTGTCACCAACTTCAGTGCTCAAGTGTGTGGGTGAAGAGAGAAAGGAGAATCATGTAAAGATCAACTTCAGCAGCACATAGACTATCATAACTCATGCTGCAGCATTAATATGAATCAACCCCTCATTGACATATGTCAGAAACTCTGCAAGGTGTCTTCACTAAACTGGTGTAAGCAGCTGGGATTGTGACAGTGTGAGATATCTACTGAATGAACAACATGTTCATAGACTAAAAAATTCTGCTGGATCTCAGGCAGAGCAGTCTCTGGTAAGGACCTTCATAGGAGGATTGTTGAGCTGCCAGTTTGGCCCTGATTTACAGTTGCCTGGGACCTGTATATATTGCATAGAAGATATATGTGGAATGAGTTCTCTTTCTGTGAAAGTAAGAATACTCTTATACATCAGGCAGAGGTAGAGATTATTTACTAGGACCTGATTCACCACTGACCCGCTTGTGTCCTCATACACAATCTTCTTCTGCAATATATAAAATAATTAATGCAGAGCAAAGACTTATGTTACCCAGTGATTTCCTCCTGTCTAGTCTCCTGATTTCAGTCCTGTTTCATTCAGGATTCATACTCCAGCATGTACTTTTTATTGCACCTATATTTCTCTTAATTGTTTTCATATTGCAAGATATTCTAACCAGTCCCCTAAACCATGCAATCCCACCTTACAAGTTATTGTACTTAAGGGCAATACTTAGGATTGCACTCTGTGTCTATAGGGCTGCAGTAATTGGGAATAATAAATAATAAAAAACACATGATGCAATACAGCTGACATTTGTATTGCAATGGCTTAATACAGAGCATTGAAAATTGCATCACTCTACCTTTTAACGCTTTCATAGCCCCGCAAGCTGAGATCAGCTGGGGAATTCAGCCCTACTGTCTTTAACTATAGATGTACAGCTTGTTATTGTTTTAAACCTCCTTTTTATCCCATTTGCTTTGTTCAAATCCAGGGCTGGTTATAGGTCCCTAAAGGAATCCCAAGCTGCAGCTGAAACAGAGTTCTGTGAACAGTTAGCAGCACTATGCCAGCCTTACCCCTTCCAGAGCTTACCAGCAGATACATGCACAGGGGGAGGGTTCCAAGATTAGGCTAGGTTTGTGTCACAGACTTCAGTGTTCTAGTGTTGGGGGAAAGGAAGAGAAAAAGGAAAATCACATACAAATCAACTTCAGTAGTTTGTGACCTCTCATACACCATCCTGCAGCATTAGTGTGGAGAAATCCATTGTTGACATATGTCTGCGAGGTGTCTTCGCTAAACTGGTGTAAGCAGTAGGGATTGTGACACTACATGTAAAATGTGTACAGAATGAGCAACCTGTTCATGGACTAAAGAATCTCATTGGATCTCAGGCAGAGCTGTCTCGGGTAAGGATCTTCATGAGGGTATTGCTGAGCTGCACATTTGGACCCAATTTACAGTTTCTCTGGACCTGAGTAGACACCTCATGGAAGATATCTATGGCATGAGTACTCTCTTTGCAGAAGTAAGAATACTTTTGTACATCAGGCAAAGGTGTCTTCAATATAATTAGTTACTTGGGCTCCACACCAGGGACCTGATTCACCACTGACCTGTACCTTGTATCCTCGTATAAGCTCTTCCTCTGCAATATATAAAGTAATTAATACAGAGCAAAGACAGACATTAATGTTTCCAATTAGCAGGTGTCATTTTCTCCTCTCTAATCTTCTGCATTCAGTCCCATTTCATTCAGCATTCATCCCCCAGCACGTACTTTGTATTGCATTTATATACCTATTCAGTTTTAGTTTTTCCATAATTGTAAGATGCTCTAATTCCATGACCAGTCCCCTGAGCCCTGCAATTCCCAGTTACAAGTTACTGTACTTAAGAACAATCTATAGGGTTACACAATGGCTGAGTCTACAGAGGGATAAAAAACCTGCAGCTGACTCAGGCTTGAGGGACTAAGGTTTTGGGGCTGAAAAATCTCTGTGTAAATGCTCAGATCTGGGGCCATGCAAAGGAGAAGGGTCCTAAAGCCCAGGGTTCAGCTCAAGCCCAAATGTCTACTCAGTGATTTTTAGCCCTGCAGCCCACGCTCCGCAAGCCTGAGTCAGCTGAGGTAGGCCAGCCACAACTGTGACATAGGTCTTTTATCCCTGTGTAGACATGCCCTATGTGTTCATGGGGTTGCAGTAATTATTAGTAATAAAAAATACAATGTGATGCAACACAGATGATATTTGCAATCAAAAAGCTTTGTAAACCAGTGTTAAAAATTGCATCGCTCTGTTTTTTAATACTTTTATATCCCTGCAAGCTGCAAGCAGCTATGGAAAGCAGCACTACCGTAATTACTCTCAGACATGCAGCTTGCTGGTGTTTAAAACCTTCTTTTAAATCCCGTTTCCTTATCACAACCACAGGACAGGTTGCAGGTCCCAAAAGGAATCCCAAGCTGCATCTGATACAGATTTGTGTGAATAGTTATTAGTGCTAGGCCAGCCTTTGAACCTGATTTACAGTTTCCCTGCACCTGTGTAGACACTGCGTGGAAGATATGTGTGGAGCAAATACTCTTTTTACAGAAGTATACATACTACTGTACATCAGGCAGAGGTGTCCTCAATAACGATTATTTACTAGGATGTTACAGAGCTTCACACCACAGACCAGATTCAGCCCTGACCTTCACTTTGTGGCACCATATAAAGTCTTCCTCTGCAATGTATCAATTAACTGAGACAGAGCAGACATATATTAATGTTTCCAATTCACAAGTATTAGTTATTTTCTCCTGTCTAGCCTCCTACATTCAGTCCCTTTCCATCAGGATTCATTCCTCAGCAGGTACTTTTTATTGCACTTACATTTCAATTCAGTTTTAGTTTCCATAATGCACGATGCTCTAATTCCATGAACCAGTCCCCTGAGCCATGCAATCCTCTGTAACATGTTACTGTATTTAACAACAATCCTTAGGTTTACACTTTGTGTTTATGGGCTTGCAGCAAATGTTAGTAATAAAAAATACAAAGTGATGCAATATAGCTGGCATTTGCCCTCCAAAACCTTTGTAATTAGTATTAATTGCAGAGCTGTAGCTCACGAAAGCTTATGCTCTAATAAATTTGTTAGTCTCTAAGGTGCCACAAGTACTCCTTTTCTTTCTGCCTTTTAATGTGTTTGTATCCCTGCAAGATGAGTGTAGCTGTGGAACTCAGCCCCTACTGTCTTTAACTTTAGATATGCATCTTGCTGTTTAATACCTTTTTTTTAAAAGCCTGTTTGCTTTTCCCAACCACAGGTCCCTAAGGAAATCCCAATCTGCAGCTGATACAGAGTTCTGTGACCAGTTATTAGTACTCTGCCAGCCTCAGCCCTTCCAGAGCTGACAAGCAGGTACATGCACAGGGGAAGCGTTGTCCGATTACTCCAGAGTCCTGTTACAGACTTAGGTGCTCTAAGTGTGTGGGCGAAGAGAGAAAGTCACATACAGATCAACTTCAGCAGCTTATGAACTCTCATGCACCGAGCTGCAGCATTAGGGTGAATCAACCCATTGTTGACATGTCAGAAACTCTCCAGGGTGTCTTCTCTAAGTTGTGTTAGCAGTAGGGATTGTGACAGTGTCGGACACTTCGTGTAAGATATATACTGAATGAGTGTCCTGTTCATGGACTAAAGAATCTCATTGGATCTCAGGCAGAGCTGTGTCTGGGAAGGATCTTCACGAGGGTATTGGGGAGCTGCACATTTGGACCCGATTTACAGTTGCTCTGCACCTGTGTAGATACTGCAACGCACGAGTATATGGAACAATTACTCAGCACGCATACTG
Source organism: Dermochelys coriacea (assembly GCF_009764565.3). NCBI lineage: Eukaryota > Metazoa > Chordata > Testudines > Dermochelyidae > Dermochelys > Dermochelys coriacea. The sequence goes on along the minus strand of NC_050089.1, from coordinate 15,461,738 downwards.
TTGTACATCAGGCAGAGGAGTCCTCAGTAAAGATTATTTACAGGGCTTCACACCATGGACCAGATTCACCATTGACCTTCACCTTATGTCCTCATATAAACTGTTCCTCTGCAAAATATGTAAAGCAACCGATACAGAGGAAAGACAAATATTAATGTTTCCAGTTACCAGGTGTTAGTGATTTTCTCCTGTCTAGTCTCCTGCATTCAGTCCTTTCATTCAGGATTAATACCCCAGAAGGTCCTTTTTATTGCACTTATATTGCTATTCATTTTTAATGTTTCCATAATGCAAGACGCTCTAATTCCATTATTAGTCCCCAGAGCCTGCCATCTCCTCTTACAAATTATTGTCCTTAAAGACAATCCCCAGGATTACACGATGTGTCTATGGGACTGAAGTAATTGTTAGTAATAAAATATACAAGGTGATGCAATAGAGCTGGCATTTGCAATCCAACAGATTTGTAAACAGTGTTAAAAATTGCATCATTCAGCTTTTTAACGCTGTCATGTGCCTGCAAGCTGAGATCAACTGTGGAACTCAGCCCTATAGTCTTTACCTTTAGGCATACATCTTGCTATTATTTTAAACCTTCATTTTAATCCCATTTGCTTTTCACAACTACCAGGCAGGTAACAGGTCCCCAAAGGAATCCCATGTTGCAACTGGTACAGAATTAGAGAATGTAGACATTTAATACTTTGTACAGACCCTCGGAGCATGTGGCAAGGATGTGTTCACAGAGCACAAAGTCAGGCTTTAGAGATTTTTATTAAAATAAAGGAAAGAGTTATCATAGCCCAAACCTCAGAGCCGCAAAGAAATAGCACAGTTCTATAGACCCTGGTGGTACCACCCTTTTACAAAAGCTACTTAAACTAGCATACTCACACCCTTCCTTGGGGACCTGGTAGTGGGAGACAGATTACATAATAAAGTAAGCTTGTAGGCTAGCCGCATAGGCTACATATCTCTGTTCCTTCAGGGAGGGTTTCCTTTACCCATACTCCCCAAAGGATTTATATTACTTTCTCCTTGCGAGTGAGAATGAAGAACATCCCAGAGAAATCAGAGCTGTCATCTATGAAATTATCATCCCTGAAGAGAACCTCAAAATCCTGAATGATGAAGTCAGTTTCACTGAGGACTTCTCTCAGGACCAAACAAGAGAACCTTTTGGGGCCAACCATGTAAAAATTGCAGGCCAAAGCTCCACTCAGCACCACGTGCCCTCCTGGCTTTAACAGGGAGCTGCTGGTTCTTTAGAGCAAGTCGATAAGTGTTCAGATCTTTGCAAGCAGATTCCAAGCACAGTGATGAGACCAGGCAGGCAGCTGGAAGCAGGATGATTGGATCCATGGGGTTGCTTTTGTGGATATCACATTTTAGAACCTGTTTGATGGTTTTCCTTAACTTCATCTCTTTCTCAGCCTCCTTTCTCCTAGAGAGATATACACATATACAATACAAGATGAACTCCAAATGGTTATCTGCAATTTCAATTCTTTGTATGACATAGGTGTGAGTATTAGAAGGAAAACATTATTTGCTAGAGTGATGTCTGTTTGTAGGACCTGGTGTTAACTTTGTCTTTAGACCCCTTTCCCCGGGTCAGGTTTTCAGATGTGCTGGAATGCCAAGAAATATTAAGTCCTAGCCACCACATTATGCTCAGAACTAATCCCACTTTTGCTAAAAGGGTCATGAACTCTGACTACTTTTTCAGTGGACTACCCCCTTCCTCCCCCCACTCGCCCACTGTCTGAATTAAGAATTTTTTAAAAATCTGCAACCAGGTGAATTTACATCAGCCACATTTCCCTCTGCATTTCAGACTGGAAAAACGCCAATACCAGTTGATAGCTCTCTCCAAGGTCTCGGATGCTGAGACTTCCTGGGGACTCTATAGAGACTCCTACCACATTCTGCCTGCTCTTTATTTTCTCCCCAAAATTTCTTCCTATATTCACCACTGATTATGTTGCAACTTCCAGCTGATCAGTATAAGTAGATGATGCTGCATAGACAAACTAAGCAATACACAAGGGATTTAGGCAATCTGCTTTTTCCAGCCCCGGTACCTATTTCCCTCTAGCTCACACATGTATTTCACCACTGGAGTCCAGTCAAACACTCCTGGCTCATTCTTCAGCCATTTCTCCAGTTCCCAATGGTTCCGGTCTGTATAGTCTGAAGCGATGATCTCCTTAAAGGACTCTCAGGCAGAGAGGATCTGGTGGATAGTGGGGCCACTGCCAATATCAATCAGGGTGTCCCCTTTCACCACACCTGTTTCAGAATACAGAATTCTTGGAGCTCATTGTGTCTTAACCAGACTTGATGCAACTTTGTCTCAATTAAACTTAGTTGATTGAGTTTTAATACATCTAGAGCTAAATCTTGCTTCCATTGAAGGCAATGGCCAAACATCTAGTGACTTCAGTGTTACCAAGCTTTGACTGCAAGTCCTCAATGCTTCTTGACATGCAAATTAACATCAAGTACTCTCCTGCATATTTAAACTAACCCAGGCAGCAAAATAGAAGATGACAATGATGACACTGCATGGAAGATGTATACGGAATGAGTGCTCCTTTTGTAGCTGTAAGAATACTATTGTACATTAGGCAGAGCTATTCACAGTAATGATTATTTACTAGGCTGTTAAGGGCTTCACACCATGATTCACCTGATTCACCTGATTCACCACTGACCGTCACCTTGTGTTGTCACATAAACTCCTCCTCTGCAATGTATAAATTAATTGATACAGAGCAAAGACGAACATTTATGTTTCCAATTAGCAGATGTTAGTAATTTTGTTCTGTCTAGACTCCTACATTCAGTCCCTTTCCATTGTGGATTGATACCATAGTATATGCTTTTTATTGCACTTACATTTTTGTTCAGCTTTAGTGTTTCCAAAATGCAAGATGCTCTAATTCTATTACCAGTCCCCTGAGCCATGCAATTCCCCCTTACAAGTTACCATATTTAAGTACAATCCCCAGGATTATACCATGTGTCTATGGGGTTGCAGTAATTGTTAGTAATAGAAAAAATACAGTATGATGCAGTATAGCTGGCTCTTGCAATCAAACAGCTTTGTAAACAGAATTGAAATTTGCATCACATCAACTTCTTAAAAAGGGATGCAACCAAATATATTCAATAATTTAACTGCAGCGGTGATTTTGAACACATTTAGAGCTATTGATAAAAGACCTCATTTCCACTCCCAGGAGAAGGTTAAGGGGAAATTTGCTATATAATAATTAATAATAACTAACTTTTCTGTCTAGTGCTTTACATTTATACAGCTCCAAGCGCTTTGGACCAGAACTCTCATGTCATTATCCCTCTTTTACAAATGAGGCACAGAGAGGTGATGTGACTTGCCCGGGGTCAAAGGGAAGGTCAATGGCAGGCTTGAGAACAGAACTCAGGTGTCCTGAATGTCAGTCCAAGGCCGTACAGCATGGATGCTTGCAGGAAGAGAAGGATGGGAAAAGCTTTCTGATAATCTGTAGTACTTCCAAAGGCTGAACAATAATATTTAGCCTATTTAATGGGCTTTTTATCTAGAAACACTAGCTGAAGGGTCCTCAGCCCCCCTGTGCAGCAAGGTGAGACTTGATGAACTGCCATAGCATGTTTGTTGCACGTCAGCTAGGGGTGACCATGGAAACCAAATAATTAATGCATATTACAGGATACTTCACCACAACCCAGGCCAAAAGGAGGCATGATAATAACCTGGTTACTCGTAGAATCATAGAGTTAGAAGGGATCACAAGGGCCATCTAGTCCAACCCCCTGCCAAGATTACTCCTGGAGAAATTCTGCACCACTGCGCAGGCACAGAATTCATATTGTCCACATATTTCTTTCCTCTCCCTCACAGAAAAATGGGGAAGCAAAGAAATCTGGCAGCCAGGGCATGGTGCAGCTGGCATGAGTGCCTGGAGCAGCTGGCAGAGACTTAAATCACGTTGGGATGAGGGGGCTGGGGCGTAGGTCCTTGGATGCATGGGAAGGTGTTAATCACCACCAGGGGTATGGGATTGCATGGGAATAAGGGAGAGAGACTCTGTCCCTCTCACTGGCATGGAGGGGTAGGGCTTTGTTTTGTTTAGATTTAGGTGTGAGGCAGAGCAGAAATGCAGCAGCCTGCCTGTGTAGTTGTTAATGTTCCTATTATTAGTTAATTGTTCCCATTCTTAGTCAATTCTCCCAGGAGCAGAAAATAGGTATAAAAGTTTTAAGGTTCCTTTACATTGCCAGAGTGGTGTAAAGAAGCCTTATTATAAATGACAGTCAGCTAGGGAGATCTATGTCCTTTCTCCCTTTTTCCTGTGTCACAATGGGGTTAGATTACAGCTCAGGAGCAATTTTATTTACTCATTTAAAAAAAAAAAGAATTTTTTAGGGCAAATAAAATATTTGTCAAGCAGTCAAAAAAATGTCAGGACAGTTGGAACCAAGCATTTCCCAAAGTAGCCAGCCAGGATTATAACTGGAATGGAGAGTACTGTTTACCAAGTATTTGTAGTTTAACTTTCATGTGTTTAGGAAATGCTGAATACTTATTGTGACTTTTTTTTTCTGTATTGTAGTTTAAATAAATTAGTAAAGTAATTGAAACTGGTGTAATTACATTGCATTATTTTGAAAAATAAAATATACAGAATTTTTAATTTTTTTGGCACAGAATTCCCTCAGAAGTACAAGATGCGGGATTTGTTGTGTCGAAACCATTGAAGGCAGATGGCTATCCAGCCTCCTTTTGAAAACCATCAGTGAAGGAGCTTCTACAATCTGCTCAGGCTGTCTGTTCCATTGCCCTACTGTTCTGAAGTTTTCCTGAGATTTAATCTAAATCTGCTATGCTGTAGTTTGAACCCATTGCCTCTTGTTCTGCCCTCTGTGGCATGTCACAGACAAGGATAGACAAGCCAGGGATAAATCCCTAATCCCACCAAGAGGCCATACCTGAAGTGAAGGTTTTACAATAATGTTTTAGGGCAAAGTTCAGATATTCTTCTCCCCAGGTGCCTTCCCCAAATTTATAATGTCCGAGATAAGCCTTTGGATCAAACTCTGCCTGGTAATCATCTCCTCCGGTGAACTCAGCCATGATGCTCACTCAAAGTCTGCACAGACAATGTGCTGGTTTTCCCTGGGTCTCCTGCCTAGTAGTAAAAAGAAAAGGAGTACTTGTGGCACCTTAGAGACTAACCAATTTATTTGAGCATAAGCTTTCATGAGCTACAGCTCACTTCATCGGATGCATCCGATGAAGTGAGCTGTAGCTCACGAAAGTTTATGCTCAAATAAATTGGTTAGTCTCTAAGGTGCCACAAGTACTCCTTTTCTTTTTGCAAATACAGACTAACATGGCTTCTACTCTGAAACCTGCCTAGTAGTGCATCACTAGGGACAGTTCATCTGACCTCTGTCTTTAACACCTTCATGTTCCTGCAAGAAGAGTGCAGCTGTGGAACTCAGCCCCTACACTCTTTAATGTTAGATGTACAACTTGCTGTTGCTTAAACTTTTCTTTCTTAATCCCATTTGTTTTTCACAACTCCAGGGCAGATTACAGGTCTCGAAAGGAATCCCAAACTGGAAGCTGATATAAAGTTCTATGATTAGTTAATAGCATTATGCCAGCCTCTCCCCTTCCAGAGGGCACAAGTTGATACCTGCACAGTGGGAGGGTTTAGGGATTTGGCCAGGGTCCTGTCACAGCCTTCAGTGTTCTAGAGGGTGAAGAGAGAAAGGAAAATCATGTCAAGATCAACTTCAGCAGCACGTAGACTCTCATACACCATGCTGCAGCATTAATATGAATCAACCCCTCATTAACATATGTCAGGAACTCTGCAAGGTGTCTTCACTAAACTGATGTAAGCAGTAGGGATTGTTACAGTGTGAGACTGCATGGAAGATATGTAGCAAATGAGCATCCTGCTCATGGACAAAAGATCTCGGGCCTGGGCTGTCTTTGGTAAGGATCTTCACGAGGGTATTGCTGAGCTGCACATCTGGACCCTATTTACAATTTACAGTTGCCCTGTACTTGTGTCTTTATATCCTAGATGGCTTTGAAAATAACAGGCAAAATATATATTGTACAAAAACATGGTAGGGGACCCGGACAATGTCTCTCAGGAAACTATCCTGCTCAGCCCCTTGGGGTTCCACTAGATGAGAGTTTACATGTATGTCTTTGTCATTATTTATGATTGACTTATGATATTATAACAGTGCCTACGAGCCAATGGAGAATCGGGTCCCATTGTGCTAGGTGCTGTATAGAAACAGCATAATACACATTCCCTGCCCCCAAAGATCTTACAATTTAATATCATTGATACAGCAACTAATACAGAACAATGACAAATAATTCAGTGTTTTCAATTAGCAAGTTTTCTGGAAGTGTAATTCTTCTGCATAAAGTCCATTCTTATTCATGACCAACTCCTCAGTACCCCATAACATACTTTTTATTGTACTTATAGTTTTAATCTGTGTATATATGCAAAATACACTAATCCCATTACCAGTCCCCTGAGCCACCCAATCCCATTTACAAATGACTGTGAATAAGGACAATGCCTAGGATTACAGCATGTCTGAGCAGAGAGCGATTGGTGGTAATAGACCAATACAATGTAATTTGGTATTACGGGTATTTGTTATGTAACAACTTTGTAAACAGTATTAAAAAGTGCTTTACATTTACTTATTAAAAATAGATACCAGTAAATACAGTCAAATAACTGAATGGGGTGGAGGGTACTAATGAAGCTGGGTCTTTTAACAATAGATTCATGTATCCATTCCTTCAGGAGAGCTTGGAGGGAATTTGCCTCATAATAACAGCGATAAGAACAAACACAAACCACTTTACAAAGAGAGGTTACAATTAAGGATTACCAAATGTTTCTAAATGAAAAAAATATTGTCAGAAATGCTGTTTGGTTGCAGTCTATATATTTTGTGAAAACAGTTCATTTTCTTTGAAATGTCCCTTTTTTTAAAAAATAAGAAATTGTAATTTTGGGGGAGGTGTAAAAATACACTATCGAAAAGATAAATTGTTACTTTGCAACTTTTGGTTGCTGAGTTTGTTTTGTCAGATGTTGCCCTGCGGTGATTCGTGGTTGGATGTTTGTAGCCATAAATTTTGGGGGACTGTGCAGTTCGGTCAGTTGATCCACATGTCACGGGGGTCCTTGACAGGCTAAGGTTCAGGCTAAAATGATGCATGATCAGCTTGTTGCTATGGGGCTTCTCTTAGACTTTGGCCAGAAGAATTGAACCCTTCTGGAAACATAAATCAATAACTGATAACCTCCTGAACTTTAGTTCAGCCAAAGCTGTTGGGCTCTGTAATATTTCACTTACTTAGGAGAGCGGAATAATTCCTTCCACTGCAGGTGGACTAAGTGAAATTTTATGGCCTCTGTGACGCTGGTGGTCAAACTAGATGTTCATAGTTGTCCCTTCTGGCCATAAAATCTGTGATTCATGAAACTTGATTGACGTTCAATGGAACTCAGGCTTCTAGGTCACTTAGGCACTTTTGAAAATTTTACCCATCTAAACTAAACAGGTGTATGTGATGGGGTAATCACCCCACACTTGCCCAGAAAGGGTCAATGCAGAGTGAGGAGTGGGCTAATTAACGCAACGGGCCATAGTGGAGAGCAATCAGGTGGCTAAGCAGTCCCCTGATTGAATGAGGGAGCCCAGCTGAGGAGGAATGAGCTAGGCTGTGACAATAAAGGCAGGAAATTGGCAGCAAAGGAACAGTTGGGAAAGGTTACAGTTACTCTCTGGGAGACGGGAGGTGTGTTTAGGATGGTAGACCCAAAGAGGAGAAGCCAGGAAGGTAGGACAGGGCTCAGGGAAAGGCAGTAAGGTCCAGGAGGGAACAGACCTTGATTGTTGGCCCATAGTAGTGGGCAGGCCTGGGTTCCCCTGCCAGTCACTGAGGGACTGGAACTATGAAGCAGTGAATAGGAAGAATGCTGGAGCCTGTTTTGTGGGAAGAAACTTTCCAATGCTAGAAGGGGAAAACATCTGGTGACCTGGCCCGAGGGCCAAGTCATGAAGAGGCAGCATCAGCTCGTGGTGCAAGAAAGGGGCCACAGATCCAGAAAGAGAGAGTCAAAGAGACAGTGTGCAACCATGGGAAGGAGCATTGACCTTGCAAGCTATTCCCCAGAATGACTAGAAGGAGGTGCTGTCCTAACGGTGAGTGGAGCATCCTGTCACAGGGCACCAGCAGAGATGATGACACAGCATGAGAGATACAAATATTCCTCTTGTTCATGGAGGAACCTTATTGCTGCTGCTGCTTCAATAAGGATTTCTTACCAAAATATCCCAGGGCTATTGATTAGGAGCCAATAAATAGGCATAGACAAAACAAAACACTCAGAGTATGAGCGAGTCTGAAGTATTGTAGAGGAACAACTCTAGGAAGTGGGAAACAGTCTTCTAACAAATTAAGCTGCTGAGTTTAGATACAGGAACTGTCTGGTCTCTTAGTGCACATCTACTGCTAATGTCACCTGGAATAAGCTGTAAATCAGGTCATTTAAGATGTTGCATATAGTTGCTCAGAATTTTCTCCACATCCTAAAAGGTAAGGTTGAACTTTTCAGAGCAGTCTAACTCATTATGAAAATCAAAACCTAAATCTCTCTCCTATATCCACCCCCTCTATACCATATACGGAATCTAGAAAATGCCCTCGGGAAACAAGCCTGCACTGGCCCTCAGGGGTTGGACTAGATGAGACCTAGTAGATCTCTTCCACCTCCCAGTGCCATGGTTGTCATTTATCAAGCGCCTTTCCATTCCCTCCAGCAGAAGCACAGAAAATATAGTCTCTTCCTGAAGTGGTGACTGTTCACGTTTCTTGTGGTATTTCACCTGCACCTATTCTCTTCCTCTGGGTAACTGATACAGAGCAAAGACAAACATTACAGTTTCCGGTTAGCAGGGGCTAAGTGGTTGTTTTTTTTTGTTTTTGTTTTTTTTTCCCTCTCATCTGTTTCTCTACATTCCATCCATGGTTGACGCCCCAGCTCATGCTTTTTATTGCATGTCAATTTCTGTTCAGTTTTAGTTTTTCTGTAAAGCAAGATGCTTTAAACCCATGAGCAGACTCCTGCGCCATGCAGCTCTCCCCCTACCCCAGACAAGTTGCTGTAATTAAGGACAATCCCTAGGATTACAACTACATGCCCATGACTTCTCAGTAACGGATTGTTTTGTTACTATGTGAATTTTTTTTTTTTTGTAGAGCTGGCATTTATAACACATCAGCTTTCTAAACAGTATTAAAAAGTGCATCAGTATTGACATATTAAACAGATTCAAGCAAGTACATTCAATAATTTAACGGCAAGGGGGAATTTTAATGAAGTTGAGTCAATTTAATAAAGTACTCTCATGCTTTTACCTGCAAGAAGGCTGAAGGGGAATTTGCCATATAATTAAAGCAGGTTTGGAAATTCTCATTCCCATGAAAATTTTCAACTAAAAAAGTTTTCATTAAAATTTTCTTTGAAAGTTTTCAAGTTTTAATTGGGAATTATTTTAGCAACTGAACTTTTTGAGTTTGAAACTAAAATAAAAATGCAGTTTTCATTTTTCCTGTGAACACCTAAAACTTTTCAAAAAACCTGACAGCTTTCTCAAACAATTTCATTTTTTTTTTTGATGGAAAAGAGAGCCATTTTTCCACCAAGAAAACACTTTACTAGAAAATTGTTGACCATATCTGCAAATCATAGTCAAAATACTTTTCTCTTGTGCTCTTCTCCATAGATTTTTAAGGTGCTTTACAAAGAGAGGTCCATGCACTATCCCTGATTAGCAGCTGGGCTGGGCTGATGCATACAGAAGGTAAAAGACTTCGGTAGGGTCATAGCAAGTCAGTAGCAGAGGCAGGAGCTAATCCCAGGCTTGGTGGTGGTATTGTATTGCATTCCAAGTGGATACTATGCAGAAAGGGGAGGGAGGGTCAGATCTCACAGACTAATGGCACTTATAAAATGCTTCTTGTCTTCAAAGCACTGTAACAAATACTAGCTAATGAATCCTCTAAGCAGCCCTGTGCAATAGGGTAAGTCTGAAGCACAGCCACAATGAGCCAGACTTTTTACTGCGAAGTGCTCTCCTAAAGAGATGTCTGTATAAGTGTAGATAGTTCACTAATAATGTGCTACTAGTTGATGCTCAAGAATATGTAGCTTTGTAGCTTAGGTTATCGAAGACCTATAAAAGTTGTTGTAGTTATGCACTTCAAATTGCTTCCACTGTGCAGCTCTTTCCATCAGTACTTTTTTGTGCTATAGGTTGTTTTTTGTTAGACCAGTTGTGAGTGACTCTGGACACCAAATAACTAAAGCACATTCTAGTGATAGTTTGCCCCAACAAAGAGCCACACAAAACCTGGGTTTGTGTCACAGACGAGGATAGACAAGCCAAAGATATAGCCCAGGTAAATTAAGCACTGGTGTCAGTCCCCGTGAATGGATTAGCAGGGTTTTCACTGATCACAACACCCAACGTGAGGAAAGTGAGGCACAGAAGGGAGTGGCTTGCCCCAAGATCACATAATGAGGCAGGGGCCAAGCTGGGATTAGACACCCATAATTCTAACACCTAGCCCAGAGCTCTGCCTTATAACCCCTTTGTCCTATTTCATAAAGAAATCTTGATCTGCTGTGAAAGCTCATTATGCAGGGATCAGGCCTTCCTAGCACTGACCACTTCAGGCTTTGGCACTGCATGTGACTTTCTTGCCCCCTGTAGGCACATGGAGAGCTGATTACTCTGAATTAGATGAGGATGGGGAAGTAGGTTAGCCACTTGTTGACACATCCTATCCAGCTTTCATCCTGCTTTCTCTTTTCTTGCCACTAAGGGGAAGTAAAGGATCATGTTAAACTGAAAGGAGAATCCTAGCAACTGATGAACTGGTCTCAAATATCTCATCCTATGAGCAATTACAGCAGGTGCCAAAATGATCCAACAATTCTAGGTTCATTACAAACTTGATATATATAATTGGCCTTATTTTTTTTTAAAGAGTTGTCATTGGCAATGATGGGTAGATGAGCTGCTATATCATAATCATGCTAATCATTTCTATGTTAGATTCTAAGGTGGCTTTGATTAATAAACCCCAGTTTACAAACAGCATGTGTGGTGAGTCCTGCTGGTAAAAACTTTCTACCAAAAAAGAAGCTAAAAAAACAAAATTTGCAAACCTGAAAGGAGAAACTTTTAATTAGGTTGTCGTCTTTTTAGTGTGAAGAGCACAGCAGTTCTGACCTGCTATTCAAACAGACTCAGATGATTACAGTGAAACTCACACCAAACATAATTTGTCAGTGGAACTCAGCACTTTATAAACATTCATTAAATAAGCCTCACAAAACCCAGGGGGTATGGAGGCCACTACTGTCAGTATCTTTATCTTATAGATGGGGAAATGAAGGCACAAAGAGGGGAAGTGACTTCCTCAAGTTTCTTAACAGGTCAGTGGCAGGGCTGGAAATAGATCCCCGGTCTGAAAAAGCACAAACAAACTGTGTGAACTTTTCCCACACTGATCCACTGGTGAAAAGGGGAATAGTCTGCCACACAGTCTATTTCCATATTGGCAGTAAATAGAATCCAAAGCAGGCACTGAAGACCTCCTCTGCATTAGGAAAACTGCTACTCACTTTTCAGCACTGGAACAGCTGTGATAATGTGCCCAAAAGTGTGCAGCAGGACCTAGGCACAATACATGTATATTTTTACTCCTTGTTGTCTAGCTCTGCTCTGAGTTACAGAAGTCCCTGAAATAGATGCCCCCTGAGGAAAAAGGAACAAAATGGAAGTGGGGTGAGGTGGCCATCTCAGTGCAATTCCCAAAAGGACTGGTACCTTGTCATGAGACCCACCAGCACCGGTCTCTCAGAAGAGAGACCGCAGATTGAATTGTAGACTTGAACCTCCTCTCTTACCCTTAGGACTTGTCTACACTGGAATTTCAGCCACTAGCGCAGCTGCACTGACACAAACCATTAGTGTGTACAAGATTTGCACTGATGCAACTTACTCTGGTATGAAACCAAACTGTGTCCACACCATGGGCTTTGCATCAGTGGCTGAAACCCCAACACAGACAAGGGCAGAGAGGAGATTCCCTGATGTGGGAGGCATGCCCCGATACTGTGGGGTATCTGCTCTGTGGGACTCTAAGCACTTCCCTCCCAGCAAGGGGCCTTGCACCTGCCCCACAGTGTAAATGGTCATGCATCTCCAGCTTTCCCTGAAACTGGATGTAGAGCAGAGTCCCCACCACCACCCCTCTGTGCCTTGCACAAATCCAGGGGGAGGTGACGGCACCTGCCTTGCTGCATGTGCATTTCTGGGCAGCTCAGCAGCTGCCATGATGCTCTCACTAGGTGGAGCTAGAGCACTGGGCATGGTGGGGCTGGTGAAGATGTCTCTGTCCTGAGAGCCAGAATGCATGCCAGATGGATCCCATGAAGTGAGCTGTAGCTCACGAAAGCTTATGCTCTAATAAATTTGTTAGTCTCCAAGGTGCCACAAGTACTCCTTTTCTTTTTGCGAATACAGACTAACACGGCTGCTACTCTGAAACCTGCCTTTCTCTATGAATTAGGTACAGCGTTCTGGCAGACAACGGTGGGGAATCACCCACTCATGTCATTTTTGGGCAGCTCTAGCTAATCCTCTGCAGAGAGCACTTTGCATGGCCATGTGCCCCTCTGGCTGTGAGCACTGCTCTTTGCACCTACGCTGGCCTTCAGCCAGCAGACAAGCAAGGCACCGCCCTCAGCAGACTTGGGGAGCAGTAGAAGGGGAGCCAAAGCCACTGGAAGAAGCTGCTGGCTCTCCATGGCCATGCCTGCTCTGCAATGGGATGCCCTAGGCCCCACAGTGAGGCCTTCAATGGGGCACTGGACAAAATAAGCATCATGATGATGATGATGATGTGCTGCAGCCTACAGGCCCCCCCAAAGTGGGAACTTTCAAACTCGCGTTGGATTCAGGACCTAGCCATTGAAATGCTCCGTAGCAGGTCAAGATGCAACCTCCATCCACCCCTCCCATGCTGCACAGGGTCCATTCTCATTGAAGTAGAAATGCCAGCAGCAGAGTTAAAATATTAAAACGGACAATTAAATTGTGGTTTGGGCTTTAGTTGGTCTCTGCCCACGGGATGGGGGTGATCACTAACTTAAGCCTGCTCGTGCCTGTGCACTGTGTGTTCCCCAATAAACCCCTTATTCTCCCCACTCCTGGTTCCAATTACATTCTCTTTGAAATTTACTTAGAGCTAGCAAGTTCACTCCCGCCTGCCCCCATCCCCAGAGAAGAGAATATGCTCAGGCTCTGCAGGACTGTTCCTGACAAAGGGGAACCAGCTTCAAAGGCAGCTAGGGGGAAGGGGTAACTACATCAGATGGGGGGAATTAGGCAAACTCAATTTCAAACATACTGAATCAGTTCTTCCAACTCCCCCTTCAGCATTCATGCAATGCTCCAGGCTCAGCTTCAGGGAGTGCTCCTCCAAAGCATTGCTCAGAGTATGGACCCCCCCATCACTGAGAATGGGGCAGTCACAGGCTGCGAATTTGCTACAGGTGGGGGAAATGTTCCTAAGAGGTGGGGAGCTGCTGGAAGAGTGTGGCTTAATTTCTGGGAGACTCTGTAAGCAGGGGGAGAGAGCTAGGCACCTGCCTGGGAGCCCAGGAGCACCTGAGTTCTAATGCCAGTTCTGCTGCTGATTTCCTCTGTATTCTGGCAAATCACCCGACTATTCTCTCTCTCTGTGAGTGACCTGTCTAGAGCCACAGAGAGAGAGTCAACAGTAGGACTGGCATTCGGGTGCTCCTGACTCCCAGTCCTGTGCTCGGACCAGTCAACCATGTCTTTCTCTCTGTGGTTCCCTGTAAACGTTCAGCTGGGTAACACTGCAAAACACCAGCATTTCAAGGGCTAAAGTGCACTGTGCTTGTGAAACTATAGGCGGGCAGGATTCCACGTGACATAGTGAAGGAAGGGGGCATTTCCCTTTCCCAGCCCCAAAACTCCAAAGAAAATCACTGCAGCTCTGTATACAGGGAGCCAGATCTGCTGCCAGTCTGGACCTGATCGAGGCTGCTGCTGGTTCCTTAAGAAAATGTGACTCGGAAAAATGCAGACTCTTTCCACTGAAGAACTGAATGCTGGCTGTTTCCATCCCAGCCCTGCACTGCGGTGCATAGAGTCCTTCTGAAAGGGCAATGTGCTCTCGGTAGCAGGACTGGCTCAGCCACTGAGGGTTGAAGGGCACCTGTTGCACCCTGTGGATGGACAGATGCTCATGTCCTGGGGGAAAAAAAGGAAGCCTCCATTTGCACACTGAACTGGTGGACTGTTCAGCCACTCCCTCTGCTGCTGTAAAGGACCAGGGGAAACTGCCTTCCCATGCCATTGTGCATGCTGCTGGAGCAGGATTCCCGAATGCGACCTGCTTGAGCCACTCCCATGCGAGACGGGACACTGCCTCAGATCCAACACCAGAAGGTAATGGTAGCACAATGCTGCTAGGGGAAGGATTTCAGAGGCGGATGGGTTTCCATGAGAGACGGGCTCATTCTGCACTGGCTGTGTCAGGCCTGGGTCACACAGCAGCGGGAAACGGAGCTACTGCTGCCAGGAAGCTGAGTGCAACAAGCCCTTTTCTCTCCGGTCACGGCTCCAGTTGGTGGAGTTGATGGGCTCAGTGATCCATAGGTCCCAAGCTCATTTTCCCATCATCATCACAGTTCCCCTTCTCCGCCCTATTAGAGCAGGAAGCAGAGAGATTCTGCAAAAGCCTCCAGCATCCATATTCTTGGCATAGGACAACATAGGTCACATGACTGTGGCATGATCCCCACAGCTGAGCAGTGACGCTCCCCAGGCAAGCGCTATGCTGGGTTTGTGACGTAGGTGCATGCTGTCAAAGCAGACGGTGCGGTGGGCATGAATAGTCTTGTCTTCCATGAGTTAGACCTAGTTCCCCTGGGTATAAATGCAACGCCATTCACATGTGGTGGAAACTTACTGGTTACACACAAGATAGAACCTACACTTGAGGTGGGGAAAAAGTTGCTGTGTTAGCATGATGCATTACAATATGCTAAAAGAAAAGGAGTACTTGTGGCACCTTAGAGACTAACAAATTTATTAGAGCATAAGCTTTCGTGAGCTACAGCTCACTTCATCGGATGAAGTGAGCTGTAGCTCACGAAAGCTTATGCTCTAATAAATTTGTTAGTCTCTAAGGTGCCACAAGTACTCCTTTTCTTTTTGCAAATACAGACTAACACGGCTGCTACTCTGAAACCTACAATATGCTAAGTGTGCAATGCAAACCTGTCGTGATACTGCATGTGCTGCCTTTGGTTTCCTGAGTCTTCTCATTAATGCCTTCCATGTGGTGAGATATTAACACAGAGCAATAGATCAGATCAGCAGTGAGGTTTTCTGAGTGACCTCTTTCATTGCAATCCTCTTGTGGGATTCCAAGAGGTATTTACATCACTGAACCTCCCTTACTGCTGCACTCACTAGGAAATGAGGTCAGATGTCACCAGAGGCATAATTTCTCATGCACTGGAGCATAGGATAATGTCTTGCATGGGTCTGGAAGGAGATGCTCAATGCGGGAAAGCCTCACAATCAGGTTGGGGGCACTGTGGAAGAATTCTACCTGCAGTTGAAATATCAGGCTTATAGGCCGCATCTGGAGTCCAGTTCCTAGCCCCTTTCAATCCAGATCTCAATGCACCTTACAACATGAATTAGTTGAACATTAAACCTTAGCTGTGATGTAAGTATATACAGTCCCCATTTTAGAGAGACGCAAAATGAATTGGCCAAGGTCACACAGTGAGCCTGTGTAATAAGCAGGAATAGACCCCAGGAGTCCTAGCTCCCTGCGTGTGTATCATGTTGTAAAATAGGCCTGAGGTCCAAGTACCCTAGAAGGTATCCAGATCCAAAGTGGACTGGGCTGAAATATCAGATGAAAATACCCCTTCACTTTGGGAGAGATTGGAACCACCTCTGAGCTCTGAGGCTTGGGCTCATTTTTTGGTCTTGTCCCACAGAGCAGCTCCAGTGTTTGTCAGGATAGTCTATTTGCATGAAATTGCACAAAGTGGGTTGGGGATAAAAATGAATTTGAAAAAGACAAGAGGGGCGCAATGGTATTTGTAGCTGCAAAATCTCAGTGGGCCATCGGGGACCTCTCCATCTTGGCTCTCCATCTCCCAACACAGTGTGTCACCATTACCTGACTCTGTGCCAACCTGGTGGTGTTATGGAACTCGCCTTCTCCCACTTCTATGCAGACCCATCCCCTCTGCAGCTCCTGCTGCCTGGAACATTCTCCCTGTATCTCTCTGCTTCTCCAGCTCTATTCAGATCTCAGCTGTAGACATCAGCTGATTGCCTATTTCCCAAATACTTTTAGTTCAACGGAAGTGTATCATTAGGGCTCTATTGTCTTCTCCTCCTAAGTGCTTCTCTGCTTGATAGAAATAGCATTTTGATATTTACATTGGGTTGAATGGAACTTATTTCTCTGGTTAGTATTCCAGGATAATGCATTAAATCTGTCATTAAAGGGGAGGACCCTGCAAAGGCTAAGGGATCTGAGCTCTGTGCAGCATCTCATCTTAGTCACTTCATCACCTCATCCCCTTGATTCGGAAGGGGCAGCTTGATTTTCAGAGGCATTACATATCTAGAGCCCCCATTTACTTCAAGGAGATCTGTGAGTACTCAGCATCTGTGCATATCATGTCATTTGTGACTTTCTCTCTGCCGCTGACATAGGGAGGGCGGGATAGAGACAGAGATCAGAGAGAAGGATGACACTGGTAAGTCACCGTGTGGCAAATGATTGATTTTTTCCCCCCCCATCTTAAATTAAAAGCTGGCTAAAAAACCCAAAAGACGCAATAGTGGAGCAATCCAGCCCTTTTGTCTATTGTGAGACAGTGGCTTTCCTATAGCCCAGGGTCATCAGGGCTTTTCACGTTGGAGGTCATAGGGAAGGATTTCCCATAGGTCAAAGGTGAAACCCAGCTTGATCTTGGTGAGTTTTATTATAGAGAATGGACTTAAAAATATCTTCGCGGGAGGTAAAATATTAAAGTGCAAAGAAATATCTACAGCAATAATAATGATGCTTTTGATTTAGATAGCACCTATTACCAACATATAATAGGAACTATAAGGAAAGATGAATACAGATGAAATGCCACTTTATCCCCTGCTAAATGCAATTCACTGTGCAGAGGTGCAAGGCTCTGTAGAAGGCAACTGAATGGTGCAAGCTAAGTGGAAAGAGAAATGAGGTGATTTGCTAAATTTGGTGGTAGAAAACTGCTCCTTTCTGTATTTTCCTAAATGGCCTAAGAGTCAAGTGCCTTCTCCTTTTATTTGCACCAAAAAGTGTAGATAATGTTTCTTAAAAGTAAATATTTCCATTAATAAATGTCTTTCTGGAAAAAGAGACTGACTGTTCTTCTGTTGAGTCCGCCTTCCCCCCCTAAAAAAAAATAAAAATAAAAATGGAGTCAATTGTGCTTTTTAAAGGATACAGTGCTTTTAATTTCACAAATGAAACTTTCAAGCAGCTCCTCAGGGCTGTTCAAGAACTCCATGGCATTCTTCAATAAGCATTGGTGGAGAGCTGCATTGCCAGTTAAAACGGTTGGTCTATTGGCCATACAAGACCACGTCTAGAGAGGAGAGATCAGATGTTTTTTAAAGATGACTTGCAAAGATGAAAATTATGGATGTGTGCTAGAACTGGTTAGGAAAGGAATTTTTTTCCTTGAAATTTAGACTTTTTTTTTCCATTTCTGTTTAAATTTTTCAGGTTTTTAGCAAAAGCTGTATTCTTCCCCCCCTAAGTTTTTGGCAACTGAACCCCCCAAATTTTTCAACAAAACCAGAGTTTTTCTCAAAAATTCTCATTTAGTCAAAAAGCCATTTTCTGTCAGGAAAATGGTTGATGGAAGATTTTCCAGCAGCTCTGATGTGTGCTCTTGTATGCTGCCTTAAAAAGGATAAGGAAAGCCTGATGATCCAGAAGTGGAAGGTGGTGAGGTTTGTGATGGTCCTTAGCTCCTGTGGAAGTTCATGCTAAAGTCTTGAACCAGTCACTGAGAAACCACTGTAGTTTAAAGCCACCTTTGCCCACCCCCAATCCAATCTTCCCTACTTTTGGAAACTAACAGAGTAATTGAGAATCAGACCCAACAAATTTTGTATAATCTGAACAAAAATCTCTACCATGTCAAATCAAGTTTCTTCTGCCTTGGTATGTCTGATGTCCTAAACCTGCTCATTATCCATTTGTCCTTAGGGTAGGCAAGATCTGAATTTCTAGTATGATGACAGAAACAGAAAAATCAAATTTTAAAAAATAATCATTTCAGGCCTTCTCTCTCCACCGTAAAAAAACAAAAATCCCCACTGGGATACTGTACCCCATATTCTTCACAGGGATTATATTGTGATATGATTATGGCATAATTATGATGCATTTTGTATAAGACAGGTCATCTGAGATGTCAGTGGAAAAGTTATGATTTGCTGAATATAATTATCCTATTTGTATCTGAAGTTATGAATATTGACTATGTATCTGTATTTCAAATGTAGTTACACCTGGGTGCCGCCCACTAGGCAAGATGCTTTCAGTCTAGATAGCTGGTTGGGAAGGGCCTATTCAGGGCAATGAGCCGTTGGGGAAAACAATAGGCCTTAGGAGAAGCTTATCCCCCACCTGGTGAGCCTCCCTGAGAATGCTCCAGCCAGCATGTAAGTAATGGCTGCTATGACACCACAAGGTCATGTGACCAGACCACAAGACTCTGGACTCCATTTTGCAGAGTCAGTGTTTTTCCACAAACTGAGTTTGGGACAAAGCTGAAGCTCTATAAGGCAGGGAGTGGTTGTTCTTCACTCCTCACACAAGAAGACCCCTAGAAAACACCTGAGGAACAAAGATTGAACTGGGGGAAAGTGCTGGATGCAGGCTAAAGGGGTTTCTAGCCTGTGTATGGAAACCTGGGGATCCCAAGCTGCAAAGCAAATGCAGTTTTCCCTTAAGCATCTGCCAGCCTGCTTGTATCCTCAGTCAGGGTGAGAGATTATTAATTCAAATCTTATCCTTCTAGTATGTTAAGCTCAGTTTGCGTTTTTGTTTAGTTGCTAGGTAATCTTCTTAGATCTGTTTACTATCCCTTATATCACTTAAAATCTATCTTTTTGTAGTTAATAAACTTTGTTTTATGTTTTAATCTAAACCGGTAAGCTTGGAGTGAAGTGCTTGGGAATCTTAGCTTGGGGGCTGTTCCATTTCTTTTCCACATTGAAGGAGGGGCGGACTCTGAGTTTTTGCTGTGCAGTGCAAGATGGTATAATTTTGGGTTTATACTCCAGTGTGGGGGACGTAGGCTGAGAAGCTGGCAATTATTTTGGCTGAAGCGTCTCTATTAGTTGGTTCATGCAGTGGCTGGTCCGAGAGCCTGCATTTAACTTCCACTGGGTGTGCCCCTACCTGTGTGAATGCTGGTAGAAGTGTAGGACCGGAAGCGGGTCTGCAGCTTGTCATAGCAGCAGTGTGAGAGGGAGCCCAGGCTAGTGGGTTGGAGAGCTCAGTGGTACCCCAGTTTCAGGTGGCACCCCAGAAAAAACCTGTCACACACACACACACCTTTTTCAGGTCACCTTTCAATCGCAGCACAGCCATCTTGCCCCCTGGTGTTACCTATAGCGTTTTAATCACTCTGTATTTATTTCCCCAGGAACAAAAGATTTCTCTTTTTCCCTATAATACTGAGAATTCTGAAACAAAAGATGTGTTCCTGTTCTGCCTTTCTTTTTCCTGTGCGCGCTCTCCTCTCCTCTCCTGCTCTCCAGAGATGGTGTTAAAGTGGGTGCGAGGAGTTAGTTGTTCGTTTGTTTTTTAATTTGAATCTTTGTTGTAACCAGAAACTAGCAATTGACAATTACCAGACTGTTTTATAGTCCTGTGGAAGCCCTTTTATCCACTTGGTTTTAAATGGTTCTATCTTTTATTCCTAGTTTTCAGGAATATAAAACTTGAGATAAACATTGTAAAATCATCACACTTTGCTTTCCTGTTTATTGCTCCCTCTGCAGATACACCTTTACACATAGATAAGACTTTCATCTCTACAGTACTTCACAACTGAGTACTAAGAACTGCAATAACTCTGAGAAGTTTCATTAATGGACTTTTGCCTACAAATCTCACTATGATCCATACGAAAACTCAGTCTTTACTTGGCCCAATGGTGTGGAGCCTTGAGAAACTGGCTCAGCCCTGCTTGGCTATTTGGCTGGGTTACTGAGGTGCCTGTAAGGAAACTCATACAGTCGCATTAGGTCGGATGAGGTTATGGGTTGGAGGGGTAACTCCAAAAAGCTTGGTTGTGCTGCATGCATTAATGCAATCGCTGTTCCACAGTCCCAGCTGGTGTAAATAACGTGGGGACGGGCAACCTTTAAAAACATAGCTAGATGGACCTAGAAGAAGCAATGTGGTCTTGTGGCTACAACATTGAACGCTGGTTTAACCCCTGCCATGTAGACAAGCCCTAAGAGATCTACTGTCTATTCCCAGCTCTGCCACTGAACTTCTGTGTAACCTTGGGCAAGGCACCTCATTTCTCTGTGCTTCTGTTTCCCCTGCTACTCTCTGGCTAACCTACTTAAGCTGTAAGTTCTCTCATTATTTGGGGGTGCAGCACTCAGGACAGTGGGGCTCCGATGTCCTCTGCAGCCACTAGGCTTTACTGTGATACAAAGAGCGAATAGTAATAAATCCGCTCCATAACTGATGTCTCAGATATCAAGACCTGCTGCTGATCCGACCCACAAGGTGAGATCGTGGAACAGAGTCGTAGGCCAGAGTGGAGGCACACATGTAAGGTTAGCGTCAGCAATACGGAGGTTTTATGATGGATAATGACAGCTGTAGCTGTGCTTGAGGAATGGGGTATAACCAGATCTCTCTCTCTCTCTCTCTCTCCCCCGCCCGCTCATCACTGCAGGGCTCATGAAGGAGTTTGCAGCAGTAGTCAACAGGTCAAGGACTTACCCTTCCCACGAAGCATCAGGTATGGGTTGTTGCCGAAGTCAGGATACCAGCTGTGATGAACCAATACTCTGCTCTGGCAAAAATCTTTGTTCGTCCTGTAACCTACACTTACACAGTGGGACTCTCTGTGCCCCGCTGGTGGCAGAGCCACAAAAGGGTGTGTCTATAAAGGGGTCAAAGCCCTGCAGCATGGCTGTAGCTGGCCCAGGACAGCTGACTTGCGTTCAGAATGTGAGGCTAAAAATTGGTCTGTAGACATTCGGGCTCGGGCTGGAGCCCGAATGTCTACAGACCAATTTTTCAGCCCTGGAGTCTGAGCCCCTCAAACCAGTCAGCAGGCCTGGGCCAGCCAGGGGGTTTTCATCTCTGTGTAGACATACTCAAAGAGGTTAATGAGTCTGTATAGACAGTGAGCATAACAGAGCTGGGTCTTTTATCTCAAACAGTAGAGGCTCACAATCTTAAATCCAGAGGTACTGGGTGGGATCCCCACTGTCAACGACCCACCCTGGGGTATCATGTCTCACTAAGAATAATTTTGGAAGGAACCTCTGAGTCCTGTTACTGTGGCCAGCAGGGACCGGGCACATAGAGGAGGTGGCATGCTCTGCATCTGAGAACGCAGGAAGCCCCTGGAATCATTCTGTCATGACACCTCTAATGACTGTATGAGTATCACTGTGTCAGCTGGCTCCAAAGTTCAGCTCTCCTCTATTGTAAAGGCCGCACCAGGGGCTGAGGGCGGCGGTGGTGTTGGTGGATGTATTTTGGATTCTCTGGCCTGATGCATGCTCAGAACCAGCCCTGAGAGCAATCAGGGGAGGTGCATCTCTGAGCATAGACAAGAATAAAAACCCAATTCAGTTTACACCAGCTGAAACCCCAGCTTGCTCTTGCCTATATTTAGGGACTGCAACAGCACAGTTAAACCAATCACTGAACCAAGATTATTCCCAGCTGTAGACAAGGTCTTACAAAGGAAGTGGAAAATGCCCTTCCCTTACCCCAGCTCGGGGACGGGGGTGTGTGGAATCTCAATATTCCAAGATACCTCACCACTTATTGAACATCACATGCAGCAAGTATAGATGGGCTTCTGAGGCTAGGGGCACTTGGGCATTTTGCTCAGCTGCAAAGAGAAAGCGAGCTCTGTCTCCCAAGGGCATATTTTGTAAAGACAAGTTGCATCGTAGACCTTCTCCTTTCATTGGAATATCTCGGGGTCATGGCTCATCTGGCGCAATGGGAGAGCATTATTCACTCCCTGCTCCAGCACGTGGAGGTATACACAAATATTTATCCAGCCTCTTGATGAGCCAGAACTAGTTGTACCACTGCCTTTTTTATAACATTACATGACACAACCTCGCTCAGAGGTTTCAACATGCCCGCTGCTTTGTTTACCAGGGTTTGTCCTTGCTTCTCTCCGAACACAGTTAGTCAGTACAAATCTGCACAGCAGCCTGATCGCCAGACAGAGCTGTTAGATTGGTGCAGTGGTCAGAAACATGACTTGCCAAGTGCTTTCAGGTATATTCATATGCTGCTGCTTTTCTGCTAACTGCAGAGCAGAGAAACGCTTCTATTACCAGCAGCGACATTAGCTTTTGGTTAGATGTCAGGGGAGCTTGACAGCAATCCATGGATTTAGAAACATTGGTAAAACAGCTGTTTCAAGGGCCAACTGCCCAGCTGGCGGAAATTGGCATCAGTTCATTGAAGCCAAGAGAGCAATGTCAGTTTACATCAACTGAGAATTTGGCTTCTATTGTTCAGTTTAACTAATCTAATCTGATAGACTCCCAGAGGGTGGTGGTTTTTATTATTTATAGAAATTTACAGATTTTGTTGGTTTGCTTTTTTTAAATTCTGAGTCACTGGAAAGAAGGTGTTTGGAAATGGGTCTGACTTTGCTCTTGGTTACTCTGGTGTAAATCTGGAGTGAGCACACTGAAATCAATAGAGCTTTACTCATGTAAAAAATATTGATCTGGGATGAAAATCAGGTCCACTGTGTTTTGTTGAGTTGCGGAGTGACTTCACTTTTATACAACTTATGAGTGCGTGTATGTAGAAGGGGCCTGTTTGCATGTTGGGGGATGCACATGTTTGTGATTGTGAGTTTCAGAGAAGAAGAAAGAAGGGAGAGGCTTATAGAGAAATAAAACGGAGCAGCAGTGTTTAAAACTGCTGAGATGCTAGCCTGTTTAATCAAAGGATTGCAAGAGAGGTGCAGCAGACGAATTGCAGTTTTCAGTCACTCACTCACTACATGGTAATTTCATCACATTAGGCGGACACCGTGGCTTTTAAAAATCACTCCCTTCCTCCTCATTCAGCCAAATGTATTTTTATTTCACAAAATGCACTTAAGACCCATTTGCTTAGACCAGCCACATAGCCCAAAATGTCAGCAATGGAATTAAAACGCAGTGCTGTGCATTGTGAATGCTGCGCAGAAGTTCTTGTTATGGCTCAAAGTTTCCCTGTGTTAAAATGGGCAGAGTTTGGTAGGGAACATTCTGTGGGTTGTGAATATCAATGGGTTGGACTTCAAAGGCACAAAAGGCAGTTAGCGTCCAAGTGCCTATTGAAAGTCAAGGGGGGTTTGGTGTCTTTCGTGCCTTTGAAAATCTCAACTCTATTGTACTTTTAAAAGATGCCACTCTGGGCATGTCTAGACTAGGGAAATAGCTTGTGTTTAAAAATGTGTTCACTGGTTGTGGCTATCTCTGCACTTTCACTCAGGTCTGATGCTCCCCTTCCCTCGCTCACCCCCCCAAGGGAACTAAGGGGAGTAGGAACAGATGGGAGGAAAGGCCTGCTGTTGCATGTAGTTTGTTGCCCTGGATTTACTTACTCAAGGAGGGGGAATCAAGGCTGAGATGCAAACCAGCAGATATCATTGTATCAAATGGTTTATGATACTATTTGCCAGCACCTCTATCTGCTACCAAGTCTTCAAATGTCAGTCAGTCAGGAGCGGGGATGCAGGTGATGAGAACAGGTGGGTTACGCTAGCCTCTTGGGTCCCACTAATTCATAGGAATTAGAGGGGAATCAGTTAACGACAGTAATGGATACAAGCACCTGCAATGGGTGCCTGTAACTGAGGGAGGGGGAGGGAGGAGTCCTGTTGTGCCCTTGATTTTGCAGTCAGAGCTAACCTTAAAGACAGCCTGCCTTCAGTGTTGCCTCCAAATGGGACTTTTGAAGCAGTGGCAGATGTTTAAAATAAAATGAGTGTCTTCTCTAATCACATTAGGCTCTATATCTGCCATATAAACAGTCACTCTGCCTTTCCTGGGTAAAAGAACCAATGCTTTCTTAACCCCCGATCCATTTAGAGCTAATGACATCTACTCTGTGGGCAAGACTTGGGGCAAGATCCTCAGGTGGCATAAATCAGGCTGGCTCCATTAGCTTCAGTGGGGCTATGCCAATTTACACCAGCAAAGCACCTGGCCTTTCTCCCTACTGACCAAATACACCTCACATGCTCACTGGTTAAAGAGGTTCACAAGCGAATTTGATTGATGAACAAGTAAATAGCCATTTAAAACTGGCCTGCATTGAAAACAACTTGCCACCTGACCTTTCTTCAGGGGTTTCAGGGCTTATGTTTCTGTTTCCGTTGGTATAGTTCCTTTCCAGCTCTGCAACAGCAGAGTTCCACGTGCTCCCGTGAAGACTTGCACACAGTTAAATTATTGCTTTAAGGCCTGCCTTAAACCCATCAAAGCAAAGAAACTTAGAGCCAAGACTGAGACTTCATCCTTAACTCACCTCCTTGGCATCAATGCATCAAGAGATGGGAAAGGCCAATTAAACCCTTTTGACTCGAACTCCCAGCTTGGGCAGGTGTGTTCCCTACAGGCTGTTCTCTCTTCAGGCTTTGCCCAGTCTAGTTTTCAAACAATTCAAGTAATGTGGTTCCCACCGCCACCTCCACCCCGCCCTTGCGGGTCTATTCCACAGTCTAACTCTTAGGAAATACTTCCTTGATATTAAACTTCTGCTCAGTTCCACCCTATCACCCTGGTGTTTACCCCTTTGTTGCACTCTAGGCAGATCCTCTACTTCTTTGATGGTTTACACCCTTTGTGCAGTAGCAAATAACAATGTCTTCCTCCACTTAGTCTTCATGCGGACAAGCAAGATGCATTCAGAATGTAGCACTTTTAATCTTTGCTTCCAAATCAGTTTCTTTGGGCCTTATCTAGACCCCGTTGCCATAGTACCTTAGCACTTCACAATTTTTAGTGGATTTAACCTCATAACTCCCTGTGAGGCAGGGCAGTGCTATTAACCTCATTTTACAAGTGGGGAACCGAGATACAGGCAGACTAACTAGCTTGCTCAGGATCACAAAGGAAGTCTGTGACCGAGTGGGGAATTGAATTCAGCTCTCTCAAACCCCAGTCTAGTGTCTGGAGTGGGGCAGACAGGCCCTAGACTGGCAAGGAGAGGGTAATGAGAGCCCATGGACTGGACAGCTAGACTTCGGCAGGTGTCGGGTGCTGTGAGGGGAGTTAACTGGACCTCACCTAGGTCAGGGCTGACCAGAAAGGAAAGCTGTCATGACTGGACCCAGGGAGACCAGGTAATTACTGGTTATTTGAAGACAAGCCTTGAATATCAGGGCCCTGCTGAAGGTTCACTGGTGATCCTATTTTGAGCTAGGGTTTTTGGTTTTTTTTTTTTTTTCCCCACGTGATTTCTTTTGGATCTTAACATCCCAGAAGAGGAAGGACTAAATCATGCGTTGGCCAGCAGGCTAAAACACTGCTACACTGGACCTCGCACAGGGCAGCAATCTACCAGCGGAGACCTGTGGCTGGGCGAGTTGTATTGTGTGGAGGCACAAGGATGTACCACAGAAACAAACCTCTGACAGTAGCGTCACCACTGGACTAGCCTTCCTCTCCAAGGAGGGTATTCTCTGGTTAATCTCTGTATGGCTGGCATTTGTCTGGGTCCCACGGTGCCCAGAATTGAAGATGATATCTGGGGAAATGTAACTAGGCACCAGTCCTGCAAATGCTTCTGCATGTGCTCACAAGTTAAACACATGCCCAAGTGTTGGTGGGATTGTGGTCTTAATTCTGACCAAGACCTCAGAACTTCCAGTGGGAATTTCACCACGAGGCAGGGGGAGAGACACCTGTGCACTAAATTCTCCCCTGTCCCTTCTGAAAGAGAATTATTGAATCATTTTCCAGAACCAGTATATGTTCCTGTCTCCCAATCCTGGAGCCCTTACTGAGCCTTCCAGCATCATAGGGAGTGAAAAGTGAAGTTGTGCATGAAAGAGGTGGGATGGGGAGCAGCAGAATTGCCAAAAATAATGGAACAAAAGAAACTATAGAAACAGCACTTATTTAAAAAGCTGTAAAACAAATCATTGTTACCTAGTGACTCCATATCTGCATGTTTTCGATTTTGTGTATCCTGTTTTTATAGGATCCCTGATTTAGCCTTCAGAATGGTAATATTGTATTTTTCAGCTTTGGCTAAGATTTTCCCACCCTAGTTATACTATAGGTAGTAGTTTCTCAATTTTTGACTAGTCCAGGAGGGGGAAGGTTAATGAACACCTGCTGTGTTACTGTTACATTCAGTAAACATATTTAGAAACTTCTCAGCCACATTAGTTTTTCAGGGTATATTGGGTCTCCCCCTGACAAGAATAGGGGCTTTAAATCGTATAGTTTCCCAGCTATATATAAGCCAAATGAGAGTTTGGGGGTTGTATGCTGCAATAAGGATTCAATTTAGAATGTAAAAAGGAGAATGGTTGTGTTTTGTTAATTACATGCCTGCCAATTATGACAAACATTTATAGAGAGATCTATTGTGTAGTGCTTAAGCCTTTCTGGATCAATATATTTATAATAACTGATTGGTAATGAATATTACAACTAGTTCCATCTAACTTTTAGATTTTATGAGCAAGGTACTATGTCTTGTTTAAAGCTGCAACTGGCTATTAAACATGCTGGCTAATAAGATAAAGTCACTTGATTTATTAAATTGATCATTAAAAATATTTATAGTTTCAAATCTATGGGCCAAGGGGGGTGTTGGCTGGACAGAGTAGAGAAACTGGAAGGCAGGACTCCTGGGTTCTATTTTGAGACCGTCTCTGAGAAGCTCTGTGACTTTGGGCAAGTCACTTGGCCTCTGTGGACCTTAGTTTCCCTGTTTGTAAAATGGGGAGAATATACACCCCCCTGGTGATGAAGGTCAGTATGAAGCTTAAATAATTAGGACTTGTGACGTGCTTTGAAATACTTGGCTAGCAGGCTTTATGGCAAGGTGAATTATTGTTAATAGATGCATCAGTCTATACCATAGATTCTTATTATGGAGGCTCCATTTGTGACTCCTTAGTTAAGTCTGAGTCTATGGATACCTCAATAGAAAATACAAAGCAGGGAACCATCCTACATTGTCCCCAGCAAGGAACAGACAGGATGGCACTTGCAAACTTTTTCCAGCTGTGATTCGGTGTTAGGAAAGGATTTTCCCTAGAAGCTTATTCCTGCAGAATTGTTCATTGTGGGGTTATAGACTTGCCCTGAAACATGAGGTACTAGCCACTGCCAGATACATGATACCAACCTATAAGGGCCATTCCTCTGATCTGGTCTGGCAGTGCCTGTGTATTGGTCCATAGGATTTGTCACATGTTTGTAAAAGCTCAGTAAATCTGCTTCAGATTGTGATGTTTTGCTAGCTTGCAGTTCTGGTGAAATAAAATCAACTCCAGCAGATCAATAGGACTTCCACAGTTTTTCATCTTCCCTCTTTCTCCAGCTGGAGATTGCAGATCCATCCGTCCTTCTGGTGGCCACCCAATGGCCAGGAGAAAGATGGATGAGGCCTCTTCTGCTGAGAGAGGAGCTCTGGTTTCTACCACGTCAGTCCTGAAGATGTGCAAGCAAAAACTTTCTCAACAACTACTGTATCTTCTTGTCTCTCTTCT
Organism: Dermochelys coriacea; assembly: GCF_009764565.3. Lineage (NCBI taxonomy): Eukaryota > Metazoa > Chordata > Testudines > Dermochelyidae > Dermochelys > Dermochelys coriacea. The sequence continues at coordinate 15,433,524 of NC_050089.1, read as the reverse complement.
CTTTGCCAGAGTCGGACTCTGTGCTGAGAGCCACACTTGTAAAACCGTTCCTTTTTAAATGAATAAAATCCTATTTTCAAAAGCCGCTTCTGATCTCAGGTGCCTCCATTCTCTCATCTGAACTGCAGAGATGCTGAACAATCACAGCTCACAATGGCTTCAGTCAGAGTTGTGGGTTCTCATCGCCTCCGGAAATGAGGCCCAAGCGATGTCTCAGAGATGGCACCCAAAATCAGAGGCCATTCTAGCAAATTGTGGGCTCAGTGCCTGCATTGTGGAGTATGGGGGAGATGTTAACAAGACCACATATTTGAAATTGGGGCGGCAGGGGGAATGAAGTGCTCAAGATGTAAAACTTCCTGGGAGCAGGCAGCTGTTATCAGGCCAAACGATCCTGCGCAGATGGCTGAGAGATCGATGACACCATCTTTTTACTGTAGTGATTCAGTCATAATTTCTAAGAGACATTTATTAGACTCCATCTCTTCCCTTTTCTCAGGGACTGCAACTCCTTGGGTGCAGGGAACTGCAACGAGCAAGGTAGAAAGAGGAACGCGATTTTAATAATGAGACCAGTGCCCAAAACCCCATCTATTCCTCGCCTCCAATTTTCTCCTGTGACAATTTATAGGTTAGTCTGATGCTTGAATAGCTGTGTCTCTCTAGTAATATGTATTCTCCGTAAGTATTCCCTGCTGTGGCATATCCTAAGAGAACTCCATCAAATAATTATCTTCCCTTTTATTTATTCACAGTCTTTTCACTCGATCTGCATTACTATAAAATATTCCAATGGCTTCCTCTTAGTACAGAGCCTTCCTGTGCTTGTAAAGTGTATTTATGTACAGTATTAAATCCACACACTGTGACTCTTTATCTTGGCACTTTCCTCATTTGATGCCACTGCCAAGGCTGGCCCCAGCCACCTTCCATCTCCGCGATAATACTCTGTATAATTGGCACATGCCCCAAATCTGTTTCAGTTACACAAAGGTGATGGCAAAAATAAAAATTATATACGAGTTTGCACTCCCCCCCATTCCCAAAGTCCTTTGCAAACATGCATTAAAGAAACTCCCTGGAAGCCCTGAGAGGAAGAGTAAGTCAACATGATTATGTTTATTTTATAGAGAAGGGAAGTGATTTGCCCAAAACTACAAAGTATGCCAATGGTAGAGTAAGGAATAGAGGCCAGATCTCCTGAGTCCCTGTGCTCCATGCTAAGGAATAACCCACCCCAAGCTGCTAAGTTCCCAGTGCTGGATATCAGCTCTCCTGTGCTATCCATCCCTGAGGTTTTGTACTCTTCTCTGAGATCCTTTAAAATGCAGAGGTCCCAGCTGTGACTGCACTGAGGAATAATCAAGGTTAGGTAGAAGTGCAGGGAGCTATTGACCACATGCATAAGCACTGGTGGGTGTAATGGAAAAGGGAAAAAAAATCACTGTCCTAACCTGCCCCTTGACATGGGAAAAACCAAACTTGAATAAGCCATGCTGTTTTTATGCAAGGGGTCCCCAACACCGCCACCTGGTACCTGTTGTGTGTTAATGTTGTGATTATATGGTCCATGGAAAAATGAAAGAGCTTGATTCTCCTTTCCACGGGCTCCTGTGTAATCCTTTACAGCACTACAAAGGGGTTGCATGATGCTACCAAGTCAGAATGGCCATGTTTCACAGCTGCTTTGAATGGGAGCTAAAGGGAAAAACAAGAGGCAGGTCTTGGAGTCTTGGGTCCCTCTCATATGTACATGGTGTCCAAGGAGTTACAGCATGTCTGCTTTCCCAAAGCAGCATCGTTTTCTCTCGACATGCCCAGTGGTTAGCTTGGTCTGCAGAGAGCGGTGTAAGAAATACTCCAAAGTGGCAGTCACCAGAGTGAATTCTTCCCAGAAATGTTTAAAAATGTGAAGAACCAGCATAAACTAGACGTTCCAGCTCACTGTTTACTAATTGACTAGAACAGCAAAACCTGGGTATTATTCCTAGGATGCTATATGCTCAGCAGTAGAAAAGAAGCACAGGATGGAGATCAGCAGCCGGTCAGCGTGGCTCAGAAACTTCCAAACACATGGGGGCAACTTGTCCAGACTTAGCTGATTTACTCCTGAGTAGCAAACATTGGAACTTCTGGGAGGTCTTGAATCCTGGGTTTAGACCCATGTCTGTTGCTTTGGATTTCAATAGCAGTCATCGCTGTCTGACCTGTCTGTGCACCCCACAAGCACTTGTGAATTGAGCTTCGCAGCCTGCCCTGTAAGGTAGGTCTCTGTTGTTGTGTCACTTTTACAGAAGGGGAAACTGAGGCACAGCAGGGGGAAATGACTTGCCCAGGGTCATAAAGGGAGTCTATAGTACACCTGAGAATTGAACCCAGAAACTCCAACTCACCTCTGAATTCTTAATTCTTTATAGTTATTCAGAATCCAGCATTGAATAGGAACAACAAGGCTGATACGTGCTGAACTGCCCAGAGGCCAAAGAAGCTTCTCTGAGCTTCCACAGTAGCTCCCCCGCCCAAATTCTGCAGTCAGATATCCCATTCAATACCGTAAAACACCCAAACCTTTGCAATCCAGAGTGAGCTATGTTGTATTGGGCAGGGTTAAGATGTGGTTAGGGTATTGGGCTTGTTCTCTGCAGTCAATGCCTTGTTCTGCCAGTCTTCCTATGTGAACTTGGGCAAGTAACTTGGAGCAAGAGTTTGCAACCATTATTCATGCTGGTGAGTAGTTACACACACAAATAGTCCCAATGATATCAATGAGATTGCTCAGATGAGTAAGTGACCCTAACATGAATAAAGGCTCCAATCTAGTCCTTAATCTTTCTGTGTACCAGGGGATAATTACAGCAGGTCAGGAACTCAAATTTTTCACAAGGGGAAAAAAAAATATTTTCATTGACAGGTTCAAAAATTTCAAACTGAAAATTTTTCAGCTGCCAAAATTCAAAATATTTTCAGATTTTGTTGTTGAAAATGATTTTTTTCCATAAAATATTTTGATGAAGCACCATTTTTCAGTAAAAAGGTTTTTTTTATCACAAAAATGTCAACAATCTCTAGTAATACTACTTTCCTACCTCCATAGATAAATCCCTTAATGTATGTGGCACACTAAATACTGTGGTGATGTTAGCCATAACAAACCCCTACATAAAAAGTCATCAGCCCAAGCTTTTATTGTCTGATTATACCTTGAGGCAATGGCAGCTGCTCTTACTCATTTTCATGGGTGCCACATACACCAAGGAAATATTTCCATTGCTCTTCCTTCTTAAATTCTTTCATTCACTCACAGGAGCTCCAGCTTTTACAGATGTTGTTGCTTCTGGGAGTGATTGAAAGGAATAATAAATTATGGTTTTCCCTTCTCTCCTAGTATGCAGTGTGCCCCAGAGATGAGACAGCTAGTGGGATTACAGAGGAGTGCGCTGGACAATTTAATCACAGCGCCGGTCTTGCAGAAATAGATGTGTTCACAACGAACTCTCTCCGTAGCGTGCAGGCTAAAGCTGGATCCCAAACTCAAGCAGATTTTGCAAAGGTTCCCAGGTGATGCCGATGATGGGTTTTGGCAATGCATCCCAAAGGAATCCAATAATGTCATGCCTCAGCTGCAGGCATGTCAGTGTAAAATGGCCCTTAATTATAACATCCCACAGACTCAACCTGGGCTGCTTATGGTGAGGCCAACAGACATGGGATGCTCCTGGAAGGGGAATGAAGCCTTGCCGCTCAGTTGCCCATAAAGGGAAACTCGCAGCTCTTCACCATGAAGCTGCTAGTGCTACGCTTAACAGGGCCAGGTCCTGACATTTATCCCTAGCAAGCAGCAGACCATGACAGCTCTCGGGGCCGTGTCCATCTCTGGGAGTTTCCCTTGAGAGAAAAAATACATACAAAATCTCCAGTCTGCTCTGGCCACACATAAGACTGAGCACCCCTCTGTCCTTTGCTATCTTCCCCCCCCCACTACCACCACACACACACAGCTGCCAACCTCCTTCCCCAGGCAAGTGTGCATCATTTTGCATGGGCAGTGGTGGAGTAACATCCCTGGTCTAGTTTGTTCTGGATGCCACTGTCTGATGTGGGCACATCTGAACACAGAGCCCGGGGAGCTAGTGCACAATCCTGATGCCAGTAGCTGACATACCCCTTGGTTTTCCTGCAGGGAGCTAGAACACAATTCTGGTGCACAGGTTAGGTAACACAGATGGGCTTTGTAGGCTACAGTCGTCACTGCAAATGGTCCAGGGAGGGGTCTGCCACGGTCAAATACCTGACTGTTTAAACAGAGCAGGCTGGGGGATACTAGTGGTGACCTCTTTGCTTCAGGCCAGCTGGGTGCATCCTCTCATTGGGGGGAGTGCACACAGGGGACAGAAGCAGGGACATGGCTCAGAGTCCACAACAGGAGCACTCACCTGGCAGGGAGCCAGAATAATGGGAGCACGGGGGTTGTATGTATTTGTTCTCTAAAGGGAAACTCCCAGGGATGGACACGACCCTGATAGGTGTCATGGTCTGCTGCTTGCTAGGGATACCCGTCAGGACCCATGTATGTGGTACAGGTTCTTCTACAATTACAGCAGCCAGGAACAGTGAGGTTATACCCAGAGTCAGAGAGATGGCAGTCACACCAAAGCTCAAAGCCAGCCCTCTTAACCATCACCTATGGCTTAAGGCAAGGGCATGACCCATTTAAACACTGGCATCATGCAGCCCAGACAGATCATGTCACTGTTAGGAGGCAAAATGAAAGGGGAAAAATATCCTTTGTCTTGTCTCATGAGGGTTTGCTGCTTGGGCGTTCTGCCAATGGCCCATTCAGAGCAGGGCATAAGTGGATAGGAGGAGAGTCTAAAAAAAGTTCAAGTTCAAGAGAGCAGCTCGTTGTGTGTAAAGTAAGTGATTTGATTGGACACAATCTGGATCTGCTGTCTGGATCTGCTGAAGTCAGTGAGAAAGTGGGAAAATGGCAACTTTATAACTGGATGAGATCAGGATTCATCCATCCTCTGACCAACAGCTGCAAGAAACCCTGCAGTTATGGAAGAACCAGTCTCCACAGAAAGTCTCTTCCTAACCCCCATCAGGTAGCAATTGGCTAATGCCTTGAAGCTGGAGTGTTTTATACCCATTCCAAAAGTCTTGTTTATCTTTTTAAATCTTAACTATTATAACCCTGGATATTCTTGTCTTTAATTGACTTCAGTAGGCTGTGGATCAGCGTTGTCACTCACAGCATCTGCACATAGGTCTATAAAATCCCACTTCTGAAAGGCAGAGCAAGTAATTGCATGTGTGTGCACTGTGCCCAGGTGCACAAATCCCATTTGCGGGTATGACAGAGTCACAAGTTAGTGGCCGTGGCTGTATCTTAGCTGCCTGTGTTTAAAAAATTTAGCCCATCGTGACGCTATGAATTTCAGCAGCACTTGTGAGAGGAGGAGCTCTTCAGGGCTGCAACAGGCCAAAACATTTTCTATGTGTAATATTGCTTGCACTACTCTTTTTTAAAGTAAGAAAACATTTCATAAAAAGTTGGTCAGCTGCTCAATGTTTGATTTTTACGCCATGGGCGGTTATTTGGCTGCTGCAATTTGATTGCTGCTAGTTAATAGCATTGAGTTATGGAAAAAAATAGCAGCAACAGTTCAGAATTGTTGCTTTTTACTTGAAGACCTCTCATCATTCTGCCTCTAGTCAGGCTGGCTCAGGCCCAGAAAGATCTTTAAAGAGGATGATCCCGCTATAAGGAGATGTCTAAGGAAAATAAATGTTTATGCTGATGACAATAATGCTTGCACCCATTTGGACCCAATGTATCTTTAAGTGGCTTAATATGAAATCACTGAGAAAACTCCCTAGCAAGGGTTAACTGTGGGTATAAAATTGATTGCGATTTTAGTAATTCCGTATAATCACAGTCTACCAGCAGGTTGCTTTTCCAGCAGGAGGGTTTGGAATTATTTTCTGGAGTTTGCAATATAGAACTTAAATTAAGCCTCAGAAGTCAGAGGAGCTCTGCTGCATCTCTAATGTGGTGCTAAATTCTCAGCAGCACATTCTTTGTATTAAAGTCTTTGCTAGCAATTAGGTTCATTAACTATCACAATACCTTATTTATTACATGGCATGCCATATGGTTTCCCAGCTAAAGAATGGCACCCGTTCTAGCACAGACCATTTGGCATCATAAAAATGTTAACAAATAATGTTATGGCTCTCAAGGGCAAAAGGGCTCACTGGGTTGCAGGTCTGAATGGCAGGAGAGAATATGAAAACATTTTTCTTCTATAGCGAAATAAAGAATTCCTCTAGACAGAAGTATTCAAAGAATATAACACTTGCATAACACAAATGGGAGTTTTATACATGTCTATAATAGCTATGTCAATATTTGCAGTAGGCAATGTTCTCACTCATCTCCTTTCCTCTCCCCCATTTATTTCTCCTCCCTCTTGCTAGGAAGCTGTTTAAGAGAAACAAACCAGGAGGATCCAGGTCCCAAAATGCTGAAGACTGGAAGGCAGAGCTGGAGATTGACTGAAGTTCAAATGCATCTTTGCAACTGGCTTGGGAATGACTTCTCCCCAACACCCCCATTCTTCTTCTTGTGTTTTCTTGGAGATCAGTGAAAGCTCTTCCTATTTTGATGAAATGTATTTGGTCAGCTCACTGGCAGAAATCAAGCTGGGGGGAAGGGGTAGGAGAGGACGGGAGAGAGATATGATCTTGAAAGAGAAGTGTTTGATTTTGTAATCAATGTCTTTTGTTTCCCTTTCCCATTATGTATGTATTAACACCTTGGAGGATTTTGCATCTCTTGCTTCATATGTGTTCAGGGCTCTGGAGGCAATTTATTTTTCACAGCCTGGTTTAAATATATACATCTATTGCTTTAAATCTCAATTTCGGATGACCCTGGTTTTGTGGACCACAAATACACTTTGGTGGGTGATTGCATGTGCAAAAACTACCTTTTATGTGGGACTTAGCTATGGGTGAGAATGTTCCTAACATGCAGTTCTAACTTGTAACAATCCAACCTTTGTCCCAGCCAAAGGAATTGTGGCCCTGGTATCGAAGCACTTTGGATGATGATATTCACACTCCATAATGATAGGATCTGTAAAGTTCTGAGCCTTCTTCATCCAAACATCCAAGAGGCAACAGCTGGCTCAGGGCCTCGTTAATGGAACAGAGAGCTTTTCACCTCTAGATCACTGGCTCAGCTGTGACCCAGGCAGTAGAGAATAAAAGACTTACAATCTGACAGCTATTCAGTGGCCTTTGGGGAAAAAGCTTGGCATCTCAGTTCAGTTCCTAGTGTCAATGTCACAAAAACCACCATCGCGGTTGATCCTCTTGTTGGCAGTCTCATCAGAAAGGCTGGGGATTAAAAGGCTCTTGGAGATTAACATTCTCTCTTGCCATTATAGGTGTTCCTTCCTGGTCTGGGGTGTGACACACCCACAGGGAGTGATGTGAGGGGAAAACTTGGCCTGATGCACTTATTCTGTGGCTATTCTCCAGGACTCAGTCTGGGAATTTTGATGCACTCTTAGAAGGAAAAACAACATTGGAAGGAGGATGCTGATAAAGTGAAATTGAAGTTATGATAATAATGATGAAAGTCCAAATTAAAATGGATGTTTTTCTGTCTTCAGTATTCCCAGATTTACTGGAAATGGTAACCATTAACTGGCAGCATCTATGATTATCTCATTGATCCCCCCCATGCTGTAGTCTCCTCTCTCCTAGATATTCAGAAGATACTGATCCAGGAAAGGACATCATCACAGACTGGTCAAATTCGTGTCCCTCCTGTCACTCTCCAACATGCCTGTTTCAGTTATGGGGCCTTCCAGGACTGATGAGAAAAATAGGGTGGTTTGCAGTCTCAGGTAACCCCAGCAAGCTGGCTTGCATTGGGAGGTCCACACTTTGTTTTTTTTAACTGGACTAATTTCCATACTTCTCAGGATGTTCCTAATATGAATGTCCCACATTATAAGGAGTGGGGGCACCATCCAGTTATTCCCAGAGACACTTAGAGAAATTTCATGCAGAGACTTGTCATTGATTCATAGAGTCCCAGGCCAGAAGGGACCACTGTGATCATCTGGTCTGACCTCCTGCATAACACAGGCCATAGAACTTCCACACAATAATAATTGCTGAAGTTGTCTTCTCTTGCTAAGAGTTCAACTCATTTGGGGGCTGGGGAATTCTCTCCTCCTGCTTGGACTATGTTTAACCTGCAATTGCTCTAACTCCCCCTATATGACAGAACCTGATCCAACTCCCACTGATGTCAGTGGAAGGACACACAGATGCCAGTAATTAAATATGTTCCCATCACAGATCCCCAGGAAGGGGATGCACTACTGTGAGTTAGTGGAACGGGGCTGATGCCATCTGGCATGGACAGAGCAATTGTGACACCCAACCGCAGTGTTTAACAATAACTCCTTATGTTGATATAGTACTGCTCATCCAAGAGGACTGAACACTGTGGGGCTAATAAACTTCTTCTGAAATACAGAACATGAGTTGGAATATGACGGCTGACAACTCTATTCTTGCAGAAGGTACCATGGCATCTTTACTTGGCCACAGCCACTCAGAGCATGTTTCCTATTTTATCTGAAAAATGGCATATCTACCAGCCAGGACATTGGTTTCAGCAGTGACTCAAAGAACGAATGATCTTCTACTGAATTCACCAGCCCAACTTCTGTGACCTGGGTTTTATTTGGAGGTCTCTTGTACAATTTGCAGCCAGCCCCAACCATGGTTAGCTATTGCATCTGATTAAATCACCGCCCAAGGAGATAAGGCATGCTGCGCTTAGATAATAAATATGCTGATGAGCATTCTAGGCATACCTTAGATATACAGAGCATGCTCACCTCTTATCCTAATGAACAGGAATAATCATGTTTCCATTTCATTCTTATACAAGTAAGTATATGTAAGCAGTGGCTCCTGTTGTTAAAATGATATTTCAGGCCCTAGACTTGAAGAGGCCAGTGCTCTCCTATGGATATTTTGCTTTTTCTTGCTTATCTCTTTACTTCTTGTTTCTGAAACTTATTTCCCTTTTGGTTCTTTACTAAAGGTTACCCACTGCCCACAAAGTGGGACATTCTGGGTGATCAGGTATCTCTGCGAGTGAGAATAAACAGCCCACAAAACACTAAAAGAAAGGAGCAAGGGGTGTGATGGGTAAGTGTTTATTCTTAGATTCATTGATTTTTAAGGTCAGAGGGGACCAGTATGCTCATTTAGTGTGACCTCCTGCATAACACAGACATAGAACCTCACACAGTGATTCCTGCATCCAGCCCCTCAGCTTGTGGGTGGACTAGAATGTATCTTTTGGAAAAACATCCCATCTTGATTTAAAGATGCCAAGCAATGATGAATGTACCACATCCCTTGGTTCTCTGTTCCAATGGCTAACTACCCTCGTTGTTGAAAATCTGAGCCTTATTTCCTTGCTGAACTTCTGTTTTCTATAGCATTGACCTCAGAAATTGGGAATTCTCTCCCTCTCTATTTTTATGCACTGAAACTGCTTCGGTATCCTAAAGCAATTAACAGTGTTGTGGCCTCACGTGCAACTTGAGGACGGGGTGGTGCAGCAACCAACTGAAAAAGTGGCTGTGATAAGCAAGAACAAAATATATATGCACACAGGAGCTAATTTTCAGGAACATTACACAAAGGCTCAAGATGAGCTGAAGAGGATTATTGTAACTGGGCATGGATGCTAGAAATTAATGTCACTATACTGGGCCTGGCACTTTAGCCACATTTATCCCTGTAACCAAAAACCTCCTAGATAGCAGCTTTGAGGATGACTCTGGTGTGGACAGAAATAGCGCTGTTAGTAGAAGGTGGAGCTCTTAGAATATCTCAGCCTAAAACCCAAGTGTTTGAAAGCAATGCATAAAGTAGAAATTGTGGGGTCATTTCCCATCCTGGCTCTGTGCAGGGAACTTCATGAGGGCATTCCACATATGACTGCTGGTAGCATATGGTCCTGTGTTAAAGTGCGCAGGCCTAGGGCTTGAAGAATGGATAGTCAGATTGCAAACTCAGCCCCCACGCAGATCTGATCAAATGCAGTGTTTGGAGGGAAGGGCTGGTTGGCCCAAAACAGGTCCCTTAAGGAAGGGAAGCCTGAAATGATCTTCTCCTACCCCTTGCTGGAAAACTGTATTTTAAGGAATGTGCTTAAGCGACGGGACTCCTAGGTGCTGGTCTACCACTCAGAACAATGAATTTACTGGGAGTCGGGACAAATGAGTCTTAATCCTGGGGCTCTTCCACTCATAGGCTAGCTGACCCCAGGCAATTGGTTAACCTCCATACTGCAGGGGAGTTTATTCAATTCATTTATTATTGGGCAGGGCAGATCCACCACCCCAGACAGGAAGGGGTTAAAGAGCTCCTCTGGGCACAAATACTTGTGAATCCCATCAAGCCTGGGGAGGGGTAGGTCTTTACAAGGGAGCCTCCCGGTTCAGCTGGCACTTTGAGGGAAGTAAGGCTGATACCCCCCAGCTAGGGGAAGCCCCCTGGGAGCCTTGACCAACTAGGCACTCTTGGAAAGGAGAGGGGCCAGTTCTCTTCTCTTTTGCTTGTCTTCCCTGAAGGCCCTGGAGTCTGACCTTTGTGCAGCTACTTCACCTGCCCTGTGAGGGGGTCAGACAACCTGAACGGCCCATGTTTGAGGGCTGTGCTCTGGATTTTGAGACAGGAGTGACACCCACCCACCCTCGAAAGGGGCACCAGAGAGGTACAACCTACTGCAACTGTCCTGTATTTATTGGTGGGGATTAGTCAGCCCCAACAAAGCATTTCTGGCAGGCCTCTTATAACCATGTAAAGTAACAGTAGGGGTACAACTCTCAGACGCACCAAGGCTCAGATCCTGCAATGTATTTAGGTACCTGACTCACGTTGAAATCAACACACCTAATGGGGTTGGGCATCTAAATCCACTGGAGAAGCTGAGCCTTAGGAGTCTAAGCCCCATTTTCCAAAGTGTTTCAGGCACTTCAGCGCCATATCTCCTTGAGAGTCACTGGGATTCACCGGTTATCTCCCCTTAGGTGATCTTCCAAATATGATCCTAGATGGATTTCCTCCACTTCGGTGTATATTCTTTCTGGGACTTGTCTTAGCATTTGCTGAATATATTATGACATAGTATTTACTCTGGTTAATTTTGAAACTTTTCTGGCACTTCTCTTCCGATTTCAGTGTTTAACAGCTAAACCTGGTGTATTCTTGCACTATTATCATTATTCTGGGCTGTGGCTTAAAGCTGGTTGAGTGCGTTTTCATTTCCTGACCTCTAGGTGTGAGCACACCCCTGCACTCCATCCAGATGGAAGCTGCAGGTGCCCAAGGAATGAACACAAATGCACTTAAGAGCAAAAAATATACACTGGCCTCTTGCTACCGGTGCATGAGCTGGCTCAGTTGCTGTCAGCAACCACTAGAGGTCAGCAGAAGTTGCTGAGAAAGGGGCCCTAGCTTGTCAGGAGTGAGTTCTCACTGCAGAATGCAAGGAGAGCATCAAATATTTCTCATTATTCTTTGTTCTGAGCTTGATTTGGCTTCAAGCACAAGCCAGGCTATTGGCTTTGAGTAGGATGAGTGCAGGGCTTGGGAATCCAAAGAAAGGGGGATAAAAGTGAACCCTTTTAATAAAAAGTAAAGGAGTACTTGTGGCACCTTAGAGACTAACAAATTTATTTGAGCATAAGCTTTTAATGTGGCTTTTTAAGTAAGAAGTAAATAAAGTGAACTTCCCCTCTAAGGAGAAGCAGGTATTTATTCTTAGACTTTGTATTTAGTCACTTTAAAGACAATGAAAACAGAAGACCAGAGCCTGAGCTAATGCTGATGGTGTAGGTACTACTGACGTCAATACAGCCATATCAATTTATGCTAGTTGATGATATGGCCCTATTTGTGCCAATTGAGCTGTGCTGAATGTACACCAGCCCCTGTGTTTCTTAGCTGTAGCTGAACTTGAGCTTTGCTATAAGCTGATTCTTCAGATTGCCACTTTGCAGGCCCCTAGGGCTGTTGTCAGGACTTCTTTTTCCCTCCTCCCCCAAGTCAAAACACTTTAATGTCCTTAATGGGGTGAAAGATGCTGGCTGGACAGACCTGGAGACTGAAGTCCTCTGTTTATCTATGAAACAAACACAGCGTAGTGAGCAGTAATGAGAACTTCTCCCAGTGCCCTACCAGTGGGCCACTCTGCATGCCTTATTCATCCATTGGCATTTCTACTGAGTTATCCTGAGGGTACCAGCTGTCATGCAGATGCCTATCCATTAAGAACTGGACTGAAATTAGACAGCACTTAGAGGCCCCAGTCAGGGATGGGGACCCCGTTGTGCTTGGCCCTGGAACATGTCATGAAAAGACAGCCTTTGCTCCAAAGAGTTTACAATCTAATCACCAACTTTTTTCACGCTGGCCACTGGAAACCAGTCAGATGTGGAAAACTATTATTCACGGCGATCCTGGCCTCTGACCGCATAGCTCGTTGGCAAGCCCTTGAGCTATGTGGCTCCCCATTGCCATTTGATTTGGAGTCAGGGTTACCCTTTCTAAGCCCAGCCCCAGCTGGTCATTTTTAAACTCCTTTTATGCTAGGCTCAGTCTGTCTCTCATGATACTGGTTGCAAGTCTGCCTTCATAAAAGGCCTTCTGCCTGGCTTCCTCCTTCGCGGCCTGTGAATGTAAGAGCTGCTTTTCCCTTCCCACCTCATCCCAGCTAGATTCCATCTGATCTTTGCTGGATCTGCCTCTCTCATTCTCTACATCCCCAGGCTTATTCTGATTGTGTGTTCTATTGCCCACATCAACACAGGCAGCCTATCTGCAACCAATTATTCTCCGCACATTGCTCTGTCCCTCCTGCTCTAAGCTCTCATAATGAGCAGGGTTCCTAAAGGAGCTGCTAACAAAGAGCTTTGGCTTTTGGATTGTACTCAGCCTCAGAAGTAGATGAGCAGAGCTTACCAAACCAGTGCTTGAATTCTACGGTTTTTTCAATACGTTCAGATATGTGCCGGGATGACATGGTATTGAGCACAGCCTTTCCACACCAATGAGAGGTGGTTAATTTAAAATGGGGCTTTAGAGAAGGGAAAATCTTCCAGAGACTATGTACCCCTTTCACTAAATCCCAGTCTGCTTTTAGCATCTTCACAATTTGCCCTTGCTTTGTGTCATGATTATCAGAAATATTGGTATAAATTTTCAAAAGTGACTAGCGATTTTTTTATTTTTTTTGGCACCCATCCTCTGAACATTATGTCTCTAATGGTTTCTCAAGTTTGGCTTCCTAAAATTGAGTACCCACTCAATCACCAATCAGATGGGACAAGTGAGGCCATTTTTATTTTAAAGAAGAGGTTGCTCCCTTCCCATCTGGATCATTTCCTTCATGCCACAGGGTAGACCTAATGTTAAACTGGTTACATCATATTCTTTTACATGATTAGGCTTTGATGTCACAAAGCCCTTGTAACAAAGAGCTTGTGATTGAAGAAGCCCTGTCAATCGGTGAAGGAGAGTGGAGTTTTGGTCAACTTCTGACATAATTAGCATATAGGGCGTCTACAGGACTAGAGATAGTTGGCTATAGAGAGCCAAGCAAGCCACTCAGGATCAGATTATCGAAGGTAAGATTTATATTGGGATGACTGGACTAGAGTGGGGAATGGATGGAATGAAACATTCTTGGATAGAGTTTTCCTGGATAAGAACTAGTTTCTGAGGCCCAGATTTTCAAAGGTACTTAAGGCCTAAAAATTTAGCGAGATGCCCTGTGTGATTCTCCCCCTCCCCCCACAAAGCACAGAGGTACCTAAGGCCTATTGAAATATCTGCGCCACTAGATGTCTAAATATCTTTGAAAATCTGGCCCTCAGAAACTAGTTCTTATCCAGGAAAGCTCTCCACAAATGTTTTCCCTCCATCCGTTCCCCACTCAAATCCAGTCATTCCACCATTGAATTGACTTGGATGCCAAACATGCAACTCACTAACTTTCCCTCCTGCATGAAAGTCAAATTTCCAAGGGCATTTTTAGGAGTAAATTCCTTTAACATGTTCCCTCCACTGCAAATGCTGACCCACTTGCAAAATTCTGCTGCTAAGTGCACAGACAAATATGTTGTGACTGATTTGGAATGCCCCAATTTCTTCCAGCCTTCAAAAGGGATTCATAAATAGCTCTTTAAAAAATAGGGTAGTTTGCAAATTGTCTTGATTTACAAATGTTATCTAAGGTTTCAGTCACTTAGGAATTTCTAAATAGATAAGATACCAAGGGTTTGTTGTATCTCCTGGCAATTATTAAGAAAATAAAATCAGTTAATATCTAACCCTGAATCCAAACTGTAATGTTAGGATGTAAACTCTTATTCAGACTCTGTTTGGAGAGCTGGAGTTCTGTGTCCTATGTATGGGTTTTCAGAATAATCTTGGGGGGAGAAAATCCTTTGATTAAAACACAGCTGCATGTGCGGATCAAAACACTTTATATGCTGCCCAGATTTTCATTATGTGTGACTCAGTCACCTAGATGTTCTCTTATGCAAGAAATTGAGCAAATAGGAGCCCATTCTGATGGAACAAATTTCCCCAGCTGTATGTGCATCGCATGTGAAGCTGCAGTAAACAAACACAAGTGTTCCACAAACATGGACTATTCTTGGCCGTGACAAGGAAAAGAATGGCTGATATTTGGAAAGGGGGTTGGATGACTCAGGGAGTTGAAAAATAAGTTAAGAAACTTTGACTTCCTTGGGGAGGGAGGATGGTCTAGTGCTTAGCCTAGCCTAGAGCCCTGAATTCAATTCTTTTCGACTGATTTCCTTTGGGACCTTGGGCAAGACACTTGGGGTAAAATTTTCAAATGTGCCTTAGGCTCAAATCTTCAAAAGTATTGAGGCTTCTAAACTCCCATTGAATTCAGTGGAAGTTAGGAACCTTCATACCTTTGAGGATCTGGAGCTCAGGTGCTTTTGAAACTGTTAACCCTTGAAGGCTGGGAGGTGCAAAGATATTATGTTACAGGTCACCAGAGAAGTGCCTATGATAGATAGGTAACTAGTTGGCCTGCAGAGATAGTTAGCTGGTTGGTCACCAGTTTGAAAGGAGTTAGCCTTAGTTCGGTTCCTCATGGACAGGTGTTCCCTGCTTATTGGCCTCCCTTTGTGGTCACAGACTGAAAGGAGGGAGAACATACACCCTTTGCCTCCAGAGTTGGTCTCTTCAAAACAGGCTTCACTATTCTGGAGGGGAATGAGGAATTGGTACTTGTAGGTCAGAATCCTGGGCTCAACCTGTTTGGGATAAAGAGGCACCATTGGTCTCCTGGAGCTGTCAGACCACCACTTTATTGTAAAGAGAAATTTAAAACCAAAGGGGCAGGGGGCCCTAAAACTAATCTGTGACATGATGAGCTCAATGACTGGAGGGCAGTTACAAATGATGAAAACCCTCGGCTGTCTATGAACTTCCCTAGTTGATTCTGTTCTATTTAAAAATTATTTTAGGATGAGCTGTACTGAGTATACGCACAGCCCTTCTGTATCATGCAGTTAGGTCTGGCATTTAAAATGTAATCGCGTTTTCCTCCCCATCCCATGCAAGATGTCAAATATTTTAGGTTAAGAAAAGGGGAAAAGAGGAAAAATAATTACACAGTAAATTAAACCAGGGCAACCCCCCTGCTTATTAAGACTTCAAGAGTTACACGTTGCTGTTTCTGGCTTCAGCTATCTTGAACGTGTACAAAGGGTAATTCTAAAAATAGGTCTTGTACAAATGATTAGGTCATACACTGCTTGGCAGAGACTTTTTTTTATTTAATTACAAACTAGACCCTGGATTGTTGGTGGAAAAATATAAATATGA
Source organism: Dermochelys coriacea (assembly GCF_009764565.3). Lineage (NCBI taxonomy): Eukaryota > Metazoa > Chordata > Testudines > Dermochelyidae > Dermochelys > Dermochelys coriacea. Next base: position 15,417,546 of record NC_050089.1, on the reverse strand, counting down.
CAATTCAAAGCCCAGCTACCCGTTTTGCAGCCCTATAAACTTTGCTCTCCTTAGCTGAGTCACTGTAGATACATTCCCTTTTGTGTTGGGGGATTTAGTCATGGAATGTGGGCAGGCTGGCCTCCGCTGTCATGGTCCTGAGTCACAACTCACAATGATACTCATAGTGTTTGCAGGCTTAGGGCCATAAGCCACTAATTAGCCTTATTGTCTTACAGTCCTCCCGGTATATATAACCTGGACAAAAGAGGAAGGAACGGAGAGAAGGCATCAAAATCTGCAAGCCCAAGAAATTATCATGCAAATATTAGTTTATCACATGCTTGTACCTTTTTTGATCCATTTGATCTGTGAAAGCTGACATTCCAAGGGCCAGGATAGTTCTAACCTCTTTGAATGTATTCTATTTCCATGTGTTTTTGATGCCTTATTAATACTGTTGCGCATGCAGCCCCTCCCCTCCTTCTGCAACATAGATGCAAAGAGCTGAGATTTATAAAAGTGACCTAGGCCCAGATCCCTAAAGGTATTTAGACACCCAGTTCCTATTGAAATCAATGGGAGCTAGGCACCTACATACTTTTGAAGATCTGGGGCTTAGTGTGTTTGGGTGTCTATTGTTTGGGGATCTGATTTGAGACACCTTAGTGGGCTTGACTTTTCAGAAAGCATTGAGCCTCCTCCCTTCTGAGAATCAGGGCCCTTTCAGTTCTGCCCAACTGAGCCCCCAAAATCATGAGTCACTTTTGAACATCTTCGTCATTGTGTTCCTAACTCCAAAGAGTCACAGGCCTTGATTCTGCAAACGCTCTTGCATCTGGATAATCGCATGGAGTCCCATTGGACTCCAGGCATGTGAAGTTACTTCTCATGTAAATGAGTGTGTCTTTCCCCCCACCAGAATTGGAGTGTAAGAGTCTGATTCTGCAAACACTTAAGCATGCACATAACTTTCTTCACATGTGTTGCCCTGTTTCTTTTGTGTGATTAATTTTTTTTTTCAGGACGGGTCCCTAACTTTAAAAGTGATGTGGTGAGTTAAAGTAAAAAGCCAAAGGGGGATGCAGGGAGGAAGGACAAGGGTTACTGTAATACAAGTTTGTGGCCAGTCCATTAGGGTACGAACACATCCATTCAATTTAAATATGCACCTTTCCCTGGAGCAATAGCGGAGAACTCCTCCATGATTATATTAGCTCAGTTAAAATTGTGTTGCTGTAACAATAGGTGCTACTTATTTTAATATGGATGGTAACTACAGATAATCTGCAGAAATGCAGGAAACCAACAGAAATGTGTGCGAACCGACCACCTCTTATCCTAGCCTGCAATTCTCCAAAAGCAGCTCTTCTTTTCCTGTTACTCTCTGGTATTATGAGCCAATCCCAATGCCACACAACTCCAGAATGCAGCTATGAGATGTCTGGGTCCAGTATCTGAACAGCTCAGATGGAAACTCAGACTAATCTGTGGATTTCATATGAAGTTTAACATAATGTAGATGCACATTTAGCAACCTTCTGGGGTCCCTGTAAAATTTCTATTTTCTTCCCAAAATAGTTTTGGGTTTGTTTGTTTTTTTTTTAAACAAAGTCTAACACATTTAATCATCTTTTCATAAGCTGTCAACTTGTTTTATATGTGAACTTGGAGCAGTGAATTATGCTCAAATCTCAGAGCAAACTTAGCACATGTGCAGTAAGAACTTTGCATAAATACCAACAATATGACAGCTGTGATGGTAAGAGTTCTAAGCCCTTAGTGACAAGTTTGCAGAATCAGGGCCTAGAACTATAAAGGTAAATTATGCAAAAAGACCTGGTCTGGTCATAGTTTTGTGATTTTTTAGACCATCATTATAAAATGATGCCAAAAGCCTTAGATTTTAGTATTTAGCTCAAAATAGCCTCTATTCCTTCCCTAAAGCTCAGCTGATAACATTTTAAACCACTATAAACCCCAATAGTCCCTCAGCAGCAACAAATGAACAGCTCTCCACGCTACATGAAAGCCTCCATGATTGTAAGGGACAAACCACTGGTCCTCCTTTAGAGAATTCCTGCTCCCACCCAGCCCCCTACCCTGCCTAGGTTTTAACTCGGCAGCATTCAAGGTTTTACAGTGAAACTGATTCAACTTTTTACTATCAGGGTCGCTTATCCCTATATTTAAAAAAAAGCAGCTTTACTAACTTCCTTTACTAACTAGCTTTACTAACTCATATAGCATCTTTCATCCCAAAGCATCCCAATTTTAAGTCTAAGAAACTGATATACAGGCATTTTTTCCCTCACCACTCAGATGTAGCCACCGCTGGAGTGGAAAGCACTAGCCAATTAACAGAGAATATAGGAGGTCTGTATAATACTGATGAAGGGTTGGAAGAAAAGAGACTGTATGTGACAGCGCATAGAATCGTTTTGGAGGCTGGCAAAGAAGTAGTTAATTCTGGCTAGTGGAAGGAACACAGCTGCCTGCCATGAGTGCAGGGATTTGCAAGGTAACAGGGCTGGGCTAGTGGGAGGGAATTAATTATTTCCACCTAGTCATATGAGAAGGATGGTGCTGTGGACTGAGTCTAACAAACAAGGTCAAGATACCTAGGAGAAGGTAGAAGTGTCAAGCTGGAGGTTGACTTGCTCTTTTGGGCACCTTGGCTAAAGTGAGCTATGTTCTAGATTTTTGCTTTGCCCTTTAGCAGAGTGTTTGCCCCTCAAGAAGAGGGTGATACTCCTTTGTAGTTTCTAGTTTGTAGTACTATAGAGTTTACCACTGTTAAAAACCAGCATTTCCATAACTCTCCACTGTGTGTGGTTATGAGTGCTGAACATCACTGGTTGGACACCCAGCTCTAGGCCCTTGCAACATCTAAAGGTTATCAGCTAAATGAGGGAAGTTGGGGATGGAAAAGATCTTCTGGGTCATCTAGTTAATTCACTAGCAAGTGCAGGACTATGCTGCCTGCTTCTGGAAATACATTCTCTCCTGCTTTTTACAGTTTAGTCTCAAGTATCTTGTGTGGTGGCTTTTCCACTCTTTAATTTGGGAGACTATTTCACAGTTTAATCTCCTCTTGGGCGGGGGGGGGGGGGGCTTTTTCCTAGTATTCAGTTTTACCTTTTTCCTCATTCCATCCTGATACACCTAGTTAGACTCCTTTTTGGAGCAACCTAAACAATCCCTTTGCCTTGCTAATGATATTTCTATCCTTCAGGAATAGGTGTAGTGTTATGATTGGCAGTTAGTTCAGGAACCTTCCCTTTATGTGTCCATAAAATACTTAATGCACTGCTGCTAAACAAATTGATGTCCCACACAACTTCAGTCACCATGTAGCTCAGAGAATAACTCTTTCTATTGCACTAGTAACATAAGAGAGAGTTTTGAAATGTTCCCTGGGTTACTACAAGTGGGTCTCTAGGAGGAAATTTTTTCTCAAGGCTACATTGCTGTGAAGATCTTCTAGTGAAATCCTGGAAGTTTTGTGAGTTTAATAGTAAAGGTTAATAATAATCACAACAGGCAGTACATCATTGCTTTTGTATCTGGTTGAGAGATTTACAACTTAAGCTCATGGCAGAAGAAGAAATTGCTTCAATCACTTGGAGTAATGGCATATGGAGAGCCACTTGGGCATGACTGCTATTTAACATGACAAACCCAGCCTGGCTTCATTTAATGTGCTGGTTCTTTTCTAATAAACATGTTACTTGATAAGGTGAGATTATGTTTTAAAAAATAAGTAAATTGCAGATGGTGGGGAGAGGGGTTGGCATGCAATGGATTTTTCAGGGGTGGGAAACAGTAGAAGGAAAAAAGGCAACGCTTGGAATGTAGGGGGTAACTCCTTTGCAGAGAGAGTCCCAAAACCTGAGGATAGCCCTTGCTGAGTTTTCTTCTTTCATGGGTAGGCAGCCTCAAAGCCTGATGACTAGGCTCTTAAATTGGTACCCATTGCTATAATATCCAGCATTTCTGTGATTGATAAAGACTTGGAGATTGAGATGATCTTTGCAGGGCCCATTGGTCTTACATATGGCTTATCCACAGGACTGCTGGAGTTTAGTTTAGCGCAGGAAAACTTTGCATGGAGCAGGTTGTGGGAGCTCTGCTGTTACAAAAACACTCAGCACATACTGGTGTGTGTCTCTGTTTGCTTCTATATGACACTACACAAGTAAAAAGCTGAACCTATTGGAATCTCACTTGCACTCCATTTTTCTATTGGTCTCGAGGCACCCAACTACCAGGTAGATGGTCTCTTTTGCTTATGGTGTCAGAACCTCCAAGTCTTGTATTTGACTTGATTTGGAGGAGGAAACAAAGTTTTATTTTATCTAAATCAAGAAGACAGGAGGTGGAAGGCAGGGGGAGGGTTGCTTGTAGCTGAATTTGCTCTTAACATTTCCTGTGCATAATGTATACGTGGTCTCACTGAAAGACAAGGGACTGACATTTAGAAGGTCACAAACAAGGGTTTTTGTTTTTTCATCTTCTTATTTCATACCTCTCAGAATTGCTCTGCCTTTCACTTCCTTTATGGTCACCGATAGTGTCTGAACACTGTGTGTGTGTGTGTGTGTGTGTGGAGAAGGATATACATTCTGAAGGAAGTAGAGGCAGACTTCCTAGTGGCATGAGTGTTTTCTGAGGAGGACTCTCCTGTTCCTGCTATTGTCAAGCAACAGATGTTCTTGACCAGGCTGTTACAACAAAGCTAATGTAACGGTAAATATTGGTTCAAATTTTTACTACGGTCCATGGCTTCAAGCAATAAGTGGCTTCTTTACATCATAAGTATACACCCAGAGACCAAAATATGTGCAGTGAAATACAGTAACCCTTACTGCGATGGTTCATGGTAGTGTGTGGGTGGGGAGCAAGGGGGGAATGGCTAGGGAAAGGGTTGTGGGTGGATGGACATTAGAAGAGTGAGTGTGGAGAGATGGGTAGAGATGACAGATGCAGATCTGAGGGAGTGCAAGGTTTGTATCAGGATTGGACTCTGCTGCTGAGCTCGCCAATTCCAAAGACCTCTTCAGATGTGGCAACCGTGGAAACTGAATTTCAGCTGAGTGGAGCCTGCAAGAGAATGCAATACACAGACCTGACATATTGTCTGTATTCCAGTAGGGCCTAGAGGCCCCACTAAAGATCAGGGCCCCATTTTGCTAGCTGCTGACACAGAAGCGGTAAGGGACAATCAGTGCCCCAAAGAGTTTGCAGTTTAGGTAGACAAGACAAAGGAAGGTGAAGCAACTTTTCTAATGCCAGTGGCACTGCCAAGGTCTCCTAACCAGAGCTGTGAAGAGAGATTGTTCTAGTTTTGGGGGTTTTTTGGGATGGGGGTGACACTTTGAAAATTGGTTTTGTTCCAATTTGGAATGAAAGCAAAAATGTGAGATTCTCTGTGAGGGGATGGCACCATGGACCCTGGGATTCCTAACCCCAAGGCTGTCCATCAGATAGTTCATCCACATGGCTTCTCAGCAGCCTGGCATGAAACCAGGCAGTGTTCCAATGGAACTTTGTCAAAATCAAATTGTCTCTGTGAAATGTTTTCATTTTGATACATTCTGTTGGGAAAATAAAATAGAATTTTCTGTCCTGCTCTCTGTTGATGCCTGTTATCTGCAAAAGACGGACAAAACTGAAACCTTCTTTGAGCAAAGAAATCGTCTTGAAGTGCATCCATGTAGGGGGTTCATGATGCAACAATGGGAAGAGGTGTGTGCCATGGGAGGTGATTTTGGACTATGAGTCTGCTTGGGAGTCCATGGGGGAAGAGAGTTTGTCAGGTTCCTAAAGGAAAGGTGTCCCCCACCATAGAACTCATCCACATATTTGGTACCTTTTATTGAGAGCCTCAGCAGAGAAACTTGGGACCGAATGGACCATGTAGTCAGAACTCCTTCTCACCCCTAGGTGAGAAGGCCCCTCCCAGGGAATATGCAGGCTAACTTCTTATTCGATTGTATGTTCTTGGTCAGGTACCATCTTGTGTGTTTATACAGTGCCTAGCACCATGGTGTCCTAGTCTGTGCCGAGGTTCCTTGGCTCTACTGTGCAATTCAAATGATGAAAATAAGAATGCACATGAGTAAAGTTATATAACTAGTCCTATTGCAGTTAAGGGGAACTAGTCAGGTGAGTGAAGTTTATGCACATGCTTGCAGGATCGGAGCTTTGGAGGAAGGACCATGTTTTAATTTGTATTTGTACAGCACAATGTGCAATAGGGGCTTGATTCTGACTGGGGATTCTGAGAGCCACTGTAATATAACTATTAAGGCACAGTTTGAAACTGCAGGAGTATTTAAGTGCACGGTTGCCTGAGCTATACCTATTCTGTGGATGAATGAGGACTTCAGTTTTAGGGTCATCCGGACAATATCTTTTGAAAAATAGCAATAGGAATGAAGTCTCTTAAAGTTAAAACAGCTCAATAGCTTTTACTTTATTTTTTTTTTTTTAAAGAAAAGTGAAATGCACCAGTTCCCAGAAAGGACTGGGGGGGGGGGTGTTAATCTTCAGTGTGCTGCCTGGAAATTTAGCCTTGGGAGTTCCATTATTGCTAATAGAACTCATGCAGCTTAATTTCATGCAAGCTACACTAAAAATGTACCCCTAGCTGTCTGCAAAATTTCAGTTCTGAAATCAAGCCTTTTAAAAGTTAGAGCAGGATAAACAAACACCTGAAACCCTCCCCCTCCCTCCACAGTATTTTCTTCTAGTTCACTGTTTATTCAAAAAACAAAAACACACAACAGCTCTGTGAATGTAAGCAATTTAAAAAGGGGAAATATGTATCCAGGCTGACAGCCTGCATGCCAAACTTCAGCTTGCTGCCAATTAAAATGGCAGGGTTATAACCCCTGAAAAAATGGGGTTTAGTTGATGCCTTATCTTTAACTATGCTACTGTGAATGCCACACTGTAATACTTATCTAATAACCGCTGTCCCCTTCATTATGGGGCCTCTGTTATTAGGCTGTTCTTGTTAAATGACTGCTATCATCTGGTCCCAAAGTACATTAAATCCCATTATAATTATAAACACACTTCCCTATAACATTCTCTTTAGATTACATTCACACAGCTTTGCCCCTCAGGGTATCTTTATACTGATACCATTCTTATTTGCTATTTTAGCGGACAATATTGGGTCCTACACTATTTGCAGCATCCAAAGGGAGAAGGGAAAATGTCTATAGCTTTCCCATTACAGATTAATATTTTGATGTCCCCTGGAAACCTCACTTACCTCATTTATTTCATTCACTCTCCCCTGTTATATAAGGAGAGCTGGCTTTTAAAAGGTGTTGAACTTTGGTACCAAAGCTCATGTTGGCCTTTATGAATTGCACCATTCCAGTAGCTTCACTCCAAAGAGTAGCTTTGTAAACAGGAAGTTCGGTGTAACACAGTCTGTCCATCTCTCACTACTTTTTTTAGAGGCTGCAGCAGTAAATCGTTGCCCCCAGACTTTCACTGCTATTCTTGTGTCACAAGAACCTGCCCTTCCTATAAACTGTGCTTGTTTGGGGTAGCGTCTTTATCGGGTCAAAATAACTATTATCAAGCCGATGTGTACCCAACGTTAAACTCTAACAGAAACAGTTTCCAGCCAAAATTTGGCACCAAGCCCATGGGTCTTTGTTACCTTCTCCATCTCTGGAATTCAGGTATCAATCTCCCTGTACCACTTGCTAGCAAGGGGCTGGGCTCTCAAAGCGCAGACTTGATTAAGCGAGGGAGATTTCTTGTGTAAGAAATATTGGGGATTGTTCTCGCTTCCTATTGTTTCACGTGGCCTTCTCTGGCTTGAGGAGTAATTGAAGATTAGGATCGGGGGTTAATTGTGTATTTCTCCGTTTGGGAAGATGGGGTCCTTCCTAGGGTGAGTCTGCTGCGAATTAAAGTAATTGTGAGGCAGGCTAGGACTGAATGACAGACAGCCTTATCGGTCGCCTCAATGCAGTTGTCACATTAGAAGTTCAACAAGTTTAAAATGTATCTTTTTTAACTTGTCTGTAGCGCAGTCAATTATATCCGCCTGCTTTCTAGGCAGCTTTTCCATGTAATGATTTCATTATTAACACGCTGGGGGGTTAACCCTTTCGCTGCTGCTCCCACCGCATCCCCAGCTTTCGCGGGTGTCGCTAAATGTGGAGGGGTGTGTGTGTGTGTGTGTGTGTGTGTGTGTCAGAGAGAGAAAACACAACCTCGAATCATGTGCATTAAAGTTGGTGCTACTCCGTGGCTTGTATGGGGTGAGCGCTGCGCGCTCATTAATTAAGGCGAGGATTAATTTAAACCCGGCTCCTTATGATTGTGTTATGGCTTCTTGGCTCACGCACTTAACGAGGCATCAGGAGCTGATTGGCAAAGGCCAGTCTTTTGATTTCCTCTTCTGGGCAGGGGCGAGGTGGAGAGGGACGCGAGAAGCAGGGAGTTAGGCTGTCAGGCGTGCGGGGGGCGAGGAGACGGTGTCCGGTATCTAACCTAGGAGCTGCGTTTGCGGCCAGGGATCACAATCCAGCAGCCACCAGGTGAAACGCCCAGTGGCAGGATTGAACGTGTGGAGGTGCGGGGCTCTTGTGTGTCCAAACAGCCCCTCCAGAGCCCGGCCTCCGAGACACGTTTCGTGCCATGCGCTGGGTCCCTCCCGCGCCTGGGCACCTCGTCCTAAAGCCATCCTGCCTGCCCCCGTCCACTTGTTCTGGGAGTGCACCGCTCCGCCGGGCGCCTGTCCACACGCTGCTCCGCGACCTCCCCCGAGGGCGCAGCAGGTGCCCGCTCAGAGCCCAGGGGGGCCGCCGGGGCTGCTCTAAAGCCGGCTTGGAGGCATTGGCTCCGGTTCGCTGATTCCCAAAGGCAGCCTCCTGCTCCTCCATGTTTGTTGTTGGCAGAGGCCAGCGACGCCAAGCGCTGTCCAGCAGCCCTCGGGATCAGCTCCCCCTTCCCTCCCCATCCCCTCCTGCCGGTCTCCAAAGCCAAGCACCATGAGCAGCCCCCCGCTCCCTTCCTCCCCATGCAACTTTTCGGTGACTTCTTTCGGGATGGGGCAGGAGCCGAGCCAAGGGCTCTGCCCTTCCCCTCCACCTGGCTGCCAGCATCTCCCGCTGGCTGGCACGCCTCTGCCCGGGACTTGGGTACCGATCTGCCTGGCGGAGCAAACCGAGAAGCGATCTCCGCAGCAGCGCTATAATAGACACCCGACGCCCCCCCCACCTACCCTGCTGTGCCCCCCTGCCCCGCTTGTACCTCCCCAGCTCTGGGCAGGGCAAGCTGACAGGAGACGCTTGGACCCCTTGTCCTTAACAAGGCTGGCTTGGGAGGGGCGGTTTAATGGACTGGCGCAGGAGCGATGCTCAGGGGAAGCGGTTCCCATCTGCGTTCTCTTAATCCGGAGCCCAATTCGGTTGGCACAGAGCTCTGGCTTGGTCCTTCCACACGGATCGCTCTGGTGCGACTCCCGAGGAAAGGGACCCGGAGCTTTCTGTGGCTTCCCACTCCGTGCCCGGTTTCCTTCGCCTTTCGCATCAGTGGGGGAACTGGGGCCCAGCCCAGCGTAACACAACGCTTCCCGTGAACCCTGCAAGGTGTAGTTAACGCACAGAATAGTGTAAACCCGGAGTGTCCTGTCTCCGCAATCCGCCTGGGAACAGTCTCCTCCATCCTTGGCAATCAACAGCTGCAGTGCACGATTCACAGACTAAATCGTAACACAGGGGTCCAGAGAGACCCGAAAATCGCTTCTTGCCCCCCTCCCTCCACCAAACCAGCACAGCTTAGCGAGGGGGTCGAGTTTGAATTGGGGGGCCTGTGGGATTTGGGGGGCAAGCGATAGTAACTGCTCCATCTCGTCCTTTCCGAAGTAGTTCCTCAAGCCTGAATAGGTTAACAACCCCCGCCCCAACCCGCGGTGTTGCAGAAATGGGGGGGGGGGGGTGGCGCCCGCTTCTGTTCCAACTCCAGGTCCCGAGAGAGAGCCCAGGCAGGTGGCAGTTTCCCTCGTGGGAGCAGCTTCTCTGGCAGACGCCCAGCATCAAACCTGGGCCCCTGACTAATTCGGGGGCATGCGGAGCTCCCCCAGGGTGGGGGTCCGGGAAGTCTTCTCCTCCAGGATCTCCCCAAGCCCCCCCCGGCGGGGTGCAGGCTCCCAGCAGCGAGGGGGTCAGGCGCAGACGGGTTTGGCTCCGCAGGGCGTGCCGGGGTCGGGGTGCTGCGGGGGGCAGACGCTGGCTGGAAGGCGCAGCGCCTATGGGTGGGGGGAGCCGGGTGTGGGCACGAGCCCCGTGCCAGCAGTAAAGATGGTGCCCGGGCCGGGCTTCGCGGGGGTGGGAGCGGCCCTGAGGCGGGGCGCAAGCCGGCACGTCAGTCAGCGCGGTGTTGATTTGCTAACCTCAAAGCAGAGAGGAGTTGGAGAGGATGAGAGCGGGTACTGCGAACTGCCGGATCATGCTTCGGCGGCTTCAGTAGCAAGCAACAGTTCCGAGGCCAAGCCCGCCCGGCTGCCGGGAGCCTCCTGCCATGCACTAGACAGTGAGTGCCCGGGGCGGGGGCTGCAGGAACTTGCTCGGCTTGCTTTAGAGGAGGGGAGTTCCGGGCTTTGCTCCTGAAGGGATGCGCGGGGAGAGAGATGCAAGGGGATTAAAGGGTCTTGCCTGTCATTTCTGCCCCTAGCCGGCTGTCCCCGGGGGAAATGGGGGGTAAACTGGACACGGGGGTGCTTGCAATGGAAGAGGGAGGACTGGGGACGCTTTGGGTTCCGGTGTGTGTGTGGCAGGAAGATGAGAGGCAATTGTTGTGATGTTCTGGCTAATGTGTATTCTCAAGGGCTCGCAGGAGAAAAATGTGACTTCCCCTCCTTATTTATTTGTTGCGTGGGGAGGTGGAGCCCTGTGATGGTTTCAGAGCGAGAAGGCTCGGGTCTGGGCTGGGGAGGGTTAACGGGCGGGTTGGGGAAGCGATTTTCCTCTTTCTTTCTTTTTTTTTTTGGTTAGTTTTGCAAATAGCGTCTCGGGAAGGTTGGGGTTGTGCCGGCACCCTCGCTTTTCTGTCGCTTCAGCCTTGTTTGCTTGATGCATTTTAAGATGCAAAAAGATGCATTCTATTTTTGTAAATGTTTGGTGCCCAGTGTTGTAATCAAAACGCTTTGGTGCGGTCTTAAAAAATAACAATCTCCCCCGGCTGGGTTCAGTCCAGCCTTTGCACCTGATGACTATTTGATGCCTTGTAAATGCAGCGCGGTCTGTCTTTTAATGGTCCAGCTCAAAACTTCCTTCGCCGGGTGCAAATGTCGAGCCCTGGCGATCGCTGGACACGTTGGGAGCGAGCCGGATAACCGGCCAAGGCAGAATTTTACATCCCACAATCGAGCTCGCTTCCCTCCCCGGCCCTACGTGACAGTGCCATGGACAGGGCCGTCCATGCTGGTATTGCTACATGGAATTCAGGCTGATCTGCATTTGATCTTGATTCTATATGGCCAAGTGCCGTGTAGCTGAGACAAATACCCCCCGCCCCAGAGGAGAGTCGTGTGACTATGAAAGTAGCTTTTGCGCGAATTACAATATTTTGCATCCCCTCTTCCAATGTTCCCCTTTCTTCCTCCGCGCTTCTCCCTCCTTCCCTGGGGTTTAACCATTCAGCGCAGGCGGTGGGTTCGGGGTGAGGGCGGGTCTCAGCCGTTCAAACGCTGTTGGGTTATTTTTCTTTCTTTCTTTGATTTCGGTGGTTGAAGTTTGTTGAAAGCGACCGAGCGGGGGGGCGCGGGGGACTGCTGGTTATCTTGCGCGATAGAAGCCGTGATTTTCATTGGCTCCAAAGTGCGGAGCTGGGCTCCCTCCTCTGCGCAATAACTAAAACAGAGGCTGCTGGTTTCCCCGTGATTTGTGTTGGTGGATGTGTGGGTCCCGGAGGGGTAGGTGCTATATTGGGGTGCTGGCGGTGGGGTGCTGGGGCGGGGAAGGACGAACCCACGCTGCTGAAACTTGGTCTAACAAGCCCCAATCCGGAGCTGATAGAGGACTTTAATAGTTCACTCATTAACCTTTCCAACTCGCCCCTGGCAGCTTTGTTCTCGGGCGAGGTGCCTTTCCCCAGGGCTAAGGGATCGGCTCTGATGCTGAAGCCCCGGCTTTAGTGCCCGGTTGGGGGCGAAGCTCCGCCGCTTTTCCCGGGCCTTTCCCATTCCTTCCCCGATCCAGCATGTTACTGCCCGCGGCAAGGTGCGAGGGGGCAGCGGGGCCCCCCCGGGTCGGAGCCCCTTTCCCCTCGGGCTGCCGAGGAGCAGGAGCCCCCGAGGCTGGGCTTGGGGGCGGCGTGGGGTGTGGAATCACGGGCGGGAGCCGGGGCTTGGAGTCCCCCTTTGGAGGATTTGGGGGTCTCGCCCGAAGGCTGAGTCTGGCGGTGTCTCCGGGGTTGGGGGGTCAGTCCCGGAGGAGGGTGTGTCTCCAGGAGGGGGCCGATCGGAGGGGTGTCTCGGGACAAAGGCGGCGGGCTGGGGCAGCGGAGCGGGCCGCCCTGGCCCGGGGTCCTGGGGCGGAGCGGGGTGTCCGCCCGGCGGGACCCCTCTTGCTTCACGCCCTCTAGGGCGCTGGCGCAGGGCTCCGGCTGCCGCTCCGTTCTGGGGGGCCGGGCACCAAGCGTGCGTGGGGAGGGGGCGAGCCGGTAGGGGGGGAGAGGAAACGACTTCCCAGGGCACAGATCTGCCCCCCCTTCCCCTGGGGTACGCGGGGGCTGGGGGCCTGAGGGGCACAGATTCTCCCCTCCCCAGGGGGTAGCGGGGTGGCCCCTTGGGTGGAGGGCGTGTGAGTGTATTTAGGGGAGAGGCCCCCCTGGGTACCAGGTATGGGTAGGAGGGCTCTGTGTTGGGGGCGGGGGTTGGTGTGTCTGACAGGCGGTGGGGGTGGTAACAGCCAAAACGAGGTTTGCAGATTTAAGGAGGGTGGCTGCGATTTCTTTGGGGTGCCGGGGGAGAAGCCTGGACACCTCCCCGCCTTCAGCTTCCAACAACAAGAGGTCCCCCCCATTCTCCCCAGGTTTCATTGTCTCCGTGTCACAAAGGTGCCTGGAGGGTGACTCCGTTTATCAACCAGGCGAGCTGGGCTGTGCAAGGCCAAGGAGGGCTGCAGCTTGGAACCCAGCAACCCTCCCCATGTCCCCTCGTGCCTTTCAGCCCTTGTAAAGGGAAGTTGGTTTATGATGTTTTTGGAGCTTTTACTGCCACAGTTTCCAGGCTGCAAAACTTGGTTGTAGAAACTTTGTATGCAACTTGCTGCCAGAATCCTAAACTAAAAGTTCTTTCCTCCTTTATTTCCCCCTTCCTTTATTTTGTTTTCACAGACAACGGGCACCCAAAGCTAGTCCCGGATTGAGCAAAGAAAGACACCCTAATGACTAAATCTCAGGCGCACTATGGATTTGACTAAAATGGGTCTGATACAGCTCCAGAACCCCAGCCACCCCACGGGGCTCCTGCACAAAGCCAACCAAATGCGCCTTGCAGGGACTCTGTGCGACGTGGTAATCATGGTGGACAATCAGGAGTTCCATGCTCACAGGACAGTGTTGGCTTGCACTAGTAAAATGTTTGAAATCCTGTTCCACCGCAACAGTCAGCATTATACCCTGGACTTTCTTTCACCAAAGACTTTTCAGCAGATACTGGAATACGCTTACACGGCCACCCTCCAGGCCAAAGTTGAAGACTTGGATGATCTTCTTTACGCAGCCGAGATCCTAGAAATAGAATATCTGGAAGAACAGTGTCTGAAGATCTTGGAGACCATTCAGGCTTCCGATGAGAATGATACAGAAGTCAACATGACGGATGGTGGCACTGAAGAGGAGGAGGATAGGAAATCTAGGTACATCAAAAACCTATTTATCTCCAAGCATTCCAGTGAAGAGAGTAGTTATGCCAGCATGGCCAGTCAGAGTTTAACGGGGGCAATGGTGGAGCAGAGCCCGTCTGTCTCCACTTCATTTGGACTCTCTGCGATGAGCCCCACAAAGGCTGCTGTGGATAGTTTGATGACCATTGGGCAGTCATTATTGCAAGGAGCTCTGCAGCAGAATGCCTCCGAGGACTTGCACTCCACAAGCAGCCATCACCACAGCCTCTCCGAAGTAAAAACAGAAGTGATGCAAGTGGAGGAGGCTTCTAGCCATGAAAGCCCAAGGACGGCCGAGTCCAGCACTTCTGGAGGGGACAAGTCTGATGACAAAAGCAAGGAAGGCCCCGGTACTCCCACGCGTAGCAGTGTTATCACAAGTGCCCGTGAACTTCATTATGCCCGGGATGAGAATGCAGAGCAGCCCCTCGAGTTGGGCCAAGGAGTGCCAGTCGGACCAGAGCACTCGATTTCTCAAAGTGAGAAACACCTGAGTATATATTCAGTGCTACCAAATCACAAAACTGACTCGATGCTCAGCATGCCATCCTCCATGACGCCGGCTCTTCACATGCAGCCAGCTCTTGCAGTGTCCATGGACTTCAGCGCTTATGGGGGGCTTCTGCCTCAAGGCTTTATTCAAAGGGAGCTGTTCAGTAAGCTGGGTGAATTGGCAGCTGGCATGAAAACTGAAAACCGAGCCATTAGTGAACAGTGCAGTGTTTGTGGAGCAGAACTGCCAGACAACGAGACTGTGGAACAACACAAGTAAGTCCTCTGCACTTGTTTAGTCTTGATATGGCAGCAAGTCTCTCCTGACATTTGATGGTTCGTGTCACTATCAGCTTGTTTTGTATTTTTTGTTTTTTCTTCAATTGAATTTAGTGCTGGCTGGTTTGACCCCAGTAGAGGAAAATGAATTCCATTGGCAGGTAATTCACCCCTGTGCATAGGGCTTGCGTGAAGAACTGTGCATCACTCTTCAGTTCCTGCTTAAGACATCAAAAAGTGGGACCTTAGTGGTGCATAGGCCTTTTGCTGGCCCTTTGCACATGTGTGAATTTACTGCATTCTTAACAGGGTAAAGCATTAACAAGCTGCAAACTAAATAAGGGAACGCTGGGGGAGAGGATTGTGATGTGGCCCCTTGTCTGTTGAGAACCACTCTGAGCCTCACCAACTTACTTAACCAAGACAATGAGTTACGGTCACTACCTGGCCAGATTTGAGCCCACAACCCAGATATGAAAGATTCTGTATCTTATTACCAGTTCCATAAGATGGGCACTTCCTTCCTTGGGTTGAAAAGAGGCCTGGCACTCAACTCAGACAATAGTCTGTCCTTTTCTTGCCCCATGTCCTAACATGCATTCAGATGCCAGGGCTATGCATGTGCTGTAATTATTATTATTTTTTTTATAACATTGGCGTGAGGCATGTTGGATTCTCACATTCTGCTCTAGAGACTTTGGGATTTTTTTCTCTGCCTTCTGGATTGATGTAGAGTGTAAAATTAACAATCTCATGATGCCACTCACCCATTAAGTAACTGCATATAAAATACTTACCTTCTTGCCTCTCAAACGAGTGTCAGATGATGACTTTGGTGACATAGTGAGTCAGAGTTTGAAACTAGAGAATGTCCAGAGTAACTACACCGTCAGTGCCAAGTATCGGAGGGGTCGCCGTGTTAGTCTGTATCCACAAAACCAACGAGGAGTCCGGTGGCACCTTAAAGCCCAACAGATTTATTTAGGCATAAGATTTCGTGGGTATCTGAAGAAGTGGGATTTTTACCCCCAAAAGCTTATGCTTAAATAAATCTGTTAGTCTTTAAGGTGCCACCGGACTCCTCATTGGTTTTTTACACTGTCAGTGGCGTTTCTCTAGGTTTATGCATACTGTGAAAGAGATCAGAATCTAGCCTTTTGTGGGTCTCTTGGAGCCAATCATGCAGGCTGATCCGCACAGATGGACCTCTGTGCTTGCACAGAGCCCTAGTGGTTGGTAGGGCTCGTTGTGGTCTGCCGGTGAGCATCAGCTTGTGGGGTCAGGGCTCAGATTTTCCTGTCCTAACCTGTAAGAGCAGGAACTCTAACTTGTTCCTGCATTTGGATGTGCTAATATCACAGGGTAGGAACTGACTGAACTGCCTAGCGAAGGGCTGCTCAATCCTCATGCAGACATTTGTACTGATTCTACCGACGTGTCAGCATTTCATGGTGTGTGTGTGTGTGTATAAGCCATGTTGCAGCCCCTCTGTTCCGTGGGGGTGACAAAAGTACATGCAATCCATTCTCCTGTTCGTAGAATTCAAATCATGAATGACGGTAGAATTCCTAGGAGTCTCTCTGAAGTATTCAGACTGAGCATCTTTCAGTATTTGAACTGACCAACAAGTTTAATTAGTCTTAATGTACATAATATATACACGAGGCTCTGGCTGTTTGTCTTGTTGTGCCATCCATAAATGATCAAGGATTATCTGTAGCTCACGAAGGGCTTTGGAACATCAATTGCCTGTTCAACTTGTTACATTTTGAGTACAGCCTGGTAGCCTTAACTTAGGGATTTTCACCCTCACCTGGGTTTGTCAGACTCTTCAGATGGCATCTTAGTGTAGTTTATGACTCTGTGTATGTGTGTGCATTGTGATGCCAGCTCTATTTAAACAAATAGGTGATAGCAGCATGCTAGCAATCCCCATTGGCAAAACAGATTTCTTTTTTGTTTACTCTGATGATATGTAAACAGCAACTTCCTGCATTGTCATTCTAGAACATGGATATAATCCACTGGAGTTTGTGTAATTTTTTTTTTTTAAATAGATACATTGGGCCAGGGCATGAGCTGATGTAAATTAGATCTAGAGCTATACTGACTTACACCAGTTGAGGACCTGGGCTGATGTACTTACTATGAAGCGATGCAGGCTAAATGTCATTGAAAAGCAGCTGCAGTGCATGGCTGGAGAGAATTTGAACATGGCTATCTGCCATGTTCTTAAATGTCTTCCTTTCTCCTTTCTAAAGTACAAAGAATAACAATTGATGCTCCTGCACGTACCACAGAAACTATTTTAGAAACTCTCCGAGAGGTCAGCTTGGCAGAGATTAAATTGAGAACTTCAATGCTGAATCTGCTCTAGAGTTCCCATTGCTGATCAATAATCTTCCACCGTTGCTGAGTCTCATTGTAAGGTTAGACCCTTCCTAATTCACACCCATGATTAGGAGACTCATTGTGAATGACTAAATATTTTGAATGAGAGGACAAACATTTTAAACCAGGTTTCTGCATCATGATATGTACTTTAAATGGTTTGACACTTGTAATGCACTTCAATATCTTTTGTACTGTAATAAGGTCATAGTTCTGACCTATTCACAATTTTTGCACTAGTTTAACTAAGTGTAGTTTTTAAAAAGATTGAGTTTAAGCAATACCAAACCCTGCGTGGACACTCTTAACTTGATTCAAACCTGGTTTGTGTGTGTTTAGCTTGTCAGTAAGTTTACCAATACAAGCTAAATCCATGTAAGCCAATTTTTAAACTCATAAGAATGACCATACTGGGTCAGACCCAATGGTCCATCTAGCCCAGTACTTTGTCTTCCAACAGTGGCCAGTGTGTCAGATGGTTCAGTGGGAATGAACAGAACCAGGCAATTGAGGGATCCATCCTCTGTCTTCCAGTCTTTTTAGCTTCTGGCAATTGGAGTCTTAGGGACACCCAGAACTCGGGGTTGCATCCCTGACCATCTTGGCTAATAGCTGTTGATGGGCCTGTGCTCCATGAATTTATCAAATTGTTTTTTGAACCCAGTTACGATTTCGGCCTTCACATCGTCCCCGGCAACAAGTGCCACAGGCTGCCTGCGGTTGTATAAAGAAAGACTTCCCTTTGTTTGTTTTTTTTTAAAATGTGCAGCCTATTAATTTCATTGGGTGATGCCTAGTTCTTGTTATGTGAAGGGGCTGTATCACTTCCCTCTTCACTTTCTCCACACCATTAATCATTTTATAGACCTCCATCATATCCCCCTTCAGTCGTTTCTTTTCTAGGATGACCAGTCTGAGCCTTCATAAGACTGTTTAGAGGGTTGGAGCCTGGGTTAAAAAACCATCCCTTTAAATTGGTGCTTCCCTTTTATAGAGAACACCTTAATGATGTGAGTATTTACTACAAACCTTTGCTGTTACGTTTTTCTACAAAATGGGGAGAATATGCTATTTTAAATATGTATTACTGAAGTCGTACTGTATTTATGAAGCTATGAGCAGTGTTTATGCTAGGAATATTGAGACCTGTAATGCTCCACTGAGGCCGTTCTATCCGAGCTAGCAATAGTAGAAGTTACAGCACAGACAGGGCTCAAGTGTCTCTTACCCCTATTTTGTCTAACTCTAGAGTAGGTTTAGATGGAATGCATGAGTCATGGTTACTCTATTACTGACTGGAGCTGCCCCAGTGGAAAATTACAGGCCCCAGCTTTTTTTAGGGCCTGGTAAGACTCCCATGGAGATTGGTGGGCTTTGGATCAGGCCTGGAGTGGAGGTGTGAAGAATTTGTCTGAATAAACTACATTAACGTGCCATTGATGTCTCTGTCCAAACTCTTGATTGTGCACTATCCTATCGATCAGTTGACTTGAGTTGCTTGAAGCTATCTGCTTCAGAGAGAGCAGAGGCTTGGCCATGCTGAAGTTGCTGTGATATGGCTGTTTAGTCACCAAGCTGATTAGCAGCAGTTGTGGGTTTATTTTTTTTTTTTATGTTTTAAACTTGAAGTGATCTTTGTGAGGTGCCAGCAGGTTCATTTTTAGCCCAGATGTAAGCTACAACTAAATGTCAATGGCTTCTTTTGTTTCTTCCCATCCATTCTGCAGATTGGGTATACAAAGCCTCAGCTTAAACATAGAGGGATCTTCTGCACTGACTTGGTTAGTGAATATTTCCATTTGCCCATGCTGTGTTTGTGAACCAAGACTGATGGTCTTTAAGGCGGTCAGGGAAGCAATTGAATATGCAAGGCTGGGAAAATTACATTTGGAAACAGTAACTTATGTGTGGGTAGAGCTATTTATTTATTTTTGAAGGCTGCAGATGCCTGCAGTAGAACATAGTTTGTGTCGAAACCACAGTAGAAGTGCCATTGGTTTACCATAGTATTATCAAGAGCATATTAAGGAACCAATAGGTCCCCACAATCTGTAGTGTTCAGCTGAAATAGCTTTATTTTTTTTCCCTCTCAGTTGTGTTTCCTACCATTTTTATTAGTATAAGGATGTGCAAGTGGATAATGTGGGCAATAAATATAATTCCTTTTGGCTAGTCACTATGTGTTTGTACTATGATAGTATCTCAAGGCCCCTAGATCCAAACATCTAATAAGAGATGGTCCCAATGCTGAAGAGCTTACAGTCTAAACATATCAGAGAGAGGGTGGGAGAAAGGAAATATTGTTAGTTCCATTTTTACCCAAGGGAAACCGAGGCACTGAAGTTGTGACTTGTCTCAGGTTATGCAGAGAGTCCAACATACTTTGGGACCCAGGAGATCTGGATTAAATTCCTATCTAGTGGCTTAGTGACTCAACCTTCTTTCCTTTCTTGACGGAGTTGTCATCTGATGATGCCATTTTGTAATACAATGTATTAATAAAGAACAGTTAATTATGACCTTTTGGAAGCAGAATCATCACAATGATCTGTTCAAGGTTTGGAGTCCCAGCTGAATTTTTGTCCAGAACATCTAAACTGTTTTAAAATCCATATTTTCTTTACTGAGCTTATGATTCTGACTAATTGTGTATTGAGTTTGCACCTTTGTTCTTTTTTTTTTTTTTTTTTAAATAAAAGATTTCGTTCTAGGTCCAGTGAAGTTCAACTTAATCTAATGTTGGTATTGATTGCAGCTTCTAATTGAAGGGAAAAAAGCTATATTTCAACAACCTTTTTGTATTTTAAAAACCACTCATGAACTTTGAAAATCGCTCTTATACTAAATTGAATGAATATAAGCAAAAGCTTCTCAAAGGGGAGATCCACAATCTGTGCAATAATTTCTGCAAGGGAAATGGTGCATAACTCATCAACTTACTCAGTTTGTTTCTATCATGAAGTCAAAATATTTAAACTTGCTGATACTTATGGTGGTTTTTAATTTTATTTAAAATTGGATTTCTTTAAACAGTGGAACAAACTACAGGTGCAGGATAAGATCCACAAACTTAATTACTTGTAAGGTATTCTCTTCCACCAGTCGTATGTTGTTGGTGGATTGTATGCTTTTCAGTCAGGGACTGTTTCTCTCTCTGTTCCCAATTTTGCAAACACTTAAGCACGTGCTTAACTCTTATACCCATCAGTAGTTGCATTGGTTTCAGTGGGACTACTCTGGCATAAGTATTTAGAGGGTCAGGGCTTATTTATTCGGTGCCCGAAGAAACAGCGCCTTGATCCTGATTGGGATCTTGAGAGTTACTTTAATATACAGTTTGGCTGTATTTTATGCACAGCATTGTGTAACATGGAGATCCTTGGATGAAAGGCCGTTCTCTTTAACAAGCAAGGATAGAATGGCTATCTATGCTATCTTTTACACCAACTATATAAATTAATGGTTCCATGATTGAGGCAGAGTTGCTTAGTGGTTGGAACAGACTGCTGCAGAGTCTGGATTCATGAGTTCTATTCCCAGCGTAAGATGCTTAAGACCAAATTTTCAAAATTGTTTACTGGCTTTGGATACCTGACTTGAGACACTTAAAGCCTGATGCCCCTTCAAACCATTTACTGAATAGCAACTGCTGTTTAATGACAGTGGTACCATGAGTGAAAGCTGGGAATGTGCCAGGGCAATTGACTGGTCACCTCATCCTCACCTGTGATCTATGTCCAGTTGTAATGTAGAATCCCAAGTCCATTCTGGCATCCCAGAATATGGTGCAGGAGATGTAGCTACAGCGCACGACCTATTTCTTTTTATATGCATGTTCCCTTTGCCAAAGCACATTTTGGGGTGCAGTTTCTATCGATACTGTGAATTTTGTGGGACTTCCTTTGGAGTGAAGTGACCTTAGTGTACATTTTAGAGAAGCTTTGGGATAGCTCATATATAAATAGCCCGTGAATCTGTATTTCTAACCACATGTTGCAGCCCAACATACTTTCTGTAGCACTCATGGTGGGGATAGACTCACCCCAATGTGTTTAATGATGAAATTGTTAGATTGGAAGCTCTTTGTGGCAGCGACTGTCTGTTCTGTGTTTGTACAGCACCCAGCACCATGGGACGCTGGTCCATGACAGGGGTTCCTGTGTGCCACCACAGTACAATAATTACGAATACTCTAAAATGCTTTTGTAAGGGAGGAAACCACAATGCTGGCTAAGAATACATGCAATTTTTAATGCCTGGCAATTTTAATGCCACTAAACTTGTTGATTTTTTTTCTTAATATGGAGCTGTGACAGTAAGACTGTAGTGTATCTTAAGCAGCTGGCTAGGGAAGTATAGCTGCTTTTTGGCTCTTTCTTTGCCAGGCTCACCTCCATTTATCTTTTGAGTGGATTAGCTGACTATTGTAATATTAATGCCATTAGACCCACTGGCACCGTGCAACATGTCACAGCGAGAAACAGATGCAGTATACCATTAAAGTAATAAATGTGATAAATCAGATCCCAAGTGCTTTGTGAGATGTTATTAGTGTTAATTTTGGTAGCCTGATACAGTAGTTGTGGGTTTTTTTTGTTTGTGTAATTTTTTTATTTTAAGCAGTCAGCAATACGTGTTTGGTAAAACTTTGCTGCAATCTGAATCAAAACAATTCCCCTTCCTCCCCCCCGCCAAAAAAAACCTCCCAAACTCGGACACTGATTATTTCCAGAATTTGAAGGACAACTTAGCAGGCTCTTGTTCCTTGCTGATGGACCTTATTAGTGGCACCTGGCATCATAACATGTTAATAGAAACCAGCATTCTCCTACTGCGTGGTCACTGACAAGTAGCTCTGTCAGTTTGAGCTTGCCATGCGAGGAAGTTCTTATTAGCTTTATGGGTAAGAGAACTTGCCCTGTTCAGGAAATGAATGTTGCAGTTAAGGTCCACAGCTCTGACCCTGATCATGTAACCTGTGAGGGCCAGCGGAGACCCTGCTCAGGATGCTTGGGATTTCAGGCTTTCTCTGGTTCTTGTCATATGTAAAGAGGGAATACATTGTGGTATGTTGCAGCCTTGAACTTTTGATTTATTCAGTGGGGGGGGACTTAACCATTTCCATACAGAGAACATAGCGTGAAGAGGGAAGAGTTCTTTTTAAGTGTACTATTTTGTTCAATCAATCAGGCATCGCTCTCTGCTTTCTTTAGTGGTGTGGGGGATGGATACCTCTTGAAAGCAGAAATCTAAAATTCATCTTGCCAGGAACAGCAATATTTCCCCTATTCCTGGTAGGAGTTTTTTGTAGTTTCCCAGAGAAATCCCATTGTTCTTTCCTTGTGAAATTTTCAAATCCTTTTGTAGTTTAAGATACAGATATGCTTTTGGGGGAGAATATAACCTATGTAATGCTGCCAGAAAAGTAGTGAATTTTTTCTGAACAAAAGGTTCTTAGAGACTAATTATTGTAACAGTGCTATTTAGAGACTAAAGTGTCTCGGTAGAGTAAATACAATATTTTGATTGGGAAAATAATTTTTGGTGGGTTTCTTTTTTTTGCTATGCTCTTACTAATTTTTTTTTACCTTGTTTAAGCCAAAGTCTGAGGGTACAACAAAGATGACTCCACATTAATGGATGAGTACAGTGATGAGGATGTTATAAGTGCTTAGACAGCTCTTTCACCTTTCCAAAATTGTTTGCTAGCTTGCTCGCTCGCTCATGATCCCTGTCAGCTGCTCCATCTGGGCAATCCCTGTGTCTTTGCAGAGCTCTGCTGACTTCAGAACTGGAGCTTTGAGTTTTAAACCAAATATCATTCAGTTAGGAAGGGGTTTTGTTTTCCAAAGTGCTCTTGTTTCATTGCCTTTAGGAAAGGTCAGTAAGATTTCCTGCTTATTTATAGCTCTTAACTTGAACAGTAAACTAATATTTGGTTAGAGAAAACTCATTGATTGTATGGAAAAACGGGCTGCAGAAATTGTGTGGTATTTCATGGGTGATATTAACATAAATGTGTTTTTCCTCCTTGCTTGGAAATGTGGCAGAATGCCCTACAATAACTTTGGCAACCTTAAACTTTTGACCAAGTATATCAGCAACCTTATCTGCGTGTGTTTGATACAGACTCAATTGGTTACACTGTTCACTCTGTGTGTGTGTGTGTGTGTGTGTGTGTATATAATGTGTTCCTTGTATATAGTAAAGTGATCTGCATTTTTCCTTTTAGTTCATAATTAGCAACAATTTTATTCCCCCCCCCCACCTCTTGACAGCTTCAAGAGAGACTTTAAATGAGTAATTACTAAATATTTCCCGGCAGCCAAACACGGGGCCATGGCATCTCCTGTTGCAAAAGTGAAAAATATTTCTGTTTTGCAGTTAATTTTAGTGGCAGGCAGATCATGTTAACTGGATGTAATTGCTTCCAGATATGGCAGAGGGTTTTGTGTGTTAGGATGAAGGGTCTGGTAAGTGCTCACTTCCTGTGTAAATTAGCCTATTCCATTCATTCTTTCATTCTGGGTAGTCCTGGATTGTGTCATTCTTCTTACAATTTTTTCTCCTGGTCTGGTGTTAGGCAGCTAAGTGCTTTATGGTAGGTTTAATTCTTCGTTTGGCATTGGTCACTCCCTCACCTTAGCATGCAAGTCACCGTCAAAAGATCTAAGGTTGGCTTTGAATGCCTGTTCCAACTCTTCCAACATTTGTCTTTCTCTACTAATAAAGCACAAAAGACCCTACTAGCGTGTATGCACATTGATTATAAGATTGAACAACTTGTTTTGCAGTCATCACTGCAATAGTTTGAAGCTGTGTAGGGTCATTTAAAAAAAAAAAAAAAAACCTTATCAGACAAACTTACATTTTTGAAGCAATGCAAATGTGGCTGCTGTGCAGGAGAAATAAAGCTAGAAATTAGAATGCTGGGACTAGGGAGAGCTAGAGTATATTATCTGAAACTTTCCCTCACTAACCTGTTCTCCAGGGCCTTGTGGGCACTTTTTTTTTTTTTTTTTTTTTAAATATTAAAAGCTTTAAAACTCTTTCCAGGTAGGTACAGCATAGTTGAAATAAACCACATAGCCGAGTAATAAGGAACTTGCACACGAGTGCTGACAAAACATTGCAATTTTATTTTAGCAAAAAACTACTGTTTTTGTTACTGACTTTTAATAAATACTGACAAAATTGTTGACTGTGCATGGTATTTTTTTTATAGTTGACTAAAAAGTTTCTGTTTTACAGAAAAAACTTCCAACCTAGGCCTTTTAACTACGGCAATAATTTAGGATCCAGCGATTCCTTTTTAACTGTCTGAGTTTAGTTAGATGATTAAATACAAAACAAAGATTTGTTTTATTGTCAGAAGTCTTTGCTTTTATTTATGAAAAAGTTAACCATTGTAAAATAATAAACTCAAGTAAAAGTCAGACAACAAGTAAAATAGTTGTAAAACTAACTGAAACAACATATACAAAGAGGGGTGTGTGTGTGTGTATATGCGTGTGCACGCGCACACGCACAGAGACAAAGTATGTTAGCATGGGTAAAAATACAAATGATCACCACAGGTATAGAATACTTCTATGCAAATGTTTGATACTTTTTAACTTCTACATTTACCTTCATATATGAAACAGTTTCAGTTCAATAGTGGAGTCTGTTCTTTTATGCTAAGAATAATTATGGAACATTCAAAATCTTTATCCAGACTGGACAGTAGTTATCTCTTAGGGCATTTCTAAGGTACCCATTATCATGGTATCTGAGTACTGGCTAGGAATCAAACAGTATGGGCTTCAATAGAACTATTTATGTGAGCAAGGGTTGTAGACTCAAGCTCACTGTCTTGTTTTTTGGGTCCAACCTTTTGTATTGTGGATGGAGTGTGGTGTAATCTATGTAATTTTCGCTGTCATGTTAACTAACTTTTTTTTTTAAGTTATTCAACCATAATTTATGTCCCAATATTTTAGTTCAGTTTTTATTGCCCCTTTTAATGTAGTTGGGTTTTGGCACATTTGTTTAACCAATGTGTGTGAAATGAACACTTCTGAAAAATATTTCTGTTTAAAACAAGTGATAAAATGCAAATTTGGCCTAAATATAACTATTGAGGGTAAATATAAGATGCATTGCATTCATACCTATGTTAGCATAGAAGATTTGCTGTTTATCTGTGTATATCAGTTCAACTGATAACCCTGTGGTCTGTTTATCAAGTAATCTGTTCCTCGTATATAGCTAAACACCAGTTTCTCCAATATACAAAGATAAACTGCTGGGGAAGAGGCGGAGGTAGGCGGGGAGGATAAGCTATTTAAGATTGATACAAAGATGTACAAAGCACCTGATGGCAGTACGCAGGTATCTTGTTAAACAATGGTTATAATAAAAAAAACAGTTAAACTATTTTTTTCCTGCTAAGCCTTGTATTAACTTCCACAGTTGGCAAAGTTTTATATTGGCCTTTTTGCCGGTAGTGATAAGAAAGGACTGGTGAGGTAGAAAGGTTTGTTTTGTTTCTTGTGTATTTTTTGGGTAGCTTGCATATAATTGTCTTCAATTAAAAAAAAATTGAAAGTTGCAGCTGTAAATATCTATCTATCTTTCTATCTATCTATATGACTTCATAAAACACAAGGGGTGATCAGCAGAACTCCTGCTTGTTTGACCTATAAAGGAGTCAGAAATTGAATGAGTTTGGGGCAGGGGGAAAAGCACCAAACTATTTCCATTACTTGCCCAGTAAGAAGGTCTGGAAGACCGCAAATAAATTGCTAAAGTTAGGTACCAAAGTTTGTATAGGAATGAGCCCTTGATAGCTCTGCCGTCATGTTTGCAGACCTTTGAGAGTGCTATTTAAAGAACAGTGGTATCTCCCTGAGCCTTTATTTTACTATGAAGCAAATGTGAAATGCCACGAAGTCCACTCCTTGAGACATGCTGGAGACAGCAAATAGCAGCACAGGTGAGAGAGAGAGAGAGAGAGAGAGAGAGAGAGAGAGAGAATGTGTGTAACATTATATACACTGCATTAGGCCTGGCAACCTGTGTAATCTGGGTTAAAAGGCTTCTGTGCTTAGAGTCTTAGTTCCGTAGGGCAACTTGCACAACTTTTTTCTTAACTCAGTTGCAGAGAAATCTATATGAACAACATGTGTGTTTTGCATCCAGGTTTTAGGGTACTGTTAGGCACAGTTAGCCTAAAAATTTGTTAGGCATAGAAAATATGCAATTCTGGCCCAACTGAAGTCCATGGGAACTTTGCCATTGACTTCAGTAGGGCCAGGATTTTACCCTCTAGGTTTTAAAATAACTACAAAAATATCTGGATTTCACTCTTAAAGGTATCTGAGAACTCATACACACAAACTTCACACTCTCAAATGTACATTGTGTAATTGGATTAGTATCCTTTGAATTTTAATTCCAAGTTGTGTACTTTGTCCCAGAACCACTCCTACTGTTAGAATGCAGTTTATTTCTTATTCTTATGCCAACAAGTATCACCAGAGATTTTGGGCACCTGTATTTGCAATAGCCCATATTCTGCACACTGTTCCCTCTTTTCCTCTCTCTTTTCTAATAGGGGTTACTATAAATAATGCATGGTGAGGAGTGTTAAGGAGGAAGCATGAGTCATTCTCATTGCTTTTATTTATATCTGTGATTTCAAAGTGCTTACTATGTGTGTTTTTATATGGTATTTAAGACCAGGTTTGGCTAATTTGGGAGCATCCAAGCCAAGCCTGTGAACTATAAGTATCGGAGAAATTAGATTTAAACACAGCACAAATTGTGCATTTTTCGTAAGTCGCTCTTCTTGGAAATACGTGCACCAGTTTTTCAAGTTGGCAAATCAGTTTGCAGATCTCTTACTACATGTGTTGGACTCTCATTTTACAGGGCTAAGGCTTCTGGTTGGTTTCTTTGGGCACCCCATTCTAGATTAAGTCCTGAGTGTTGGGAAGTGTGGCCCCTGGGAATCCCAGATTGTTACCTATAAGCATCCTCTTCCTGAAACTGCGGAGTGAAAGCAAAGGTGTCGAGCATCAGGTTTTTATTGCTGATGGGCTCTAACACTCATTGTATCTAGAAGAGACTTGTTTTTGATATGAGTGCTAGAATTTCCTCTTGTCAAAAATTAAAATGTTTGTGCATGTTGAGTGCCACCCTAAATTAGACACTCCAGCTACCTCAGAGAGCCACCTGGGTTGCAAAATGCAGATCGGAGTACTCACTTGGGTTGCTGGTGAATTGGTGTCTGTTGTTGCCACCAAACTCCTGAGCAATAATGCTGCTTGGCAGAGGGGGTTACTGTCAGTGCCTTCACTGTCATCCTGGAGTAGAAGGAACTGAGTTAGAGCTCCTGAGAACTGTGTTCAGTACCCAGCTGTGCAGTCAGTTCCTTGAGTGACTTTGGGCATGTCACTTGATTGCTCTGTGCCTCCATTTCCATCTGTTGAATGGGGATAATATATTTTCTTGTCTATTTAGCCTGAAAGGTTGCTGGGCAGGGGGCTCTTGCTATTTATTCATACAGCACCTAGCACAATGGCATCCTGATCTCTGCAGGACTCCTTGTGCTTCCATCATGTTTATTTTTAATAACTGCTAAAGCAGCTGCTGCTCAGGCTCTCTCTCTCTCTCTCTCTCTCTCTCACACACACACACACACACACACACACACACACACACACACACACACACACACACACACACACACGAATGGCAATGTGTGAAAGGGACAGGGGAGGGAGACCTGATGAGCCTCTGATGTGGTTAAAGATCTCCTGCTGCAAACCGCTCTCCATATTCCCCTCCCTTGGACAAGATCCAGCTCCGTTTCAGCTCTCTGTGTTGGATCAGTAGAAATAGTTGCTATCAGTAGCAAAGGAAGAGACTCAAACTGGCTAGTGTGATTTTTATCTTTTATGAGTTCCTGAATTGTTTAAATTCAGGTTAGCTGCTGGGGACTTGCTTGAGCTGTAGGAGTCTGTTGCTAAACTGGGTTAGGTAGCTAACACCAGTGGCGGATATCTTATCTATTGCTGGGTAGGGGCTGTGGTTGTAATGTGCTACGCAACACATACAAACTGACTTTGCGTAGGAGAGATAAGGCAGAGGCATTGTGTAATATCAGTTCATTGTCTATTTGCCAGTCCTCCTTCCCCAGCTCTCTTGTAACTGCTAACCTCAACAAAGGAGCCAGCCCCTATGCACTTGCCTAGAACACTGTTTTGAAATGCATTTCCATGGCCCTCCTTTGCTCTGCATCTACATGCTTGTGGTTGGCTGTAGGAAACGATGATAACACCACACATCATGGGCATTAGCACAGATCTTTTTTTTTTTTTTTTTTAAGAAATCATTTTAAACCCCGGCTGTATATTTGTTGTTGTTGTCAGTACTGACCAATGATGCTTGACAGTTGCATAAAGCTCTTTTGGCTTCAGTCAGACTGAAGCCGCGATGCTGAGTCCAGAGATGAGGAGGGAGGTTCCTGGCTCCGTGTATTCTAGGCAAAGGGGGGAGGGGGGAACGTCACAAAGGTTTGAAGTAGTTTGTTTTGAAGGGTTTAGAACTGGAACAGTTTGTTTTGTTTTTTTTAAATCTTTGCCCCTTTTTCCCCATATTTTTATTGAAACGCTTTTGTTTTGTTTTTTTAATGAGGAAAAAATGAAAAATGTCAATGGTGCTGACAGCTCTTTGAAAAAAGGCTAGTTTTTGGGTGCTGGGTGGAACTTGCAGCTCAGAAAAATTCAGTCAGCTCTACTCAGTGGTGGTGGTGTTGTTGTTGTTTGGGTTTCTTTTGTTTTTGTTTTTTTAAAAACCTTTGCTTTGAAATCAGGGTTGACCAAAGCATGGGCAATGGGTCTAAATGCAGTCAGGTACTACTTCATTGGGAACGCTGGCCTATTTGGAATCTGATTGTCTTCTCTGTTACAGTGGTGTAACTCCATTGAAATCATCGGCATGAAATAAAAAGGATTGAATAGTTTTCATCAAAACTTTAATTTCCCCACTAATGGAAAATGACTTTTTCACCAAGATGAAAATTTTCATCATCTTGGTGAAAATCTTCCAGTTTTTTCACTGAAAAAGTCAAGTATTTTCACAGTTTAAAATAAAAACAATTTAGTTTGGGGTTCTCCCCCTTTTTCTTTTTTTCCCTTCCCTGCCAACAAAAACCAGGGTGGAGCAGGGGAGTGGATGGGAAACTGAAAATAAAAGGAAATATTTGTTTTTGTATTGCCAAAAAATTCTTCTAAAATGGTGGGGGCTTTGTTGTTTTGTTTCAAGAAGAAAACTATTTATTTATTTGTTTCTTTCAAGCAACTCTAGTCTTAAACTGGTATAACGAAGTGGAGAATTGATTCATAGATACTAAGGTCAGAAGGGACCATTCTGATCATCTAGTCCGACCTCCTGCACAACACAGGCCACAGAATCTCACCCACCCACTCCTGTGAAAAACCTCACCTATGTCTGAGCTATTGAAGTCCTCAAATCATGGTTTAAAGACTTCAAGGAGCAGAGAAGCCTCCCTTAAGTGACCCGTGCCCCATGCTACAGAGGAAGGTGAAAAACCTCCAGGGCCTCTCCAATCTGCCCTGGAGGAAAATTCCTTCCTGACCCCAAATATGGTGATCAGCTGAACCCTGAGCATATGGGCAAGATTCATCAGCCAGATACTACAGAAAATTCTTTTCTGGGTTACTCAGATCCCATCCATCTAATATCCCATCTCAGGGGATTAGGCTTATTTACCCTGAATATTTGAAGATCAATTAATTACCAAAATTACATTATCCCATCATACCATCTCCTCCATAAACATTTCGAGTAGAATCTTAAAGCCAGATAGATCTTTTGCCCCCACTGCTTCCCTTGGAAGGCTATTCCAAAACTTCACTCCTCTGATGGTTAGAAACCTTCATCTAATTTCAAGTCTAAACTTCCTGGTGGCCAGTTTATACCCATTTGTTCTTGTGTCCACATTGGTGCTGAGCTTAAATAATTTCTCTCAATTGGGGGAATTGGGCCGTTCGCATCTTGGCATGCCATGACCCATAAGCCTGAGCTGAACTCACAACAATTCTCAATTTAAAGATGTGGGAGGCTGCTGTCTGGCCGCAATTTGTATGTGGTTTGTACTCGATTGCCAGCGCAGCTATTAGCTAGTCAAAATTTGGGTGCCATTGCTTGAAGTGCTTGATATGCAAAGCAGATCTCACTGTACCCCCTCTTCCTCCCACCCCTTTCTGTTTTTGCTCAGGTGCATGTTAGCTGAGAGGATTCATGGGTCTGTGTGGGGATTCAGACTGGGATTCCCATAGTGATGGTGTTCAGACATAGTCAGGTCTTGCTGCAGGGGCTCCTCTATTTATTCTCGCTCTTGGGAGAGTTTGGAATGGGGGTTTCTGATTTAAAGCATTCAGAGGCAGTTGCTTACATTGATTTTTAGCTTCTCTGACCCTTTAGGTAGTGGCTACTCCTCTCTGTGTCTAACCAGATATAACTTGCATTAATTAGGGCTGGTAAATGCATTATTTAGAGTGGTAAAAGCTGCTGCAGCCTCCTCAGAAACTAATGTAGGGATGGGTTGGTGTGTGCATCATGGTTCACAGGTATTGTGGGGTAGGCATGGCACGCGCGCGCGTGTATGTGTGGGGGAGGCAGGACCGACAAATGAGAACTGAGAACTAGCCCAGTAAAGTGATAGGCATATGGCCTGAAAAGCCACTAAACATAGGTGGGGAGGGAGAGGCGCTCTTATCGTTGACGTGGTCCAATAATTGCTGTAGAGAATGCTATTGAAAGTCTTTTTTGGCTATGAAGCGCTCAGTCTAATGCAGACAGGTCTGACTCAGAAGCCAGTGGTTGAGATGTGGGGCGTTGCTGAGACCTGTGGTGTTGAAAGCTTCCTCAGAGAAGTGACTTGTAAAAGCAAAGCGAGAGGGGTGGAATTTGGGGGATGTCCACTGAGGGGCTGTCCCAGTCAAGTAAAAGTATGAAACCAGGAATGGGGGAAGATGGCAAAGGGGACAGTTAGGTGAGAGGGTTCAGGGGTGCATGGGGGGGAGATGAGAGAAAGGGTGTTGTGTGCTAACATAGGTTTTGTGTCTCTGTATGTAGGCATCTTATCTCGGGGACTACCTCCCAAAACTCCTGTTGGCTTCAGTGAGAGTTTGGACTCTGGCCAGGAATACCAGACGCAGTTGACAATCTCACCTTTTACACCTCATTTTAATGCTGTAGTCTTAAAGCTGCCATAGCAAGCTCATGAGCGCAAAAGGAGCGTGCAGGTGGCCCTGGTATGCTATAATACAAATGCCCAGAATTGGACCCTCCTCCTTTGTTGTACGCTGTCATGGTGCTTTCTTCAGGATGCACTAAAAAATTAACTCCTGGCCTGTAGGCATTGGTGAACAAAAGCCATCTAGGCCAAGGGACCTGCATCCCAGAGTAGCTGAGCAGAATCTTCTTCCAACTTTGGGTGGAAAACAGCCTTCTAATTAGCACCTTTGTTGCCAAGTGAAGGAGCCTCAAGTGACGAGCTTCCTGATAGTGATTCGTGTGTGCAGAGGGGTCATAAAACAGCACACACAATTACTTATTGTGCACTCACAGGTATTAATGTATCAAACCCCTTGTTTACTTGCTTTGTCACAACCATCAGGTAAAGCAGGCCAAGGACAAGAAGCAAATTGCTTCCCTCCACCCTCCCATTCTCATTCCATTTGATTGGATAGACTGTAAATGGAACCGATGAATTCCAATAAGCATCCCTGAGCCAGAGCAAGTAGAAGAATTTGCCCTCCCCCGCCTCCCTCCCCCAAACAAAAATTTATAAGCAGACTATCCATGTGGTGTGGGCTGAGTGTCCTGAGCTTGGCACTGACTTTTTGGGCTTCTGGTTTTGTGTGTGTTGTAACAGCTATTTGTGACCTCCATGCCATATTGTGTATGTGCAAATCTTGTGTGGTGATTGTTCTTCCCTCCCCACCCCACATTGCAAAGCCATCTGCCCAGTTATTGGTAAAAATCACAAAGATAAAAATTGACTTTTTTTGTAAAACAGTCCTTTGGGTTACAGATGCTTACGGAAAGTGGGCCAGATCCTCAACTGCTGTAAGCCACCGTAGCCAATGGAGTGATGCTGTTTTACACGAGCTGAGGGTCTGGCCTAGTGTATGTAAAGCTTGAGGTCCTATCTGCTCCTGGCCATTTAAAGACCCCCTATAGCAGCAACTCCCAACAATAAAGGAGTTGATTCAGGTGTCAGGTTTATTTTGCTACCCTAGAATCCACCTGTGCAGTTTCAACTGGATCCAGTGTTATTCATTCTCTGTCTTAAGCTGGAGGCTGTTTAAACAGCTGCCACATTGCGCCACAGAGGTAGCTGCACTTCCAAAGCAGGTGAAGCAATTCCCAAGCAAGCGTTGGTATACATTGCAAAGTGCATAAAGATCTTTCCAAGTGGAAGGCATTTACAACAGCGTACTAACATTAAGAGCCTGAATTCTGCTGGGTACGCTTCCCCCCCAGTAGCAATTGTAGCAGATCTGTACGTCACTTCCTGGGGCCGGAGAGCCTTGAAAGAAGTCTGCTGCTGCTCACCGCAGAGATGATTCACACCGCAGATGGCGTGCCTGATGGTGAGGCTGTGGGCCTTGATGTCGAGCCCTTTAGGGACACCCAGTGGAGCTGCCACAGTGGGAAACTGTAGCATGAAACGCTGACATCCCATAAGGTCAAACCAAGGCAGAGTGAGTGAGCGTGAAGAGGTAATTGTGGACTCTGGGCTGGTGCCGTTTTGTCAGTAACAAGTTGAGGCAACCGGGAAGAAGATTGAGATGCTAAAATGTAATACGAGAACCAGAATATGAGTTTTGCTGGCCTGGCTATAAATGTTGTTTAGTTTATGTTGTCATGGACCAACTCCCATGGTGCTAGGCACTGTACAAACACCGAACAAGATCCGCCCTGCTCCAGAGCACAGTGTCTCTGTGAAGTTCTGAGTGCAGGCTGCAATTCTATCCTCGGCACCCTTTCTCCACTGCAGCTGTTCAGTGGCTGCCATGCCAGCCCGCTGGTATGGTGCTTGCTCTTCTGAGTGTCCAGTGATGGGGATTTTGAGGCACTAGATAGATGTAAATGTGGCTCCAGTGTCTATTACCTGGTCTGTCCACAACAGTGTCCTGCCATGTGTAGCAATGGAGATCCTTCCTCCTCCTAGCAAAGGTGGAGAACGCACCCCTCAGTGCAGCAGCCTGGTCCCCTGGCCCTGTGGACTGGAACACCCCAAGAACTGGGTCAGAGGGCCTCATGCAAACTTAAGTGCCAGAGAGAGTTCTGCCCTTAGTCAAAACAGTAGAAGGGAATGTCCCATCCAGTTTGACTTACCTTTGTTTTGGCTCTTCCTAACATTGGTTTAAAACTTAGGAAATGTCTACACTGGAGCTGGACGGTGTAATTTCCAGATTGAGGAGACCTACCTGTGAGAGCTGTGATCCAGCTAGCATGCGAAAAAGAGAGGAGTAGCCAAGGCAGAAGGAGGAGCTAGTTGTCCTGAGAACAATCCTTTCCAAGACCATAGATGCATATTCTGTCCATGGCTACATCTCTATTTTTAGTGTGCTGTGTGAAAATATCTATCTTCTTTACGTCTTCAATTCCAGAGTAAACATACCCTGGGGGTGCGGTGGTGGTGGTGGTGGTGGGGAGGGGCAGGGACAGGGACAGTGCAGGAAATGCTAGTTGTCATTGTAAATCCCAATTTACCAGTTACACTGTACCAGGAAGGGCCATGTTTAATCTGCCATGCCAGCTGCCGAATAAGATAGAAATTCTTTCCAATTCTCAAAAAGAAAAGGAGTACTTGTGGCGGCTGCTACTCTGAAACCTTTCCAATTCTCAGTGTATTTAGTTTTTGGTGTGTGGAGTCCACCTAATTAAAATGCTAAGAACCTCTTTATGGGCAATTGATTGCGTGTGAAGTAAACACTATAACTGGCACAAAATGTTGCAGACCCACAAGTATTAATCTATACAAAGAGTTAGAAAATCTCGTATAACGTTTTAAAAAGTTGCATTTTTTTAAAAAAGCAGTTTTAAATCCCAGATATTAGTTTACCTGCAATGCTCTCTTCGCAAATTTCAGCTTGTTCTCAAACACTCCTGAGCTCTTCATTGCACAGTTAGGGATTGGTGTGTTTCACAAGTCTGGGTGGGTTGGGAACAAGTGTCAAGTACTTTATTTTTCTATGGATAATTGGCTCATTGTTTTTTAGGCTGCTCCCTATCCCTGCCTTTCCACTCTGAGATAAATCAAGATTGTGACTAGCAACCCCTCACCTTGTAAATACATTTGCCCTTGGAACACATTTCTTGGGTTTTGGTTGAATTATCTTCTTTTTAAAATAAAGATCTTTCTCCTAAGAATAGAAGGGAAACAAATGGTGTTAGATGAAGACCGAGTAGGACAAATTTCAACTGAGAACTGGTTACTACATCCAAAGGTGCGAAGCCCCTCCAAGCAGGGGCTGATGATGGAAAGATCTCATCAGCCCTCTGCTCGATTGGCATAAACTGAGCAGCTGTAATGTAAGTAGTGGTGGCTTCTGTGTGGGTTACATATTTAGTTTTTTGTCCAGGGTTTCAAGCTGTGGAAACTGTTACCCACAGCTTCTTCTGCAGAACCTTCTTTCAAAAGGTGCATTTGGCTGTGGCAGTTCATACTAGGATAGCATTCTGTTTCTTAGAATCAGACTTTTTTTTTTTTTTTTCCTTTTAAAGGTGGCAGTAGAGGAGTGTTTGTTTTGAACCAAGTGTGTGTCTCCCTGCTAATTACCTTCAGTTTGAAAGGTTCACTCTCTTGGTCTTCATGTGGAACAATAAAACCTTATCCTGTCAGTCTTGTAAATGTTAAGGATCTT
The DNA here is from genome assembly GCF_009764565.3 of Dermochelys coriacea. NCBI lineage: Eukaryota > Metazoa > Chordata > Testudines > Dermochelyidae > Dermochelys > Dermochelys coriacea. Next base: position 15,382,529 of record NC_050089.1, on the reverse strand, counting down.
AGTAATTCAGAGTTTTGGTTCAGTGTGTTGGCTGACTTCCCTGCAAGCAGCATCCCGCAGGCAACAGGGAACTGAATCTTTTCAGGACTGGATGTATAATGACTGAAAATGGTTGTGTGTGTGTGTGTGTGTGTGTGTGTGTGTGCGCGCGCGCACATGCGTGCATGTGTTTTTATGCAAAAAAAAAAAAAAAACCAAAACAAAAAAAATCCAGCCGTTTTGTTTCTGAGATTGCTTTGCTGCATTTGTCTCTGCAATCACTTTATTTTAAATTGCCTGAACTTCCTTAGCGGCTTTAGCCGCGCTTGTGGATGCACTGTGCGCCGCTGTTGGTTTTGTTTGTTTTTCACTGTTTGGACAGGATACGTGGCAGACTAGTCTCTTTAAGAGACAATTTCCACGTCTGATGGGTTGTGCTGAAAGCACGCTGCATACAAATAACTGGGAGGCAAAATATACCAAAATTGGAGACCAGTCAGAACTATATATAGGTGACGGGTAGCAGGGTTCAACCATGCAAATGAGAGCCGTGGGTGCTTGGCTGTGAACTGGAGTGCTTTTAAAGCTCGTGTAGCTGGCCTATAAACGGCGGCTCTATATTTTAAAGATACCACCTCCTGCTCAGCAAGTTTTAAAACCTTGACTCTTCTTTTCCCGCCCCCCCATCTGAAACTCAGTCCCAGTGGGTGCACCCCTCTGAGGCAGAGAAGACATCAGTGAGATCTTTGTGAAGAGCCGGCCCTGTTACAGTAGGATGGATGCAGGGGTCTGGGGGGATGACAATGGGCAGGTCAAGCAGGCCTCTTTTATTTACAGTAGTCCCTTTCATTGGCCAAGTGAAGCCGGAGCCCCAAGAGGCCATATTGAAAGGGTACTGTGTTTGCTCAGTCAGGCCTTCATGGGGCTTGAGAGCACAGTGTACAAAGGTTGGGGGCATTACAGTGGACTAAAGGGACTTATTGTAAATTGCAGCCAGGCTTGACGGGGGGGGGGGGGGTGGGGGGGAAGGGCGATAGTGTGAGGCCTTCGAAAGGTTTTATGTTTGTTTAGACATCTTCTGCCGTCTCTTTAAGTTAATTTATGGTTTGTGGCTGCATGTATATTGTATATAGGTTTTTTTCTTTAAATACATTGGGTTAATTCTTCCTTCATTTTCAAGCTGCTTTCCTATATTTTGCTGTGTGAGAGATTTTCATTAAGTGTGGTTTTTTGTTTTTTTTTGGTTTTTTTTTCTTCCCCTCTCTCCTTTTTCCATACAGGAAAAATATATATAGCTATTTTTAAAAAAAAAAAAAAGTCTTTACTTAACACCATAGTTCTCAAAAGTCAATCGAGGCCTGAATTTACTATTTTTGTTCATAAATATGTGAGGTTTATCACACTTTTATTGGTGGGGAATTACTCCCGTCTGGAATTGCTGAATCATGGAACTGGAGTAATTTAAGAATGTTTGCATGCATTCCTTTTTTTTAAACCCTGCTGCTGCTGGATGATATTCGGTATTTAATGGTGCAACATAAAACATTTTTTCTGTTCCCCAGGTTTGGGTCTCAGAGATTGAGAACAAGAGAGGGCCAGATCCTTGCCTGGTATAAACTGGCATATGTCCATTGAGTTCAGCAGAGCTATGCTGAATTTCACCGTCTGTTTAAAACAAAACAGTGCCCTCCCACTGTAAATGTTAAAATAGTTATTTGTCATTTTCTTGTGCTTTTCTTCCTTCTTCCCCATCCCCTCTCTGCCTTCACTTCATTTAGGCCATGTCTACGCTACAGGCATGACAATGACACAGCTATGATGCCATAGCTGTGCTGTTGGAGCATAGATGCTTCCTACAGTGATGGAAGGGGTTTTTCCACTGTTGTAGGTAATTCGCCCCGGGATGTCGGAGTCCCTGTCCAGTGTCCCATTTGCTAGGTCCCACTGTCCCAGACTCTCTTGCATTTTCCCTTTGTAGGGGATAGTAGGGTTAAGGGACTAGCAACCACAGTGACACCGTGCGGCACGCTGACCAGAAGAATAAGGCAGGATATGATGGGTCTATTAAATCATGAATGATATGGAAAAAGTGAGTAGAAAAGTGTTTGCCCCTTCCATCCAAAACAAAAAACAAAGGTTACCTGATTAAATTAATAGACGGAAGGTTTTAATACAAAGAAAAGGAACCTGTGCAACTCGGTGCCATGGGATGTTGTGATGGCCAAAAGTATAACTGGGCTCAAAAAACAATTAGATAAGTTCATGGAGGATAGGTCCATCAACCGCTATTAGCCAAGATGGTCAGGGATGCAACCCCATGCTCTGGGTGTCCCTAAACCTCTGACTGCCGGAAGCCGGGAGGGGAAGGCTGGGTGGATCGCTCCAACTGTCCTGTTTTGTACACTCTCCTGAAGCTCTGATACTGGCCACTGACCGAGACAGGATACTTGGCTAGATGAACCACTAGTATGATCCAGTATGGCCATTCGTATGTTCATCCATCCTACTCCATGGAGTTCTATTCTTCCATATGATTGCTTGGGCTCTGTGTGGGAGGAGTGAATTTTTCACCTTTTATTGATTCCAGTTAGTGCAGCCACACAATGTTGTTGTTCATACTTTAAAAGCCTTCTGTTTGCTTTTAGTCTTGACGGCCCTTCTGTCAAGAATGGCATGGGGCTGGGCAATATTGAGGTGTGTAAAGTTACAACTCTCAGCACTTGTTAAACAAAACACTGTTTAGATTGTCAAATCCCTTTGATTCTTTCTGGATCTTTTTCCGCATCCTGGCTCAGCAGCATGGTGGGGCAGGATTTTTATTATTTTATAGGTGCCATAATGTTCAAATAATGCTGTGCAATGGTCACTGCTCAGACTCTTCCCAAACTGACTTGCTTTATTGGCCCAAATTAAAAATGGTCCATTTGTTAAATATAGCAAGCAAAATTGTGGTATTTTCTTTGAGAAAGGGTGGGAATTGTATTTTTTAAACTGCAGAAAAACATCAAATATTTTTTGGGGAACAATAGTTTTGAGGGTTTTTTTTTTGTATTATCATTGTAGAGTTAATCTAATTTAAATAGTCCTATTTATGAATTTTTCACTTTGTAAGTAAATTATCTAATGGGTTAAGTGCAAAATATCCAATTTAGTTTGCCTTTTAACAAATGAATGATAAGCTCGTGACTGACCTACAAATGCTACAATCAACTGAAACCAAAAGAGATCTTATTTATCTATCGTTCCATTTGAAAGGGGGAAAGTTTGTTTGCAGATGTCTTAATCCAGTATTGCATTTTAATTAGTTTCTTCCTATAGCCTCTGGTAAGTGTGGTGGTAGTGATATTTTACTGGTGCTCTTGTCTCTTTCTCATGAGATCTCTGCCTATTGATTTGAAGCGTGTGTGAGAGAGAATCTTTCCTCCAATAGAAAACGACCCATATCGCCTGGGAAATAGACCTATTTCAGTCTGATACCAAATGACAGTTGCTTAATTCTTTGGATACAGGGTGAGTCTACTTCAGCAAAATATCTTCTTCCTTCTGAAAATGTTGGTCTATTTCAAATCATTGTCAAATTACCCACATTTACATTGTATTCCCATTGCTGTAGTCACTTACCAGTCTGGCAGGGTAATGGCAAGTGTACTTACCCACAGACTCCAGCGTGGACACTTTCAGTGTGTCAGCATGACTTAGGAGTGCAGGTGCAACTGAACATCAGTGGGGTTTGTGCTCCTAAATCACTTGTGCTTTTGGAAATTCCCTCCAGTGTTTATACTTGTATTTCGAGTGTCTGGGGAGAAAGGATGCAATACAGATTGGATTTCAGGTGTGCTGCACATATTTTTCAAGTAGGCCCTGATCCTGTAAACACACAAGTTTAAAGTGAAGCATGGAATGTGTCCAGTTTACTTCAATCAGTTTCTTCATGTGCTTAAAGCCTACCATATACTGAAACGTCTGTGAGGTTTTTTTTTTTATTGTAAATTCTCAGGGGCAGATGCCATCCCTTTCATTTGTCCGTACAATGGATCTGATCCTTGACTGGGGTTCCTAAGTTCTGCCATAACAGAACTTAACACGTGAGGAGATGATTAACTTAAACAGAGAAGCTTTACATCCAACCAATTGGTATGTTACTTCTTTATTGCCTTGAGGACGCACCCCAGCATTTCACTGAACTGGCCATATAGTCTCCACTCCCTTTCCAGACCATAGTATCTTGGCCATAGAAAATTTTCTTATGACAGAAATTGTTAGCCTGGACCCAGGACTGTTTGTGTAACCCCATTCTAAAAAAAAAAACCTCAGTGCTTGAAGTTTAAAGCTGTCAGTGAGTGAGCAGAACCCATCACCCTGCCCTGCCATGTTGGCCCAGTTTTTTTTTTCTTTTTCTTAACAGGCGCTAGTTAAACAAAGACTGTCTTACTTATATTGAATTTTGGGGTTCTTTTGACAGAAGGCTTACTCCTGAATGGCCTAAAAACTTCTTGTTCTCTTGAATGCAGGTTCTGTTCTAGGTAGCAGAGGAAGGCGGAAGCTGCTGACAACACAGGCTACTTTGTATTGATTTTAATATAAACCTGTGCTTGGATGGGGACTAGATGGCATTCAGAGACTCCTCTGACTCTGTTGCTTTGGAAGGCAAAAAGGTGCTGGCACTTGACGATGGTGACTAGGAACGGCTAGTGCACAGGGCCCATATTGTGTCCCTGAACGAACTACGGCAAAAGAAAAATTCATTACGCACAGTATTAAAATGTCTATTTGCTGATTGCTACCCATCTACTTCATGCCCCTCTAACCTGCGTGACCTTTGACTGCTGACCTTTAGCCTCTCTCGATTGCCATGTCTGCAGTGGCTGTGGTCACTCATTCTGGACTGCTCAGCCTTGATTCCAATACCTTGTGGTATGCTTTGAGTTCTCATTTTGCTTTTGCTGGCCTTTTGTGCAGAACAATAATTGCAGTTGGAGTGTGAATGCTGAGATGGGCACAGCCTCAAAGCAAAGATGCCCATGACTTTGGAAATGCAGTTCGGTCTTAGCCTTGCACAATAGGTGGACCTGCAGTGACCAATTTGAATGTAACACAGCACTCACAGATGTTCATACGAATGACACACAATGCCACTTTCCCCAAAATAAGATACCAATTTGGGCTGCTGATTATCTGTATTTTAATTGCACATAGACGCCTCATTTGAGATCAGAGCCTCAGTGTACCAAATGCTGTAAATACATCTGAGAAATCATCCCTACTTTGAAGAACTGATCATCTATCCAAGACAAAGGTTTCAGAGACTGGAAGTATGTTTAATCCTATCTTATTGTTGGGGAAACTGAAGCAGAGAGATTAAGGGAAATTTCTCCCTTTGGCCCTATTTACTTTCCATGGGAGTTGGATGCTTTTGAAATTAGCACTTAGGCTCTGAAGGCATGCAGAGCTTTTGAAAAGGTTACTTTATGTGTCTTGCCCAAGGTTGCAGAATGAATATCTGGCAGAACCAGGAGCTGAATCTTGCTCTCTGGAGTCCTTGTTCAGTGGCTTAACCATAAAACAGACCTTTCGTTCTGGTTTAATGAAGGCAGGTAGACTTTGCAGAATTGAATTTTATTTTTATAATTGACAGATAATATTGATGTTAGTTTTTAAGCATTTTTTCATGTTTTATTTCTTTTCAGTTATGCAAAATAATGAATTAAGCATCCCCCCCCTCAATTTTTATTGATTTTAAATTTTCACAGTTATGGGAAATTATGGTATGTCAGAGAAGTTATTTAATTCAGTAGACGTTGACAGTAGACGTTCAGATTCCAGAAAGTTAGCTTTATAATCGTTAAAATACATTGCCAACATCACATTGTAAAACAGACAAAATAAAGATCCTTAAACTCTCTAGTAAGTTCTCAAGCAATATCTGTCTGTCTTTACCTACTGTAAATTTTGATTATCAGTGGAAACAATTGGTTATTGGTTTCTGTCTAAGGAAATCAAAGTTTAGCACTTTTACTAATAGAAACCTAATTCTGCCAGGCTTAAAAATAAGTGTTTACACCATTTGCGCGGTACACCATTACTCCCCATTAGAGAAGCGCGCAGCAAAGCTGACATCACCTGGGCAATTGGATGGTAGAGTCTCTCCTGACCTATATGCTATATTTGCCCCATGTTATAAATATTGCTAGAACAATTGGTCTGAATGCTATTTTCTTTTTAAATTGAAAGGTTACTCACTTGAAATAACTAACTACTTTTTTTTTATTCAAGAAGGGTGTGGGTGTAGGGTGTGCATAGGAAGAAAACCATCTTTCTTTAGCATAAAAATCTGATTACCCAGATTTTCTTCTTTTCTTAGCCTTGTTCTCAGTAAGATTGGGCCGTCTTAAAAAGATCAACAGGCTTAAACAAAATGATGGCAAATGGTACGTACAATCGTCTGGAGTATATAGAGTGCAGCATTGATAAGATGAAAAAATGCACGTTAGTGGGCACAGAGAATAATTTTCACTTAACAAATTATTGTTCTTACAAAAACAGATTTGAAATCTATTTAATTTTTCACTGTCCCATACCCTTTTAAATGTTTCAAGTGTATTCTCACTGATAGGTTACCTTTTCTTTCCCTGTAGGCTATAATTAATGTCCTCTTCATAGAATTGGCTTAGAATTGGATTTGGAGAAGATAAGAATCAAATTACAAGTATTTATCTTGTAAATTCCAAAAGATCTACTTAGACACTGTATAAAAAGGATTTTTAAAAAACTTTACATTATGAAAATGTAAACTCTTAATGGCTTGAACAACTAAAGAATGCTGTAATGTTACATGCTAAAATATTCTCAGAGAAATGCAAATTGCCTCCATTTTACTTATGTCTTATGTGCATCTCTCTGAATGCTTTTAATCAATTTCCAGATTTCAGAGGCAGATTGCTGATAAATTTTACTGGGCTTTATGCGTAAACATTTGCAGACCATTTTATTTTTAATAAGTAAGTAAAAGATAACGCAAAAAGAAAAGGAGTACTTGTGGCACCATTTGTTAGTCTCTAAGGTGCCACAAGTACTCCTTTTCTTTTTGCGAATACAGACTAACATGGCTGCTACTCTGAAACCTAAAAGATAACGGTTATCTCTTTGTACTTTAATTTGCAAATCTCAGTTTTAAAATATTGACTTTGTGGGGATTGATGAAAAAGCTAGTAGAGTCCATACGCTGTTCCTTGCATTGAAAAATTTTAGTTCTAATGTACTAGAGCTTCTGTTAGAACTAAATAGAAGCAATGGGTTTAATCTGAAGCAATGGGGATTTAGACTGGATATTAGGAGAACTGTCTAACTCTAGGGGTAGCTAAGCTCTGGAACAGGTTTTCAAGGCAGGTTGTAGCATCCCTATCACTGGAGGTTTTTAAGGACAGGTTGGACAAATTCCTGTCAGGGATGGTCTAGTTTAGTTGGTCCTGCCTTGATGCAGGGGGTTGGATTTAATGATTTCTTGAGGTCCCTTCTAGCCCTACATTTCTATGATTAATTTCCCAGTAGGTGTAAAATCATAGGACTGGAAGAGACCTTGAGAGGTCTTCTAGTCCAGTCCCCTGCACTCATGGCAGGACTAAGTATTATCTAGACCATCCCTGAAAAGGTGTTTGTCTAACCTGGTTTTAAAAATTTCCAGTGATGGAGATTCTCCAACCTTCCTAGGCAATTTATTCCAGTGCTTAACCACCCTGACAGTTAGGAAGTTTTTCCTAATGTCCAACCTAAATCTCCTTTGCTGCAATTCAAGGTCATTGCTTCTTCTCCTATCCTCAGAGGTTAAGAAGAACTTTTTTTTCTCCCTCTTCCTTGTAACAACCTTTTATGTACTTGAAAACTGTTATGTTCCCTCTTAGTCTTCTCTTCTCCAGATTAAAAAACGCAATTTTTTTCAAACTTCTCTCATAAGTCATGTTTTCCGGACCTTTAATCATTTTTGTTGCTCTTCTCTGGACTCTCTCCAATTTGTCCACGTTTCCTGAAATGTGTTGCCCAGAACTGGACACAATATTCCAGTTGAGGCCTAATCAGCACAGAGTAGAGCAGAAGAATTACTTCTTGTCTTGCTTACAACGCTCCTGCTAATACATCCCAGAATGATGTTCACTTTTTTTCAACAGTGTTACACTGTTGACTCATATTTAGCTTGTACTCCACTATGACCCCCAGATCCCTTTCCGCCGTTCTCCATCCTAGGCAGTCATTTCCCATTTTGTATATGTGCTACTGATTGTTCCTTCCTAAATGGAGTGCATTTTTTTGCATTTGTCCTTATTGAATTTCATCCTATTTACTTCAGACCCTTTCTCCAGTTTGTCCAGATCATTTTGAATTATAATCCTATCCTCCAAAGCACTTGCAACCCCTCCCAGCTTGGTAGCGTCTGCAAACTTCATAAGCATACTCTCTATGCCATTATCTAAATAATTTGATGAAGATACTGAACAAAAATGGACCCAGAACTGTGGGACCCCTCTCATTATGCCCTTCCACCCATGACTGTGAACCACTGATAACTACTCTCTGGGAACCGTTTTCCAACCAGTTATGCACCCACCTTACAGTAACTCCATCTAGGTTGTATTTCCCTAGTTTGTTTATGAGAAGGTCATGGGAGACCGTATCAAAAGCTTTACTGAAGTCAAGATATACCACATCTACCGCTTTTACCCCCTGGCCCCCCATTCACAAGGCTTGTTACCCTGTCAAAGAAAGCTATCAGGTTGGTTTGACATGATTTGGTCTTGACAAATCCATGTTGACTGTTAATTATTGCCAAATATAGTTTAGCGTTTTAGTACTGTTGTCCCATAAAGGACCTTGCTCTGTTGAAACATGTTAATTCTTCCATTAAACTTAGATTTATCATACCCTACAGATCCTTTCCTGCACACTTCTGATACTGAACTCTAGTGATCTCCTCCGAAAGTGAAGGTTTCAACAGCAGCAGCATTACACAAGTACTTCTGTAATGTTATCTCTGGCTGGCTTTTTGCTGCGGCAGCATTCATGGGATTTATTTTGATAACTTGACAAATTGCTACATATTTCCTTTTTAATTCTGGGCAAATATGTGTGGATGGTGATGACTTTTACACTATGGTGAAATGATTCAGACTTCTTAAAACCTGAACTGCTTTTGTGATGTGTTAGTCTAGTAAACAATTTTAACAAGTACCCGAGTCCTTAATAATTCAGATTCTCTTTTGTGAGTTTGTGGGGGTGGGGGAAGCTTTCAGGGTTGTGGAATCTATAGGTTGAGCACAAAATTTTGGAATCCACCACCTCTAATATTGATGTGTTCCGCTGATGTTACTTAACTAGCCATATACATAGCACACACAAATCTAGGGTAGTGGTGGCTTTGACTTGCTGCTATGAGGGTACATACATCCAAGAATTCTTAAATCTTCTTTTTCACAACTGTTCAGTAGAGACAGGGCCTGGGACAAGCCAGAGAAATGTTTCCCCATTCTTCATTCCCCAGCATCATTCCCCACTCTTCCAGTTGTTGTTTTATTTAATTTCAAATCCAGGTGGGCTTTTGAATGACTGAAGGCCAGTTTAGCACAAAAAATAGATGGAGGTAATTTCCATGGGCTCTGTTTTGACAGAAATTAAGCATCTGAATTTAAATTAGGGAGATGGAGAACTCAGGCAGCTGAGACTATATTTTCATAGCGTAAACAGTTGCAGAAGATTAATAGCATCTGTGTAAACAGTTCATTGCAGAGAAGATTTTTTTTAACAGTTTGAAAATACTAATGACTGCTAGAAGCAACAACTGCGGTATCTGCCTTCATATTTGCTTACAATATACAGCAACAAGCTGCCCATATACAGTCACTCTTCCCGTTGATTCTACAGTAAATATTTCAGACATCCTTAGTCTAGTTCCCTCTTCTTGCAGTAAATTACATATTAAAGTAGCCTGGTAACTGAGCGCTGGTTGCTGTGCGATAAGATTCAGGAAATCAATATGTTTGCCATGTGCCTGCTTGTTTATGACACCTGCCTCTAGAACAGTTGAGCAATGTTCTGTTTGTTAAGGCTACATTTCAGAAGCTTGTATTCTCCTAAACTCGAGTCGTGATCTTACAGGGAAGGGTGCAACAACAGCTATTGATTTTTGTTTTCTAAATATGGTATTACGTTCTTTGAACACTGCTGTTAGTGGCAGAGTCTTCCTTTGTCCAAAAAATGTAAAACTGTAAAATATTGTGAGTGATTTATATTTGATTATACTGTACAGTCAAGCTGGATGAAGGATAGCCTAGTCGAATGAGAGACCGAGCTGCATCTTCATGGTTTCTCTCTTGTCATCTTTTAAAAATAAATCTAGGAGCCTGTCCCTTATTTTTAAATACTCATTTAATGTGTGTGTATATGGACGTGGCCGGGGGTGGAGGGATTGTATAAATACCTGAGAATTACATTACATTTTATTTGATAAAATGGATATCTTGTAACCTGTCAATTACTAGAATAACTTAATCATTAACTCACACCTAGGTGTAGGAGGATATCTGTTATTCCTAGCACAATGCCAAAGATCTGTCTGCCTCCTTACGAAACAAAGGCAGATTTCCTGCCTCAAATAGCTTACAACTAAAGGCCCTGATCTTGCATACGTTTAAGCCTGTGCTTTACTTGATATACTGTGACTTGTTCTGCCAAGGTAACAGAACTACTCAGTGCATACAACTAAACACCGTCACTTTTCCAGGAACTGATCTTAGGACCTTATCCAATAGTCATCAAAATCAGTGGAAAGACTCCCATTGACTTCAGAGGGCTTTGGGTCAGGCCTAACAAAGGCACCCCAATCCTGAAAACATTAAGCAACTTGTGTAACATTTCTCATGTGAGTATAGTTATATTGATACTGAAGTATCTGCAAGATTGGATATTATTTAAGATCATGCCAGAGAGCATCAACAGTTCAGGGGAATAGGAGGGAAGATGAGGTTGAAGGCTATATGAACATGAGGTTGTGTAGGAGAAAAATACATGCAGGAGGGAGAAAGGGGTGTTGTGGGATTTGTTTGTAGAAGGCTGGTGCCTAATTAGTTCTTCTGATTCCTGTACAGTGTGGGATGATACTTGTTGCATGGTAAGAATGCCTCAGAATGATAGGGTTGGACATAGAGAGATGACTGTCTACTGGTGTATTGGGGGCTAGAAAGAAATTGGCTTGTGTCACATGATGAAATCTTTGAGTGGGCACCGTGTAGCGTTCTATAACAATGTACTGAAATTAAGTCAATGAAATTTGGCAGCTACTTTCTTGTCTGCAATTTAATCTCCGGATCAGAAGGTGAAATCAAATGTAATTACTCTTTATTTTTATTTTTTTAAATCTAAAATTAGCAATTGAAAGTAATTGACTATTTGACCCAGATATGAAGTTGGGAGGCAAATGACATGACTTGCAAGATTTTTCTAAAACTGTTGACCTCTTACAAGATTAAGTCAGAGATAATAGTAATTATAAACAGATTATGGTGGGTCCAATCAATAGTGAACTTTACCTCTTTCCTAAACTGAAGGTCAGGTTTTTATTGCATTAAGATAACTGATGCTAGTTTTCACACTCTTGTTAGCAAGTGAATGCCTTTGTATAAAGCAGATTTGTGTGTGTATGTATAATATTGATTTGTGTGTGTGACTTTTTAATTAATTAATATCTGGGGAAGAGGGAGCTGCTAGATAGTTTCCCATCACATACTAGTGAAGTTTGGATTTTTTACCATGGGAGTTGAATATTCTGGAATTTTAAAATCCAGGCTGGGTGTGGTTGTGGTGTGGGAATCATTAGAAATGAGTAGTTCAACCCGATTCCCAGTACATCATTTCCTCTAACACTGGTTTATAAATCCATTTAGTGAAGACTGTATTGGTGGCCTCTTGTTAAAAAGATGATGTAATCCTCAAAATACTGTTTCCTGATTAAGACATTAAAAAAGCGCCATTTGTAAGATGGAATAGTTACTGCTTCAGTGCTCCAGAAACTGTATATGACAGCAGAATCCCACCCAGTCAACTAATGTAACTGTCACTGAATGAGTACCATACATAAGACCTAATGCGAATGCAATGGTGTGTTGTGATTCAAGGGAGTGGTCTTCCTCTCATCAGTTTTGCTATGAAGTTGAGATATGGGATATGAGACATTGACACAATGGTGGAAATTTGGAATTTGTACTCTTGCCCCATCACCACTTCTCCGATGAGGATACAAAGAGTCTTTATAGAGTCAGCTGGTATAACCTGTTCTGGAAACACTGTAGGTTGGTGGTATTGTAGTTGACAAAATGTACATTCCAAAAGAGCAAAACTTCTTGCGATGGCTTCTTGTTTGTTGTTTTTTTTGTATTTTTTTTTTTTAAAGCCATCTTTGAGTATGGAAGTTTCTGCTTGCTTGTTTGGTAACTTCATGTAACGTAAATTAGAGCTGAACCCGTTTTGTGACCGTTATGAGGGAAGTAGAACTCATTTGTGATTATCACTACGGTACCTGTTGATGTTCACCTCAGTCTGTGTCTACTACCCACAGGATGTTTTTTCAGTGCTTATCAGATTCTTTGGAGAGCTGATGAGAAATAAAGGTAACATTTAACCCATCCTAAATCCTTTGCGTTCCTGAGGCTTCAGCAGAAAACTTGAGGTTACAGATGCAGCTATGATGGGATGGTGAAATGTCTGTCTTCATATTCCGAAGTAGCTCTCAGCAAGTAACCTTTTAAAAAAAAAATGAGACAAGATGGAAAGCTTATTGAGGGCCTGATCCAAAGCCAACTAAGGTCACTGGGAACTAAGGTCACTTTTACACTGATTTCAATAGGCTTTGGTCAGATCTTGAGAGAGGTGTTCCTCCTTGAGTGGTGGAACCAATCTTGCTTACGGTCAGAAAGCAGCGGTGTCAGAAAGCTGCTTACTTTGTGTCTCATATTCTGAGCTTATTAACACAACGTGTTCTGATGAAGACTACTTTTTTTTTATTGGTAAGACCATAGGTAGCGCTGAAATGATAATGAGGGGGTGTGTGTGTGTGTATATTTTTTGTAGTTCAATCAAGTCACTGTGACAAAGGATGAAGAGAGCACTATGCAATTGAATGATGGTGTATTTTCAGTGGGGAAAATTGAGTCTTCAGTAGTGTGGCAGCAAGCAATTATCTAAACAATAAAAGAAAATATTGCTGTCTTTGTTTCTCTTACATATAGTTGTTGTCTTCCTCTTTAACTAAGTGAACAACTGCTCATGCTTCTGTCATTGGAGTTAGATTGCTCAGTAAATTCATCACTATAATAGCAATCCAAAATCCTGTAAAGCAGAATTCCTGGCTGCTGGCCATTCCTCACTGTGTTCCCTTTTGGATATAACATTTGGCAAAAAAAAAAGTTGGAAACATCACTTTATGTCCTTCAAGGTTTTGTTTCTAGCCTTACTCTTGAGGTACACAGCAGTCACCCTCTGTTACTTTCCAGTCATCTGATCTCTCAGCCCCTCCCTTATGAAATACATGAGTCTGGAATATTAGTATTTTTCTCTCCTTTCTCTGCCCCTCCCTCTAATAATTAAAACTGGAACAGCGCCAGTGTTTTAAGCCTAGAAGAATTCAGGCAAAGTGAGAGACTTAAATAAAGGTAAACAATTCCCATGTACAAAAAACTCTCAACTGTCATTTGTCATGGGGAAATTACACTTTATCTATTTTTTAAAACATGGCTAAGGAATGCAAAAATCCTTTTAAAATAGTCATAATTCTAGCTTGTTATTGCAGAAGGTGTTTTTTTTTAAAGACACATTCTCTTCTCATTAGACTCATGAATAGTAAAATATACATTGCATCCAAAAATGAAAGCTAAAAGAATGTTAAGACTGTAAAGTCAAGCACTCCTGTTAGGAAATGCCAGAATGAAAGTTCCCCTTGAAACCTGAATTCATCCCTTTACCATGTGTGCATTAATCACATGCTATTTTTATTACTCCCCACCTTCCCTTTTTCAGTGCCAGGAATGGATCAGCTCTGGGAATGAACTGGGGTTGTGTAGCAAATGGGGCTGTTGTGAGGCCATGGTCCTGGTACCAGTGAAGTACAGCCTAATCCCCTAGGAGGTACCAATTTCAGGAATTCAACCCTGGGAGAGGTATAAGAAGGAGGCCTGCGGCGGTGCACTCAGACAGCAAAGGGGATGGAGGGGCAGCTAGCCCTGCACCCATGACACGGATGGTGGTGCCTTGGTAGGGGACGGACACATGCGCATGCAGGGGCAGGGAGAAACCATCTATGGAAGAGTCTTTCCAAACTACCAAAAGGATGGAGGGGTCTGAGGTAGTCGAGACCCATCCTGTCTTGAAATGAGAAAGTTCATCCTCCAATTTCCCAGGGCAGAGAAGGAGTCGTCTGAACTGGTTGCACTATGGCTTTTCTAGGCCCTTCAGTTAGGGTTTCTGATTTGTGAGCAGGTTGCTCTTCTACTGTTAGACCAGACCTTGGGCTGCAGTACCCAGCAGGTCCCACTTGGCTGGGGGCAGACGTCAAGCACGCGGGCTGTCAGCCTTCACCTGGCTCGAGTAGAGTCAGAAACTGGAACTACTGGCTGTTTTTTTGTGGGCCAATGGATCTGCCTCATTTTGTTACACCTGTCGCTGCTGGGTACATCTGTGTCATGATGGGACCTCGGACCTCAGGCATGGCTCCATTCCTGGATCCTCCAGCAGCCCCTCCTGCTGTCCTTATGGGCAGTGGGGAGAGGATTGGATCCTAACAGCATCTCTTGCTAAGCTGGTGTCTGAACAGGGACAATGCCTTCAAGGGAATGGACATGAAATAGCATGGATGGCAGTCTTCTGGGCTGGGGAACCAAAGTAACACAGCTGGGCCAGAAAGACCTCATTCCCATGTCACGTGGAAGCTTACTTTTCCCTCTTGCCCTGAAACAAACACATGCATGCACCCTCCCACTTCTTTGCTTTTGTGGGAATGCCTTTTGTACTTGTCTGAGTCAGAGCCGTTTCAGAGTCAGTGCAGGCCCAAACTCCTGAGCAAAAAGGAAAAGGGATTCAGAGTCGAATGCAGACTGCCGCTCCCACCTGGAACGTTCACGCTCTGCCCGGGCATTTCTGTGGTTTGAGATCTGTGGGTGACCTCCTGTACTGATTCTGCTCGCATACCTCCGTACCAGGGGCCGAGCTAGGGGTGAAGGCCAAAGTTCCACTTGCCTTGCCATGCTTGACTTCTGTAGAACTCCCTTCGTGGGGCTTTTGTTCCTGGTTAGTAATTCTAAAGCTACAAACCTCCATGTTTTCCTTGTTTGTTAGTGAGATACTGCCCAAGTGAGGATATTCTGGTTATACTAAGTCCCGTAGGCAAACAGAAGGAAAACAAATATTGCTCAAACGGGCACCAAGGGTGCTGAAAATGCCACATTTGGACAGTGGTACTATTGAGATGCTTGTGTTCATGAGAAGTTAATATAAAATGATAGGGTAGAGCACAGCTCTGAAAAGGCAGCTTTTCTTTGTTTAGCTTTTAATTGCTTCCTTTCACTTTTTATGTGTAAAAGATTGTCTGTCTATTTAATTAACTCAAGAATGCAATTTCAAAAACACTAATGCTTTACACATGATGACTTTTAAAATAAAAGTAGCATTCTAATATTGCATAATGCTTTTTCATGTACATATTAACCTTTAGCTGCAAAAGATCATTTTAGACAGAGAATGAATCAGTCACTAGCTCCTTGAAGAGTAAAGTGAATGAATAGTCTAAAAGATTTTAATATTTTGATCCTCAATTTAGCGTGACACTTTCGGGCTTGTATTTTTTGCTCTTGGCAAATGGCGCGGGATTCTTTCTGTGTCTCCCACTTTCTAATCTTTCCCACCCATCCCACAGTGTGGTATCATCCACAGGCGCTGACTTTTTTTTGTTTTTGCTGGTGGGTACCTCCTTTCCACCCCTCCTCCCCGTGCGACTATTGGGTCGAGCCTCAAGGCAAAGCGGCTAGGTGGGTGCTGAGCGTCCCCTGTTTTTTTTCCGGTGGCTGCTTGAGCCCCAAAGAACCTGCAGAGTCCGCGCCTATGGCATTATCTTTTCTTACAAGACTCATGTGCCAGAGTAAGTAGTTCTGCATGAATGATGCAGATCTGGATGGGGATGTGGGGGTAAAGGTCTGAAAAGCCCAAGATTTTTTTTGTCCGACTCTAGTCCTTTTTATACCACATTTTACACCAGGGTAGCACTATGTGATGCCAGTCATTACACTGATGTACGTGAATGGAAAATCAGACACTTAGACCCCGCTTCTCCTCTCACACCAAAATCTGGAGTAACCTCAGAGAACTCATTGGGGTTACACAACTTCACGTGAGAATACAGTTGTAACTCTCTCTTTTAACTATTCTTCAAAGTGCTTGTGGCAAGGAAGGGAAGCAGCATCTTTGTGCTGTTAACATTCGCAGAGCAGAGCAAACGCAACCTCCAATTGTGAATCACCAGTCCCGCTGTGCTCCTGGATAAAGTCTAAGCCTATACCCCAAGCTACACACTCTTTATGGTGCTGCTTTTATAATGGATGCACTTCTGAGCATGGTGCACACCCTCCATACGACCTCTTGCTTAAAATACCCATTAGGGCCTTTTAAGGTTTGTTAGGTTTTAATGGACATGTTTAATCTGCACCAAATGGACGTTGAAAAAGTGGGGGGAGGGTGATGTCTGCTTAACCATAACCCACCCAACCCTGCTAATGCAGATACTGTGAGATAGGTGGTGTCTTAGCCACTTACTGTATCTCAGCATTTATATGTATCCAGACTAAAACCCATATTTTAAATAAATCCCTCTATTAATTCACTTTATTGATGTTCCCGCACAGAGGCTCTTCTTGCTCTTGGCAAATAGAATATTTGAGCAGAAGTTAAAACCTTTGTGACTTAGAAAGAGTCGTTCAGTGCCGGACTCTGGAGTGAAACCCAAGTGATTTGCCAACTGACACTTTGCAACATCTCATGCTCCAAAGAACCGAATCCACTGCTTAATTCCACATTTTTCTTCCATGATGATTAAAGTGGTGCCGTTTGGTACGCAAGTTAGCACTTTTCCCTGAAGTCCTCATTCTCTAGTCTTGAAGTATAGGGGATGGGGGACACTTTATAGGAAAGACTTCTGGTAGGTATGTGTATGTAATGTGGTGTTATGATTTTTGCATTCTGAAGTTATTCAAATATCTCCTTTCATGGCCTGCCTTCCTTGTAGACACATTCCTTGCAGACACGCACCTACTAGTAAAGTCAGTTGTTTTTTGGGGGGGGTAGGGTGGGGGGGAGGTGGTGCAAGTTCTGCCCTGCATTTTTCTTTGGAAATACTTGATTTTAAATAAAACTAATACATTACTATTGATGACTAAAACTCAAAATGGAGCCGTTTGGATTTCTGTCTATTGATGCTGCTTCATATTTGCAGCTGGCTCTGGGAAAAATCACCATGGTGTTTTTTATTTTTAATTCTTCTCATTCTGGATCAAAATGTGCCTTTT
This sequence comes from Dermochelys coriacea, assembly GCF_009764565.3. NCBI lineage: Eukaryota > Metazoa > Chordata > Testudines > Dermochelyidae > Dermochelys > Dermochelys coriacea. The sequence continues at coordinate 15,364,962 of NC_050089.1, read as the reverse complement.
TCCAAATAACTTGAGCAGGGGAATCTTGTGGGAACTTTGTGATAAGTTGCTGGTTTTGTTTTAAAAATCTGCCTTTTTTTTTTTTTTTTTTTTTTTTGTAGCTTAGAAACCTCTCATTGTAGCAGAAGGCTGGGAGGGTTTGAATACCACAAGCAAGTGTGGGAGGCTGCTTGAGGCCATACGGCTTTATCATTCATTAATTCCTGTGTTCATTCATCCTTCTATTTAAACTTCTCTGTAAAGACGGTAGCTACAGATGGTCTTTTGGTACACGCTTTAGCTTGAAGACCTTGGACCTGACAAAGGGGTACAGAGGGAGCAGCAGAGTGTACAAAATATTTCCAACCATTAGAAATCAAGTTCTTATTCAGTGGCAGCTTCTGTCTTGAGAACCACCCCTTTATTATTTGTTTAACTTTTAAAACTTGATATATTTATATAAACAAACAAACATAATTAATAGGCAAGTGTTTGCATGTTTTATGGCCTTGTAATTGCATTTTAGGAACCCAAGAACTAGCACTTTATAAGTTATATAGTTGCCTTTTTAAATATGAAGATTTGATTGCTTATATTTTCTTCACTGGCAAACACAAGTTTGTATTTTGCACAAGGAAATCAAGAAGTTTGCGATTCCTAATATATTTTTCACTTTTTAAATATATAACCTTTGCATCAGATCACTCCTTTGTGACCAGCCTAGAATTTTTTTCACGAAAACTGATCAAAACATTTTGCTGATTTCCCCCTCCCCAATAAAACAAAATTTTACTACAAATCCTCTGGGGTTTTTTGTTTGTGTGGTGGATTTTTTTTTTGTATGTGTTAGATTGTGTTTTTGTTTTTTGTTATGCAGTGGCTTATTTCTTTTTAAGAGTACATGGTGGGAGAAAGGAAATTCTTGTTCAGCTTCTGAGAGTCTGTGTTTGGAAATGAAGGCTGTTGCAATATCTAGTCACAGGAGTCCCTAACCTGAGTCTTTCACAAATTAGACCGTTGAGAACAAAACCTGCTCCTACCTAATGCCTATGAGAGACGCCTTGCAGAGCATTGGTTCAGAGATGTCTTGTTGTAAAATCCTGAATCCCAGTGTCTGAGTAAATGGCCTCATGGGGTTAGACTTGAGGAGGAGAGGGGGAGGGGATTTGTGTAGTTAGTGGTCAAATTATTCTGACTAGAAAGGACAGACAATATACCAGAACAGAAGTAATCTTGCAGGAGTGGATATGCATGTGTAGAAAATAGTAATAACATTGAATACTCGCTAGGTTATTTAGTTATATGGTCTTTCCGTAGCTTTGATTGACATGTATTTTTGCTTGTCTTTTCATTTGTAGAGAAGCTTGCTTACCCAGGCATCTGCGGTGTTCCTTGCCTGTTTCCGTATTCGTTTTACATGTGGCTGTAATGACGTGCTGTGACTGGGATGTTTTGTAGGTGGAATGCTAAGTCATTTGAGTAACTATAGCAACATGTAAATGTAACTATTTGTGTCTCTCTATATATAAATAAAGGGGGTATAAATAGATATAGACACCCCCTTTACACGGGTAAAATAACTGATCCCACACTTCCGGATGCTCTCTGTTCTGGAGTGTGTACACATGCAAACTGATGTACCTCATGAAGAGATTTGTATACCTTTGTCTACATGACTTCATCTTTTTCCTTCTGAAGGTACAGTTCTTTGATCCATTTCTTTATAAATGTTTCCCTCACTTCATGCCACTTCCCCTCTCCCGCTCTCTTCCTCTCAGCATTTCTCCAAGGAGGTTTATTATGTTGGCATTTTTGGAAACTCCCTTTTGTACAGCTTAATGTGCCCTACAGGCAACTCCTTGTCCAAAGGGGCTCTGTTCCTCTGCACACGCTAGTCTTGTGTTCTCCTCGTGCCCAGATGGTTTGCATACCTTGTGCCATTGCTTTGGTCAGGAATGTATTCCCTCAGGATGGGTGAAGGCCTGGAAATGAGGCTAACATAAACATCCTTTCTTCCGTCGTTCCCGTTAATCGAGTGGAAACGGTTCAAGGGGGGAAAACGACCTCCCCAAATGGATTTTCTTTGGTGTTCTTGACATAGAGGGCAAACACGAACAGCATTGTCCACTGTGTGTGTATGGGGGGGGGAGGTGAATGGCAAGGGAAGAGGGGCAGAGAGGCATCTTCAGTTAAAACAACAAAACTGGGACTAGTCCCCAAATGGCGTTGGGTGGAAAATTACAATTTGATCTCCGTGCTATTAACATGAGTTAGCATTATTAATTTAATTTTTCTTTTGGATCCTGATGATAATTTATCATACACAAAGAGCAGCATGTCTGAAGTGGGTGTTCGGTACTTTCTTGGCTGCATACTTCTTAGCCTGTTTTTGTGTTGGCTGACTCCCACATTACAGCTTGAGTCTTCAGGAGCATCATTATGCTATGTAAAGGAATTTGGCCAACTGCTCTTGCTTCCTTTGCTTAAAGAAGTGCCTTCCAGAGCTTGGGGTATGGTTAAGGTAACTGACTGTGTTGATGGCAGCAAAAGAAACCAGTCTGGTGCATTTTATAAATATTATTTTTCATTACTAAATAAAGCAGCAAGCAAAACTGGAGAAGAAATGTTGTCTAGTAAGTTACAGCAGGAAGTCAAGGCTCTTGGGTTCTGTTCATGACTCTACTGCTGACTTGCCTTGTAATCTTGTGCAGGTCATAGCATTTTTTTGTGCCTTAGTTTCCCGGTTTTACAGATGGATATCACAATGCTGCCCTACCTCAGAGGGATGCTGACAGTATCAGGTTCACTGTTCATGGTGAGCTCTGAAACTGGCATGTTGGATGGCATATAAGTACCTAGATAGATACAGGGGGAGTGCATCATAGCTCTGAGGAACTTGCTGATTTCCTTTTTATATAGGCTTTGGACCCCTTGAATTCAAGTAAGAGTCTCTAGTTCATTACAGCCCAATATGGCAAAAGCACAGCATAAAGTTCAACCAGTAGATTGGCAGCCCTGTGTATGGGTTTGCAAGGGTTTTTAGTTCATATAGTCCAATGGCTTCTGAGTTGATGGTACTTTCAGTCGACGAGGCTTAAAAACTAATTTGACTTTCAGATTTTGGTGTATATGTCAGAGCAGAGAAAATCTCTCATTTGTTAAAGGAAGAACTGTGGGCTGGATACTGGCTGGTGTCCAGACTCTCTGTCTCCGGTTCCAGAAGGGCTGGATGGTTTTCTACTCAAATGGGTAGCGAAACAGGTAACTTTTGTAACTCATAACCTTAGGCTTCAGGGCCAACACCCTGTTGAGATGATGCTGGTGTTTCGTCCCTCCAGCAGAGCGATTGCTTGGTAAAGCAGAATAGGATCAGTTCTTGCTGGAAAGGTTTCTTTGCAACCATAACTTGCTGGTCCTTCCGTGGCTTGGGAAGGTGAGATGTAAAAATTATGGACTTCAGAGTTTTCCACCAATGTTGTTGTAATGGGTGGGACTTTGCACGCCTTAGGAATGGAAGATTAAAATCAATACATTGAAAAATGTGGCATCAGCGGTGCAATTTTTCAGGAGTGGAGCTGGAGGGAGGGTTTTTTTAGTTTCTGTAGGGGGTGGGAAACTCATTTAGGAAAGGAAATGCATGGAGTAAAAAAACAATGAAGGCACAGTGGGGCTGCCCACCCTTAGGTGCCTGGGGAAATGGAAGAAATGGAAGTGCTGTGCTCTGAATAAGAGCAGAATATGCAATAGAGATGTGCAGTGCTGATTGGAAAGGGAAATTCTGGAGCCTTTCTAGATTACGGTGGGATGTGCCAGATGGTGGGAGGGGCAGAGATGTAAATGAATTTTTAGCACTGAAATGCTAATTTACAGGCTTCCTTGCTAAAGTCTGAAATGGGGAAAAATCAGGTAGTAAAGTGCAACGCAGTGCCAAAGTGGTAAAACAGAACCTTTTTAATAACCAAAGTTTTCTAACCTTGAGTGTAGCTGACTAAGTCTGGGGTAAGAAGAGGTAAATAATTCTGTTTGCCTCCAGGATGCAGGATCTAATCTAACCATGATTAAGCTGATTTCATTTTATAGATGGGAATTTCTATGCAATAGAAACTGATGAGGCTAATGTGAAAAATTTACTTAATAAAAAGCCTCATTACCTAATGCTGAGAGGGATTTAAAAGGAGGAGGAAAAACATGCAAAAAAATTGCTTAATGCGTTTGATCTTTTCTGCAGAAAAGTTGGAGCTAAAAGTTTTCTTTAGGAAAAACTGAATTCTGTGATCTTGTTTTTACACATGCTGTGCTTAAATATTAACACCAATTGAGCAAATTGCCTTTTAACTGCCTTTATTTGCTTTCATTAACAGTATAATTTAAAAGCTCCAGAATTTACATGGAACCTGTTGTGCCTGTTGAGGAGGGGAGGTGGGGGTGAAACTATTCATAAATTAATTAATCGTGAGGAAACCTCTTTAAGGAAGGTCACAAAATGGAAGGACTTTTAGGAATCATTGTTTTTTCTGTTAGGTACGGATGTACTTTCGGTTGAAGCCTTTTATCAGGGGAGAAGTTGCGGAAATAGCTTTTTTTTCGTGTGTGTGTGTGTGTGTGTGTGTGTGTGTGTGTGTGTGTGTGTGTGTGTCTGTTTGTGTGAGTGTAAGTGTGTACATTTTTTTTTTAACCTGGATATGTTTTAAGTTGAGTGAAACTAATTGCACTGGCTTTCAGCGAGTTGAAGGCAAGGCTGCTAGTATTTTTAAGCACCAGGTTTAAAATTAAAGCCAGGTCTTATAATAGGGCATATTCCTTAAATGGTCATCTCTGCTGCCCACCCCCTCTACCCGTTGGTGTGCAAGTGAGAGGAACTGGCTCTAGCCAGTAACCACAGTGTTCTTCCAGCAGTAACATTAACTGTATTGTTCTTTCATGCAACTCCTCTAAGTATGTTAAGTTTGCAGAGTGACTTCACTGAATCTGTTGCTTCCTTCTGTACAGATGTTTTTGTGGTTTTAGAACTGAAGCCAAATCAAACGTTATGAATGAAATACAGAGACCACCGTGTACCGTATAATATTGAAAACTCCTCTGGGAGTTAGTTTACACAAGCGATTTTGACACCTCCTGCCTTGACAGTCTTTCCCTAAAACTATGTGTTACTTGGGCCTGGGCTACACTGTGGGGGGGGGGAGGGTTTGAACTAAGATACGCAACTTCAGCTACGCTATTTGCGTAGCTGAAGTCGAAGTATCTTAGTTCGACTTACCTGGCCATCCTTACGGTGGCGAGTTGACCGCGGCAGCTCCCCAGTCCCCCAAGCATTTTTTGTTTTTGTATTCCCATGACTTGTTTGGAAAAAAGGGAACTTTGTGGAACGGAATCTGCTAGCACCCAATGCCTTCAGCATGCGTGGCCCAGACTTTCAGAAATAAGAACCTAAAATTAAGCTCCTAAATAGTTGCTGATATTTGAAGAGTGCCCAGTGCCCAGCAGCTCCTGTTGACCTCTATGGGTGCTCATCACTATTTAAAGTCAGGCCAGTTAGGCTCCTACATAACTTGAAGTTCCTATTGTGGAAAATCTTGGCCTATATTCCTCATTTTCAGATTATTGGGAGGAGATAGCCGAGGAAATTGAAGTTGGTTGGATGGCTGCCCTCTGCCCCCTCCCTTGTAAATAAAAGTGGCTCCTGGTCATCTAGTTGTTGAAAATCCATGTTTGGGTTTTCCTTTCCCTGAGCTTGATTCAAAGCTCATTGGCGTTAATAGGAATGTTCCCACTGACTTCAGTGGGCTTTGGAGCAGGCCCCTAATGCAATAATGTCAGCTAGGGGATGACCATGGAAACACATGAGTTTGTCAAAATGAATCATTCTTTTTTGTTTTTAAATAACAAGCATTGCAATGACACCCAGGAGGTTGTTTCATGTCGTGTTGGTGACACCTCTTCTAGGCCCTCAAATTATTACTTTATGACTTATGTGTATAAAAACAAGCATGTTCTGTAGTGACCAGCCCTGTGCTAAAGTAGTGTCTGTCTTTAGTATTAATGCAGAGATCCACAATCTCCTACATATACTAACATCGCTGTTACTAGCTAATGTACATGCCACACAATGTCAGAATAACATTATTGCCCTTACTTCAGCTGCCCAGTGCTTGACCTTCAGTGCAAGCTCCTGATGTCAGTTTGAAGCATGCTGTGAAGAACCCAGTTGCCATCTGCAACCCAACACTTGAATTTGGCTCTGTCGCCTGATGGCTGCAGACTCTGGCTTTATACATTTAAGTGCCACTTTCTGCCACCTCCTTGCTTTGGGCATCGTGGGCTGTCACCAATCCAGTGTAGTTCAGACCATTAATTTACTAGGTTGAAAAATATACAACATTCCTCTCCCAGCTTCTAATTGGAAATAATTAGTTTTGTTGGCCTTTGGAATTTCTGAGGGAATGATGTTGGTCCAGGTGTAGTTACAAGGGCTGGGGAAGAGGGGTACAGGCTTTCTTGATTACTGGGAACAGAACATCCTGGAAGATGATAGTTTGACACCTTCCCTTCTCTTTTTTTCATTTGTAGGGTCAACTTTTTTCAAGTCCAAATTAGCCCAAGATAAAATGCCCATATTTCTTAGCAAAAATGAAGCCTGCTGATGCTTTATTTTCAAATTGTTGGTGGTATCGTTAAGGGGGAAAATGGGGTTTTGTTGCTTTATAAATTCAATGAGGTTCTCTATCCATTTGAAGTGTTCTGTCTAAACAAGGTCAGAATGCTTTTATTTTTATTTATATGAAGCGTAAACTCTGGGATCTCTTACGAAATGAAATTACTTGGAACAAGGTTCCTCTGATTGGAGGGTTCACTAGAACAGGAATTGCGCTTTGCGGTGCATTGAAACAATTTGAGACTCTGCTTCTGCTTGACCCTGGGGATAGAGTTACAGTAGTGAATTCTTTATAAGCATTTTCCATGGTATAAATGAAAGTCCTATTAACGCCCTTCTGTGCTTTTTTGAGCATCAGAGATGACCCAACAAATACATCAAACTTTGTTTCTTCCCAAACACCCGAATGTTACCTGAAGAGTACAATTTTCAGTGTCTTTCTCCATCCAGTTTCTGAATGAATGAGTCATTGTGTGTGATAGCACAAGGAAAGCCTCATGAAATGCATTAAGTGTGTTGGTCAGTCTCTGAGCCAGACTCCTAAAGGTGAGTTTTTCTCTGCCTGTTTTCTTAACCCTCCAAAACTATTTCTTTGATGCATTGTCAAGATTTGAAGCAAACTCTCAGCACATCAGCAGGCATGGCTTTTAGCGAGATGACAACAGCATTCTTGCCCTTAGAAAGGAACTGTGTTGCATTCCTTCTCTTTTCTGTAAAGAAGCCCGAAGTGTAATGTGAAAAGTAGGAGAGAGAGAGAAATTAATTCCTCCAAGAGTGAAAACAAACTGCACTTGTGAGAAATCTTTCTCTGGGATCCTTGGAAATCGTGATATTTTAAGTCCGTCTGAAGGGATCTATCTTCCTGGGGCTGTCTGAAGAAAGGCTGTCTAACAGCCAAGTATTAAGGTTTCATTAATCAAAGAGAAAAGGAGTACTTGTGGCACCTTAGAGACTAACAAATTTATTAGAGCATAAGCTTTCGTGAGCTACAGCTCACTTCATCGGATGCATTTGCATCCGATGAAGTGAGCTGTAGCTCACGAAAGCTTATGCTCTAATAAATTTGTTAGTCTCTAAGGTGCCACAAGTACTCCTTTTCTTTTTGCGAATACAGACTAACACGGCTGCTACTCTGAAACCTGAAATTAATCAAAGACACTTCCACTGCCCCTTTACAGAAACACAACTGCTTTGGCTGTCCTTTGCTGACAGCTTGCTAATTTATCTTCCCAGGGAAGAAACGGGGGCGGGGTGGGGGGTGCTGATGCCCACTTGCTGTACAAAAATGTAAGTGATTGCTTGTTTCCAGTGTTGGTGTGTACATGTTTACTGTAGAGGTTTAAACCCTATTCTTAGCATATTTTCACAAAGTGAAGTATTGTGCATTGGCTCTTTGCCCGGCTGATGACAAAACTGTTCAATAACCAAAAGTACATGGTTATCTATTTTTATTCAAAGAGGTAATTTTCTCTCTTCCTGCTCTCAGTCCCGAGTTTGGGAAGGAGAAATACATATTTTCATGGGAAGCCTGGCATAATAAGGCTTCAGAGTAAATCACTCACCAGCGATTCAAGGAGAGGGGATAGTATTTCTTTTCATGTTCTCTTCAGCCTCCTGCAATGAACTGCTGTCCAGAGATGCAAACCTTGCATATATTTTTCAAGAACCCTTCAGGCCAGATGAACAGGATAATCTCCATTGAGGCAGTTCCATCCCCTCTAGCATCGATTGCGCGTATGCCAAGGATAAATTTTGGCCTAGCATCTGAGATGCTCCTTTGCGGTGCCGATGCAGCAAAGCGTTTGAGGGCACTTAGCATTAGTCAGTGGGACTTAAGCATGTGCTTAAGTGCTTTGCTGAACTGGGGCCTTGCACCAGAGTACTCAAATCGATTGTTAGTTGTCTTTGCTCAACTCAACTCCTTCTTTACTAGTTTCTACTAATTTCTTTACTGCTTAATGAAGTACCTGAGTTTGTTCTTGTTTCCCGGGTGGCACAGAGAGAAGCTATAGGGTTGACTAGAAGTCCTTCAGATGGCGTTATTTTAGTGTTCTATTGTTTTGTTTTGTTTTCATTGGTTAGATGTCTTATTTTAGAGCTGGAAGACTCGGCCAAAGACTCTTGCTGTGATAGCCGGAGGCTTGGCAACATGAGAGCTGGGCTTCTGGGCCTCTCTGTGCAAGCTGGGAAGAGTTCATAATGGTTATGACAAAGTAAAGCCTTTTTCTCTCAACCTCTGGGTTGAAAGGAGTATTCACTTTCCCTGATGATTTTAAAAATAAGTAAAGAAAACCTGGCCTGAATTTGTGTGCATGTCAGCATGTGGATATGATACCCCTGTGCATAGTGCACCAGATGATCAGATTCTTGCAATGTGCAAAAGAGAGCATAGCCTAAAATAATCCTCCTTAAGGAGAGAACTTGGCTAACTTGTTGTGTAGTATGGAGCTGGTAGTTAAAGGTGCCGTGTGTTAGCGTTTTTGGCACTTCACAAATTTGAGACCATAATTATAAATACATTGCTTTTAATCATTATAAATACCTTGCTTCTGGAATTTTGATGACTCTACTATTTAAATCTAAACCCTGAGCTTGGTGTGTCATAAACCCAGGAAATCATCTTTCTTAACTGGTTTTGGTGTGGTAAGGATGTTGGCGGCACTAATGGGAAGAGACGCCCCCTTCTCTCTTATTCAGAGGAGGGCAACTAAATCGGAGCCTCCCGACCCTCTTCGCTCCCCCCAGCCTAAGTCCTAGATGAAGAAATTTGGAGTAGCACTGGCATGGAAGAACTTGTTGATGCTTTAATCATGTGGTTGTCATCCTCTTGAGTATAATCTGTGATGTACTATTAATAGTCCTTGGGCACTGGTTAGTAATTTAGTACCTGTGAACTAAATTGACCTATCAAGTGAAACTGGGCCATATGAGTTGTTGCAGCAGGAACTTTCTTGAGGCCAGTGAACACTTCTGGGTCCAGCAGAGCGGGGGCGGGGGTGGCTGAATGTGCCTAATGCATTTTTTAAGAAGTTTGATCATTCTGGTTCGCTGACAGCAGTGATGTTTCAGGTGTGTGTGCGCGAGAGAGGAAGATAAAACTCTGCCCACTGGGATATAACCAGACATGTCTGACCTTAAATAATTGTTGGTAGGACTCAGGGTGACACCACGGACAGTGCTTTAGAGCTTCTGTTCTTTTTACGGTATGGAAATCTTTTAAAGCACTAATACACAGTGTAGAAGCTTTGATGGATGTGTTGTGAGACTTTGGCCATGCTCAGACATGCTTCTCTGTACCTGTTTGTTGCAAAACAATTCTCCCTTCCTCTCTTCACCCCTAGTCTGTCACCTCCTCTCCCTCTCATTCCTCAGCTTGGCATATTCCATGTCTCTAATAAAAGTCTGGAGACCCCTTTCTCCTCCCCACATACAATGGCCACCAATCACCAAGCTACTCTGAGACATTGGTTGTAGGTTGAATCCCAGACCAGTCCAGGCCATGTTTCAAATGCTATTCTAGGGGCTATTTTATGAGTCTGGCAGGTGATTGTGTGTGTGAGTGAGTCTCTGTTTTAGCCTGCATCCAAATCTGTGGGCTCTGCCACCTGCTTTGCATTGCCTGTCTAGCTGTTGTGGGCACTAGACCAACTTGGGTTCTAAGACAGTATGAGTTTGGGTTCCAAGACGGTGGAAGATGACTGAAGCAGTGAATCGAAATTGCTCTACCTAATACCACAGTAGTGACTTTTGGTTTCCAAACGGTCTTGCTTATTTTGGATAGGTTTTTTTCCATTTCTGTGTATTGGCATGAGCTTCCTAAGTCCTTATTTCAAATGCTCGTTATCAAGCTGATCTGAAGTTCTGTATATGATTCTCTAAGTATATTTGTTCGGGAGCTGCCCTTTGGGGGAAGAGCTTAATGTTGTGTTCACAAGAGCTTTCCAAAAGCTATTTGGGAGTGGCAGGTAGGGAGGTTTCTCTATTTCTGTATATTTTGAAGGGGGTACAACACACAAATTCAAATGCATTATTAGATGACTAGAGATTATTTAGAAGAATTTGGAACTAGACACATTTTAATTCTAGCGACAGAAACAATATTTTGGAGTCCCTAATAATAAAGAAATGTTTTCATCAAAGTACTTTTATTCCTATATGTACTGACATCTGGAGAGCTGAGATATATATTTTCCTAAAGACTGTATTTTCAACCCATGAGCTCTTCCCTTGCTGTTAATTAATCCTTTGTAGTTTAGTGACTGATGAAATCATGACTCTATGAAATTTTAATCCTTGCGCTGTATAGACACAACTGGCATTATCAGAGGACCCCAGGTGTGTTCTTGAAATTAGTTTGTTGAATCTATTGCATACTTGATTACCTTATAAAATCCTCAGGATCTGGGCCATGCATTTGAAGAAACCCATTTGCTCCTAATTTCTGAATGCATTTGGATACCATTTTAAAGTTATGCACCTGATTGCAACTAGGGGAGGGAACCAGGGGATAGAAAATAATTATAACTAATGTGTAAGGAGTGGGGAGAGGCACGAAAACCTTTATAATGAGATGAGAGTGGCTGAGAAAACACGTGTCCCTTCAACATGACAGAGCTTCTGAGCTTTTGATGGATTTATTCCAGGCTGTACAAGTGACCAAAAATTAGCTTGGAGGAAGGGGACAAATTGCCATAGCAGGTTAACAATGTGGAAAATATGAATAATTTCCGCAGTACATTGGGGTCAATAACAAAAGAAAGATCCGGATACTGACAATGCACAGCCTGGAGCCCAGGGAGACCTGGATGTGGGGAGCGGGACAGGGGGAGGCTTGTCTCTGTATGTGTTAGTATCCATAAGATTTGCAGATTTGCTCAGGTTGTACAGTGTAAGGAGATTGTGGTGGGAGAAAGATGCAGATGGGCTTTAGCTATGGCTGTGCACTAAATTTTTCCTCTTGGGTTGAGGAAGGGAGGGTATAAAGCCCATTGCGAGAATGCAGCTATGCACGGTCTCTGTGGCAAGGTCACAGTAGGGCCCAGTTATTAGTGTCCATTACCAACCCCACCTTGCCTTGCTGTTCATAGAATCATAGAATATTAGGGTTGGAAGGGACCTCAGGAGGTCATCTAGTCCAACCCCCTGATCAAAGCAGGACCAATCCCCAACTAAATCATCCCAGCCAGGGCTTTGTCAAGTCTGACCTTAAAAACTTTTAAGGAAGGAGATTCCAGCGCCTCCCTAAGTAACGCATTCCAGTGTTTCACCATCCTCCTAGTGAAAAAGGTTTTCCTAATATCCAACCTAAACCTCCCCCACTGCAACTTGAGAACATTACTCCTTGTTTTGTCATCTGCTACCACTGAGAACAGTCTAGATCCATCCGCTTTGGAACCCCCTTTCAGGTAGTTTGAAAGCAGCTATCAAATCCCCCCTCATTCTTCTCTTTTGTAGACTAAGCAATCCCAGTTCCCTCAGCCTCTCCTCATAAGTCATATGTTCCAGTCCCCTAATCATTTTTGTTGCCCTCCGCTGGGCGTTTTCCAGTTTTTCCACATCCTTCTTGTAGTGTGGGGCCCCAAACTGGACACAGTACTCCAGATGAGGCCTCACCAATGTCGAATAAAGGGGACAATCACGTCCCTCGATCTGCTGGCAGTGCCCCTACTTATACACCCCAAAATGCCATTGGCCTTCTTGGCAACAAGGGCACACTGTTGACTCTCATCCAGCTTCTCTTCCACTGTAACCCCTAGGTCCTTTTCTGCAGAACTGCTGCTGAGCCATTCGGTCCCTAGTCTGTAGCGGTGCATGGGATTCTTCCATCCTAAGTGCAGGACTCTGCACTTGTCCTTGTTGAACCTCATCAGATTTCTTTTGGCCCAATCCTCCAATTTGTCTAGGGCCCTCTGTATCCCATCCCTACCCTCCAGCGTATCTACCTCTCCTCCCAGTTTAGTGTCATCTGCAAACTTGCTGAGAGTGCAATCCACACCATCCTCCAGATCATTTATGAAGATATTGAACAAAACTGGCCCGAGAACCGACCCTTGAGGCACTCCACTTGACACCGGCTGCCAACTAGACATGGAGCCATTGATCACTACCCGTTGAGCCAGACAATGTAGCCAACATTCTATCCACCTTATAGTCCATACTTCTTTAACTTGCTGGCAAGAATACTGTGGGAGACCGTGTCAAAAGCTTTGCTAAAGTCAAGGAACAACATGTCCACTGCTTTCCCCTCATCCACAGAGCCAGTTATCTCGTCGTAGAAGGCATTTAGATTAGTCAAGCATGACTTGGCCTTGGTGAATCCATGCTGACTGTTCCTGATCACTTTCCTCTAAGTGCTTCAGAATTGATTCCTTGAGGACCTGCTCCATGATTTTTCCAGGGACTGAGGTGAGGCTGACTGGCTTGTAGTTCCCAGGATCCTCCTCCTTCCCTTTTTTAAAGATGGACACTACATTAGCCTTTTTCCAGTCATCCAGGACTTCCCCCCGATCGCCATGAGTTTTCTAAGATAATGGCCAATGGCTCTGCAATCACATCCGCCAACTCCTTTAGCACTCTCAGATGCAGCGCATCTGGCCCCATGGCCTTGTGCTCGTCCAGCTTTTCTAAATAGTCCTGAACCACTTCTTTCTCCACAGAGGGCAGGTCATCTCCTCCCCATGCTGTGCTGCCCAGTGCAGCAGTCTGGGAGCTGACCTTGTTCGTGAAGACAGAGGCAAAAAAAGCATTGAGTACATTAGCTTTTTCCACATCCTCTGTCACTGTGTTGCCTCCCTCATACAGCAAGGGGCCCACACTTTCCTTGACTTTCTTCTTGTTGCTAACATACCTGAAGAAACCCTTCTTGTTACTCTTAACATCTCTTGCTAGCTGCAACTCCAGGTGTGATTTTGGTCTTCCTGATTTCACTCCTGCATGCCCAAGCAATATTTTTATATTCTTCCCTGGTCATTTGTCCAATCTTCCAATTCTTGTAAGCTTCTTTTTTGCGTTTAAGATCAGCAAGGATTTCACCGTTAACCCAAGCTGGTCGCCTGCCATATTTGCTATTCTTTCTACACATCGGGATGGTTTGTCCCTGTAACCTCAATAAGGATTCTTATCCCTGAGGAGAGAGTCGCCGACCACCACCAACCGCCTCCTTCTCTTGGGAGCGGTGGTCGTGGAACCCCCAACCCTAAGACAGTGCATCTCATGCCTTCCAATCAGCAGAGTCTCCTTCTGTTCCCTTCCCTCAGATGTGTCATCTAGTCTGCTCTCTGCATTAGTACCTGTGGAAAGAACATGAAAACGGTTACTTACCTGTATCTGCGTTGCTGGTACATGGACGCTCCCCTTTCTTCTTCTGGAGGTCACATGCTGCCAAATTTCTTCACCGTCGTCCTGTCCCCGCAGTGCAGCCTGCTCTGTTCTGTGGAGGATGTTTATCACTTACTGAAGAGCCACTGATAAAGGAGGGCAGAGAGATGGGCAATGGGCTGACCCAGCTGGTCTCATCTGTCCTTATTTCTGCCAAGCTCTCCCTAAGGGAGAAAAAAAGGTCTTATGCTTAGCATTCTGACTCGAGAGACCAAGGGTTCAATTTTGGCTCTGCCCCAGCGTCCCTGAGCAACCCCCTTACTGTTTGTCTCCTCTGTTTGGATCGTCAGCTTTTTGGAGCAGGGTTTGTCTCTTCTGACATGTTTGTACAGCGCGCCCTGCGCCATGAGGTCCCAGTCGGAAACATTGGGCACTACTAAAATATAAACAATAATGACTGGAGGAGAGCAGAGGGGGAAGAGAGACAGTCTGCGAAAATAAGACTTTTTTGCTGTGTTTCAGGTACTATGCTTCTCTGAACCAGCCAGAAAGCCAGTCACTTAAATGCTAGACTGTATTCCCGTATATTCTTGTCAGCTTCCTATCTCTTCTTCCTGCATCTTATTTTAGTGGATTCTTTATTTTCTTAACTTCTTTTGCCACTTCCATCTTCATTTAATGTATGTCATGTTTCTCCAATGGCTTTCTCAAGTACCTCCTGGCCATTTCTTCTGCAGTCTGCCCTCCTCACTTCCATGGTCATAGCATGAGAAGATGTCTTGCAATGCATATTGAAGCCATATGAGCAGGCCCCGGAAATTGTTGTCCCTCTCCGTGCAAGCTTTTTACGCCTTGTCAACCAACAAGCTGTATGTGTCCGTATATTACATTTCTATCCCTTTGTGCATCTGGAAGGGGTCTCCCGGTGTCGAATGATTTCCTAGGATGGAAAATGGATGCCGGACAAAATGATGGGGGATTGGGATTCTACAGTCTCAAATGGAAATTTTGGCCAGGTCACTGGAACAAACACTTACTTTTCTGTAGCATCTTAAGACTCTTGGTATCGTGTCCGAAGAGAGCACAAACGACCCCTCACAGTTTTACAGCTGACTCAGAAAATAAGACCCTTGTCTAGCTTTCATGGGTCAAATACCCAGCTGTGCGAATTGGCTGGTGTCAATAGCTCTATTGATGTTATTGCTTCAGGATTTTGCCATCTTAGTCACTTGAGGATCTGGCCCAATGTGCTTCACCCAGGGAGACTGGCAAAGTTTTTGATTTTTGTGGTGGTGGTAGCCGTATTGCTGTCTGACAGTTTAACTGGAATCTTCTTGCAGGTAAGAGGTGCTAGGTCTGAATACAGTTGGTTGAAGTTGCTTTAAGGAAAAATAACTGGGGCTTCTGCAAAAGTTAGCACTATATTTTTTTTTGTCAGTTTTTCTCACATACCCCCAAAGGCCTCCGGTTTTTTTGTTGGTCTAAAGGGCTCAACATTTAAAGAAACTGCCACTGCCTGCTTGGCCTTCTCAGAGTTCTCTGCAATGAAGTTTGTGGCTGAAAGATAGCTTTTTGATTTGTAAGAAGATCTTATCAGTGAAAACATTGAACATTTTCAAACTTTAAGACTTCATTTCAAGGATTTTTTCTAACTTAAAAAAAAGAAAAGAAATTTAACCTTGAAGCTCAGGTATTGAGGTTGCATTTCCTGCTGCATTGGAATATTTTTAATATCCTCAATTACTCCCAACAGCTCTTTCAACATCCTTGTGGATGATTTTGTTTGTAAGCTAATGCCTTGGTGTTGAGTAGAAATATACCTTTGCTAGCTGATCTGTGCTTGGTGCAAAACTCAGGGCTTGAGTCTTTTTTTGTGAAAACCAAATCTATTTCCAGGCTGGTAGAATTAGTAAATAGGTACTTCTCTGCTTTGCTTTGTTTGACACTTATAACGAACTGTACCAGTTCCTGCACTCCCATCACTTATGGCTGAACTAATAAATAGACAGACCCAGCACTCAGCTCACAATTTGTGGAATGTGTTAATGCACCAATGGAATACATGCTGCTAAGGAAACCAGATGATGAATATATTTTTAAACTTGGAATCCATGAACCACTTATTTCTGAATTAGGAATCAAAACATATGAATAATCGCTTCATGGCCTCAGCAGATGTATTCTGCTTTTCAGGTCACTTTGTTTTTGTTAGGTTTTTTTAAATTTTATTTTTAAAAAATAAGTTCCTCCAGTTCCCTCTTTGACACCTATGACATCCATGTCATGTTTGCTCACTTTACTAGTCAAAACAAGTGTTATGATAAGCTCAGCCCTGCGGGGTCAATGTAACCCATGAAAGCAAACACTATTCTTTTAGTTTTTAATACGTTGGTGTCCTTAGATGCCCAAAGAATATAGATGATGATTCTGGACTCCTGAATTAGTGCTGGTTATTCTAAGTAGAGCTGTACGAATCAGAATACATTAACCCATTGCTGCTTGCACCTCGAGCTGCTATTAAAATGCATTAGCACTTAAGCATTGCTGAAATCTCCACTTCCATAGCCCAGGGGTTTCAGTGAAGAAAATATCTTGACAAGTTGTGATACCTCTACGTTAACCCTTTTAGTGCCTGTTTTCTAGCAGCTGGAACTTCAGGATGTCATGGGTCCATTCAGCAGACAGGTGGCGAAACAAAGAACTGATATTGGCAAACTAGAGTTTCAAAATGAATATCGCAAATAGCCAGGAAAATCCAATGCTGGAGTAGAAAAGCCTTTAAAGCCAAATGGGTGCTGTTTTGGGGACTGGGAGTTCCCTAGCATTCAGACATCAGGGTGGCTTATTTGTGTTGTATTTTTGACTAAAGTACGTTGAAGAACAAACCCCAAGCTCGGAAGGTTGGGGCTGTCCATGTTATATTGATCAAAAGGAATTTCAATGGATTAGGGTACCTTTTAGGAGGCTTTTTTGGCCATTTGATATGGTAACACTAAGGTACTGTCTTACCTGAAATATAACATGTGGGAGGTTTTCCCCAGCACATACGGCACAGTATTGTGGAGTGGGTGGAGGGCTGGACTGCAGCTCAGGAGACCCAGGTTCTGTCCTCGGCTCTGCCACTGATTTGCTGTGTGACCTTGGGCAAATGGCTTCCCCTGTTTACTTGTCTCTGCAGACCTTCTGCCATTCTGGCCTGTGTAGATGATAAAGTCTGTAGGGCATGAACTGTCCCTTACTGTGTGTGCATGTGGCACCTAGCGATGCTGCTCCATCATTTATATTTGTAATACAAATCAAGCTATAGAGAGAGTCTTTCAGCCAGACCGGCAGGACATTGTACCCCAAAGAGCCCCACAGGTTTCTGATGCTGTGTGGGTATGGAGTAGATTGAAGGGTTCTTGGGCTGAAACATGAAAAGGAAACAACTATTGACTAAATTGCAAACTTTGTTATGGAAAATCCTTAAGGGAGGTATAGGCAGGGGATTCTTTATCGATCCATGCAGATCAGACTTTTCAGTGGGTGTGTGAGGACTTATTTCACTATGTAATTCCACAGACCAATTGAAATGAAATAAGATGTTAATGGTTATAGGGAACTCCTAACAGCAATGAGAAGAAATCTACCATTTAAATGCACCCATATGCAACGGAAACAACTGGCACGTTTTTATTTGCGGACTATAAAACAGTCCCTCTGTTTTGCTTGGCTACATTCTGCTGGAGGCTGCGGGCAAGGGCAAGGTGGATCCCTAGCCTAGATTTCATTTCACTCAACTGTAGCAGAGAGCTTTAAGGACAGAAAGCCAGGTTGCTTGATCACTAGTCAATAGGCCTAAACACATGCAATTTCTCAGGAAGTGGATTTAGTGAGTCGGGGTGGAAATTGTGGCCTGTATGTACTACCTGCAGATGTCCATCAATAGGAGCATTTGTCTGGCCTTTAGAGGCATGATAGTGGTCGGTACTATTTTCTGAGTGTGGAACCTAGGAGCTGTTGGTGGTTGGTTGGTTTTTTTTTTTTTTTCTCTTGAAGTGGGTGGGACAGAAAAACTGATCTTTTTGAAGATTTGTAAAGGGAAGGTATTGTTTGGCAAATGTGAGTGTATCATAAGCAGAGAGGAGAAATCATAGCATTTATTTTAAGTTGCAAATATAAATATCGCACAACCATTAGTCACAAAATGCTAGTGCTGCGGTCTGATGGCTATTCTTTTACCCTTTAAAATATAAAGTTTAGAAATCCATCAGCAAAATTCTTACTTCCATAAGCATTTGCTAGCTTTTTTTTTTTAACAGCTGTGTCCCAACCCAGTTATCGCTCTTCATGCTATTTTAATTGGCTATGTCTAGAGGTGAGAGGGCAGCAGTGACTGTGCAATTACCAGGTATATTGGCTACGTAGTCTGATCTGTTCGAGAAAGCTCAGAGTTTGTCACCATGTGTTTTTAAGTAAATCGCGTACGAAAATAAATGTCCCATCTCAGATACAAAGATAATTTTTTTTTATCTGAGATGTGTGCACTCATATTCTCCTTTTCACAAACTGGAAACATCCTCTTTATCCTGCCTTCCTTCTCTTTTTTTTTTTTTTTTTTGTGTGCAATTTATTGCAGTTTTTGTGCTCTTTCTTCTTTCTCTGAAATGCTTTGCATTCTGCAGGTTGTATACCAATGAAACCATTTCCCCCCCCCCCATTTTTGGAGTGGTCTGAGGAAAATACTCTCTAATTCCAAATCTAACGGTTTCACATTTAAATAAGCTTGGCAAGCCAAGCCAATACTCAGCCTTCCCAGTGCAATAATTGTTGCATCCCCAGGCTCCTTTTCTATCTCTCCTCCCTGTTCCATTCACTTTTCTACAGTATTTGGAGCCAATATATAATGCTTTTTGTAGACTGTTTTCTATCTAGTGACCTTGGGTTTCCACAAGATCTACGCTGTAAATGAGATGTGGCTTCGCTGCATATATCTTGATAAAATATATCAGTGGATGAATTGATTTTCATATTGATTTACTCAGGCAAGAAAGGTGTGTGTGAAAATCAAGTATCTCTTAATGACCTAGCCCAAAGATGGCTTGGATCTGCAGCTGGCTTGGAAAGTTAGAGAGCATCTACTGTAAGAAGCTGTGACATGTATGCCTGCCTTTGCATATAATTCATTCAGATCGTGGCTCTTGGCAAGCTAAGTGGAATAAACCATTGCTCAAAGCATGTAAAATTCAGGCAAATTAACCAAAGCAGGCAGGTCAGTGTCAAAACCAAAACGTTCACATACTGTACATAAATCAAATTGGTGGATTTCTGAGGCATCTGAAATTGAAATGCCTGAGTATGAATCAGACAAATCCTGCCATGAGGATGGAGAGAGAGAGAGTGTGTGTGTGTGTGTGTGTGTGTGTGTGTGTGTGTGTGTGTGTGTGTACATATGTGCTGCTCACCTGAGCTGGTTATTTGCCTTTCTGCTGAGAGAACTGTTAAGGTATCACCGGTTCTTATGGCTGCAAAAGCCCAGAGGTAAACTTTCCATAGAAACAACATGATTCTGTCCATGAGAAGCATCCATATCCTTTCAATCTGAGCTATTTTTAATTTAGGTTAAGAGCACTAAGAGAACTAGTCAGATCAAGAGTCAAACTTTCATGGGAGAGGAGAGCACAGTGTGTGTGGCTCCTTTTTAAAATGCTGCATCACATCTGCCTCACAAAATGGTAGCGAAGTAGATTCTTTAGAAATGTAAAGGGGACATAAGCAGAAAACAGCTGTAACAGTGTAAAGCTGCACACAATACTTTGTGTATAATGTCCTGCATGTAATCTTTCTCCTCTTTAAATCTGTTTTATAAGCAATAATTAATTAAAAAAAAAAAAAAACCAAAAAAAAAAACTGGAAAGTGAAATAGAAAAAATTCTCTTCACTCTGGTATCTCTCCTTAAGCTACTGCTCCCTAGGTCTTCTAAGCGGAATAGGTGTTCTGAAATATTCACTCGATCTAAGATCTAAACTGACAGTTGATTTGTTTTATTGGGGTAAGTGAGCTTAACCTAAATGAACTATTGTTTATGATAAGGGACAATGAGGCCTCTTCCAAACAAGCCTTTTCCAGAAGGAATGATTTTCTTTCTTTTGTAAATTATTTTGTCCGCTTCCGTTCAGAATGCTAAACCAAACCAATTCCGCTTGCTTCACTTACATTTTGTCTGTACGCGGTATAGCCTGAGAAGGGTACGTACATGCCCACAGTTCTGTATCGGATGGAACAACATATTTATAGCCCGATATAAATAAAATCAGAAGATTCCTATAAAACTCTGTTATTACTGCAGTACAAAGTTAGAAATGCTTGAGGTTTCTGCTACTTGGCTCTCACATACTGCAATGAATATTTTATAGGAAAGGAAATACTTAGTGTCTGAATCTTTTTATAGTGCTGCTATTCGTAAGGCTGGTAACCTTCCAGATCGCTCTCAAAAATCACAGTCCCCCCCCACCCCATTTATTTATTTATTTATTTTTACATCTGCACAAAAACTTCCACTACAAATGCTCGTGCTTTTTATGTCCCAGGAACTTTATCAGATGCCTGTTGTGTTGGAAAATGGTCCTCATTAGCACAAAACCCCAATATCTTGCTACCTTTCTTACTGCACATGATCTGGAGGCATCACAGTTCAGTTGGTGCTTAGACTAATGGCTCTGGGAGAGACGTGGACATCCCTTCAGACTAATTGACCTCCCTCAATTTATACTTCAAGACCTGGAAACTTGTTGCTGCTTATGGCTGCACTTGGATGTTTAAAGTCTGCTTGCTGCAGTTCAGCTGAAGTACAAATACTGGGATGCAGGGGAATGGACTCTGTGACCTGAGGGTTCAGTCTGATCCTCATCCCTTCAAACACAGGGGGAACGTTGGTTTGCATCTGTCTGTCTCCTTTGCAAGATGGGGTCACTGGCCAAGCATTATGGCATCAACATAGTTGCACTTAAAATAGTAGCTGGCTTCTAGATGTGAACTCCTGTTCTGCTGCTACTGGTCATCGGAGCCAGCACCTTCAGGATTAAGGTGCTAATTTTTACTGGGAATTGCTTCCAAACCCCTAGGCAGCTTTGAAAAATCTCATCCTAAATATCTTCCAGTAGTGACAGCCGTGTTGCACCGATCTTTCCAGGTGAGTAGGCTGAGCAGAGTGCCTCTTATTGAAGGGTGTGTTGGGGGCGGTGGTGGTGGGAAGATATTTTACCTATAGCCCGTTGTACTGGGTGAGAGAGATTCAGAAACCACTTTGGGAGTCTTGACTTGGGTGTCCACTGACTCTGAAATATCTGGTTCTAGATAATGGCAGGAGCTTTCCTTCAGTAACAGGCCTGCTCCAAGGGCATTGTGAGTTTGCACAAGATCCTGGAGACTGACTGGGGCAGCTTAGTTGTTCTATCACGAACCTCTCAGTATCCTAACTTGTTTCCACAATGATCTGTAAATCTAGGGGGTTCAGTAGCTACAAAAATCATCTAGCATAAGAGTCACTTAGCATTTGTGATCAGCAGTTGGAGAAACTAGGGAATTGGTCAATGTCAAGAACCTAGAACCCGTGGTAGTAACGGTAGTTTTGGATACCCACAATTCTTCCTTCCAGGAAAGATTTCCTTGCAAATCTATTAAGATTCCATTATAACCACTTCCGCTCAAGTTATACCAGCTCTTGCATCACACGTGGTCCTTGGAGGGCCCTATAACCCTGGCAAAATATTTATTTCACTTAACCTACAATATTTAGATACAGTAAATATTTTACCGGTAGCACTTAGTACTCCATGGTGTTTGGGGCTTGGATCCATAAGTGCTGTGCTGCTCAGGCAAGGGGACACAGATAAGCATGCTGTGGAATTTGTGGGACGTCAGATTTCATTTTGTAGCTTTTTGGCGTCTATGCAAGATCCTTAATGTTGATGCATATTTTTCCCCCTTGAATTTAACTTGTGAGGACTCTGAGATCTTAGTTTTGTCTGCCTTATGATTTCCCCCTTGTGTTTTTGTTGGCTGCCAAAACAGGTACAGGGAAAATAATGATTTGCAAACTTTGGAAAGCTTTTGGTTTTGGCCTCCAACTCGCGATTGCATTACAGCAGAACAGAGCCATATATTTTTCACTCTGGAGGCATGTTCTGCGTCAGCTTTCCTTGCCCCCCCCCCCTTCAGTCTTCAAATTAAACAGCAGGGAAAAATGAGACAAAATTGCTAGTGTACTAGAAATTGAATAAGAATTGTCTTCTGGCTCAAGGAATGATTGATGCAGCTCAGGAAAGGTGGGGGTTTTTTAAAATGTTTTTGTGCATATGTTGGAGGGAACTGTAATTGCCATGCTGAATTTAAACTGGTGGTCCACCTGTCTAGTACCTTGTCTCTGACTGAAGTCAGAACTCGCTATGTTAGAAGAAGATGGAAAGAAAATCCGTTAGTAGACAGCTATTGTATAACCTACTCAAAGGGCAGTTTCCTTTTAACCCCTGCCATAGCTGGTGACCTGAATCCTAAAATTCTATGTTGCTTTGTAAAATATATATTATTTTTTTATCTAATGTGCCTGTGGAATTCTCATTATCCACAGAAGTACCTAGTCCTTGTTTGAATCCTTCTGAGCTCTTAGCCTCAGTGACAGTGATACCTTGTGGTAACGAGTTCCACAGGCTGTTTCTATACTGGATAAAATTGTCAGAAGTACCTAAGTCCCATTTTCAAAAGTGGCTGAAATTTGGGCCTAAGGGCTCAAATAACTTTTTGAAAACAGGGTTCAGATTCTAAGTCTCTTAAGCACTTTTGGAAAATTTAACTCGCTGTCTTTTTATGAAAATGAAACAAAAGGATTCCCTTTTGTGAGTTTTTCGTGTTTTTCAGTTTCATTTAATGTCCTTTTTTGTTCTTATAAATCATGGGAATCCAGTGGTGGTCTCAAGATTTATTTATTTTTTTTAACTCAGGGTTGAGTTGTGTGTTGAGTCCCTGGAGGTCTTTATCAGAGGATTTGGGGTGAGATTTTTCACACCTACCTAATTTAAAATGAATGGGACTTGGATATAGAAATTCCCTCCCTAAGGGATTAGAAAATCCTACCTTGTACTAACCAGCCTCCCTTCTCCTCCAAGAATGCACAAGTGAGAACCCGTCTACCTGTGTTTTTATCATCTCATCTTGTTTTCCCATTCAGGTTGTGTGAACCAGGATCACCAATGCTGTGATCTGCTGGCTCTGCTCATGGAAACAGAGGCTGAAAATGCCATGTGAAAGGAACACGGATTTTTTTTAAAAAATGCACACGGCTGCATATGGCACTGGGAGCTTAGGCACCTTAGAAATACCTGAGAAACAGATACATGTTTGTTTCAATAAAGGGGTACTCAGAAAAATTAGTATCTTTGCTTTTACTGAATGAGTTCAGCTCCAGAACAGAGGGGGTGTGGAGGGGAAATGGTCCATTTCAATTAGTCCCTCTCTTTTGGGTAGTATTCTCAACAGCTCCTCTTTGCATCATCAGAGAAAGGCCTTGGCTTATTTGTTGGATGTACTACATAAATCTGGAACTAACTTCATTGCTTTTGTACTTGGCATGAAATTGTAATAGCAGTAATTGTGGGCTGTGAATTTGAGTTGCCCTGCTGCAGAAAATAGAACTGATATTTGCTTTGAAATTTGAGGAACCCATGATGTTGAAATATATACCAAGAACATAGAAATGGAACTGCCATAACATGGGAAAGAAAAGCCACCTCTTACTATCCTCACATTCTGTTGCTCACCATGGAGGTATATATTTTGTTTGTTGTTGACTTCTGTTTTCTTTTAACAATAACTAAATGGACATATTGTGTGATTAATGAAGAGTTCTTCTGAGCTACAAACCTCTTGACTCACTTTATAGATATTTTTCTCTCAAACCACTTTTCATTTCACATTCCAGTCTTGGCACCCTGGTAGTAAGGAAGCACACCTGGTTAGCACTCGTTTCTCACCATTTTCCTTACATAGAAGACCCTAAGAGATTTAATACTGCCCTTTTTAAGTATTAAATAATTTTGTAAAAGTTTATAGCTATTTCCCAAATATCTTTTATGAACTTTGGGCACCAGCCAACTCTGTCCCACCTCCCAGTGTTTATACCCACCGTGTTCGTCAAAGGAGAGCATGGAGCAAAGATAAAGTTAAAATACAGAGCTGCTTGACAAACCAGCATTGTGGGATTATTGCTTATAATGTCTTCAAATACAGTTTTACTCTGAAAAGTGACTTGGTAAAATTAGCACCTTGTTAATCAATAGATCTGCTCCCTGTGCAAATTCAGAGATGAGCCTGCTGACTCTGGATTAGTAACTGGAATAAATGTGTTCCTCCTTCTGGAACTCCACAGCCAGTACAGCTCTAGGATTATGAAATTCTTTTCTTTTGGCTCAACAAATTTAACTATGCTCTGATTTCAGAAATTTGTTGATTTGGGAGTCTGATAGACCCTAGCGTGGCTCAGATTCTAGGTTGAGTTTGGAGGGCTGTTAATAAAGAAGAAGGAAGTGACAACAACTGACTGGGGATTTGGATAGTTATATTTGATATTGGTTAAGAGTAAAATTTGAGGCTCTGGATAAATAACCTTAAAGTAAGCAGAGGATATTTTGATGCAAGACTTTAGGGTGCATCAATCTCTCCTTGACTGTTTCAGTTAAGCTACCTATATTCATAGATTATAAAGGCATTAGATTATCAACTGACCTGTATGACACAGGCTACCGGATTTTACCCAGTTACATCTGCATTGCATCTGGTAGCTTGTATTTCTCTATCACATATCTTCCAGAAGGGTGCATCCAGTCTTGCTTTGAAGAATTCAAGAGATGGAGAATCCACCAGTTCCCTTGGTTGGTTGTTCCAATGGTTAATCATCCTTTGTCAGGGATGGGGGGAACTATCCCAAAAAGTGCCATATTTCTGATAAGAATTTTTCTGGCTTTAGCTTCCAGCCATTGCTTCTTGTTTTGTCTTTCTGTGCTCAGCTAAAGAACCTTTTAGTACATGGTATTTTCTCCCCATGAAGAGATTATAATCAAGTCACCTCTCAATCTTCTTTTTATATGCTAAACAAATTGACTCTGCAGTTCTTTCATGTCTGTGGCCAGTTTCCATTTAGAACCTCAAGTCTTTTTGATCCCTTGGTTGCTAAGGGAAAGTACCTTTAGTCCAGTGAGACTCATCCACCCGTAAAGTGGAAAAACCTTCTAAAGATCTACGCCTCAGCAAAGAGTCCTGGTTTCAGTGGAAGTCTGTAATTTACTGATGTCTCCCTATTTCCTTTAGTGGAACAATTTTAGGTTTCACTCAGTACAGGTCAATGTTTTATCATTAAGTAATCAGGGCCTGCTAGGGAAATGTAGAGCTTCAGTGAGAAGCCATCTCTTCCATGCTTCTTCAAATGATAGCAAATATCAAAACATTGGTTTGAGTCATAAGACAACCACAAATTCCCACGCTTACCTGAACGGTCTTCATATTAGTCATTCATTTTGAGCATGGATACATCCACTAACAAGCTGCACTTTATTGTATTTCATTTTGGACTTTTGGAGAATGTGGAAAAATTGTTTCTTCTGGTGTCTTCTGCGTTCCATCTCTGTCTGCCGCATTCCATCTCCGTCTACCCATGCCAGCAAAGAAATGTTCACTTTCTGTAAAGTATTATAATTTGAATGTTCAGGGGGCTACTAAATTATGACTAGACCTGAGAATTTCTTAACCAGTGACACTTCCAAATATTTGCAACTCGTGTGAAGGGCCTAAAGGCTTGCAAAGTGACAGTTTGTGTATGAATTCAGTTGTGCCTTATGGAAGGCAAATGAAATTCCTTTCTGTCAAAGGGTAGTCTCCGCTCTCTGAGTGAAGAGAGCGAGAGTGGTGTCTATTGAAGAGATGTATGTAGAAGGCACTGCACAAGAAATTTGACACTTGAATGATCGGGATTAATGTTTGTGCCCTTTCCTCAGAAAATGCAGCACTTGGGTGTGGCGTTCTGGCCAACTCTATTCTTTCCCTTTGGCCTCGTTGAGCGTGCATGGTCAGGAATGATGGATCTGGATATCAGCCATCCTAGGGGTGCTTTTTGATGTTCCTTAACTATACATTTATTTGTTTTAGTAAAAGTCACTAGTCTGGCTCTGGATGAGTAATTTATTCAGTGAGAAATGAATTTTCCAGCATTCTAAACAGTAAGATCTCTACTGATGGGTCCAGCCTAGAAAGGAAAACTGTGGTCTATAAATTAATGGAAATCACTTCATTGTTCACGTGCAATGAGGAAAGAATTATAAAGACCTGCTGCTGTCACCAGTTGACAATCTCCCAAAAAGGAAATCTCTGGGATGAGCAAGGAGATGATCGTAAAAGTGACAAGGCATGTGAATTATCATGTCATGTTTCTCTTGGTTTATGCCAAACATGTCTGACACCACCCTCCCCTGGTGCTCTCTTACCTCTCCCCTCCCATGGAACTATCCCAGATGTAGATGTCCCTGGAAAAAGTTGTCTAGAGGCTGGGCTAATTTGACCCAGCTTACTTTGGTTTTGACCAAAGTCAAATGCTGAATTCCAGTGTTTGTGACTTCTTAGGAGAGAAACAAATGAAAAGATGGTACAGGATGCTTCTTTGGCTTGGATCACAAATTAAATCTCCTGTTGAGTAACTCTTAAAGGCAGATTGGTGCCCAGCTTCCATTGACTTTCACTGGGAGCTGGGAATTTGAAAATCTCCCCTTCTGTCGTAATTTTTGGAGTGTACCGATTTCTCTGGTGTATCTGGAAATTCCTTTTTATAGTTGTAGGAAGTAGCATTCCTGTGTGGTGCATGTTGAGATTGTTTGTTTAGTTACACTCAGTTTCTGTGCAAGTTTGTCCTTTATAATGGTGAAAGCCAAATAGATTAATCTAACTCAACTACCATGCTAGACTAACATTGCATCTTGATAAGTCAGCATCTGTGAATGCCAGGGATGTTGTCAAGGTTGCCAGATCCATAAATTCACCTTCCCGAGCTGGACAGTTTTCAATACTTTTTTGTTAGGCATGACCAGTTTGGAAGGGGGGAAAAATGGAGGCAAAAACTTAATCAGGATGATTCTTCAAAGGTCAGGTTTGGCCAACCAGTCTTGGCACTGCCCTTCAAAGTTCTTGACTGGCACCCATTGGATGCTGGCAGTGTTGAAACAGGTGTTTCATTAACACTATGAAGCAGGCAGGTAGGAAGAGAATTTCTACTCCTTATCTGGCCTGTGATGTGACTGCATTGGCGGTTGGCATGGTGGAAAGGCTAGTGCTAAACACAATAAAACTCTCTTCTTTTCAGAATGTCGGACACTATTGCTACATCAACTGATATCTAAATAACAGAGAAGATACTTATCCATTAGCCCTAAATACCTCAATTTGATGAGAGGTGCTGTAGTTAGAGATCCTTACAATACCCTTTTTTTTTCCTGTTCTCCAATAGTGGAAGTGAGTGGTTAACCTTGTTATGAATGTCAGGTTACCCTTATTTATTATTTGAGCTCAAATAATGTTTCTTGGCACTGTATAGAATATAAAATAAGACATGCACCAAGGGTTCTATACTCAAAGAAAAATGATTAGTGTTTACTTCTACTGGGCGTGTGAGAGAGAGAGAGAGAGTGCCTTTTTTTAGAGCAAATGGCTTGCATGGTTAGGTATCTATAACATGAAATTTGTGTAGCAAATGTTTGGGTTTTCTATTAGCATGGTTGTTCATAGAATTAACTGGTTCAACTGGTATTTAGGAAAACTCTGCAGTGTTAAAGCTGTTAGTTGCCAGTAACTTTTTTGCCTTTCCCCAGTAGCTGTGCGCCCTGCCAAGTCTGTGCATAAGCCTTGAAATGACAAAGTACCCTTTAGTTAATTGCACAACGGATCGCCTAGAGTTAAAAGTTCTGATTTATATGACTATAGCTCTAACTGCTCAATAACACAGGCCTGTAATCTACTTTCATTTCAAACAGAACTGTGATTTATGGGGCAGCATGCCGCTTTAGCTCAGAAATGAGGTGTTCAACATATGCTCTGTTGACATAAATTTGGAATTTATCGCTCTTGTCAAAACTGCCTGTTGGACAAAGGTGCGTATTAAGGCAATAAATGGCTCAGAATAGCTTTCTGTCAAATTTCCTAACCATTGTATTCAGTCTATTTGAGGGGAAAATATATACTTAAAAGTAATCAAATGTCCAAAATTCATACATCTTGTTTGGAATGGTAGGGGTTATTGTGAGGGAGGCAGGTTGGGGGTGGGGAGTGGAGAGTGCTTCCCACAAAGTTGCAATCCGTTTGGAAAGCTTACCCCAGATTTAGTTTATCACTTCTGTTAGGAGGCAGGCTTTTGTCTTCCTCATTTAAAGAAAGGGAGGTAGGTGAGGGTATGGAATGAAAACTCATTAAATTAAATATAGTAAAAGACATTTTTATGTATGGTTTTTAAGCAGGCGGAGTTAGAGTGGGCCTGTAAACTGAGTAGAATAGGGGTTTGTTTATGGTAGAATTGAGCTACTTGCTATTTGTGATTTTTACATATTAGGACTGTACACACATCCCATCTCCCATCTCCCTGCGGGGGGGAGAGAGAAATTATTGGAAGGATAAAGGATTAGCTATTGTGTGACTGGGAAATAACAGAGTTAAGGCTGAGTAATAAAAGACTCCTATAGGAACTTTAGGAAAATAAAAAGTCAGTAAGGCCATAATGCAAACAGATTGTATGAAATAACCAAAGCAAAAATGTGCATGGCAGTTCATCACGTGTCTTGTGTCACTTATGTAAGTTTGTAGTAAGACTTGTGCTTCCTAAATCCCAGGAGCTTTTGAAAATCTCCCTCCTAGCTACTGCTGTAGTCAGTGTGTAACTGGTACTGACTCTATGGGCTAGCTTGTGGATTAGTCTGGAGCCTAGGTACGGTGAATTCACTGCCACAGAGTTAGAACAAAGCCTGCAATGAGGAAAGCCTTTGGTAGTTTATTTCCCCTTCCACACACTATTCCTGTGTACACGTGGTTAAAGTACATATTGATAAGTGCCTGCACATGCCCATTGTATGCAACTGAACATAAAAATCTCCTGAGTGGTGCAGAATCGCTTGCCACCAATCCTGTCCTTTTCACACAAAGCACCCTGTTGGGAAAACTCATAATTTTTACACCACACGCTCTTGACTAGCCATTGCTGGAATTACTGTCTCTTTGAAGTGCTTTTTGCAGGGCATTTACAGGCCTTTTTAATTACTTACAGCTTGTAAGGGGCCTACTTCCATTCCAGCTTTTGTTTGTTTGTTCTTTCCAGTGTCTGTTTGGAAAAGAATATTGCTGCATTTTTTTTTAAATTTTTTTTTAAGTTTTAGGAACTTGTTGGCAAACCTGTCTTTGTGGTTCTTACTTAGGGAAGGGCTCTTCCTTCAGCAAGTTTGCTTTGAATGATCTATAGCTACTCCTCAAGATACTGTACGCTTCCAGGCTTTTAGGCCTTTGAACAAAGCTAGTTGCATAATCACAGCTCTGTGCTACCTCTCCGTAAACAAGGTCATGTGTTGATTTTTAATTTCCTTACTTTGAGGAAAGTTGGAATAGCAAATAGACAGTTTATTTCCAAAGCCAAAACATTTTTGAGTAATAGCTGATGACCTGAAAACTTTAGTTCCAAGCCGCTTTGATATTTAAATGTGCATTTTTAATAAACCATAATTAAAGGGAAAACCACTTTTTTTTTTTTTTT
Organism: Dermochelys coriacea; assembly: GCF_009764565.3. NCBI lineage: Eukaryota > Metazoa > Chordata > Testudines > Dermochelyidae > Dermochelys > Dermochelys coriacea. The sequence goes on along the minus strand of NC_050089.1, from coordinate 15,335,208 downwards.
TTTTAAAAACTCACCTCTTTGGAATGGTGTCCCATGAGGGCAGGTGCCTTCTGGTGCTGAGGTATTCCCAACAGCTTCACTTTATTTACTTGGCCTGATTTCCCCCTCCCCCCCCAGCAAGAGCCTGGTGCATAGCATTTAGTGCGACTGAGGTTATGTAGATGCTCTATTGGTGGAGCGTAGGCAGTTGTCATGGTCCGCAAGTGGCCCGCTTGTAGTTGGGACAGAATTGGTAAACTTACCCTTCTCTCTGTGCGAAAGGAGAAATCTCATTTCCCTGGCCTTGCTTATTTTTTTTTTTTTTGCAGGCCTCCAGCCCTAGAGGGCATGACCATTCCAAGCCAACACGTGACATTTCCCACTGGCTGAGGGAAAGCTGCATTGCCCTGTAAATGGATTGTATGGCCAGAGTAGCACAATATTGCTGGTCTACTAATCTTCAGCAAGATGTCCTGCTGTTGAGAGTTAAAAACCCAGACCGTGGCACTGACACAGTTTGAAATGCATTAGATGGTTTTGGAAGGTATTGAACTAATAAAACGATTACCCCTGGACACAGAAAAAGAGATTGTCCCCAGCAGGCCACGGACAGAGGGTGGGGAATGTTGGAAGACTGGAAAGGCCATGACGTTCTCTTGTCTTAGAGGTTCTCAGAAATGCAGTTCCTCTGGGACTTGGATGAACTCTGAGGGCTATAATATTTCAAGCACTAATAATTGAATCCAGAGGTGAGGCAGGAAAACAAACATTTACAAAGAACTGGAAGAGAGAAGCTTCTTTTAAGGGTCCATAGAAACGTTATCCCCAGAATTTTCAAGCAGGAGACCAGGGAAGGCACAGCATGCCCCACCAATGAAAAACCAGGTTAGAACTATTATGTCACCAGGACAAACTCTCATTGGTTGGCCATACCCTGAGCACGTGATATTTTTTCCAGCTACTTCTCAAAGCTGCTTTCAACCAACTTAACCCTTTTGTGGGTATTACATCCATGTGACAAAATTGAGGTCAGATCTTTAGCTGCCTCTTCCTGCTGGTAAAGAGGGAGGGAAATGGAAGCTTTAATGCTGGAGTAGAGCATGTAAAGGGGTTGTGGGGGGGGAGTGAAGGGGAAATCCTTATCCATGTCCCTCTATTCTTCACTCCTTTGCAACAAACCCCATTTTCAAGAGGAAATTCAGTTGTACAACACCACTTGCCATACTTCTGGACAAATTCCAAGGCTGACCCATACTCTTGCATTGTAGCATAGTCTCCTCCAAATAAAAAAAGCTGGATTTTGAGCCATGCTAGTGTCCTAAATCTAGGCTTTTAGCAGGAATTTATCATAAGGCCTTTGTTTCTCCAGCAGTTGCAGCAGAAAATTGTATACTTTGAGACGTGCTCATTTAATGTTGCACAGTAAAGTAATTTTGCATGCTGCAAGTATTGACTAGTGATACTATATCAAAAAGCGTGGCATGATTGTATGGAAAGAAAGACCTTTCCAGATTGCTGTTCCTTTTAATCCCTGAATATCCTTTTGTTTAGTTTAATTTGCTTATAAGGACATCTCGGGACAAACAGAATAGTTGGAATTTAATTTCAGCATCAAGCTGTCATAATAAAGTTCAGTCTATCTTTCGGTACCCGAATTTGGATAATATCAGTGAGGAGAGATCTATTTTAATGTTCTTAACAACCTCCCCCCCCTTCCATTTTAAAGATACAACTTCAGTAAAAGTACAGAAACATGTATTGATCTCCTCGCTTAGATCTTAACCGCCTGAGCGGCTGTAATACCTTGCTTACATCTGCCAGGTTTTTGTGCAATTTTGCAACATCTCCTTAATCCAGTGAGCATAAATAGAACGTTTCAATCATATTTTGCTACCAGGAACCTAGAAGATAAAGCGCTTTTAAGACCTTGTTGAAAGAGACTGTATAAGATTGTGCACGATAAGATCGTCCTATAAGTAGACACCAAATGAGAAAACTTTTGTGCTCAGGTGAAATTTGTCGATAAAGATATTTCAAATAAATTACTTAGTGAGAACCTGAGCATTTTAAAACAATGAGCAGGTTATGTAACGGCCGGAAATATCAAAGCTGAAGTTTGATTGCCATGTAGATTTCTATGTGAACTGCTGCACTAGTAAGATTAATGTGTTCTTTTGTCGTTTCTGACACCCTGTTCTAACACTCTCTTCTTCTGGTGGGGGAGGATGGGGGGGAGGGAGGAGAGGGAAAAGTCTTATCTGCAAGCACTTTACTGGGATTGTGGTTAGCTTCAAATGCTATTGTCTGTCCTTACGGTTACAAGAACTAGAACAAATTGCTCTACTCCAGAGCCTGACTAACATCCAGCCCAACTTACAGACTATGTGTACATACAATGGAACTGGTGTTTTTTAATACGATTGTGTAATGCAGGAAACAACATGGTTTTTTTTAGTCTTCCCTCCTCCCCTCTATTTCTCAAAGTGTAACTTTTATATAGCGCCATTCCACCCAAAGAACGTGACAGATTCTGGGATAGATCCCAAGATAGAGTAAACTTAGCTCCAGTCCAGTCAGTGGGGTCCACTCGTGTAAAGCCCTGAGCTCTTTTCTTTCCCACTGACTGCACTGGGACTGAAGATATGCAGTATCTTGGTGGATCAGGCCCTTTGTGAAAGGGACACTTCCATCGTGGATGAAGTGCAGCCCCCTCAGAGGGAGAAGGCAGCAGCGGTTGGTTAAGTCAGGAAGTGAAGAAGACTGCCACCAATGGATACTGTGGGTGGGCTTTCAACTAGGTAGAAAGTGGTAACCCCAATATTCTGGTTGGAAGCCAGCTTGGTAACATCCTGACTCAAGAGGGGCCTTTATACATATAACAAGTGTTCAGGAGTTAATTACTGTGGGCGTGTCTACACTGACAATTAACAGCGCTGCAACTTTCTTGCTCAGGGGTGTGAAAAAACATCCCCCTGAGAGCAGCAAGTTGCAGCCCTATAAAGCACCCGTGTAAACAGTGCCCCCAGCGCTGGGAGCTGCGCCCCTTGTTGAGGTGGGTTTCTTTAATGCGACCACACAAGGCATGTTAAAGCGCTGCCGCAGCATGCATCTCATGAAAAAGACGTCCCCTCCAGCAGCAAGTGTCCCCTAGTACCGTGCTATGGTGTTGGTTCAGTGCTGACTCTAAGAGGAGGGGGCCTCTCCCCCAGCACACTTCCTGCAGCACCTTGACATTTACTGAGAGATCTTGACTTGGCCTGTCCATGTTAGTTGGAGGTTTGACAAGGCTCCAGGACAAGGCAATCTGGCTGCAAGCATCTGGTTTTCTGGCAATCCCGCGATCCCTCGCATTCAAGTATTTTTCGTTTGGTGGTGTCCAAACTGTCTTAAAAACTTCAAGAACACAGTGTTCTAGTCCCTGTACAGAAATACTGATCAAACACATCATTTATCACTTGAGGGGAGGGTACTGTTCAGTGTAGTAAATATGCCCTCCTGGCATGCCTTATTCACCACATCCTTACACTGCATCAACACAGATGGATTTAAGCCATGTACCTGGTTCTGTGGCAGTGAAAGGGTTGACAGAAGTTATCCAATGAACACCTTTATTTCCTCTTTAACTTGTCTAGTTATTGTTTGTGCTTTATTATTTTAAATCTGATTTGAAATTTTTTGCCTTTTATTGATATATTTACTTTATGGAGAGCATCAAGTGCTGTATTAAACAAGTAAATTGGGTTGTAAACGCTTTTGGTAATGTTTATTAATATTGACTAATCATGGAGCAATGAGCTCTATTGCTAGTAAGCATAATATGTGGCAATACCAGCGGAGCATTAACATCTTGTCAAATAGCTCTGTGTAATACGAATTTGTACCAAAAAAGGAAAGATGTGAAACACACCATCAAGTTTTTCTTTTACTGGGCAGGAAGAGTGTACGGCTGGCTTGCAGGCTCCAGATGCTTATGATGCGTATCCACTGCTGTTCTCTCTCCCGATATATCCTCAGTCCCCATACACACATACCACCTCTTCCCACACATTGGCCTAACCAACTTTGCTCCTAGTGGGCCTGGCTTAAATCTTGGTATCTCTCTAGTCAGGTTAATACTTTTTGTTCTCTGTCAAGGCACCATGTGTTTGGCTCCATCCTATCTTGACATTCCAGTCTAGAAATCGGAGAGGAAAAGTTTTTATTGGCCAAAAAACAAAGTTTGTTTTTTGGGTTTTTTTAAGATAAGCGAATTGTTGGCCACGTTGACAAATATTCCCCTTCCTTCTGCAGTAAAGATGCACTAGCTTGCGTGTTAGTAACTTGTGTATCCACTATAGTGTAATACCTAGCTCTGACACCGTGCTTTTCACCTGTAGATCTCAAAGCACGTACAAAGGAGGTCGGTACCATTATCCCCATTTTACGGGTGGGGAAACTGAGGCACAGAGGAAGTGATTTGCTCAGTGTCACCCAACAATCCTATGGCAGAGATAGGAATTGAATCCAAATCCCTCTATCCCAGTCCAGAGCTCTGTTAGGAAAAACAGCAGCAAGCCCTGTTGGGACCCAATCTTGTGGCACTGAAGTCAATGGGAGTTTCGCCATTGACTCCATGATGAGTTATTAACCATTGTGCCTCTTAAACCCACCACCTCCATTATTATTATTTTTAAGTGGAAGGCAGTAAGGGCCGCTGGGCATCGCTTAACCCAGTCTGGATCAAATGGACGTTTTAACATTGGAGTGCTGCTTGACTGAGTGATGACTCAAGATGAGTGCAAGAGTGTGTGTTTGTGTTTTCAGGGGTTGTCTCTTCCTTGGGAAAGATCTCAGTTGGACACAGTGGTTTTGTTTCACACTTGTGACAGTCTGAGCACAGACTATCTTTAGACATTACCCTGAAAATAGCATTTGCACTGCATGTGTCTACTCAGCTTTCTTACCACCCGCCCTGCAACGGGACTGGGTAGAACCTCATACAGCTGTGGGGTATGGGAAATGGCAGGATGCAATTGGCGCGTGTGCATCTGGGAGATACTTTTGAGATCTAGATAAGGGGAGGGAATGGGGGGAAGGGGGGGTAGCAGTTTGCAGCAACGTTTGTTTGCCATGTGGACTTGCCCATACTTCCAGGGTTTAGGGTTTGTCCCCATCCATACATGGGCTATAGGAAAGGCTGGGATTCATGTGCCTTCCTTCCCAAGCAGCCAGGGTTAGTAGTTTATTCTTAAAATGGTCTGGTAGTGACACCGTGCGGTAATCGTACGGCAAAGATTAGTGCTGAACAGTGTTTTATGGTCCCAGATTAGATTACTGATTTTTAAAGGCCCACATTAGTTTTTTTTCCCTCATTATTTTATTTCTCCTCTTACCACTACAGAATGGAGTTAGGCACCAAAACAACTTTCTTCTGCTTTTCCAGGCCTTAAAAAAATTAAAAACATGGTTGATAATCACCACATCCCTGTAAATGTGTTTTTACCTGTAAATTAGTGACAAATCCTCATCTTCGCTCCAGTTTAAGTTAACTTTTACCTGGCAGTTTTTGTTTAAATTATTAAAGTTGCATAAATGAATACGAAAGAAGAAGGTTACTTTGTGATATTTCTAATGGTTTGAAGATGTGTAGTATCAACCTTTAAAAAATGATGCTGTCTGAGGCCACCATCTTCCCTGAGGGCAGCTTGGCTCTATGCTCTTTGGAAACAATGGCCATTTTGAAAGAGGGCCACTTAACTAAGAGGCTCCTGTGAACTCAGTCCCAACTAGAATAAAAGATGGTAGACATTTGGGAAAAGGGTCGTTCTTCATAGAATTCTTTGTAGAAGAATGTTTGTGAGCCTAGTTTAAAAAAAAAATCTGAAGAAGTGTTTGTTTGTTTGTTTTTACCCATGAAAGCTTATGCCCAAATAAATCTGTTAGTCTTTAAAGTGTCACCGGACTCCTAATTGTCCATAATTTGTGGTTTGTTACTGGGGCCCAGCCACTGACTTTCAGGATCTTCTGATGCTGGATGGCCAACTAAAGTGTCAATGGATCCCTGCTTTCTGGGATACGTATACCCTGCCCAGAATCAAAGGACTGGAAGGAACCTCGAGAGATTATCTAGTCCAGTCCCCTGCACTCATGGCAGGACTAAGTATTATCTAGAGTTTGTAGTTTATATTTGGCACCAATGCAATAAAACATGTTTTGTCTTATAACAAAGTGATAATAAATAGTGAATTTGATTAGAAGGTTGAGTAGATCATTTGACTCTATCGTCAGATGAAAACATCAGCAAAGAACTCTTTTTATAGAATCTTTTATTTTGAAACCGGCATGTGTTTTTGTTGTTAGACTCTTCCACTTCCATCTGTATGAAAAGATCACAATAAATGGGTGTGCATCTCTCTTAGGAAAATGTAGCAAACTTGGCTTGATAGCTTTTCAATGCTTGTGTCAACTACAAAGCATGGGCTGCTTCTAAACAATACATTTATCAACCTCTGACGCTGTGAAATAGTCAAAGTTCATTTAATGTTTTCTGTTTAATGTTTCTGAGTTTAGTTGGCTCAACAATAGATGATTGTTAGTTTGCCTTGCAATGTCAATGTGCGTGAGACTTGCGATTGACCAATAATTGGCCTTAAAAGGGGGTGGAGGAAAAGATGGATTTTGGGGGGTGGTTAGTGAATAACAGAAAACTGTGATTGAAAGAATTCTCTGGCTATAGCAGTGTGAGTTGAGGAGTGGAAAGAAGGCTCCTGTTTGCTAGGATACTGTATCCTCTTGTCAGGGTCATGATTGTCCATAGACTTCTGAGGTTATCGCATTCGTGTGCTTTATGCTGCCAGGGAGCATGTGCCTTTAACACATCTCTTGTATTTTAATGATAACTGATTTTTTTTCTGGCTTGGGCAACGCTGCTCACCAGATCTGCACAAGCAGTGTCTGCTAAATATTATTTAATCTAGTAGAGTGCACTAGGATCTACTGAATTGCTTTTGAGTGGGGTTGTTTCTTTATGAAGAAGAATGAACATCCTTCCAGAAAGGAGTGGTTTGGGTTCTGAGCTAAATTGTACTTTCTGCACTATCTTGATGCACTACCCATCTCTCCAGACTCTCCAATCTGGGCTCAACAGGGGAAATCCAATTAAGTGAAATATATGTTAGGATTTTAGTGCCCTAAATATTCCCTACATTTTCCTCCTGTAATGCCCACCTTTCTATTCAGTTTCTGACCAAGGAGTGAATGAAAGCTTTGTTCAGTGCCACTTGTCATTAAACTTGTTGACTACATTTAAGCAAATTTGAACTGTAAAATACTAAAACGGAAACTCTGCATCAAGCATCTGCTGCTTCAGTTCTGGGAACAGACATCGCTTTGCCCTGTTTCTGGGTGTGAACTTGCAAGACACTTAGCACCCTGCCTTTGCTCCTGCTGAGATAATAGGAGTTAAGGATGCTCATCTTGGGACCAGTCATAGTAAAACTCTCCCATTACAATCCTGCAAGGATTCTGTCCCATCTGTACTGCTCTTGGGAGAAGCATTAGTGAAACTTTTTTTATTCCTTCTATCTTCCTCCTTCCCTTTGGTACTTAGCCTGGAGAGTCTCTCACGTGCAGTATTTTTAGCCAGAAGAGTGAGCTGTGTTTATGCTTCATCAGCACTCCAAACATCCAGCAACATCTGGATGGCACTTCTCAGCAGGGACCTTGCAGCCTACCTCTTGCCCCCCCCCCCAACACGGACTCAGCTACTGCAGTAGCAAACAGTATTAGGGCAATGGAGTTCCTGCTGTTTGCTTTCCAAAGGGGCCGCTCTTCTAATCTGCTTCTGAGCTCTGCTGCTTTGGCTAGGGCTCGTCTGTTGCTACCCTTGGTCCAGGTGGTGTGAGATGCATGAATACATGTCATCGATGTATGTATCATAACATTTCCCCCTCAATGGAAAGGACAGCGTTGATGTCCTTCATGAAGTATTTGTAGGGATAGGTGCATCTCTAGCTCGCCATCTCTTCAGGGTTGCCAGGTGTCCAGTTTTCGACTGAAATGTCCTGTCGAAAAGGGAGCCTGGCATTAAAAGTCTGGTTTGTGTGGGATTGGCAGGCTCCCTACCTGGTTCCACGCAGCTCCCAGGAAGCGACAACATGGCCCTGCGGCCATGGGGGCTCCACGCAGTGCCCCAGTCCCTCACTGAGCACCAGCTCCGCAGCTCCCATTGGCCGGGAACCACGGCCAATGGGACCTGTGGGGGCAGTGCCTGTGGGTAAGGGCAGCGCGTATGCTGCCTGGCCGCCCCTACGCCTGGAGCCGAGGGACATGTCGCTACTTCCAGGGAGCTCCCCAAAGTAAATACAGCACGGAGCCTGGTCCCCGCACCCCCTCCTGCGCCCCTGCCCCAGCCCTGAGCCCCCTCCTGCACCCAAGCCAGACTCCTCCCCCTCGCACCCCAACCTCCTGTCCCAGCCTGGAGCTTCCCCCCCACTCCCTAAACCCCTCATTTCTGGTCCTGCCCTGAAGCCCTCACTCCCTCCTGCACGCCAATCTCCTGCCCCAGCCTGTTAAAAATGAGCAAATGAATGAGGGTGGGGGAGAGTAAGCGACAGAGGGAGGAGGGATGGAGTGAGCGGGGTCTCAGAGAAGGAACAGGGCCTTGGGGAAGGGCCGGGGTAGGGGATGAGGAAAGGGTGTTCGGCTTTGTGCGATTAGAAAGTTGGCAACCCTAGTAAGAGTTCTGATCCTTCTATTACCAAAGGGGCTTGCAGTCCCTCTAGAAATTTCACAAGAATAATCTTTCTCATTCAGCTTTAATTGCTTCATGGTGTCACTGGGGTTTGCCTGTAGGGTTTCTGTTTCTGGACAAAGGCAGTTAGGATAGGTGCTTTGTAAACAAATCAGTTAGGGGAAGGAAAAGCAAAACCCTACAGGATCCTTCTTCCTAAAATGCCAGAACTGAAACTTTCTGAACTTCACTAAATCAAGCTTTGGGGAGAAGATTCAAACAGGCTTCCCACATGCTCCTCAGTTAAAGCAGCTCTCCTATTCCCTTTGCTCAAAGGACACCCAAGAAATGACTTCCCTTTTAGCAACCTCGATAGCGGAGTAGGCCTCGATGGTTGAATATTCTGGCTGAGCCTCCTCGTTGCTGCTGGCCAGCAGAAGTCCCATTTTCCACTCTGTCCCTACAGCTGTCTAGTTTTGTATGAAACAAGTATGTCTGTGATTTGTGTTCCTGCTGAGCTAATGAGAAAAGTCACGGATAATGTGTAGATTTCATGAAATATTCAAAAGGTCTCAGTGTTAACATTTTAAATAAAACTTTTTCCCCTCCCCCCCAACAAGCAAGAGGACTAATCCGTCTCTGTTTTTCCCTAGGAAGCTGCACAGTGGTATGAAGACTTATGGATGTGAGTTGTGTGGGAAACGATTCTTGGATAGCTTGCGGCTCCGAATGCACTTACTGGCTCACTCAGGTAGGTTTAGAGACATCGATGCCCCGTTAGGGGACTGCTGCCTCTGTCATATTGACCCAAATCTATTGAAACTCCCAGATAAACTTTAACAGTGCACGCATATGTGTAGAGCAGGGGATTATTTTAACCATTTTAGAATGGTAAATTATGACTATATTCCCTTTTAATTCCAGAGCCAGTTACATTAATTTTTAGAGGTTTTGTTTTAGGTCTTTAACTGGGGAAATATTTGCAGGTCCTCAGCAGCCTGGAATAACAAACTTGAACTACTGCATGGCTGAATGCTATTTGATTGCCTCCATCCACTTCGGCCACGATATTGGAGTGGTTTTTGTGTGTGTGTGTGTGTGTGTACTGTATTTGCCACGTACAGGCACCCACTGCAGTTTCATTAGCAAAACTGTTGCAAAATTAGGCACTCCATCTAATGAATCTAACTATTGGGTTCAAATTATGCAAGCCCTTTAATTAAATAGATATAGAAAGGTTGGAATGCTAAACTAGTGAGAAGACGACGTGTTTTGCAAGTTAATTTAGTCTGAAATTCCTATTGGGCATACAGTCCCATATACAATTAGTTTTTCTATTTAAAAAAAAAATGCAGGCAACCATTAGATCCATTTGCTCAAAGGAAAAGTGTATATAAGAATCCATGTCTCATTCATTCAAGGGTAAATCACTCAGGGTATGTTCACACTGCTCACGAAGCCTGTGTACTTACTCAGGTTTGAGCTCATGCCCCATGCTTCCGTCCACGCACACAAATCAGTCTGACTCAGGTCAGCAAACACTCAGGACCAAGGTCCTACAATACTGCTAGGGAGGTGGGTCAGAGCCCAAGTCCCACTGTGACTCGGGTCCAAGCCCTGTCATTTTGCAGGTCTGGACGCGAGACAAGTTGCAGTCCTGAGTCAGAAGGTCTCTGTAGTGTAGTATGGATCATTAGTATGGTTCCGAGACCTGGCTCCAACAATCGTAAAGCCAAGTTTACAGACACACAAGTGCAGGCTTGGAAACATCGAGTCCACAAGCCCAGGTTCCACAGACCTAAACTTGGTGTGCAGTGTAGACATAACTGCAACACTACCAAAAAAAAAAATCCCTGCAGCAGTGAGTCTGAGCCTATGTCAACAGACTCAAGCTCTCAGGGCTTGTGCCAGGGAGCTAAAAATAGCAGTGTAGACATCCCTGCTCAGGCAGGAGCCTGGGCTCTGAAACCCAGTCAGGGGGAGGGTCTTGGCCAGAGTAGGAACACCTATATTGTTGTTTTTAGCCCTGTGGTGCAAGCCCGAGTCAGCTGACCTGGACTCTGAGATTCTGCTGTGGGGTTTTTTTGCACTGTGGACACACCCTTAGAGTCCACATGAGTTTACAAGGCTGCACGTTTGGAGTAATTTTGGAAGGATGCTAGCATCACTGTAGAACTTTCTGCCATATGGTCTGTAGGAATAATTAGAGGGTGGGGAGTCAGAAGGCAGTGAGTCCTTCCTCCGCTATTCCCTCCCTATGTGGCCTTGGGCAAGTCACTGCACTTTCTGTTTGTTTGTTTTATCTTAGTGCCTAGGAGCCCTAGTCATTGACCAGGCCCTCGTTGTGCTAGGGACTGTACAAACACAGAGTAAATGGTCCATTTGCCCAATGGTAAAATGGCGATAATTAATACTTACTCACTTACCTCCATAAAATGCTAAGTGTTATAATTCCTGCCACTGCTTTAATTGTGAATGGTAACAAGTATGAGAGACCAGATACAGGATAATTTCCTAACTCAAGTTTATGCATCTCATGGAAGTGCTGCTTCTGTCCTTGTTCTTTAAGCACTGAGAGCTACTTCTGCCATTCTGGTTGGGTCAGAGTGGGAACCGAAGCACACAGATATCTCCTAGTAGTTGACTCCTGGATGGTTGATCATGGATCAATGAATCTCCTCTGACATACACCAGCAGCACATGTACTCGAGAGGTCCTGACAGGGCTAGAATAAACACAATCATCTGACCATAGGCATGCAAACAAATGTGGGTTAAACCACCAATGAAGAGATTGTGCAAAATAAATACAATCAGTTTTTTCAAATGCTTCATAAATTATTTTCTGTGGAAGATGAGCACGTGCTGTCTCTCTCTTACTCCTTTTTTTTGTTTTTGTTTTGTTTTTTCCTGCAGTCTGTGCTTGGTCTGGGTATTGACTGCTGCATTTCTTTTAATCTTGATGCATGAGAAATTAGATTTGGAGGGGGAAGAAGGCTGCATGGCGCACGGGAGTAAGACAGCAAGCTCTCAGGCACAATTTCAAAGCTGGCATAAGGCACCAGTGAACTGAGTTTGATAAGAACTCAGAATAGTCTCCAAGGGTCTCTTCTCCATAGCACAGAACTACCCAGCAACATGGCATAATTGGCAGCCTTTGCTTAAGGGGGTGGCCTGTGGCTGGAATAAGGGAAGCAGGTCATGAGTGAGACACCCCAGCAGGTCTGGTCATGTAAGGGCTTGCGCAGAGCCTAAGTAGTGTTGTGCCTGGCTTTCCCCATTGCTCTGTGTTGACGGAGGGTGGGCAGCTAGATGCTGCAAGAGGACTCTCCATACACATGGTGAGAGTGGTTGAGGAGCGCTGGTTTTTCCCATCGTGAAAATAGGGGATGGTCCGGTTCCATTATATCCAAGCCACTCAAGTCTGGAGGTTTGTTTGGGATTGTCCCAGTCTCTAAAAGAGAAATTCTCCTGACCCAATAAGAGCTCCCACCTCTGAGTCTCAGTTTTGAGATCCTGGCCCTAAATTAGCTGAACTTCCAGCTGTCCTGTAGGGAGGTGTTAGGGGCAGCTGAGTACCTCCCGTGAGAAGGGCATGTATTGGGGGGTGTGGTGCTACTGGGAGATGGATGACAGTAGAGCCAGGAATCGTGCAGCTGCTATACAGGTTTCTTCCCAGAGCTCTGGCAATTCACCTTGCTCCCTTCCTCTGGCCCTTTACTTACGGGCCTCTCCTCAACTTTCAGTGTCAGGTGCACGAATAGTCTCTGGAATACCAATGCACCCCAGAACCCCACTGCACAGTAACCTGGCACAAATACTGAAGTGTATTGCGGTAATACCTAGAATGCTTGTTGTGCAAGGCGCTGTACAGACAGAGTGAAGATCTGTTTATTGTTCCTCCTCTCCAATGCCTCTTGTCACCCAAGGCTGACTCTGAACTCCTGGTGCATGATGGTGATCGTAGTCAATTTATTAGACTATCTGCCACACCTGGATCCTCCCACATGCATGAATTTGGCATTCCAAATGGAAATGAATCCATCCGCCGTTTAGCTGTATTTCCCTGACACCCTGCCTCTCAAAAAACCAAGAGCAATAACTCTTGTGCTGCTGTTTTCTTCTGTGTTTGGTCCTGGGTATTGACTGCTGTATTTCTCTCAATCTTGATGCATGAGAAGTTAGACTTGAAGACTTTTCTTCTATGTTTCCTGTACCTAGGCTAGTGTTCCTTCATATATATCTGAGAGTCCGCTGTGACTGGCTTTATAAAGAGAGTCCGGTTATAGATTTTATTCTAAAAAATACTAGCTATAAATCAATGAAAAGACAATGGCCCCTTTTTATTTCTGCCTTTTAAGGCCTGATCCTGCACGCACTTCACTCAGCACGGTCCTTATTCTCAGGAGTAGGCGACTTGCCTCCCTTTGTCCTTCTCACAGTATCAAACACTACTCCTAGCCGTAAGTATTTGCAGGATTGGATCCTCTGATTTGATGTCATTTTAATTGGGCCAGATTCTGACTGGCATTACCATCCGGTGTAGGTTCCCGGAGTCGCTCCCCTGAAGTCAACGGAGTTAATCCAGGTTGCACTTGCTGTGCTCTAGGCAATGGTGCCAGCTGTCTAGTGAGGAATATATACTATCCAGGGAGGGTGCGTCGCTTGCCGCCTCTGAGGTCCTGGCTAATGCCTGGCATTGTGGCAGGCCGCGTGTACTGCACTTAGCATCTCAGCTGTGTTTTCCCTTCCCCCTCCTCCTCCTCCATCCTCCCCCTTTTTTTGGCTTGTGCTGCCTGTGTGTGTTGTTGTCGTTTTGGCCCCATGCCAATCCCTGGCGGGCTGCCAGCCTTGTGGGTACAGTATGTACAGTGAACATTGAGCCAAGTTTGTCATCATACAAGATTAATTTTTTTTTCTAATCTGTCTGGGGTTGGGTGAAATCCGAGGGTGGGGGGAGGCAGAAGGAGCTGTTTGAACGCTCGAAAACAGCCGCATTAAATTCCAGCACTGTTATTTATTAAAACATGAGGCCTTTGCACCTCTTCTTTTCCTTTCTTACTCCCTCCCACCCCCCTCCATGAAATGAGGTCGTGTTGGATCCACAACATGAGGTCATGTTTTCAGTGACTAGCATGCTAAAATTTAAATCTCCTAAATCAGTTTTCATTGTCCAAATGAACAATTTTGTTGATTTAGAAGTTTGCCCTGTAGGAGACCCTTATGATTTGGGGTCCCCCCACTCCTCAAAAGGCCGTAGATGATGGCAGTAGTAAATGTTCCATTTAATTGAAGTTTTTCCATTTCAGTTGGAATGTGTTCAACTAATCAAATGTTTGAGGGATACCTGATGATAGAGAAGTTTAATTAATAAACAATAAACTAATGAATTAACTAACGAGATTGTTCTGGCCTGTCCCAGTCCTGAGACTCCTATCGAGGTCGTATTGCACTGTAATGCGGGGAGGAGGGGGCGCTTGGGGAGGGATGAGCACTAAATCGGTGCTTATTTTATAACATACAGTTCAATTCATGTCATCTTTCACATAACCTGCTGTCAGTTCTGGTGATGTGCTGGGGGAAATCTTTTTTGGGGGTTTCCAGTCATAGGGAAAGGAGAAATGCTCTGATGCAGCTCTAGGAGATCAGTTAGAAAGTTTTTTCCTCTCTTTCTCCCACTTCTGGTTTCTCTCAGAAGCTGAGAGACTGTGGGGCCAGATCCACAGCTGGTATAAATAGACAGTGCTCCAGTATCTGGCCTTCACTCTCTGGGGCTAAGTTCAATATCTACCCATTTTATTTAGCGGGGAAAAGAGCAAGACGGGTGAATCTGAACCCTTGCCACCTCTCCCAGTGTTTTTGCCAGTCCCACAATATTTGGTGGTCTTTCTTTCGAGCTGCTGAAATTAGATTGCTTGACAAGCTCGGCTTTGTTTATTTTTAAGTTTTCTAGCCCTCAGAGTTGTGGAGAAAAGCTGGAAACTGTGATCTTTAAATATTCCAATGCCAGAAGGCAAACAGAACCCAACTGTTGTTGGTTGTTTTGTTTTGTTTTTTTTAATCTCATGATTTTTAAGCAAATCGCATGATTTTTGAACACTTGGAGTTGGCAGTTTTGCACGTGTTTGACCCATGTCGTCACTTCTATATAAGGAGAAGAAAACACTTGAATTAGAAACAAAGGCTGCTGTGTCTAATACCATCTCCCTAAAATGTCCTTCCTGATCGTTACCTCTTCTTTTTTTTTTTTCAGTCCAGCTATCCATTTTCTTTAGTCTTTTGATGCAGTCTTGTCTTTGAGGTCCGGTCATACATCCCATTTTCCTGCTTTTATTAATATGCTCATGGAATGCCTTCCTAAAAATAAACTTTAACGAGTGCTGGGGCTCAGTTATGAGGTGTATGGGCTCAGTGCATGAAATACTGGGGGGAATTCTAAGCCCTGTGCTACGCAGCTAAGTCTAGAGGATCCCTTCTGACCTTAGAATTTGATGTTATGAATGCTCTCACTGAAGTGGTCTATAAAGCCATTGTCCTCACCATATCAAAAACCACCTCTGCTGTGACACCTGCTACTAATGGCCAAGAATAGGTGCAGGGGATGGTTTGATACTGTTCTATTTTTAATGATAGTTTTGTCCCTGTCCATCCTCCCTTTGCATATGGTTTTCCATTGATCTGAGAGCTCTTTGGAACTTGGCTCATATATTCCTATATGAGTGGATAGGCCATAGCACACTACCGATGTATTGCAGAATGTGGATCATAGGCAAATAGAGCTAAAATGCTTACATGTATGGGGGCTGTTGTGACACTGTGAAAAGCAGAGAGGGAGAGAATGGGGACATGGTCTGGAAAAGTGCCACCCTCCATTTAGGAGTGTGTTTCTCATGGAATAGTGTGTGCATAAGTATTGCATGTATGTATAGCATAATTATAATCGTTACAAAACTGCAAGGCAAACCTTATTGTTAATACTGTGTTCAGGGTGTTCTGGCAATGTTAACTTGGCAGTATTACACACGCAGTATATGTTAAGCTAAAATATGGTATAAACGTAGTTTATTTAGGTTTACATTTAATGAGGGACAAAGTAGTTAAAAGCCTTAAATGTGTTCCATAGGGTTGAGTTAAGGTTGCTCTCTTAATTAGAAGTGGGTATTAAGAAACGTTAAAGTTTAAATCTTTTTCCTCCCAGGAAAAGAAAAGAGGGTGGGAGGCGAGAAAGGAAAAATCTCAAGCTATTTGGAACATACAGTTTACATGCTCGATGGACTTAATGAGCAGAGTTTGAGTTCTCTGAACCAACAAATGCTAGCTACATATATATGCATCTCTTTTTAAGTGAATGTGTATAGCCTTGATCCAAAACACCTCTGCATGCTCAGGTTGCAGTTATCAAGTTGCTTGCATTGGGCTTCATTGTAGACTTTAGTTTTTTCTTCAAACCACACCAAGGCCTAGTTGTTACAGAGGAAGATGGCCAGGGCAAATTCCATGCTTCCAGCTTCAGCTATTGGTGCTTGTAACTTTTGTTTGAGAGAATGGTTCCCCTCCCCCAGTCCAAAATGGAGATGAGGAGAGTGCAAACAGAACCCCCATTTCCTTCCCCCCCCCGAAACAAAACACTTCTCCTCCATGTAAAGACCAGTCCTGGATTTACTGAGCTCAGAAGGAGAATGTTTCAAAAAGTTACCAATGTATTAAAACGAGAGATTGCTGCAGGAGGCACCCATTGTAAAGTGTGTGTTGTATGTGAGAGAGAGAAAACTACACACTTTCTAATCCACTAATCCACCATGCAATCCCTAACAGGCAACACCAAGGAACACTGCTCGCAAAGGTGTGATTCCTTGTTTTAGTTATTGTTTTGAATGCTCAGGTGTTCGTTCAAAATTTTGTAACCTCGCACTGGCAGATTCTCAATCTTAAAATAATACCCTAAGCATGACCGTGTTGTTTGTTGACTTAATTCTTTTGTGCTGCTTAGCAGGTCAATGTCTGTGACGTGGCCCAGGGCAGCGGAGAGTCACATTTCCAGCCAGACTGCTGCTAATGACACAGTTGTGGCGAGGAGACAAAGGTGGCCAATCTGGGGTTATGTGCCTAGAAATGACTCCTAAACTGCAGCCGGTGTTCACCTCTGAGCAGGCCTCAGGCTGCCTGTTGATTTCAGTGAAGGGGAGGCAAGTCTGCCCACAGCCTGGCCCTACTGAACTAAATCCCATTTGTGGCACGTAGTGTCACAGCCAGAACTAAAATTCCATGGCAGCTCATCTTTAAGGAGCACAGGAATTCTGCCTGTGGTGGGCAGTGGTGGTAATTTTTATCGTGCACCCTGTTTTAAGGGCAACCAAAATCTGAGCCCAGCTTTTTAGCCACTAAGAAAAGTTGACCTGGCTACAGTGCGGGGAAGGGTTGAATTGGGATTAGGGACATGCAGGGGGTTAGAGAGCTCTTGGGGCTGAGGGGAAGCCAGACCCTGGAAGCGTGTGTGCACATGGTGTGGCGGTGGGATGAGATTTTGGGGTCGTCTTCTCCCAGGTTGCTACTGCTCTAGCACTTGTAGGATTCTGACACCTGAAGCAGAGAAGCTGCCTCTTCCTTCCTTCCGTCTGATGTATAATCTGCATGACAGGAAGGCGAGGTGATGCAGGTGTTCTGACTTCAGCTGCTGATGTGACAAGAGTAAAGGAGAATCCTGACAGCTGAAATCTGGGGCCTGGCATGAAGGAGTAGAAAGGCTGCAACAAAAGCAGTGGCAAAATGCGTGGTGCAAAGATGCCCAAGGTTCACTAGCCACCTCCTTTCATCGGCTGTGTTGTGCAATCGCCAACCCTGTGCCCTCCCCTGCTCTGCTGGCGTGGCCCACGATAGTCGTGTGTCCTAGTGGGCTGGTGTTATCCAGCCAAGATCTAAAGCTGTGGTTAATTCATTTGCTACCAGTCTCTAATAAATGTAAACTTTTCTTCCTTTTCATGTTCTGCGCTTATCTCCTTATTAAGCGTTGAGCTACAGAAGATGTTTTCTCGTGAAGTATCTGAGATGTTCATCTTGGAATTAAGCTGCCTCTCTGTCTGCTACCTTTTAAAAATTTTATTGTTTGCTGAAGTCGGGGTGTGCATCAATGCAAAGTTAAGAAAAAAGGGAAGCGCTGAGATTCTTTGGAGATTGTTCGCCCTCCCTCTTCCCCTTTCCCTCTCCCTTTTTGAATTTTGGCTGGCATCCCAAATTTATTCCCAGAGTGATGTCATCGGCTTGCCGGCAGGTCTGGATGTTCTGCCAGCATTCCAGAGAGTTTATGATCATTCGCAGATGTGCATCCAAGAACACACTGTACCCAAAGCAGAAATTAATGCAGGCTTGACTGCTATCCAACCCTCATACACAGGAGAGAGGAAAAAAAGAAAACAAACTGTTTAATGCTGTTTATAAATTATACACTGGCTGATGAAATATACATTTCTTTTCCCCCAGACCCTCCCTGCCTTCCTTTTCTGCCTCAAGAGTCTAAGATGAGACTGGAAGAATATGGTTTGCTTTTTAGCTCCTGTTTTGGCTGGAGTCCTAGCCCCTGCTGCTGATCCAGAGCCAGGGTATTTTTCCCCTTTACCTGATGATGAAATACATTTATTTTTGCAGCCATCACTACTCCTCCCCCTCTTTTGGATGCTTTTTGTTATTCAAGGTGTTCTGCTAAGCATTATGCATAGAGTGTAATGCAAGGACCCATTACACCATAGTGTGCTCTGTAGCAAATAAATCGTATGCACTTCTGTCTACATTAATACTGCTAAATATATGTGATCATCATACTGTAACCCATTTTCTCTCTGGTTTCTCATCATGCATGCGAGATGGGAAAGTTCTGAAAGTTCACTGTAGGCTGCGGTATTAGAAAACATTCCATCCCTCCCGAAAAGGAGAACATAAACATGCTCAGGACTCTCTGCATCCAGATTTGGGGTGATGCTGATGATCAAACCATCCTCCCCCTCTCCCCAAGATGCATTCTTTAAATTCCTCCCCATGTTGTGTGCAATCCATTTACATGGCTTTTGTGTTTTTTAATACTGCTAATGTTTATCATTTGCCCAACAGGCTTGACAGATTTTTGTTTCCTGTAGAGTATCACAGCTTTAAAGCCCCCTTGTTGCTAAGTAGCAGCCTCCCTGTACTGTAATGGGCTGATTTTGTATTCTGTTCAGCACTGTATCTTATTTTTGTATGCAAGACAAAGTGTTTTGATGGAGGACGATTGCAGAAGTGTCTGGAGGCTGTTTGGAGTTTTATGGGCTGTACAGTACACTGTGTGCTTTCTGAACAGAACACAGGCTGTTGCATTTTGGATTGGATTTGTCATTTTTTCCCCTCTGAGAGGAGGCTGTCAGATAGAACATTACTTGAAGGATGGAGAGAAAAGTGGAAATTGTGTAATAAACTCTATTTTTCGCTAAACCAAAATTATTTTTTTAGTCCCAAAATAGTCCCACAAATTCATAAGCTGCTATGGGAGGAGGAACAGGCTAATGAAGTTGATGATGAGATGACATGGTTGGTGCTTAGTCAAGTGCCTTTCCGTCTCTTGCATTCCTTTTCTCTGAATTCTAAGCTTTCCCCTTCATGTGGGGTTTACTTCTTTTAAATGGCTGGTGGGCTGGCGGGAGCACTTTTTTAGAGGCAGGACGCCAAAGGGCCAAAAGGGTGGAATGCTCCAGACTTTACAAAAGCTCTTAACTTTTTTTCCCTTGCTGTCTGACCATGACGGGTAGGTAAGTTGGGAGGCAGAAGCCATGTTGTGGGTGACGTCCAGACATGCTAAACTCCAGGACTACATCTCTAAAACGGCATTCGGGGTAGAACACAGGCCAACCAAAACCCAGGAACTTGGGAGCAGCCAATTCCTCACTCAGTGCTGACCTTTGCCCTGCTTGCAAGTAGGTGACTCAGAGTCTGCTGCAACGTGGCACAGAAATGCTTCAGTACCTAGGCACGAGGGCAAAGTTGGATGGACAGAATTAGCAGCCTGACCTCTGTGCCTTTCTCAGTTTCAGTTGCACCCTGGATGAGGGCACAACTCTGGCATCACACCTACACAGCCCATCTCTGAAAGCTGAATCCTTTATGGGACCTGAATGTTTTAATGAACAACCCCAAACAATTAGATGCTTTTCTTCCCTCTTTCTCCATCCCAATTTGACTTATTTGACCTATTAGAATGTGATTTGGAATGCTGGTGGTTCTTCCTTTGACCTAGCCTTTGTGATGCTTCTCTGTTGGCATGGTTTGTGGCAAAGGGGTCACTTCTTAAAAGCTCCACTTACACGTTGTATTAAAAACAAAACCCGTTTTCCTGTTTTGGGAAGAACTCCCTTCAATCGGGTGAACTTTGTGGATGAATGTCTTGTAAGAATCTTCTAAAATCAGCAAGTGTAAAAAGCTGCTGAAATTGTTCAGGTCTATTCGGACGCATTGGGTATGTGAGATTATACCTTGCTGCCATTTACTGTCTAGGTGTCGGGAACCATTTGGAAAAAGATTTTTAGCCACGTGTCCCCCAAAAGAGCCATCCCTCCACCACCCAGCCATAAATTTTCAGCTTTGTGTGGGGAAATAGGAAAGGAGAGTTGGCAACCCCTTAAAACTCAGAAATTCCCAAAGGAGTGTTTCTTCAGGGAACCCCAGCTCTAGTCCACAACACCCAAAGCATTATTGAGAGAATATAAGTGATTCTGCTCTCATGATGGTGTAAATCAGGAGTTATTACTTCATCCTTGCAGAGATCAGAATCAAGTCAACATATTGCATCTCTGTCTATCTCAATTTGTAACCCTATACTGGAAGCTGAGAATGTAGGAACCATTAAGACCACCTTGAGAGTGTCCCTCTTGGGGAATGCAAAAGCTTCTGATTCTGAGCATATGTCCCTTATACAACTACAAAGCCTGGGTGGTGGCTCTCTAGCCATAGTCCTAGACTACATTGGGCTTTCAAAGGCATTCCTGGTTGTCTGTGGATTGAAATATCTTGTAAAATCAATTGATGGATGGGAACTGGGGAGGTGGATAAGTGCAAAGAGTTTTTTCTTGCAAAGAGGCCTTCGCTTCATGTCGGGGCGTTTGCTGGGCCTTTGGCCAAGGGAGTTGGTCCACGCCAAGATGTTATGAAATGAACTGTGGAATAAAAATGTCAGTCCACCCCTAAATTTGAGATGCTGTCAGAAATTTAGGTTGTGCACTGTGCCATTGCTGGGGTAATGTGGGAGCACTGGCAATGTCCAGGAAACGTGCTCTGGTCACACCGTCAACCTCACAGCACGTGAAGGTGATTATCCAGACGCCCTTTATGTGAACCATTCAAGATGCTTGAACGATTGTCTAAACATCTATAACAACTTGCTACAGATCTAATTGGGCGGAACCAAAAGCATCACCACTGTACAAGGCTATTTTGTGGGGCGGCTTGGAATCTAGGTGTTGCAGAAAGAGGGCTGTGTAGGTTTTGAGTAGAGGGTGGGCTGGGTGTGAGTTCAGAAGCCACAGGGTTTTTTAATCTACATGGCCAAAGTGTCCGTATGGATGTGGTGATCTCCCATTGACCCTGGATGCTATTTTTCTTCCCTGGTGATCTTTTTCCACCTTCTGAGAGCAAATAAGAACATTCAGGCTGATCTGAAATGCATGCACTAGTCAGCCAGATTGTCCCAAAGATAACAGTAGATGTTTATAAACCTGCTTTAAGCAGCATAAACCACTATGATTATGCAGGAAACAGTATTCAACAAGCTCGACTTGGGTTGGGTGGGGGCTGCTTTTATATCCTAGGCAATTGTACAATGAGGGTTACATGGAAGCCGAAAATTGTTCCTTTGCTCTAATAGCACAGCACAGACCATTACCTTCCAGATTTAAAAACGAAATGAGCTCATCATATCTGGTGACTTACCCTGACATTCATGCTCAATTTAGAAGTCTGTCTTTACCTTTTAAAACCTATGCTTTTTATTTTTCTTATATTCACTGATTACTTTTTTTTTAATACTAACCCCCACTTCCCCCCCAAAACTAATCTTTTGCATTTTCCAATCACAGAAACTATTCTTGGTTTCCTTCTTTTGGCCCTTGGATATATTTTTGACATAAAATACAAGACATTTTTATAACTGTCTCTTCCACTCTGGGTAAAATAGAGAAAAAGGGAAAAAATAATAATAATAAAAAAAAAAACCCACAGCGGCTTTATGTGGGCAAAAGAAGAAAACAAGAGAATGGGGTAGAGAACAGGCTAAATTTAAAATTGTAATTGGCTGACTTCCACAGGCTTGCGGGTGTTTTAATGACTCATAATAACTTCATTTAAAACCAGCTGAGCAGAAAATAGATTGGAGAGGAGCCTCAGGCCATTATGGATTTGTGTGTTTTTTTTTGTTTTTGTTTTTTGTTTTTGTTTTTTTTTTTTGACAAGCTCTGTTTTCGGCAGCCAGGAAGGCCCTCATAGAGGGCTTGGCTGTTTTCTCTCTTCTAGAGTTGGTGGTCTGCCCAAGAGAGATTGTACAGAAACCAGTTTTTTTTAACTGATTAAAAATAGATGCCTTGAGGTATTATTTTAGCATCAGTGGGTTTTTTTCCTTGTTCTTTTGATGTGGTAAATGGAACATAAATACAATTGTTTTTGAAATTACTGAATTAATTAGGTAGTAAAGTGACAACAATGCATAAATTTACTTTGCAATTTTAAAAAAAAATCCATATTTCCGTTCCACATTCTTGTTATGTACAGCATTTCAAAAATGTGAGGTTATATATTAATCTCTTGTGTTTTAGAAGGGGGTGGGAATATATTTATTATATATGAAACGCTCACTGGTGAGTTGTGGAAATACAGCTGGAAGGGAATCCTGTATTCACTTAGTCATTCAGATTCCTTTCAGCCTCCTTGCACTAGACACAATGCCAGAGGAGTAAGTGTTATCACCTCCTTTTATTTTAAAGTAAATGGGCAAAATATTTTGAAGGAATGCACTCTCCAAACGCTTGCTCAAACTCTGGTACATAATATGCCACGCTTTGGGATTAAAATGGAACACCTACACGGCAATCAAGTTTAGTATTGAAAACAGTGGGTTGAGGGTTTTCTGGGCCTTCAGGGCATGATGAAAGGAAGTGGGTCTAACAGCTGTCATTTCCCAAACAGCCCAGCCAAGACTGAACCTTTTCCCTGTCAGAGAGAAGAGGTTCCCCATTCTGCTTACAGATGGTCATTGGTAGCTGTTACTTAAGAAACCGCAGGAGCCTATTTCTATAGCTGAGTAGGGTTTTTAGCTATCCTCCTTCTATTGACTTTTAATGGGAGTTAGAAAACACCTTATGCAATTCATTGAAAATTCACCCCAGGTCTGTAAAGAGAACCAGTGAAGAATGATGGCATGATGTTTTTGCCAAGTCTTCGAGGCAGGCTTGTAACCAACAAATGTGGTTTCAGTAGTATCCAAATAAAGAAAGCTCTGGTGTAAAGCCTACTTTGGAATCTATCACAAGCATACTGGATGCAATGCATTGAGAGAGAACAGAAGTCCTGGAATTCTGGACTGCTTTGGTGATCTTGTTAGAGCGACCTTAACGTGGTTGGGAGCTTTGTTTGTTTTTTTTCCTGTTTCTAGGCAGTAGTAAAACACTTAGTGGCTGCATGCAAGCCCTGAGTTGGGTGTTGTTCCACCTGATCCTGGTGAAGAGGATGAGGATGGTACCTGAATGCAGTTGACCAGAAAACTGCAAAGGTCTTAAATGAATACCATGAGCAAGACTTCATGCAATCCTGTTGGAAAATCTCTCTCCACCAGGCTGAGTTTTTTGATGAATTAGAGGGGCTTCTCCTGGGTTCTGCGATGAGCTGTGGGGCTGGGCTGAATTAAAGTAACACCAGGAAGGTGAGAAATCTGGAGAGAATTCCATTCCTTTAACCCAGGGAAAGTCCTTGTCAGATTCTTCTGTGGCTTACACCCTTCATGCACCTGCAAGTTATCTCACTGCGATAGCCCTGTAAGTCAGGGTGGAATATGCCCTGTAATTGTCAGAGCATCAAGGAATCCTCTTGCAGACAGATTCCTGTAGACAGGAAGACCTCTGGTAGCCCTTTGACACAAAGACGCTGCTCCTGACACTACTGTTCTCTAAGGCTGTGCCTGTCATCCAATTCCTGTGGATAAAAATTGCAACCCTTTAATGCGGAAGCATGTCGTTTTCTGTTAATCTCTTCCCCCGTCGTAGCCTGTCTCCTGTCTTTCTCCTCTCTGCCATCTCCATAAAAGTTTATCACAGTCAGGGATGGTTAAATGGGTGCAGGAAAACAGTGTTTTAGTAAACTGTAAAATTAGTTGGGAAGGTTAATGAGGCATTACTTGTCTGCCTTTGTAGGAAAGGCAGGTTTATGAAGGTAGCTGAACACCTAAGCAGAGGAATGGACTTGCAGCATTTAAAGGCAAAAGGGTCCTTTTATAAAACCCTGTTTGAACAGATGTGCTCTGTCTGTCATCTTGATAACATTTACGGCTCTAAATGAAATCTAGTAGAAGTGGGGGGAGGATGTGGAAGAGCGCTTAAAACATGGTGCTTGAGGTAGAAACAGTCGGTTTTATCTTCATGTTGTATGTTGGAAACACACCTCTGGATGCTTTGTGCTGCCAAGTATCAAAGGGGCGTGAGAGTCAGAGTTACCAACAATGCATTTCCATATTCACAATTTTCAGGTCCTCTATTACATCTCAAATGCTTCCGTTTTCAAGCCCCAAAGTGAATGTCATTCTAGATGTCAGGTACATTTTAATGTTCAGGACATAATACAGTAAAAACAGTTACACACCCAGACCGTTCTCCCCGGCTAAACAAAACAGAACAATAAAAAAAAGCTAAGCACAGCCATTAAGCGCGATGGGGAAAAATTCTGTCTTGAAAGTCAAGCTTCTAAGAATATATATTTTTACTCTGAAAATGCCACTGCCATATTTGTAATGCAACATCTCAATTATGGTGAAAGGGGGGTAGAAATCAAAGCTATGAAACAACCAAGGATCTTTAGATCCACTGCCTGAGCCACAATTAAGGTTTCAGAAACACCAAAGGCAAGCCAACGAGTGTCATTTTTAACCAGTTAGAACATTTTACTACTTCCTAACATCAGAAGTGTTAAAACTGGAGAGCCTATTTCTTGTCCTCAATAAAGTAATTAAACTGAATGAGTGTTGGGAAGTATTATTAGGTTGATAGTGACTAAAAATAGAAAAGCTCTCTTTTCAGATCAGCTGAGGTTTTCTGAAGGCGTAGCGCAATCCTAGTGGTATCACTTAACCAGGACCTTTAAGCTATGTCTTTGAGACTCAGGATATTTTACAGAAGATGTAGTCAAATGATAAGGCCTGCTGCTTGCTTTATTCTAAAGTCAGAGTTGAACCAGACAGCTGGCAGTTGATCAATTGTCTCTGCATTTTGCAGTGTAAACGCCCAGGGGAGTCTGAAGGATTCTGTTCGTTCTTTTAAATGAATTAAAAATAGTGAGGGCTTAGGGAGTGAAATTTTGGGGTGCCTTTGGTTTATTAAGCAAAAATCACCAAGGACATTTTCATCTTTATCTGCAGCTTCTGGCAGGTACAGTGGCCAGATCTCAGCTCTGTTGGCAAAGCTCCATTGAATTCAGTGGAGCCACACAAGCTAAGGGCCTGGTTCTGTATATGTAACCAACTCATTGGTGAGTCTCTCTAAGGTAACCACCTCTCTTGTGGAAGGAAAGGAACAGGGACTAGGGCCTGGCAGACAGGCTGGGAAACTCTGTCAAATGCCCATTTACGTTGTGAAGGCAAGTGGGTTACATGGTCACATATCCCATTGATATTGGGTGCAGAGGCAAGGAAGAGTTGAACGCCAGGGTAGCATCAGGTTGTATTGCACAACAACCCACAAGATTATCTGGAAGATCTACGGGAGACAGGTTTTGTTGGTTGTTTTTGTGTTTTATCTTTCATAATCCCATAATCATTCCTGCACATTGATGCATGCAGTTTCCAGATCTTGGCTCAAGATGGAGAGTCCAAAATCGAGCTGGATAAAGCCTATTTGAAAAATTCTAGCACAGATTAACTGAACAGTCAATGAGATTGGTGTTCTGCCTGGTTCTGCCCAGAAGTTTCGTGAATTCGGTGAATATCCCAGTCCAAACTGATGATATTCCTTTTTGCCGCATCCTGGTGGTTTAGATTCATAGATACTAAGGTCAGAAGGGACCATTCTGATCATCTAGACACATCTGGTTGTGTGGGCAGCTACAGCATTAGAAGGAGGAGGCTATCAATATGCTCATATTGTAGGAGGAATACAAAGGGTCAGACTGCCTGGTAATCAGTAATTAGAGATGGGCAAGGTGTGTGCCTCTGTAGCTTTTCTCCTATGTGCAGGAGCATCATGCACCAGCAGTGAGTTTAGCAAACAGAAAACCCTAGATA
The DNA here is from genome assembly GCF_009764565.3 of Dermochelys coriacea. NCBI lineage: Eukaryota > Metazoa > Chordata > Testudines > Dermochelyidae > Dermochelys > Dermochelys coriacea. Next base: position 15,309,029 of record NC_050089.1, on the reverse strand, counting down.
CTAGTTTGGGGATCTGGTTTCCTATGGGGTCCCATAAGACTTAAAAAGTCACTCATGCTGTGTAATTACAACAGTGGGCCTGTCCCCATGAGCCCATCTCCCTTGCGAGGTAAACCTGTCCAACTAGAACCAGAAAAGCATAAAACCTTTTTGCAAGTAGAAGAAGGAAACTACTTCAAGGCTTGCAGCCATGTTACAGTGGTTTGAGGCCTTTGAAGTTTTTGGTCTCAATTCTGGGAGACAGAAAGAGAAGCTGCCACAAACTTGCCACCATTCTACAGATTAGTATCCTGGATGGGATGAGGAGCTTGGATGCATTATTCTTTTGTCACCTTGGTAACATCCAGAGGAGAGCAAAAGACCAGGGGACCATCTGTGGGGGTTTTTTGATGGTTTTATTTTTTGTTTTTTGTATAGCTATACCGGTAAAATTAAGTGTAGACTAACGCTCTCTCACTTGCATGGAGAGAGTCTACCACATTTCCCCAGTAATTTGGTAGCTAGACAACAAATCATTAGACTTGGTTCCCAAAGAAAAGTGAGATTCTGTACATGAATATTAAGAAATGACTGTGTTTGGGACACACATTTTGGTTGTTTTTCGATAATCCACCCTCTTTATTTCTCTTCGAATTCTAGGCCTTGGAAGAAACCAGTTTATAATAAGCAAGCCACCTGTGAGTTTGTCAGCTTTGTCTTAAGACTATGCTTTTCCTATGTGCCCCTTCTTTGTCACGTTAAGAATGTCAAAAGCTACAAGTCTAGCTTCCATTTGATTGTTGTGGCACAGGCTTACTATTTCTGGCTGCCTTGCCTAGTTCTACTAGAATGGCTTTAATGTGGTCTTGCTAAGCTGCTGGAACTGTCTGGGTCCGAGCAGATTCAACTGGTGCTAGAAAATCCCTGGCTGCCAGGTTCCTGTCGGAGTTTGCCCAGATGTGCTAGAGTGCAGTTTAAAACTTGGCACTCTTGGCCAAGTATTTTTAAGATGTTCCATTTCAAGCATGTTCAACAATTCTAGTTTGATCTTATTAGCCACGTGCTGATGAACTCTCTTTTTTTTCTCTCTCATCCAAAATAATTGTAGTGGTTCCTTTCATAATTGCCTTTTGCAGCCTTGCCAGAAGAGTCGCAGCTTTATCAGAGACCTAGTTTTGGGGAGCTGCTCCTGTATAACTTCTGAACCTGGTTGTTCTGCCTGTTGTTCTGATAGCACCTACAGGTCCCTAATGAGATCGAGGGGTCCATTGGGAAGGCATTGTACAAACCCAAAGTAAGAGACCGACAGGCCCTGAAAAGTGTTGGAATGTTTTGCCTGAATAAAGTAAGTGTGAGTGAGGTGAGAGAGGGAAACCAAGGCACATTTGAAGGAAACCATTAACCGTCATAAAGCGCTACTAATAAACAAAAATATTCAACATTCTGTGGGGCAGGGACCATCTTTCCCTTCTACCATCTTTTCCCTCTGTACGTACCTTGCACACTGGGGCCCAGATGCTTCACTTGGATGTCTACATTCTAATGCAATACAGGCAGTAGTCGGTTCAGTCAAGGATTCGCGCTTAGTCTTCACTCTCTCAACGTTTAAAGGAACCCCCTGTCCCAAATGACAGTCATCCTTAATTTTGACCAAGAGAATAATAGGTAGACACAGATGTTTCCTCTATTGGCTACTAAGTCTCATTCTTCCAAGGCCAAAAAGTGATGCTGGCCTGTTACAAGGAGGCTTATGTGTTGAAACCTTGTTAAGTGGTACTTGGTGCTCATCCTCTTTCTTGGCCACCAGATTCCCCTACCCCTAATGCCAGAGTTCCTAAGGCACAAAGGTTTTTCGTGTTCAGGTTTTATGAGATAATGGCGTTCAAGTGCTGAAGCAGGCTTCGCTTTACTGTTGTGTTTGGAAACATCACTCAAAATAAGCAGTTCTTAATTTTCATCCACATTGATACTTTGATTATTTATTTCCACAGCCGCCACTCCCTCTCCAAAAGCCAGCAGAAGCTGTCTCTTATCTTTTGCTTGTTCTTTGTGGGCGCTGGTGACCGCAGGGGGTTGTTTTTGGAAGGTACAATTAGTGTCTCTGGGGCTGTGGAGAAGGGGCTATAGCTGTTTCTTACATTCAGGGTGATGGAATAATGCTGAATTCTCAAGAGGGTGAGGAGTATGGAGATTTGCAGCCAGTCTAGAGGACAGCAGTGACTATGCAGAATCCTGCTGAATGGAAAAAGCAGCCGCTCCATTATATGTTTATGCCAGTCCTTTGCAGCACAGACCTTTATTAGGCAGGGGCTATAAATTTACTTGTACAAATATAAATGTAAGCCTCTGAGACTTCTGTGCCAGTTACAAGGCATGCTCTCCATCACAGCTGACCCTTGGCAGCATGCAAAGTTCCGTCCCGTTGGGTAGATCATCTGAAGATATATACTGTAGGCAATGCAAACCCCTTACTAAAATACCCAAAAAATATTTACATTTCAATGGAGTAATAGTTTCTCTAAATGTTTTCTTAAGTAACACCCGAACCTTTTTTGATGTATTGCTCTCAATCATGACCTCTCCAGAGCTCTCTTTAATAAATATCCCATTTTTTCTAAACTCTGTTATAATAAGCTCAGATGTTGGATGACATTTTTCCTGGTGACTCACATATTAAAATTAACCTTGAACTATTTACATGCTCAATCACTGCATTCTCTTCTCTCTGCCCCCTTCTCCCACTTGAGCATGTGTACATTACAGGAATTCTGGCTCTGTATCAATTTTTGTTTTGTTGATTAAAAAAAAATTCCCTGCCTGGAGTACACATCTACTTGAGTGAAAGAACACACAGTACTGGCCTTTTGAAATTGGCAGGCAGTGTACTGTTCCCTGACTGATAAGAGGTACTGTAAATAAAACTGTACAGCATAGCCTGTTGTAAAATGCCCTATGTCTGTACTTATTGTTCTGACAGCTTATGCTTTTTTGGGGTATGCTGTTTTGGTACACTCTGTACTTCCTTATGTAACCAAGCATGCATATCTCATCAGAACATTCAAGATGTTTATTTTAAAATCTCAAGGAATTTTTCAAACCCTCCATTAGATGCTGGCAAGCTCTTTATTTTCTTGTTTTGCATTTATAATATTAGTCTTTGAGATTTTTTCCCCCCTTTCTCATTTGAGTTGCATCTCTCAATTTTTGTTTGTGGGTTTTGGGGTGGCATATGGGGGGTTAGCAGTAGTTATAGCCCAGGCATATCAAAGTACATGAGCCAACTTCTCCCAGAGGGGGAGCATTTTTCCGTTGCTTTGCAAAAACTGCCTATTGAGCCTGGAAAAATGAGTAAGATTTTCTACTGTTGTCTGTCTCCCATCTTGTCTTGATGGTTATATCTCCTTTGAAGATGGGGTGGTGGCGGTTGGCTTGTTTGCTTCTCCAGCCCAACAAGACTCTGCAGTCAGGCTTGGGTAGCATCACAGCCTTGTGGATTTGTTTTGTGTCCTGGTCATACAGCATTGTAGCGGTCAGTTCCCATTCAGATTCCTTTGGCAATTTCTTTGGCAGATTTCTTTGGTACATACAATGTCCTGACCCACCTACTCCTGACCCTTGATGAACATCTTGAGACTAAAGAAGGACCTACCCAATCAGGAAACTTCATTTTCCACATGGGCAAAAGACACAACACTGCTATACTTGGGTCAGGGAATGCTGCAAATAAGCAGGTTCACAGCCATGAGCAGTGAACATCCAGGTTTTAATGATGTCCAGGACAAGTGGAAAACAACCTGAAGGTGTTTAAATGATGACCTATTTTCTGTGTTGCCTTAGCTGATGTGGTACGTTAGTGAAACTTGCTGCTGTATCGGGTTTATGTAACTTCCGGGGTAGTGCCTCCCATTGGGGGTTTGAAGGAGTTTGATGCATCTGTGCAGTTTCATTGCCCCAGTGACCGTTTACTATACATTATGTGCTTCCCTTGCATGTTGTTCAGTGGCTTCATACTTCAGGATACCTTGGCCTATCCATTGTTCACCGATTGCTTTCCCAAAAGTTTATAGAATTGGGCTGAATTAATTTAAACCTGGACAGTGCAGTGCAAGTGCTTATCAAAGCTGCTTTTATTTTAATAAAGCACAGCACAGAAACTTAACAAAGTGTTCTGTATATCATAGGCTCCCAGGAAGTTAGAGACTGAAAGCGTCTATTAGACCAAAGAGTATGTCCTTTCCTTCGAGTTCAGGATGTAATCCTCCAATGGAGGTAGCCAATACTAAACTGATACTGCACTTGACTGAAGCTGGAAGGCAGGGCTGCAATGCTAATAATGCATGTCTGTATTTGTAAGCCAGGGCAAACTATCATATCTGATAAAATTAATGGCCTGATTTTCAGAGTTGCTGAGCACTCCTGAACTACCATTGAGTTGAGTGGCTGTCTGGGGTTTTGAGCCCCTCTTAGAATCAGGCTATTAAAGCCCTACTATACATCTGCCTACATGTTTTCATTTTTGGCATGCCATCCGCTCAAACTGGCTTTCTGCCTACTGCATGTATTGTTTTATCCATTTTCTAGGAAAGGCAGGAAGTTGTCCCAGACTGCCCCAAACTTGTTAGCATTCTTCCTCCAGTTGTATATTGCTGCTTCTAATGCAATGCAGCCAACCAGAAGAGGAGAGCAAGCACAGAAGTGAGTCATTTCAGACATGCTATATTTGATGTGCAGGAACCCCAAAGTGCATCTTCTTTAAAAACAAAACAAGACCTGCCACAAATTAGCATATGCTTGGGGTTAAATGTGGACTACATGGTTTTTTTGTTGCTGTTTCAGGAAAAGTAAATGGCTTGAGAATGAGCTGGCATTTGTCTGCAATCGGATTGTTCTACCCCAAGTCTCAGAGATGTCAGCCTTTGGCTATTCGGTGCATGTGCAGTACCAATAGGGACTGTACTGGCCTTTTGGGTCAATGATCCAGGAACAAAACATTCTCTGAGTAATCTCTGGCATGACAGACTGTAATAGAACTGACCTTTCTAATTATGTTGGTAATAGAGCTGTGTTTGTTATTAAAGCAGTACTTTGTTTGTGGAGGAAAGGGGCAGCTGGCATCCTATCCTTGCTTGTTCTCTTTATCTCCTTTCTCTTTGAACTAGGGTAGCGTAAGCTTGGCTGGAAGTCAAGTTGGCCACATCCATATTGTATTCAGGTCCTATCCCATAAAGAAACTCTTAAGAAATAATCTGCCTGAATAAAAATATATACACTTAAAAAAATTGCATGTAGCTGAAAGAAGCAAGTTTCCATTAATGGCTTTCTAAATGTGTAACCGGCCATATGATGTCACTGGAGTGCTTTTTTTTTTTTTTTTTTTTTTTTTTTTTTTTTTTTTTTAAAGGGAACAGCCATGTGGTTTATGCACAGTTGAGTTGTTTTGAATGCAAACTTGACATCATACCGAAGGCAGCAGAGAACAACATATGCACAGTAAACAGGCAGACTGTCTTATTGATTAACAGATGAGACCTCTATTATCGATCAAAGCTTGGCGAGAAAATTTATCACTTTTAATTTCACTGCTGCCAAATATTTCTGCCCGTGAGCCAGCCGTTACTAAGACAATTTAAAGGCAAAGGAATTCTCTCTTTAATGGATCTCACGGCACCTCTGTCTTTCTGTACCTGTTTTGTATGCACCTTTCTCTAAAGCCCTGTATTTTTTTGGGGGGCAGTGAAGTACTTTTCTTCGTATTAAATTTGGAGGGATGGGATGAGGATGAGAAATGCTATCTGAATTCCTGGAAATAAGCCACGTAGCATTTTGGTGTCTCATGATGGGAACGCTTTCAAATGTAGCAGGGGAAGCTATGTAGCTAAGGTCTAAATGACAAGTGAGGTAGCTGGCTTTTTTCCCTCACATTATACCAGCTTGAAGATTACCCTGTCATACTCTAATCATTTAGTTTTCTTACAGCAGATGAATCAAACTTCAAAATCTAACAAATGCATTCACAGCTTTTTCCTGGCAGCATATGCTTAGAAGATTGTGTATATTGTTAATCTATTTTTATCTGTAAGTTACTTATCTGCTGTTAGACATCCTGTTTTTTTCTCATTATAACTAGAGCCTCTGACCGACTATATGCAGTGAATGTTGATAGCAATTTTCTAAGAATTCCCACAAATACCACATCTCTCTAATAGTCACAGAAATATCTGTGCCTTTCACTAAATTGTGTTGTTTCTGCCATGTTTCTTATCAGATAATTCTACGTTCTTTCTTTCCTCTCCTCTTTAGATACTGGTAATAACTGCTACAATTGGCAGAGAGTGCGGGAAAACCAATTAAAATTAGATCAGTTACAACTCTGGTGAAAGTCACTGATGTCTAATGATTTTTTTAAAACAAATATCTAATTTGTTGGAAAGCAGCTCTTTGATTGTAAAGAGCAATGTAATATTAATAGTGTATTTTATTATTAGGCTGTTCTTCTGAGCTACTACAACTGTATGTTTTGTTGTGTTGTGTTTTTTTTCTTTTGGTGCTGCAGAAGACCCACTGCTCCTGGATAAATTGGGATCTCTGGGTTATCTTACTAGGTGTAAAATATTTGATCCTTCTACTGAATGGGTCAGTGAACATTTCCTCCCTTTCTGGGAATGATCAGAGTTTGTATCACTTTCACGATAGCACAAAGTGATGCCATAGAGAATTGCTCTATCCTGTCTTCAAGCATGGATAATTTTGTATCGCATTATCGAGTACTGCTTTAGTTAGCAATGTTGGATACAGACTTGTTTAACTTGTTTTGGTTTGACTTATTACAAACAAAATCCACATTAATTGCAGTGTTTTGAAGAGTCTGACAATGTTTTACTTGGCACAGAGACTCTTACCTTAAAGTTGTCTGTGTCTCTTTCCTTCCTGCTGTACATTAAATGGCCCCTATTGCAATATCTTCTCTGACAAAGATGTTTACAGATTGTATTTCCGTTGGATCATCTGAAGACTTGTATTGTGCCTGGATATCTTCATAATATGCTCTTTTTTTTTATATTTTTCCCTCTCTAGCGGGTGCCAAAGCGTTTGTCTGTGATCAGTGTGGTGCACAGTTCTCTAAAGAAGATGCCCTGGAGGCGCACAGACAGACACACACCGGTATGTTGACTTTTTTTTTTTTTTTTTTTAAACACATCCCCAGAAAACATAGTTGGTCTGCACAGTGACACCTGATCGAGCAGGCAAAACTTTCCAGGAATCCTGGAGAGAGCCAGACAGAGGAATAAAAGATACAGTTGTGTGGTGTTCACCTGTCTGTTAGCTCCAGCCGGAGATAGCAGATCATACCCTCTCTCCCAGGTTCACACACAGGTTGATGCAGCAAGATTTTTTTTCCTTATAAAACAGTTTTTCTTAATTCTCAGAGCTGTTCCCAAAAGCCCTCTTCTACCAAAAACCAAAATTAGAGTTCTTTCTACCAAGAGAAAAGAGAGTGTTCCCAGTCTTGAGGGAAGAGGGTGAACATCTTTTTGGCCCCCTTTGTCTTTTCCCATTCAGTTCCTAAGAGGTGATCCTTGCAATGCGGGGGGAAAGGAGCCCCATTTCTTAAGGATGCTCAAACTTCTGTATAAGACTGTGCAGAATACATAGGATTGAAAAGATTCGCTTTTTTCCCGTAAATGTTGATTTCACTGCACATGCACACGCACAAACCAGCAATAAATAAATAAATACATAAAAATTCCCCTTGGTGGTAATCAAAATTTAGAAATAGGCAAAGTAAGAAATCCTGCTGAGAACTTAGAGTCCCACTTGAATGTGTACAAAACACATTGTAATGAATGCTGCCTAAAGCAGGTTTTACACTTTGGCTAAAACAGCTGGCTTATAAAGCTTTAATTGTTTGAATCTCAGTGTCTACTGTCATTAAATAATTATTGTCTCTGATCCCCCCCCCCCCCAATTTCCCACAGTTGTTGAAATTTAAATAGACAAAAAAAATTAAAATATTTAAAATAAACATTGATATTATCCATCAATATTATTAAAAAATTATTGAGTTCTGCCAAGCCAAAGAATAAATGCAAACTAGGCCTGCCCTGGTTACCCTACTCACGAGGTGGAGATGATGTGACCTGACGACCGTCTATGAAATGGCCCAGCAGGGGAACTACAGGTTTACTCTTGGTCCCTATTGGGAAATGTTGCCCATGTGTCTTTTGCATCATTCAGGTACTGTTCTGGAACACTGAGAAATGTTTTTCCAAGACGATACAGGCTGCTTCTTTTTTTTTTTTTTAGTTACCCAGGTCAGAGCAGGGCAGTTGGGGTGTGTGGGATCGCCTCTATCTATTACCCGCAAGAGGTTTCACTCCCTTCTGATAACTCCTGTTGTCTGAGTGTTGTCTTCCTCTTGCATGCCGGGCTTTGCTTTCTAGGCACAGCCCTTTCTGCTTTGGATTTCGCTTCAGCTCCTAGGGCCCTGTTTGGCCCTAAAGAGGTGAGGTGTTGAAAGGACAAGATTTTAACTAAACGATTGCTCTGAACTATTTTGGCTTCCTTTAACTCAAGTCTAAAGTCAGTTTGACAACAAGGCATTTAGTTGAAGTCTCATTGCCTGAGAAGATTTAAAACTAAACTGAATGAAACCCTAAATGATATACTGAAGGGAACAATCAAACATTGGCTAAGGCAGAGAAATGGATAGACTACATGGGGCTTTCTGGCATCTCCATTTTATATAAGTTGCCGACAGCTCTTTAGGAGTTCTTACCCAACGTTTCTTTTCTCAGTGCCCTCTGATTGTGGAGGAACAGTATGGTTCTGCTGGATATTTCTGAATATTTGTGTATTATGACATTGTACCTGCATTTTCACCATCATGGCCATTCCAGGAAACACTTAGGAGAAGAACCAGCTGTCTGACTTGTGGGATTTGGCTGAGACTTGCAATGAGATCTCCTATTTCATTACAAAATCTACAAAAATGAATTTTCCAAGACTAAACCAATGTTCCCCCCCACCCCATTCCTTACTTTGAAAGCTCTTTCTCCTTGTGCTAAATTCCACATACAGCCGTTGAAAGCAGAAAACTCAGATGTCTTACTGGATGAAACACAAAAATCTGGTGAAGAACTAATATTTTCTGTCTCTCCGCTAAACTAAATGTGTTCTGAAAGATCAGATCATATTATCAGCTGTGACCTGAAACCGTAGTGTAGAAAAGGGTTGACAGCTACACACGCTGGACGTGAAATGATCTGTCAAAATGTTACTCGGCGCTCGGTTTTCAAAAATTTAAGATGGTTTGATTGGAATCTAAGAGAAGGAGTCTGGGGATGTTGTTGCCAGGGAATTAAAACCTCTTGTATTACAGAAGCTGAGTTGGGGAGCTTTCAGTCTTTTACATGATGGCATATCCTGCCTCAGAGCTGTTGTCCTATTCCATGAAGAACATGTTGATAGGGTCATATATGCCAGCTATGAAAGGCTCATTCACATAAATAGTGACCTGTAGTGGCTCCATCTTGCCAAGCTGAGTTTTACATGCTGGCTGACTTCCCCTAAAATGATTTAACTGCACACTTATCCCCACCCCACCTCAAAGACGGTTGAGAAGAACGAGAGAAATGGGAAAAATGGTGTCCTTAGCAGATGTTTATTCTTGTGAGTTCTATGTATCTGTTTGGAATATTGCTGTCCTTTTAAAAGGAAAACAAAGGATAGAGTGGTGGTGTCACCATGTTGGTGCCAGGATATGAGAGAGAGAGAGAGAGAGAGAGAGGTAATTTTTATTGGACCAGCTTCTCTTGGAGAAAGAGGCAAGCTTTGTGCTTACACAGAGCTCTTCTCCGGGTCTCAGAAAGGTACTCAAAGTGTCACAGTAGCTGAAGAAGAGCTCTGTGTATCTTGAAAGCTTGTCTCTTTCAACAACCAAAGTTGGTCCAATAAAAGTTATTACCTCACCCACGTTGTCTCTAACAAAGGATGGAGAAATTCTCATTTAGGGCTTGTATGAGCGTGTGCTGCTCAGAGGCGTGACCACCACGAGAGAAGTAGAAACTGACAGGAAGCACTTATTAACTGTGTCAACATTTGTCTTGCAGAACTTTCTCACCTGCTAGCAAAAAACAAACCAAGAGGTGTGGAGGGTGTTGCAGTAACTCACGAGAAAGAACACCATTATTTTTTCCTGTTGGGTGATGGCTAGTAATACCCTTATCATTTCAGGGCTTTGAATACAGGAGTTGAAATAAATGCTGTTGCTCAGTTACATTTCTTAGTCCCTGGTCGCTCTCCAACAAACAATTTATTTCTGTTTTGTTGAAATTGGATATTCACTGATTTTTTTTCAATGGTTGCATCACTGTTTTTGATCACGATTATGGTATAGATCCAAAATTCAGATGAAATATTCAGCAAGAAGATTTGAAGGAAATCTAACCATCTCCGTCATTACTCATCTTAAAAGCTGATGATTTAAGTTTTTCAAAAATACTTACGTGCTATTTTCAAAAGTGACTCAGGAGTCTGACTCAAAGTCAATGGGACTTCAGAAGATTCTCACTCTGAATTGGCAGATCAGTGCCCTTTTTCATCCTATTTATGTGAATAATTAATTGTCCTTTATCTTGACTCTATAGAGGTCATGTTTCATTGGCATAGGACACGTGTAGTTGATGTCAAGATGTTGACTGGATCGTCACCAGAGACTGAGTGCCTAGTCCCGCATTGCAGAAGAGAGACTCTTTGATGTCTGACTTAAGAATATATCCAAAAGAAAGAGAACCAGATTCTTAGGGGGCTGGTCTGTGGCTGAAGATCTAAAGAGTGCAGTGGTCCCTGAGATGGACGCTTCTGTGAGTGGCTCCTAGATGGGAGCTCCTAATTCTTTCCCCCGTGTGAGTGAGTCATGTGGGACTCTTCCCCGAGGTTCTCTTCCCCACATATTCAAATATAAACTCAGAGCGAGTCCAAAAGCTAATGGCTTTTCTCTTCCCTTTCCTTTCCCCGCAGTGGCCAGCAATTGTCTCCCTCTCACATCTATACTTCTTTTTCCTGCCAGACTGACCACAGACTTGATAGGTAGCTGATGCAGGGGATGAACCCCTTGGAGTTGTTTCTTTTTCTCTTTGTTCTGAAACACTTGGAAACAGAGTGGCCCCATGATAAATTTACAGCTTGCCGTTGAGTGATAACTCCAAGTGGAGATGGGGAGCATAGTGAGATGTAGGGGTTTATGGGAGCCATGTATGGCTGTAGATGTTGGTTCCTTAGTGATCCGGAAGTTCAGCCATTGACTTGTTTGGCTATATGCCTTGAATGCTTGTTACTACCAATAGATACTTTTATTGCAAGGTATACTGAGTGTGCTTCTTGGTGAAACTGTACTAATAACTCTGAACTCTCCTTTTTTTTGTCAAAGTGCTTTAGTTTTATTAATAAATTGCCTGTTTTAATATGAAACTTTGATGGCTCTGGCAAATCTGTATATTCAAAAACAGAATCCATCTGCTATCTCAAAACACAAGCTGAGTACATAGTGATTCTAACTAGCACACGACGTTCAAGCAAAGGCAAGGAAAGAACCATTTATGCATACTGAGTCATATTTTTTTTGAACCATTGAAGGGTACACTAGATTAACAAACAGTAATGTTTATATGGCAGTGTTGTCTTAATTCCATTCCTGCTCAGTTCGGTTTGTAACTGCACAATACACCAAAAGGATCTATCAAAATAAGTAGTGGTGGCATGCAATGATGCATGCCATGTGTGGTTAAGGCTTTTTTTGCATGCATTGCTCAGCACGAAGGATATGGATGTAGAGAAAGGTATTTCCAATTCATACATAAGCTAACTTGACCATTTATTTCCTATCGAAATAATATAGTGGTGGATAAAATGGTGGTTGCTTTACCAAAGAGCAAACACGGTTTTTATCATGTTTCCTTTTGTTGTTGTGCTTTGGCAGGGTTTTTTGTTTTTCTGTTTATTTGAATACAATAATAGGTAAATCCAGGGAACTCCCTTGTGCGTTGTATATTGAGACAAATACATAGTGCAAACACTGTAGTTTCTAGAATGCTTCTGTTAAAGAGCATTGAAGAGTTAACAGTTAGGCTGCTCCAGCATGTATTTCATTTATGCTTCAGAGTCTTTACCCAGTTCTCTAAAGTAAAACTAAAAGCGGTGTGTGGGGAAGGAGCCCACTTCTTTTTGTACTATATTAGGAACAGCTTAATTTAGTACAAGCGAGTCTTTTATTACTGATAAACTGATAAATACCATTAATATCTTAATTTATACTCAGAGATTGAAATTTGACACCTGGACACTGTTGGCTTGGAAAACACAACCGGTTTTGTGCCAGAGGTTTTAATGACCGATCAGTAATATAAATTGCTGCATCGCTGAACAGGAGTAGTTCACCATGTCATTTGATCTGAAAACTTCACTGGACAAGCAGCAGTTAATAAATTTTCAAATAATTACCCTCCTTATTTAAAGTCAAACTAATTAGGATTGGTTTTTACAAATAATAATGTTTAAGCAACTGTATATACCAGATTAGGAAGAGAAAGAGAAAGAATTTGGAATGTACAGGCTACCAAAACAGGAGGAATTAAATACTGACTGTACTTTATTTTCAATGCTATTACCACATGTTTGTACAGCACCTGGCACAATGAGGTCCTGACCTGCTTGGTTATTGGCATAAATATTTAATAGTAATGTATGGCGTATGTGACCCATTGCATGCTGTAGAGAGCTGAATTTCAGTTAGCAACATCAGAAACGTTTTTACCTGTTCCACGGGTTTGGTGGTGGCTGCTGGTTTGGGGACAATGAAAATTCCACCTAGGACAGAAGGTATATGTCTGTAATCCATTCAAATATTCTCTCTGCCTCCCCAAACTCAGACATCATATTGTAATTGTAGTTAGAATTTGATTTAACCAAGTTTTCACGTACAAACATAGTTTGCCAGTTCCACGGGAATCCGATAATAAGCTAGGCTCTAACAGATGGGGAATGGAAGGAAATTTAGTGTGGTCTGCGGGATTTCTTGCACCTTCCTTTGAAGCAGCTGATACCTACCACTGTCAGACAGGATGCTGAGCTAGACAGACCATGCCTTTGCTCTGATCTGATGATTTCCGTGTTTCTGTGCTAGAAGTGTGCCGTGTATAAGGAGATGTGACCTGATGGACAAGTATTCCAGTATATTTTTGTTTGTATCCTTAACCTGCTCGGCTAACTGATGGCAAAGAAACTGGGATGGGGACAGAGTTGTGGCTTGCAATGACAGTTCTGTTGGGCTAAAATATGAGAACCTCTTCTCTCGCTCTGCCTAGGATCGCTTGAATGGATCCAAAGACTTTCGCAGATAGAAGGAAGATTATGGAGTCGAAGAAATAAACTTGCACTAGTACTTGATTAAATGTCTTGTAGCAACCAGTTCATGGCTTATTATTTTTTTGTTTTGTTTTTAGAACTGTTGAGCATTCTGCACTCCCAGTGAAATAAATGGGACTCTATGGCTGGTCAGCACCTTTTGAAAATCAGGTCATTTATGACCTCTGACGAGAAGGTGCAACGTTAGGAATGTGTGTTCTTAAGAAGGTATTTAATGATGACTGAAGCTCAACATGTCCCATCAAAATAAAGTTAAAACAGGGCAGCTGCTAGGTTTCACTAATAACCTTGAAAAATGTGAGCCGATTTAAGTATATTTGATTTAAAGCCTTGGGACTGGAATGTTTGAGGCTGCCAAAGAGAGCTAAGCTCGTGCCAAAGCTCAAATGGTGACATGAAAACTTAGCTTGGTGGAACAAAAATAGGACTCCTGGGTCACAGGGACCCAAGTTAAACAGATTTATCATCACCTCCTTAAGATGTAAATATGCGCTTCTCAGTTACACATCAGAAATGGGCTTTATGGCAAAAGGAACCCACACTCGCCAAGAAATGGCCAGCTTCCTGTTGCTGAGCAGCTCTCAAATAGAGCTGTCTCTGGTACAAAAACATTAATTATAGAGGCTGTATTAAAGAAACTTGATTTGCTAATAACTCTCTCTTGCAGAAAAGATTTTATGTCCCTCCTTTGTCCTCGTCAGCTGGTTGTTTGACAAGCATGGTGAAAGACCTTCCTTTTGCAGAGGTGCAGCAAGTTTGTATTACTTCATGAAGCTGCTCTGGCAGATCATTGCAAGGGTGCTACTATATGATTCTTTCTAGAGAGAAATGAGAAAGAGGCAGTGTCCAGGGTGGGCTGACCTGACTTGTTCACAAATGCAATTTTTTGAGAAAGGCCACAGACTGAGTCAACTATAGATCAGTTAGTTTTTACATCTTTTAACAAAGTGTACAAAATATTGACAAAAAGAAAAGGAGTACTTCATCCGATGAAGTGAGCTGTAGCTCACGAAAGCTTATGCTCAAATTTGTTAGTCTCTAAGGTGCCACAAGTACTCCTTTTCTTTTTGCGAATACAGACTAACACAGCTGCTACTCTGAAACCTGAAAATATTGACAATGCTGCATAGCTCTTTTCTTAGATCAGAAGAAGATTTTACAAAAGGCATGGATAAGATAAAGGAATCTTGTAAATTCCCACTTAAGTGTGTAGACAGCTCTGGGGTGGAACAATTTAAAAATATGGGAAAACCACCTTATCTAATGTACATTTCACATTGCTCACTGCTTCCTAGAGAAAGGTTATCTTGCTGCATCCTAACTAGTCTTAAATTTAGACTATGTTGACTACTATCAAACTGGCCCTCTCAATTTTACGATAGAAAAATGAAACTTCTGTTTTGGATACAGGGTGAAATTTTTTTCTTACTTGGATGTTTTTTTTCCCCTTATGAGTGTAGAGACTTCTGTACATTCTGCATAGCTCAGTTGATTCAGGATTGAAAAGTTCTTTCTGGGTGTTCACTTTATTTGGCCTGAATCCTACAGGAACAGAAAAAGCAGCAACCGTTTTGGCTTATCTTCAGAACAGTGGAAGCATAGTGCCATGCGTCTGAGAAAGTGTGGAAAATTAGACATTACTTTTCTAAAATTTAAAACAAAAATAAAATAATTTTAAAAACTGCACACACGTTCCCATGCATAGGGGTATGGTAACTCATTCTGTGGGTTCGTGTGAGCTGTTGACTCTAAAATATAATAGCTGTTGACTTTTATAAATATCAGAGGTGAATTGTATAGTATTTCCATGAATGTGCCAAGATGTTTAATATGAGAAAGTTACAGATCCAGAAGTGCTGCGTAACCAGTGTCATGTGCATATGTTTGGACTGGCAGTATGCTAGCATAGGTTTACTTTTGACCTAATTTCACACTGATATTACAGAGGCATGTTTTATGCCTAATATAGAATTTATTTTCATAGCATATGCTCTCACCTCCATCATGGCAAGCAGTTCATTTTTTGATTTGTGGGTTCAATGCTACTGCTCCCTGTCAGGTGCAAGAAGCCTCGGCGAGGCACTTCATTCTTGTGGCATATTCAGTATGGGCCAGTGCTGCTCCTGGTATTCTGCCCACAGCAGCAAGAACTGAACTAAGAGGAAATCTGCATTTGGACTTCTTCTAATGAGAACCTTTTCACAACTGTGAACGATGCATACGTGAACAAGTCAGATCAGCCCACCCTGGACACTGCCTCTTTTTCTTTTTTCTCTCTAGAAAAATGAAATGAACAGCTTGAGACACAAGGTGGGTGAGGTAGTGTCTTTTATTGGACCCACTTCTGTGGGCGAAAGACAAGCTTTTGAGATACACAGAGCTCTTCAAGAATTACCTCAACCACCATGTCTCTCTACATGGCTACAACAACACTCCAACAAATGTGTGTTTCAGTGAAGAACTGCCAGGAAAATAGACACAATGTGTGAGAGTTCTGTCTGTCCTGTCCCTGCATGGCAAGGGTCCCTTCACCCACCCCCCATTCCCAAGTACAACTTCATGGTTCAGCTCAGTTCCAGTCAGTGGAATGGTTGCTTGCAGGTAGGAGATGAACAGAACAGTTGAATGACTGTACCAGATCTGATCTGCTTTCTTTATTGTGTATAGTTTTGCCTTGTCCCATCTCATCATTTCCTCTAAACTACATCCCAAGCTTTTCAATTACTCATACAGAAATCTTTCCAGGACTCTAATCACTTTCATCCTCTCTACCTCTTCTATTTTTACTATATCCTTTTTCAGATAGGGTACAGAGACCTGAACGCAGCATTCCAAGTGAGGACATCCAATTGATTTCTACAACAGTGTTATACTTTCCATGTATTCCTCATGCATCCTAAGATTTTGCATGCTTTCTTGACAGCTGCTTGAAAGGAGGCGTAATTTTCATGGAGCTGTCCACAGTGACAACCAGATTTCTTTCCCATAGTAGTTCCATTTAATTTAAAACCTGGTAATGTGTATGAACAATTCAAATGATTCTTTCCAAAATGCGTTACCTTGCATTTGTCAACACTGAGTTTCATCTGCCATTATGCTTCTTGTGGCCCTAGACTGGTTAGGACTCTCTGAACTTCCTCACAGAGTATATCTACCTTTTGAGCTGGGCGCTTGGAGTTAGTGACTAAAGATAGCGGTGTGTCCATGGTGGGCATGGGTGGCTGCTCAGGCTAGCCACCCCAGGTAAAATCCCGCCTGATCCCCTGGGTATGTGCTCAGGCAGCTAGCCCAACAGAGCTATTTTAAGTGCTAGCTTGAGCAGAGCTAGCGCTGGTGTGTGCACGCAAACTGGGAATCCTACCTCGCAGCTCAGATGTAGATGGACCCACAGGTTTCTGTGCTTTAGGCAAAATTTTCAAAAGCACCTAGCCTTAAAGCACAAGTCTCACTGTGAAAAGTGACTGAGACACTCAAGAGCCCAAGTCTCATTGAAAATCAATGGAAGTTAGCCTCGTAGGTGCTAAAATCATGCTTGAAAATGACTCTGAAGTGTCAAAGTCACTTAAGTTCTTTTGATATTTTACCCTTATAATTTTACCAAAATGATTTTATCTATAAATTTTGCAACCTCGCTGTTCACCCGGCCCAAGCCAGATCACCAATAAATACATTAAATGTCACTGGTCGTAACCGTGAATGCACTTATTCCATCCCTTCTAAGAGGAAGTGGTCTGCTTTAAACCTGCCTTCTCTTTATATAAACCTGACTACTGATCGTTGATTGCTACCCCATTGCATCCTTTAGCCAGAAAAAAACCTCCTTATGGTGACACCAAACATTGGTGCACACATAATAGAATGGATTTAATAAAACCAATGTGTAAGTGAAACTAGAAAAGCTATAAATCATTTTGGTGGTGTTCATGGGATGTTGGTAGCATTTTGATTTAATAGTTGGACAAACACAAGGGTCTATTTTATTCAGAGTTTACAGGCCTCAGGGTTGTTATTCCTCCAAATTTAATAGCATTGAAATTGCAGGGTTTGCGATAATTTGCCTATCACTTTCTGCTCCGCTATTGATGTTTATTGTCAGCAGGATGGAATCTCAATCTGATTCACTTAGATGACATGTCTGTTAAACATTTAGATAATTGTGCCATCATTAACTTGTCACATTATTTTAGAAATTCAAAACAGGAGTGTGGTAAGTGGAGGTAGAAGAGCAAGTAGATCCTACATGAGCACAACTGGGGAAAGGAGAAGTTGACAATGCATATGGCTTTCACTCTGGAATCCTTACAATGTATTCGGGAAAGCTGTATGTGATATAGCCAGTTGCTGATAAGCTGCAGAAGGCTCCAGTGTGTCACAATGTCCATTTTATACAGGATGGAATAGCACAAGGTCTGGGAATGGCCGCCCATCATTTTGGTATGCATGCGGATTTTGTCCAAGCCTTTTCGGAGCTGAGGGTCTAAAGTTAGGCTTCTACGTCATTTTTAGGTGCCTATGTAAGTGGCCTTTTTTTTTTTCCCCATAAGTGCTGAGCACCAGCTAGTTCTCCCTGGAGTCAATAGAAGCTGCTGGGTGCTCAGTGTTCCTGACAAATCAGGGTGCTATTTAGACTGCAAAATATGGATTTGAGGGTCAAAAGTTAGATGGGCTCCCATTTAATGTTGTCCTTGTTTCTTTGGTGTCATGTACAA
The DNA here is from genome assembly GCF_009764565.3 of Dermochelys coriacea. Classification (NCBI taxonomy): domain Eukaryota; kingdom Metazoa; phylum Chordata; order Testudines; family Dermochelyidae; genus Dermochelys; species Dermochelys coriacea. The sequence goes on along the minus strand of NC_050089.1, from coordinate 15,290,919 downwards.
TTTTGCTCCATGAGCCCAGGAAATTTGAACTTAATCTTCATGATATTTGTGGTGGTTTCTTTTTTCCCTCCGTCCCCCTCCATAAAAGGTTAGTCTGCAAACCATGGTGGTGGTGGTGGTTTTGTTTTGTTTTTTAAACATTTATTAAGCTATTTTGCAGTAATCAAAACAAATCTGTTGGGTGAGAACAATTGATGTTGAAACCTAACATACAAGTTTTTTAGACCTGATGATACACTAAAAATCTTAAGAAAAAATTAGCCTTTTAAAAAATTCCTTCGTTGCTTTAAATTTCATATACCCATCAGTGCCAGGGCAAAGCCCAATCTCAGTTTGGAGTTTGAGAGGGAGCTGCAGATCAGCATTGAAAAGCGCTGGCAGAATGCTAGGGAGGAAGCGTGTATGTGTTTGCATGAAAAATTTGTGCTGCATGCCATAAGCTGACATCAAACAAGAGCTGGGCCGGAAATGGTTTGCTCATCCTCCAAGAGCTTTTGAGATTACACAATTTTTCCTATCCTGAATCAGGAAAAAATATTGAGACCTCAAATTTACAAGAACCAAAAATCTGAGGGGGTGCAGAAATATTGGATCAGTCAATCAACATTTTGATAATTTTTTTTACATAAAATTTAAAAACAAAGTTGTTTTGAATCAAATCCTTTTCATTTTAGTAATATCAAAACAGGACCTTCTGACAGTTTAACAACATTTTTTTTAAAGTTCAAATTAGGAGATTCATCAAAATTGATGCTTTTCCGCAAACAAGTTCAGTTTAATCAAATCTCCACTTTCTGACCCAATCCCCCCTCCCCACCATGTTGCCAGAAAATTCCCAACCACCTCTACATCTAGCTATTGAGGGGTTAGGAGGGTAATTACTGCAAGGTAATATAAATTTGTGCTTTCGTGTGATATAAGAGAGAGCCTTCCTTCAAGTATACCCATTCATGTTCTATTCAGCGGGCATGTTGATAGATGGAAGCCATCTGAATGAGTTAGGATTACAAATCATAAAGCTGAGCATCTCAATTTAAAATTATTTTTTTAAAAAAACCAAACCAACAAGCTATTGGGGGTGAACGGGATGTTACGGTTCTTCCTGCAGATCTTCATCTTAACACCTGTCCAATTCAACTATACTATCAGTGTATTTTGTGCAGTGATATATATGCTCGCTGTTACATGGCACATTATCAGTTATCTATTGGCTCTTCCATCAATGAGATAAACAGGTTCTGTTGGGCAGGTTTTTCTCTGAAGTTATTCATTCCATTCTTATACAGGAGAAAGTCTACAGTAGCTTCTGTTTAAAATCTGTTTGACAGCTGGCTCATCTCAAGGGCTGTTCAGTGGCAGATTTGTCTGGTTATTTTAAAGGAAGACGTAAAGTAAGCGTGGAAGGAGCCGGGGTGCTGGAAGGACCGCTAAAGTGTGTGGAGAGGCAACCGGCATTGTGACCCTCTGTGCCAGATCACAACACTCACTCAGATTTGGCCCAGTCATAGCAGCAGGGAAAGGGCTCCCCCTTACGCCACCCAGCTCTTGTCGGGGGCCAAAGGGGCCCTCTGCCCATCATTTTTGTGTCCCCTATGAGTTCAGGTTCTTAAAAGTTGGATGCATGGTCCCTCATCTAAAAAGTAGAGGGGCAATGAAAGGCCCTTAACCCCCGTTTCCGGTGCCTGTGGAAGGAGGAATGGGGATGGAGTGGAAGGGAGGTAAGAAACCTTGAGAGATTCAATTAAGCACCCAACACTTTGAACATTTCTCTGAAGCTCTGTGAGATCTGCAAAGTGCAGCTGGAAAGCTCATGATAAATTTTTTCTTCATGTCTCCTTTTCCTAAGTTTCTGGGGTGGTTCTCGTGATGTTACCAAAAGCCACCTTCAGTTTCCCAGCTTTAGTTTTACCTCGTAGCATGCTAGCTGGAAGCATGAATTACCTTTCTTGACTCATCTTGTGTTTTCCTCTTTCAAGGCTTGATCCAAAGCCTAGTGAACTCATTGGGAGTCATTCCATCTACCCATTGACTTCAATGGGTTTTGCATCAGTCCCCTGAAAATGCAAGTGTGTGCAAAAATGGAGAGAGACTTCCTATTTTAAAATATATCAGCAATTTCAAAGATCACTTCATGGTTCGGGCTGTTCCATAGGTTCTCAGCATCAGCTGGCCCACTGGTAGTATAGCTCTATAAAATGGCACCATTACACATGTAAAGCAATACTTGTCAGAGTGCCTGCAAACAGTCAGCATGTTTCCCTTAACAAAACAAATATAAAATCTTCCCAGACTGCCTATGACTTCCTATTACTGTTTCACAGTACTCTGGAGAGTTTTAAGATAACAGCTTGATTAAGCTTATGAGGAAAATACTATCAGATATCATTCTTCTCCACAGATAGAGACAATGCACTGTAGTATTAAATATGTCTTAGGGTAATTATCTTTCCTGTAGTCATTTTAGTTACATGAACAAAAAAGGAAGGAGGGAAGACTCAGCAGGTGCAGAATAGAATTTGGGTGGATACGGTAGCCAGGCATATGTTAGTTGACTTTGAGCAGTAACAGAGGTAGGCTTTTGGGGCTTCTTCCTAGCTCCCCGACAGTGGTGTAAACTTCATAGACTTCAGTGAAGTTCCTTTAGATTTATGTTGGTATGGGAGGCAAATATCCAGCCCTTTGAGTCTATAGACCAAGCTTTTCTGTCACCAGGTTGTTCTGAGAGCAACTTTTCTGATATTTAAATATGTTGCACGTCAGTTTCTCCCCTGTTAACCACAGGTGATCAAATTAGGATCGGACTTTCCTATTTCACTGTTTCAATCATCATTAGAACTGTGCTAGTTACGGCAGAAACAGTTAAATTTGAGATTGTACTTAAGGGCTTTGGTGCACATTGCCTGGCTGCTTGAGGAATTGGCATGTCTGCCCTGTAATCACTCCAATTTCAGTGGAAATATGGTCAAGGGAACAATAAACACTTTTTTTGCTTTTCAGTAAGAACAGAAAACTTTCCATGAATGTAGGAGCAATTCAAACCGCTGGACAGAATTCTTCCCTCAATCAGACATCTGTTCGATTCCATGTGAACCCCTGAGTTCAACACCAATGTTCCTGAATCGTTCTTCCATCAGGCATAGGGATGTGATGATGTATAGGATCAGCCCAGGGGTCAACAGGAAAAGGGGTTAGCCATCTTTTTTGGCTGGTGGAAGGAGCACTGATGCCTATCATGAGTGAATGCTGGTAGCAGAATTGAGCCAGCTGTGGAGAACTAATTAATTCACCCCACTCCTCATAAGAGGGGTGGTGATGCTTGGGGACGGTAAAACCTGGGTTCTGCAATGAAAACAGGATTTCTAGAGAGCTAAGAGGAGAATTGGGAAGCACTTCCCTCTTCTGCCAGGCCGCAATGAGCCACACTCTAGATTTTTGCTTTTGGCTTTGGCTGAGAAAAGCCTTACTCCGTTTCTTTTTGGCCCTTCCAGGCAGGGCATTCTTTGCTTATTTGTTTTCCAAGTTGCTTGTGCTGGTGAGCAAAGTGGAAATGGCAGAAGAGTTAAGTTATATTTTTGTGTTTTGGTTTTCACCAAAAAGTTTACTAGCAATTGGATATCTAACTTAATGAATGTCAGTGAAAATGAGGTAGGGTCAGAGGTATGAATATGAGGTAAGAACAAGTTAAAAGTTACGTAGACCAGTTAGATGTCTTCCAGTCACCAGGGCCTGATGAAATACATCCTGGAATACTCAAGGCACTGACTGAGGAGATATTTGAGCCGTTAACGGTTATCTTCAAAAAATCATGGAAGACAGGATAGATTCCAGAGGAATGGAAAAGGGCAAATTATAAATATAAAAGGGCATCTATAAAAAGGGGAATAAGGACAACTTGGGAAATTGCAGACCAGTCAGCTTAATTTCTGTACCTGGAAAGATAATGGAGCAAGCCTTGTGGATATGGGGAAGCAGTAGATGTGGTATATCTTGACTTTTTAGTAAGGCTTTTGATACTGTCTCACATGACCTTCTCTTAAGCAAAGTAGGGAAGTATAACCTACATGGAGATGCTATAAGGTGGGTGCTTAACTAAACTGGGAATGGTTTTCCAACCAGTTACCAGTGGTTCACAGTCAAGCTGTAAGGGCATTTTGAGTGGGGTCCTGCAGGGAATAGTTCTGGGTCTTGTTCTATTTGATAGATTCATTAATGATTTAGATAATGGTATAGAGAGTACACTTATAAAGTTTGTGGATGATACCAACTAGGGAAGGGTCGCAAGTGCTTTGGATGATGGGATTAAAATTTGAAATGATCTGGACAAAGTGGAGAAATGGTCTGAAGTTAATAAGATGAAATTCAGTAAGGACAAATGCAAAATACTGCACTTAAAAAGGAACAACCAGTAGCACATATACAAAATGGGAAATGATTGCCTAGGAAAGAAGGAGTACTGCAGAAAGGAATCTGGGGGTCATAGTGGACCACAAGTTAAATATGAGTCCACGGTGTAACACTGTTGCAAAAAAACTAAACATTCTGGATTGTATTAGTAAGAGTGTTATAAGCAAAACACAAGAAGTAATTATTCTGTGCTGATTGGGCATCAATTGGAATATTGCGTCCAGTTCTGGGCAACACATTTCAGGAAAGATGTGGACAAATTGCAGAAAGTCCAGAGAAGTGCAACAAAAATTAAAGGTCTAGAAAACATGAACTATGAGGGAAGATTGAAAAAATTGGGTTTGTTTAGTCTGGAGAAGAGAAGACTGAGAGGGGACATAACAGTTTTCAAGTACATAAAAGGTTATTACAAGGAGGAGGGAGGAAAAATTGTTCTCCTTAACCTCTAAGGATAGGACAAGAAGCAATGGGCTTAAATTGCAGCAAGGGTGGTTTAGGTTGGACATTAAGAAAACTTCCTAACTGTCAGGGTGGTTAAGCAATGGAATAAGTTGCCTAGGGAGGTTGGGGAATCTCCATCATTGACAAACACCTGTCAGGAATAGGATTAAGTATTATCTAGACCATCTTGAGTGCAGGGGACTGGACTAGAAGACCTCTCGAGGTCCCTTCCAGTTGTACGCTTCCATGATTCTATGAATGTGCTGCTGTGTTCACAGCTCCAGGCAGTGAGGAAGCCCTGCAAAGCAGGAATGTCACAGTTGATACTTAGTCATATGTGCATCTGTTAAATAATAACTATTGGAGCTGGTAGAAATGTTGACAAAATGACAATTTTTCCCATTAAATTTTTCATGAAAATCCTTTACTGTTTTAACTAGCTCTAATTTATTATTATTACTAACTTTGTGAGTATCATTGTTGGGACTTAACAATTGAAATAATAATAATGAGAAAGATAAAATTGTGGCCTCAATAGATCAATTGGATAATAAAAAAAAAGTTGCAGGTTTTTGTACAAAGGTAACAAACTTGTTCTTCTGTTTTTGTTTTGTTTTTTGTTTTTTTTTGGTTTTTTTTAATGCCAATGAAGAAAGTTTAAAATAGTGTTGCCAATTCTTGCAATTCTACTGGAAATCTTGAAAATCTGATTTTTTTAAAAGCCCAAAAAGCTGAGGTCCTGTGGATACATCAGAATCCCAGTTATCATTAAAAAGAAGGGGGGAAAGCAACAAAGTATATTTTCAGCCCATGGGGCTGCAAAAAAAAAAAAATCTGGAAAGCATGAAGACTAAACATGCAAAAGCCATCAGTCAAATGAAACCCGCAAAATTGTTGTTTTTGAAGTCTAATGATTTGTAAGCCAATTTCATGATGATTTGGGGCCTGACTCATTATTTTTGAACACTTGGGGGTTGACAATATTGCAAATATTGCTACTGTGCTATTTTAATAGACCAAGATCCTGATCCTTCCAGTACTTCCACACGAGAGTAAAGTTTCATAGAATATTAGGGTTGGAAGAGACCTCAGGAGGTCATCTAGTCCAACCCCCCTGCTCAAAGCAGGACCAACACCCACTAAATCATCCCAGCCTAGTTTGCCACATCCAGGGCCTAAATGATTTGATTCTGGTTTCTAAGTAGAAGCTGTGTGTGGATCACAATGAATTAGAGTGGGGGGAAAAACTGATTTTCCATTGTGGGAGCCTGGGGTTAGAAAGAATTGGTAATCTCTAGCATATGAACCACACATCTGGTATCAGGTGGGATGCCACCATCAATAAGGAAATTTTAAACCCCTCTTGTGAAGGTTCAAAGGACGTCTTTCCTGATGTCTTGAGTCATACATATTGCCCAGGAGTTGTTTACCAGATTAAAGAAAAGAAAAGAGGAACATTTTGAATTAGGCAGAGAGGTTTCCTCCTGGGGTTTGTTCTATTTCAGTAAAACAGGGATCTCTAAAAATAAGAACAAACAATTGTGAAGTTGCTTTTGCAGTTTCTTGATGGGGGGGCAATAAATAGGTGATTGTGTTTGTTCCTCTGTATGAGCACACATGAGTGTGGGTGTGTAATCTTGAATTCTACTCCCATCTACAAAATATACTCTAAAAAACGGCAGAAAATAACTTCTGGTGAGCTGAGCAGAATCAACAGAACATCCAGTGTCTGAAATTTTTGCTGCCAAACTGATGGTTGGATTTTGGAATGTTTGTAAAGTATTTCAGTGCACAAAGTCATCCGTCCTTCACTAAATTTATCTTAAACTGGCCAGTCTCTATTGTGAAATAACTTACTTTGGTGAAATGTTGCTTGTAGCATTTTTCACTGGTGAAAACTGCCATTTGCTCATGGCAAAAACGTACAGAATCCTGGAAATTAGAGATAGGAATTAGATTTTCTAGATCAGGTAGTCTAGGAGCTCTCAAACTGCTTCCCAGCTTGCTTATGTGTATTGGACCATCCACAATTAGCAATCAAATAATATCCCTCTGGCAATGCGTACAGTTTCTCATACAGAAAAGTCCTTTTAGGGAAGCAGTATTAATGCATTTTAGCTTCCTTTAGTGTGACTTTATTGACTTAAAATTTAAAAATAAAATATGCTATCCTAAGTTCCCCTGAAGTGCATTAAAATATATTGCGTAGCATCAAAAGCCAGATGCTATCTCACAGGATAGAACAGTTAGTTTGCAAACCTAGCCATGACAGAATGGTCTGTCCTGTGAACAATACTGGACGGATGTGCAATCTGGTTCCATCAATACTGGAAGTCAAACTATTCGAACCAACTGAGATGGCTGTGACGTGGCTGTAAATGTAAACACCAGATCCACAGTGTGGCCTGGGTTACCTTGGGTCTCGTGGTGGTCATCAAATCCTGAGCCACCTCAGAAGACCCACGGGGGATATATTTCAGAGTAGCAGCTGTTAGTCTGTATCCGCAAAAAGAACAGGAGTACTTGTGGCACCTTAGAGACTAACAGATTTATTTGAGCATAAGCTTTCATGAGCATCTGATGAAATGGGCTGTAGCTCACGAAAGCTTATGCTCAAATAAATTTGTTAGCCGCTAAGGTGCCACAAGTACTCCTGTTCTTTTTACTGGGGATATAATGCTCAGTAACTTTCATGTTTCAGAGTAGCAGCCGTGTTAGTCTGTATTGGCAAAAAGAAAAGGAGTACTTGTGGCACCTTAGAGACTAACAAATTTATTTGAGCATAAGGTTTCGTGAGCTACAGCTCACTTCATCGGATGCATTTGGTGGAAAATACAGAGGGGAGATTGATATACACACACAGAGAACATGAAACAATGAGTTTATCATACACACTGTAAGGAGAGTGATCACTTAAGATGAGCCATCACCAGCAGCAGGGGGGGAAAGGAGGAAAACCTTTCATGGTGACAAACAAGGTAGGCTATTTCCAGCAGTTAACAAGAACATCTGAGGAACGGTGGGGGGTGGGGTGGGGGGAGAAATAACATGGGGAAATAGTTTTACTTTGTGTAATGACTCATCCATTCCCAGTCTCTATTCAAGCCTAAATTAATTGTATCCAGTTTGCAAATTAATTCCAATTCAGCAGTCTCTCCTTGGAGTCTGTTTTTGAAGTTTTTTTGTTGAAGAATAGCCACTCTCAGGTCTGTAATCGAGTGACCAGAGAGATTGAAGTGTTCTCCAACTGGTTTTTGAATGTTATAATTCTTGACGTCTGATTTGTGTCCATTTATTCTTTTACATAGAGACTGTCCAGTTTGACCAATGTACATGGCAGAGGGGCATTGCTGGCACATGATGGCATATATCACATTGGTAGATGCGCAGGTGAACGAGCCTCTGACAGTGTGGCTGATGTGATTAGGCCCTATGATGGTGTCCCCTGAATAGATATGTGGACAGAGTTGGCAACGGGCTTTGTTGCAAGGATAGGTTCCTGGGTTAGTGGTTCTGTTGTGTGGTGTGTGGTTGCTGGTGAGTATTTGCTTCAGATTGGGGGGCTGTCTGTAAGCAAGGACTGGTCTGTCTCCCAAGATCTGTGAGAGTGATGGGTCGTCCTTCAGGATAGGTTGTAGATCCTTGATGATGCGTTGGAGAGGTTTTAGTTGGGGGCTGAAGGTGATGGCTAGTGGCGTTCTGTTATTTTCTTTGTTGGGCCTGTCCTGTAGTAGGTGACTTCTGGGAACTCTTCTGGCTCTGTCAATCTGTTTCTTCACTTCAGCAGATGGGTATTGTAGTTGTAGGAATGCACGATAGAGATCTTGTACGTGTTTGTCTCTATCTGAGGGGTTGGAGCAAATGCGGTTATATCGTAGAGCTTGGCTGTAGACAATGAATCGTGTGGTATGATCTGGATGAAAGCTAGAGACATGTAGGTAGGAATAGCGGTCAGTAGGTTTCCGATATAGGGTGGTGTTTATGTGACCATTGCTTATTAGCACCGTAGTGTCCAGGAAGTGGATCTCTTGTGTGGACTGGTCCAGGCTGAGGTTGATGGTGGGATGGAAATTGTTGAAATCATGGTGGAATTCCTCAAGGGCTTCTTTTCCATGGGTCCAGATGATGAAGATGTCATCAATGTAGCGCAATGTAACTTTCATGTCTATCTGCTTCAGTGCCCTCATGACCACAGCAGAGGAGCTTTATCGGCTCGTGCAGGGATTTCATAGCACAGCAGACGTGATCTCTCTACCCAAGTTTCTTCTTGTTCACCGAATAGAGAGACTCTTTCAAACTGAGTTTGTGCAGGAGACCTCCACGAGCCCATCAGTTCAGATGGCAAACAATATGACCCAAAGTTTACCGTCTGCCTCAAGCAGCCAGCTGAAGCCAATTGTACTGGTCCCACTATGCCCTACAGCCAGTCTCTTGCGGACAGAGCAGGTTGAATAATAGTAAGCATGTTAAGCAAAAATGACAGAAGGTTGTTTTTCTTCTGAAATTTTCAGAAGGGAGGAAAAAATATCCTAAAACCCAACGTTTATTGGGAACCCAATGGAAAAGAGGGGAGGAAAGGAGGAGGTTTTAAACTGATATTTTTCATTTAAAAAAAATTGAAGATGTTGAAAAAATAAAAAATTTCCACTGATTTTTTTAACAGGCAATTTTTCCTCCAAAAAAAACCTTCCAGACAAAAGCCAGCTCTATGTACATGCAGAAAGCAAGAGGTCTCAATCTGATCATGGCTGGGTGATGTTTTATTAACCACAGACCTTGCATTCAGAAAGTGGATTCTGCAGCTGAGAGCAAAGAGGAGACCAAACAATGTGATCAAGCACTGCTCTGCAAACCATTGGTGACACACAGATCGCACTTAAGAAGCCTCTTGGCTGCGCAGATTTGTCCCCTACAAGGTGACTTTTTTTCACACCAACTTTTTCCATTCCACTTTTGAGTTTTGCAGAGTTGTTCTTGTGAAAATTTATGGTCTGTTTGGACAAGCAACAAACACAACGCTCCCTAAATTCACCAGTATGCCTTTCCATGTGAAAATGCTTTTCACAGGTCTGAGCTGCACACTGCAATCTCAGATTCCAACAGTTATGCACTAATCTGGTCGCTAGCAACATAAAGTTGCAGAAGGAGGTAGCAAAAGACTTTTGAACAAAGTTTATCAGTAGAAGGGACTGAAAGCAGCACAAATGAGAGACCTAACAGAATAATTATTTTACTAGAGAATTTCATCTCCGTTTCCCCTCCCTTCACCCGAGCACTCTTTATATGTAAGCTGACTTCTTCAAACGGATGCTTTTTTTGGGTAAACGTTTATTTCTATAAAAACAATGCCTGTGACAGCTAAACTTCCCATCGGAAGCCTTCTTAATTTGGGAGCATAATTCACAATGACAGTTTAACAAACAGGCAGCCTTTAAAGATAAAAATGAGCACGGGGTGGCAGTTCTTTTCATTACATTTTCTTAACTCCCTGATTGAAATGTAACTTTGTGAGCCTGTGATCTTGGTGTGCTTTATGTAAACATATACAAGAGGGGGTGCAATAGAACCAAAGGGACCCTTTTTTGTTAGAACATTTTGTTTCAAATACACAGCCTGTTTCATAAGCAACTGGCCTGAGGTTTTAAAAAGCAGGAGCCTAAATCCATATTTAGGCACCTAAATATGTGGCCTCTTTTTGTTGTTTGTTTGTTTGTTTGTTTGTTGTAGGCTGAGCACCCAGCATCCCGTATTGAGGACAGTGAGTGCTCAGCACTTATGAAAATCATGCCACTTACTTAAGTGCCTAAGTCTGGACTCAGAAGCTACCTTTAAATCATGGACTTGCTGTATTCAGCATTATGTTTAAACATAACTGTAACAACAAGGAACTGTAACAACAAGTAAGTGTTGCCTAGTGTAACAGAATCTTCATAACGTGTTTGAAACTGTGCCATTTATGTGTTTACCGAAGAACAGAAAGTACCGAAGCTAGTGTCTCTTGAAAGGATCTGTACATAATAAGAGCCTTATGATGTATAGCCTAAATGTTTTGGTGTGTACTTTGGCTTTGTTTTAAAAATGAAATGCCTAAAACAAGACCTCCACCTTCTGAGGCTGTCCCAGCAAGCAAAATCTTAGTTTTAAATATAGTATGTGTTGTCTTGATGCTGTAGAGCTGAAGGATTCATGTGTGTTTATAGCGAAGGATGCTTGTGAAGGATTTGCAGGAGTAGAAGCGCTAATTATTAATTTTAGTGACTTGTTTCCATAAGGATGCATTCAATTTAATTCTGTCTTGAATTACATGAATTACAGTAGTACATAAAATCGCCATCTGAGAGTGGGACACAATTGTGTCACTGTCCAGACATAGACTGAGTCCCTGCCCTGCAAAGCTTACAATCTAAACAGGTTAACTTTGGAGTAACATCATGCTGTCTCAGCTCAGCCATGCTTTCTGTGACTGCTGTATGCTACACATGTTCCTACCAAACATAGGCCTGTCATGCGATGCATCTGACTGGAAAAGCCAATTCTCCAGGCTTGGTCACCATATATGTTTTGGGTAGATTCACCCATTAATCAAAAAGAAAAGGCGTACTTGTGGCACCTTAGAGACTAACAAATTTATTAGAGCATAAGCTTTCATGAGCTACAGCTCACTTCATCAGATGAAGTGAGCTGTAGCTCACGAAAGCTTATGCTCTAATAAATTTGTTAGTCTCTAAGGTGCCACAAGTACTCCTTTTCTTTTTGCCAATACAGACTAACACGGCTGCTACTCTGAAACCCATTAATCAGTCATACAAACTGAGCTATCACAAAGAATCCTAAATTACAGCTCAGTCAGCCTTTAATCAGCTTCCCTCCCCCCCCCAAAAAAATCAAAACGAAGTCCAAATCTAGACATTGATATGACACTCCCAAAGAGAGTCTTTGAAGCTTGTAATTGCGAGGGGCCAGCATTTCTGCCCTATCACAGCCCCATGCCTCTAAGTGATCAAAATGAATAAGTAAAAGAGAAATGTTCTAGTGATGCCTGGCACCGGCCAACAGTGTCATAGCCAATGCTATCAGCATTTCTGTTATTAGCCTCTCTCCCTCTTTTTTCCCCCTTTCCTCTGGGTGAAGTTCAACCCTTAAAGTTTTCAACAGGCTGAGAATGAGTGCATGTTCTTGATTCAGATGCATTTTTGCTGTTAAATACACATTTCTGAAAGATGCTTTGGGCATTTTTAACTTTGGGAAAGGCACCAAAAAAGTGTGCGTTTTAAAAAAAATTAAAAAAAACCCCACCCACTGACAATCCACCCCTGATTGGTTTGGAACATATTTTCTCTAATCCAAATGTATATCTTTGCCAACCTGTGATTTTACAGGCAGTGATTATCTCACCTGAACTTGGGTTTCTATTGGGGTTTAAGCTACATACCAACAGCTGATGATATAATGTTAACAACTTGCCTGTATTAGAGTCGCACTTTGTCATTCCCATAACTTCTGAAACCTGATTCTTGTGCTGAATGCAATGGACCCAATTTGGGGAAAGTATGTAACTTAACGTATTAAATATGGTAAATTACTTTTGTAATGGCCTTCAGTGTTTCCACGCTAGGCAGGCTGATTGCCTGTACTATGTAACTATACTAAAACTTATGGTACATAGAGAGCTGCTCAAACCAGGAATGAAAGGTTAAACTTTCAAAGCATTGCATTCTGTCATATCCTATTGAGATCATCAGGAGTCACATGGCTATAATATCCCCATACTTAAAATATTTACTCCTCCAGTACTTCACCTGGCTGTTTGACTTAGTCTTCTACACCCAGGGTGACTGTAGAAATGTTAGCAGGGTGCTGTGGGGTGGAAATCTTTGGGTCTCCTGGTATACAGCAGGGGAGAATTGGGAATTTTAGCCATTTGTCATTAGTCTTAGGTATTGCAGGTGTCTGAGTGCACAGCACACTTTTATTGAGTATCACGTGCTGCAGTCACATTAGGGTAAGGTAAGGTTACAGTTTTATTCTTCCTTTAACTCAGAATTTCTTGGGTTTTGTGGGTTTTTTGGTTCTTCAGTATCTAACACAGAGCCTCTTTGTCTGACAGTAATGTTCTGTGACTGTGCTTGAAATTTGAGTCTGAACACACATTCCTAAAACTGGGAATCTCTCTGGCTTTTAAATCATTTAAAAAAAACATTTTAATTAAAAAAAACTAATAAACTTCAAAGCACGTTTGTTTGTAAAGATCAAGTTGTCAGGAACTGTAACAAGAATAAGGCTCACCTGATCAGACATGCTTACCTAAAAATAAGCAAATAAATAAAAATATACAAGATCTATGAAACCAGTACTTAAATGGCCAACGGTCTATATTTAATTTTCTTGTGCAAATACTATTTAAACTCTGATGAGAAAACCCCTCTTGCTAAGCTACAGAAAAATCTTTCTTGTCCTTTAATTCTAGATGAAGGGGATTAGTGTGAACATATTTAACCTCTGACCTTCAAACAAAAGCATTATCAAATTTAGTTGCCAAGTGGTTCCCCATTTAGCTGAACTAGTTCAGTATCTCAGCAAACTTTTTTTTTTTTTTTTACAAAGCTTTAAAATCTATTGTTACCTTAGAAACATTCAGAGATTTAGCAGTACTCTCTTCTATTTAGATTTGAGATGGCTGTCGGAGCACAGATAAGAGAACCAACTTCTGTACAGTTGGTGTTAGAACTTGCCTAGGGTTCAAAAAACAAACAAAAACACTCCAAACAAACAAAACTTTTGGTGGTCTGGAAAGATTAGACTAGTTTTTTTTACCCTCCTTTTTATTATATTTTTCTTCACCAGTCTGCTTGGAGGATTTAAATAGTTTGTCATAATTCCATAGCATTTGCACTAGCAAAGAGAATAAGTGCCCATGTCTTGATTTTGTTTGCCTGTGGTAATTACACTCCATTTTCCTCTGAAGATAAAAAGTGCTCATTGATCTCTTGATTTCAGCTTTCCAAGGCATCGAGTCAGAGCACTAGCAGCCTGAAATGTTAGTGAGCATCTGAGTATGCATTTTATTTTGGGTGCATGATTGTTATGCCATCCACCTTCAAATAACCAAGCCCTCAATGACTTTATTAACTCATTTTTAACAATGTCCTTTGGCTATTAACTACATCTTTACATTTCCCCTGCAAGCCACAGTGGTCACTAGGTGGTAGACACTGTCTAGTGTGTTTGAAACACAGCTGTTCCAAGCAAGCCCTTTATAAATTAGCGATGAAATGTGTAAAACTAGATGGTCAAGGGTCTCTCAGTCCACAGTAAAATATTCCAGCTTGATCTTGGAATGCCGAAAGGGGCCTCCCTTAAGAAGCTGGTGTCCATTTACAGTGCATCTCTCATAAACTCGGCCACTGGGGTAAGGGCAGTGAGACCAGCCCTCCTGGTATGTGATTGATTATCTGGTATTTATGCCATTGAGGACTTTTCAGCAGTTTAGGGTCAAAGGGTCATCTCATGTGTCTTGCTGCAAATCCGCTTCCTTTTGTACAGTGAGGGCTGGGTGAGCAGACACACAAAAACAGCTTTTTTCTTTTCCTTGGGAAAAAGGGGAGGGGGACGGGTTGGTGTCAATGAAATTTTTTTTCAGCTTTTTCTGAATAGTGTCCTTTTTAATTCTAAAGAACTTTTAATTAAAAGTAGCAGGAAAGTTCATCTTGACAAGGTTTAACTTACCTTAACAGTTACTTTTGTGTCCTCAGATTCTTGCCTCTCTTTTTTTTTTTAAATAAAGAGAGAGAGAGAGATTTTCCCCTCCATTACTAATTAATGTCTTTATGATTTTTCTGAAAGGTCTTTTTAAATCCCTTTAAAAATACAGGGGTTAGAGTGGAAGAAAATTTATAATCTGTCTAAAAGTTATTGGCAATTCTGATACTATTAATCAGCTCAGTACTTTCACACTAACAAATGTAATGTGCTTTAAATTTTCAAAGCATAATCTTATTTACTGATGTGTAAAGCAGACACCCCTAGTGTTTCTTCATTGCAGCTCGATGACAATAGATTTAAACAAAAGTTATGACTCTCTCCCCAAAGGATCCCAAAGTGCTTTATTAAATTGATGAACTATATACAAGGATTGCTTCACTCAATGTGGATATGCTGTCATCTCTGGGGTGGGATGCAGAAGTTGTTTAACAGCACATAGTGACACAGTTTAGGGCAGGAAATAACTTCTGTACTCACTGAAAATCAAGAGGAAATTTGAGATGGGCTGAATGACATTACACAGATTGGAGTTTGTTCAGATTACCAGGTTTACACGCTACTCTTCCAAAAAAAAAAAAATCCATGTGTGTTTTTTTTTGTTTCATTTTTATTACATTAGTGCCCACAACGTGCTAGGCACTGTACCTGCATACAAAGAGACAGAGCTTGGAATACTAATGCCCATTGGAGGTCAGGATCTTAGCCAAATGTCAACCACACAGCTTTCCTAACCCCATGTTGGGGCACTCACTTCCTACAGACACAGAGAGAAGAGTGCCACCTAACAAATCACCAGCTCTTTGGAGGTCTCTCAGCCAAACCTTGAACATACCAGTTCCTTCTTAACTTGAGTGCTGAAAAGGTCATTGCATAAGGTGATGGGACTGCAGGTAACTCTATCAGCTTCACTTCACTTGAAAGTAGCTTTGTGGCTTGGTACAGTGGAGAAGATTTAGCAATTGAGGGTCAAAGGTTTTGAATAACCTGTTTTTAAAAAATCAACTTTTCCACGTTGTCGATATTCCTCTTGTCTGTCCTGATATCTTGAGTTATTTTCCAGCAGCACAAAAGGAAAACCAACTATACCTGTTGTCTATGTTAATCAATTTCTCTTGAATGGATGTTGAAGGGAGGGGTGGTTTGGTTTTTGAAACCACAAAAAAGTGTGACGATATTGGTTGTTTTGTTTTTAATTTTCATTTCTTGCTGCCCATTTCATTATGTGCAAGATGTGTCAAAATATCTTATTTAATGTGGCTGACTGTGTGGAATATGCTTTCATGGTGTCTTAAACCTTAAACTGAAACATGAGGAAAATATTCCGACTCTGCCAGTTGGTAAGGGTGGAAGTGTTGCGCTGGCAGCTCTTCTTTCTGGTGTGAACAGGGAAGTTGTTGCACTGAATTCATCTGGCTACATGACCTGTCTACCCACTTGATCAGCTCAAGTGGCTGCAATAGGGACATGTGAACAAGGGGGAAAACGAGGCTATTGGTGGCCTCTCCAACTGGAATGGGACTACCAGGGAGGCACAGTGAGAGAGTCACTATGTGAGGCTTTGCAATTATAAACACCTTTCATTTGAAGACCTTAAAGTGCATTTTAAACCTTAGTTAAACTTCGGTGCTTTGCATTAGCATTGACATTCAGTAAGAAGTTCAAAAGTACAAACTAAAGTTAGGTGCTAATACGTGAAATGGATTGTTTTGGCGCAGCATCAAAACCATGCCTGTGAGGGCTCTTCCTCTCTTCCCCCGCTGTGTCGGGAATGCAGCCGATGTAATGCAGCTTGACTAGAGTAAAGCCTTTAATATGGTGTCTCTCAAAATTTGTCTTGAAAGGAAAAATTCAAGTAAGCACCGATATGACTGTTATCACGTGTGCTGAACACCGGCTGCTGCTGAACTGCAAACAAATTGCAGTGAATTAAAGTGTGCTGTGGTATGCGGTGAGGAGCCGAAGGCCTGGAAGTTGGGCCTAATTTCATGTAACTTCCAATAGGGGGGTTAACACCACATGCAATTGGCTGAAAGTATTAAATCAAGGTGGCGTTCCAAACACCATTAAAAGGGAGTGAATACAAAGAAATTTAGACAAGTTAGAAATGGGCAAAGAAGAACAGTCTATGATGTTCAAAGCTCTCTGAGGAACGTATAACTAGACATTAGAACTGGCTGATATTTTTGACTAAAAATGTCCTTTTAACTAAACAGAAATTGTTGAGACTGTGGTTTGTTGTTTTTTCACTGAAATATTGAAAACCAATTTTTTTGAAAAAATTGACAACTTGGAAACCAAAAAAACTTTTCAATCATCACAAATTTGAAAATTACAGTCCAATAAAATGTTTTTAAAAAGTTCTTTGAAATTTTTTACAGAAAATGTTTTTTTCCCAGCCTGCTCTACTTGAAATACTGAACTGGAAGAAGATATCTGGGAAGCCATAATGATGACAATGTGCAATTAACTAGATGGGTGCATCCAGTGTGACCTGGTGGCCAAAAATAACACAGCAGTTTGCTTTTGGTTGAGCAGGGAAGAATACATGTCCCTTGGAAGGGGAAGTGAGGTTTCCTCTTTATGTAACTCTGATATAACCTAAAATACTAGTGATGTTCAATTCATGGAATGTCTATACCAGAAAGATGACCTACCGGGTGAAGGTCTGAGAAGCGCAACAGAAATTGAAGCTGGAAGGAACAATTTGTGGTGAGATATTGAAAGAGGTAAATAGACGTAGCTTGACCAAGTAACTTTTTCCAGGCGGTAGAGGCTAATACAGACATTAATGGTTACTGTCTCCTATATACTTGTGCATAAACCTGAAGGAGAGAGCAGTATGATGATACATAGCCAAGCTTCCTTAGCTCACTAACAAGAAAACTTCCTCACAGAAATGCCAATTCTATCAAAGAATAATCTCCCAAGGGAAGGTATGGAACTCCATTGTTTGAGTCATTCAGAAGCAGACTACGGTAATCTTTGAAAACTATACCATCCGGAACAATTGTGCATTGGTAAAGGGATGGATTAGATGTCTTAATAGTCCTTTTTCTGTGTGTACTTTTTCTGGTTCTCCTCTTATTCAACTCAAAGTAGTTCAGGGAATCAAATCCTGTTCTTGCCTACAATAATTAGTTGAAATGGAAGGGGGGTTTTGTTGTTGTTGTTTTTTAATAATGCAGTTTGCATGCATCAGATTTATTGAACCATTTCTTGTTGCTCTGTAGGCCTTAAAATTATAAAATATATGGGATTTTTTGGAGAATTTGCAAGTGCAGTCTAGTTATCATCACTACTACTTCTTAGCGTATGTGCAACTTGGTTCTGGTGGTACGTGACCAGGGTTCAGTGCCAAATTTGGTCCACTGGTTGGAGCATTAGCTTTTCTCCGGCTTGAGCCAGGTACTGACTGGGAGTGCAAAGTGAACACTGATCCATCACTTATATTTCAGCACAGACATTCTTGAAAGCATAACCTTTTATGCTGTTTGAGTGCTATTAAAAACAAGTGGTAATTTTAATTTTCTGAATAATACTTTGACTTTACCTGACAGCCAGCATCATCATGCACAAGACCCAAATAAATTCCAAGCCTTCAGCTGTGATATTTTGTTTTAAATCAAAGGACTCTTGCTTTAAATTAAAAATGAGCGGTTCTGGTGCCCTAGATGACCCAGGATGGATTTTTCCTTCCATTTTACCCACTCTCAAACCACTTCCATAAAAGCACTTCTTCATCTTCATCTTTTTCCAGCAGAGACTAGAGCCATGATTATCAAAAGTGACTAGAGACTTTGAGCCATCCTCATCTCCTCCCACCTCCTGTAAACCAGACCCCATCGAGATATCCTTAGCTGGGAATCCAGAAACTTGTGAATCCAAATTCTCGAGTCACTTGTTTTGTTTAATAACAAAAAAAAAAAAAAGGCATGTCTCCAGCATATTGATGGTACTGCAGTCCAAGCCAACTGCTCTCCACACTCATGTCTCAAATGCACTGAATAGGAGGAATGAGGGAATAGAACTCTGTGAGACCATACGTGAAGGGGAGACACTACATACTGATGAGCAATTGCCCAGCAGCATGTTTGGGAACCTCACCAGAAGCTGAGTAGCAGTTGAAATGCTATACCATTCTCCCTGTCCCCAGCTAGGGTTCATAGGCAAAGCAACATGGACAATAGTACCGAAGGGTGCTGACAGATGGAATAGAATCAACATGGACACCTGTCCTATCTCCACCGCCAGGAGATTAAAAACAATGAAACTTGAGCAATGTCCACATGTTGCCTAGGAGAAACACCAGATTGAAAGGAGTTTAAGAAACCTGCAAATTCTAAGTGAGGACAACATTGCTTTCCCACAACCTGTTTCTCTGCCTTAACTGAAATTATGGGTAGGTGGTCCTGAGAAATAAAATAAACTATTCTCTTTTCCACTTGTCAGAAGTAAAAATTATTTCCCGAGTAGTTTCATGCAGAGTTTGTGTTTATATTAATGCTTTAAATACGAGCACATTTTGTTTTAAAATTAGAAATTCTATTAAGGAAAAAGAACCAGTCGAGGAGATTGCTGGTTATTGAATAAACAACTTGTAATTCCAGACCAGTATGGATCACTGGCAAAGTTTCACATCCTGACAGTGCTAAGGCTGAATTTATGAATGAGCCTGTAGCTAAACTGTGGGGTATGCACCAAGTCACACTTTACTGAGCCAGAGTCTAGACCTGGAATCTGATAAGAGGTGATAATGGCTTTGGTTTACATTAGTTCCCACCTCACATTTTGTTTTATCTAGACTGGAACAGGATTTTAGAGTGGAGATTCATCACTATCCTGTTAAGTTGTGGACACACCGACCTAGATAGGCATAGTGTGGCCATTGCTTCTGCATTAATATTGGACAAAGAATTGCCGTGCTCAAATAACAGGAATAATTCTGCGCCACCATTGTGTGTTTCAGTGAACTATGCACATAGAATTGTCCTTCCTTTGAGAAAAAAAACCTTTCATCTTAAACCTATGATCAATCAATCTTTCATACCTGTTTTAAGTTGAAATATCATTGCTGTCTTACATGTATCTAAATTTTAGATGAGTTTGAGAGTATTGTGGAATATCACTAAGCTTTTCATAATCAGATGCTTTACCAGATGGGACTCTTCAGCCACATTTATTTCAGCTGAAAATTCTCTAGTCAACTTTTAAAGAGGCCTTTTATAACTGACTCAGTTCAGAATTTGCATTGGTTAGCAATGCCAGGGTGCAAACCTCTTTCTGGCATTTATCATTGCCCAGAAAAGAATAGTCCAATCTCTGCAGGCAGATTGCATTTCTGTTACTATAATTCTTTTTGTGGTTCCAAACTTATTAATTGGGACCAATGCTAAAATGTGAAGGTTTTCTTCCTTAGCCCTGCCTCTGCACTGCTGAGCTTCTAAGCATTTTCACTGTTTGGCCTTTGCTTGGTAAAAATTTGAGTAGCTATGAGCCTTTTCTAGCTTCCTAAAACAAAATATCAAAGGTGCGGGCGGAAAGAGACTGGCTCCAGTTTTATTTTTTTAAATGTCATTTACTGAAATAAGTGCACTGACCTAAACTATAAATGGAATTTGAACACTCAAACCTCCTTAAATGTGCAAATCTCTTTGGTACAGTGTGTGGGTTTTTTTCCATGCCATTTGGAATTTGGAAAACTCTGATTTCCTGATCGAATGGTGAAGATGCAGTAAAATGTAACTGGTCCATAGAAAAGTTACTTATTTTCGTTTCAAAACATAAGGTTTGTGTGATTGTTGGTTTCCTTAGAAAGCTAAACTTGTTCTTACAGTCTGTGTAGGTGTGCATACTATTGAAAATACATATTAAATATGTTCCTTACCTCCTAATTACGGACCTAGATTAACCTAGGATTAAATCCTATCCACTGATCTGTTGGGGTTGAAGTAGTGGAGACCAGTCCCTCTTACTTTGTTCTGCGTAGCAGTGTGCGAGAGGCAGCTTAGCAAGGAAAGCAGATGTCACTAGTGGAGATAGAGGTGTGCTAGGAAGGCTTTTATCCAGCACCTCCCCTTGAGCAGCTCCTGCCGGTGGAGCTGTGATGGAAGCAAAGGCAGCAGTGAAAACGCTGCCAGCCTTCTGTAGAGCTGAACCTCGCATCCAGCACAAAGATCTTAGGTGGCTCAGAGAGGACAGAGTACATCTCCCTGTCCAGATTTTATCCCAGTGGGTCCAGTTCTGTCCTCTGATGCTTGGGTTCCACTCACACTGAGGATTGGGCCCATTCTTGAGGGCTTGTGTGCACAATACAATCTAAAAAGAGGATTTCCACAAGTTGGAGTTGGGTACTCACTTTGGTGGTGGAGGAGTGCAGTATGATACAAATAAGTGAATTCCTTCCCCAGTTCCCTTTTGTATACTGGGCACACATGTTTCTCTGAGTATCTGATAAGGGAAAACCACACTGTAAAACAGTTTCCCAGCCTTTATTGCAATGCTAGGAAGCCACATGGTTCTTCAGTCCACCATAGTCCTCTTAGCTCTGCATCCTCTTCCAAAAGGCATCCTTTGATATTATCACCAATAAACATGGCATTAAGTGTCTAGCATATTTTGGGTGGGTGTTTTGGGCACTATATAAATGATTTCCCATTAATGAAGACCTCTTGCAAACTGGTGCCCAGATACAGAGATGGGCACCAGTATAAAAACCTTAGAGACTGTACAATTACCACAAAGAACAAATAAGTTGATTGGAGGGCAGACTCTCGTTCTTAGAAGGTAGAGCAGTGGATTATCTTATGTCTAGATGTACTGTGCTTTCAGAAAAAAAGAAAAGGAGTACTTGTGGCACCTTAAAGATTAACAAATTTATTTGAGCATAAGCTTTCCTGAGCTACCATCCGATGAAGTGAGCTGTAGCTCACGAAAGCTTATGCTCAAATAAATTGGTTAGTCTCTAAGGTGCCACAAGTACTCCTTTTCTTTTTTGCAAATACAGACTAACACGGCTGCTACTCTGAAACCTGTGCTTTCAGAAAATCCCAAGATGGCCGATACAGCAGGTGCATGCGTGCACACAAGATTTGTGTGCTGTTGGATTGTGTGTACAGCTCCAAGTGCAGTTGGCATTAGCTCGGCAAGCATTTCTGAGGGCAAAGTCTGACCTGTAGTGGCTCTTCTGTTGAGTGGAAGGAGTTCTTACAAACAACCCCTTTGGGCTTGAAGAGTGACCATGCTTATGTAGTAACAGCCTTCAGCTTTGGGCATCGAAATCCATCTCTGTAACATTTGTATCCCTTGGGCCATCTTTTACAAGCTATTGTCTTCAAAAGCAGACAGTGCTATATGTGGTAACAACAGAAGCGGATTAATGCTTGTCTGGAATAACGTTTTTGAACCAAATCCCTATTTTCTTTCGCAAATAGAAATTGCAGCTCATTTCTATACTAACATCTTGTGTCCTAGCCTAGCTCACAAGGCTGCTAAACACATGCACCCTGTCCTTATTTGGAATTTAATTTTTTCCCCAAAAATTATATCTGTAAATTAACACTTGCAGTATGAACCCATATCCTCCTTAGTGATTTTTTTACCTCGAATCCAGCTGCTTCAGTGATTGACACAAAGCCATTCCATAAATAAAGTCTTTTTCTTTTTCTCATAAAGACTTTGTGGTTTAGTTTGCCTTCAAGGTCAAGATCAGACCTTTCTAAATAAACACATATCAAAGGATCATTAGCAAAGCAGCACTGTTAAATTGAGATATTAACTTCTGTCAACTGCGTGTTTCTTTTTTGTTCTGTAACTCATGACTGCAGTGGGTTTTTATTATTTTGGCCCTAGGCGGTAGCATCTGGCTTCTGTAGAGACTGTAAAAATTAAAAAGCAACACAAATCATTGTGAGAGAAAAGCAGTAAATTCAATGATAAGAATTTAAAATTAAAATGTTTCAGTGCTTTATATTCTGCAAAACATGAAATGAATGAGTTTTGTGCCTGTTGCAATAAAACTACCGCTGCTAATAGTCACTTGATTTTTCTCCCGCTCTCTTGTAATAATTCTTCCCTGAGCAATTACCGAAAAGTGTAATAAAATAGAAGTAAACTGATGATGATGATGATGATGAAGGGCAGCAGAGGGGCGCAGAGCTACTTGCAGTAGCGACTTTCTAATGCGTGTCAGATGAACAAAGGATTTAAAATTGGAGACGCTCTGTCCGAAAGGGACAATCAAGTTTTCTGAAACCATAAAACTATATGCAGCCACCTATTTGGATCTGGCTATTTTTGCAAGCACTTGTGACTCCATTTGTCCTGTTTAAAAGCAAGCAGAGCAGTGATTACCAACACAAGACACCCTCTCCTTCCCCCCCCCCATAATAAAGGAAGCAAGGCATTTTTTAACACCCAAGTTCAGCAGTGTGGTGCGACTGAGAATAGGGGTAAAATGTCTCCTCTGGGGTGGGTGTTGCTTCCCTGCAGTATAAGAAGGTAGAAGGACGGACAGCAGCTGCTTGGGCCCCATACACAGGTTGTGTGAGAAGGAATATTTTGCTGGGAATCTTGAAGCCAGACTTTGAGGTGGAGGATGGGAGGTGGGAGGGAAGCCACATATGTCATTTTTATGCAGCCTGTCTTTTTTGACTACTGCACCAACATGCACTGAGGCTCAGGGCCTTTTGTCTCCTGTGAACTTCGCCAACCAAAGGAGAGGTGAGAAATGGATCCGGTCATTTTGCCTCACTAAAAGAGAATGAGAGAAAGTGTGAAGATTAGGGACTGAGAGGTCGAGTGAAGAGGGTGTGACTAATGTGCCCGGTCATTCAGATATGGGACCACATTGTTCCCAATGTCCAGATGGTCCTTGGAATTAATCAGCTCAGGCATAAGCAAACTTCCAGTACAAGAATGTTTGTTCAACTGCTTGCCTAGTGTAACGTAATGACATAACCAAGTACCCACCCTTGAATAATAGCCATTCAGATTCGAAAATATATGTTGTAAAGTCTTCTAACAAAGACATCATTCCCCGCCCCTCCCCACACTTTCTGTGCTGAGCGTCTTGAGATTTGAGAATGGATTTTGTCCCCCACATAGACTCTAAGGTGCTCATGTCTACCAACTGTCCTGTTTTATCCTGGCTGTATCTCTGTCTGACCCACCCATTTCAGCCTTCAAGTGGGGGCCGTACCTTTTCTGCAGCTAGGGCATCTGGTTATAGCTTCACAGCTCTGCAACCATGGAGAGGGGAAGGAGGAAGAGTTGGATGTCTCCTTATCCTGCTCTCTCCTTCACTCCGTGTTGTAGAAAGAGAAAATTCCGATTAAAAATTAATCAGAGACTGTGTTATGTGCATGTACAGCACAATGGGGGTCTGAAACCTCCTGGGCCTTATAGTACTACAGCCAAGTCATAATATTATGGCATCTAGTCTCCCTACTTCCAGACAATGCCAGGTCACTGAGAGAAGGCTCCCACCTCAGCCTTATGAAAGGAAACTCTCTTCTTTCACTGACGAGAAGCTATCCTAATATTCAACCAAAATTTCTCTTTTTCCCCCATTTCTGCCTATCTGGAGAGCACCATGGCTGCAGCATTCACAGTGTGGCCAGCCAAAGACTCAAGAACCTTGATATTGTTCTTGAATACAAGTCTCTCAAGTGGCATCTTCACTGGTTTCTAGTGGAGGTTGCTTCTAACAAGAGCTAGTCAAAACATGGGTGGGGGAGAAAAAAGAATTTCACCCTAAAAAAAATAAATAAAATCTAAGGAATTCTCCCTTCCTCATTTTTCATTATCAAAATTTTGACCATTTTCCAGCCAGCTCTGCTCGTAATATTTGTGTAGGGAAGTTGCACGTAATTTGGGTGAAAGAAGATGAGGCAACATGGCAGTTACTGTTTGAAGCTACTTTCCATTACAGAGAAGGGCTCTCTTCCCCCAGTAGCTACAGCATTACACAGGCATGAAAGGAAGGAAAATCGGCAGCTGAATCGGAGATGGCTTGTGCTGCTTTTTAAGAATTAATTTTCTGTAATCCGTTAAACTTAAGAAGAAAGTTGTGGTATCTCTGAGTAAATAATAATAATCAAGCAAATGCCCCCTTGAGAGAATTTCCCTTCTATAAAGATGTTAATTAGTATGAAAGCTTAGTCCTTGAATCCAGAGGCAGGCTTTGAAACTGGTTTTGGATGAATGGTGATTCTAACATACAAGGAATTGTATCTTCGGTGGTTTATTGTGTGTTTGTTTCCCATCTCCTTGAGCAAATTTTTTTTGTTTGGTGTGTCCCTAACATTAGATGTGTCCCTGCTTGGTCACAATTATATACATTTGTCTGGGCAAAATTCCATTTTTACTGATGACCAAGACCAAAATATTTCTGCAAAGAGAAAACTGAAGGATTTTTTTTCTAGTCCCGGCACACTCCATTGAAATGTGGATTCCATCTCTGGCTCTGCTGCAGGCTCATGCTCTGGCCTTCATCCAGTCACTTTGAGCTCTCTGCTTCAATTTCCTATTCTGCGAATGGTGATAGTGCCCAGTAGAGTCAATTGCGTTGGAAGGCTGGACTCACTGTTTGTAAAGCACTTTGCAATCCTTGGAGGCTAGGTGACTGAGAACTCAACATTGCACTACAAATACTTTTAGAAGTCCATAATTCGATTCTGTGTCTGTTAGACTGGAGTAAAATAAGACACGACAAGAAATGAACTTGGATGGTTTGTCCAAATGTTAACACATGCTATTACTTAGCATTTAGGTCATGCTTTGTAATGTTCAAAGCATTGTGCAGACATCCTCACATCATCATAGATGCATATAATTTATACTTGTTTTATGAGTGGGGAAACTGAGACAGAAAGGCTAAGTGGTGTGTCTACGATCCCCCAGCAAGTCAGTGGCTGAGTCAGGATTAGAACTCAGGAGCTCCTGACTCTCAACCCTGTGCTCAACTAAACTAGGTATTTATCAGTCCTCTTGTGTCTGGGTGCTCTGTGTTATTCTTTTACTCCATGTGCAGCAGAATCCTGTGTGTTTCAGCAGCTCCATAACAGTGCTGTTGTGTTACCTTTGAAAGATTCTTCAAATACAGTATCTTTTTTTTTTAAAGAATGTGTTTTTAGCATTCCAGCACTGCTACAGTATTAACAGAAAACAGCAATCATCTCTCAATAGGGTCATTGTTTCATGCAGAAGTGTTGCAGGGAGTGACATGAGAAGGAGAATTATAGAAGGATGGGTTTGCTGAGGTCTGGGATGACACGCTTTTTCTTTTTTTAATAAAAGGGTTTTCAGAAAAACTGCAATTAGCATAGGTCTCTCTCGCACGTTCCATACAGGCTCGCTTTGATGTTACCAACTAATAGATGTTGTTCTTGTCTTCATCTTAGCTCACAGAATCAGATACTGAAATCAGGTTAATCTTCTTAGCCTTAGTAACGCAGATCTACTAAAGTTCTGGGGCAAACTACAGTCTTTCATATGATGCACGGGAGCCGCTTTAAAGAGCCACTGACTGGGAATGAACATCCCATTAGACAGCCCAGGTAGTGTTTCAACAAACATAAATTACATGGCAACGACTGGTTTTGCCATCTTTTGCTATATTGCTGCTTTTTGTTGGATATGCACTTATTTCTCCTGTCATGGCAACATGGTACAATATGCACCATTGCGATGAAGTTTTTAAAATGCCAAGGCCCTTTTTTATGGCTTTAACTCTGTGCGGGGGAAAGATGCAGATCGAGGGGTTGAATACCCATATTTTTCCCCTGGACCAATTGGAGCATAGGCAGCAGACGTACATCTCTCTCCCTGCTGCTTCAGGCGTCTCCTTGGAGGGTAACCTCTAGGAGTGGGAGTAGTCTCCAGTGCTCAGATATTCCTTGGCACCTTCCTCTGAAACTGCCAACAAGTGGGACATCATCCAATGCGAATGGATTTTACTGATTAAGGCCCTGATTCAGCAAAGCGCTTCAGCAAGTGCTCAGATTCCCTTTACTTTGATGGGATTTAAGACGTGTGTAAGTGCTTTCCTAAATGTGGCTACAATCATCTGCCCCTTAGTAACGGGACTGTGATGCAGCAAATCATTTCATCTTGGACACTGGATTGCAGTCAAAGGGTAATGACTTAGGCCCAGTCTAGTGTCCATTGAAGTCAATAGGAAAAACTTTTCCTAACTTCAGCAGGCTTTGGATCAGGCCATAGTAGGCCAGCATCACATGGACAACCTAGAAATAAAAAGCCCACTACCCAGTAGCCTACTAAGCAGCACAACTATTACAACATTGAAAAGTGATCATAATAATGGAGGTTGGGGCAAGAATCAAGGTCAGTGGATAAACTTGGATGGTAGCGCAAGACCAGGAGAAACCTAAACTCAGGTCATTTAAGACCTAAGAAAACCTGTTATGTAGACTCTTCAAGCAAAACATCTGTCTCTCAATAAGCATTCTCACCATCTATAAGCTGCTGCAGGTTCAGTTTGAAACAAGAGCTATTTTGTAGCTCAGTGGTTCCCAGACTATGGTCCGTGGACCACTGGTAGTCCATGGACATCTGGCTGAACACATGGTGCTGGCTCTTGCTACTTATTTCCAGCTGTGGCATTGCATTAAGACTGCTAAAAATACATTTACTTTCCTAATATCTCTTTTCTGTGTAAGCAACCACTGGGATAGTGTGCAATTGCAAATAGTAGCGGAGTTGTCCATGAGATGGTTTCTATAAAGTAATAGTCCACATGAAAATAAATTAATTAAACCACTCTGAAATCTAGCATTGCAAGAACCAGGCATCTTGTCTGTTTTCTTAGCAGGATTATATTGGAACCTTTATCTTCTGTGCCTACTATAGTGAGTACATATTTGGCATTTCTGTTACAAAATCACATTTTTTATAAAGTTTGGTTAGACATACGAACTGAATGAAGACTGAAACTTGTTGTACAAGGCTTCTGACTCAGAGGGTGTGTGTGTGTGTATATATGTAGTTATGGTTTAATCAGTTTAACTATGTTTAGGTTATTAGTGCGGCAGGAAAAAGTTAACCTCTGTGTACAAGAGGTGGCATAGTGTGGTGGTAGAAAACAGGACTAGGATGCAGGAGCTGTGGTTTCTATTCCAAATGCTACCAACAAAGTTGCTCTATGACCTTGGGCAAGTCACCTTGCCTCTTTGTGCCTCAGTTTCGCCATCTGTAAAGTGGGGCAAATGATATTTACAGAAGATGGGTAAAATGCTTTGAGGTTTTTTGGTGAGTGCCATGTACATAGCATACTGGTAACAGTGTCTCAAACTGCTTTGAGCTTTTTTTAAATGTCATTCTTCAAACAGCATGCCCCCAGCATAGGCCAGAATCTCCTTTTCTTTGTGTAGAACCCTCAGAACGTGTTGTATAGCCAAAGAAGTGTTTAAAGGTATACAGTCTAGTGGCTAAGTAGCAGTCCCACCCATGACTTTGTATGGATTTCAGTGCCACTCATGCTTACTGTGTATTATTGGGCTTAGTGTCCTTTGTTTTTAAATGTTGATACCATAGAATCTTTCCGGTTTTTCATCCTAGTAAATTGCTGATTAAGGATCTCTGATGCTATATAGTGATTTGCTGGAGTTTGGGACAGGCAGGGTTATTAAAAAGATGAACAGCCAGTTTAATAATAATAATAATTAATAAAAAAGGAAACACTTGGCAACTAATATAGACAAAAACTAGTAATATTAATTTAGACTTGAAGTTGCATGCAGAGGACAATTGAGAGTTAGATGGCCTGTAATTTTTGCCCTAGGAAACTTGTGAGGCTTTGCAATAGAATATGATGATGACAGCTGCAGGTCCTGGGTATGGCAGGAGCAGGCTTGGGTTGGGGGGGAGCAGTAACACCAGAAGCTGCAGGGAGAGTGAGAAGCGCAGTCAGACTCCTAAGCTTATAGCGCAGAACAAATAAACGTGGGAAATACCCCAGCAAATTAACAATGGCAGTTGGAGAATATCTGGGCTGAATATGATTCTTCTGCATTTTAGGCTCTTCTTGCTTCCCCCTATTCCTTGTAGAATAAATTAAAAATGGGGCCTGTCCTCTTAATAGCTTTAATTGAAGTTCAAGCGCTGGGAAGGCTAAACTGCATCGGGATATCCAAAGCACAGCACGATATCCCCAAGCTGTTTGCACCCTTCACTCGTTACACTTGGGAGCTTCCTGCTGCTTGGGAGACCAGGGGAGTTAAGGCGATTTGGGGTTTGTGAACCTGAAAGCAAGGAGGCCCCTTCAAAGAGAGGCTGAGCCTTGTTTTTTCTGGGGAATGGAGGAGAAAGAGAGAATACATATGCTGTCCTCTGGCCCCTACAGTAGTGCCAGGGCTGTGGAGTGAAACCCGCTTAAAAATGTAAGAATGAATATTTGATAAGGAGATAAAAGCTGTTCAATGATTAAAGCCCCACACGTTGTATAGCTAGAGACGTTTACCCTGCTCTTCAAGGGGCCAGCTCAGCAGGCATCAGGTTTTCTCTTGCTATAGGGTATACTTAATCTCAAAGTGGTCTAATTTAGGGAGCACCTCCTTGTTTATTCCTGACTTCAGCTCAGCCTGGGAGACAACATTCTTTGCTGTGTTCATAGTAACGTTTTCTTCCTACATCCCTCCCCTAAAGATTGATACCTGAGCAGCAAGGAGACTCCATGCAGCCTCAAAATCCAATCTAATCTGCCTCCCCGCCCATAAAATGCTCATTTTTCCCAGTAGGGTTCATGCCACCATTTCACTTCTCTGCTCTTAGGCAAGTGTATAAATTTCACAACCCTTCCCCTCATGTTCCCATTGCTTGCATGGTCTGCTGGGTGAAGCACTAGGCATAGTCACGGGTTGTACTGAGTCAGCCGGATTGCAGGAGAGAATGGCAATGCAACTCTGGTGTTGATGGGAGCTTGGCAGAGATCCTAGAGAGAGGATATCCCTTCCCAAAACCATAACACGCTCAGAACCATTGCTTATTCCCACCCCTCCTCTCCCATCCAATTCCTTTTGCAATTGGAATAGCTGTAGTTGGCCATTTTGATCACTTTAAACCATGCAGTTAGGAAAACCCAATGAGGGTTCGAAGTACTGTGGTAGATCCAGCCATTCCGACATGGTAATGATACATGCTTCATCTGGCCGTGCTGTTGGTATCAGTTGTGTTCCCCGTATCAATTTAAAACCCCACTTCAGGTGAATGGAGAAGGAGGGTCAGAATTGGGGTAAGGGAGCTACGATAGATGCGGTGAGGAAGAAGAGACACGTACGGGGTGCAGGGGGACTTGAAGTCAAATGTCTCAAAGTCAGATCCCTTTTTAGTATGAATTTGCTGTATCTCATTCTGAGCACTAATTCCAATTTAATTGCAAGTGGCCTGAAGCCTCTTCAATAGGAGTAACAAATGGTTTGATTTTGTAAACTTCATCAGACTGCATTTTAAATGCGACACACTAGCCCGGCTCGAATGCCAATGAAGCACTGAAGTAGCTCTCTGTTTACTAATTATCCGTTTTTACTTCATGCCACGCTGACTGGCTTGTCTGATTAAATCGGATTTGTGGGATAGAGAACAGCTAGCAGAGTTTTCTCTATAGTAAACGAGATTGAAACTATGGACCGCCTGGCTGCACACTGTAAATTATATTTCCTTTTAAAGGGGACGTGTCTCTTTTTACTACTTTGACGTACCTCCTGCATATTAAACTTTACGGTACAGAAATGTACATGGCTCCTGGTTGTTGTTTTTTTTTTAAATCCTGCGTCCTCCCGTATGCTTGTATCCAAACAAATCTTATTTTTATTCCATTCTCTGCAGACTCCGGGGGAGAGTGGGGAAGATTACTAGTTTTCACTAACCTCGTAAAAAATTGAACGTTCTTCACCAGGATTCTGAAAAGGGAGAAATATTCTGAAGTGTATTTGAAAAATACCTAGTTTGTCTTTAAATCTCTGGTAATAGGTAAGTGAAAAATACTGCTTTTGGGAGAGTAAAGAATAGCTTTAAACCTACACCTCACAAATCTCTCCACATACAGCCACTAGTTTAAAGTTTTTTCCTCCCTTGAATATGTATCAATCCAGTTAAAATCAGCTTTCAAATCATCTGTTATTTAAGAGTCTTGCACATATCGGATACATCTCTCTTCCAAACAGTTTGTTGCATCCAAAATCTAATCTAAATGGCAGGCTATAGCTTGTCTTTGAAGTCTTCATCACTTACACACACTGTATTAATTGTTTACTACTGCAAGCTTGAAGAAAACAGCTCATAGTCTCTCTCTCTCTCAGGAAAAAAAAAAAGAGGAGAAGGTGGCTATTGAATGTAGTGTAATAGGGCTATGCTTAAATCTCTACTGTTGCTAAGACTTTAATTCCACAAGCTTGACCTATTCTGCCCCCTCTCTTGGTATCTATCTTTGTGCCTAGAGCTTTTTATATTTTAATTTGCTTTTGAATGTCCTACAAAATTAATGGTATACTTTTTGCCATTGTGCAGCGTACAGTACAGGAAAGGCCCCTTGGTGTTCTCTGATAGCACCGTTACCGTGGAAATGAATGGCCACTATACTTTCTGTTCCATATTCTCTTTTTAATTGTTGACAGTAAAAAGCATTTAAATGCTGCTTAATTTGTAATCATCTTCCTGGAAAAAAGGAGAGAAACACCATTAATGTCAGTGAAATGAATAAATTCGTCTCCCTCTTTTTTTCAGATGTGTCTGTGTGGTGGTGGGTTATTTATCTGGGAGTGATTTTTCTTTCAACGCTGGAGCGTTCAAATGTCTAAGTGGCTTGGAAACAATAGCGCCACATTTTGTTTGAGATTTTGGTTTTATTTGCGTTTGAAGTCATCCTGGACGAGGGGGTCGGGGAGAACACCACCAGCAATACATTTGGGGTCTGAAAAGCAAGTATAAAATTCAGCTTGGAATTCCAACATTCTCTGTCCTTGTGCACTGGCTCAGTCCGCAATGGTCCTTGTTTTACCATTGAGGGAGTACTGCTGAGCCAGTCTTTATCTTGTGTGTATTAGCACTGGCAACTTAGGTGCATCAGTTGCATTTTGGTTTCTAACTCCTGTTGTCCTCTAGTTTCCTAACAGCGACTGGCAGAGACTTCAGTGTAGTTTATGGGCATAGGTGCTTTTTAAATAACTTGGCTGTTTGTCAGTGGTTTGTTTTCCTTCCTCCTCAGCTTTTGGGGTTTGTTTCTTGTGCTGCTCGGCAAGTTCACTGTCTGTCTGTGGCCACATGTTCCAGTCATCAGGGCCAAATTTTCAAATGAGCTCCGCTCCCAGTTAAGCAGCAAAGCAAGTGGCCTGATTTTTTTTCCAAAGAGTGCAGCATGTTGCATCCTGAGCTCTTCCCGAAATTTGGTCATAAGCATCAAGGTGGGAGCTGCTGAGTGATGAGCACTCCTGAAAATCTGGCCCTTATTTAGGTCTCTGAGCTGTCTTGGAAATTTGGCCCAAATGCCAAGCACTGGTACATGTGGCCCTATCTGGAGTTGGGCCCTGGCAGTGACCTGTCGGAGTGCTGGGTGGGTTCCAGCACTGTGTGCCATCTTCACGTCTTGTTCACAAGGGGACGGTGGCTTATGACTAAGATTGGTCTCTGCCTTGTGGATAAAGTTACGCCAACCTTGTTGGGTGCCTGGTGAGGGGACTGGAGGTGGCAGTCTCTGTGGCTTGGGAGTCTAGACATATCCCCTTGGCAATTGCCATCAGTTGGGCCAAGACCCTGTGTCACCTCTGCACAGCTTTACTGACAGAAAGCTTATTATTTCTTGGAGGGATGCCAACTAGCCTCTACTCATCCATACACACTCCCTCTCTCTCCTGAGCATCTGACAGTGATGGGCAGGGATGGAGGGAGTGGAAGCTATTTATTTCTGTCGAAGTCACACGACTAGCTATGCCCCTTTTATGTCACTATGATCTCTGCTCCTTCTACCACATAACCTCTACTCCTGAGGCCCTTTTGACAATCTATCAGGCCTCCACCCACTTCTCCTGAAAACACACTTATTTCATGAGGCCTGTAAAATGTGGTTCTCTCCCTTCAAATTGTTGTCAGCCCAACAGGCAAAGTCCTCAGGGAGAATGGTGGGTGGGGAGGGCCGGGGAATGAAAGAATCTAAAAATGATTCGAAGTGCGGGAGGAACCCTGGGTTGGGAGATGTGCAAGCCATTACTGCATCGTCACTTGCTTTTGTTCTGTCCCATCCCTCATCCTTTGTCTCTGTGCATTGTAAATTTCTTGCATCGGGGGCCTCGTTGGCCTTGTCTAAAGCTCTTCGCGCACTGCCAAGGCTATGGAAATAATACCAAGGAAGAAATGTGGAGCTTGGTGTATCTAGGCTCGTTATGGGGAACCAGGAAGGAAGACTGGAACTCTGGAGATCTGGGTGCTATTTCTGCTCTTCCACAGACTGAGACACGCCTTTGCGCAGTGAGTTTGCCTCTCCATGCCTCACCTATACAATGGAAATAACAACACTTCCTTTCTCCCACCCTTTGTCTTATGCGTTGAGTATGCTGTAAACTACTCGGGGCAAGGACTCTCTCTCAATATGTGTATGTACAGCTCCAAGCACAGTGGGGCCCTGATCTCTGCTGAGGCTTCCAGTCCTGCTGTAGTACAGAAATATAATGCTAATCACCCCTAAAGTGAAGGCTTTTGCATCATAAGTAAATGATCAGATCAGATGGCCCAAGCCTTGAAGCTCAGATGCTGATCCAAATGTCAGGTGAGTTTGAGATGATGCAGCAATGTATTTACAGGAGGCTGTATTTTTGCCAGCTCCTCATTCGCTAATCCTGCGTAGACATCCTCCTGATTTTCTGATCATTCAACAAACTTTCTTTCATATTAAAAAACCCCTTTCATTTTACAAACTTTTGCCAAGTGATAGCGGAAAGTGCCCCGCAGAGTCACGCGAGCCCTCTTGTGTATTGCACTGTCCTTAGCCATTTGAAAATGTGTTTCAATTCTGCCTCAGGACTGAAAACAAGTTGTTTTTCCCCCCTGCTCTAGACATGGCCTGCATCCTGCCTATTAGAATTATATCCAGTAGGTCTGGACAGGACCTGCTGGGTCTTCTCTTGTGTCCCTCTGCATTAGTGCTGGATTGTCTTCTGCACTTAAACCCTTTGGATGTGTCATAGTTAGCCGTGTCTTCAGACCTCTAGTGATGAGGCGCCTCTTTGACCTCTCTCTGCAAACTATTCCATTGCTTAAGTGACCTCCTAGTTAGAAACATTTCTTCTTTCCTAATGCTTAACTTAAAATTCTCCCTACTTCTGTTTTCAAGCTGCTCTGCTCCTAATTTATAATCTCCTTTCATTGTTTTCATGAATGCCTCCCCCAACTTCAGTATTCTTAAAAGGCAACAGGGAAGGTACTGTTAACTTTTAAGCATTGTAACAGAGGTGGAGGAGTTTAGAAGTGGAAGGGGGTGTAGTTTAAAACTATATTTTGCAGACGCTATCTCCTTTCCAGAAAGTTATCCCTCCACCAGCATGTAAGGAACCTCCTTTGATCATCCAGTCCACACGGTCCCACACACTGGGAGTTCTGTGCCTTGCAGGTGCCTTGCGTGTGTGTGGGGGTGTGTGTGTGTGTGTTTGCATGCGTGTCGGTCTCCTTTCCCCCAAACATAAATTAATTTTAATCAGGTACACTTGGAATGTGGGTGCGTTTCCTCTTTAACAAGCCATGTGTTGTGAGCCAATGTACCCTTTAGGGGTAAACAACCTCCCTGATTTTGTGGGTGCGTCCTTGAGCATACACAGTTCTGAGTGGGTTTTTTTCCCCTTGCTTCCAAAAGGCAGCTCATCTCTAACACTCTTGCTGTTGAAGTTAGTCCAATTTTTCAATCGGGGGCCAATTAGTTTCACAAATGAGGGTCCTGTGGTGCCATCGAGGATTTGTTACGGGCCTGCGCACTGGCCTGCGTGCTTTGTCTTCCCTTCCACCCCTGCTGGAGACCATTGTTCTCTCCCTCAGCGGGTGCTGCTTATTGCAGATTTATATGGGCAGGCGTCCTGCCGGCTCAGGGCCTCCACTCCACAGCTGGCTGTGGTACTTAAGGCCTCAGACCCAGTGACCTCTGACCCAATCCTGCTGTCATTTTGAAAGTTACAGACCAGAAGGCTGCATACCTCTCGGGATTTACTTTGCACGACCCATTTTGTTTTGGTTTTTTTGGACACTTCGGAGAGTTTTGTCAGCAGCCCAATTGGTATTTTTCCCACCCTTCCCCTGGGGAAAAAAGCAACAGAGAGGGTGAAATGGCCTTTGCTTACTGTTGGGTGGTAGAATGGTTGCGTCGCTTTGTGCGTGTTAATTCTTTGCTTCATAAATTCTTCCCTCATCAGATTCAAAACGAAGCCTTTGCCTGCCTTGCGTACACTCCATCAAAGGCAGAATAACTGAGACTTTAATACACACAAACACACGTGCCACCTTGTAACTTGAGCTTGTGGCAGAGATCCAAAAAGGCACGCTGTCATATCAGTCCTTTGTGCTGAAAATACTTACAATGTCCAAATGTTCCAAGAATGTTTCATTCATGCTTTTGTTTGTTTTTCGTCTCTGCTTCCAAAGTCCTTTCTCTGGAACATTTTTCCCCCCTCCTTCCTTGAAGTGATTGACAAAATTAGTAAATCTATTCATGTTATTTTTATTGTACAAGTACCAATAAATCCCACATGTAGTGGGGCACACACCTTAATGAGCTAGTGAGCTGACAAATTTGTTTACTGTAGCTGGAGGTGCTATATAATGAAATGCACTTGTCTGCTCGCTGCAGAACAAATACAGGAGGCAGCCGTGGTGAGCTTGTCTTCCTTGGAACGTGCTGATGGAAGTTTGGCATATTCATTTGCATTTAGAGTTTTAAAATGTAATCATTCTGTTTGCACTTAGTTTAATCCATAATAGAGGGAGCCTTTTTCTTGAGGATTCACTGGTCTCCTGACTAATGAATATGAGAGCATATCATACCTTCTCCTTGCCCAAGTTTACATTAAAGATTATACAGCTGTAAGGTTCTTTGAAGACTTTTAATCTTAGAAAGAAAAGGCCATCTCTCACAAGCTTGCATTAAGAAAGGAACTTAACGTTGGTATGGAGAGCTTACCAAATGTGTATAGTGTGCATTAGACAGAGACTATTTGGTATTAATGCATGGCAGAAAACCACTGAAATGTGTCAATGTCCTGCTGCAGTTCATTTGGAGTGGCTGAGAAGGGGGAAAGGACAGAATTCATCAAGGTGCTAAATCAGAAGTTAAGGGCAATATTGTCACATATAGATGGTAGGAAGGGGAACTGTATGTCCACAATCTCCCTTGACTGCGTTTACATCCTCTTAAGATGCAGACAGAAACCTGTCTCCTTGCGAGTCAGCGTGCACCTGTATATCATATCCAGCCCATCCTTGAACGAAAGTGGTGACTGTTATTGATGAATGCGGTGACGACTCATTATTTATGAGGATTGTATCCTATGAACATGAATGCAAGCTCTCTGAGGGGACCTCTTTTGCTGACGAATAGGGGAGCCAGCCCTATGGTAGAGAGTTCGGATAGGACACCAGCTATGATTGGAAGATCAGAGTCATGTAGCCACGATCTTACGATTATTCAGTGGTCTGCTAACACCTTCTGTGGCTCTCTAATGCCCGTGCTAACTGCTGTACTGTTACCAAAAAAGACACTGTATATTTAGAGCCTCTGCTCCTTTGATTAGGGAAACGCTTATAGCTCAAGATAATAAGAGCCTTGTGTTGGGAAAGGTGCTGCACCTGAAATCTTCTCCAGCTGTGTTCCGCTCTCTCATGCTGTCTGTTATTTCCCTTCAAGATCTAATTTGTATGGAAGCAGCACAGGTATAAACATAGTGATTTTGTTGTGATTCATGATCCAGAACTTCACCTGGGTGCAGTGAAATCTCCTCTGCCTTTTTGACAGCCCCCTGGCTTCACCTCAAACTAAACATCGTTCTTTTTTTTTTATTTTAAGTATTTTCTGTGGGTGAATTTAGTGCCTTCCTCTGGTGAGAATCTGAGGCTAGCACCACACAGAGCACAGGCAGGTACTGTTAAAGAGTCCCAGGTCTCTCTTGGAGCAGTGGCAGTGGGATACGGGAAGGGGGTGGGCATTGTGACAAGCTCAATGGATAACAAGTAGGACACCCTTCCTTCAATATTTTTCCCCCTGGAGATCAGAGGCAGGAGGCATGTTCCAGAAAGAGAGGTCCCCATGTCCTGAAGCCTGGCAGTGCAGTGTGCACACATGCCACTTCCTCTTTGCAAAATTACATTTGGTGTTGGGGAGTAATTGCCTGAATTTAACCCACCACAGCATTGTATTTCTGGGTTAAGGTTTCCTTGCATAATACGATAGGAAAAGCGTTAAGAAAGTAATCACATGTTATCTAGGGAACAATGCTTTTGCAACCAAGATGACCTAACAAAAATTATAGACCAAAAATACTTAAGATTTAAATATAAGGGATGAAATCCTGACCCTATTATTTTCAATAGAAACTTTATTATTAACTTCAGTGGGACCAGGATTTCTCCCAGGGTGCTGAAAATCAACCACTACTAGGAGACCCCAGAAATTTCTGAGTACAACCAAGGGAGTTGATAGTACAATGCAAGGTAAAAAGTACAGCTTTAACCTGAACATCCTTTAATTCCATGTATTTGCTTTGTGCTCAAGGGGGAAACTGAGGATAAACAAGCACCAAAATGTTAACAGCTAAATTTACGTCCCTATAGTTCCTTCTGCCTGTCATCCTGTAGTTGGATTTTTAAAAATCCATTAGATTTAAGCATAATCTCCTTAAGTGAGCACAGGATGACTTCTCTTTAATGAAATCCCAACTTTCCACCAGTAATTAGTATTTCTATTGCCTTCAATGCCGTTCAAGTCAAGCTTAGAGACCTATACAGTGCATTCCTTCTTTTGTCGGGGGCCACTGATAAAATTCTTTATTGTTAGTGATAGAACTGGTAAGTTTTCATTTACTTCAGATGTTTTTTTTAAATAACTAACTGATGATAGTGTCTGGTTAGAGCAAGGAACAGGAGACGGAGCTCCTAGATTCTGGTCCTGGCTCTGGGAGGGGGAGTGTTCCCTAGAGATGAGAGAAAAGGACTAGCATTCAGAACTTGCTATTTATGGGCCAATTACTCACATCTTGACTGTCGTCATACGGGAACATCCGGGTCTCAAGTTTCCCATTTGCAAAATAAGTGTTCCTGCCACCCTCACAGAGGTGTGGCCTATTTAACATTAGCAAAGTACTTGGTGATCCACAGGTGAAAGGTGCTGAAATATGCAAGGTGCAATCTGATTTATCATTAATTTTATCCCAATGTTACAAACCAGGACGGCTGTCTGGTGTCTGTTTCACAATGCGTTAGTCACTGCTGCCCTCATTCCTAGGCCAGCAATTCTAGTTACTACCTACCCTGGTTTCCTAAGAGAGATTGGAGACCTGACTCTGACACCCACAGACAACCCTTAACACTCAGATGGGCTGCTCTCTGAGCAGTCTGTCAAGGACAACAGCTCCTGTCCTTGCAATGGTGCTTTGTCTTTTCAGACATCCTGCTTTCTCGGACCTCCCCTGCCAGCACACTCCCTCTAAGCATGCAGAGCCAGCCCTGTCTGATGCCTAGCACGGAAACCTGCTGCTTTGTTCCCATCTTGATTGCCTCTACCCAGCCATCTGTACCAGCAGTCGGAACAGATTTGCTGCTTTGGCACAGGCATGCTCTAGTATATTGACCTGCCCTGCAAGTTAACTTTTTAACAGGCAGCAGTGGTGGCTTTTTTGCCCGAGAAGTCTTGCCTGGCACCTTGCAACAATATTCCTACAGAGTTAATTTCTGGCACATACAATAAGGAAAATTTGCTTTTTTATTTTTTAAGGGCAATGCACATTCAGTGGTTACCTTGCACATCTTGCTGCTGCTAATGAATTGCTAATACAATTTTCTAGATAATTTTATTTCCATAGTCCCCACATTTTAATGCGTCTCCAGAAAGGTAGCATTTATTGGCTTAATCTCCCAGCATAATACAATTTGCACCGACTCATAGGTTCTGAACAATCAGCTATGCATAAACTAAAAAAATTGTTTAATAATACAAAAGTCTTATATTTTTACTGGTGATGTGTAAATATCTGAGGGGGGTTTCTTCTGTTGGTGCAGCCAACTTTATAATCGTGTGTGGTTCATAGGCTTTAGTTTCTGTTTGTATTTCTTTTAAGCATCCCAAGCAAAAACGGAGATGTTATTCTATTACATTCAACCCTCTAGTTTCTAGGGCAGAATTCTGAGCTACTCCCATTTTCAATGTCTCTAGGTCTCACTTACATCAGGGTTTAAGGGGGCAGAGATACTCAGTGTCTCAGGAGAAGTTCCTGCTTAGATCTCTCAGAGGTGTATAGGCCTGGTGTTCAAAGCATGATCGTCGTCAGAGAGGGAATGCAGAAAACTATTAAAAACAGCTACTTGGTAGTTGGGGGAAAGGAGGCGTCTGAGTAGGGAGATTGCAGAGCCTGTAGTTACAGGGCTGGGCTTTAGATGGAAGTCTTTCTATCTGTATCCGTTGCACCATAAAACACCTGAACTAGTTGCACCGTTCCCCAAGCCTGCATTTGTTCTACATGATGTGTGGTCCAGTGGATGGAACAGGAGTCCTGGGTTCTAGTTCTGACCCTGCTGCTGACATGTGACCAAGGGCATGTCACTTGCCCTCTCTCCTCCATCTATAAAATGAGGACTATTACACTGGCCCACCCTGTGAAAATCACTTTGCAATGTAAAAAGTGCTATATACAGCACTATTTGCCTTTATCATCCAGAGGATATATTTCCATAAAAGGTTTCTGGTGACCGTTCCAAGACTTGTTACATCAGATCAGGAGGAAAGAATCTATGTTCCGCTAATGACTCTTCCAGAGGAGACCCTCAGAACAGTTCTGCCTGGACACTAAAGAGCTCATGCCATTCTTCGTCAGAATCCGAGCTTGCCTTGGTGTCCTGATTTGGCCAACATTTCCCCTTCCCAACTGCCTTACAGGTAGCTGCATTTCATCAGGCTATTTATTCCTCTGTAGCATGTGAAGGTCTTGTCAAATTCTTTAGGATGAAGGATTTTATCTTCATGTAAAGATTTTATTGTTGTTAGTGTCAGATAAAGATGAACCAAAAGCACTTTTCTATCTTGGTCCATGATCACCAATGAGGCGCTTTCAGAATAGTTAAGTGCTTTTTATTCCCCCCCGCCCCCAAATTACTTCTTGTGCTCCATATTCTAGATGCACATTACAAAGTTATTTTCTTCCAATTTAAACTGATTCAATTTGAAAGCCATCATATACATTCATAACCTTTATTTTTTAATTTGCTTCTCAGCCAGTTTAATCAGGTAGGGGTACTGTGATAATACATTCTTGATACTGCATTATATCTATCTTATAGTTGCTACGCTGTTTAGCTGTGCAGTTTGGTATCTGCTCAGATATGAAGGGATTGGAGTCTCCCTTTGTTTTTGGCCATACTGCTCAAGGAATCGAATGGAAATGTTGCCATTTATTGTTCTGCAACCCAGCAACCTTACCATTTGCTTTACCATGTGTTACAAGTTTCCAGTGCCCGTTACAACTGTAGATGTCAAGTTTCCACTGAGAATGTGTCGGGAAAATAAAAATAGAGTGACTTTCAAATTGACCTTTAACTTGTTCTACATTTTTATTGGGGATTGGGTAGCGATGGGGAATGGGTATGCAACGGTTTCCATTTGAGAGTACTAAACCGACACCCCACTGCTCCTTCAGAACGGGAGAGTTATTACAGGGAAATAAACGGAGATGGCTTTGGCTGTCGAGGGGTAACGAGCTAATGTGCAATATGACTGGCAAGCGCTTCAAGAAGCATTGACCTGATGCAATCAGTGCCAGTGACTCCTTTTTGGTTGTGCCGAAGTGCTTTTGAGTTGATGCTCTCTCACTAGTCTGTTTCAGTAGCTTGCTCAGGTCTGTCCCTTCCTATGACAGTTTCCTTGGGTTGAATGGTGCTGCGTTTGAGCGCATGACAGGGCAATCGCAAGTAAGAAAGAATGGCCAAAATGCTTCAGAGCAGTGGCCCATCTAGCCCAGCATCCTGTCGGCAGAAGCTGCAGCGTGTCAGAGGAATCTGCTGCAAAGGTTGCTGATGAGAATTTCTGCCTTTCTCCCCAGGTACTGACATGGCTGTCTTCTGCCTGCTGTGTGGGAAGCGGTTCCAGACGCAGACTGCACTGCAGCAGCACATGGAGGTGCACGCGGGAGTGCGTAGCTACATCTGCAGCGAGTGCAACCGCACCTTCCCCAGCCATACCGCCCTCAAGCGGCACCTACGCTCACATACAGGTATGCTGTGGCGATGACGAGGCTCCACTGGAACGCTCCAGGAGGTGGCTGCCTGCCCTTGCGAGGGGATAGGGAGCGGGCCTCAATGCAAGCCGTGGGCCTCAAGACAGGGAGCCCTGTGTTCACAAGCCATTGCATAGGGATCTGTGGAACAGCCCCAGGAGGACCTATCTAGTGCATCACCTCTGACACTACGGGATTGTTCCCTACAGTGCATCCCCAGTTCATTATCCAGTGTAAACCTATGTGTGTCCAGCGGTGAGGCTTCTGTCACTTCCCTTGGTGGGCCTAATAACTCTCCATTAGGGATTTTTTTTTGCTGCTCTTTAGCATCAACTTTCCCAGTTTCCTCCCTTAAGTAAATTAGTGTAATGGTTGGGCAGGCATCATTATATGATGATGCCTGAGGATCTCAGTTAGGAATTGGGATCCTGTTGTGCTAGACACAGTGCAAACTCTTATTAAATGACAATCCCTGACCCAAAGAACTGTGGACCAGGTCTATGCTTAAAAATTAGATTGACCCAGCTGCGTTGCTCAGGGCTGTGAAAAACGTTGCATCCTCTTTGACATAGTTAGCTCAACTAACTCCCAATGTAGATGCAGCTAGGGCAACAGAAGAATTCTTCTGTCAACCTAGCTACCGCCTCTGAGCGATGGATTAACTACACCCATGGAAAAACCCCTCCTGTCAACGTAGTATGCATCTACACTACAGCCGCACAGCCACAGCACCATCGCTGAACCACTGTAGCCTGGACATACTGTAGGTTACAGCCAGTGGTGCAAGTAAAATCCAATGGGGGGGGCACCAGCTAAAGGGGCATGTGACCTTCCATGTGACTCCTCACTGCCCCAGCCCGTGTTCTCCCTGTTCCCTCCCGACATCCATCCCATGTTACCCGGGGCTCGGGGGGAGGCTCTGTCCTCATCTTGCTGCACAGGAGATACGGTGTGGGGGCGAGGCTGGGGGGGTGGTACAGCTGCCAGAGCTGACAGCGTTCTGCTCCTTTCCCCGCTGCTGCCTCTCCCAGCAAGGAAAGGAGCAGAACCCACAGCCCCACCCCGCAGCCCTCTCCTCCGACAGGGCTGCTGCTGTGTCTTTCTGGTACACCACACCTGCTACAGCTTGCTGGTACAGCATACTAGAGCATGCCGGCCTACTTGCACTGCTAGAGAGGATGCAACAAACAAATTGGGGGAGGAGAAAGAGGGGTGGGGAGAGACACCAACAAAACAATTCTGGCTGGATACACCAAGCGTGGGGTGTGGCTCTCACCCTATTAAGTACTGTCTTTCATAGTAGTGGATACCACCCTTCCAAGACTTGATGGGTTGGGCTCATGACCAGGAAAGGAAATTCGAATGAAGGATTCCAAGTGGAGATTTAGTAATAAAGAGAAGTGGTGGGAGCAGTTGGAGGGTGTGGGTTTTTTTGTTTGTTTGTTTTATTTCCTTTAAATATAAATTAAAGGCAACGTCACTCCTCAGTAGAACTCATCTGGGCTTCTTAAGCGGTGTGCAATAAGTTGTTATCCGTGTAACGTGGCATGTGACCTTATTAGTAGGGGGGTGAATGTACCTCATCGGCTTAAAGCACTAGATGCACATAATCGGCCTGGTGCCCCGCCTTAATGGGATTATAGTGACCTCTGCTATGTGTACGTGGTATTTAAACTGCGCCAGGAAATGTTCCAGGCAAGTTCTCTTTTGCTTGGAAGAGCAGTGGGGCAGTCAAACCACAGACTTGGATGGGCAGTGTGGTGGATTCAGACAGTCTTTAAGACCCAAACATGGGAAATGGATGCCTGTTCGAACTCTAGAAAATAATGCCATTGCTTCTGCTTCTGCTTTTATAAGGCACTTGAAGCAGCTTGCTAGACTCCACTAGGCAAATCCTTCTACCTACAGCTAGTAAAAATGGGATTTAAAACAGGTGAGCAGCAGCCCTGATCTTTGGAAGTTGGGGTTTCAAATCAGAGTGCTTACATCAGAGCATCCACTGTTCCAGTTAAGCCGATCTAAAGGCCCTTGAGTATCTAGAACAGGTGTTTGGGCCCCTGAATCCCAACACATGCATCCTAAATTTGAAAATTCACTGCTTAGATGTAAGACTTGTAAGGTTAAGGAAAGTAATTTTTAAAGCTTACAATTCTACAACTGAAAAGTGACCGTTCTTTAGGAAGGGGATCAATAGCCTTCAAAGTAGAGTGGAAAGGCCGAGATTCTCAAAACTCATTTGAGATTTTAGCTTTCCAGTTTGAGACACTGTAAAGGGGGCTGTTTTTCAGAATGTGTTGAGCCATCCAGCCTTTAACAATCAGGCCTCTTTATGGTGTGTCCAGTTGGCCATCCAAAATCACTAATCACTCTGGAAAACCTTTGGCCCAAACATATAGGGTCTTCCACGGAAGTTCTTCTGTGTATAGGCAATTTGAGGGATATTGTTCTGTTTCCTCTTTAGTCCTTAGCCTTTTCCAGGATGACACACTCTGGCTGCTGGGCAAATACAGAGCTAGCTGCTTGGTTGTGTGGGCTGGACCTGCTGTACTCAACAGGAATAGCCTGGTTCCTGGAGCCCGTGGCCCCTGGCATGGGCCTCTCATGCCTGCGCCTTAATCCAGCCCTGTTTATCAACCTTAATTTAAAGGAGGCGGAGTGTGAGGATTAACTCACATATGTTGTTTCAAGGACCATGGATGAGAAGGGATCGGGTGATGGCTGTTGTAATTGCTTATCCTTCTCATCTTAATTTAGCATAGATGCCTCTAAACTGCCCCTCTGCTCCCATTAGTAACCATAGCTGTGGTTAAGAGTTCACCTGAGATTTGATTACTGCTACT
Organism: Dermochelys coriacea; assembly: GCF_009764565.3. Taxonomy (NCBI): domain Eukaryota; kingdom Metazoa; phylum Chordata; order Testudines; family Dermochelyidae; genus Dermochelys; species Dermochelys coriacea. The sequence goes on along the minus strand of NC_050089.1, from coordinate 15,247,010 downwards.
TTTCCCAATTGTAAAGTCTGCTGCAGAAGCTCTTCACCCCTTCCCAGCAAGCAGTATATATACATCAGGTAGTTTGCACCAGACTCTTGACAACACATTAAAGATGACACCTGCTGACTGTGGCTGTTGTCCCCTTGTGCAAAAACTGTCTACGACATGGTGTCCAGTCTCTTTAAACAGCACATCATTCCCCAAGGTGTAAATCAAAAGCTCCTTTTCAAATAAGTGCTTAGTGCTTGCGTAAGACCTTTCATCTGAACACCTCGAAGCACTTCACAGATCTGGGTCAAGTGTTATTACACCTGTTTTACATCTGGGGAAACTGGGGCACAGAGAAATGAATTAACTTTACCCCAGGCCACAGAGCAAGTTATTAACATAGTTTGGTATAAATCCAAAACGTCCTGACTTCCAGTCCCCCATGGGCAACGCTGCCTCCAATAAATTGGAGTAGTTTGCTATATTATAAACCATTCATGTGCAAACATGGAACAGGTGGTGGTTGATTATTGCTCATGGCTTGGCTTGATCTCTTGCAAGAGATGAACTACATCATGTAAAAGGGAAGAGGGTCTTCTCTAAGCTATGATCTTTCCTTTCATTTGTGCCCCAGTGAGGATCAAAGTACTAAACCTCACCCACCCCATGAATGTGTAAAAATACCATGTCCTGAATCACAGGAGAACAGTGACTTATGGATGAGTTCAGTAATTAGCTGGACTGTACCGCTCTATATGGTATAGTGACTGGTGTGTAATTTGCAGGCTTGTTATGAATCATAGGGATTGAAATTACTTTGTCTGGGAATTGGGAAATTGTTCCCAAATGGGTGGGGGAAAATGTTTTCTTCACATCATTTTCCAGGTAAAACAATTTTCTTCCTTGCTTGATCTGTTTGCAGTTTCATTTCTGGGTGTGATGGCAGGTGAGTTTGGCATCTAGATTTCCCTTTCCCTCCTCGCTATTGATCTAGGGTCAGATGCATTTGTTGTGTTAGCCAGGGGATGTTTCTCTCTCAGCTGGAAAACAAAATCTCCTGGTGCCAGGAGGAGGTGAGTTTTAGTGGGATATCACACACCTCTCCCCTGGGTGACCAGCCTCAGCCCAGTGGGAATTGTGGTTCAGTGTTTTCATTCAGGCACTGTTGAGAGAGAGGATTGTCTCCTTAATGTGCTGGGTGTGTTTTCACAGTGGGAAAGGGCAGAGTCCTGGTCCTGTTGCCAGTGGGAGTGGAGAGCACTCAGTGCATCTCAGGATGCTCCAGACACACGCCTTCTGCTTAACTAAGTTTTAGAGTTGGGGAAGGTCAGCAAAGTATGTTCAGAAATCAGAAAATAAGAAATCTGGGTGTGCAAATTCAGGGACAAATCCTGAGAGGTGCTGAGCACCGACCACTCCCTTGAGATCAGTGGGAAATGTGGCTACTCAGCCCCTCTTGGGATGAATTTAACCAGGGTAATTGCATGATGGTCCCCAGCTCAGGATATTTTCCTGAAGGACTCATGTTTCCCTTCCAACAAGCAAGTTGGCTGTGGGGTTTGGAGCCCTAGCAAGAGAGAGCAGGTTGGTGGGAGTGGTGCATGATATGCCACTCACAATCAGGCTGCCCACAAACAGGGAGGTTTCTGTTTCCACCTATTTTAATTGTCACCCCCCTGATAGGATCATGACAGGAAGAAATGGACAGAGGAAATGCCAGTCAGTGCCCAGGAAAGAGTCTCTCAGCAGCTATGTCCATTCCAGTGCAGTGCAGTGCAGGCAGCTACCTTGCAGGCACGTCTCAGGACCTCTGCCTCATGACTCAAGCGAGTCCATCGTAGGGCCTAGGTTGTGACACTGAATCCTGGCAGACGGATGCTGCTGGTGCATGGTGTGATGTGGGCTCGCCTCAGAATATACCATTTCCCAGAGCCCAGAGAGGCTGACCTGGAGGTGGAGTAGCTATTCTTTTCCCTTTGGACTCTCATTCGGGAAAAGCTTGCGCAAATCACAGTCCTTTGAGCCTGTTCATTTAATCTGGGTCCATTAACTTGGGTGTCCTGCTAATGTGTAACCCTCCTGGCACCAGAGCTTCCCAGAGCAGCAGACAGAGTCTACCTGAGATGGGGATAAAGTTCATGAGACCCATTGCCTTGGGGAGACTCAGATATCCACGTGGACAATATCCTATCCAAATTCTCCACCTTAGCTTTGCTCATAGCTGATTCCCAGACACACAGATGAGCCCGGCCAAACCCTGAGTTGGCCCCTCAGACTTGATGATGTGAATCTGAGAAAAACAAGAACTACCTGTGCCCCAAATCCTTGTCATGACCCTCCTTCCACCAGGTGGAAGTAAAGAGCTCTCCCTGTGGCAAGTCTAGCAGAATCCAGGACCACAGTCAGCCTGAAATCTGTTGGCACCTGCAAAATTCCAAGCCTTGCTCATAGCAAAGTCAACACCATTATGGGCCCGAGGAGGAGGAGAAATGCTGAGAGCCAGCAACGCTCCCTGCTACACCATCGATACTTTGGGTTTGCCTGCACTGCAATAAAACACCGTGGCTGGCCTGTGTCCGCTGACTTGGGCTTGGGCTGTGGGGCTATAAAATCGCAGTGTATGTGTTTGGGCTCTGGCTGGAGCTTGGGCTCTGGGACCTTTCCCCCCCCCCCTTGTAGAGTCTCCTTGGTGACCTTTTGGCTTTTGTTTAGGACAAATTAAGGATGCAAGGAAATCTCATTTGGTTCTTCCTGATTTTATTGTGCCCAGGGATGTACCCTTTGGGAAGAAGATATTAGCTGTAAAGCCTCCCTGAAGATGATCTCTTTTACCAGTAGGAAAGCTTGGCATAAGGTTTTTGGTCACATTTAAATTGAGTACATTTATAAAGGATTAATAAACAATGGTTAATAGATGATATAAGCATGTTAGACATTGGTGTAGCCTATATATGGTTATAAGCGTATTAGTAGAAAGTGTTTAGATGGTTATAAGATGTGGGTATAGCAAGCAATCCGCTGACTTGTTGGACTCTCACTATCTATAATTGTCAGAAGGGTAGCCGTGTTAGTCTGGATCTGTAATAGCGGCAAAGAGTCCTGTGGCAGCTTATAGACTTACGGACATATTGGAGCATAAGCTTTCGTGGGTGAATACCCACTTCGTCGGATGCATGTATTGGAAATTTCCAGAGGCAGGTATAAATATGCAAGCAAGAATCAGGCTAGGGATAACAAGGTTAGTTCAATCAAGGAGGATAAAGCCCTCTTCTAGCAGTTGAGGTTAATTGATTATCCATTGATTAAAACATCTATTAATCATGTATTAACCTCTTCTTTGCTTAAATTGCACTTCTCATGTAAAATGTGGCCACTTTTTCTAACTATGAGTGTGTTCAGACATCTTTTTAAAGGTTAAAAAGGATCCAGCAACAGCACTCCAGTCTTAGTGCACTTTACCTCTAGCACCCAAAACACTGAGTGCTGGGGAAAATCCATGCAGTGGTTTGGAACCTCCATGAGATACAGAGACGGCTGTGCCATAGTGAATAATAGGAATGCGGGGTTTCCACTCTTAAATTAAACAAAACCAAATAGACACAACTCTTACTGTATCTAGCAGCATCTCTGAGGTGTTCCATTCAGGGAGACATACTTTTTCAGTGAATAATCCTGTATTGAGATGGGAGAATAGGGATAGATAATGGAGGAGAAATGGTGGATTTTTTGGTTAACACTTTGGATTGGGACTCAGGAGATCTGCTTTCTGTTACCAGTTCCTCCGTAGACTCCCCGTGTGATCATATGCAAGTGACCTAATATCCGGTGCCTCAGTTCCCTACCTCTAAAATGGAGATAATTAACACGCTGACTCTCCTACCCTTTGTCTAAGGTACTTAGAATGTCAGTTCTTTGGCACAGGGACTCTTACAATGCATATATACAGCACCTAGAACAATGGGTTGCAACCTTGGTGTTTAATGCTTGTGTAATAATGCAGGAGGCCTTTTGCCTCTAGCTTCTGTTACATCTCTTACTAGTAACTCTTTTTACAATATTTTCCAGATACAGTGTGAATTATGTCAATGTCTTTTGGCATTGGTGTCTTTTGCCATTTTCCTTCCTTTTCCTCATCTTTTGTGAACACCAAGAACTCTAACTTCTTTCCCTTTTAGAAACGTCCCTACAACCTCCCTTCTTCACTCCAGATGGAAAAGGTGAAGGCAAGATCCTTAGCTGGTGCTGATCAGCTTAATTCCATCAATTTCAACAGCACAATGCCAATTTCACCAGCTGAGTGTCTGGCCTGGAAGTTTTTTGTCTTTAAATCAGGCCTCTTATTTAAAGATGAGCAAAAAATGTAATTATTTAATGCTTGGATTTCCATAAGCCTGGTGCACACTCTTATGTGTATGTGTGTGTTCTCGCTGTCTCTCGTGTGTGTATGTACACACATACACACACATGCCTTGGCTCATTAATATTCCGTTGTTCCTAGCCCGTTTGCCACCAATGCTGCATGTTTAGTATCAGCAGCTGTGTTTGGTAATGCAGGCCAGCAGAGTCCTTGGCATTGATGGATCCCTGATTTACACGGCTGATCATATAATAAACTCTCAGCTGTGTAGAAAAGGCATTTTATGGCCCTGCGATTGGTTGTTCAGTAGACTAACAAATACACCAGGTACAATATAAAACCAGGGTCACAGGTGCAGAAGGCTGGCCAGAGGGGGCTCTAATTAGTCCCGTTTGTCCTGCACTTAATGTCAAGCTCATTAAGGGGCCCTACAAAGTTAATCAACATGCCACAAATTGGATTTTTTGAGTTCTGTTGCCAGTTCTGTGCATGCTGCAAGGCTGTGGGTCTGCTCAGCTCCCTGTGTCAGGATTACAGGCCAGGTGCTGCACATTTCCCTTTTCCTTTTATTTGGTCTGACTCTCAAGATTCCATATTTAAACTCTTTAACATGTGATCAGGTTGATAATGAAATTCACTAAGATCCTGTCAAACTAGCTCCTAAGTTTAACACTTCATTTAAAGTACCAGGGCGCTCTAAAGAAACAGCGGGGGGGGGGGGGGGAGAAAAAGAAAAAAACTCCACTCAGACCAGTGGCTGGGTCTTAATGTGAATTATTCACCTGATTTCCATTCACACATTTTTCTAAAAAAATTAATTTAACAAATGCAAATTCTGCAAGTCCACAAACAGGGGCCTAGCCAGCACTCCAGTATCTTTTATTTTTGAGCAAGGCGCTGAATGGAATACTGAAACAATCATTCTGAAATTTAAATACTCCCCATGCTTCCCACTTCTGTCACAGGGTCAGATGCGCAGCTGGTGTAAATCTGCAAATTATGCCTGTTTTCCACCAACTCAGGTTCTGGCCACATGTTTTCAGAGCTGAGCTCCATCTTTATAAATGGATTTTTTTAACCTCAAAATTCACCATTGTGTCACCATTTGCTGCCCCGCTTCAAAAAGAATCTATATTACTAGATAAATTCATATATGGAATCCATCACCATAGTGCCAGCACATCTAGCGATTTGTGATCATAGTTAAACATATTGATTCTGTGTTAGAAATTCAGGAATTGTCAGATCTTCAGTTGATGGACTGACTTTGATAGAACCAGGTTCATTGACACCAGTGAGCGCTCTGGCCCAACATAGAACAAAGAATAAATGCAGCTTGACTTCAGTGGAGCTACCCCTATTTATACCAGATTGGGCTCAGCTTTTGTGTACAAATGAATATTTAAAAAGAATCCAAAGAGGGAAACCCTCTCCCTCTTTTCTTGTTACATGGGAAAGTGCCATCCACACCTCAGACCCCTCTCGTGAGATGTGTACACGAAGTGGTTTTTAAGGATCAAGTGCATTTAAACCTTGTGAGCTCTCTGCTAGTCTCTTGCAATCAGAAAATAATGTGAAATATCAGAGTTATTATACACAATGCTTTAAAAAACCATTTAGTGCTGCCTGAAAGATTTGGAAACACTAATGTAAAATCAGAATTTATGTGAGGAAGGTCTTCATTTGGGAGGGGCAGATTTTGTTGGAGGGTCTAAAGAGAAAAGAGAGTGAAATATCATTTTAAAGAGGAAGTGAAAGCACAGGCATCTGAGTATATAACTAGAAGGACAATTTATGCCCAAGCACGAGTGCAGTTTGACATGGGGATAATGAAAAAACGTAGGTCATTGTGGATGACTTAAGCCTTCAGCAGCTGAAGAAAATGTATGAAATGCGAGGAACATTACACGCTTGGCAGCTCTGCACATCTGCAGTAGGACAAGTGAAATACAGTTGGCCATTCTTTACCATAAACTGTGGTTGTAGGATATGCAGCACAGAGAAATTGTAATTACAGTGACAAGACAAATCAGTGATATTTAAATATTCATGAACAAAGTCTTGGGCAATCAATCTATCTTTATTGTCCTTGCCTTCACTTCTGTAATAAATAAGTAGCTGAGCCCTCACCTTTCATTCAAATAATTCTGAGTTTGGTGCTAAACTGAAGTACATTTATCAGCCACCCAATCTGGAATATTTAAACACCTCTCCAGCTCCCAAAGTTTTTGGCCCTGGGTGGCATCGCATTTTTCTGGAGAGCAAGAGGGAAATGGCTTGTGATTGCTCCCCGATATAGGTATGTGTGTGATCCTCTCTTTGGCAGACAAATGAGCCCACAAAGCCCTCCTTGCAGGGGAGCAGTGGGCCTTCAGTCACAGCTCTCCCTTGCTGGAATTCTCATGCCTCAATGAGGCTTGTTGAGGTTTGTGGGGGTGGGGGGGTCTCCACAATTTGCTTCCCCTCTCTGTTGATGGGGCACAATGCCTGAGGAAGCAGGGGCAGACTTGTAACCTCTTTGCAGGCTTGTCTGTGATGGAGAGCCTTTACTTTCTCTGCCATGGCACTGTTCCCTGGAGCCAGTCAGAAGCAGCTCGCTCTGCAAAGCTTTTCCCCCCTGCTGCGCTGAGATGGTGAAGCAGATTGCCTTGTTAGCACTTCCTCAACCCAATCAGCGAGGTCGAGGGTCTCCTGTGTGCAGCAGGGCAGCGGGTCCTTCCCCACCCTGCTGAACTGCAGGAGGGATGGCTGTCATTCCTGTTTGACAGGCCATTTCTGGGGTGGGGGAATGAGAGGAACAGACATGGGGACAGGAGGGGAGGAGTTATGGCATGGTTTGATTAGAGGAAGACTGCTGTACTGGACAGCCCTTTGGTCTGCTCTCTGAACTGGTCCATACGACCCAGTCCTCTTCTTCCCCCTAAATGCACAGTACCTGCAAAGAATCAGCCAACCAGAGCAGGAGCAGTAAATAATTAGTCAATCATTACAAACAAGTAGGAGTCTTCATATCCTGCCCATTGTTAGCCTAAGTAACAGCCAGATCTTATCATTACTCCCCTCCTCCCGCCTTGGCAAGAACTGTCTCTCCCTGCTGTGTTTGTGCAGCGCCCAGTACCATGAGCCCCTGATCCCAACTGGGACCTTTGGATGTTGGTGGTATTATTATTTGTATTATTGTAGGGTTTAGGAGCCATCATCATGGAACAGGACCTCAGGAGCTAGGCGCTAGACAAACAGAACAGAAAGATGGTCTAAATTAATGCCAAATAATAATAATGTACAGCAAGAGGTGGCGCTGAAGTTTCATTAGGTGGCGTCTTATCCTGAGTATCTCCATCCCTTCTGGGAGTTGAGCTAAGAAAGGAATGTGTGTAACCCACTGCTCCGGATAAATTGCAGCTTGGATGCTTACTCCCCCTGCATTTCCAGCTGGATGGAAGATTCTTCTTCACTTCTAGTCCAAAGATGCTGTGCAGCATTGCTCTTCCTTACTAGGCATCTGTTGTGTTCCACCCCAGAGCCAGCTGCATGTCATGGGTGTGTGAAGTGACCACTTTCTATTCCTTCCCCTTGACCTTCTTTGGTGGTGGTGGTGGGGGAATTAAGACCTCACAGATGGCTTTTCAAGAGGTGGGGGCGCTACAGAGAGAGTTGTGCTGGTGCAGGCTACGGGGTCTGTATAATGCTGTACGGTGTTCTCCACTGTCTCTAACCGCGTGCTTGTGTCATTTCCAGGTGACCACCCCTACGAGTGTGAATTCTGTGGCAGCTGCTTCCGGGATGAGAGCACGTTGAAAGGCCACAAGCGCATCCACACTGGAGAGAAACCGTATGAGTGCAACGGCTGCGGCAAGAAATTCAGTCTCAAGCACCAGCTGGAGACCCACTACAGGGTGCACACAGGTACCGTCCCGCTGCCGCACGTCTGCAGCTGCCTTAGCAGCACGTGAGTGAGCTGCTCCTGCAGCTGCAGTGCTGTGGTCTGTGATCCCCTTAGACCTCACAAGCTAAACAGGGCTGGGCAGGTTCAGCGCTTGGATGGGAGTCCTCCATGGAACAGCTAGGGGTCACAGTGAGGGATTCGCAAAAAAGAAAAGGAGTACTTGTGATGCATCCGATGAAGTGAGCTGTAGCTCACGAAAACTTATGATCAAATAAATTTGTTAGTCTCTAAGGTGCCACAAGTACTCCTTTTCTTTTTTGTGAATACAGACTAACACGGCTGCTACTCTGAAAAGTGAGGGGTTCGTGAGGGACCATTCTTCCCTTGAGCCGATATCGAACTGCTGCCCACAAGTGGTGGGATGGGATGTCACACTGCTGAAAGCACCCAGCTTTCAAACTAATTATTTAACCGTGGTGTTCTGCACAAGAATCAGGGCATTAATTCCTGTGTCCTCAGCAAGTTCTATGCTGGTAATTGCACTGTTTCCCCAAGCTCCTCCTGCAGTTTCTGTCGAACACGGTATCTTCACTCCCTGCCCTGCCGTGTGCGCTGTTAAACAGCTGCTGGGCCCCAGCCCAGGACAGGATGATGTGATGCCTGGTCTAATTTAGGTATCAATTCAGGATCCTTTGAGATGAAAGGTGCTGTGGAAAGAACTACATCTTGCCTGGGCATTTGACAGCTGAGGGGCGAGAGAGCAGTATAAAATTGGGACAAATGAAAATACACTTGAGACTTTCCCCTTTACTTTTACTTCATGGCTACCTCTCCCATCTCCAGCCCCCTGCGCCCTGAGCCACCAGCCCCTTTTCAAAATTAATCCTTCCCCTTTGCCAGCACAACGAAAGCTGTGCAAGGCGCCTGTGGGTGTCATAGGCAGGCTGGGAAGGAATAGGCCAGACTCCTTGTCATACTGAAATGATTAGGGCTGGTTAGTAACAATTACCCTCATCCCTCTCTGGAGAGAGAATAAAGAGAGCTAAGCAGTGCTGCTCCCTTTTCCTGCTTTTACTATACGCAGGAGCTGGTCAAATGGTGCATCCCCACCTACCATCTGCCTTCTACATGGCAGGCTCAGAAAGAGTTGAAGGGGCTCTCTAGCCACTGGAAGATGCAGGGAGATGCAACTGGAAGAGACCCCAATCTTCAGCAGAGCCATCCTCACTTCCATTCCTGCACGAGGACGTGGCTCTCCTGCCCTGTGCTGACATAGGGCAGTGATAGGTGCTAGGAGTAGCTAAAACGAGATCCCTATTACTAGGTCTAATGATAGCTCAAGTGGAAGCCAAAGTACCCAGCCATTCTTTGGTGCATGTCACACCTAACCCCAGGGTCCAGGTTCCCTGTGTAACTCATTGCTACCCTGTTGTTTCGGGGCAGCTGCAAGTCTAGGAAGCACTAGAGAGTTTTCTTCTCCCTTATGTGTTTTCATCCAGCATTATGGTCATATTCATCCTTTAAATACTTATTTCCCACATCCAAAGCTGTCTGAATCATGGGCACTTGTTCTAGAAAGGCTGCTGCAGTTCCCTAGGAATCCAGGCTTGTTGCTGGGGATAATGAATCACTGAATGCGTCAGCATGTAACTATTGTAAATAGTGGATCAATATTTAGATCACTTTTGCTGTTCATTACTTCATTATTCGCTGTGTCTGTGCACAGAGCAAGTATCAATATCAGAAAGGCCAGGCAGTTAATTACTGCATTGAAACGAGTCCCTGACATCTCAGCTCCAGCATCATATGTTATCAAAATGATTCACGGGCTTCTGCTGAGATTCAATAACCCTAAAATATGGGCAACTGAGCTGGAGCAGAGCTCAGCTTCCCTTCAGGGACCTAGCTTCTGGGTACCATGGGGGAACATAGCAGTTACCAGACTCGATCAGACCCGGGTCCATCTAGCCAGCAGCCTGTCCCCAGCAATGTCTGGATCCAGCGACTTGAGAGGAAGGTGCAAGAAAGACTGCAGTGGTGGATAACTCACCCTTGGGGGAAGTGTCCGCCTGACCCCTATGAGTCCGAGTTGGCTCATGCCCTGAAGCCAAGGGGGTTTCGCTGTCTTTTTTTTTTTTAACCTTTCTCAAATTTTTTCATGCAGAGGCCCAATCTTTTTTTGATCCTGCTAACCACGATACCTTGGGGCAATGGGTTCCCCCAGTTCATCGTGCGCTGGGTCACAATGCCCACCACACTCGGGTTGGTTGAAAAACATTCCGTGGAGACCGCTACACAATACAGAACAACTAGAGGTTATATAGAATGTTTCACCCATAGATCTCAAAGTGCTTCACAAAGGAGATGAGCATCATTATCCCCACTACACAGAAGGGGGAACTGAGGCATGGATAAGGGAAAGTCACGCAGCAAGCCAGTGGAAGAGCTGGGACTAGAACCCTGCTCTCTTGAGGATCGAATCCAGTGTCCTGTCCTCTAGGCAACACAATGTTGAATGCCCTGTTATGCCTGAAAATCACCTTACCTTTCCTTCCCTCCCCACATCCCAAAGCCATAATGCGGAAGGATGGCCCAGCATTTAGGGCACTGGCCTGAAATGTGGGAGACCCAGGTTGATTCTCTGCTTTACAACAGACTCCCTATGTGATTTGGGGCAAGTTATTTAACCTCTTTGTGCTTCAGCTCTCTGGCTGCACAATGGGGCGCCACCTCACAGGGGCACGGTGAGAATAAACACCTTGAAGACAGCGAGGTGCCCAGATACTTCAGAGATGGGCAGCTGCATAAGTACCACAGACAAGTCAGTGTGGTCGCCGCCTCACCCTTCTTTTGTGTCTCTCCCCCTGTTGCCCCTGCAGGTGAAAAGCCTTTTGAATGCAAGCTGTGTCACCAGAGGTCCCGAGATTACTCTGCCATGATCAAACATCTCAGGACCCACAATGGCGCTTCCCCCTACCAGTGCACTATCTGCCTGGAGTACTGCCCCAGCCTGTCTGCCATGCAGAAACACATGAAGGGCCACAAACCAGAGGAGATCCCCACTGACTGGAGGATAGAGAAGACCTATCTCTACCTTTGCTATGTTTAAGGGACATGGAGGGGGAAGATTTAAGTCATGAAGGACTGGGCAAAAAAATGCATCATCCATGGCCTTTTATTCTGTTGTTGTTTACTAAAGGAATTCTCCGTTTTTGTTTCTGGCTCGTGAGGTGTTTGTATGGGGGAGGGGGAATAATTCATTTTTTGGTTCTCTGTGCAGTCGATGAGAAAATGCATCAGTATCGAGCCATAGCCAAATATCTGCTCATGTTTTGTGACTACACACGCCAAGGGCTTTGGAAAGAGCAGGTGAAATGTCACTGGGGGGGAGGGGGAAATGGGGCAGTCCAGCGCACACTTTGGGGTCTGGGATTTTTGGGAGGTTTTCCTTTCCCGGTTTGAATTTTTCATCCCATTTTTGCCACATTGGTTTAATTGACTCAGGCCGCGTCTACATTTAAAAATGAGGGTAGCCTAGCTACATTGCTTAGGGCTGTGAAAAATTTTGCACCCTGAACGCTGTAGTTAGAGTGACCTAGCCCCTGGTGGGGATGTGGCTAGGTTGACAGAATTCTTCCGTCGACCCGCCTGTCGGAGAGATGGATTAACTACGGCAACAGGGAAAACGTCTTCTGTTGCTGTAGCAGCTGTAGCGTAGACATGCCCTCAGTCACCCAGCTTTATTCAGCTGCTTCTTGTGCAACCTCACCAGTAGGGGGCAGTGTAATGCCTATCGTTAAAATCCCCCTCAGAGGATTTCCCCCCAAATTAGATTGAACGTCCCTGTTTTTGGGGTCCCCAGAAATCCCAGGGCAGATGATGCGCAGCATGACGGGCTGGACCCTCTGGAAGTTTGTTAGCCGTGCGAATGATGCAGTGGGTCACGTTGCAGTCAAGATTTCCCCAAGTCACGAGTGATTTTTGGGAGCCTTGTTTTTTTGCCTGCCAGACTTGAGACGCCTTGAATTTTAGAACATGCTGATCACCCTCACTGGTGCCTGCAGCCGGAATCACTAGTCAGTCTGGCACAGCTTAGCGTAAGAGCACAACTGGAATTTTCCTCAGGAAGGGGGTCAGGGAGGGCAGGGCAGAGCAGGGCACTGGTCCCAGATGGAGAAGATGGTGACCTGTAGGTGCCCATGGGCACAGCACGGCTCAGCTTGGTGTGTGGCTCTGAGAGCCTAGCCAGCAGCAGGCAAGTTTGTGGGGCTGTAGCCAGGGGAGGAAGCAGTAGGATCTGCCACGCCTGGGCACCCAGTGCCAGGGCAGGGTGCATCCCAGGCAGTATCGGGGGGGGGAGGTACCATGCAGCCCCGTGGGCTTCCAGTGTCCCCATTCCCCATGAAAAGTCCTGGCATCAAGACTGCAGCCCCCCCAGCTCGGGAAATGCCAGGGCCTCCCCTCCCAGCCATCAGCACCAGGACTCTGGCCGGGGCTCCCCCATTGGGCGCCCCACCCATTATCTCCTGGGTGGGTGGCAAGTCCCTGGCCTCAGGGCCACCCTGAGCTGCTATCTGGAGCATGGGTGGCTGTTGCTGGGTCTCTGCTCAGATCCAGCCAAGGGAAGGCTGTCCCCCTGGCCCATGTTGCACCCGCTTGGGCATAAGTAAAATAAACCTGAACTTCGCTACAGTTTTTATTTTTTTGTCCCCTCTGTCCCTGGGCTGCTGTATTTCAGATGGCAGATAGTTTCCTGAAAACGTTTTCAGTTTATTAATAAAATCTGAAAACAAAAAACTGTTTTGGAGAAAAAGAATTTGAATAAAAATTCAATTTAAAGGAAACTATTAAAATAAATTTGATGATGGAAACTAAGTGAGCTTCAGGTTGCTTGCATGCCTGTTAGTGCATGGTGTCAGGAGCATGCTGGTGAGTTACACTAGGATAATAATTATCCTGCTGCATAGGACAGGTAGGGTGACTTCTCAACCTAGTATGGAGGGTGCCTTCAGAGTGCCCCCCTCAATCACACTCCTGAATTAGCAAAATTCTTATGTACCACTTGGAATGATCAGAAACTGACAGCTGCTGATCCTCTCATTCATGCACAGAAAGTTGCCCTGGATGTTTTGATCAATGTCACTACTCTTATGGCCGAGTCGGTTGGTGCTGGTGGTTGTCCCGCTATAATAAAAGCTACTTGGATATTTTGGGCCAAAGCCAGTCTCTTCAAGAGCTTAGAACTTGGCACAAAAATTGCCTCTAGGCTACAACCCTCTCTCCTGACCAAAGACCTTTCTATGCATTTTTTTTTTTTGAGGGGAGGGAATTAGAACCAGATTGAAAGGGCAAAAACTTCCAGCCAGTTTGTCAAATCCCAGCGGTTGGACACGTGTGTCTTCAGATGAGGGAATCACATGCTGGGAATCAAATCAAGATGCTCTTAAACTGCCCCCTGGTGCCTGGGTATTGCCAGGGTCTGAAGGAATGATGGGTGAGCTCATATTCCCTTCTCCTGGAAACACATGCAATATATCCCCATGGCTTGCAATGCATCACAGTGACTCAGGCTGGTTAAATGCTAACCTGTCAGTTTGACTAAATTTGTCAGAAATTTGAGGAGAGGGGAGTAATTCACAAGTTCAGGTGATGGATTTTGTTTGTATCATGCTGCTCAGTAGCTCACTTTCGTGTCTCCACTTATGCCACGCCTTGCAATTCAACAGTGCTCTTCTTTTTTAAAGTAAGAGTCCTTTAGAAACCATCCGGTCTGGTTGCAAGAGCTTTGCTCTGTATGGGGAAATGCGTTTGTTTTTGGTTTTGTTTTCCATGTTTCAAAACAGGAACATACCAGTTCATTTTTTTGCTCAGCCCTCTGTCCAAGAAGCTATGAAGGAGTGAATGGTAAAAGACGGCTTTTCTTTGTGTTTGGCTTTGGGGGGTTTTTGGTTGTTTTTGTTTAATTTTGAATATTTCTGTTTAGCACATTTTACTTGAAATTACCTCGGTTTTTTGTAACCTCATGAGCTTTTATTGTTGGGTTGGAGGTTTTTATTTTTTAAACGGATAGGTTGTTTAAAAGGCCATGCCGCAGATCGGTGACATGCAGTGTAAGAATCGCATGCTCGGTGAGAGTGCAAAAGTGCCACAACAGCCGCAAAAGTAATTTTACGGTGGTTTTTGTGCATTATCATTACCAAAATTGGTATTTTTTAACGGCCTGCCTTGGCAGAGCTGGGGTCGTTGATTCTGAAAGCTACCTCTTATGTTTGGGTTTTGTTTTTATTTTGCAGTTATGAAAGCACATTTTGCAATATTTGTGTTCGCTTTGTGATGTCATTTCAATTTTCATCTCATGCTTTACTTGCAATTGTATATTATTTTGTAACTTAGCTGCATTTATATTAAACAAAAAAAAGTTAGGGAAGTGTTTTGTAGATGGAAGTAAAGGGAAAAAAACGAGGGGTGTTATACTGCTGTGCCCACCCTACCCCCAACCTTGTCTCAACTGTCGGGAAAAATTTGAAGGCCTTAAAACTGGGGAAAATAACTTCATGTGACAGTGGAGCAGGGTAACTTACCGTTTAGTGAAGATTTAGTGCTTTGAAAAGGAAAGAGTTAAACTTGAATATGTGAATAGAACAGTAGAGTCTTGTTTATAATGTGAAAAATGTGAGTATAAAATCACTTAGGGCAGAACTTGGATAAATAAATCTGCACTAACGCATCAATTTTGCGTTAGCCAGCTATGGCCATGAGATAATCTCTGTCTCAAAACTAAAACTGATGTCAAAAATGTTTAAGGTATTCCACCAAATGAACCCATTCTTCACATCCACCCCGTCCCTCATTCACCAAGCTGAAAGGGTTGAACTGATATTTACAAAGTGTAATATTTTTGTAATGTTTGTTAGTCCCTGTGTCAGTTTCCACAGGACCTTGCCCTTCCTTTTGTAATGTGAACAGGAATTGTGGGTGCGTGCGTATGCGTGTGTGTGTGTATGCTCTTTGTGCGTGCGGTTGTGTATTAAATCATGCAGTATTGTTGTAATCCAGTGTTGCAGCCTTGGATAGTACTAAATCAAAATATTGCAACTTCAAAATCACATGCAGGAAATGTATGCAAACGTGCATGTCAAATGCAGATTTCCTACATCTGCTAACATAGGCTCGAGGTGGAGTGGGGAACAGGCAGTACTGTAGGTATTGGTGACTTAACAATAATTTCTTTTTATTGTCTAGAGTTACACTACTCCTGGGCAACCATCATTTGTATTTACTGTTAACTGCAGAGAAGCAAATTCTTCCTCAACCACCCAATCTAAAAGATATTATTTGCTGTTGAATGTTAGAGGATATGTGGAGGCAGTTCAGATGTGTCAGGGGCAGAGCACAAACACATACAGAAGTAGACAGGGCGGCAGACTTCACATGGAGCTCAAGCAAACATGAACAGGTCTGGAATTTAGGGGGAATCTATCTGCATTCTCCGCCCCCCCCCCCTTCCATTAGAGAGCACAATCTTATGGGGCGGGTGGGGGGAACTTGGAAATATTGTGTGCAGTTTTATCTTCAGAGCAGCATCACTTCTTTACTCTGTTGACCAGGTCAGTAATTTCCATTTTAGATAGTCGGTTAACATTTTGAGCACTGCTTACCACGGTATATAGTACTCTTTGTGAATTAGAATGGTAACTTCCTTATACAGTTCTATCAAAACTTCTAAAGCTGCCTATATGCACAGACATTACTCTGTTTGCATCATCCATTTTGAACGTATACCTGGCTGTCTCTGGTAGTGTTTTGGGAATAAAATTAGTGTTGTCTTTCAGTTCACAGCATTAAGATCCTTTTTATGCATTATATGTAAAATACATATATATCTATTCAAGCATACACTCATGTGGCGCACACACACATAGGATTGATCATATCTTTGCTGCTTTGTGTTGGGAATGGGAAGCAGAACAGATGCTGATTTAGTACAATCCAGGATGTAACTCTGGAGAATGGCTTGTTTAATCTTTGTGCCTGAAAACAGTTTTTTCACATTTAAAAGAAAAAAAAATGGCTGCGATTTCTCACAAGTATATGGTACCTTTTTGCAGTAAATTGGTACTGCTGGCGGGGGGATGTCATAGTACAATGGAGCAAACAACTAATTTTCCAGCACAATTTATTTTCCATTGGAAGACCCTCTCTTCCCCCACCATCCTAGGTGTTGGCACATTTTGGCTGCACCACCTGGCACTGTGTAAACTGAAGTTTGTTTCCTACCAAACCCAAAAAGTTCAAAATCCGGTCACGGGGATGTTTTAAATTTAAAGACATGAACTTTTGTTGAGTGAAAACTCATCAGACAAGATGAGAACATTTTTATTATTTTTCACTCCACTTACATCTCATTGTTCTCCCCTTGTCCCTCCCCTCCAACCCCCCTCATTGGGACATTTGCTTCTGTGGGTGTCATTCCAAGACTGCTTTAACCCATAGGAGAGAAAAGAGGGTTGACAAAAAAAGGCAGCAAATTCACCTCCAACATACAGCTTTGAAATATCATTCCAATGAATGTGGCTGATGAGAAGTCTCTGGTCCCATGACATCCTTCCGTGCGGAGTACCAACCTTTTGGTGTGCATCATAGTATTTGTTTCACATAGTGTTATGTATGCATGATCTTTTAAGGCTAAGAAGCCATGGTAAAGCTCCATGACATCTATCCATATATATATAATTATATATATGTATATTATAGCACTGAGGACCAACTGCCCTTCTGGACCAAGCAAACAAAGTCTTGTTTTCATTGCTTGTCTTGTATGTCGTGACAGCACAAGTGCCAGTCTGATCGCTCTGTATTAAAACTAGTGTTTTTAATTAATTGATGTTATAGTTCTGTCTACCTCAGCACCTCCTGTTAGCCTAATTTTAGAAGGTGCCCAATTTTTTGTTTTTTTGGTTGTTGTTTTTTCAGATTATTGGTTACTATTTTTTGTATAAATCTTCTGTTTGTTTTCTCGTTCTGTTCATTTCTTTTGCAGCACTGCTTGTGAGTCCGTTCTCTTGCCACAGATGCAGTTAGCTAAAAATTTAAAAAGGAAAAAAAAAATCTCAAATTGTGATGTCTCCTAGTTGCAGCTCTCCGCATCTGCCTTCATTCTGTGTAGATTCAGCTGCATTTCTTTGTAAAACTTCAGTGTTTCTGACAGAGGAAAAGAAAAAAAGAAAAAAAAAAAGAATTTACTGCTGCAGGTTTTTTTTCTCTCCATGTGTCACTAAGTGAAGTTCGTGCCTTCTATAGCAAAGAGAATATTTTTTACATCCTACTAACAGTAGATTTTTTTGTAGTGAACATTTTTTGTATTTTTATTTATAAGTCTCATAAGAAAAATAGCAATGTTCAGTTGTATACCTTGAATCTGCAGTTAGAAAAAAAAGTAATAAAGTTAATTCAGTCGTCTCTGGCTGCCGCCTCCTCCTTCTATTCTTTGCTCAGATGTTTCTCTGGTCAGGAAGAGGAGAAATCCATCGAATGAGCTAAAACCTTACCTGATCCCTGTTGAACAGGACTGAAATAAGGGATGGGAGTGGAAGGCTAATGCTATTTCCATACAAATGGCCTTCACCTTTCAGAGAGCACTGGAGAGAGTTTTGCTTTTTCTTTATACCAGCAGATGTCAGCCTCAAACAGAGCTGAAGTTGGCAGCTGGACTACTGCTGGTTCCCATTTTAATGGGCTCTGTGGCTTCTAAAATAAATGAGGATGGTTTCCAGTTCCCCTTCTTGTCTCTGGTGGTTTGGGGGTCAGGCACTGCCTTGAAATAGTGGTGAAATAATATGAGACTGACCTCAACCACTCTTCCCTGACACAAGTGTTTCCGATATAATAATCACCACGAATCATTTCAAGACAGCTCAATTAGAGAAATAATACTTAGCTCTCAGATCTCACTTCTCACAACCAACATGCTCTCTGCACTGCCATGCACATGGCCACTTAATATTTCTTCCTCCCATTTCATGGGTGCAGAAACTGAGTCTCTCACACTGTGTAAGGCCAAGATTTTCCAGAGCTGCTAATGATTTTGGGAGCCTCTATTTTTTTTATTTTTGGCTGCCCAATATGAGAGACCTTAAAAAGGGGCTGATTTTTCCCAATGTTCTGAGCACTCGCCGTTGTGTTTCAAGATGGGTACCATAAATCACTGGCCACTGTTGGAAGTCTTGTGCCCATTGCTATGGAAGCGGGCCCTGTAGCTGGAGATAAGATTGCTCACCACAGAGGGTGCTGCTGTTCAAACTATAGGGGACTGGGATACCTTGGCCATCCATCCAGGTCAGATAGCGAGAATCAAATTGTGATTGAAATCACTATGGTTTACTGTTAAAATAAAACAGAGTTGGCAGGTTATTCTCTGATCAAATGCCTTCCCTCTATAATGGCAATTAAAAATGGAGCACTGCCGTGCTTATTGCACAGTGCACTGGCCCTTGGCAATGCACTGAAATGATAGAGGCCTTCTGTTCTAATGTTCTTGCTCATCACTTATGTATCACGTGCAGCTAGAAGCTTCAACCAGCTCCAGCTTCTATTGGGCCAGGCTCTGCTTGAACAGATAAATGATGGCTCCTGCCCCAACAAGCTCACAGTCTGACTCGACTTCCCTCTCCTTTTGCTCCATATCAGCCTTCCACAGGGCTCAAGGGCAGCAGGGTGATGCTAACCTGTCTCCTAGGCAGAAGTCCGGCTGCATTGGAGGAAATGTTGGTGAGGAGGAGAAAAAGAACCTGCTAAACTTTCGCACGTCATGAAATACTCACTGTCCCTTCTCCCTTGCAAATGAAGGTGAAGAACCATTTAAAAATATATGTACCTTCTTCATCTGGCCCCTGGGAGCTCAGCTGTGTAGGCTCAAGAGGCCAGGGTTGTGCGGGGGAAGCCAGTGGTTTCATAACAAACAAGACTTCTCCCCTCGCAACACAGCCGGCGTCCTGGGTCTACGTGCTTGTTTGAGTGGCTTTGTCCCTGGGAGCTGTCACTGCTGACACCTTGTCACCTCTGATATTGTGGCTCCTTCGTGATCTCTCTAATGCTGGAAGTTGGGCAAAGCAAACTGTTCGTCTCTCTGAAAGGGCAAGTGCCTGCTTATGGGGGGCGGGGGGGAGGAGACTGTTTGTTTGTTTGTTTTCTTTCACTACCCCCAGCCCTTGCTCAGCTTTCTCTGCTGCCCCTCACAACATGCTGAGTGTGTGTCTCCAATGCCCGCACCCGGCCTGAGCAGGCCTCTTCTAAGCTTTCTCTTGACAAATGGGAGCGCAGCAAGATTTCCATCTTTAAAACAACATTTAATAGCAGTTTTCTGCTAAATGACATCAAAGCAGAGGCTTAGGTGCTCCGGGTGGGTCATGTGCCCCATGGATATGGGTGAGAAGAGGTGAGTGAATAGCGACCCTGCTGAATAGGCTTTGTGTGACAGTGAGGGCTTCCCATCCTTATGTGCTCTTTGACCCAGATATGATCTAATGGATAAAAAGGGGCCCTGACAGCGCGAGCATGAAAAAGCTTTGTGCCCTTCATTAAATCCCTCAAACCATATTTATACAGCCTCAGCAGCTGAGCAGCCAGTGGCTGTGCACAGCTCAGGGGCTGGGGAAGGGAATTCACTGGAACGTGCAAAGAGCCCTTGGCCAGCCTCAGGAATCCACTCCCCAAATGTCTGAGTGACGCTTCATGGGGTGCACAAGGAGAGAGTCCTGTCCACTTTGCCTGGGCACACAAAGTCGAGTGACCTCCGCTTTGCAATAGCAGCGCATGCCACATTCGATGGGACGACCCAGCAGAAAAGAGTGAGCGAGACTCGCTTTCAGTGTACTTTTGCTTGCTGTAGAGTGTGCAAGAGTCCCCCAAAGCTGGCCTGTTGACTGAGAGTTGGCAGCAGATTTAAAAAAAACAAAAACAAAAACTTCTCATGCCACAGCTCTGGGGAGGAGCAAGGTGCTGCTGTCTAGCATGAGGAGTGGACGAGGAGCCAAATGAAAGCTGCACATCCCATGGGCTGTAATAGAAACTTTTTTTTATATTGGAAAGGATGAGTCTGTGGACCCAAGAGTAAACACCTGAGGGTGGCATGGATATTTTGGAACCTGTACAATGTACATTGGTTCCTGTACTCCAGTTATCTCGCAGTGTTTGCAACCCCAAGTCTTCAAAAATCATGAGTTGGGGCCCCAGAAATCATGAGATGGTTAAAAATCATGACCTTTTTAACCAAAGAAATAATAGTTGTGGACTATTTGCCTTCTGGGGTTTGACCCTTTGGAGTCTCCTGTGGTCATGTTTACACACTTTTCTCTGAACCATGAAGGCTAGAAATGTATGTTTTTTTCATTGAAAGTTGTTTCTTACATAATCACGGGACTCCAAGAGTTGAGATGTTAAGAAAAACACTCAACAGTGCAAGATACAAATAAACAGAAAGGGCCCGATGCTGCTTTACTCTGAAATCCTTTTGCAGCACCCCAGCAAAGTAAAGGGGCCTTAAACTGTTGGAAATTACAGTACTTTTGCCCCCAGAAGACCCCTTTACACTGCCAGTGTGCCATAAAGGGGCTTTGGTGTGAAAGAGCATCAGGCCCCAAATATTCCGCTGGACACTTTTTTTCCCCTTTTAAATTACACACTGGGGCTCTGCACCTCGAGACAATGTATCAGCAGGCAAACTAAAGTGCTTTATAAAACTGTTTTGCTGCCATCTGTCATTTCACATAATGGGGAAACTGAGGCAAGAGGCAGCCAATATTTCAGGTGTTTCGGTTTTTGAGATGCCCAATCCAATCTACCTTAGGGATGAGCTTTCAGCTTGGCCAAGCACCCAGAGCTGCCATCAGCTTTGATTGGCTTGGGGGATGCTCAGAAGCTCTGGATTTCAGGGAGCTGAGGCAAAGCCCCAGACCTGGGAACCTCCTGCAATCAGACTTTGGAACATCACCATCTAGTTACCTTGCCCAAGGCTGCCTAGCAGAGCTAGGAACAGACCCCTTAGCCTCTTCAATGACTCAGACCACTTTACCATGCTCTTCCCATCAGCATGACCTCTCCGGGAGCAGGGAACAGTCTGGCCTCAACCAGGCAGACAAGAGTTAAGCCAACACAAAAGGAGGCTAAAGAGGGGAATTCCATGGGGAATCTCACAACTGGGCCAGGTCAATTTTTAGAAAGGCTCAATCCCCCAGTTTGGCCCCCTCTGCGCAAAGGGGGGGAGGAAACAGCGCCCGCCTGGTTCCCATCCAACAGGCTTATCAGGATCTGGTTAATTTGGTATCAGAATAAACCGATTCCTGGCACTGAATGAGTGAACACAGCAGTGAGGAAATGGCCAGCAAAAGGAGGAACAGGGCTGCCCCAGGCAGGCCCTGAGGGAGATGGAGGTAAGAAATGAGTGGGAGGTAAAGGGAATAAAGTCTTGGGGAGACTGTTACAGGAAGGTAACCTGCGGAAGGCGCTGGGGGAAAAGGAGGGAAGGGTCTGTGTTTTTTGTCATGTGTGCGTATGCCTGCCCAGCCCGGGTGCTTGTGTGTCTATTCTCTCTTGGTTCTTCATGTGTGGAAGTCTGTGTGCGCGTGCCTGGAGGCCTGCACGCGCCTCGGATCTCAGCCGCCTTCGCTGGCTCTTCTGAATGTGTTCTGGGCTCACCAGGGAGCTGAGCAAGTTTGCTTCAATGAAAGTGAACTCGTTCATTTAAACCTGACTATAGAGTACTCTGGCCCCCTGCTGTGTTAATTATCCTGTAGTTCTAAACTGATTGCTGTACACTAAGCTTAAACCCTCCTTTATTTATTTACTGACTACATTAACAGCGAAGCCTGCACTCCTTTTATCTAGTTGCAAACTCTATGGCATGCTGCACTCATGCTCTTATTTAGCGGCTCGATACAATCCCATCATGGGGTGAGGCAGGGGCTGTAATTAATATATTTTCTCTCTGCTTTTTCCTCCCTCGGCCTCCCTCCCCTCCAGCACAAGGCCCTGGGAAGCAAGAGCAGTGTGGGAAGGCCCCTTGGGGCACTTGGTTAAAAAGCCCCTTGCTCATGTGGGTTTGTGGGGAGAGGTGATGCTCCTATAGCCCCTCCGTACTGCTCTCTACAGGCTCCATGTATGGGACTCTGTGTCCCCATGTGCAAATAACTCTTCCCCCCCCCCCCCGTCTCTGGTTTGGAGTGCGAAACCCTAGCTTAACACTTGAGAGAGTGTCACAAAGGAGGAAGCTGCCTCTTGGGTAATTAGCGCCAAGCTCTCCCAGCAGAGGGAGCAGCTGCCCGAGCACCTGCTGGGCTGTCACTGCCTTTGCATGGCCTGGTGCAACACATGAGCCCACGGGCCGTACCCTCGCCAGGGCTGCCGAGCCAGTCCGAGGAGTTATGGGAAATTAAAATACGGTTAAATGTTAATTACGGGGAAGCTCCAGGGCAATTAGTGTTACTTAATGTAAAGTGCTATTTATATTTTAAATGATTGATGAAATACGTAGTCATTATCCTGTGCTCCAGCAAAGCACGTTGTTTACAGCGACGCAGGGCCCTGGAACGCAAGGCAAGGAGCGTCCTGCCCCAAACTCCACGCCCAGACAGCCCAAAGCTTCCTCCGTGGACTTGGTCTCTCGCCGCCCTTCAGTGGGGCTTGATTCTTCCTACTCTTCTCCCCGCCACCTTGCACTTGGCGCTTCATGCAGTTATACAGGTTGGTGCAACAGCTTTCTCGTCTGCAGCTTCTCCCGTTCAGAACAACCTCCCTGCGTCGCATCACCTCATTTGGGGACCTGTTTTCTTCTCCGGCGGGCCATTCCTCTTAACGTGGTTGTTGTGTTTCAGTCTTCATGCCGAAGCGTTTGGGGATAGCACCCATGCAAGGTGCTATGTGAAGCATGACCACTTTGTCTCTGGATGGGGGCTTGTGCTGGGCACCTTTCACAATCAGGCCCTCGGAGGGAAGGCCAGAATTTCCCAAGTGCCTAGTGATTGTGCGTGCTGAGCAATGGGACCCCTGAAAGGGCAGGTGCTCAGCCCACTTGGAAAACCAGGTCCCCAAGTCGAGTGCCCAGAATCATGAGTCATTTTTGGAAAAATCTCGGCCTAAGGGCTTGATCCCAAGCTTTGGAGATTGCCCCTGCAGCCCAGCATCCCAAGGAGTCTTTCCACAGGCCTCAAACTTCACCGTGGCTACTCGGAGTAAGTCCTTTTGCCGTCCTCACAGGGGATTTCTGCCTGAGCAAAGCCCATGCGAGGTGGCACAATTCCAGCCCAAGCAAATGGCTGGGCAGGCTTGTTTCCAGCGGGCCTCACTCCTGGGGCTTTAGCCCCCGGTTTTATGCTGCATTAAATCCAGGCTGCAGCCCTCGCTCTCATGTCCCCTTAATTCCATACACACACCCGCAGCACCATAATCCACCAGGATCCCACACACAATGGCTATAAAATCCTTGGGGCTCGTTTGCCTATTAGCAGAAGTCCTTGGGACAGAAGCGCGGCTGCCTTGTGCTGGAAGGAATGCAGACTATTTATACTCCTGCTGGAGTGACCCACATTCCTCCCGGAGACCACCCAGCTCTCCGCACAGGCAGGGGCGCTGAGGGAGGGAGCTCGGGGTGGGTTAAACACCCAGGTCCTTGTGAACACATGCTGGGCTGAAGGGGTCAGGCCTCCAAGCAGCTCCATGGCGCTTGCCATGCTGAGCCCTTTTGTGGAGAGACTGTACTGCTGAGGCCTCTATGGGGCTGGTTATTGTAGGGTCGTCCTGTGGGTTACGTGAGCTGGTTTGTTTTTGCTATTTTGGGGGTCGCCCTGTGGGTTACCCAAGCTGCAGAGACTAGTTCCAGGTTTTGCCACTGGGACATATCGCCCAGCACCCCGGCTGGCTCCAGCGCTCGCAGGCACCACACGGCCCAGAGTGCTTTCTCTCCTCTGGTCAGTCACGCTGGCACGGCTGCTCCTTTGAGATCCTTCTCCCTGGCACTCTCCTGTCCCGCTCCCGGGAAACACTGGGCTCCACTGCCACCGTGTGGGGAAGGGGAGCAATGGTGTGCAAAGGCTCTGGCCTGCTGGCGAAGGCCCGGCGGGAGATGAGCAGGCCCGTGGGTAGGTGTTTATTAGCATTAACTGACCCCGTGCTCCCTTAACATTCCCAGTCGGCTGCTGCACGGTTTAGAGCCAGCTGCCTGGAGTCTGAGCCGTTAAGCTCTGACTGCAGCATCCAGAGAACTGAGTTTGTTTCCCACCTCCCCGGGGCTCCCTCAGATTGCAGAGTCCTGGGTGGGGGCAGCCCCGTGACCCGGGGCACAGAGTGCAGGGCTGTGAAATGCTTTGGGCGCCTTCGGGGTAGAGGGACAGCAGCATGTGCCATGCCGAAGTCCATGCTGGCTGGGCTGCGGTAGCAGAAAGGAAGCCATGGCGGGGGGGGTGAGAGCTAGGGAGGTTGGTCCCTCTGCTCTGGGTACAGGTGCTTGTTTCAATAGCAGTTTTCACATGCAGGGGGCCATGGCCTCATTGCCTAGAGGAGGAGCTGACAGGCTGGTGTGATACAGGGATCGATGGGTACTGGAAGTCTGTGGGGAATACACAGGCTCGCTGCATGGCCAACTATTCGTCCCCCGTCCCACACGCAAGTCAGCTGGTTCCCCGTGTCCAACAACTGCAAAGGATGATAGTTGAAACCAGCATTCGCACCTTACCCTGGGCCACAGCCAGGAGGTGGGTAGCAGTCATGGATACTAGCCTGGCCTCAGGTCCCCAGCTGGCTCAGAAACCAAATGAGAGGGATCCAGGAAACCCTGTGCAGCTGGATGGGTGCCCAACTGCTCAGCATCCTGGGATCTTTCTGGGCCCATCAGTCTCTGGATAAAATGGATCCATCAATAGGATGGGGAAAAGGCATGATGAAGCCCCCCCCACCCCCAGTAAATGATAATCGGACAACAGATGCCCCCCCGCCGCCCTTTCCAGTCCCATCTACCAGCATGGTGGGTGGGGTTGGCATTGCTGCAGATAATCCCACTGTTGACATGGAAGCCATGAGACACCAAGGGCGGCTGAGGAGCACAGACCCAAGCAGAGGCTGGTAGACAAGGGGTTAACACTCTACTAACTAGAGGAAGGAGGACAGCTGCTTGCTTTGAGTGCAGAGTTTTGCTGGGTAGCAGGGATGGGCCAGCTGTGGGCAATTAATTAATGGCCCCTCACTGTCGCTAAGGAAGGATGCAGTGGGGGGTTGTCTGGCAGTGAGCATCAGGGTGGCAGGATTGCTGCGGAGCGGGAGAGGAGAATTAGGATGCACTCCCTTTTCCACTGGGGCTTGGCTGCAGTGAACCACGCTAGACTTTTGCTGGTGAGTTTAGCTGGGGGAAGAATATGGCTCTTAAAAGGCCAGTGGATTCTTCGCTTCTCTGCTTTGCGGCAGAGACATTGAAAGCCCGCCTTGCCAAGCCCATGTTTGGGCTGGGGCTTGTCCCACCACATCAATATGCTAGAGCAATCGGGTACTGAAGTTACCCACAAGATGATGTCCCACTCGAGGGCCGGACCTGACGCTGACTTTGCATTGTGGTGAGCATGGAGCAGTCCTGGATAGAAGGGGTGACCTAAATAGCGCATTGCTTTAGCCCCAGTGGAATCTGGAACAGCCAGTCAGACTTCTGGGTGAATGAGCCTTAACCAGGGAGCATTAAAATCCCAGCCAGTCAGAAACCAGTTTAACTTTCCAAAAGGCTCTTTGATGGCTGTCTCGGATTGGCTGAAGGAAAAACAGGTGTGCCAACTAGAACACACAATGTCAGCAAACTCGGGGCTAAGATATTGCCACGGCAGGTTATGTGAGGATGGTCTAAGATCCAACCTTGATCAACAGCCTCTGGGAGCTGCTTTACCATGAAGCGTTTTCCTACAGACGTTTGTTTAGAAAGTTAGAAAATTGTTCCCTGGAATTGGGCAGTGGCTAAATTAAATTAGGATCAACGAGCAACTGGCTCGCTGCTGCACCAACCCCCCTCGGAGAGTGGAGATGAAATCCTTCCAAGCATTTGGCCTAACAGAAAGAAAGTTATTATAATAGGGACATTGTCGTAGGATCAAGGCTTTGTCTGCGCATTCACAGAGCAGCTGGGAGCGATTATTCTGCAACAATGTTCTGTTCCATCAACATTATGTCCTCGTTAAACCTTTATTAGTAGATTAGATTCAGATTTATTGATTTTTTTTTTGAGAGGAAAATCCAGGCTCACGATCTCAAGGAAACATCTCCAACTTTCCCTGCGCTTTGAACTTTTCCAAATTGTCTAGAAGGGAAAAGCTTAACCTTGAAGAAAGACAGCAGTGCCCCTTGTGCAATCTTAGTGCCCGACTTTCCATGTGGGGCCTGCCCTTGGAGCAGATATGTGTTAATACTGTAACAGTTGGGCAGTATTTCAATAATACTTAACCCTTGTATTGAGGGAGACACCATGGTCTAGTGGCTCTGACACTGAAGTGGGACTCAGGAGAGTTAGGTCTAATCTCCGCACTGCCACTACTGTGGTGTTTGTTGTACAAATGAGTAACCTGATGAAGAAAGGTCAGTAGTGGTCTCCCCATACAGATGGAGAAACAAAGTGGAGGGATGACTTGTTTAACGTCACGTGGCGGTCAATAGCAGACTATCCACCAGCCCATGCTTAGTAGAACAGTATGGTTCCCGGGAGAGCGGTTCCTAGTGGGGGTTGGAGGAGTTATGGGGGAAGGACGGAAGCTGGAGAGCTGGATGGGGAAGATCGGAACATGCTCATAGCATGTGGGGGACAGACCCATAGAGAACAAGAGCCCCAAGTGGAGGAACAGGAAGGGGTGAGGTTGTGGGGGAGAATGGTCAGTAGCTGGGAGGGTGAGAACCAAGGGGCAGGTTAGAAGTCAAGTAGATTGAGCTTGGCATTGGGAAGGAGAGGACAGGGAGCTCATGTCGGATCTTATTGACCTTTTCCTTTGAGGAAGTCCCTGAGATCTTGCTTGGAGAGGGCCAGGGCCTTAACTCATAGCTGTAGTGTGTACGTAGCTCCTTGCACTGGAGGCACCAACTCCCATCCCCACTGATGGGGACTCTAGTGGTCATGGGACCAGAGGCTGGGGTCACACTTAGGCCAGTCTGACTTGACATCCCTAGCACTGCTGGGGATTCTGGGGTGAGGAGTGTGCTCCCTTGGCCACACGGGGCTCGTTGGCGAGTGTCCCTGTGCCAGCATTTATTGGACCAGTCCAGAACACAGGCTTGAATGAATGCTACTTGGGAACAAACGCACAGGATGCTCACTAATTAAGCAGCAAGGCCCAACCTAATATCGCTTCCCCTAGGCTCCGAGCCAGGCTGTGCTCAGGGATTGTCATGGTTGGGATCAGCTCCAAATACCTTGGTACCATCACCACTTTTGACCCATCTTGAAAGCCTGGGACTCCTAGTGGAGCCCCAGGAGCTCACAGAACCTTGCTCGGGCTCCATCCCAACTCCTTCCCCTTCCTCTTGCAGCAGAATAGATTCCTGCCTCCTGCAGCAGCTTTTACTTTGCCGAGTGCCTTCACTGGCTCTGCCTGCCCCCCTCCTCTGTCCCCTGCCAGTTCCCGGCCTGGTGGTTGGGATGAGTGGGGAATCCCCTGGGGGTGGGGAGCACAGGCTGGGGTTCAGCGCGGGTTTCCACTTGCAGGGGAGGCAGGCTGCTCAGCTCAGAGACCAGCGTGAGAATCAGGCAGTTGGGCAGCAGGGTCCAGCCCAAGCTAGAGGTGCTGCCTGTCTTTGTTCCCGGGCCTCAGTCGGTTTGTCTACACTGCAGCTGGGATCAAGGCACCCAGCCAGGTAATCGCAGACTCAGGATAGCAGTGTGGCTATTGCTGCACAGTGGAGACTCGTGCCAGCCACCAAGCTCAGATCAGGTGTAGCAACGTCCTGCTAGCTTAACTTACTTGTGCTAGCTTTGAAGGGGAGTTCAGTCTCCGCGGCTCACTCAGCCATTGCCCTTTCTGCTAAGGCTACAGCGAGGGGGCAGCTGGTGCCAGTTGGGAGGATGGATCCCAACCTTCTGGGTCTGGAGATGAGGTGCTCTGAGCAAAGGCCAGCACGGAGACTCTTGGGTTGTGAACCTGGCCACACCATACAGCTAAATGGATCCTTCCCTAAGTAAGTGATTAGCAGGCTGGATTACATTTTACAGCTGTAATCCTGCTTGCGATATCATTGCTCCTTGGCTCCAGCCTAAAGAAGGGTGGATTCCTGTCCCTCTGTTTGTTTGGCCCTCTTGTCCCATGCAGGAGTAGTGGCAGCACATGGCTACGAACTCACTGCATGCCCCCCCCCGATGATGCATGAGGGGTGGGGATGGATTCTGGCTGAGCCTTGGCTCTTTGAGAGCTTGAGCTGAGCATGGACAGCAGCTTCCTCCTGAGCAGGTGTGTGCAGGGCTTGTATCAGAGGCCTTGGGGTGACTGAGAGATGCATGGCTTGGATCTGATTTGTCAGCCCTCTGCAGTGGGATTAGCACCTTCCAGGGACTCTGAGGCCAAGCAGAACTGACGTGATTCCCACAATTTTCTATTTTTTTTTTTACCCCAGTGTCTACTAAAAGGTGGGTGAGTGGCGTCCTCCCAGCCCAAGCCCACATGACAGGGGCAGCTCCTCAGAGACCTGTAAGATGCTTCGGGAGGCAGTGGGGATCGGGGCTAAAGCCTGCCCAGGAGACGTCAGCTCATCCACCATCTGACTTCAGCGGGGTCGTCAGCTTTCCTTGCTGCAGCTGTGTTGTCTGGTTGCCTGGACATGCACCTATAAGGGGTTTGGTAGTTCGGACTCCCTCCATCCCTTGCCCCAGATGCCCCAAAGTGGGATATGTGCCACCTGCATAAGCATAGTAAAGATTATTTGGGGTTACTCTCCTAGAGCAATCAAGGGGCTTGGCACAGAGCTGGCCTTAGCATTTGAAGGCAGCAGGTGAAACATGCTTTCCCTCCTCCTCCCAAACATTCTGGCCCCCCAAGATCTGGCCTGAGCATTTTGGGACTGGCTAAAGGGATAGTTCTTTCTGGGGTCCCCCACAGCTGTGGGCTTTGCAGACAGGCAGCACCTGGGGTTGTTCCAGTGAGGTGAGTCCCAGGTAACTCCTGCCCAGTCCCCAAAGGACTCACTCAGGTGGCAATTCTCTGCTGCGCAGGGGGAGGAGGTTGGAGGCAGAAGTGTGGAACCTGTCCCTGTTCCCATTTTACATGGTTTGGGGAAGGCTAGTGGGAGAGGTGAGTGCCCAAGTAAACAAAAATTAATGGGGGCTAGGGAAGGGGATTAAAATTTCTATTGTTCTAGTTCATCTATAAGAATTCCTCTCCCAGGGTGGCAAATGCTGTCCCCAGAGCCCCAACTCAACCCAGTGACTCAGCTCGCGGGGGGAGACTGGGGCCTTCTTTACATCAAGGCACTAGAGCAGGGTCTTGCATGCCCACTCTAGGTATCCACATGGACCATGCAGACGTGTAGTCCCTGCAGTGGGAGGGCCTGGTTCAGTGGGCCGACTGGATTTGTCCGTTGAAGCGTTTGATGTTACATGAAGGCAGCTCATTCCAGAGGATGTTAATTGCCCGTTGCAGTGATCAGGTCTGTAGCACCATCGATCTCACCAGGATCAATGGGCTGATTTAGTATCTTACTAACTCTTTAACTGGACACCTCATCAATAGCCAGCCACTTACCGACCATCAGCACATTAACACAGGTCGTGCTGCCAAGAACCCACTCTGCCCCGGTCCCCAGATGTCACTCATGGCTGAGTTTTCTTGCAGGTGAAGCCTTCGGGAGGCCATGTGCTCAGTGACCTCAGCTATGGAGCCAGGCCAGCAGCCTTCCCACAAATGGGGATGACACCCAGTTCAGACCAGCTCAGGGAAGCTTTTCATGGCTCCCCTGGAACAGCTGCCACCTAAGGACCATGACGCTTGACAGTGAGCTACAAGAACCTGTGGGAGAGACCCATGAGGACCTGGAGACTGTATCGGGGATAAGGTGGCAGGCTGAGGTGAGGAAGAAAGGGAACGGATTGGGGGCAGGAGGATATTGCACATGGCCTTGTCTTAGTCAGACAAGGGATCACCCTGGGGGCGGGCAATGGGTCAGAGTTGTGAGCTGTGTGTCTCCAGGAGCAATGCACTTTCTCCACAAGCAACCTTTGGTGGCGATGACCCTGAAGCACTGACAGCATCAGGCCCCTGGTGGGCAGCACTGGGAGCTCAACTGCTTGAGGACTCTCTTTGCCTTTCCGATTTCTGCTTTGCGCCCAAGGTGAGGAATGTCGGAGGCATACAGGGCTACTCATGTACCGGGTGGTCAGCAGACAATGGCCCACTCCTCAGGACGTAGCTTTAAAAGGCTGGGGTTTTGGCATAACTCAAGGTGGGGAATTTGCATTCACCTCCCCCTAGAGATGCCCCAGGAAAACCACTTCATGCTGTTTGTTCTGTTCTTGTCTGGCCCGTTGTTTTGGTATAGTCCTTTTGAGCCGCCAGGTCTTGTATCTGTCACATCTGCCCCCTCGAGAGGTTACACAGGATCCCAGCCCACAATAATACATAAACCATTCATTTAATATGATGGACCGCAAAGATACTTGCATGGATTTCAATAAGGTTTCCCAAGGCTATGGCAGGAAATTACCATTCTTATCACATTCTTCTCACCCGAGAACACTAGGACATACTAGAGAGTGCTTCTGGAAACAAGGAAGCATTTCCTTTCATCTCCAGCCTTTTTGGGCACAGCCATGGTTCTGGGGGGCTCCCTCCCTTACTGCTGTGCACAGTGGAATTACCTCCTCAACCCAGGGAAGCATTGCACCTTGGCCCTGGTGGAGGTGGAGAGTGATCCTGTCAGCCCACCGATGTGTTGAGCTGAGCCTGTCATCACTCTATTAGTGCTTTCTAGCTACCATACAGCAAAACTGGAATCTGAAGGAGGTTTTGTTGGCCAAGCATGCAATACAGGCAGGCGAGGGAAAGAAACATGCAAAGCCTGGTGAGCAGCTGGTTCTGATGAAATGGCAGGCAAGAGAGAGCTTTATCCTGTGCTGATGGAGTTAGTGAGAGCAACCGCTGCATGTGATGGAGACACCATAAGGGATGCAGCTGTAGCAAATGGAGTGAGAGGAAGGAAGGGACACTCGGGAAGGAACTAGGCTAGCTGTGTGGGCAATAATAGATGCTAGGTGGAGTCGGTGAACAATGAAGAGCACTAGAATGTGACAATGAGAGGCAGGTCCCATGTCCCCGTTCCCATCTTGCTCCATTTCTTCCTGCATTGGCCCCAGCTTTGCCTCCATTTGGTCACCTCTGGAATTTAGTCCCTTCCACCTCACTTCCTATCCCACCACACAGCCTCACCCGTTACAGCTACAAAAGGCAGCTCTCTCTGAATCAGCCATGTGAGACAACACATAGATAGAGAGCCCAGCCTCCAGAGACTACAGAAGTGGCCTGTGGCTGCAGGAGGCTCAGTGTTTCTGGATCCATGAGAATTAAGTATTGTGTCCTCCAGCTTGGTCCTGATCTCGCCCAACCTCAGCTCTTCTCTCTTGGATGGCCAAAGCAGGCCATTTCACTGTCTGTGCTTGCAGGGTAGGAGCTCCAGAGCCACATGGCAGGAAGCCTTTAGTATAAAGCCCAAGGATCCAGCAGGTCAGGGTGGGAGAGGAGGGTAGACTGTGGTGGCATGGGTTACACGTGTGAAGTGTGCACTTGGGGCTCTCCTGTGCCAATGCTATTAGGCAGCACTGGGCAATGTGCCAGGTGGCAGAGGGGCAGGAATGGTGGACGTGACACCACGGTATTGACACCAGTCTATGTGGCTTTGAACTTCTGGCCTTCAGTGTCCACATGTGCACGTAGATATGAGGATTTCATGCCCTACAACAGAATTGATGGGCAAAGAGAGCTGATGGGATAAGCTGACCAAGGAGCACAGATGAGATGGAAGTTGTGACATTAAAGTGGGCTCCCCATGGCCAGCACCTCCACAGCCACCCCAAGGGCTTAGTCAGATTGTGGTCACACTGAGGCACTCCAATCGTGGACCAGGAGACCACTGTGCTAGGTGCAATTGATCCCTGCTCTTTGCCCCTGTGCCCAGCCACGTGTGAGCCTGACACAGTATGTGCCAAGTGAATGGGCCGCTGCCTTAATTAGGCTTAAAGGGAAGGAGCAAGAGAGTCTTCAGCAAAGTTGAGAAGCATTTACACAGCCCCTCCTTCCTGCCCGCCACACACAGCCGTCAATCGGTGCTCTTCTCCTCTAGTCTCTGTCCCTGGTGCTGAACACTCCTGGCACTCCAATCCCAGGCGTGTAGGGCGGGAGGTGCGAACGTGTTCAGCGTTGGACTTTTTCTGCTCCCATGGGAGCAGGGTTAGGCCAGTGTGGAGTGCCCTTTCTGGAGACGTTTTCCAATTATCTACCATGCTTTCCTGTGGTCACCTTGCCGAGTGGATTTATCCAGCACCCACGTGCCACTACATGAAGTCACTCTCTGTCCTCTTCGGTTTAGTGAATGAAACATCCAGTTTATTATTTAGTTTTCCAAGATCTCTTGGATAAGACAATTGAAACTGGTAACTAAACACCATACACAGCACATAGTCTATGTGGGATGCTATTTACAAAAGAGTCATGCCATCAAATTACCGGCTGTTCCCGGCAGCATGCAGCTATTGAACCTTCACAGAGACTTACTTGCTACACAGTAACCTGAAAGAAATACTCTGACAAGAAAATCCTGCTTGCTGAAGTGTACGGTAAGAGCTAGGATAAGAGATGTAAGGGGCTGAAAAGGCACATGGATTGCTATAGATGTCAGGAAAGCACCCCGCAGAGCCAGCAAGGCACTGAGGTGGCATGGAGAGGCTAGGCTTAGATGGCTGAGAGCCCCCCACCCCATAAACAAATGGATGGCTGTTTGGGTCTGGACTGGGACTAAGTCACCCTCCTCGGGCTCTGGTCAGCTCAGCACCCAGCAGTCGAGGCATGTGAGCCTGGGAACTGTGCACATTCAAGTTCCCTTGGTATATTCCCACCATCTCCTGCTTCTGCTGTGGCTGGATGCACAGGGAGGCCAGCCTGTGTGGTGGGATGTTGCTCTCTGCATCCTGATGAAAATGAGAGAGGAGCTGGAAAGGGACTGGCGGAGTAGGTGTGCGGCATGCGAGTGGGAAGGGAGTTAGTTGGAGACCGGAAAGGGGGTTAGGCTAAGGTTAGTGTTGGCTCAGATTTAATTAAAACTTGTTCATCCCTCTCTAAACATCTCCCAGCCATGGTGTTTGGAGCCCACCTATGCTACGGCAGTGCTGCTGAAGAACTGCTAGGCCCTGGATCTCTGTGGTTAGAATACACAGGGGAGTCCGTGGAGCTGGGAATGACCCCTTTAAAACATGGCAGTGGAGCACCCTGTAACTCTTGCCTGCAGAGACCGGCACGGCTCATGCGTACTGCCAGATGGACCAGAGGGTGCCCAGCGTGATGCTATAGGCCAGCACAGCCACCAGGTACACCCGGAAGAGCAGCACATCCAGCACGTAGCCCACCTGGAGCCACTCGCGGGCAACGTCGCGGAACTCGTCGCGCTTCTCCAGGAACTGGCGGATGGCAGCGATCTCCTGCAGTATGCTCTCCACCACTGGGGAGCTCTCTCCTTGTGCTGGGGGCGCTGGCAATGGCCTTGCGCCTGCCGTCCTCTCATACTCGCGGAGGTTCTCACAGCCGTAGTGGTTCAGCTTGGCTGCAGGAACAAGAGAGAGAGGGGGCAGCCTTTCAGAGGTCCCGGCCCTGCACTGCTGAGCTTGGCTGTGCTGGGCATTATCCCACCCCAGAGGTGGGGTTCTGAGCCCCCCCTCCCCAGTGTCTGGCCCAGAGCCACCCTCTCTTACAGCAAACAGCCTCTGGGGGCAGGCAGGGGGGTTAAATCCAGTATGTCCCTTTTCTCTAAGTGCTAGGCCAAGGGACTTGTGCTCCAAAGAAGGGTCATGCTCTGACACCATTGCCCCGGGGCCAGAGGGAGTGAAGATGCCTGGTGTGCAATAGGGCCAATGTCCCCGAGCTGTGTGGCCCAAAGGGGATCCTGCTCCATTGCTCCTTCATGTGCCCCATGGACTTCCTGGGCAGAGCTGTTCCCCGGGGTCCCGCTGAGAGCAGTGGGGTGCCCCTCTCACGTTTTGGGGCTAATGCCCTGGGAGGATTTGGGTTCAACACTGACCCTATCATGCAGACTTGGGTGTTTTTGCTTCCCTGCATCATGGTCTAGCTCTACCAGGTGAGCCCTGAGTTCTTTCTAATTCCATGCAGCTTATTCCTCCCTTGGTTGTGATAGTAACGTGCAGCCAAGATGCCAGCTCCCTGCGGCCCTTACCCCCTTTCCCAGTGCCACAGCTCGTACCTGTGCTGTCATTGTTCTCTGGGTGCTGGCTGATGTCCGAACTCTGTGTCCTGCTGGGGTAGAATTTCTTCCTGTCACGGATGCAGAGCAGGATGGTGGCTCGTTCCAGCACCAGGTGCTTGACCCAGTCAGGGACGTGAGGCTGCAGATCCTGCTTGTGGACCAGGCGCACGATCAGGATGGTCTCAGTCAGGCTGATGACCAGCAAGGCCATGCACACAACAAAATAGATGCCTGCCAAGGGAAGACAGCAATGGTCCATGGTCAGCAGGGTCAGTCTCTCGGCTAGAGCTAGGCACGGTACAGGCAGGGCCTGGATGAGCTCTCTGTACCCACCTCTCTCAATGATGTTAGGACTTCCTCACATGTAGTACCCCCTCCTGTTCCAGCCCTACCGGGACCCCTGGCAGCTCAGCGAATTACTTCAACCCTGACCCAACCAGCATCTTGGCTATTCCTGTCCTAGTCACCCCACACCCAGCTCTGACAATTCCCCTCAGTCTTGATACACCAGCCTTGTTGTTCCTGTCCTCAAGTGCACTTGGAGCTGTGCAGGCAGCCTGTAATTCTGGCCCTCAGCAGGCCCTGCTACTTGGCCTCCCTAGCACCACACAGCTCTGCCAGTACACCTCAACCCTGACCCACAGCCCCCATCTCTTGCTATCCTAGTTCTGATCTTCTCCCTCCCACAGCTCTGCTAATGGTCCTTATGCCCAACTCACAGCACCCCCACACACTTCTGTCCAATGCACTGTCCTACCAGCTCCTCCGGCCATACAGTTCATCTGCCCCAGACTATCACCACCAGCCCTTTCTTGGCTGTGGACTCCACGAGGGAGACAGATGCTAGATTTCAACCGGGGATGTGTACGCACCTAGGTAACCATGTTAGCTATCATAACCTATCTATCATACCTATCAGTGGGGTCCCGATGGCAGTGGCCGGCAGCGTGTCCGACACAATGATCAGGAAGACAGAGTAGCCCAGCAGGAGGGTGATCTTGAAGGAGACCCTCTCCCCGCTGTCGGGAGGCAGGTAGAACCCCACAATGTCCATGACCATCAGGAAGACACTGGGGAGCAGCAGGCTGACAGCGTAGAAGAGGGGCCGTCTCCGGATGACCACCTGCCAGCACAAGAGGGGGTGGGGGAAGGTGGAGAGCTCCCTGTCAGGAGGAGGCCATCCGGGAATAAAGGCCCGTGGCTGCCTGGCTCCCCTTCACCACTACTGGGGCCTGTTATTGCCAGGCAACCCTCTCAGAAGTGAAAGGCCAAGAGCTTTGCTGGCATCAGGGGCCTGTGTGTTCTGCAGGCACATATGGCATCGGCTGTGGTGTGTTCCTCTCTGCGGCAGCCATGCTCACATGCCTTTGCTGTGGGGAGCATTGCCTGCTTCTCACCCCGAGCGCTCTAACGTGTGACCCCCTGGTCTGTTTTTGAACTGGCAGCAGCAGCTTGGCAGGGCACCTGTGGAGCTGAGACTGGCTATTGCCTGGCCGCCCCCATTCTAAATGAAGGGCCCAGGCCCATGGGCATAGCACAGACTGAGAGCAAGGGCATCCGGCTCAGCTGGCCTGCATTTCCGGTTGTAAAGCTGCTCCTCCATGCACATGCTCCACCACA
The DNA here is from genome assembly GCF_009764565.3 of Dermochelys coriacea. NCBI lineage: Eukaryota > Metazoa > Chordata > Testudines > Dermochelyidae > Dermochelys > Dermochelys coriacea. The sequence continues at coordinate 15,210,708 of NC_050089.1, read as the reverse complement.
GCACACCTTCTGGGCTCCTTATTTATAGTCACCAGCTGCCCAATAAACAGCCCATTAAGCCACACGCCTGTAGTGGCTTGGATCCTCGGACCATCAGCACTGGAGAATTTTAATGCTCTACGGCCGTATTATGGCCCGGAAGCAGAAGGAACTGCCCTGCCCTGGAAGGGGGGCCCCAGCTATAGAACCACTTTGTGCTGGGGAAAACAGCTGCTCATATGCGTCAAACAAACAACATCTGGGCTTACTCTGTGTGTGTTTCTTGGATGTTCGACTAACTCTGGCTCAAAGCAGGAGGAAGCTCTGGGGGAAGCTCTGCAGTCTGTAGGCAGCAGCTGGACCCAAAGGGGGAAGCTGGCCATCAGGTAGAAGCCATGCTGAGTGACCTTGTTTGCCTCCCGTGAGCGGACCAGGTGAGAGCTGCACTGGAGTGGACCTAGCCTGGGAGTCCTGTCCCCTTGTATGAGTGATGTGCTGCAGCTTGTGTTGCAACAGTCCTTGCTATCCCCACCATGATATTCAGGTAGGCACATGCTATGGGGTTTGCTTAGCAACCCCTCTGCACGCTTTAGAGCCAGGAGATCAATTGCACAAGTAGAGAGAGAATGGCACCATTTGCCTTCTGCATCTTGGTGCTTCCCCAGCTCAGTTCTCCGCCCCCCCCGTCTCCCACAGCCCACACCCGACCAGGGGAGGGCCCTTACATAGAACTTCATCTCGGCATAGCTGTCGCTGCCCTCCACGCTGAACTCCCGGAACTGGCTGAGTACGTAGAGGAGCTCCCACTCCCCCTGGTTCATGAAGACGCTCTTGTCAAATTTCACCAGCTCGGGCTGCCGCCACAGAGAGATGTTGATGTCGCGGACTGTGGGGTGGAAGAGAGGTGGACATCAGGGCTGGGGGCCTGAGGGGAAGGGACATCTTCCCCCAACACTGCTGACACACTCCAGGCCCAGAGCCATCCTACAAAATCTGGGAGCGTCACGCTCCTCCCTTCCCGGCCATATTCCTCTTCTCTCCTTGTTCACAAAGATGGATTGGCCTGCATGCGTTCCCTATTTGCTAGGGCTAGGGGGGTGAGGCATGGGCTGCACTGAGCCAGCGTGCTCCCAGAGACTGTGATTGCTCCATGATATCCTCTGCCCCGCTAGCTCTTACCCTGCTCTGTCCCTCCTTGGGCGGCCATGGGCTAACAATACAAGCTAACCCCAGGCTGCCTGTGCCAATGAGCCCAGCACTGACCCAGGGAGCCCAGCCAGTTCAGTCCTTGCTCTCCCTGCTGGTAAGAGGACCATTTTGTGCCTTTTGCAATGTCCACTGGGAATGAAACTGAGACCCACCAAATGGCTGCGAGCTATGGAGTCCCAGACCATGTCATATTGACTTCCCACACAGCTGGAGGCTTTCTTAGTTGGCCTGATCCCTCCCTTCCCAAGACCCCTGAAGGGCAGGCTGCAGTGGAGAAGGCAGGGCCACTTGTCACGTACTATTGTGCAGCCAGCTGGTGAAGGTGAGCGAGCAGTTCTGCACGTCAAAGGGAAAGTTGTAGATGTCCAGGCTGCAGGCAGTCACCACCTGGATCGGCTTGAGGTTCTGGACCTCCCCGTGGTAGCGGATGTAGACGTATGGGATGTCTGGGGACTTGCCCACATCCACGCTGAAGGGCACAAAGAATGAGAACGCCCCCATCAAAAAAATAAACAAATAAAGCAGCGTCCTCTGGCTCTTTTCTACCATGGTGAAATGCCAGCTGCAGTGGTTGGGAGTGCCCCAAGCCCGGCTAGCCGGGACAGTTGGGAGAGTGTCTCTGTTAGGAATGGTAGCAGCTGTGATACCCACTAGATGTGACCCTCAAGTTCCTGGCAGGGCATTGGGCAGCCTGAAGCAGGCAAAGCTTGGTCTGTCCAGCAGCCTGAGACCATGCAAAGGTCTCTGGTTAGAGCCTGTTGCTGCCAGCTGACTCCTGCCCAGGAACCTCTCCAAGGAGCCAAGCAGCCCATCCTATCTGTTCCCCAAAGAAACCTATAGGTTTACTGACTCTCCAGCTCTGTGGACCCATCTCTTCTTTCCCACCGCAAACCCTCCCGCAACCAGTCATCCCCCATCTTCAGTTACCAGCATCACCCCCACTCAGCCAAGCTATAGCTCCAATGTTTCTCTCAATGGGTGACTTGTCTGTTTCGACTATTAGCTCTGCAGGGCAGGGCTTTCTGTTACTGCCTGTGTGTACAGCACCCAGCACTGCAGGGCCTCAATCTCAGCTGGGGCTCTAGGCACTGCTGTAATACAAATAATACTTGTAGGAAGCACAAGAGACTATGGCAGACTCCTTAACGTTCAAAGGCCAGACACATACAACAGTTACCTTTGGTGACAAGGCCTCTCTGATGCATATGGGATTACTGGGTTTGGGTTGGTCACATTGTTCTAAAAGGAAGAGAGGAAGTGGTGCAAAGGAGAATACTCTAGAGGAAAGCTGAGTCCTGGGTCCTCCCAGCTGGCTGGGGTTGGAAAGGCCTCAGAGGGGCTGGTGAGCTGATAGCTGGGGATTGATTTGGTCTGGTTTTGAGTCATGTGTTTGGAAACAAAGTGAGCCTTGAAGGAAAGGGGGGAAATGACTTTAGCTGGGGCTTTGATATTTTTTTTTAACTTCTCTGGCTGGTGAGTTTGCACACAGCCCTACACCTTTGTATCTCATTAGCATTGCCGTAGGACTCTCTCTATGGACACACTCCCTCTGATTAGTACCGGGAACGCCTCACTGAAGTTATCACACTGCACAAAGCAAAGCTATAAAGTTTTTAAAAGGGTGGCAAGTGCCTGAGATCATGGCAGCTCCTTAAATCCTAGCAGAATAGAGATGGTTAAGAACAATAGATTTCTTTCCCGAGGAAGGGTTGACAGTTCTGCAGCTGCCCCTGCATTGTGTTTCCTGTACAAAACCTTCCTCTGAATATCTGAATTCCACCCCAAATGCAGCAAGGGTAATTATGAACGTTTATAGTCAGCCAGCATTGGAAATGTCCCAAGCTATTCCCATCTGCAGTGTATGGTATGTGGGGATATTGCCAACTCTGTGCAAACCAGCAGCAGTGCTGGGAATACAAAGTGGGATGTGAACTTGCGGGGGAGGGGGGAAAGAGTTAAATCTCCAGGCCCCATGGGCTGTTGTCGGAGAACTTTGCTGCACTTACAACTCATTGATGAGGATGTCTGGTACCCAGATGCTCTCGGTGGGGAGGGACATCTGCGTGATGTTATCAAAGTCCTCTGGATTCCACCTGAGAAACTCATCAATCCAGTGCTGCAGAAGTGAGATAAGAAGAGACTTAGGCAGCAGGATCAATTCCAGGCCGGTTCCCCACCTCTGGCAGGAGTATTAGATACAAAGCAAAGCCTATCTTCCCAATTACTGTACTTGACCAACTGTACAAAGCTTAAAGCATTCACCCATTCCCCTCTAATCCTATAGCTCTGTGCCCCACATGCTACTGGTTATCCTCTGATGGTTTTGACCTTGCTGCACTAAGCTAGGACATTATCATCCATGTGCACACGCTCTGAACCACCGGTCTCTCTGCTTTCCAGAGGGTGCTGGGTTTTATGTGTTGACTACATACTGCATAAGGGGATGTCTTCTTGGTGTTGGGGCAAGTCTGTGCACTGTTTTAATCTTCTGGAGACTCTGTGGATATATATCTAGCTATTCATTTGGCTGCATTTCTCATTTTGGGATGAATTAGGTTAGCTGAGAACTAGCCGGAGCCCATAGGGCTCTCTCATCCAGGCAGATTCATAGCCAAAGAGAAAAGGATGGTCTGCTTGGGGAGCTCTGGGTGAAAAGAAAGTGAGAACTCTCATGTGGATGCCAAGGGGGATTCCCCATTGATTTCAATGTCCCACTGCTCTCCTCCTATCCTGGAGCTGTGGGAGTAAACTCCCTCCTCCCCATGAGGAAAATGGAAGTTAGAATACAAGTCAGTAGTTGGCCAGATTGTCATTGTCAAGTGACAGCTGCTTGAGTAGCAGATATGCCTAAGTTTCCTTCGGCGAAGCAGGCAGCATGCCTGCCTTCACAGAGGCATTGACAATCTCCAACAAAAAGTCCCCACAGGCCACCACCCCCCAAGGAGAACATGGCTCCTGAGCACAAAGCATTCTCAGCATCTCCAGGGGTGTCTGAGAAATTGCCATGTTACTGTGGGTGCCGTCGCTGCAGAGATAAAAGGGATAAAAGAGATAAAATCCTGGAAGGGACCTAGGCAAGTCCCACCAAAGGAGAATGCAAGAGAAAAAAATTGATTCAGAGCTTTGTAAATCTGGGAGGATTCCAGCCACTCACCTGCCTGTACCAAATGTAGGTTGTCAGCACCTGATTTTTTTCATCCTGTTGGAAATAAAAAGCAAAGGTGAAATTGGCAAAGGGCATTTTACAGCTTAGGGGTTACTGATATTGATGTTAGCTGTCGTCAGTGCCAAGGGCCCAAGTTATCAGGAAGGGCTTGGATACAAATGATCACCAGGTTCCAGATGTCAATGGGGATCAATTGGCAAGAACACAAGAGGAGAAGGTGAGGAAATGGCAAAATAACAAGCAAAAAAACATCTGATTGCAGATCCTTTGGGACACTGATGGACCTTCTTAAGTTCTTCAGCTTTCCCCACCAGAAGACCTGTCTGTCCTCTAACTGCTCTGTTGACAGAGGTGCCTTCAGATACAGTCACTGATCCAGCACATTTTAGAGCAAATTTCTTTCAGTTAGGAGTAAGGGATGTGTGTGGATGGCTTCTTGTAGCAACTCAGCCTTGTCTGTGGTCAAGCCTCTCTGGCACGGTGCATTGAATATTGTTAAATTATACATAGGGCCAGGTTCCAAATCATCTCAGCATGTTGGGTTCTGAGCACTTTGGAAATCTCACCCTTAATTAGGTGCCTAAATGGTTTCTGAGCACTTGAAGACATGGCTCCAAGTGATTTGCCCTAGTTTACCTAAGTCCAACTCCTAAAGAGGATGTGTCTCCTCGCTTCACCCTGGATGTGGAAAAACTTAGTGACATATGAACCTCCCTAGGCTCAGAGGTACTTACCTCCACTCCTCAGCCCCAGAAGTGTTAGGGCTTCTGGGCTCAGTGGCAAAACAGAGGACTTACCACACTGAGAATGGCATATACCATGACATCAATGGCTACGTTGGTTGTCCTTCTCCAGTCCTGAACTGGCCGGACACCCTTTCTGTAATGAGTCAGCAGGTAGTCGGAGAGCTGGAGCAGGGCTGGCTTGGCAGAATTCAAAGTCCTGTTGTTTCCTTTCCAAGCAGCTAAGGGGAAAAATCACATTTCCTTGGACTCATTTCTGGGCATGAACCTGCTCAGTGCCTCATCTTCCCCATTCCCTCTCTCTCCATGCTGCTGCACAATCAATGCAAAGCGATCTGGCTCGGGGAAAGCCGACTCCCAGCAAAGCATGGCTCAGTCTGGCTGAAGTAGCTTCCAACCAAGACCAGCTCAGTGCAGCACCTGCCAGATCATCTCAGGTGGGGAGTGACTCCCACCCAAGACTGGCTTGGTGTGGCTCCTGTCAACTAGAGAACAGAGAAGCACTTCATTGGCTCACCATGTGGAACTGCCTCCTCCAGGGCATATGGGCTGGGCTTAAGACCCTGCAATGCAGCCTGGCTGTGGGATGGGGAGCTCCACTAATCTGAACTACTGCAGCCTATAGTCTGGCTTCCATCTGCTCAGAGTACTGCAAGAACATCTTTCTGCCTCTCAGATAACTTTTGGGCATTCTGAAATTGTCCTGCCCAAGGTCCGCACATACTCAAAGGGATTTGATCTTTCTTCCATTCAAAAAGAGCACAGAGTGCATATTGCTGGTGTAACAGGGTGGCCTGCCTCATGGGCTGCAGAGCCTGGGGCTAAGCCAACCCTGATTATAGTATCAGTCCCACCTGAGAGGAATCAGGTGGCTCCAGTACAAAAGGAACAGGAAGTGGCAGTGAAGGGGAAGCTATATCTGCAGATGCTGCAGGGTCTAAGAATGCTCCTGCAGGGCTCTGTGTCAGCAGGAGAAAAGATCAGAAGCAGGGCAGAGTGAGAGAGCTCTCCAGGTAGGTAGACCTGAGAGAGACCCTGTCCAAGCAGGGAAGAGACTGCAACTGGAAAGGACTGTGGAGAAGAACAAACTCCAGGCAGGAGGTTGCTGGGGAGCAGAAAGACAGGCGCTTAGAGTGGTGGGGATGTGCCCAGCTGAAACTGGGATGAAGACTGAGTTTATGTACTGTTTTTCTGAAAGGCTCCATGGAGTTTTGGATCAGGAGAGAGATGCTGTAGTGGGGTCGGGGCCTGGAGATCCATCGTGTATCAGAAGACTAAATAAATAGGGGCCCCTTGTGGGGATTGTTTGAACTGCCTGTGGACTGTGGATTTCTCCAGGGCTCTGAAGAGGGGAAAACAGAGGCCAGGTGTCTTAGAGGGACCTCTGGCCATAAGGGGGCACTCGGAAGGTGGCTGCCTGTGTTACTAATGGGAACAGGATTTACAGCAAGATAACCTCATGGTTAATGTATATTTTCTTTCCACAAAGCCACCCTGCTAGCTCAGTGCATGGATAGCTCCCGGCTCTTCTCCCTGGGCTTTCTGTGGGAGCTGGGTACGAGATGACATGTGAAGGAGTTTTAGCTTCTAGATCCATCGTCTCCAGACATGGGCAAGGATCAATGGCAGAGGTGAGACTATTCCTACCCAGGGAATATTTAAAATTTCCCTCAGTATTTTTTTAAATCAAATTATCCCAGGGAAGTGGAGGGCACAGGAGTAGGAGGAAGAGGCTGAAACTAAAGAGAAACCAAGATGTTTAATTCATTTACCTCTTTAATTTATTTTTTTAAAGAGTATTTATGTGACTGAAGGCCTGATCCAAAGCCCATTGAAGTCAATGGTAGTCTTAGCATGGAGTGCAATGGACTTTGGATCAAGTTCTGAGAGTTTCATCCATTGTGAAAGCTTCCAAGTGGTCTTGGCCAATGTTTTTACAGCCAGACTTTTTTTTGGAAAGCAACAGCAGAGCAGCTGGTTTGCCTGGATATCGGTCAAATATCCATTGCTTGGTCTGTTCCTCCCTCCTTGGCTGCCCCCACAATCAGCTGTGATGTGGGGATGGTTTAAGGTCTTGCTCTGGCACCACTGAAGTCAATGGGAGCCTTGCATTTGACTCCAGTGGTGCCTCATCAAACCCTAGAAGCCTAGATTTTCTGCAAGCCATCTCCATACACCATCATAGCTTTCGTTATTGCCCAGCAAACCAGCTAGCTGGGCTCCTCCTCTCCTTCCGTGTTGAACTGACAAAAGGAAAGGAGTTATGGACTGTAGCTCTCCTTTCTGCCTAATAAGTGTTAGCAGAGCTGGTGGGATTAAAAATGAATGAGGGGCCCATCACAAGTTGTGATAGCTGTGATCCTATGCCTTAGTAGGGTAGTAATGAAACACTGCTCCCTGGTTGGCGCCTTCACACCAATCAGTCACAACATTACCATCAAACCCCCAGAACGAGTCTGGCAATGGGGTGAGGGGAGAGATTGAGAGAGTGAGTTAATTTCCAGTCACTGGCCCGCAACAAAACGCTGTGTTTAAGGAAGCATGGCTTGGTTGGTTTGTTCCTGCTGAGGGAATGCTTTTTCAAATATTGCAGCAGAAAGTTGAAGAGCAAGGACAGCGTTGTGGTTGAAGCACTGGTCTGGGACTTCCAGAAATCTGGCTTCAGGTTCTCCCCCGCCACAGAATCCCTGTGTGACCCAGGCAAATCACTTAATTTGTCTCTGTTTTCTATCTGTAAAATGTGGACAATAATCCTTCCTTCCTTCCTCCCACCACAAATGCCACAAGGGTGACTGGTGGGGGATAGGGTGTGTGAGAAAAGATTTCTCTGCCACTGCCTGGGCTGTACCTGTCCTGGAGATAGGGGATCAAGTCCCCACTTACCAGTGCTGTCCGTTTGGAACCTCTGAACGCAATTTTATTCACTTTGTAGTTAAATAGCAGCACTTGTTGATACTTAGACTTGTTGGTATCTTGAAAGTCAGGCCTCCAAACAGTCCTGCAAGCTCTCTGCATTAATGCTGTGAGCATTGAGTGCATAAAAGATTGCCCCCAATACAGTGCTCCTGTTTGCAAGGCAACTTGTGAAGTGAAAGTCAAGTCAGTCACAGAACCCCGTTTGCAGCTCAGCCCGCAAACATGACTGTCTAACCAGAGCACAATTCACATGTAATAAAAGGAGCTGACAGGAATAGATCTGCAGGGACTTGGGAAAAGCTGTCTATGAAGGGGCCTTTCATCTTTTTTGAAAAAAACAAAAACAAAAAAGCTTTACAGAGGACCTATAATGTCTCCAAGTTAGCTGGACTCATGAGCCCCCACCAGGTCCATATAAGGCAAAAGAGGATGTGAGGGGGGTGAGGAAAACAGGCTGTTTGGTTGTTGTGCTGTAGACTCTGTCACACTCTCTTCCAAGTGGCCCTTAATGGTGCAGCCGGTCATAGTTGGCTCACAAAGGTTTGCTTTTGGGGCTGGCCCTTCGAAACTCTGTATTTGAAGTGATGGTGTAGCCATGTTGGTCCTGGGATATTAGACAAGGTGGGTGAGGTAATATCTTTTATTGGGCCAACTTCTGTGATGAAAGAGACAAGCTTTTGAGCTCCACAGAGCTCTTCTTCATGTCAGTGCTGTGTAAGCTCAGAAGAAGAGAAAATTTGGTAGAATTCAGACACCTCAGTAGGTAACCTAGTCTTGCCATGTGTTTGTGTGTGCACATGAGAGAGCAAGAAATAAAGCTGGGTGGGAAACAGATTTCCCATCCTGATGATAGTTCAGAATTTGATTTTTTTTTCCCCTTTAATCCTGAATTGGGTGAAAAATCAAAATCTCATATGTTCCCAAATCAACCCCCCTTCCCTTAAATTTTCAGGTGAGTCAAAGAGTTTAACAGCAATCATCCTGTAACTCAGACCCAATGGGCTGGGCCTGCTTGGATTTGGATGGCTAACCCCAGCCGCTGCAGTGCTGCAACATCCCCACTGCTAGGCTCAGCATGCTAGCTTGGGCAGAGCTAGCACTTGTCTGAATACCTGGCCTGGCAGGCACGTTCCCTGCTGCAGTGTAGACATACCCAGCCTTGCCAAGCTGAGAAGTTCCAGTCATCGGGAGTTTCGCCTTTGGGCCTTTACCTCTTACAGGCAACATTGGTATGAAAACACGCGACGCCAGCCTCTCTCTTCAGCAGGCTTGCTGCTGGACAGCTCCCAGTGGCAGCTGCCCAGAGCAGGAGGGAAGCCAGGACTCAGAGATCACACACAAGGCCTTGGAGACAGAACCCGTACAGGTAGCTGGGGGGACAACTTCGCCTTTAGGGTGGAAGTGACTCCAGTGCTGAAAAGTCGGCCCACACCCTGTGCACTACTTACATCCTGCGTAAGCCCTCAGTTAGTGGTGTATTGGCTTCAGGAAGCATCTTTAAACAGGTGAACCCTTCGTCAGCCCCCTTTTTCATTCGACTGGAGTTTTGGACCACAGATCTTCATTGCAGAATTACTTACATCAAATCAAAACTAATCAACCACAATCTTTCTGCAGGAATAAGAGCCTTAAACTTGCATCTTTGCAGATTCAGTAGATTTCTAAAGAAACACCAAGGTCTAATTTGCTGGGACATTTCCCCCCCCCCCCCCTTTGCCTAGGTATCTTGGGAGAAATCTCACTTTTCTGCATCAATCTCTAAACAAAGAGGCAGCTTTTTTCCTTCCAGGTATTTTCTATTGTGGCTTTACCCGTAGGTCTCCTGTGTGTAGAAATGAGACCCATTCAGGCTTATTAAATGGTGAGTTTTCCTAGAAGATCTGTGTTGTTCATTGGCACACATTAGTATCACTATCACTGTGATCCTGAGGGAAAATTGAGTTCTCAGTAGCCCTGGGGCTTGTCTCATTGTAGGATGAGAAAACAGAAATTGTCAGGTGTCATCTCGTCCTGCATCTTGTCTCCAAATGCTTTAGGGGAAGGTGCAAACTCGTATAATGAACAATGAGGCACTGCAAATGCTCTGGGGTATGGGTAAAGCAGGCTCCATGGATCTGATTTGTTTCTTTCACACTTCCTGCTGAAGTTGTTTCTAAAACTCTGTGTTTCCTTGGGTAACCAGGAGTGCTTGAGTAACAGACACAAGGAGCATGGAGCTCAGAAGAAGGGAATGGAGGGAAAACAGTCCAACTCCTCATCTCTAATGGGCTTGGCTGCTCACTGAAGATGGAGGGTAAGTGCTCAAAGCTTATTAATCATTTTCAAGCCAGATGTTAAAACTAGACTTGGAACTAAGATGAGGCTGGGCTAATAGGATGAGATCTGTATTATCTATGGCATGTAATTTAAAATAGCATTCATTGGCATGGAGAGGGGGACTCTGAGCACAGGGGAGGCAGGTCCACAGCCCAGGAACTGCATTTTATGTGTGTTTGCACTCACTAGAAAGAAAAAAGGCATTAAAGTCCATGTGAAATTCTTGCTGGTTGGTTAAAGTTGGTTTCCTCAAACACCCTGTGGTTCCTGCATATGCCAGAGGGGAGCGGGCACTATAGGGAGCTGGCTGTAGCTTCCCAAACTTTCAAAGTGAGGAACACCATGAACAACGTTGATTGCTGGTGGAGCTGGGAGGTGGGGGGAAGGGGTTAGATGATGTGACAGTAGCTTTTAGTGAGCGACCCATTATGAAGTATAAAGTGATTAAGGCTGGAAGGGGCCAACATTAAACTGTCTAGTGCATCCTCTGCTATCTGTGTGGGACTCTGACCTTGCTAGACTTCTTCCAATAGGTGCCCAGCCAGCTGTGACTTCAAGATTCCCTGCTGACTTTGATTCCAGGGCAGTGGCTTCCTAGCTGATCTTGCCACTTTTGCTTTTTCATTGTGTTTATGTCTCTCCCCCTTCCCCATTAAATATATTTGGGCCAGAAGCTCAGCTGTTATAAATCAGCATGGGCCACTAACTTTAGTGGAGCTACACTGATTTACACTGGCTGAGGATCTGGCCCTTTTCTCCCTGCTTTTATCATTGTTTACTCAGGACAGCAATTCCTTCCTTTCCTCTTTTGCAGCCTCACTCTAATGCAAAAGTTTTGGGGGCCAGAAAAGATAATCAATGAAAGACCGTTTCCAACCTGCCTTCAAAGGAAATCCCAGACATATCCTTGCTTTGAAACCTTACAGCTGCATTGGTACCACAATATTGCTTCCCTTGCTTGGGAAAGTTCGACAACAATAAAGAATGATAGTTATGAGAGAGTCTGCACTGCTTGGGAGTAGGAGCATGGAAAACAACTCATCTGTTCTGTTAACTGTCATCCAAAAATATTTAGTCCTCCATTATGAAAAATGAAGCATTAGTAGGGACATCTATTTACCAAGTTCAAGTGTTTGGGCAACAGGTTCCAAATTGATATGTAAATCACTGTGTTCTCTCTCTCTCTCTCTCTCTCTCTCTCTCTTTTTTAATCCTCTCTGACTAAACAAGCTTAAACTTTTCAACTCTGCAGCCTTTTATTATTGAGTCTAAAATTATCGAGTCTAAAAACATCCCGTTAGCCTGTCACAAAGGCTATTGCTTATTTCTCTACTCCAGAGCCTGACTTGCATTTCTGATACTCCTTTGAACATGCAGAATCACAGAACCCTTTCCATAACCTGTTATGGGTGTTCCCCCTTCATCAGGCTGTATAGATCAATTGTGATAACATGGGTGTATCTTTTAAAAAAAAAAAATCCTGTGCATGAAATGCACCAAATTAAACCATCAGGTTTGTATTAAAATACTTCTACCCATCTCTCAACACCTACACGACCCCCCCTAACTTTCCCATATGTTTCCTTACCTTCACTTTGAAACATAAAAGCAAACAGCAGCAGAGCAATAAATGCCCAAAGAGTTGAGGGTGGCATGGCTCTGATCCAGAGGGTCGCAGTCTTTCTTAGTTCCTCTTCACAATGATTCCACACGTAGGACTGAGTCTTCTGGTTCTCCTCCACTCTGACTCCCGCTTCTATCCATCCCTCTGCAGATAAAGGGAGCCTAATCAGGGCAGCTGGTACATCTTTTACTCGCTTTTCCCCCCAAAGGTCAGGTTTTTGAAAATGCCTAATTAATCTTGCAATCAGACTCCTCTGCTGCATCAAATTTCAGGCTGGGAGGATAAAAAAAGGAACCCACCCACCTGGACTGATGTCACACAGGACAAATGCACAGTGCATCTCAGTCTCTCCCCAGTCAGGGAGGGCACTGGTATGTCTGCATGAGGTTAACCAGGGAGGCAATTTGTTACCTGAGACCTGGCTAAAAGCTGTTTCAGATAGAATTGATGGTGGTGGTTTTTCTATAATTTGTTTTAAATGTCTCATTTTTGCTGTAGACAAAACGCTCCGATTTGAGATGGGAATTTAAAGGGGATGAATAATGTTAACTATCTCTCTGCTAGTGGGTTGAATGAAAAGAGAGTGAGGTTTCCTGCAGCAAGATGTATTAAATTGCTGTAATGTATATATTCCATCCACACAATGAGACCTGTGTTAAGGATCACATGGCCAATGCGGGAGTACAGGTACTTTTAAGTTTACCCACCCAGTTTTGATCAGCCTTCAAATAAGGAGCCAGCTCTAGGCAGCTGATGTGTGGTCACTAAGGGTAGATTTCACACGGTCTGTTCAGTTTAACTGGCTAAATTGATGCAGCTGAATTGATTGCTGTGGAGTTTGGCCTGTTTATCCCACAATGAATTTGGATGTCTCTATTCAGGCACGTAGGGAAGAAAGTGTAGATATGTGTGCACATGTATGGTTGTATGAGTGTGTGCACGTGTCTAGAATATTACAACGTTCTGATTACTTTTTAAATTTTTCCTTTTTAGAGAAAAGAGGAAATTTTCAAGTAAAACAAATTCATACAGGTTTAAGGACTCATTAAAATCCCTAGGCTTGACACCTGTATAACTCCAGTGACTTCGGTGGTGTGACTTACTTCTGATTTACACTGGTGTAAGTGAGGACACAATCCGGCCCTTTGTTGCATTTCAAACTAAAGCTGAAAACATCTTCCTGCTCCTGTCCATTGGTCTGTCTCTTTTTCCATGCTTTTGTGTAACTCAGAGGTTTATTCCTAGATTCCAAGGCCAGAAGGGAGCACTGTGATCATCTAGTCAGTCTCCTGTATAACATGGGCCTTAGGACTAGCCCAAAATAATTCCTAGAGATGATCTTTTAGAAAAACATCCCATCTTGATTTAACCATTGCCAGTGATTGATGGAGAATCCACCATAACCACTGCTAAATTATGGCAGTTAAAAATGTACACCTCATTTCCAGTCTGAATTTGTCTAGCTTCAACTTCCAGCCAATAGAGCATGTTCTACCTTTCTCTGCTAGATTGAAGAGCCCTTATTAAATATGTATTCCCCAAGTAGATACTTCTAGACTGTCATGAAGTTACCGTTTAACCTTCTGTTTGTTAAGCTAAATAGACTGAGCTCCTTGAGTCTGTTGCTATAAGGCACCTTTTCTAATGGGGCTCTTCTCTGATCCCTCTCCAATTTATCAACATGCTTCTTAAATTGTGGATCCCAGAACTGGACACAGGATTCCAGCAGTGGTTGCACCAATGCCAAATACAGAGGTAAAATAACCTCTCTGCTCCTCCTTGAGATTCTCCTGTTTATGCACCGAAGCGGAACATAAGCACTCAGTGCGATGCAGTGGCCAAAAGAGCTAATGTGTGGTATCACATTAGCCCTTTTTTGGCCACCACTTCGCACTGAGAGCTTTCAGTTCAGCTGATTCTCCCCCATGACTTGTGGGTTTCTGAGCCGTTTGCACAATAGGACAAAGCTGCACTGCTTCCGAACGGCAAAGCACGAGTGTCGATGTGTAATGTCACAACCTGCAGTGTGGCATGAAATGATCAGTGAAACTGGATATGTTTGTTAAAAAACTCCCTTTACAAAGCAAAATGGCAAATAATCAATATGCGCCAAACAAACGAACTCTTAAACAACAATCAGTACCATGCAGTTAATTCCCCGTAGGCAAACAAAATTTGAAGAGCAAAACTATCAATTGAATGTTTCTGGGATAGTCTGATTGTGTTATAGGCTAGCTTAGGGGTGCTATTGCAACTAATTGAGTATTCCATTTGTTAAATACAGTTAATGTTCTCCCTGGGTCTTTATTATTAATTATTATTTTTATGGCAGTCACACCCAGGAGCCACAGTCATGGACTTGCCAACCCCAAGCATCCAAAATCATGAGTCAGGCCTCAAAAATCATGAGGTTGAAAAATCTCATGGTTTTTTTTATGCCAAAAATAAATTTTCGGTTTCTTCTTCTTTTTTTTTTTTCTTTTTTTTTAAATTTTTTAGGGTTTATTTTTTTCCACTATGTGGTGAACAATTTTTTCTTAACCATGAGGGCTAGAAACTATTTGAAAAGAAAGCTGACCTTCTCCCCCAAAACATGACTCTGGGGGCTGGAACTTTGAGAAGCCCCAAATGCCATGAGACTTGCAGGAAAATTGTGAGAGTGGGCAGCTGCGCTGCAGGTGGGGCCTCTAGACATAGCTGCAGCTGAAATGATCATTATTAAAATTGTGGCGCAGATAAATAGCAGGGGAAAGGCCAGTAATTGTTTAGTGAAAGACTATCTCCCTTTTAACGCTTTTGTGCGTTTTTTGGTGTTGATAAAGTTTGGTAGGTGGACTCCTAGGTGAGCATTGAAGAACTGGGCTCCTCTGTGATGATCTAACCAAAGGGAGCAGTCCAGGACCCTGGGGCCCTGCAATGATAGTTATCACCAGGGTTGGGTTTTTGTTTTGGTTTGGGGTTTTTTGCTCCTGGATGGCACAGCAGTCAAGCTTTCCCTGAAGAAATTTCCTATTAATGGAACTGATGGCAAAACAGATAGGCAGGAATTGGAGCCCTTGGCTGCAGCATGGTGCAAATTGCATCAGATGGCAGCGTGGAGTCACTTAAACAAGATAAGGATTAGTGCGAAGCCCTGATGAACTTCCCTCGGCTGCCAGGAGTTGTGTCAGGGAAAGAGAGTACAAAGCCAGGGCTAATTTGATTTCTCGGCTGTTAGAGGACTGCCAGTCCCCTCCCGGGGAGTGCAGACAGCTCGGAGCTGTTTGCTGTTATTGAATCTGGATAATAAAAAGCACGAGCAGCACTGCTGTAGCAGAGCCAGGAACCATGCCCCTTGCTGCGGATACTGCCCAGCTGTAGGTGAACCCCTGTGGGATGCACAGCTGGATATGAGGATGGGCATTGCTAACACCTGGCCTCATTTTGGAATGATGCACAGTGACTGGTCTGGGGAGGGGGAGGAGGGGGTTGATGCATCCAGCAACCATCTCAGTTGGCACTAATTGGCCCCCATTGTTGCCAGCTTCTTCAGTGGCTGAAGACTATATAGGCCATGTGGACTGTCTGCCTCCTTGCCTCTTGAGGGCACGTTGGCTGGCAGGAGATGGTTGGTGCATAGAGAATGCACCATTGATCCTTACATTGGCCCACTCTGGAGATGAGGAGAGGGTCATCAACCCTGGCACCTTGCACACTGAATTCCTGCTCCTGTCATCCTCATATCTGCCTCATTCCCAATCTCAAGGGGGATGTCATTGCAATAACTATCCCAAAGGTGAATAAAGCCCAGATTCTTGCTCAAAAGCATTGCAGATCCCAAGGCCATGGGGCTCATCTTGTGACTGTTTGTGGCATGTAAACTGGAACCGCCCATTGGAGAGAAGAGGAAAGCGTGTTCCTGCACCTGAGTCATTTTCCTTGCTTGCACATTGGTTGCAATGTCAGGCAAGGTTGTAATGGCCAAGAGCAAGGACAGCCAGGGCAGCCTAGGCGTGGATGCCCACTAAGGGCCTGAGAATCGGGGAGAAGGTGGCTTAAGGCCTGGGCACAAAGGGTGATCGTGGTGCTAGGCCTGGCATGAGGGGAAACTGAACTAGAGCTACTGTAGCAGCATAATTAACTCTGAATTTTCTCCCTTGGGGTTTGTCTTCATCTTTAAAGAGATTTTAATGTAGTTTCCATCAGCCCTTCTGTTATCGGATGTCTAATTAGTGTGATATATTATAGCCTCATGTTACACACACATAGAGACTGTACATTTGGGGCTGTTACAGGACACCCACTGTAATGGATGTGTTTTCATGGGACGTCTGATATAAATTGGCAGCATCCAGATCAGATTTACTTTCTGAAATGGTGTAATGGGATTTTATTAGCTCTGTAATCTGCTGCATGGTAATTGCTTTTCTGGGAATCGAAGCACTTGGCATTGAGAGACTTTCAGAGCTGTGAGAAGAAGAGCTGTTTTCCATCACAGTTTGCCCTGTAACTAAGCCTGAATTGTTATATTACTTAGTTATAATAGTTAAATTGGAGAAGATGGGGATCAATATGAACATCAAAAGGTGGATAAGGAATTGGTTAAAGGGGAGACTGCAACGGGTCCTACTGAAAGGCGAACTGTCAGGTTGGAGGGAGGTTACCAGTGGAGTTCCTCAGGGATCGGTTTTGGGACCAATCTTATTTAATCTTTTTATTACTGACCTTGGCACAAAAAGTGGGAGTGTGCTAATAAAGTTTGCAGATGATACAAAGCTGGGAGGTATTGCCAATTCGGAGAAGGATCGGGATATTATACAGGAGGATCTGGATGACCTTGTAAACTGGAGTAATAGTAATAGGATGAAATTTAATAGTGAGAAGTGTAAGGTTATGCATTTAGGGATTAATAACAAGAATTTTAGTTATAAGTTGGGGACGCATCAATTAGAAGTAACGGAAGAGGAGAAGGACCTTGGAGTATTGGTTGATCATAGGATGACTATGAGCTGCCAATGTGATATTGCTGTGAAAAAAGCTAATGCGGTTTTGGGATGCATCAGGAGAGGCATTTCCAGTAGGGATAAGGAGGTTTTAGTATCGTTATACAAGGCACTGGGAGACCAGAACTGCACACAGTATTCTAGGTGAGGTCTCACCATGTTTAAAAAGGATGAATTCAAACTGGAGCAGGTACAGAGAAGGGCTACTAGGATGATCCGAGGAATGGAAAACTTGTCTTATGAAAGGAGACTTAAAGAGCTTGGCTTGTTTAGCCTAACTAAAAGAAGGTTGAGGGGAGATATGATTGCTCTCTATAAATATATCAGAGGGATAAATATAGGAGAGGGAGAGGAATTATTTAAGCTCAGCACCAATGTGGACACAAGAACAAATGGGTATAAACTGGCCACCAGGAAGTTTAGACTTGAAATCAGACGAAGGTTTTTAACCATCAGAGGAGTGAAGTTTTAGAATAGCCTTCCAAGGGAAGCAGTGGGGGCAAAAGATCTATCTGGTTTTAAGATTCTACTCGATAAGTTTATGGAGGAGATGGTATGATGGGATAATGGGATTTTGGTAAGTAATTGATCTTTAAATATTCAGGGTAAATAGGCCAAATCCCCTGAGATGGGATATTAGATGGATGGGATCTGAGTTACTATAGAAAATTCTTTCCTGGGTATCTGGCTGGTGAATCTTGCCCATATGCTCAGGGTTTAGCTGATTGTCATATTTGGGGTCGGGAAGGAATTTTCCTCCAGGGCAGATTGGAAAGGCCCTGGAGGTTTTTCGCCTTCCTCTGTAGCATGGGGCATGGTTGACTGGAGGGAGGCTTCTCTGCTCCTTTAAGTCTTTGAACCATGATTTAAGGACTTCAATAGCTCAGACATGGGTGAGGTTTTTCGTAGGAGTGGGTGGGTGAGATTCTGTGGCCTGCGTTGTGCAGGAGGTCGGACTAGATGATCAGAATGGTCCCTTCTGACCTTAGTATCTATGAATCTATGAATGGTATCTAGCTAGACCTGCTCTGGATGCATTACAGACCAAGTAAAGCTTTCCAAAGCTCTCAGTGCAAAAGTTGTTTTGGAAAATGGGACTTCTGAAAATGTTAACCTTGGTAGGTTATACAGACCAGGGATAGGTTAGACTGAGCCACAGTGTTGGAAATGCATGGTAATACAAAATAGATGGCATTGAGTAGTAAAGAGCAGGGCAGGAAACAGTTTTCACAGAATTCAAGTTTTTGAGAAGGCAGGGGGAAACACCTGTCCTGAATCAGGACAAAAAGTTGACATCTTGAAAATTTTCATGAACCCCAAATATGCCGATCAGGTCAATCAAAATGTTTTGTTTCAGTTTTGACCTTTAAAAAAATTAACCTCTTTTTACATATAAAATAAATAAGACTTCTAAATGAAAAGTCATTTAAAAAACTTTGTTTTGGAAGTGTTGAAGTAGGACTTTAGGCTATTCCCAAACTTTCAATTTCAAACTCAATTTTTTTTTACCAAAATGAGAGATTCTTCAAAACTGGGAAGCGTCTGTTTCGAAGATTTTTCCAGTGGAAAAGCATTTTGTCAGAAAAATCCCAACTCAGCTCTAGTGAAGAACCACTTGGATTTCCTTTTAACTATTGCTAACTTTTATTAGACACACTAGCAAGCGAGAGAAATCACACTCCAAGCTATATTCAGCATTCAGAAGCAGTTGTCTATAGTGGTTCCTAGTCTCCTGGATTATCCTGTATCCAGAGAAATTAAACTCAGATGCAAACTGGAGTATTGGTTGCAACAGTATATCCATGCTGAATAAACTTTTGTTTTTAGACTTAAGCAAAGCAAGAAATTGCCTCACATGTGGCCCTTTCCCAAAGGTGAATTTTCCATCCAGTTTGCAAGTAAATAAATGTTTATTTACAAGGGAAGCATCAGTCATTGAACTGAAGACTCCCTCCCTGACCTCAGACAGCTTGTCATTAGTGCATGGATGATCCAATCTGGGCTTTTGTATGCTTGCCTTGGAGCTGTACGAAACCTGATTGAGTCTCTGTCAAAGGACTTTGTGGAGAGCCCATCCGCAGGGTGTGCTGGATGCTTCCCCTGGGTAGGTTAAATCTGCATGGTTAGCTCCTAGTGGAATTCATGGAAGCATCCTCTCTTCTCCCATCCCCTGTTTTGAGGCTATCAGGTTTTCTTTCTCCCAATGCTGCAGAGTTTTTCTTGTCAGCTTTTCAGCATGAGCATCAGGCTAAAGATTTCTGATTGAGGCAGGGTGGCTCATGATCTTGATGGTGTTTGTTTTCCTCCCCTCATATTTGTTTTAGAGCCCCCAGCCTCCATAAAATATGTAATTCACTTGGAATTAAACTCAGGCCCCAACAGCTCTCAGTGATGGAACATAGCATGTCGTTTACTTTTGCATATAATCACAGAAATGACCCTCCTTGAGCTTTTGTGTGGAAAGGCTCAAATTATTAGTCCTTTGGAGAGTACCTAAAGAACAGCTTGAGCACTTGTTAAATTTGCTAGCATCCTCACAGTTCCTCCACTGTTTTCTTATAATTCTTTTTCTTTCCAAATTTTTGGGTGAATTTGATTCTTGTAAAAGTGTCGCTTTAAAGAGCGATCGTGGTAAAGTCCGGCACAGAGCAGGCAATGGCTGTACAGCTGTCATTCCCTGCTCTGCTGATGTACCTCTGTCCTGACCTATGTCCCACCCCAGCTATGCCAGTCTGACAAAGCTCTGCCAATGCACCTCAATGTTATATGCTTCCCAACTGCCTCGTGGTTTCATTGTTTTGTCTCATATTGGGGAGGAGTACGATGGAATAGTTAGAGCAGAGAGTGGATAGTAATGTCTTGGCTCCATTCCCAGCCCACTCTACGGACTTGCGCTGTGATCTTAGGCAAGTCACAGCTCATGTCTGTGCCTCAGTTTCCGCATGTGTACAATAGGATTAATTACTTGCCTCTGATACTGCAGCTCACATTAACGAGCTGAGGATGAATCAATGGCTTGCAAGGCCCATAAAGCATTTGAAGGAGCTACAGAAATGCAAAACTGGGCCTAATATTTGTAAAGCAAGATCAGCTTACACTTTAAAGTGAGGATCTACTCTTGACCATGAAAATTGACCATGAAAGGAGCACCCCGCAGTCCTGTATTTATCTCACAACAACTTCTTGATCAAATTTCCAGGGAAACTATGGCTTCTCCCACCTACAGACATGCACAGTGTGGCTGGGATTAAAGCAAAACAGGCTTGAGTGTCACTGCCAGGGATAAAGATCCCAGGAGCCAAGTTCACTTCTGTAACCTGTGAAATTGCAGTGGGTGGAACCACTGGTGCCTCACGCCCTGCAAGTGGTGACAAGACAGAATTTAGCCTGCTCTTCCCTAGCAGCGCCAGCCCTACGGCCGGCAGTGAAATGAAATACAGGCCTTTGCTTTGGCAGCAGGCTCTGGCTATGCAGAGAATTCTCTGCAGAATAAGAGGCCTTTGTACATAGTCACTTTTCTGACCATAGCTCCATGGTAAGGCCCCAGGGAAAATAAACAGAGACTCTGTGTAACAAAGACTGCAGGCCAGAGAAGTAAACTCAGTATTTTTTGAGAGGCAGAGCTAGCATCCATATGGTTTTACCCTCTGTTCCCCTCAGTGTTCCCTATTTATAGGGTGCCTAATGAAGACCCAGTTAAGCTCCACAACCCTCAGGTACCTGCACAGTAACCCTTTGCGTTACACTCTACCTAGCCCATTGCTAGCTCCATCTTGAATACGGTCTAGCCCCAGCCTAGAGGGATTTTGGCCATCAAGGCAGTAAAGTTGCTTGCGTCATAGTTTAAAATGGCAGTGGCCCTGAAAAGGGAATGAAGCAGCCTCTGTTTCCCAGAAGATGGGACTCTGTAGGAGATGGAGAGTCAGAGGCAAGAGTCTTGAGGAAGGACAGGGGAATAGGGAGGTTTAAAAATGAGCCCATGGTGTAGCTGTAGTTTGTAAATTGCAGAGCACGGGGCCATTTCTTGTTTATATGGAGACAGCTCCCCATAAAAGCTAATAGGTTTTTGAAGGATATCGGGCATGGGAGAATCTGCTGTGCTGTTAAGCCTTTAATTTAGCTTAGGGAGCAGGCTGGCGTTTCCCCAGGGCAGGGGGAATGCCGTGGCTCCAAAGCTCTTGCAGCCTGCAGACACACAAATGGTCTTGGACTGATCTAGGCACTTGGGGCTGATTTAACCAATCAATACCAGACAACAGGAGCTGAGCTCAGACTGTGGGCTGAAGCTGCTGTGCTGGCAACTTGCTACCCTGCCCCAGCCTGCTTGGAGCCCCTTTAGGATGACCGCACGCAGGCACCTGTCTCAGGTGATGCCGCCTGTAGAGAGGAGCACCGGTGACAAGCAGTGTTTGCCCATGACTGATGGCTTCACCCTGATCCTCTACCAGAAGAATGAAGCTTCAGGCTGAGCTGTTCGGGACGAAGTAGGTGTTAGGGAATCCCCGGGTGGATTTGCACTCTTTGAGCTCTGCTTTAACCATGAGGTCCCGGGAATGCAGGGAAATGCAGCAGAAGCCATTGGGTTCTGCCTGGGGCTGAGGAGAAGCGCACAGGAGAGGCTTTGCAGATCCTGGAGTGACTCCTCCTGCCTGGGGCAGGTGGCCTAGTGTGGGACTGAACATCTGTTCAAATTTCTTCTGGTAATGATTTGCTCTGCAGTGGCAGGTTGGTCTGACTCTGGAGTTTCTGATACACCCTGCCATTTGCTCTGCTTCTGAGAAAAGGGGATGGGGTGGGGCAGTTTGACCCCTCCCAGCCAAACACACCCCACACTCCAAGCCTGGGGGATCCAGAATTCCACATGCTGGTCAATGCTGCCCCCTCAGGAGCACTGGCTGAGGCTGCTCACACCAAATGGGCTCATGATACATCTCCAACGTGGCATGGAGGGAAACATCCCTGCCTGGCAGATGCCGGCAGCTTCCCAGGGCAGATGTGCAGGGGGAGTAGGACATGAAGAAACCTTGACTCTCAGGTTTTTGCTTTCTCTCTGGGCTGCCAGCGTGGCAGTTTCTCAGCCTTCCTGCTGCACTTGCAGCTTTCCTGGCTAAGCTGTTGTGGGGGGGACAAGTGGTGGTATTGATGGCTCATTACTTGCATTAATAGTGATTGACAGATGCCAACCAAGCCTTGACTCCACCACCTGATGCCCTGTATCTGCTCAAATTATTCATTCATTAAACCACGCTTCATTCTCCAGCCTGAACCCAGCCAGTTGAGTGTGAAGCCTGGGGGTGGGGGGCATGTCCCAAAGCACCAGAAGCAATGCGTTGAGCTGCATCCAGACAGTGATGCTGATCTGAACACACAGCTCTGGGTGTGTCTACACAGCACACCTATGCCCAGCTCTGTGGACTCGGTGTTTCCAAGCCCATGCTTGAGTGTCCGCACTGCATCGCAAAGCTGGGTTTCCAAAGGCTGGACCCGGGTCCCACAGCCATGATAATACATCCATACTGCACTGTGCTGACCCTCTGACTCAGGTCTGCTGCTTGAGGTGTGTCCACATTGCAAAATGGACCCGATTCTCTGCAGGACTTGGACTCTGTGGTCCTAGGCCCCTGGTCCTGAGTGCCTGTTGACCCAAGGCAGATTGATGTGTGTGGATGAAAAGACAGGGCAAGAGGCTTGAGCTCAAACCTGTGTCATAGCCTGGGCTTAGTGTGCAGGGTAGATGTTTTCAGAGTGTCCAAACACCATGCCTCTTATCCGACCCAGCCCTAGTGGGGAACAGACACACTCGGCTAAGTGTGAGCGCCTTCTCAGTACCTCCTGGCATCTGGAACGCTCTCCCTATACTTCTCAGGCTCCTTTGAAATCTCAGCCAGAAGCACCTCCTGTCCCCTTGCTTCACTGCATCTTAACCTCTCCCTTCCCTGGCTGCTGTTCCTCATTGTGGTTGTATTACTTAGTGCACCTGTGTTTTGGGATGCAGCACCCACAGGCTCAGCGTGGTCCCCGCAGCCCCTGGGTAAGACATTGCTGAGATTCAGCTTTATGGCCCTGCCAAATGAAGCACAAACTTAAGTACATCACCTCCTTGATCTGATCGGCGGAGACTGGAAGTTGATTTTCAGTGTGAGGCTGAGCTGGGAGCTCAGTTACACATTTCACTAATCAAATCACTGTCATGGGTCATTTCAGATACTGATGGTTTTGCTCTGTGCTAAGAACCAGGTTATCATAAACGCCTCAGTGCTACATTGTCTTACTAATTATGAACACATAAATGTCTCTTTAGGTAAATAACTCACCGTAAATAGAAGTGGACTCGCAGATGGGTGCCTTACGTGGCTTCAGTCATGTACTCCGTGATGGGAAAGCCACTGGGCTGTATTCGTGTGCACAAAGAATCAGGCTCCATTTTGTCGGATTACATGTGGCTTCTCTGCCTGTGGGATCCAGAGCAAACCATGCTATCTCTTGCAATGCTGCCTGCAAGAAGGCGGTTCAGTCCTTGATTCATCTACTGTGACTGCAACTCTGCAAGTGAGGGGTGGGCCTCAGTTGGTGCCAATTGGTGACTTGGGAACCTTCCCCACTGCTTACGGACCATCAGACTCCTTTTACATCAGCCACCAATCGCAAAGAATGAGCTTTGGTCAATACCAAGGAGGGCTGGGCACTGTCTCCCATCACCAAGTGCCTGAGCCATCAAGCCCCCGAGGTCTGGCTTGTTGGGCTCCTCCTCCATCACAGAGTCTAATCAAAGGGACCTCCTTCTGCTGGGCTGCAGGTGTGAGAGAACCAGGACAAGAACCTGCCTGCTGCACCCTGGCAGACAGCCTGCTGCAAAGGAGAGACTCCAAAGCAGCTGTGAACCTGGTGGGAAAAGGACATGCCAATGGCTTCAGAAGGTTTGCATCAGCCCATTTTAAAGGAGAACAATGCAATCAAGAGAATGGCTAGCAGTTCCCAATCTTTTTTCAAGCAGCTGTACCAAGTTACCAGGCTAATAGCTTGGCTGGACCAGCCAGGAACCCTCATCCCCAGTCACTGTGCCACTAAGCCCCCAGTGCATAATGGGCTGCCCCAAATCCCAGTCTCACAACTGGAAGCATGATCGATAAGAAATTGCACAAATGAATGGGAGGTAGACCGCTGCACCCCGTACATGTGTCTGGTGGGGAGCAACACAGTACGGCTACACTGCAGCTGGGAGCGTGCTTCCCAGCGTCTGCAGAGAGTCGCGCGCTAGGTCTGCTCAAGCTAGTGCACTAAAAATAGCAGTGTGTCCATGGCAGTATGGACACCGGCTCAGTCTAGCTGCCTGAGCATGTACTCAGGGGGTCAGGAGTGACTGTACTCTGCCAGCTAGCCCAAGCTCCTGCCCTTGCTGAGTGTCCGTGTACCCGTGCTCCCAGCTGCAGTGTAGACACAAAGGCTCATCGGTAAGGGCCGATTTTGATACCCTAAATCAGGTTCAATAGGGCCTTACCCTGTGAGCAGCCTCATTGAATTTAAGGGAGTGAGATGGGCGCACCACAAATAGCTGAAACCCTTTAGATGCTGGGGGTACCGGTGAGAAACGGCTGAAGCATCTGTACAGATCTGAGGACCAAGGGATGGGAATTGGTGGGCTTGGGGATGTCACTGTCCAAGTAAAACACTGGGGGCAAAAGAATGTTGTGTTTCATTAAGGGTGGGATCTTTCCAAATCCCAGGGATTTCTCCTGCTCATAATGTCTGTTCTGAATGGCTCTTCTGGGGCTAAAGGGACAACATCAGTTTCAATTTTGGGCCCCAAAATTTAATAAAAAGGCTTTAATGCACTAAGAAATGAAAATGTTTCCATGAACTAAACCAACTAGAACAGTTATTTTTAAACAAATGAATGTTTAGCTCCTACCCTGACAATGCAGTATTGCAAAGCAGTCAGGGAAAGTGACTGTCAGTAATGGTGCAAGTTCCCACGGTTTGCATTTCTCTCAGTTTGGACAATCCCTGTCTGAAGGCTGCCAAGTAGACTGGACTTTTTGATAGTACATTTGCTTTTAATATTCTAAAATGAGGCAAAGCAATGTATCTGTTATCAGCATGTGATTTCTAAGCAGACGGCACCCCTCATAATTCAGAAGCATGATTTCAACTGAAACTCAATTAATCAGATGTATTTCTGCTGGACAAAGTACACTTACCAGGGAAGTTCACATCAGTACCCTTTGATTTGGCCCAGCAAGGCAGTGGGGGTTTAGCAGGAGCTGATAGTGTGAGGTTTGCAGTGGAACCCAAATAAACTTTTTTTCCTTTGTGGATACACATCTCAGGTGAGTGTCTTCTAACTTCTAGTGCTTGACTGTAACAATGATGGCCAATGCTAGCAAAATATCCTGTTTGGGATGAGGAGGTGACCTGATCATTCTCTTCCATCTGTGATTCTCATTGGCTTTATTCATTTTTACGCGAGAGTGTGATTGTGACAGGTGTAATGGGTCCAAATTTATAGCAGCAGCATTTTGAAAATAAGATTTTATGAGAGCGATAAGAAAAACTGCCCCACATTGTGTTCCTGTCCTTATAATAAAAATAAACAGGGGCAATAAATAATCAGAATCGCCAACCTGAGGGAAGATGGGGGTTTTTCACCATTCTGGCAGCAGCAGAAAGTTCTGGGCTGCCTGGAGGGGACAGGTGTCAGAGTAGCAGCCGTGTTAGTCTGTATCCGCAAAAAGAATGAGGAGAACTTGTTGCACCTTAGAGACGAACACATTTATTTGGGCATAAGCTTTCGTGAGCTACAACTCACTTCATCGGCTGCATGCAGTGGAAAATACAGTGGGGTGATTTATATACTCAGAGAACATGAAACAACGGGTGTTACCATACACACTGTGACGAAAGTGATCAGTTAAGGTGAGCTATTACCAGCAGGAGAGCTGGGGGGGAGGGGACCTTTTGTAGTGATGATCAAGGGGGGGCCATTTCCAGCAGTTGACAAGAACATGTGAGGAACAGTGTTGCGGGGGGAGGAATAAACATGGGGAAATAGTTTTACTCTGTGTAATGACACATCCACTCCCAGTCTTTATTCAAGCCTAACTGCCTGGAGGGGACAGTTATAAGTGTGTTACTGTTTAAAAATAAATAAATAGCAGTGCTCTGACATGGCACTCAGTGTAATGCACACTGGCTTTGGCATAAGAGGGTGTCTCCTCCATATTGACTTCTGTATAATTTCCTTTGAATAGCTGTCTGATAAATGATTGCCACACCAGCTCCTGGCACGGTGATATTTGCAGAAGTGGGGAAAACTGCACTTTAAATGGAACAACTTTTGCAATGTCATTTTGTTAGCATTTGAAGCTCTTTAAGCACCAGCACTGAATGGGGATGTGGAGAGGTGAAATCTTTCCACTAATTGAAATGGACCTGCCTGGGTCAAGGAGGGAAAGCAGACACTGAACTAATGCCGTGGAGGAATGGCTTATTATGACCCAGCCAGAGTATTGTTTATACTGGATAAAATGCTTTACTATCCACATTGATACTGTACATTGAGATGGTAACTCAGCATCAGAGGCCAGCAACAGGGCAGATTGGTTGTGCGTAGGATTCTGGGAAAGGTCGAGCACTGTGGGGTGAATCCGCCTTTGCAAGAGTGCTTGGCCTTCCTGTAATGCATTTCATCTGGGGAGCTCCAGCTGCATTGCAAACACTCCCCAGTCTCGCAGCTAACTCTTTGGAAGTAGGTAGATTTTGGCTCCATCTAACAGAGCAATAAATCATGCAATAAAGAGGTTTAAGTGATTTGCCTGAGGCCGCTCAATGGTAGAACTGGGAATAGAACCCAGGAGTCTGGACTCCCAGTTCCCCTTGCTCTGACCACTGATAGCAACAGTGAATGTGCTTAAGATCTTGGCTGACTATGGATGGACTTGAGCATGTACTTAGTACTAAGCATGTCTTGATGTGTTTTGCCAAATCTGTGCCTAGGAGCTGCGGGCAAGCAGAGGTCCCGTGGCGCAGAAAGGACTGGGAAGTGCCTGCAGTTCTAGGCATGGGTGGGAATTCACTCTGGGTGCACCCCACCTGCCCTCTCACTGGATTGTGAAGCTGGAATGCCTCGGCCAGCTGCTGGGAGCAGAGAACTCCACAGGCGTCTAAGCACACTGTCTGGGGAAGCGCCTCCCAGTTGAAATTAGGGGAGGTCAAGACAGAGAGGTTGTTCCCACTGGTGGAAGGGGCTGGGTGGGAGTGGTTCAAAACCTGTCTGATGTTCTTCATTTCCTTAATAGCAGTAGAAGCATTTCATGGGCAATTAGAGCTAAGCACTAGCACAGCGGTAACGAGCGACAAGAGACAGCTGCAGGTAAAGGCTCTTTGTGGGGTTTCTGTTTTTGTTTCAGCAAGAATTTAGTTCTGGAGGGAGGGTGCCAGATAGAAGATCCTGGAGACCAAGCGCTCTGGAGATCCACAGAGTGGGGAATGCCCCCTGGAGCATGAGTTGGAAGGTGAGGGGGTTCGGTCCAAATGGATCACGTGATCATTGGCAGAGGGTAAAGATTTTAGGCCCTTAACAACCTGCTCTAGATTGGAAATGATGCCCTACAGGTGAAAAGTCTTGTCCTCCTATCCCCAGCTAGTCCCTCTGACCTGGATATGGAGCCCAAGTAATGGACACTCAGTAGCCCATTCTCTGCCCCTGTAAGCCCAGCCAGTCCTCACCAGCATTGATTGTATCTGCATCACTGATGTTAACTTTGCCATTCCCCTACTACCATTACTGGGAGCTCCAGACTACCCACAAGGAGCAGAGTATGACTGCATACACCCCCAGGGTCAGGACATACGTCCAGAACAGCAGTCTATCCAGCTTGTAGGACAGCGTGAGCCAGTTGACTTCTAGTCTGCTGGCCCAGTCTAGTGCACGGAGATGGGAGCTAATCAGGAGGAGCTCTGCCAGGATCTTCTCCATTGGGACCTTCCGGGCGCTTGTCACCTTCCAAGGCCCTTCTCCTTTCCCTTCCTCCTCTTCCCCACGCAACAAGAGACCTGTAATGACAGCAAAGCGTGTTCAGCAAGGCAGCAGTTCAGGGGGCTGTATGTACACAGGGTGTGCTAAAAACCCAGCTTTGCATGTACCTGCAATGTCACCAGCTGCTTGCAGCCTGGGAGCCTGGGATCTCTCACCGGGGCCTCCTCTGTCTAAGGCATTGCCTACCCAGCAGCAGGAGAAGAGCCTTTTCCGCACAGGGTCTTCCCCCAGATGAAGGAACTTTACTAGCAGGATAGACTTGGACAGGCTGAGAACCAAGAGGGCCATGCAAACCGTGAAGAACACCCCTACGGCAATGAGGGAAGAGAAAAGAACATTACTGAGTGGGACAGGCACCAAACTGCAATGGCTGAAATAGTCTCCCAGGGTGTGACTGCAGAGCATGTAGACTTACCCAAGTTAGGTTTGATTTAGCTAGGGCAAAGGTAACTTGAGTAGCAGCAGTAAGGAAACCATGGTGGCAACATGGGCTAGTCACTCAAGCATGTACCTAGAGTCCTGGGTGTGTGGGGCTAGCCTGTACTGCCACAACTTCACAGCTAAATGAAAGCTGGCTTAGGTACGTCTACACGTGTTAAAGTCACAGCTCCAGAATACAGTGCAGACATATCCTAAGGCTTTGCCCACACTGGGGCTTTGCAGTGTTTTCAAACCATTTTCAAACCCTCTTACCCCAGCCATGCAAAGTTTGCATCCATTGTGTTAAATGACTACCCTACTAGCACAGTGGTTTCAACTAGCACACTGGTTGAGAAATACAAATCCAGTCCACTCTGGACTGAAAATCTGACACAACCATGCTGCTGAGCATCTAGCCGAGCGATGCACTATGATTGTTTGGGTGATGCCAGGAGGGTTTTCAGAGCACACAGGGTATCAGCGGCACTGTAGTTCTTTTCCCAGAGGTTTGTTTGCCCGAGGATGCACACATCAAATCAGGGTTAGCAACAGGTGCTTTAAAGAAGAAGAATAGTACTGGCACCAATAATACAGGCTGCCCAAGAGAGGCCCCACCTGGTCAGAGTAAGACACCTAGTCAGCAGAGAAGAGCTGGATGGATGTCAGTCAACATTTCCCTGAAATGAGAACGATTAGACCATGGAACTTTCTCCCCAAGGCAGATGTACCATTACTGCCCAAGTCTGCCCATTTTAAAGCTAGTCTGGAGAATGGATCTGGGATGGCTAGGATAAACTCATGGGTCTTCACCATCTCTGGCCTCTAGTGTTTGCAGATTTACATGCTCCCTTAGAATAGAGTCCCTACCATAACAGCCTAGCCTGTCCAAGATTCACTAGCCAAACCCAGCTCACCAATGAGGGGAGTGCTGACCGCAGTGCCCGGCAGTTTGTCTGACATGTTGACTTTGAAGACAGTATAGCCAACCAGCACGCTGGTCTTGAAGGTTATCCTAGTGCCACAGTTGGGTGGCAGGTAGAAGCTGGCCAGGTCAATGACCATCAGGAATAGGCTGGGGATCAGCAAACTGACCACATATAGCAGGGGGCGTCTTCGGATAACAACCTGGGGTGGAGAGGAGAAGTCAGAGCCAATTCTAAATGTGACCTGAAAACAATGGAGCTTGGGATTTTTAGCATCTTTTAAGATGCAGAGACCTGTCGAGTAAGAGCACTGAGAGATGTGGGGGCTCCTCCATGCCACTCACCTAACTGGTGCAGTGTGGGCCAGGGGCAAGGGATTGTTACATTGGCCAGAGACAGATGTGGCCAAAACTTTTGTGAATTCACAACCAGCTTGAATTTTCTCCCCACAAACCTGGAACATTTTTGAGGTTGGCAACCTCTTATTCATATATCTCTCCACGTGATCCCTTTGCCTCTGGGCTTTGCAGATTCAGATAGAAACTGAAATCCCCAAACACCAAGAGTGGTTGCTTTTGCTGTATTTGTGATCCAAGTAATGAGACAAACCCACCCACTGCCTCCCTGCTATTCATCTTGGTGACATCTATGCAAACCTTCCTGCTGCAAAACCTGTAGCCATAAGAATTCATCTAGTTTGGGCTTCAAATGGGGAAACACAATCATCTGTATTTCATGCAACCGTTTTTAGGGCCCGGCAAACCTTTAACGAAAACTTGAAGCCAAAAATTTTACTCTTGCTCTCACTGGGCATGATATTTTTGAGACTCCGGTTCATGGGTTTGTAACTGGGTCCTTCATGGGATTTCTAGGTGGTGGAGTGGTAAGTGCTGGGTCCAGTGAACTTTTCCAAATCTATCTGCAATGCAGAGTTTAACCCAACTTGTTGGGTTTGGTTTAAGTCTTGCCGTCGCCATAATGGATCTGAAGGAACCTGAAACATTTAAATCAAAACCCCCGGGTTTCAAAGCACATGATGAGAAAACGATTCCCACTAAAAAACTGTTGCAAGGCAGAGAACAGTTTTAGTGGGAATCGTTTCCACTTAGGGTGTCAGAATGAAAATCACGAGGGAGGAAATTAAGCCTAGGTAGTCTGTTCCTCCTCTCTGCTTCTGAGAGTCTGAGTGCATTGAGCAGTACTGATCTAATTGCATCTCGGATGTCTCTATCTGGCCATCAGTACCATGCTCCTCAGCATGGTGCTCTTGAAGAGCAAAGCATTGGCCCAGTGTGTTATGTTGCCACGTGGAGGACCCAGTCTGGATCTCGCCCTTCCTGGCAGGGTGAAAGAGAAAGGGGGAGTGTTGCATGAGTTCCATAAGAGAAGCATCTGTAATTGGCTGGGGTCCTGCACCCAGGTTCACCCACTGTACAATACAAAAGACTTCTACTGAGTTCACTGCCCTGGATCTGGTAGCCAGATACCAGGGCAGACTTAGCTAGTCAGTGGAGCCCCCTGCCAGACGTGGATGTGCTGTGGCTGCATCCTGTATGTTACCTGAGCCAAGGCTCAGAGCAGGAGCTGGGAGGTGCATAGACCCCAGTTCTTCTCACTGAGCCACCAGGAGTCAGCTGGCTAGGAGAGTAGGAACTGCACTGAGCTGGCCTCTGCTAGGAGTCACTCTTTGCAGATCTTACACCAGCCAAATCCTATCCTCTCTAATAGGCTAAGAAGTTGATGCCTTTAAATTCTCCAGCAAAGGGAGGGAAGCACTTTAGTTTCAGTCATGTTCTCCATTAGACACCCTTCAGGTGTTAGCAATATTATGCCACAATTTCATTATCCATTAAAGCCAGGTAATAATAAGTACACAAAGGTATTTGCAGCCCATTGGTGTTAATGAAGGAGATCAATCTCATTCCGAGCATGTACATCAGCCGCACATTGGAGATGGAATATTACCCAAGGTTAGGCATGAATTGTCTCCTTGAAAGCAGACCCCACCAGCACTTAATTTTGCATGACTGTCTTTATGGCACAGACGGAGTTTGACATCCAGATACAGCTTGCCGCTAAGTTTGCTACATTCTCTCCCCCCACCTCAGACATAAGTGCTGTGATTTCTCTTGCAGATGGGAAAGTTGCAATGTTCTCCTCTCACCTGGGCTACCCGGGCAGTAAGGAGTCAAAGGTGACTCTGGCTGGAAAGCTGGTCAGGTGGCGCAGGGCTGACTTGTGCTGTTTTCAGAGGAGACCTGCTCAGTGCCCAGGGTCAATGCCCAGTGGACTCCTGTGTGAGTGCACTGGGCACATCTCCCATCACCTGCTCTTGGGGAATGAGAGGGCAATTCCCAGGGTGCCTCTACCTGCCAGCGCAGTGTTTCCCCTCAATCCCCAGATTCCTAGGGCATACCCCTGAATCTCAGTCAGTCTCTAGGTTTCCTGCTGTCCCCAGTGTTTGGTTCTGCTGTAGCCCAGGCTCAGAGGAATGTGTCCTGCTATGGCTACTGGAACAGGTCCCGGGCTCAGAACTGACATCCTTGTCATGACAATTGTCTTCATGTGGGGTCCCCCCTGCTGAAAGCAGGCCTGGCTTCCAAACATTGCCTGAGCCTTGCGATGTACCTGGCATGTTCCTGGGGCAAGTGCCAAGGTGATGGGTTTGCTGGGACCGAACAGGGCAGCAGTGAGTCTGTAGGTACAGGGGCAGAAAGAGGACTACTGTGGTGGGGACTACTTACCTTCAGGGGCTATGCAAGTAATTAGGTAACTTAAGAACAGATAGCTCTGCACTAACCCAACGTAACATTCACCCCGCCAGGACAGGCGCTGGATTTTCACAGGACAAACCACACCCCAGGGTCTCAGCACCAGTGAGAGAGTCTGAGCCACCGGATAGGCTGGATAGGCTACTGCTGCTCAAGGCAATACTGCCTGCTCCCCCACGGTGCCAGGTACAGTACTAGAGGCATTGGAGGGAAGATGCTCATGATTTTTTGCTGGAATGTAAATATAAAAAAAAGTTAAATTCCTCAGGGAACATTTTCAGTTTTTCAACAAAAACTTGGAACCAGAAATTGAAATGCATTGGAATTTGAATTAAAAAACTGAAATCTTGTTCCTGAAAATGGTTTGGTTTTTACGAAAACCTGGAAAATGTTAATAGAAAACATGGAACATTGCAACTAAAAGTTTGAAAAAGCCACTTCCTGTCAAAAATATTTTTTTACAAGAAAAACTGGCCCTTTCCTAGTTCCTAGGACAGTCTGGGGTGTTCCCTGACTGGTGAGCAGTTCTTCCAAGGCACTGAACAGTCGGGAAAGGGGGTTCTGTGAGTGCATTAAAGGTCAGCCATACTGGCCCCGATTCTCCTCTCTGAGACACTTGGGTAAATTGCAAGCGACTCCACTGAAGTCAGCTAAAATATCCAAACCTTGGCCCTAAACTCAGTCACCGTTAGCAGGATCCTTTGTACAAGGACTGATTAACTGCCAAGTTCATGCTTTGCCTCTGCGCTCCCCCTGGTGTATGAAAGGCAGGGAGAGAGGCTGAGCTTGTGGTGCTTAGCAAGGGGGACATGCTGGAAAACTGGGAAGGGCTGGGCAGCAGTTGGTGAGCTGCCCAGCCTGGGGCCCAGGAGGTCTGAAAAGTTTCTGAGAGGCTTCAGGGTTCTCAAAGCCCTGAGTGGTGTTTGCTGCTTCCACCCAATGGGTGTGTGTTTCAGTTGAGTGCCAGATCTGCAGCCCACCCTGCAGTTGCTTCTCTTAGTGTTTTTCCCTTTAAATGCTCTTCATTATTCGCTCTGGCATTAATAATGTTCGCAGGCTGCTATCTTTAAAATTAATGAGGTGTTTAACTCTTAGTCAAGAAGCTCATCAAAACAAAAACACATTTCCATCCTCCAGCAAGTGGTGTGGACAAATTAGCTGCTTCCCCTCCACATTCCAGCCTCCTCCAGTGAGGAGACGGGAGCCACAGGCTGTCTCCTCAATGCTGCTACTTGGAACGTAGGTCCTGCTGTCAGACTATTTCATGAGTGATGCAAGTGTCCATGCTGGTGTGACAGAGGGATGGGGCAGAGCACCTGCAGCAGCTCTGTTCAGTGTCTGCACTGGCTGCTCTATCCTGAACTACACAGTTACTGCCTTAGCATCTGGAGCCCGAAGTCCATGTGACGATCTGCAGGCTTGGAAGCAGGATCTGCTGGCTCCTGGGTGGCTGCCGTGTTCACATGGCCACTCAACAGCTCTGGTAAAGCAGGGAACAGCAGCCTATCCACTCTACAGGTTCAAGCACCCCAGAGGTCCTGGCTGGAGGAGTCTACTGAGTGCCCTGACTGGCTCAGGCATGCTATTTAAGAGATTGGGGAATCACCTGGAGTCTGTCTGTGCAGCTAGGCTGATCTCTGGCTCACTGCAGCAAACAGACGTTGCTGTGCAGTCCTGATACCATGGCTTGCATCTAGTTCCTGATTCCATCCCTGCTCCTGGCCCCGCTCCTGGTCCTGGTTCCTGGCCTCCTGTGTTCTGCTCCTAACTTTGCACCCTGCCAACCCCACTTTGGCTGGCCTGTTGGCCCTGGCCCAGTATGGTTCATTGGCCTTGACTCTGACCAGACTCTGAGGCATGACATGGTACAGAGAGCTGCTTCTGGCCTTGACCCTCTAGACTGGGGTAGTCAATTATTCTTTGTCAAGGTCCATATTTCTTAGTCACAGTATAGTCAAGGTCTGGAATTCAGAGAAACATTTTTCACACTGCAATAACAATAATGATGATAAGTCAATAAAAAAATTTTTCAGCCCATTCAAAAGCATGTGAACTGGACTATGTGCTCAATTCCACTCAGACCTATGCCTCCTTGTCTGGGGATCCTGGCACTAGGTCACTGTATGGTATCCATCACTGTACTGGGATCAGGTGCTAGCTCAGAGCTGCCGTACCTCAGCATTGGTCTAAATTTCACTTTCTCTTCCCTGGGGTGTTTGAGGACCAGGTCTGAGCACCTATTTTCAGGCTGCACCTGTAACTTTTCTGTCTTGGAGTTCTCCCCACCCTGCCCGATAGACGAGGAGCCTGGGCGAATGCTAATGCTGACTCACTTTGAAAGTTCTCCAAGAGCCCATGGAGAGAGAGAGAGCCCTGCCTCTTGGGTTGGACCATGTGGTATCTTACCAGGGATGTTCCCAGCATCCAGCTGATTGTGCCTCTCTTGTCTACCTCATCCTCAATCTGGTACTGGGGCATTTTACAGAATAACCTGCTTTTTCTCTCGCTACACCCTCATCTTGGCTCGTCCTCCATATTGTATTTGCCCACTTCCCAGTGGACCACAACCCATCGATAGCTAGGAATTGCAGTGTGTCACGTGTGTGAGTGAGAACGTGAAGCACAGCAGAGCCCGTGTTCTTGTGATGGATTCAAAGACTCTGAAGCCCAGCACAAATCGCTGAGAGGAAGAGAAGAAAAGGAGGGAAGGTGGAAGGTGCCAAACGGAAAGATGTCCACGGATTAGAGGTAAAGGAGAAATATTTGATACCTACGTTAAACTGAATCTGGGCGAAGCGTCCGGTCTCCATGTGCAGGATCCGGGGATGTGAGGGCACGGAGAGCAGCTCCCACTCACCATCATCCAGGAACAACATCTTGTCATTCTTAATGTCTTCACGGCTTCTCCAGAAAGTGAGGTCCACATCCTCCACTGAGAATGACACAAACAAAGGGCTGGGGAAGGGGACGGACCTGTGAACGCGGGATGGTCTCACCCCATTTCCTCCACAAGCTGCCAGTGCCCACAGGGCTGGGGAAGGAGCTTCACTAGCCTTCTGTATGGTCCCTGCAAACTATATGAGCCCCATCAGTTCAGGGACTGAACTGCTCCTCTCTGCAGAATGGACACTGCCTATACTGACTGGAGCCCTAGGACACCCGTTCCCACTGTGCCGTGGGATCTTGCTTGTAGCCATTGCAGATGCAGTTGGTCACTTTTCAGCCTAGGTGATCTCTAGGGCAGCCAGGGTAAAGGCAGAGTCAGACTTGCAACGTCCAGCATGAGACAGAGCTGGCTACCTTGCTGCGATAGTGCTTGCCTGCTGACTTATGAAATGCCTGGCATTGATGCTGGCACCAGATCAGCACTGTGTTCCAAAGGGAGCACTCAGCGGGGCACCTACCCTGGGAAGCGCTGAGCTAGGTCCTACAACACATGCTAGTCACGTTCCTCTTCACACTCCCCAGTTGTGCATCCCAAGAAAATAAACCTCACTATCTTTGGTGGGCTGGCGAGTCTTGTCTGTGGGAGCCAGACGTTGCATATGTGCATTTCCTAGGCTGAGTCCTGTCCTGCCCACCTGTATGCAGGATGCTGCTGAAGGTCAGGCTGCAGTTCTGGGTGTCAAAGGGAAAGGTGTA
The DNA here is from genome assembly GCF_009764565.3 of Dermochelys coriacea. Lineage (NCBI taxonomy): Eukaryota > Metazoa > Chordata > Testudines > Dermochelyidae > Dermochelys > Dermochelys coriacea. The sequence goes on along the minus strand of NC_050089.1, from coordinate 15,174,982 downwards.
TGCCTCCAAACTGCACGCGGACACCACCTGCATGGGCTTGTAGTTCTTGATCATCCCAGCAGCATTCACGTAAACGTAGGGGAGATCAGGAGACCTACTGACGTCCAAGCTGTACAGAACAGGAGGGTTTGTTGCACAGGGAGGGTAGGGGAGAGAGACCCGACGATTTCGTTACGCAGTATACAGGCAGTGAGGATTTTTTTTTAATGGATACTTTTTTTAATGAGTTCTCGTGTGACACTACAGGTGTAAGGATGGTCCAGTGGCCAGGTCATTATCCTGGGACTTAGTAGACCCTAGGTTCAATTCCCTGCTTCCACTGTGTGACCTCTGGAAGGTCACTTAGTCTCTCTGCCCCTCGGTTCCCCATCTGCAGAATGGACATAAAAGCAGCACCCTGCCTCGCTTCCACAGGTACTGTGAGGATGAAGCCATTAAGATGGTGAGGTGCTCGGGCACTACAGTTGTGTGGACCAGGTTAAGTATCAGACAGAGAATGCCGGTGGCACTCAATTTACGAGGCTCAGAAAGATGAAGTGCGAGGCTGACCCTGCTGTGTTTCGAATCTCTTGCTCCACAGAAGCTAAGTGTCTCACACCTAAGACTCAGACTGTTAATCCATCCCCTTCAAACAGCTAGTCCAGAGCTGTTGGAAACAAGATTCCCCTCCCCCCCCCACCCCGATGGAGCCTTTTGTTCTTGCTGTGGGCAGAGGCAGAGGTTGCATTGATCAGCCAAAAAGAAACCCCGAACCCACCCCAACCTACTGGCGTGCAGTAAAACTCCGACCCGGTCCAAACTCACAACTCGTTGATGACGATATCCGGAGACCAGATGGTGCTGAGTGGCAGAGAAATTTCGCTGATCCCATCATAGAGGCTGGAATTCCAGGTGAGAAACTCATCCTTCCAGATCTGTGAGAGGGAGATGGAGAGCGTGACTGCCCGGCTGGTTTCCCATATTGTGACTTGGCAGGACAGTTTAACTGAGGTGCCACAGTGCGTTTGAACCATTGACTTCAGAATTTAGGAATGGTAGGTACAGAAAATATCCCTGCATTGGGAATGTGATAATCGCTTGATCCCCTGTGCTAATGGCCAAGAAAGTTCAGCTCAGGCTAGGATGACTCCTATTCTACTTCCTACAGGATAGATTTTTACAGGTGTGAAAAGTGGATATTCTCATCAGAACACAGTGGCTTTACCCGTCACCAGGAGTCTATACAATCGGTACTGATGCAGGCACTCCTCTTCAGCTCCTCCATCCCTATCTCCTTCTCCCCAGACAGGCTGGCTCAGAAAATACGTTTCTGAGTGTGCAGTCTCCAAGACTTGCCTGTGTCCAGAGTGGGTTGAAATGTGAAAAAGACATTTTTTTTCCATTTTGGTTTTGGGTCAAAATTTGAAATTAAAAAAATGCTAATTGACATTTTGAAATATTTCGAGCAGCACCACATGTGTATGCTTTGTTCATCGACCCTATCTGATGCTTTTGAGGATGGTGGAGAACCCTTAAAAACACCTGACTGATTTTTTTTCAGTTCCACATGGGAAGGAAATAAGGGAATTTGGTGTGGGAGATAGACCCCACTGCAGGTGAATGTACCCTGGCCCCTGGAAGATATCCCCCAAGATGTTATCGAATAATATCAAAGGCATACGTTTTGAGAAGATCACAATCAGATATTCCACAAAGGGAAGAAGTTAAATCTAACGCATTATTCATTATGAATGATTTTTTTCAGTTATGTTCAGGACACTGGGGAATCTCTGATGGCTGGCTTAGGGAGTGTGTGTGTGTGTGTGTGTGTGTGTGTGTGTGTGTGTGTGTGTGTGTGTGTAGGATATTGGAATACTTGCTTATAGAAATGAAAGGTGTTACTGGGACACTAAAAGTATCAACTCCAACATACACATGCAAGATTCAAAACTTCTTTCCCTTAAACCCACCCAGACAGGTACAACAACAAGATGACATTTAGCACTAAGACACAGCACTATGTATTGGTTGAAGTGCACGCTACACTGATCATTACAATATTAACTGAGTCAGAAAGCGAACAACCTAAAGTAATGTATAATAAATGCTACAGAGCAATTAAGTTCTCTCTTTGCTTCAGCATCACATGTAGTTAGGGAAGAAAGTATTAATTTACCTGCTGAAACCAAATGCTTGTTGTTAGCTTTTGATTCTGTGTATCCTGTAAGGGGAAAAATAAAATCAAATGTTTAACAAGTTATACAACTGACTCAATGGATCATAAAGAGATCTGACAACTTAAAAATCACTCTGCTCTCAGAATGGGTAGGCTCTGCTATACCCATTGGTGTTACACATAACATCTAAGGTTGCTCTAGATAAAAGAAATTAGATAAGTATTATTCATTATTTCTTTAGTGTGGTGTTTTGTACATTTTGCCCATTGAGAGTCATTGGGGTTTTGCACAGTAAACCATTAGGTGTTTTCGAAAATCTCTCCCACTCTTTGTATTTCATCAATTTCAAATTTTCCCCTCTATAATCAGGTAGATTGTGCAATCACCTGCTCCCAGCTGTAATATATGCAACAAGGGATAGTCCCATTGGCTTTTACAGGATTACTCACTGTTGTAAGCGATGTGCCTGGTAACAGCTGTTTGCAAGAATGGGACCTGAGTTAGTGAGCTTCTCCTGTGCTTTGCATGGGGCTTCCATGCAGTAACATGGGCTAGAAGAACATTTATGAAATAGGAAAATATGGTGTGTAGGAATAGGATAATATCCCTTTAAATAGATTGTGAGCCCTCCAGTGGTGCACAGTGTGTTCTGTGGTTTTAGAAGCCATCAAAACCAGCCCTGTGTATACAAGTTTGTGTATATTTAGTAAACAACTTTATTTTGGACTCAGTTGTGCTTCTGTGATTCCTTCATATTATTTTTGTTGTGTGAAGAGCTAAAGAAATAAGAGAAATTGTGATTGTAAAATCACCAAGCCTCCTAGGGGGAGCTCATGGAAGACTTTCAACTCATTTTTTGGAAACTGACTAGATTTCAATTTGATTGCATCCCTTTACCTTTCTCTCTGATAAAACCAGGCCATAGAGAAGGAGCCTGAGGTTTGTTTGGTCATCACCTCACTTCATGCCTGCCTGCTGCTCCCATTTGTTGTTCATCTGTGGCTGTGCAATCCTCACTACAGTAAATTATCTTTGATAAAATAGTGCTTTGGCTGCACTTGACGCTCTAAATGAATCATCCGTCTCTCTCTTGCACCCTAATTAGTTACTGTGACATTAATCAGGCTGCTAAGCATAGTACCATATTCTCAGCAAATCCAGGCTAAAAATATGAGGCTGAGCTTGTATTTGTAATCAGGATAGTCATAATTTTTCAAAGATTGTTGTCTCAGCTGCTACAGGCAGCCAATTGGGTTAAATCTTTGTGTATATGGATTTTTCTGCTCATAAAACAGAAGTGTGACCTCAAACTAAGTGTATTTTTTATGACGTAGAAATTTCCTGCCTTTGTAATGATTCAGCATATTTTCTTTTTCCTCTCTGGCTCTATTATTTGTACTGTGGTAGAATCCAGAGACACCTAAATATGTGCTTAAGTTTAGGAATTTGAGCAGTGCTGCTTCATTACTCGTATGCATCAAGTTGGGCACATACATAATTGTTTGTAGGATTAAGGCCTTATTAGTTTTTGAGGCAAAAGATTTTCTCAGATTACTAGTATTTTGGGATGGAGCAAAAGCTCAAGCTGACGAAAGAAGGCTCCTTTAGAATATAGGAGATCAAATTTCTCCCAAAAGAGATGGAAGAAAGACAGTAGTTGTTAATGAAGTGTGACTCCCATCTTGATGGAATGAGAGAGAATAGCAGGAATGCTTTGGATTTGCTGCAGACCCGGAGCTTGGAATTTGTATATCCATGCCATTTTGAAAGCGGATTAAGCTCATTTCCCTGGAAAAAGTGGCTTAGGAAATCATTGGATATGAAAAAGGAACTGCAACATACTTTCCAGAATCTTTGGATTGTCGCACAAAAGGTTACATTGAGAAGAAATGAGTGATCCCTATTCAGACTCCTTTGGTGCACAAAATACAGATGATCTGTTTCTATGATATCCTCGGGGGTGGGGGAGGTGGCTGCATCAGCATCCCAGACAGGACTTGGTACATGCATGCAAAAGAAAAAAATCATTTATAAAACGCACTCACTTTTGTTTGGCCATTTGGCTAAGCTCCTTTGTAATGGCTGAATATCCAATATGCCCTCTCCTGGGGGACTATAATCTGCCTGTTGGAAAGATGAATTCAATGATCTAACAGTTTTTTTCCCCACACAGTGAACATCTATGATGCTATGAATATGTATGATCTGTAAAAGGTGAATTCCAGGTTAGATGACTTTAGCCTAGGGAGAGCAGGCTGCCGTTTGGCTCACCTGTTAGGGTTGCCTATTATGACCCACAGTCTTATGCAGGATAGATGCCAGGCCAGTTTCAGATTTGGATGAGAGAGGGACTCCGCTAATGATTAGCATGAGAGATTCACTCCCACATTTGACTTGACTTGAAGAAATTGATTTTGTTGCAGAGAGCAACATTTAAAGCACCTTCAACCCTCATTAATCCTTTTTGATTACATCTTAAACCAAAATGATCAACTGTAGGATCATAGGCCCACAAAATGGGGGAGCAACTGGACCACCCCATCCTTTTGTGGGTCCACTCCTTCCATCATCCCCGCTAATGCTTATAGTTCTTGAGCATGCCTTTACTGTCTGCCACAATGGGGCCACCACCATTGTTTGATGGCTATCCTACACTTACTGCTTGCTTCTCCTTTTGGCCCTGACAGAGATCCCAGTGTTGGAGGGGCCCGGGGTGAGCAAGGAGGAGAAAAGACATCCGAGGCTAAAACTCAAATCTTTTTGTCAAGGGAAACAAGAAGTTTCTCAATGCCAGCTGGCTGGCATAATTGGTTCTCTCGTGGCATTATTCACAGCTCTTCCCTCTTTCTTTTTCAGCAACCTTCCATCTTGCTTGTTAAAAGCAAAGGATATTTTGGAGAATTGGAATTCATTAGTCTTCCTAACAGAGGGAGACTACTTAGACTTAAATTGGTGGTTAGCAAATATACAGATAATTCCCACACATTTTTATTTATCGTCTCCAGTTCTGCAGACTATAGAAACAGATGCTTGAGCGTCTGTCTGGGAGGCTCTAGTCAATGGAGTGGAATACAAAGGTATCTGGGATTCGGAATTGACAAAACTCAATATAAACAAATTGGAACTCTTCTCCGTTGACTAGATTATCTCCCTAATCAGATTTCCCCAAGGTACTCATAATAACTTGATATTCTCAGACAAGCCTAGTCTTTTATGTACATGAAACAGGAGGCAAAAGATCACAATAGAAGTCAGAGGCAGTGATGAAGATGGGGCGAGAGCTCTTCACACAAAACAATGGTTGCTGAACAGTTCGTCTATTACTACATGCACCTGCTGAAGTCTCTACTGCATCAAGCCCTTTAAAGCCTACAGCTTCCTGATGACATTGGCTCAGAAGCCAAGTCTCTGATTAGATTTATCTGACAGAATGAATACGGATATTTTGAACATGCATTCGTTATAGCCAAGAAAGCAGAGAAGACCCTGACTTAAATACTACTGCTCTCCTCCTGGTCTGGTGTAATCACTGCACCCAAACTCCACTAGCTGGCATCTAATGGAGTGAAGATGATGAATTCAGAAAGTGAAATATAATTCACCACTTCCTACTGTGTACAAAAGACAACGATGGACTCATTACAGTTAAGATGGATAAACGCAAAACCCTGCTAGAGCTGCCGTTTGAGCCTCTTTCTTTTAGTTACTATAACAAAAAAGACATTTTTCAACTCTGCTCTCTCCCATTTTCTCCTTGTACAAGAATGATGGAAGGTCCAAGGCAGGAGGAAGGCAGGATGTGCTAGACACCTCTAGAAAATGAGTGCCTCAGTCCCTTGATCTACACCCAATCTTCGGATCTTTACATGCTCTGAAATACAATCTTGATGCACCACTAAGAAATTAAATAGTTGCAATATAAGAGGTAATTACAGTGCTTGTAGGTATTTGTTAATTCATGTAGCATATTTCATATAATTAATACTGTGCCCACACTCTGCCTATGTTAATACACTTGCCTGCTCCTCAAATACGTTTCAGCAGCTTCCAGAATATCAAAGTGGTTCAGGTAGTCTAAGGAGGCAGTTTGATTGCACAGAGCTTCTGACTGTGCTTAAACAGACACTGCCAAAATTAAAATTCATATTTTAATATTTCCCCCAATTGGTGCTATTAAGAACATTTTTAGCTTGTTAAAAAAGAGAGAATTCTCATCAGTCTAATTTAAATCACACTGGCTATTTTTGTTGTTTCTTTTACTACTTGTGTTTCATTCCGGTTGGACTGTGTCATTGGGTTGCTCAATTTCACTTTGCTGATAGTCAAGTTTCTTCCAGGGATATTGCAGAAAATTGCCATATGTGTAACAACTCCATTCCCAATGAACCAGCCCATACTCGTTCCATAGCAAGGAATGTGGTGCAGTTATTTCCCCTGTGCTCTGCTTCTGAAATACCAGGGGGTGATATACTGTGAATATTGAATTTGATCCCCGCAATGATATTAATGGTACCCATGGAATATCTACACCTGAGATAAGATCAGTAGACCCTGAAATACCAATGGAAGCAAGTGATTCAGTGACTTTTACATCCTATCCTGGTAACAGACAAGCATTGGGCTTCTCTGATTTGGTCTGGCAGCTGAGGTTTCTTAAGGGAAAAGGCATAGAGCATCTGTTGCTCTCTCACTGGCACTGTGCACGTATATGTAACACACACAGGACATTGCGGCTCATTTTATCCATTCTTTTCAGCTCTTTCCAAATTCCCTGTAACTTGGGTCTTAAGTTTCTGAACACTCCCCCATCTGTATCTATTCATGATTTTCTGATACCCCAAATCACCAGATTTTCTCCAAAAGCCCTTAGGCCAGTGTTTGTTACCTAGTAGCCCGTCTGCTCTGAGCTCTTTGTTAAAATGTCCCTTCCTGGTTCTCTTATCTTAGCACAAGGCTGTTTGAATGTAAGTTTCCAAAACTGCAAGAGAAGCTTTAAAATGGGGATTTTCAACGTAGCTTAAGGGAGTTAGCGCTCAAATCCCATTCAGCGTGGATGCCTGACTCCTTTAGGCTGCCTGGTAAATCCAAAGCCTCAGTCCCTCAAAGCTGTTCTGATTGAAACTGATCAAAATAGGGGATTTACAAACGTCTGTCTGTATTTGTCTATCTGTCCAACCTTTTGCAAAACAATCTATTGTTAAAAAATATTTCTTCATTGAACTGAGTTTGTCAAGGATTATTTATACTTATTCTCAGCCTGAATTAAATTGATTAAAGGTCACTTTAAAAACCTTTTTCTAACATTTTGAAATTCCAGAAAGTCTTATTTAAAAGGACCAGGAGCAAAATGGTTTGTCAATAAACAGAGACAGCTCCTTCTGCTGAAAAGCATCACGCACAGCCACTGTCATCCATTCAACTCCAGTCTCCAGCTAGCAGATTCTACAGTATTATGAACAGCGGGGCACTGGTTGTAAATGAGCTTGAGATTCTGTATACCACATCCAGCACGGCATGGACAAAGAGGTCAAGGTAAACGGTAGTGGCCTTCGACCAGTTTCTGACGGGTCTCACTCCCTTGCTGTAATTCAGTAAAAGGTGTCTGGTCAGACGATGCAAAGTAGAATTTCTGGGCCATTGAGCATCTGCGGCTGGGCTTCCTGCAAAACAAATGAATTTGTGTCATTAGACCTGGCAGGTAGAAGAGGAACAGTTGTTAGCTCTTCTTGTTGTTGTTGTTGCTGAGACTGGGTTTATTTTTGTATGGGCTGATTCGTTGGGAATGGAGTTGCGGCAGAGATAGCAATTTCCTGCAATATGCTTGGAAGACCTTCTTGTATTAAGTTGATGTGATATTTTGGGCCAGGATGGCATGTAACCTTTCTAGGGGGAGATGTGATAGACATAAGGCCTAGGAATTCAAAAGACTCTATTGAAAATAAACCAGACAAATATGGACTTTTGGGACAATACATGTTAAATGGATTCCCCAGGAAATCCCTAAGGAGAGGTTAATGCAAGTGCTCCAGCTCTGGTTATACAAAAACCCAACCTTTCCAAGGTACTCCTGAGGAGAGGGTCATTGTCTGCTGACTACATGATACAGAAGGCCAAGATCAAAGGCCCAAGCTATATAAAGAAATGGCTGATCTGCCTAGTCTTTGTTCTGGTTCTGGATCTAAGATGGATGAATTTGTAACCACAGGGAAAACCCAGTTGTAGGCTTTGAAGGACTGACACATACCAGAGCCCTGTGTTGGAGCTGGGGGTGACTTCTGGTAAGCTTCTTTTGCCTGTGTAGCTTCTGTTGTTGTTTCAATCGGTTTTCTCAGAAATGCTTTTACCTTAAGAATAATGTGCTTGCTTAGAAGGAGCTGTGTGGTAACTTTAACTACTAGCAATACACTGATCAGAGGCCTTAGAGAAAAAGCAAAGTTCAGTGCTGGCCTTTTAGGCATTCTGGCTTGCTGGGGAATATAACAGCATGAAATAGGAAGCTGTGCAGCCTTAAAACCCTGGTCTGGAGGGAGTGAAATGTGGGCCTTTGCCCAAGAGAGATGGGAGCTGGAAACCTTTAAGTGAAAGCCCTCAAGGGACCACAGAGGGAGGAAATACAGATGCAGTTACCCTGAAACTAACACTGGAGTAACAAAGAACTTTACGATTAGGCTGTTGGTTTGAATCTAGCGTTGGGTTAGTAGTTGCCAAAAGTTTTTAGCACCTGATAACTATTTTGTGGCCTCTCTGAAATGAATTGGTGGCTCTTAGTTGCTAGTGTACAAAAAGTACCCCATTAAAATAGTGTCCTCACAACAGACAGTGAATGGCTAAAAAGTACCCCATTAAAATAGTGTCATCACAATAGGCAGTGAACGGCTCCGGGTTGGCAGCCCCAGAAAGGAGAGGCCCATGACAAAAACTGATCTCTCCCATCGAGCTCCCTTCTGCTCCACTCTGGAGCATATGGGGCAGAGTGTGGGCTGTCTGGGCTGCCCCTTCTCTGTGGATGCTTGAAGAGGCAGACTCAGGATGACAATCTGATACTGTTCACCAGCACTAAGTTCACTTTATTTATTTTTACTTTTTGGTAATAGACTGGCTTCCTATTAATGGACTTTTCCTTCCAGGTTCTTTGGATCTCATTCAAGAATTAGACCAAGAAGCTGCATGTGAACTAGAATTTAGTGAACCCAGAAATCACTCTGATTTGGAAGTTAATGAGATTGTCTGATCTTTCTTCCTTACCTCTTTAAGCACCACCTTACAGGTATGCTAATCAGAAAACCCAAATCCCCATTTGCATAGTAAAAACGACGGGGGGAAATCCAGCTTGTGTCCTGCAACAGGACTCCATGGCCCTCTGAGCGATACAGGTGGAGGAAAAGGAGAAATGAAGACCAGCAATTGGAAGTGACACATTTCTGAGTGTTCCCTCTGAAATGCAAAACGATATTTTGCTCACGAGCTTCGCCAGACCTCGGGGAGCACAGCCTCACCAACTCATTGGGCTGAAGCAAATTGCCAATGCACATGAATGAAATCTAATCTGCAGTGTCCTGCGCATGCAGTCCCCTGAGCACTCAGTGCTTTTGATGGCTATTTTGATGAGTGGCTGAAGGTATGAGAGATCCAGCAGGAAACTGTAAATGAGATCTCCTTTCCTGGCACACCAGGCCTGCTCATACCCATTCCTTTATGCAGCATGTGGTGTCACTAGCCACCAGAGGCGGCAATTTCTATGATTTATCAATGTCATTGAGAACAAAATGCTAGAGACTATGCTGTGGGTGCCCTGGCGTGAGTCGTGGAATAGTCACCTTCGATCTCATCAGAGCTGTAAGCCAAATGAGCATTTCGTTCTCTCGCTATGCTCTCAGCAGCAGCTTCACCTATTCAGCACCCCAGGAGGGCCCTCCCTCCAGCACCATTTTCAGGGCAGTTTTCAGAAACTGTAATTTAAATAAGAACAGCGTGTAAAATCCCAGCTGAGATCCCTTCACCGTGGTTCCTGCCAGCTCAGCCAGGGGATAGGTCTCCCAGCTGAGACCAACTCCCTGCAGCTCCAACTGGTTCAGGTGGGGAGGGAACAACTCCTGCCTGAGTCCCTTTCAGTACAGTTTCTAGTGGCGCAGTCCAAGGGACTTGGGTTCAGCAAGTGGAGATGCTGCATATTGACCACAAGAATCTCTTTTAGGGTCTGGGGTTTAGTGTGTCCATGCAATGAGCACAGCTGCCTGATGAGGGACCCCACTTTTGGGTTAAGTCAGCACCAGCATTTAGACCCTGGAGATAAAGTTACACTAAATGTTACCTATGGTGAACTGGGATCCTTTCTCCCCAGGTCAGCAGAACCTGTGATGCAGCCAGGGCATTCACTGATACGTTCTGAGATACAGTGGGCCGGATTCTCAGCTGGTTTAAATTGATGTAGTTCCATTGCAGTCAACAGGGTTATGCCAATTGACACCTGGTAAGAATCTGGTCCAGCCCATTTCAATGTGAGGGCCTTCCTGTGCAATCTCCCATTGCTTATCTTTACTTCTGTCCAGCTGATGAAGACTGGACATAGCTCCTTGCAGTCCTTAACATGCTCTTCCAAGTGCTTGCTAGAGGGGGCACTGGACAGTGACATGAAACAGAGCCTTCCCTCCAGGAGCTGATATTGCTTCTTACACAAGCCCAGAGAATAAGATAGCCCCAGGGGCTGAGTTCTTCCAGCTGGCGATACTGTCATCAGCTGCCCAACCTTGGGAGGGAGCATAGAAATTGCCAGACCAGAGTAGATGCATCCATCTAATCCAGCATCCAGTCTCCAAGAGTGGCCAGCACCAGATGCTTCAGAAAAAGGTAAAGGTTAGGTAGATGTGTGATCATCTGCCCTCCATAAAAGTCCCATCCTTATCCCTAATAATTAGAGATTGGATTAAACCCTGCAGTATGAGATTTTATCTCCCATCCAATACTCTTTACTGTTAGTATAAATTATTTTAACTCTGGATATTCTTGTTATCCCCCAAATAGTCCAATCTCTCTTTGAATCTTACTATATTCTTTGCTTCCATGACATCATATGGCAATGAGTTCCACAGTCTAATTACACAGCAAGTGGAAAAAATATGATCTTTTATCCATTTTGAAGCAGAGAAAGCAACTTCAGGACTCGCACCCCCTGTTTAATCTTCAGAAAACAATAAGACCCAATAAGAAGGTTGGGTGCTTATTTAGATACATAAATTGAAAAATAATTGCACTTTTGTTATGAAAGTGAATTGGCCAGAGGAAGATTAATTACAGCAGAGACAGATTCACAATGTAAGTGACCATTAATTAACACTAAATTATTCCTCTGAGAGCTAATGTGACATTCATGTGAGCGTTAGACCAATCCCAGATCAGCACTCTCTCAACAGACATGAAAAGAATCCATCAAGAATGGCTCAACAAGGGTTTTCCCTGTGACTTCTCAGGGTGTAGTAATATAATGTAATAATTCACACTGCTTATGATCATTAGGAAGGGTCACCTGGAAATGGAACATCTTTGTATCATTGTTGGTGGCGAATGGGGGATGGATGTGAACAGAAACAGGCTGGAAATAAGCTGGTTTCTATTTTGTCCCTTCACCTGTGGATACTTTAGTTAATCAAAATGCATCCGATGAAGTGAGCTGTAGCTCACGAAAGCTTATGCTCTAATAAATTTGTTAGTCTCTAAGGTGCCACAAGTACTCCTTTTCTTTTTGCGAATACAGACTAACACGGCTGCTACTCTGAAACCAGTGTTGTCTGTGTGTATCTCATGCTCTTTGGCCCAGATCCACAAGATATTTAGGCTCCTAACTTCCATTTAAATCACTTTAGCACATCTTGGAGTTACACACAATATTCTGGGGGAGGCTAATCTCAATGTGATGCTGCATACAGCATGGATGTAGCATAGATGCTGATGGGGTCGGGAGGCCACTGAGCTCTCTCATAGAGATCAGGACATTCCTGCAAGGTGCACAGCCCTGATCAAGGAAATCACATGCTTAAGTCTCATTGATTTCCAGGCCAAAGGGACAGATTTTTAAAGGTACTTACGTGCCCAACATCCATTAATTTCAATTGGTGTAGGGGGCCTAAATATCTTTTTTTACAATCTGGCCCAAAATCCTCAGCACCTTGCAGAATTGAACGCATCAGGAATGAATGAGCGTGCGGTGCTTGCACTCCATATGAATTTGGGGAATGACACAGACACACCTGTGTCATTGCCCTGTCTTAGGTTAGCGCTCTTTAGACCACACAACAGTAGGTGGATGTTAATATCTGTCTGAATGGGATGTGATTTCCAAGAAATTAGAGCCCCCATCTTCATTAACCCAGCATGAGTTCATCAGATTTAGTGAGTACAGTGCATGCCACAGGTCTTGTTGCATAATTTCACAACCTTGATGATCAGCCCCGGAAACATTTGGACACTGCCAAATCTTCAAACTAACACAAAAATACTGCACAGCCAAGGAGCAGAAGAATTCGTGAAATACAAGACCTACTCTGACGACAGCTGCCAAAGCACCCTCCCTGCCCACACAGATTGCACTGATTTTCAGGTGACCCCTGATGACAAAATCAGGAAGGAAGAAAACTCTCTAGTGCCACTGGTGAGAAGCACAGTCTGATACTCTCAGACTCTGACACAAGGAATTTCTGTAGATCTCTGCCACTGCTGTGAAGGGAGGAAACTGAGTCAACCCCTCTCCTGCCACAGAGAGAGCAAAGTCAGGTCCCGCAGAATTCTTCCAGACTGTAACAGAGAGGAAGCAGCAGCATCGGGTCACCTATTCATTGCATGCTGTCAGAGTTCTCACAAGATGGTCCCCTATAGTATATATTCTCATCTAATTGTATAGTTAGGGAGTATATACCGTGTGTGTGTGTGTGTGTGTGTGTGTATGTATATACCATGTGTGTGTGTATATATATAATATATATAATCATACACAGAGTTTGCAGGCATGGTTTACAGCATCAGTCTTATCAAATAAACTTACCTGAGGCTAAGAGATTAAGGAGGAAGAGGGACATGAAAACAGCTGCCATCTCATCATCTGGCTTTGTTGAGCGCTCCCACCATTAGAAGCTTTCTTAAGTGAAGGTTAACAGTGTCTCTCTACCGGGCTCTCTTCCTCACTAGAACGTCCTTCTCTCTAAAACATCCAACAGGGGCCGCGGTGAACGCAGCTATTACCTGACCATTTCTGGGCTCTCTGCTAGCTCTGAAATACCCAGCTCCTTCTGATCTGGAATTAGGTTATAGGCAGCGTTTTAATTGCATTGACATTCTAGTGCTAAGTGAATAATGGAATCCGAGGCTGGTCCCCAGGAGAGGAAATACCATGCTAATATGATCTCCTTTAGTGCTCTTACCTGAGGCTGTGCCTGTCGCTGACTTACAGCATGCTAATTCCATTAATAATTGAGGCCCAAATAGCTGCTTTAAATCAGACTTGTGCAGCAGTGTCTTCAGCATTTGACAATAGTTACTGCACTCTCTTGAATTACCCTGGATAATGGAAACCTGCTATTGTTTAATGAAGAACAATCGCTAACAGTGCGGGCGGGGGGGGGGGGGGAATCCTGTCTGCTTTTTGTCTTTCCTGACTCTCTTTAATTAAAAGATGTATTACACTGTGATTAATGGGAGCGCTTAGGCAGGGGTTTATTTGGCACATTTCAGAAGGGGAATGAGACACTCCCTGACAGCAGGATTATTTCAAAGGCTGTTCAGGCCCCTTCTGAATTGGCATCTGCAAATAAAAAGGGCATTAAGTGGCATGAATCCACTTGCTCTCTGTCCAGGTTTATGGTAGAAATGGACCTGGATCCAAATACCCCTTTAACTTTGCAGCTCGGGCCCATTTCTGGGGATTATTCTGCTGGTTAAATCAAGGAAAGGATACTGTCCAGGCAGCTGCAGTGTCTCTGATGATGGTGTCAACCCAAATGGAAGTAGAGCTCCTAGTTCTGGCAGTGGAGTTTCCCCTGGATAATGGGAGACATGTTTCCAGTGCTGGTTTGTATCCCCATGGGCCAGCAGTGCAATGACAGAATGTCCCCTCTTTCTAAACAGCTCTTTGTTCTCTATGAACCATGCATGTATCAGTCCAGCAACTCTGAGGAATCCACCAGACCCTTCCTCTTGTCTGGTAACATGCCCTGCTACCCCAGATCCAGGACTGAATGGGGGTCAGGGCATCTTCTGAAAGGTAAGAACATAAGAACGGCCATACTGGGACAGACCAAAGGTCCATCTAGCCCAGTACCCAGTCTTCCGACAGTGGCCAATGCCAGGTGCTCCAAAGGGAATGAACAGAGCAGGTAAGCTTCAAGTGATCCATTCCCTGTCGCTCATTCCCAGCTTCTGGCAAACAGAGGCTAGGGACACCATCCCTGCCCATCCTGGCTAATAGCCATTGATGGACCTATCCTCTGTGAATTTATCTAGTTCTTTTTTGAACCCTGCTATAGTTTGGCCTTCACAACATCCTCTGGCAAGGAATATCACAAGTTGACTGTGCGTTGTGTGAAGAAATACTTCCTTTTGTTTGTTTTAAACCTGCTGCCTATTAATTTCATTTGGTGACCCCTAGTTCTTGTGGTATGAGAAGGAGTAAATAACACGTCCTTATTTACTTTCTCCACACTGTACCCGAAATTGGGTCAGCTAGTAAGCTTAGGGAGGACTAATGACCCACCAGAGTTTGGCAGAAAGCAACACGTTTATTATACTGATAGCTAAGCTCAAAAGAAGAGAGGGATCACACTCACACTCGCATACTCATGCTCCCAGGACAGCCACGGCACTGGAGATGTCAGGATCCTTCAAGGTGAGTGTTCCACAGCGCAACGATGGACGGTGCGATGAAAGTAAGTCTTCCTGAGGCACAATGAAATGCAACGTGGCGAACCACTAGCCAGGTAGTCCAGGGGAAGGACCTTCACGGGAGGTACAAGCTTGTGAGTGCACTCCTGAGCACATGGCCCCTTCCCCTTTTAAGGACCTGCTCCTCATGGCCTGCGACTAGCGATGACTTGGCCGCATCTGGTTGGTCACACTCCCCTCCGGCAGTGTCCATGCATTGGGCGTGTGATCACTGCCTAATTAGAGTCCCAGACACCTTGTCTACCTGGGAGCTCTTCTGATCTTCCAGCTGTTCCACCAGCCCATTCATCCCACAAGCATTCCAGGAAGGGAGGGAGAGGGGGAAAGCCACTTCACAGGTATTCAAAGAGGGAGAGTAGACAAAAGGGGGGAGAAAGTGTAACAGACCTTTTGAGCATACAGGTTATACATAGCATAGTCATACAAATCACTGCTGCTCCTACAACACACACCAGTCATGATTTTATAGCCCTCAATCATATCCCCCCTTAGTTGTCTCTTTTCCAAGCTGAAAAGTCCCAGTTTTATTAATCTTTCCTCATACGGAAGCTGTTCCATGCTGCTCATCATTTTTGTTGCCCTTTTCTGAACCTTTTCCAATTCCAATATATCTTTTTTGAGATGGAGTGACCACATCTGCACACAGTATTCAAGATGTGGGTGTACCATGTTTTTATATAGAGACAATATATTTTTTGTCTTATTATCTATCCCTTTCATAATGGTTTCTAACATTCTGTTAGCTTTGCTTGGCTTCTGCTACACATTGAGTGGATGTTTTCAGAGAACTATCCACAATGACTCCAAGATCTTTCTTGAGTGGTAACAGCTAATTTAGACCCCATCACTTTATATGTATATTTGGGATTATGTTTTCCAATGTGCATTACTAATTTATCAACATTGAATTTCTTCTGCCATTTTGTTGCCCAGTGACCTAGTTTTGAGAGAGCCTTTTGTAGCTCTTTGCAGTCTGCCTGGGATTTAACTATCTTGTGCTGTTTTGCATCATCTGCAAATGTTGCCATCTCGCTGTTTACCCCTTTTTCCCGATAGTTTATGAATATGTTGAATAGGACTGGGCCCAATACAGACCCTTGGGGGATACCACTATTCACCTCTCTCCATTCTGAAAACTGAAATGGGAAAGGCTTCCTTTCTGACTACCCAAGAGATAGCTGAGTTCACCATAATGACAGGTTTCAGAGTAGCAGCCGTGTTAGTCTGTATTTGCAAAAAGAAAAGGAGTACTTGTGGCACCTTAGAGACTAACAAATTTATTAGAGCATAAGCTTTCGTGAAGTGAGCTGTCACTCACAAAAGCTTATGCTCTAATAAATTTGTTAGTCTCTAAGGTGCCACAAGTACTCCTTTTCTTTCTGAGTTCACCAGTGTCTGATCATTTACCAGGATGAGGCACTCAGACAGGATAGACGTGTCTGCTCCATTGCTCTCTGTTCAGACACACCAGCCTCTCCCTTTTTCTCCACTCCCCCTCTTCTTCAGGATCACCAAAGTATCACAGATTCATAGCATCACCACTGATCTGCAAACGCTCTCCTCCAGTGTGTCCAACTTCCACTCACTCCGTTTCAGATGCCGATTGTCACCAGGCAAAGGTGAAAGCGGGTGTGTCTGAGGGACTGAATATACCTGCATGAATGGATGTTTGCAATATTTCTGTATGCAGAAACCTTCTCAGGGTATGTCTAAACTCCAGTAAAAGACACACAGCATGGCTGCAGCTGGTCCAGGTCAGCTGACTTGGGCTTGGGCTGCTGGGCTGTAAAATAGCAGTGTAGATGTTTGCACTCAGGCTGGAGCCTGGGCTTTGAGACTCTGCGAGGGGGTGTGAGTCTGAGCCCACCCTCCAGCCTGAGCCCAAATCTCTACATGACTATTTTTATCCCTGAAGCCTGAGTCAGCTGTCTTGAGTTCTGAGACTCAGTGCGGGGCGTTTTTATTGCAGTGTAGGCATACCCTTATAGGCCCAAATCCTGCAGTCCTTACTTTGGTAAAAACTTCCACTAAAACCCCACCCAGTGAAGTCCATGGAGGATTTCCCTGAGTAAGAGTGACAAGGTTTGACTTAAAGTTCAGGCATTTTGATCAGAGTACAGTACTATTTTAAGTCTGGGTTCTCTTCGTTCTATTGCACAGAGTGTCACTAGATAGGTATTCATTCTAGGCTAAGCTGAGATCTGCACAGAGATATGTAGCAAGCCTCTTGTCTGCCCTTCTTTAGCATGTTCTCTTGACCATCTGCCTGTCACCAGATGGCAATTGTTAATGATTTACAATCCATCACAACCTTCATTAACTAAAGTACCGTCAGCCTCGGGATCCCCAGCATTATTATTCTTAGCAGGTAGACAATTGCTGCTAGAGCATGTGTAGCTTTTTGGTGACATTGATACCAAGGCAATTCAGTGGATGCTAATCCCATGCTGTCCATCCTTCTGGAATACACTATGTGAGCTGGCCTTCCACTTCTGCAGTCATTTGAGCCTGCAGTTCTCTTCCCTCCATGCAGCCTCTCTCTAAGTTGGTCAGTGTCTCTGTTGGTCATCAAATTGATGCATGTGTGTTTTATGAATGTTCTTCTCCTGGACTCCTTCTTTATATCCACCCTCCCTAACTACAGAACAGTCCTCTCCTCCACTGGCCTTGGCTGTGATGGGCGAAAATCTGCCTACCCACCACATAATTCTCCTGTGCTCAGTTTTCTCTGTATTTCTCTGGTTGGATTAAGGAGAGGGAAAGGCTTTGCCTATGGTAGACAACTTCAGGAAAAGGGTCTGCTTAGCTTTCGCAAATAGCAACTCCAGACGTATTCTCAGAGATTCTGCAAGGGGTCCACTCCCTGAAGAGGGCATTACACGGAGTCACTATTGCATTCTGAGGATGGGGAGAACTGGAGTAGGTGTCTGGAAGGGCCTCTTCTCTCTAAGCACTAAAGGGGTTTTGACTGGAACTCCATAGAAAGGAGCCAATTGCCGTGAGACCATGCTGAAAGGAGAGGAAGGATGCAGCACTGGGAGCCTGTAAGAAGTGTGAGGAATTTGGTATGTGTCATAGAACAGAAGAATGGGATTCACTGGGTCTGCCTGATGTTCTGTGTTCCTTTCTATTCTTCGCTTCCCTAGATGGCTGGACAGGCTGGGGTATGTGTCCTTAGCCACTTGATGTCACCTGCTGGTTGGCACAAGAGCAGCAAGGTTAAATTGTTCATCCTCTTCTACACCCAAACTACTTCAGATTAGTTCTGTCATCTTGGTTTTTTTCTCTGACAAACTCCACCCCGCACCCAGACCTGTTTTCCTTCTCTTGCCCTCCAGGTTGCACCTTGAGGTCGCCCTGTTCCTCGTGCTTTGGAGAGCTGGCTCAGCTTTCTCCAAAGCATGTCAGCATCGCTCCTGAGCTGGCTGGCTGTAGAGCTGTAAGATACATCAGCCCCCGGCCCCAGGGGCTAAGCACTCCTGTTCCTGGAAGGATTGGACAAGAGAGGCCAGAAGAGGTCTGCAGAGGAGCTGAGGTGGGGTGCTGGGGAGCTTCCCAAGAGAAACTGAATGTGTTGCCTCATGGGGAGACAATGTCATGGTCTAGACACTTCAGCAATGGAAACTTGGGAAACACCAGACACACAGAATACATCTACACTGCATTAAAAGACCTGCAGCAGATCTGGGCCCGCTCACTCAGACTCATAGGGCTTGGGTTGCGGGGCTAAAAATTGCAGCGTAGATGCTCAGGCTTGGACTTGGAGCCTGAGCTCTGGGACCCACCCATCCCTCACGGGGTCCCACAGCCTGGATTCCAGACCAAGCCCCGTACATCTACACTGATTTTTAGCCCAGGCAGCCACAACCATGCTACAGGTAGACATACTGATAGGGGTCACTGCGGAGCAACATGAGACGTCTCCCTCCTGCAGGAGGTGGTTGTGCTGCCATCCCAGAGCCTTGAACCTGCCCTCTTGCCTACAGCTTGGTGAATCCTTGCCAAGGGTCCGGGGTAAGCTCTGCTGGGAATGCTTCCTTTTGTCTCCTGTGCTCGGCTGCCCTCTGCATTCAATTCACTAGGAAGGCAGTGATGTAGCTGTGGCCCTTCCAAATGGATGGCTGCCTTAACAGGCTGCGGAAGAGTTTATTATTCAAACGTAATAAACATAATAAGGGATGTGTTTATTATGCAAACAGCAACTGAGTTATGTGTCTTTTAAGACTACTAAATAGTTTTTAATTACTGCTATATCAGTAAATCCCATAAATATGCAAATGCAATTAGTTCACAAAATAGGCCCTAAATATCTTTATTCCTCTCCAGCAAAGTTCTTTGAAGTTAATCGCCAGCTCCCTTTGTTCACTCCCTTGGCAGTTGTGCTGAAATTGATGGGAATTATGACAGATGTACAAATTCAGGGGTACCAAATTTTTTTCCGAATGTCACATCTGGACAGGCAGGGACAGAAGACTGGGGGGAGAGGGTGGCAAAGGGAGGTTGAGGGACTATTCCCTTCCAAACAGTAAGCTAGATCATCTTATATTTTACATGCCACATTTGTATTCCGGGCTGTTCAAGACACGGATCTCAAGATAGCACTACACAGCCCATAACTAGAGCTGGCCAGAGGATGACAAATTCTGGTTCAGGACAACTTTTTGAGGTCTCAGAACTTGTGTTTGGCATTGGAATGAAAACAGAACCTTTCAAATGATAACATGAAGTGCAAGTGTGCCGAAAAGGACAGGCTTTCAATTCCTCTCTCTTGCTCTGGTTAGAAATGAGCAGAGCACCCTGGACCTCAGAAACTGTCCCAGGAAAAACTTAGTTGAATTGAGACGTGCCTGTGAAAACATTTCAACTTTGACAAAACAGCATATTTCAACAAAATACATTTAATCAAAAATGTTCAAACCAGCTTGATTTCCGGCTTACGAAAGCAAGCATAGAAAAAGAAGATGCACTGGCAGTCATTGTAAGTGTATTTTAATACTCTTATGCAAAGTCATTTTCCCTGTCCTTAGGAGTTTGGATGTTCTAAGATATTCCATATCTCCAGATCAGCCTATTCCTCCTGCCCCTTCTTTCTCAGTGTTGTACACTTCTATGTGGAGATGTGGCTCTCTGGAACCTGCAAGTCCTGTAAGTAACCAACAGTTACTATATTCAGTAGTATCTTCATAATTTTTACATAATTAGCTACCAGGTAGTACGGAAAACTGCGTGTTTCAGCAGTTCCCGTGATGGGGGTCTGTCCTGAGGTTGAAGTTCTAAACATCGAAGAGTCACGTCTCTTAAACCAGGAGACAGATGCGAGGGAATTGATGGAGCAGTAGTTGCACTAGCAATCTTAAATATCTTAAATATCAGTATGTTTGGGTCAGTTTTTTTTAAAGCATTTATTTAGGCACCTAATGATGCAGACAGGACACACACAAACACGTTGGTCTCTAACGCAATGGGATTTTAAATACCTTTTAAAATATGGCCCTTTGTGTCGTGGAAAGAGAGTCAGCTATTCACTGCATCTTACCACCAGGAAGTGGTTTTGTGCATGTCTGGATTTACTTATTTCACCTGAGCTGCCTCAACTATGTCTGTTTCATAAACTGCCACTTATCACCTGTTTCAGGTAAAGGTGATATGAGCAACTTGGAATTAACACAGTTGAATGACAGAGCCTGACTTCATGGAAAGGCGGTGACTTCCCAGGAGCTGAGGCCTACACCTAATTTGCTAAGAGGAAGCATGTTGCAGCTAGCCACATTTTTAACAAGGAACAGCAACCGATGGGGAGCACCTCTCCCAACATGCAGTGTTTCATCTTAATTAGCTTCGTGCTTGAACTTTCCACTCAGATGTAGCTGGAGCATTGCGTGTTGGAAGCAGCAGTTAAATACAGGAGAACCTCACAGTTACGAACACATCAGGAATGGAGCCTGTTCGTAACTCTGAGGCAGCCAGGCTCCCGGCAGGGAGATCCATGTGTGGTCTCCGGTTGGCTGCCTTGCTCCCAGTGGGGAGCCAAGAAGCCTAGTGTAGTTGCCCCCTGTTCCTGGCCAGTCAACTGCTGTGCTTCCAATGGGGAGCAGAAAGGCCAGGCGGCAGCTTGGCTGGGAGTGGGAAGCTAAGGTCTTGGGGTGCAGCAGGACTCTCTGCAGGAATAGAGAGCCCAGGTGGCAGCCTGACTTGGAGTGGAGACTGGGAAGCAGCCTGACGGGGAAGCCAGGAGCTGGCTTTCTTGTCAATTGCACTGCTCCAGGATGACAGGCGATAGATTTAAGAAATGCAATTTCTACATGTACACTGCATCACCTTAACTACACCGACATAAGACCTACACCTCCTGTTGAGGTGGAGTTATTAGGTTGGTGTAGTAGGGCACTCACAGCAGTGGGAGCAAGGCCATAGGGTGTACACTGACTTAATGAGTCAGAGGATGTAAGGCAGCTTATGTTGACCTAGCGCTGTAGTGTAGACCAGGCCTAAATGGAAATACTAGGCAAACTGTTTGTTTTATGAAGTCCGCATAGTCAGAGTGCCATCTTGTGGCCCTGGTGACAAACTTGGCTTTTTTCCCCTTTTTTTGGCTGTTGTCATGATCAGCCCTGGAAAAATGTGAGAGGTCAGGATTTAATTTGATAGGCAGGGTGAAATGTTGATCCCATACTGTGGAAACCAACTATGTTAAACATGTTTCTTTTTTTGTAACAGAAAATCAACAATGATTCATAAGAAGATGACCAAAAGAACTCTTTGTAAATGTGTGTAAACTCTTACTGTGTGAGTGCTGTTGGATTCTCTATTGTTTTTTTTTTTTAACTTCCCTTCCTGAAATTAGGTTGATGTGTTCTTCAGGGTAAGAAGGGGTTAGGCATATCCCCTTGCCCAGACGCTATTACTGCACTCCTTGGATAAGGCAGGGCTCAAGTAGTGGCCACAAATTTTGCCATGTGGAGGCTGCTTAGTGGACTGTATGAAAAGAGGTTAGGCTCAGGCCATTTCCCACTAGATAACAGTCCAAACCATATCAAGCACCATTACAACTGGCCCTCTTGTTGCCAATCCCAATAGAGAAGTCCTGCAGCATGAATTCCCCTCTCACTCTTGAGGGGACCCCTCCTGCAGTTCAGGCAAGAGGCATATGGGTGGTGTGCAGAATGGCAGGAGCTTGCCCTGCTGGTGCTTGTGCTATACCTGCCCTGTGGATAAATGGAGGACTTTATTCTCTGGGGTTACTTATTTGATGTCTTCACCAGCAGGCGATTCACATATCAATTTAAAAGTTAGACAAGAGCGTAAACTGTAGCAGACTCAAGTTAGAGTGGTCATTGATGTAACTTTTCTAATGAATTACCCTGCTGTTAATGAAAAGGACATAACTCTAGAAAATAGTCTCTAGTGAATGCTAATAGCTAATGCAGCTCCAGCCATTTGGAAGGCAAAGTAGGGAAAACACTTCAGCCAGAGCTGTGCAGTTTCATGGAATGCTGGCAGATTAAAAAATACAGCCTGGATTTTTTTTCCTGATGAAAGGGTACTTTGCACCACATAATCAACAGAGAGGGAACCTAAAGTTAGTACGCTGCCTACAGGTTGACCACCATAGGGGGGGAGGGAGTATCTTCCTTTGGTGCACAGCTTCTCTGCCACATCCCTCCTGCTGCAGATGGCGTGGCCAGAGAAATGTGGGTTAGACCAGCCCCAAATGCCAGACTGCCCCCTTGGCTGCTCCAGTTTATACCACTGGTTTGGTCTGGTACAAATGCAGCCCAAGATCAGGAATGCACAAATGGATTAAAGCTAGTTTGGCACCCCTTCTTGTGACTTAAGCCATCACCATAGCAGGGGATTTTGCCCCATATGTATATTTTTTGCAAATACACTTCCTCCCTGCATCATATCAGTAAAACAGACTGAATTTTACCATTCTCCTTTACTTTCCTCCATTGATGTGGGCATGTTTTTCACTTCACTGAGCTGGGCCAGTGAACAAAACAACTGAGTTTCATTTCTGTTGCTTTCTGGATGCTTTTCTAGCTTTCCCACACTAAGCCCAAGCTGTAGTGTTTGGTTTTCCCACAGGGCAGGGGCATGTTTACAGCCAAACAAGCACTGTCTTCATTGACATATTTTCAAAACAATTTAATGACAATATTTCTGGGAAGGCTAGATGCTTTCAAAATATTTTGTTACAAAACTTAATGTGCCTGCCAGTGAAAGGGGTGGCAACACCAGAATAAGGCATGTTTCACCAAAGCCTTGAGAATTACACTTTGTGAACATGAGAGGACAAAAGCCCAGCATTGCAACAGTTGCAGTCCCATAAATAAAATATCATGTACTCCTCTAGTCTAAAACATCAACCAGCACAGAGAGTTTCCAGGGCTGATTCTCTCCTCCTATTCTTCTTTAGATTGCAGTAGCACCTGGGAGCCCCACTGTATTGGCTAGGACCCGCTGTCTTAGGTGCTGTACAAGATGGTCCATCCCCAAGAGCTTACAATCTTAGTAACGAGGGCTCAGGTTTACAACGCTCAAAATGAATATCTAGCTCAGCAGCAATATCTAAAGAACTGTAGCTTGGCTAGCCAGTATGATAGTTAATCAGCTTTAACAGGTGAGGAGGTTTTCAGATGTTGGTTTGAAGTGACCCAATGATAACAGTGCAGTGGTGTTTGGACAGTCTGAACTAGACAGAATCTGCTGACTTTCAGAGCATGTAGCCAGTCCATCCTTTTATGAGGGTTGCTGTGGAAGGGAATGCTGTTTGAGGAAAGGGGGGAAGATGGGCCACTGGTTAGATCACTAGCTGAGGATGAGGTGCTCCTGATGAAAGGACACTTTGCACCACATAATCAGCAGAGAGGTTAAATCCCTGATCTGCCACAGATGACCTGTAAGTAAGATGACGGGAAGGTAAGTGCTTAGTCTCCCTGTGCCTCAGTTCCCTATGTGTAAAATGGGACTAATAGCACTCCCCAAACCGCGTTAAGGACTGTGAGGTGCTCAGACACTGTGGGAAACGTGGGCCACTAACTCCCCTCGATAGATAGCTGTATGGCCCCATGGACGCTTGTTTGCTTTTCATAGGGATTACAGCGCTTTGAGCTTTTTGTGGGCTGCCTGGAGTACGAGAGCAGGGCCTCTCATGGTAATACGTCCCTCTAGACCACGGGAGGGGATGGAGTTGGTGGGGTGGCCTAGCGATGGCTGGGGCGAGGCAGGGCTGTGACATAGCCAGGGCTCAGCACGCTGGGGGCAGATGTGCTCGGGCGGTACGAGGCTGCGGCAAGCTGGGGGTGCTGTGGCGGAGGTGTGGGAATGTGGCCCCCTCGCCCCGGGCTAGAGCCTCAGCGTGCTGTGCCCAGGCTCCAGCCTGGTGCGGGTGCCACGGCCGGCTGCTGGCTCGCAGGGGGCGGCGTGTGAGGGGGCGACACAGGGAGTGGGTCTGTGCCCGCCTCAGGGAGCTTCCTGGGATCTGTGCCTACTCAGCGGGGGGTGGGGGGGCCTGTGCCCACTGATGTGTGTGGGGGGGGTTCTGTGCCCACGGAGCGGTTGGTGGTGGGGGGGTCTGTGCCCCCTGATGAGTGTGGGGGGTCTGTGCCCCCTGATGAGTGAGGGGTCTGTGCCCACTGAGTGGTTGGGGGGGGTCTGTGCCCCCTGATGAGTGTGTGGGGTCTGTGCCTACTGATGAGTGTGGGGGGTCTGTGCCCACGGAGCGGTTGGTGGTGGGGGGGTCTGTGCCCCCTGATGAGTGTGGGGGGGTCTGTGCCCTCTGAGTGGTTGGTGGGGGGGGGGTCTGTGCCCCCTGATGAGTGAGGGGTCTGTGCCCACTGAGTGGTTGGGGGGGGTCTGTGCCCCCTGATGAGTGTGGGGGGGTCTGTGCCCTCTGAGTGGTTGGGGGGGGGTCTGTGCCCCCTGATGAGTGTGGGGGGGTCTGTGCCCTCTGAGTGGTTGGTGGGGGGGGGGTCTGGGTCCCCTGATGAGTGTGTGGGGGGGGTCTGTGCCCCCTGATGAGTGTGGGGGGTCTGTGCCCTCTGAGTGGTTGGTGGGGGGGTCTGTGCCCCCTGATGAGTGTGTGGGGGGGTCTGTGCCCCCTGATGAGTGTGGGGGGGTCTGTGCCCTCTGAGTGGCTGGTGGGGGGGTCTGTGCCCCCTGATGAGTGTGGGGGGCCGTGCCCGGCGGGGGCGCGCTGCGTGCCCAGCCCCGGGGGAGGGGGGGGAGGTGCTCGGCAGGGCTGAGGCGTGAGCGAGCAGGCGGGCGCGGCGCCGGCGGGCGGGCAGGGGCGCGCGCGCGCGGGCGGGCGGGCGGCGGCGGCGGCGGGGGCGCGCGCAGCGTTTCCCGCGGGCGGCGGCGGCCGAGCGGGGCCCGGGATGACGGCGGAGCTGCAGGCCGCGGCCGCGGCGGGCGGCGCCGAGAGCCAGGGCACGGTGAGAGCCCGCGGGGTCACCCCGGGTCCCCTGCAGCGCGCGCGCGCGCGCCCCCCCCCCCCCCGGGCCGGGGGCTCCCTGCTCACCTGGGGGGCTGATAGGCCTGTGGGGGGGGGGGGGCTCCCCCGACATCCCCGCCCCAGGGAGCGCGCGCCGCCGCCGCCGCCCCCGCCCCCCCGAGGCCCTGGGGGGCAGGCCCGGCCCGAGGCTCTGGTTCGGGCCCCCCCCCGGTGATAGAAACCCGCTGCCGAGACCTAGCGGCGGGCTGGGGTCCTGGCGAGGAGAGTCCGCTGCCCCCTGGCTCTGCCCCCTGCCCTCCGCTGCCTTGGACTAGTTCCCCGCCCCGGGGGGAGGGGGGGCGAGTGCCTCGGGGTGCTGCACCCCAGGGGTTCCCTTGCGTCGTGGCCCCCCAGGTGCGGTGTTCAGGGGAGAGATGGGCATCCCCCTGGCCCAGGGTCTCCCACCAAACCCAAAGCCCTGCTGGGTGATGGGACCAAAGAGGGAGCAAAATCTGCTCCGACCACAACAGCTTAACAGGCCCCAATAATTCCTTCCTTTAGTCCTATTACAGCCCCTCAAAAGTATTCCACACCAAAAAGAGTCGTCCCCGAAAAGCTCAACCTCTGCGCTTTACTTTTTCATCTTTTTAAGTTGATAAATTAAGAGGTTACTATAATATTTGGCATGGACCCGTTTAGTGCGTTTTGCAAACTTCTTTGCTTTGCATGCTGATCACAAAATTAACCATGTTGTAGCGTTTACTTTATCGGCCGTTCATGATGTCATCAGTTTATTTTTTGAAGGGCAATAGATCTGTTTGGCAGACTTGCAGCATCTTTGAGGAATGATGATGTTTCCTATAATACAGGGATGATTTGCTGCGTATGGACAGATGCGAACATGAGTCATGTTCTGTCATCATTGTGCTGCACTAACATCCATGTATTTATGGCTTAACATGGTACATGATTTTAAAACAATTTATGTTAGCTAGCTAGTGTCAAATGGGAAGAATTTTAAGATTTGAGAGATCAAGGATATTAATAAAGTTTTCTTCAGCTTTTTAATGGAAGTGCCTTAAACCTAAGCACGAATGTTCCTCTCGACTGGTCGGACTGAAATCTTTTGTGATGTCTTCATTTTCTTCCCCACACCTGTGCATCTGAGAGGGAATGGACACAGCTTTCAGAACATCTTGACTATGGAACTTCATGTGTCTGTTGAAGATCTTGCTTGGGAGTGACTGAACCCAAGTCCACCCCTGTATTCGCACCCTACGCACTGTTGTAATAACCTTTGTTCGCAGTATGCCTTGTAAGGTATCATTTGATAACTAATAATCTGCTGTCAGTAATGTCATGGTGAAATATATGTGGCAACATTATATGTAAAGTTATGAACGCAACTTAAAATCACGATTGAAGTGCGTTTACTAGACAAGTTTGGGGAGTGGGTAAACCTGTTTCTCAAAGACAAAGGACAAAGCTGATGCTTCTAGCCAGGTGTCATCAAAGCTGATGGGCAGTCATTTATCAAATGGTCATCCTTTGGAAAGGAAAGGGGGCAGGAACAAACAGATATGCATCTTACCAAACAACGCTATGGAACCTCTTTCACCACCAGGTTTCTTGATTCCATCCTCACAGCGGGAATGAACTTTATCTAGGGGTAATCCTCAGGAAAATGCTTTTCAAAGGTTGATTGAACTGTAAAGTGAGGGGCAAAAACACCCCAAATTATCTTTCCCTATCCATCTCTCACCTTTTCACCCAAAAGACAAAAGGAAACAACCACTGGACTTTGGGAGCAGATCCTGGCCTGAGAATTTGGTCAGCAATGTTGCTGGAAGCATGTGATAAGGGTCTTCACCTTGAACCAAGTTGAACTGTTAAGTTTAGTACTAGGAAGAACTTTATCTTTTTCTCTTGTAACCATTTTTGACTTTCGTGCTTTATACTTATACTCACTTAAAACCAATCTCCTTGTAGTTAAATAAACTTTTTTTTTCTTCTTTAATTAAAACTAATCCAGGATTGTGAATTGTTTTGGGTAGCTTCATTTAAGGTTGCAGACTGTGGTATATTGATCCCCTTAGAGGGCAACAGACCTAATATACCAGCAGAAGGCTGGACAGTGCAGAACACATGTTTTTTGGGGGAAGAAATCCAGGACAGGGACTGTGTTGGGATCACCCTGCAAGTAGTAGCCAAGGAAGCCGGAGTGTGGCTTGGTGTCTGCTGACAGACTGTTTGGGTCAGAGTTGTTGGACCAAGGCTGAGGCTATACATAGACAGACACTCAGGGTGTGGCCTGCATACTGTTTCTGAGGAGCCCAGGTTGGGAGCTAAAGCAGCAAAGCATTGTGAGGCACCCCAGGTTGCAGGGCAGGAGTGACAGCCCCTCACTGGTTTGGATTGCACCCCGAAATGTCATAATGACAGGGTGTTTCCAGCTTCTGTCAGTGGGAGTTTTTCTTTTGCCTTCAGTGGGCTTTGGATCAGGCCTGTGGTGAACAGAGACCCATGCTTGAATCCTTAAGTGGGAGCAGTAAAAGTATCCTGGGGGAAGGTAAGTTTAGGGTAAGGTTGCTGGTTGACAGTGCTGAAGACTGAATTATTCTATGGAAGGTGTACGGGACAAGCAGTGACAATGCGAGCTTCCCTCACCTCGGTATGTTTACACTGCCAATGTGCCTCAACACTGACTTGGAGGGATAGGTCTCAAGTGAAGAAAAGAGTTTGAGCTCCATGCCCATTCATTCCTTGTGCTTTCTGCCAAGGATGCTGTTGGAGGGATCAATTAGTAACAGGGCAGGTGTCAACAAAGAACATCTGCACACTAGGAATCCCACTGAGTACCCCCTGCTTGATTCATGCAGGCCATTGAAAAGAACAGCTATGGAAGTATGAATTTCTGTCTCCATGAAGGAGGCTAACCCCAGTGAATATATATCTACCTGGATTCTAAAGTATACCTCTGCTGTTAACAGCATGAATTGTGTCTTGTTTCATTAGTGACTGAAGTGTTACATTTAAACAAACAGAAACAAAAGAAAACAAACAAACTACCATCAGACATCGCTGGAATGGCTTAGAATTTTCTTGGGACTCCACTTTTAAACTTTTTAGGTGGATTTGTACATAGGGATAAAATAATTTGCAAGAAATAACTTTCTGAAAACCTATCTATCACTCTGTCTCACTGCCCAACTGGGGAAAATGTTTGGGAATACACTAGGGGAAGTATTTCCAGGGGGAACAAATATTTAATAATTTGCTTCTCAGTCTCAAAGAGAAAGGTATAATATGATCCAGTGGATGGATAATCCATCCAAAACATGATGCAAGTTGAAGCTAGACGAATTCAGACTGGAAATAAAGTGTAAATTTTTAATGGTGAGAGTAATTTACCATTGGAACAATTTACCAAGGGCTGTGGTGGATTCTCCATCACTGACAGTTTTTAAAGTAAGATTGGATATTTTTCTAAAAGCTGCTCTAGGAATTATTTTGGGGAAGTTCTCTGGCCTGTGTTATATAGATGATCATAATGGTCCTTTATGGCCTTGGAATCTGCGAAGTCTGTGGATGCCATTTCTGCCTTTAAAATCCCCCAGTAATTCATTTTACTTCTTGCCATTATTAAAACAGCTACCTTTAACTTCTGTGCCATATACAAAGACATCTTCTGAAGTCTTTCTGAATGTAGGTTGTATTACTTGCCTTTAGAGGCACCAATTAAAACTGCTGAAGGATGTAAGTTCTATGTCCATAGACATGTGTAACATGACGAGAACATGAATAGATTCACTTTCAATCTCATTTAAGTTTGAAAGGTCAGGGACTTGCCTAAGGTACATTCATTGGAATTGAGCCCAATCCAAGATGTTCAGGGAACCTATGTTCTTGAGATAATTTGGCTGTTCCTTCGCTCTCTACTTCGCTCTAAAGCCGTCATGTATTTCAAAGCTCTTGTGGGTTCTGCACTGGAGAACTCTGTGGGAACAGGCGATTGATTTTGTTTGTGTTTCTAATTGTGCAGTCCTAATGTCAAAATTGTGCAAGACTGGGAGTCTGCATATGTCCATTAAAGCAATGGCCAACTATTTTCATCCTTCAATCTAAGAAGGTATTGGATTGCAAAAGGTTTTACTGTATAAATACTGCAGTTGTTAATGTTCATTTGTAGGTTTTTAATCTTCTTGGTATCTATTTTTCAAGCATGATAAATGTGAAGTTAAAATGCAGTGGGTAAAGGTCACCTATTTTGTGTGCTGCTTCCATGCAGGCCACTGTGTTGTCCTTCATGTTGACTGCTATTTCTGCAGTCCCTTTCTGGAACCTGTCTATCCTGCCTCTATCCTTTCCTGCTTTAAATCACATATTACTTCAGGTAGTTTATATTCCATAGTCATTTTAACGCAACAAATCTCGGACTCTCATCACTCCCTTAGTTGACCACACCATCATCTTCCCCTCTGTCAGGCCCTTGTTTATCATCCTATTCTGTTGCATAGTTTTAACATATATTGTAAGTTCTTCTGGGCAGGGACTCCCTTTCTTGTAATGTGCCAGGCACGTTTGTGGTGCTGCCATATATTATAATAGTTTCAGTTACTAATCTCCAGTTTCCGAGGTGGCACAACACAAAGACCAGTCAGAACAGAGTGGGGATTTTTAAACCATTTAATAAATATGACACTTAAAACATGCCAATGCAGATGTGTTGGCACTTGTCAATGCTCGTTTGCCATGAATGCAAACCCTCTTAATATGTTGTGCAGAGGAAAACCTTCTGTTGCTAAACCCTAGTCTTGTGACTAACATGCTAGTGCAATAAAACGTGCCTTAGTTGAGCACCCAGAGGACCAGCTCAAACTGATTGGCGAGTAGAAAATAGTCTTTAACTAAAGGTTGGATAAAATTGCACCAGAAGACTTCGGGATACCACTTACAACAGAGTTGCCTGTTGACTCTAGTTGCTTAGTCTCTCTTTTCACAGTAAGACTGTTCCTCCTCGAGTACACAACATGTCTTGTCCTGGCTTGAGTTTAGTTGTTGTGCATTTTTTATTAACGTGGGTTAGATGTAGGTAAAAGGTTTATGTTCAGTTTTCCTCCAGAGCAAAAAAAAATGCCCTGCAGCTCAAAGGGGAGTTAAGCAACAGGAATACAACTTGGTGTGGCCGCAAAATTAGCAACATGGTATAATGGGTTTGCCTTTGTGAAAGGACTTGCAGCCCTGATCCTCAGAATGTTGGCATTTGATCAGCATGAAATTTCCCATTGTACTGCCTGCTCGTCCTAAGAATTTCCTGTTTCTTTTCTCTCAGGATTAGCTTTGGGGGTGAGGAGAGTTTTTATCCAAGAATTAACCAAAGTGTTTATCTTTCGGGTGGGTAGTAAGGTTGGTTTTTACTCAATACTTTCTCAAGCATTTTTTATTTTTTATTTTTAGCTTTTTATATATTGTAGATTATGAAAAGGATAAAGAATGTGAGCTCTTGGAGCAAGCACTGTGGTTCACCCTTTTCTGTAAAGCTCAGTGTAGGTTGATGTTGCTGTTTGTTTTACAATGTTTCTTAGTGAAATAACAGGAATTGAATGACTGCTGTTTGTACTTTGGATGGATGGTTGGAAACAATGGTGACTTGCTTAATTCCCATAGGAAAACATGACCCTAATTAGATCTGAATATGTAGAGTTACTGACAGGTTTCAGAGTAGCAGTCGTGTTAGTCTGTATTCGCAAAAAGAAAAGGAGTACTTGTGGCACCTTAGAGACGAACAAATTTATTAGAGCATAAGCTTTCGTGAGCTACAGTGGAATTGCAAAGCAATAGATTTAGGATCGAATAATTGTACAAATTAGTGAGATTAAAACTCTGGATAGGACTCGATGTTAACGAGGCTCTTTAGAAGCCCACCCCGAGTATGTCAGAAGTGATGGTGGGGATTTCTCTCTGGGTGCTAATGTTTTTCCTACACTCATGATTGCTGCATTGCAAAGCTGTATCTCACTCTCTCTAATTCCAGTTGAAACCAAATGCTAGTGCTAGAAGGTTGCTGAAATGTTTCTTGTGGAGGAAGAATAGAATAATCAAGAGCTCTGACTCTTTATGGACAATTGACCCCTCTAGCTCACTGCAGTCTCTAAAGTTATTCATAGCACTGAGATGCTTAGACAGTAAAGCTGATGACCACTGATACAAAAGGACAATCCTTTGATTCAGTGTTTATGCCAGATCTGGCAGTTAATCCAAAGTAACTAGGTTTATATGAAGCATTTATTAGGTTTCAGATGTGCAGTGGGTGATTATCATTAGGCTTGGCAGAATTCAGTTTTTATTTTTTTTATAATTTTGATGGTTAATATTGATTATTTTAAAACATTTTTTCATTGTTATCTGTTCAGATTTTCATTTGCAGGAGATTATGGGGCACCAGACAATAATTACTTAATAACAGTAAATATTGAGAGTCAAAAGTTAAAGATTTATAGCCATTAAAACATATATTGTCAACATTGTATGTCAAAATATACAAAGTAAATATCCATAGATCAAACTCTAATAAATTCTCTAGCAGCATTTTTCTTACTCTTTCTATCTGTAAATTTCAATAATTATCTATGGAAATATTTTTTGTCAGTTTATGTGTGTGTGATGAAATTCAAGTTTGATATTTACTAATAAAATATACCCCTTTTATCTTACTCCATTGACCACAAATTCTTTTTCCAGTGATCCATATGGACTTTGGAGTTACCTCTGTGTAGTAGGTGAATGCTTTTGTCTACCTGTAAGGCTGAAAGGCATCTTTCATCATGCTGTTGTTGGAGCCCTAGGCTTTCAGATCTGACCATTCCTGACTAATATTGTTTGACTCATTCTGAAGTGAATAGGACCATAGTGCTATCTGTAGAAAACTGGTGCCATGACCTCCCTCAGGCTATCTTCCACATTTTGCATAAGCTGTAGTGGTCAAGGGCAGCCCCATCTGCCTTTCATAATAATTCAATGCGGAGGTTGGAAAAGCCTGGATTGCTCTGACAAGGATATTGCTCTCTCAATAGAGAGAATCTATCACACCTGTTAGACCAAGTGGAGGTTGGAAAAAAAGATTTCTGGCCACCAAAGCCATCTGCGACTTCTGGTCCTTTAACTGCTCCTTGAGCTTCTCTCAGCCACTCTTTGTCAATTAAGTTTGCAACTATCTCCCACAATAAGAAGAGCATATACTGTCCCCTCCATGCTCTTGAGCTGCTTCCACAATCAGCGAGAATCCCCTTTGTCTTATCCAGTTTGAGCTTCAGCCATCTCATTATCATTCCAGCCCCTGTCTTGGCCAGGCTCTGGAAAAGTAGACATGCTGCACCATCCAGACTCAGTGAAAAAGACCTGTGAAACTGCACATCACCCCCATATTGACAGCTCCACAGCCCGGACTGCCCTGTTATCCCCCATAGCAACCTCAGACACAGTAAATAAGGGAAATGTGGAATAAAGCACTGAGGAACCCTGCATAGGGTCACAGATATGAAATTTGTATTTTTCTGATATAATTTATTCCTGATGTTTAACAACAAAAAGAAGAGAGAGAACTTGAAACCTAAAATAATGTTTTTCGTGGTCAAGGGTTGGTTGTAGTCGCTCTATTGAAAGATCTTTGAGATGTAACTCAACCAACAAGCAGCTAGCTAACCAAAAATTCAGAGCTTCTTTTGGGAAGAGGGGAAGAGGATTCTCCAGGCCCACTGTGCTGTATATCTCTGGCACCTTATTGTAAGTGAGAAGTGACACACACAAATGGCATGTGCAACTAGGCTTAAAATAGCCCTCCATCAAACCCACACAAATTCCCTGGGCTCCTTATATGCCGTAATGCACATGCTGCTTCTCTTTGAGAGGATTGATTTACACGGGGCACTGATGCCCTGCCCCTCTCCTCCCAGTGTAGCTATTGGCATTTTTACCATTTCTTCTCAGATATGCCTTTTAACATTCTCTTTTAAATACAAACAAAAATTAATGTTACTCTGTATACCAACTGGAAGAATTCTAACATACTCAGATTGAAGTCTGACAGTGTCATTATCTCAGTGTGTTAATCAAAATCATAAGTGAGCCCCTGACAAGCGCGGCAGAAGCTTGGTATCTTTCTCATTCACTTCCTTACATGAGCTTTCTTTGTCCTTTGTACGACAGAATTTCCAAATGCTCTTAAACCGCTTGGGAGAAATCACAGGAATTCAGGATCCCTCGTTCCTTCATGCAGCCCTGAAGGTTAGTATGCTCTGCGAAGATGCTTTGAATGTCGTCAATGTTTTGTTGAAAGGAGGTCTCCTCTTTGTCTTGTTGTGTGCGCTGGTTCAAGCTTTAACCTGTATATGAGCTTTCTGTAAATAGCATTTAAACTCCATATATTTGTTTGGCATTTGTAATATGCAAATATTAGAATTCTGCCTTGCTTGAGATGCTCAAAACTGGACTCAACAAAAGTAGTAGATTATGTGCTACAGGGAACAATTCTGTCCACACAGGAGGATGGACCAAGTCACCTATTAAGTTTTCCCCTGTCTAACTTCTGTTATTTTCAAGACATGAGACACCTACATGAGTGGGTGGATACATGAGTGCAGCATATGATGTTATGGCTGAAAGGAAGTAACACTTCTTTGGAGTAATAGCCATTCTTCTACATTTTGAATACAACCGGAGCAGTCCCCATATTTTTCCAGCAGTAGGCTTTAAGAACCTGTTCTGCAACTACAAGTATTATGCTGAGATGCTGTAATCTTTTCTGGGGAACATCGAGGTTTGGCTTACGTGGGCTTTCTCATGTATGTACTGAAGCATAACAATAGATAAAAGTGTGGGGTAAAATAAGTTTTCCTTCAGCTAAACAGTCTTCACAATTCTCCACAGCTGAAACAACCACCACAGACTTATGGTTTGTGCTTTCAGACGTGTGGTCGTTTTGTCAGAACTGGGAACTGAACAACATATGCTATAAAGAGAGGCACATGAGAGGTCCTGGGTAGAAGAAGAAACACTTTCCTGGAAAGATCCCTACTTTAAATCATCGTGTGCATTATAAATTGCAACAGAAAACTGGGAGGGAATGAAGGGTAGTACAGTACTAATATTACCTAGTGTGGGACCATTGGAGACTGTTCTCTTGAGGCCTGTCAGCCAGGAGGTGGCTGTTGATGCTGATTGTGCACGAGGAGACTTTTTTTTAAAAAAAGAAGGAAACTAACAAACAAAAAAGTCCCCTTCAATGTTTCTTCAAGTGGGAGTTGTAGTAAAATATTGGATTAAATTCAAGGGAATTAATTGATTACAGAGTTTTGGGAGGGGAAAAAGCATTTTGTTTGTAAATTTTAACATTGCTTTGTTTCCTAAAACTAATTCGGTCTGTCTACCCATGTTATTTTAAGTTATTTCTCTTGTGATATGGGCTGTATGGTCTGTGTTTAACATGTGGTTCTTGTAGCTCCTTTACTCATTCTTACAATTATAAAGCAATGCAAAGGGCCACACTCATGACTTCTTGAGAACACAGTGCTCCCACCCATTAATAAGACTTCAGTTGACTAAATGCTTAGGCACGTGCCTAACTTTAAGCACATGCGTAGTCTCATTTCAGTGGGTTACTAACATGCTTAAAGTTAAGTATGTGCTTAAGTATCTTGCTGATATTAGAGCCTGTGAATGCTCTAATCTCTTTTAAGGGAACCAGAGTTGACTGAATGACACTTACGGTGTAGAACGAACCCTAACTGTTTATCATCTGAAAAATTTCAGCCTTAAAATTTTAACTCCTTTCTGGCAGTCAGCTTTTTCCCATGGCTGGAGAAAGCTGACTTGGTGCCAGCATGTTGTTTCATGTGCATGGTGTTGATTTTCGTTCAGATGTATATAAAAGAATCTGGAATAATGGGTACTTGGCTATTTCCCTCCCTTCCCCCCACCTTTCTCCTCTCAGGCCGCAAATGGTGACCTAACAGATGCAGTCAACTTCCTCACTGAGGAGCGTGTTAAAGAGCCAGGCCAGGAAGCAGTCGCTGTGGAACCATCTGACTGTGAAGGGAGTGCTGTGGGCAAAGAGCGACCCACCAGTAGGTGACAGGTTTCAGACTGATAGCCGTGTTAGTCTGTATCAGCAAAAACAAAAGGAGTACTTGTGGCACCTTAGAGACTAACAGATTTATTTAGGCATAAGCTTTCATGGGCTAATCCACTTCATTGAAAGCTTATGCTCAGATAAATTTATTAGTCTCTAAGGTGCTACAAGTACTCCTCATTTTTTTCCCACCAGTAAGTGGTTCATTCTTATCAGGAATATTGTGTGCATTCGTGGTCACTCTTTCTCAGAAAGTGATATGGGTTTATCACTGATAAGAAATTGCTGGGGGTGAAATTCACTCTGCTGGGCTACCACAAGGCTT
Source organism: Dermochelys coriacea (assembly GCF_009764565.3). Taxonomy (NCBI): domain Eukaryota; kingdom Metazoa; phylum Chordata; order Testudines; family Dermochelyidae; genus Dermochelys; species Dermochelys coriacea. Next base: position 15,139,013 of record NC_050089.1, on the reverse strand, counting down.
GTGCCCTATATAAACCCCACTTTGGCTCTTTTTACCAAACTGATGAACTGTCACTTTGAATTCCTATAGTGAGGCAACAGGGAACAATTGAGTCCACTTTAGAACTCCACCTTTTTGTTTCACCCTTTCTGTTGCATAGGCCAGGTACAGCTCAGGCGATAGGGTGTCCTTGCTAGTTGAACCAATGTCAGTCAAGTGAAGTGGTTAAGGAATGTGTAGGTTTAACAGGATTTGGAGTTGCTGAAAATTGGTTCAGTTTTATGGACCTCTTTGTTAGTGTTTATTTGTCTTGCACAAACATGTGCTAGACTCTTACATTTTTTTTCTTTGTGCCCTCATTGCTTTACAGCATACTCTTTCACATAAAATATGAATGGTATGGCACAGTTGTGTAATTCTAGCAATAACAGATTGCTTAGTAATTGTCAGCCCTACCTTGACTTTACCTGATTTTTTTAAACTGATTCTCATTTATAAGATTATTTTCTTGTTTATTTCCAGGTGGATGATATTTCTCATTAAGAGTGCTCTCTTGTGTGTTCAGTTGGGTTTTAATTCGGTGGCTCTCTTGTACTTCAGGCTCCTGGGATCAGGCTCTAAATGTCCAGTGTCTCTGAGAGTACTTCCACTTGTCTGACATTTTTTCCCAGGTCAAGTAAACACCTCTTAAGTGACTGGCAAAACGCCCTATCTTCCATGCCCATGAGTTGCATAGTAGAACTAACAAACAGTGGTTGCTGATAACATACAGATAAGAAGGAAACAAAATAATTACCAAGTAAGGTCCTGCCACCCAACTGGAAGACTAGAACATTATGGTCAACACATAACATACAGATGGCCTTATTGTACAGGATTACAGCAGTTTAGTGGCTGAAGGGCTTTGGCCAGGATTGGGTCTGAGAAGCTCTCATTGGGGAGGGCCTTGTAACTCAGGTAGCCAAAAGGAGCTTAATGTTTTCCATCCATTTCTAGTATTCTATAAGTAAGGAATAACTATAACTAAAAACTGGAATATAGGGCCATACGCAGTGCTCAGCATGCCACTTGTTCAACTGAAATTATTTTCATTTTTAAAATCAGTTGTCTGCTAAGAACTAACAGCTCTTCCTGGAGGCTTGTGACCTTCTCTGATCACTCCTCCTGCTTTGGTAGCCTTTTGTGGCCTTAAGGCACTCATACACCATAGCATAGAGGACTGAGGATAGTTGTTAAGACATGTACTTCTTTCTACAGATACCTGTTAGCAGCCTGGGGAAACCAAACTCCTCCATTTATTGTTTTCTTGAGCATTTAAACTAGTCTTCAAGCACTTTCTTTGAAGCTTGTGTTACACTCTTTGATCGTTCCTGCCCACTGAACAACCAGCTGCTTTTATCACAAGAACTTCCTCACTATCCAGTTTCTCTTTCAGCTAGAGAAGTAGTTCTTTACTCACTCACACATTTACCATTTTTGAGCTTACTCCAGCCTCTAGGGCCCCAAGAACCAGCAGGATAGTAGTCCTAAGTATCTGCGAGTGTGTCTGTACTATAAAATTATACTGATGTTAGAGCAACAGTGAGATATGCAGCCACTAAGGGTAACATTTTCAAAAGCCCCTGAGTGTCTTAAGTGTCTCGGGACCACTGCAAGTCAATAGGGTTTAGCTGATTTTGAAAATTTTACCTGGAGCAACTGGTGTAGACAGGCTTTGATGGCATAAGGTAAATAGCCTGTGCCCCATCTGCATTATATATTACACAACTGCTTCCACAAGCACAGCTGTGTTGTTGATGTTAATTGCTGTAAAATCACTGCTGATTTTTTTAGATGATAGCTTACTGCACTCTTCCTGGAAACAGATAAATGCCAAGAGCTGCTTTTTGCCAGAAGCATGGTTGGAAAGATAGTATCTGGCAGGGGCAGGGAGCCATGCTTCACATATCTAAAGATCAAATAAGTATTTTTAACTTCTGGGAGGGGCTTACTTTACCACATTTCAACAGGTTCTTGCTGCTCAGCAGCTAAATCTGTTTAGTGTTACTGCACAGCTGAGTAACGCTAATGACAGCTAGAGCACCTAGACAATAGGCCAGATGACCTTCTTCCAGACAGATTACTGTGAACTAGGAGTTTGAATAACTGGAAATTGTTTTTAAAAGCAATTACATGCTTTAAAAACAAAACAAAAAAAACCCAAGTATAAATATAAGCTAAAATTTAAGGAAACTTGTATATATATAAATCTAAACTTACAAGTAACTGGAACGAATTTCCTTTAATCATGTAAAAGACAAATATGCTGCACAAACAATGCGTTCCCTAATTGAGCTGCCTGTTATGCACTAAACAGGTTTATAAAATAAGAAGCACCATACTCAGGAGTCGCTGTGGGGGCCAGTCAGTTACATTTTATTCTGCTGTTTAAGGCCCATCTGTTTCAAAACGGCTTTCTTCACTCTCTTATTCCCAAATAGGTGGCAAACGAAGTGATCTTGTAATTGGCTGAGCATTCACAAGACTCAATATGGGACCAGTGGTACACAATGTCTGACTTGAATTTGATTCCAAGTCTTTGCACAAAATGTTAACAAACTAAACCCTTTTATTTCTTAAAGCCATTTCAGTAACTAACACTGGGGGAGTGGTAATTAATGAAGAGGACTGGTCACTAATACAGAGCAATGTGGATTGCTTGCTAAATAGTCAGCTGCACATGAACTTCCAATGTGACACTGTGGCCAATAGGGCTAAAGCAATCCTTGGCTGCGTAAACGGGAATCTCGAGTAGGAGTCAAGAGGTTATTTTACCTCTGTATTTTGCACTGGGTGCGACAGCTTTTGGATAACTGTGTCTAGTTTTGATGCCCATAGTTAAGAAAGGATGTTGATAAATTGGAGAAGGTTCAGAGAAGAATCACAAAAATGATTAAAGGATTAGAAAAAACACTTTGGAGGTATAGACTCAAGCAGTTCAGTCTGTTTACCTTAACAAGAGAAGGTTAAGGGGTGATTGCAGTCTAAAAGTACCTACACAGGGAACAAATATTTAATAACGGGTTCTTCAGTCTATCTTAGAAAAGTATAACATTATTCAATGGCTGGAAGTTGAAGCTAGACAAATTCAGACTGGAAATAAGACACAAATTTTTACTAGTGAGGGTCATTAGCCGTTGGAACTATTACCAAGGATTGTGGTGGATTCTCCATCATTGACCATTTTTAAATCAAGAATGAATATTTTCTAAAATATATGATTTAGGATTTATTTGGGGGCGGAAGTCCTGTAGCTTACAAGAGGTCTGACTAGATGACTGCAATGGTCCCTTCTGGCCTTGGAATCTGTGACTCTATGGTACTAAGAACTTTAATTAAGGTTCTTTCACTTTCCTTTTGTTAGACCAATTCAAACTGCTTCTTATCCACTTCCCGTGTCCTAATCAAGGTGTAAGGAAATCCTGGTCTTTCAGTAGCACCATGAAGTGCACACCTTTTTCCCAGCTCATTGCTAGATTGTAGAATATTTATTTTTTAAACTAAAGGGACATGGAGTTAATTTCATTTTTCAGCAGAAAGTTATGATGTTTCTGCTGTTTGATTGAATTGCATTAATGAAGCAAAATTGTGTTAACATTGTTTGGTCCTTGGCCTTTTTTTTTTTTAAATGTTTCACTGCTTCTAGTGTAAAACTGATAACTCCACTTCAATTTCCAGATGTGATTGATCTAACTCCTGATAATAAAGATGACCTCCAGGCAGTCATTGCTCTCAGCTTACTGGAGTCTCTGGAAGTTCAAGCAGTGGAAAGAGATGTGAACAGGTCAATGAGTGTGGATGTTACTTTTTATTCTTTGCTTCTACATGGACCCTGGGGCTTTATGCAGAGTGTATTCTTATCAACTGTAAAACAAATTTCAGAGTAGCAGCCGTGTTAGTCTGTATTCGCAAAAAGAAAAGGAGTACTTGTGGCACCTTAGAGACTAACAAATTTATTTGAGCATAAGCTTTCGTGAGATACAGCTCACTTCATCGGATGCATTCAGTGGAAAATACAGTGGGGAGATGATTTATATACACAGAGAACATGAAACAATGGGTGTTATCATATACATTGTAAGGAGAGTGATCACTTAAGATGAGCTATTACCAGCAGGAAGGGGAGGGGGAAGGAAGAAAACCTTTTGTTTTCTTGATTATCTTGATTATCACTACAAAAGGTTTTCTTCCTCCCCCCCTCCACTCCTCTATGAAAAAAATGCTTGTAGTACTGTTACCAATTCCACCCTCCAAACCCTATTTGATTCACCCACCTACCTCTCATCTTTAAGAATGGAAGCTCTGTGAGACAGGTGGGATGGCTATGAGTATCTGTTAGCACAATGGGACCCTGACCTGTAACATAATAGATAGATAATAACATAATAGTCCTAGAGGTGACAGGCACTGTATGTCAGTCTGTGAGCCAGCTCCATGTATGTCTCCTGTTTGGGACTGCAGTAGTGTCCAATTCCTTTTGTCTTGTTCTGTTGTGGTTACTTGACTAGCCAAGCTTACATACCAAAAAAAGTTTCTGTCCCTTTTAAAAGGCTGTCAAGACTCTGGGGATGCTTTCTTACAATGTGACGTTTGCATACTTGTCCTCTGACAGGCCCCACAAAGCAAATGCTGCTGAAAACAAAAATCGCTCCAAAAGGAAACGGTGTGAAGTCTGGGGAGAGAATCCCAAGCAGAATGACTGGAGGAGAGTGAATGACTGGCCTGTTGGCATGAAGAACATTGGAAATACGTGCTGGTTTAGCGCAGTCATTCAGGTAATGCAGTGGTAACAGTAATACTTTGCCCTTTTGTAATGCCTGCCATCTTGGGGTCAAAACGTGCCTTTCTTGCAATTAAATAAGCTTTGCAGCACCTCCACGATGGAAGTAATGTCCTCTTTTTGCAGGTGGGCAAATGTTGGCACAGAGAAGTTAGTTGACTTTTCCAAGGTCACAGTGAGCCAGCTAGCTAGTCTGTATTTCTCCATATTCCTATCAGTAACATCACATTAACAGAAAAAGAAAAACTGGGTGTCTTCACCCTGGGATGCAGTTTTTTGGGAGACTTCAATTGCATAACTAAGATTTGAGAGTAGATTGTGCAGGCCTGCCAGGTTTCTGCTTCACGTTTTAAACAAAAATGATCTAAAGTGTGATTTTTCTTTGTGTGACAGAATATTTTACTCTGATCCTGTTAAAAAACAGCAGCCAAGTAGTCAGGGCAAAAATGAGATACTGAAAAAAGGCTATGTAAATATATCTATGTATTTATTATTATTCACAAATGTGTGTCCTGTGTCATGGTGCAATGGTAAAATACTTCTTGAATGACAGAAACCAGACTGGTAAAGTAATGATAATGTAATTTTACTGGAGTGAACGCTGGCACCACAGCATATGGTGTATCACATTCCAGTTAATGGAGTACAGTGGCTTGGATGCCTGAAATAATAAGAAACTAGTCTGGGTGCATTATTAGTGATTATTATTAGTGATTAGTAAAATAAGAAGAGACAGCAGAAAGAAGAACCAAACACACTTAATTCTTTGGGCTCTTTTTACATCAGCAGATAAGTGTTGGGGGTGGGGGTTTTTCTGTTTTTGGGGTGAAGTGGTGAACAGTTACTGAAATGCTTCTCCGGGGGTATGATTGATTCCCCTGTCCTATCATTCTGATTTCCAATGTGAAATGGAAGAACTCTGCTCACTCTTTCCCAAAAGGTTTCTCTTAATTTACTTGAAAAATTTAGTTGGGATGGCGGGAGGGAATTGAGTCTTGGGGAAGAGGAAGGGCAGAGCTATTAAAGGTTTTATTTCTTAAGGAGAAAGTCACTGAAGAATTTGGGGGTGAATAAGAAAAATATACAGTCTGCAAAGAATGACATAGACTTGGGAAATGAAGATGAGACCCAAGACCAGACTTGAGTTGACCAGCCCGGACAGTCTCTTTTAACCCTTTTTTCCTTTCAGTCTCTCTTCCAGCTGCCGGAATTTCGTAGGCTGGTCCTTAGTTATTCTCCCCCGCAGCGCATGCTTGAGAATTGTCGAAGTCGCACTGTAAGTTCTCCTGGAAATGCCTGGCTCTTCCAGGGGATTCTGGTAGTTTGTATTGGTGACTCTATAAAAACTGACCTGCTGCTTGTGGACAAGGGTGGGAAATTGCTCTTGAGGATGAGTTATCACAGAAATGGTTGCAAGTTTCTCTTAGTTTTTCTCAAAAACTAGGAACTGCAGAGAGAGTGGAAAATCTGTGCCTTGTTAATCTATTTTGGTGACTCCATAAATTAAGGACTTGTTTCCTCTCAGTCTCCCCCCTACCTCCTCTTAATACCCCTAGTCTCTAGCTCAAGTCTGAACTTCAGAATATTAGAGTACAGCTTGGCCTTCTTATTCTAGATGCCATATTACTTCTGATCCCAGATTTCCCATTTTGAGGAACCATTGCAAATCCTTCAGTTCTCCCATGTGCTTGACTCACAATCAAATTTGCTTTCAAGAAAGATCCTTGCATCATGGGGAAAGAGATATGGGTTCCTAACACAAGTTGGTCTCTTCTGAGACTGTCCACTGTATTAATATCCTTTGTGCTGGCCCTGTAAATTACCTCTTTGTATATGTGTCCTACTTTTATTGAGCAGTAGACTATTGTGCTCTCTTCTTTTCTAGGAAAAGAGAAATACTGCATTCATGCAGGAACTTCAGTGTCTCTTTGCTTTAATGCTGGGGACACATCGTAAATTTGTAGACCCCACTGCATCACTGGAACTTTTAAAAGGCGCATTTAAATCAGCTGACGAACAGCAGGTAAAATGGATACAATGCCTCTTGGCTTTCCCCAGAACAGCCCTAGCAAAGATATAAACAGTCATATTTCACTTAAGGCTACTATAATTCCAAACACTTGCCTATCTGTATTTCACCTGACAAGTGTGTCTAAAACTCTCTCTTAAAGATACATGACAGTGAAAGGCACATGCATACCAAAAAGACGGTTAAATAGCCAATGTGAAATTTGTCCCTTCACTGCTATCGGAGTTGCTGCTGGGGATCACCAGATTTGGAACTTGACTTCTTCTCCATGTCCCCAGCAGTTTCCTCTGACTTAGTACAGTGCAGGACAAAGTGTTCATCTTTGATCTAGAATAGTGGTAATAACACCTAGCTCATATAGGTCATTCACATGGTTAGAGATCCACAATAGTTTTGTGAGTATATTTGAAAAAGTGTGAGATTTTAATAAATCCTGCTTATATCAAAGCATTTTCTTGGTAGAATCTTTCACTCTCCAATTTCTGGCTCTCTTTTAGCAAGATGTGAGCGAAGTCACGCACAAGCTTCTGGATTGGCTAGAGGATGCATTCCAGCTGTCTGTGAATGTAAAGTGAGTTTTTATGTTTTGGGTTTTTACTTACTGTCCAGAAATATAGATTTTTAATGAGACTGTTTGGCTAATAGATGCTAAAGTTTAAATTAATATTTTAGGCAAATGAAGAAGCCATTTATTCACTGCACCAGTCAGGATAATCCCTTTTCAATAATATTCAGCATTCTATGTTTGCATCAGCACTTTTTCCCTAGATAGGTGCTTTTATGGAATGCCATTGTGACCTGCAGAGTACATAAGCTTTTATGAAACTCTTCAACATGGATTGTCCACCAGGTAATAAACTCCATATTGTATTGTTTAGAGTTGTTACAGCCAATGGGGTGAATTCATATTGAATAGTGCATTAATCTGTAGTGTGATAGTTACAATTATAATAAAAGATCTTGACATGTACAGGGTGATGCTGTATGAAAATCAGCTGCTTTTTACACTTAAATAACTTGATGATTTTTTTAAGTGCAGAAAAGTAATTTTTTTGTCCTTAAGGATAAAGGGGCATGTTAAAAAAGCATAACTGGAGTTCTGAGTGCAAACTTATCCAGAACGAGCAAGTATGGGTTAGAATAGAACTCAAGTATCCAGGACTCCTGGGTTGCAATCTTGTTTCTGCCACTGGCTTACTCTATAACCTGATCTAGGAAAGTCACTCCCACCTCTGTGTTACCTATCTACATAAAAGGGATGATGATATTTACAAAAGCATCTTGGGATCCTTCTAAAGGCACTTTCAAAATGTAGAGTATAATTATCAGTATTACTACAAACTAATGGCTTTCTCTTCTTTTGGTTTGTTTTTAGGCACAAAGCCCAAGGCTGAGGTTTAGATGTTAAATTTAAGTCCATTTTAATACCTTGTGGCCTTAAAAAAAAAAAAAAAAAAAAAAAAAAGGGGGGGGGTAGGGGTGGGAGGAAGGGCAGCATATGTAATACTTACCTATTAATTGAGGATTTAAACACACACAACCTATTCCCTCATAGCTTGGGTTTTGAGCCATTTTTGCTACTTCTTCCTCCAGTTATATTGACGGTTATATTTTGTTGATGTCATCAAAATAAAAATTCTAATATATATGTATTCTTGTAAAGGCAAGTGTAACTCACGCATATGCTCCCTTTCTTTCTAACAAAATGCATACAATCCCCTTTTGAAAACAGCAGCCCTCGAGACAAATCAGAGAACCCAATGGTGCAACTCTTCTATGGGACTTTCTTGACTGAAGGGGTCCATGAGGGTAAGTTAGAGATTTTTTGTTTTACGTTTAATTCTTTTTTTGAGTGGTTTGATTGTTGCTGTAGTGCAGATCTATTATATGATTTGTGGCATTGTGTGTTATTGCAGTTTCTTGGTGAGATTGTCTGTCTGGTTCTTCGCTATTACAATAGGCGTACAGATAGGAGTATCTTTATATAGTTGTCCGAGTGCTGGCGAATATAATGTAAAGTCTGTTCTCCAAAGGGTAATATCCTCTTAAATGCTCACCATCAAGAACATAGATTTGTAAAGGGTCTCGCCTCTAGAGAAGATGAGCCGTAGGGGCCTAATTTCTCTACTGTGATGACATGTCTAACTTGCCTGCCTGATGAAAGATCTTGCATGATTTGTTGCAAGATTTCATGGAGCATTACAAGCTGTTGTTTTGGTAGGAAACTTATAGTTGTATATGATAAAATAAGTTAGAGAGGAGAGAGGTTTTTGGTGGTGTTTTAAGGTGGTTTATATTTTTTTCCTTCCCCTTTATTCAGGCAAGACCTTTTCCAAGATAGAGACCTTTGGCCAGTATCCCCTTCAGGTAAACGGTTATCGGAACTTGAACGAATGTTTGGAAGGGGCCATGGTAGAAGGGGAGATTGAGCCACTACCTTCTGATCAATCAGTGAAGTATGGACAAGAGGTTGGTTGCATGTATTGTTTGCTCTTCTTCAAAGGATGCAGTCAATGTAGTGCAGGGAGATCCTATTGTATCCTGGTAACTTAAAATGGTGACTGTAAACATTCCCTCTTCACCAAATGTAAAACGTTTCATGGTCAGTCTGTTAAATGTACATTAATGTTAAATCTGAGTTGATATCTAAGCCACCAAGCCCTAGTTTATTTGTAAAGACATTGTTGTCCAATGTAACTTACTCCAGGAGTTTACCCTTTTAAAAAGGCGCCTGCTTCTGATGTGTAAGTGTGATAAAGTCTCTCTCTTTCTATTGAAGCCTACCTGTACCTGAGTAGGGGAGAACCACTGCCTCCATATTTTCGGAGGGTAAAAGTACAGTGCTTAACTCTATGGTATGCCATTTGGAATTTGTATTTTTTTTCTCCCTGTTATAGTGTACATTTTTCTCTCTCATTGTAACTCTTAACCTTCTGCCTGTGCTGATTATTTTTTCCTTTTTTTAATTACTCAAATCATGAGCCAATCATAAGCTGCTTAACTTTGTGACAAATTAAAAAGTTAAGATACACACATTGCATTCAGCCTCACTTTATAGATAAAAGCAATGGGAAAATTAGACTACAGAGAAGGTCAACTAAAATGATGGAAGGATTCATGTGATGTGAAGGCAGACTGAGGGAAAGTAGCTTGTAGGCCATGTTAAAAAGGTGCTGGAAGATAATGCTTAAAGAGATGTTTGCAAGGGTTGGTTATAACACGGGCAGGGGAAAAGAAGTTTCACTCATTAGATGAGTGTCTGCAAGATGAGTTGCAGTGACTTGAATTAAAAAAGGAAAAAGAGGTTCGACTTCAGGATGAGCTTGTTTTAAGGCCCATCTAACTTTGGAATCAACTGCCTGATTTTGGTGATTGCTGCTCTTGTGTTAGTGCCATACAGACACAGTTGAAGCAGACTTCTGGTAGGATTGGTGTAGTGCAAAATCTTGAGCAGTGTGAGCAAGATGGAGTTAAACAGGTGATGGGAGAGGTCCATGGATTTAGTTCCTTTAAATGGTTAACTGAAAAATAGGGGAAAGTGTCTCAAACAAGGACATGCGTCAAGGACTGTCACTTTTATTTTTAAGAGATGTGATTGGAAAATCTGTGCTCATTAATATAACTTCTCAGGATATCCTGACGAGTGGACTGCATGATAGGGGATGTGGAAAATAAAGTGCATTTTATCTTTTGAGACCTTTGGTGAGTGTTTTGAAGCCTGATATTCTGCAGGATTAACTAGAAATCTCTTTCTTTACCACGATAGCAGGCTTATAAACATTTCCCTTCTGTTATTGTTTATGAGGATGTTTGGTTGACTTTTCTCAAAAGGGTCATGATAAATGGCAGCTTCCCTCTGTATACATTAATATTGGCCCTCACTATTAATATTATTGGTGCATTTAGATTCCGCAGATGAACCGTTGTGTTCTGGCTTTCTGATATGGATCTTTCAGAGCAGAGTACTTATCTATCAGGAGCCCAGAACGGGGAGGTACTGTCTGTCTGGCACTGCGTAAGAATGTGTGAAATATTCTTCTGGCAATGGATGTTAGAAATATTCTTGAAAGCTTGGAGCCGGGGAAAGTATAAATGCAACTACGAATAACCTTTTCAGTGTGGCACTTATTGCACACTCCAAATACTGAGAAGTTGGGTCTGATGTCTTTGCCTCTTAAACTAAACAGTTTCTGAATAGACCAAGAGTCGCTGAATAGCTGAGTGCACAGAGATTGGTTAAGGGCTGCTATTTGTTGATGTTCAGTGCGTGCCAGCAGCATTGTGAAGTAATTCTCCCTCTTCGAGGCCGTGGGCCTACATACGTTGTTTCAGTGTAGCATTTGCCAACTTATTCTAAATTCGCTCCTTGACTAGATAGTAGTCTATCAATCTGAGTGCCCTGGGCATCAAATATTGACTTTCTGGTTATTATTTAACTATGTTTCGAATGGTGAAGTTCTAAAATGGAAGTGGAAGTCTTATATTTTGTAAAATTAGGCTTTCTAAATAGCAACTCATATTGATTTAGTACACACTTTGTATGTATAAGGGAAAAAAGTTATTTGGGGGCAGAAATACTTGTCGATATAAAATGTGCCATTCAGCAATCCTCTCAAAACCTGTGCCCTGGTTGGGCATTTCTGTTTGTTACAGCGTTGGTTTACAAAGCTCCCTCCGGTGTTAACCTTTGAACTCTCCCGGTTCGAGTTCAATCAGTCACTAGGGCAGCCAGAGAAGATTCACAACAAACTAGAATTTCCCCAGATTATTTATATGGACAGGTGAGATTTTACAAGACTGTTGTATTTCAAAACTGATTCCTCACACTTTGCTCTGTTTTATTCTAACTAGGGAAATAGAGGGGTGGGCGGGTCTGTGAGCAGGGAAATGTTAAAATGTATGCATATGAGAGAAAATGCAGAGCTTAGAGGTATACAAATCTCACTCAGTCACTTTTTTGGGGGGGGCAATATTTGTTTAGGTATTTGTACAGCAATAAAGAGATTATTCAAGGGAAGAGAGAGGAGACCAGGAAGTTGAGGAAGCAAATAGCAATTCTGCAGCAGAAATTGGAAAGGTAAGCAGCCAACTCCCTCCCCTTCCCCCGGGAGCCGTTGTTTTTCTCTTTAAACAAGGTACGAAATTGAATAAGGGCTATTTGTGTTCAAGATCTTAATTTAAGTAACACTACAGTTAGTTATTACTATAACCAGCAACTACTAGGCATTTATGTTTTATAATAAATATGGCTTGCTCATACTATTTTCCTTTCCGTGTACAATGAGTTGTGTGAGGATTCAGTTAACAGACCTCTGCTGTCTTGCTTCTGTTCTTTAGATACATGAAATATGGCTCTGGCCCAAGCCGCTTCCCATTACCGGACATGCTGCAGTATGTTCTTGAATTTGCCAGTACAAAGCTACCTTTAGTTGTTCCCTCTGCTCAGGACTCTCAGATGACGCGTGCACAGTCCTCAGCTGAGTGCTGTGGTCTGAATGAACCTCTGCAGCAAAATAGGTGAGGAAAGAAAAAAGTTTGTTGGCTAAAGAGAGAGCTTTCACCTTTTGAGCTAAAGAGTCCTGGATCATTGCTCCAGGAGCTGTTATGTCGTGTGATTCAGTTGTCTAGGCACTCAGAACCTTGGGGATGTGTGGTGTGAACACCAACACAGTTAGTCCCTGCTTTTGAGTATTCCTGCTCCCAGATGGGTGCTACCAATCTATGCAGGTAACACTCTGCATCCCGTTTGTGCTTTTTTCCTCTCCAGATACAAAGTCAAACTGCTATGTTTAAGCAGTAATCTTGAGATAAAATATTTGAACTCTTTGGACAGTGTAGTAATCTTTTGTTTTGTTTCATCAACCATTAAAATAGTGCAATATTGAATTATCACAAATCTGCCCACCATGGTTGGCTTGCACTCTAAATTTAAGCAAGCAAATAAACGAGTTCTCTGGTAAAATGGGAAGGAATTGTCAGTGCTGTGGATTGTGGCTCTATGCTTCACTGTGGAGTCCTGTAAGAACTCGAACTTTTACATCATCTCTTGTCTTGGGATCTGGTCTTCAGAAGTGACTGCACTTTAATAAGCTTAAGGCTGCCAAACTGTTTCCTAACTAGTGAATAAGTCTAAGCCTGGCATCATCTGGGATGGAAACTTGCTCGTTCAGATCTTGAATATTTTTTTAAAGCTATGTGAACTTGCGTATGCTCTCTGGAAACAGCAGCCTGAATGATGTGTCCATCAATATGTGGCTTTTGCTTCATAGTGTATTAGAAACAGAAAGTACTGAGAACACTGAAGGTGCAGCATCCACTCTGATAAACCCTTCAGCCCAGCAAGAATTAATGAGCAAGCTTCCCCAGCCCTCCTGTTTACCAGCTGAAATGCCTGAATGCCCAGCTCCTCGTGTGGTCACAGAGGAGGAGATGAGCCTAGTTAGGACGTGCCTGCAGCGATGGAGGAGCGAGATTGAGCAGGACATCCAAGGTTGGCCCCAAGTATTTATCGTGCATTTCAGCCTTTTGCTAAACTAAATTCCCTCTGGTAGCTTCAGCTAGATAACTCCTGAACCATGCTCCACCTCAGAGGTGGCTGCTTTTCAGCTTTTAGTATAGAAATATCCTTATATGTCATGTGACAGGGCCATGGTCTGTCATAGGATAAGCATGCTCAACTTTCCATTAACTTCTGTGGTAGTAACTGCATGACTGTATCCAAGGGCAGGCATGGGCCTGTATTCTGAGTACCTCTGTGCTCCCATGAGTTTGGGATCAAGGGAGCACCGTCTAAACAAAGTTGATGATCAGTGTTGTTCTTCTCAATAGATCTCAAGGACTGTATTACCAGAATCAATCAATCCATTGGTCAAATGTATGGTGACCCTGTCCTCCGTCAGGTAGGAAGTGTGGCTTTGTTAGGTTTTCATATAGGGGCTCATTAAAATGATATAGTGCTGCTGGTGTGTGCCTGTAGGTCATGTTCATATTAGGAGAAATTGCATGCATGTACATAGGAAGGGTGTGTGTGTCTAAATGTTTTGCCAAGTTCACTTTGAAACGAAACACATGCCTTTCTGAGGAGGGAAATAACTTATTTAGAATGGTGTTCTTAGTAGGTGAATAATAAGATCCATGAACCTAAAAACAAACTGAATATAATGCATTTAATATAATCTTAGATAAACACTTATCACTGTCAGTTTCTTCCATTAGCACTTGGGCACCTGCACATGCTAAGATGAATGTTGTAGAGTCATAGATACTTGGATTGGTCAAAAACCCTGAAGGATGAACTCCCTATGTCACTGCAGGGTAGCAGGGTAGTCATGCTCTACTATGTTTACCAGTTGAACAATGTCCATTGTCTAAAGTGAAATCCAAGTTGTTGGTGGTCAGTTTACTTTTTCTGCTTTAGCATATTTCAAAAATTCCCCAGGAAAATCTTGGTTTAAAAAATTTAAGGATTTTCAAGAAATAGTGTCAGTGTTTTTCCACCCTTTCTTGATGAAAACTGAGGTAAACTCTAACCTTTATTTCGCTGCCCTTTCCCTTTAGTATGTAACCCCTTTGTGTGGTCTCGGTTGTAGATAGCTGACTTCTCGGTGCAAGATGGCCTGGCTTAGGGCTCAGAATTCTTCTCTCTGCTGAATCGCACTTTGTAGTTCTACCTACATACATGACACCTTCTCAGTAGATACCTGATATGAGATCTCTTGCCCTGCTGCTTGGTGATGGGATCTGTTTCAAAGCTGTTGGGGATGGGGCGAGAGGTAGTGTGGGAATGAGCTCTCTTCCAGTTTTCTAGAACCAAGAGTCCAGAAACTCCTTCAATGCCAACTGTCTCATTTCTGTGCTTTTCAGCCTCAGTGGATGCAGAACTTAGTCCTCTCCCTGTATTAGGATTAGAGTTTAAAAAAGGGATTATCATGAGCTTTTTCTTGTTTTGTGTTTGGATTTTTTCTGACAATTAAATTTTCTGTGCCTGGGAAAAGTATTCAGATTTCAAGATTTCAGTCCTTGACCTAATATTTCTGTCAAGTCACCTTCACTGAGGATGCCTTGCAATGTATAACACCTTAGATAGGCAATTGCTCCATCTGTTCACCAGCCAGGAACTGCATTGCCAGTAAATACTGCAAACAGATAATAAATGCTTTCCAGCAAGAACTGGCCTAGGAATGAGCCTGGATCTTGGGCCCACATAAGCAAAAGGATGGGATTTTGTCAGACCAAGAGAGCCTTCTAAGTCTTTGCCTGAGAAGTCTCTGATCAGAAAGAGCCTGGTGGTTCTGAGTCTGAGACTATCTGCAAAAGAACTTCTTGCATCCACTAGGGCATGAGGTCTCTGAATCTTTACCTGCAAGTAGAGCAGCCAGTTACTGAGAGTCCCAGGCTATTCTTGGATTCATTTGTTTCTGTATCAAAGAACAGGAAGCATAGGTTGAACAGTCATCTGAAAATTATACACTGGTGTCCTCAGAGTTGTGTTAGATTCCCAAGATCTGAGAGTGATGAAGTATCCTCTGATCCGTGTCACTCAGATACTTTGGGCAGGAAGGACCTTGGGAACTACCATCCTTTGAGTAGATTCTACAGAGAGGGCACTATTTTTGGATGGGTTTTGGTTATCAGCCTAGACTATTCTCTCTGGTGTGAGAAGTGGTTCTTTGGGTAGTGTACTTTGCAATATATTCTGTCACCACATAGCAGTGCAGGTAATCTTCGAGTTTGGAATTACACAGGTGTGTTCAGAGAATCAAAGCCACTGTAATGACAGGTTTCAGAGTAGCAGCCGTGTTAGTCTGTATTGGCAAAAAGAAAAGGAGTACTTGTGGCACCTTAGAGACTAACAAATTTATTAGAGCATAAGCTTTCGTGAGATACAGCTCACTTCATCAGATGCATTTGGTGGAAAAAACAGAGGGGAGATTGATATACACACACAGAGAACATGAAACCCATTGTTTCATGTTCTCTGTGTGTGTATATCAATCTCCCCTCTGTTTTTTCCACCAAATGCATCCGATGAAGTGAGCTGTAGCTCACGAAAGCTTATGCGCTAATAAATTTGTTAGTCTCTAAGGTGCCACAAGTACTCCTTTTCTTTTTGCGAAAGCCACTGTAGTAAGTGTATTTTTAAAAATATATGCAACAAACACTTGTGGGATGCTGCTCCAATTTTAATCCTGAAAATACTGTGTGTGCCAGGCCCAGGGCTCTGTTTCAGGCAGCCAGGCTGATTGCTTGAGAATTTTTGTTTCATATTTTAATGCAAGGGAGCTTGTCTCCAAGTTCCAATTATCTTTCGCCCCAGCAATAGAAACCAGAAGAACTTGTGTCTGGTACGTCATGGGTCTCTGGCAAACATTTTAAAAAGAGCCTCAGTAGTAAGAAACTTGTTAAATAATTTAGATGAGATATGATGACTTCCACACATGGAACATAAAATTAGTTTGACAGGTTTGGATACCAGTGGGGTGGTCAGGCTTAGGATGTCATAGTGACACTGTGGTAGTGTATAGACGTGTTTTTAAGCTGAGCTCATCAAGGGGAAGGGAATCTGTTTGCATTAGGCAGTCAAATGTACAAATGGACAATTTTTAAGCATATGACAGCTGTGAATGTCTTCATAGATTTTCGATTACTTCATCCATTAAAGATAAGCCTGGAAATCCTGTTCATGTGAATTTTCAGGTTCCTTATCGCTTGCATGCCGTCCTGGTTCACGAGGGCCAAGCAAATGCTGGTCACTACTGGGCCTACATATATGACCAGCCCCGGAAGAGCTGGCTCAAATTCAATGACATCTCTGTGACAGAATCATCCTGGGAAGAACTGGAGAGAGATTCATATGGAGGCCTGAGGAATGCCAGTGCCTACTGTCTTATGTACATCAATGATAAGCTGTCCTACTTTGTTGCAGGTACTGGAACCAAAGCTGCAGGTAGTACTTAGTCACTTGTGTAGAATGTGTTGCCTTCATAGCATTGAATATCATTAACCTGCTCAACTCCACTATGACACTAGTGAGTGTTATCCCTGTTCTGTGGATGGGGAAGCTGTGACAAAGGGGGTTTTAATTTGGCCATGGCCAAAGAAGGCGTTGGACGCAAAACAGATATGTGAAGTGCGATGCTGCCTGTCCTTGATTCACCAGCCCAAGTGAGCACTTGTTCAGATCTTTTGGGTTGATACTAAAGTATTGTTTCAAATAGCTTGGTTAATGTAGGCTCATAGGAATTGCTATACTAGGTCGGCCCCCTTGTCCGTCTATCCTAGTATCCTGTCTTTCTGACAGTCGCCAGAGCAGGTGCTTCAGAGGAAGGTAAAAGAAACCTTGCAGCAGGCATGTGTGGGCTAATCTGTCCCCCATTAAATTAAGGATGTCCTAATCCCTAATTGTTGGAGATTGTCTTAACTTCACGCTTCAGGGTTTTTCTTAGCATTAACTGTAACTATTCTTCTTATCCATATAAATGTCCAGTCTTGCATTTGTCTTTGTATTTCAATTTGCCTGTATTCTGGCATTCTCATTGTGTGTGTGTGTGCAGTCGGCAAATCATTTATAAGATCAAACAGAATGTTTCCTACTTTGGCCTGGCCATTTACACCCTGCTTTTTGGTTTGGCTTCTGATAGATAGTGGTAGCATAATATACACAGCACACCCAGTGCATATTGCTTATGCAGCATATTGTCCCTTCTGTGCCTGAGATGAATTATCACTAATGATAACTGATCCTTGTAATTGTGTGTTTACAATGCATGAGTATATAAGCAGCTATTTGCAAGCATTATCATACATGTGGCATCGTACAGCTGTTGACCATCCAGAAGAGCCTAATAATTTCATACATGGCTCATTTCAATATAATAGAAGCAAACAATGCAGCAATAGGTTTCAGAGTAGCAGCCGTGTTAGTCTGTATTCGCAAAAAGAAAAGGAGTATTTGTGGCACCTTAGAGACTAACAAATTTATTAGAGCATAAGCTTTCGTGAGCTACAGCTCACTTCATCGGATGCATTTGGTGGAAAACCACTTCATCGGATGCATTTGGTGGAAAAAGCTTTTTCCACCAAATGCATCCGATGAAGTGAGCTGTAGCTCACGAAAGCTTATGCTCTAATAAATTTGTTAGTCTCTAAGGTGCCACAAATGCAGCAATAGTCATTGCAGAATCTAGTTAATGGGAATGCGGAAGCTGAAACAAGTTTTTGTTTGTCTTCCTAGTGCTCTGACATTTCAGTTTCTAAAATCAACCCATCCTATGTTTTAATGAGACTTAATATACATTTAGTGCTTTTAAAGATCCTTGTGCTTTTAAATATTTTTATAAAGGAAAGAATCTGGGATAGGGCATTATCATTCGGTATTAGATATACTCCTAAGTATGTTCTTCTCTTAAGCTGTACTATACAGCTGAAATACCATTATTAACCAGTGTCTCATTATTCTTAGATATTTCAGTACCTGTATAAAATCACTGGAATCCTTGCAGTTTCCTACCCCTGGGTTTCATGTAGTGGTTGAGGTGTAGAGTTTTAAGCTGAACTCCAAGTTTTCTAGTTATTATCATTTTAAGCCACATCTGTAGCATTATGGTAGCCTCTGGTAAAGAGAAATGATCTATGCCCTCTCTCAGCCCTGATTATTACTTCGAGTGGGTTTACTGAGCCCAGGTGCGCCATGCAGAAATATACCTTTCTATGGTTAGTTATTGTCTGTATTACCGTAGTGCAGAGGAGCACTAGTCATGGACTAGGACCCCCTTGTGCTAGGTTCTATATAAACACAGAACAAAAACACGGTCCTTTGCCCAGAGAACTGACCATCTACCATCTTCTTGTACTTGTTTATGGAGCATCGTGAATTCAAATTTCAGGAAAAAATATTCTTTTCCTTCTTTATTTTTCCAAACCATTTGATCAATCTTCTGTAATATTTCTAGATATTCCTCGTTTGCAGCAGAATTATCTTGCTTCTATGTGTTTCATTGCTAACTAAAAATCTTGCTTTTCTCCAGATGATGATGATGATGCAGAGACAGGACAGTTTCAGAAAGAAATAGAACTTCTGCCACCTGAACTCCAGAATTACATACAGGAGGACAACTGGAGACTTGAACAGGAGGTGGAGGAATGGGAACAGGAGCAATCGTGCAAGATCCCTCAGATAGAGCCTTCAACTACTTCGGAATCTCAGGATTTCACTTCTGAATCAGGACAAGGTAACACAAGATCAGTGTGTTTAAAGATCATGTTCCATGTTGCTACAATAACTTCCCTGTAATAAATTCCACCATTATCTGAGCTTTTCATAACAATTTTGAACACCTTGGAAAAGCTACCCACTAAGCGCAATTGCTGAATTCCCATCATATCAGCAGAAAAAGCTAATGTTCTATCGTGCGAGGTTGTGCTGAAATCTGCATAGCTATAGACATGCCATCAAGTTTGATCATATCCTGTTTTCATTCAGCGCATGGCAATGATCTAATCTCAGTTTGATTTAATTATATTAATATTTTGTGTGTTTATTGTAGAAAGTTGACATGTTCACCTCTTGAGTGGGAGACCGCCCATTACAGCAATCTTTTATAGCATGAGTCTCGCTGAGCTTCACAAATGTGGTTGTGTGTAATATTGCCATTGAAGTGCAGTCATGCTGTTTAATGGTACACAACAGTGTTTCATGTTTTAGGACAGGAGGTAAAGAAGAATTTCTTGAAAGTGCAGAGAGATAATTCATTAATTTGTCTCCCTTGGGATTAAATTTCAAACTCCAGAATCAAATGTGATGTAAAATCACAGTTTGCCAAATGATTAAGAAATCTCTCATCAAATAAGCTTTCTGCCATGTGTAGTCCATGATTCTGTCCTCTGAGGCCACAAAATTATTTTCTGACCAGCAAAATGTGTGAGATACTGACCCTTGAGCTCAGGGTCTGTTGAGCTGTGTACAAAAACTTGAGGCCCTAATCTGCCAGAGCACTTACGCACGAGTTTAACTTTAAACACGAGTAGTGCCATTGACTTCAGTTTGACTATTTGTGTGATGAAGTGCTTTGCTTGATTGGGTATTTTAGAGTACATCTATGCTGCAGCTGGGAGCAAACCTTCCAGCCCAGGTAGACAGATTCATGCTAATGGAGCGTGAGCTAGTGTACTAAAAATTGCGCTAGCCACCCAAGCTCAGACCCAGGGGGTCAGGTAAACTTGAGAGTCTGAGCTGCCGCCCAAGCCCCAACATCCACAGTGCTATTTTTAGTGTGCTAGCTTGAGCCCCACTAGCCTGAATCTGTCTCCCTGGGCTGGGAAGCTTGTTTGTAGTGTAGATGCACCTTAGTAGAGTTTACATTGAATGACCTGTCATTCGAAATGTTGTCTTTTCTGGAATGTTACCCAAGAGTTGAGCTGCGTGTGAGGAAAATTGAGTTGGCTCTTCCATAACAAAGGAGGCTGCAACCAATTACAAGGTTAGAAAGTGGAGTTTCATGAGTTAACAAAGGGGCAGAAAATTGGTCATTGTGCCTGGTAAATACTAAGGTACAGTACCATGCAGCCATCCTATTTACCATTTTCCTCTCTTCCATTTGGATTTGTGCCTTCCTGGTGACATTATTGAATGTTAACATCTCTCTGAATTTCCAATCAGATCCATCGTCAGGTTGTGAACACAGCATACGCTCGCTGTCTTCCGAACATGCCAGGATTGCAAAGGACCAGACCGCGCAGGCTATTGCAAATACAGCTGATGCCTATGAGAAGAATGGTGTAGAGGCTGCTCTGTATGAGGTGAGAACTCTGGAACAGGAGCTTTGCAGCAGCCAGCTGTTTTTGCATCTCTGTGTTAACAGACCTCTGTCTCTCACTTGCTTATAATTCTGTAGCACTGCTGCATTTAACCCAACTCCTTTCTACTTTCCTGTTTGGTTTTAGCTTTTTTTGTGTTTCTTATTCTCTTTCTCCTCTTTCTGCTGCCACAGCCAAAGGAGGCAGAACCAACAAAGGCCCAGCTGAGAGAAACAGCCCTTACAGTTCAGTCAGAACAGCAACAAGATGCTAAAGGGACAGAGTCTGCTGCCCAGCCTAGCTCACAGGTCTCTGAAGTGGAGATCCCCAGAGTGGGAAAGATTCTGGTTAGATCTGACGCAGATGGATATAATGAGGAGGTACAAAGCCCAGTGCAGGAGCTAGTTATTTTTCTGGCATTAATCTTTGCAGTTGTGGGTTCTTTGGGGCTTTCTGAAGATTTGTGGCGAGTAGTGGTTTTGCCATGAAACTGTGTGTTGTTCAAATATATTTTTCCCTCTGTAGTAAGCAGAGAGGTTGGGTCCAATTGTTTAGCAATTTACTTTTTAAAACTATTCGAAAAGTTGTCAGAAAAGTGACTCTGTAAAAACACACACTCATCTTCTTACTCAATAGATCTGCTCTCACTTTTTTTAAGTCCTCTTCCTCTCCTTCCTTTCCTTCCTGTCACTCATATCTAAGGTGTTTCTAGGGCGCCTGGCTTCACAAGGTGGTTTTTGTACTTTTTTTTTTCACCCAGTAGTCAATGGCCTTGATTCTACTTTTCACATAATCATCATAATTGTCAGCTGACAATGTCATACAGTCAATGCCATGTGACTTTTCCAATCACAGGTACTGATATCTGATCCTGGCAATTGAAAGAGCCCCATTATGAGGCTCAGTATACCACATCAGGCACCTAAAAAATTTTCACAGTCTTTTTTCTAAGACTAGACTGTAATTGCATATCGGCTACACATCTGTCTGCAAGAGAATTAATTTGTTCAGACAATTCGTTTACATGGGTATTTTTAGGGTTTGGTGTGGATTTAGCATTGTCCTTTGCGTAAACCAACATTTACGTTTTGTCTCAAGGATTTTATCAATGCAATAGCTCCATCTGTTGAGCTGGATTTGACCTGATTGCATTAAATATACACTTGTGTTGTAATGGTAGTACAATGGAATGTTCTGCCTCAGGCATTGCTCTCATGTTAAATGGTAGTTTTGCAAGGTTCTCCCCAGTCATGTTTTGTGTGCTCTGTATTTTCAAAAACAACAAGGAGTCCAGTGGCACCTTAAAGACTAACAGATTTATTTGGGCATAAGCTTTTGTGGGTAAAAAACCCACTTGTTTTGTTACCCATGAAAGCTCATGCCCAAATAAATCTGTTAGTCTTTAAGGTGCCACCGGACTCCTTGTTGTTTTTGTGGATACGGACTAACATGGCTACCCCCTGATGCTTGACACCATGCAAGGCTCTATATTTTCATTTACTGATGACTTTTGGGGGAAAGAGAGTGAAGGAGGAGTAGTTGGGATGGCACAGTGAAGGGTTCAAACATCTATAGCAGCATGGGCAGTGCATGCAAGAGATGGACTTGCACATAATGACAATAAAATTAAATTTGTAGTCAAATGGCAGCTCTGGATTGCCCTGATCTGGACAACTTTTCTTTAAAACTTTACCTTTTTTGTACTTTTTTCTTTTATCACTACAGCTTTTCTTCTATTCCTCTCTGTTTTTGTGTGTGGGTTTTTTGTTGTTCTTGTGGTAGGTGATGCTTAGCCCAGCCATGCAGGGTGTGATCCTGGCTATTGCTAAAGCCCGTCAGACATTTGACCGGGATGGGTCTGAAGCAGGGCTTGTTAAGGTACCCTTTTATTTTCCTTTTTAAAATTCTCTTAACACACAAGTCTGACGTCATCAGTGAAAAATGCATGCTATTTCAACATATTACAGATGTGAGTGGGCCACTTCTCTCTCTCCCTGTGCCATTTCTCTTCAGCTAAGATTTTTTTTTCTATTCCACCTTTCTGTTTATCCACTCCACTACTTTTTCTAAGAGGACTAAAGAGAGATTGTCAGGCTAAAACCATTACATTTTATAAGCATCCTTTATTGTGTTACAGATAACCCCTTAGACTGCAAGAATTGAAAGATTTTCAAAACTCTGATTTGCCTTCCACATCTCATGCTTGAGCACAAGATTGCAGTGTTTAGGTTGCACAGAATGTTTTTGTTTGAAACATGCATGCACACACACACATGTTGGAATCTAAGGCAAATAATATAGAAATATTTCTGGTAGTCCTAGGTTTGGAAAATTTGTTGTTTCCCCCTTCCCAAGCCTGCATTTTGGACCAGAGTAGACCTAATGTTGTCCATTTAAGTGAACAACCCCACAGTGTTTATATCTAACGAAAATGGGAGGTGTGGGTGGGCACGTTCGAAAGGTAGTGTAAGTCCACACCTGCAAACACTTACACACAGTCACATTAGTCAGCGCAGCCCTTGAGTAAAGTTAAGCATGTGCATTTGTCATAGTCCGTTTAAAGCAACGGATTGAGAGTTAAGAGACGTGTGTTCTTGTCTCAACTCTGATCATGACTTGGTGTGGGACCTTGGCCAAATCACTCCACTTCTCTCTCTCCCCAAGTGCAAAAATGATACTTACCATACATATCTCACAGGAGCTTGTGAGGTTTAATTATGTCTGAAAAGCATTTTGGAGCCCTTGGATGGAAGTTACTATATAAATGCTCAATATAATTATCACCAGAAAATACAAATTAAATTTTAGTCATAACCAGGCTGTATATAGTGTGTAATTAAATTTGGGCCATAAATATACACACTTTTACTGTAGGAATTTCTGTAAAATATGTCCTCCTAAGCTTATGCAATGGGAAAAGGGACTAGAAAAAGGTAAATAATCCTGACCAGAGAGCAAGTCATTGCTAGTTTGGGCTAGACATTGTAGACAAACAACTGAAGTTAAATAACAAGAGGGCTTAGGAAAATTCACTCATTCTACCGTCCTACTGGCTTCTGGTAGTCATAAATCACACCAGTGGCTTTCTGCAATTGCAGTTGAGAATGAACATTGGACGGGGCTTTTGGTTTACTGTCTATCATGTATTATTGCTCAGAGTAACATTTTGCCAGCTGCATTCTTGTTCCTCTCACATTTTAACACAGGTTCCTTAAAATGAGCACTGGGACTGGGATATTCAAAAATGCCTAAGAGAGTTAGGCACCCAACTCCATTGAAAGTCAGTGGAGCCAGTGCCTACCTCCCTTGGGTTCTCTTTTTAAAGGTGGTGTATTTGTATTTGTTTAAAGCATAGATTGATATGATTCATCCGTCTTTATATAGTGGAGATGGTATATCAGTTGGGTGGAACTGTGCTCTGACTTGGTATAGAAAATCCTTGAAGAAGCCTGGCTAATGTGTCTTGCTCACATGCCCAGGGTCACAGTGATCACCTTATTTGGGGGAAAAATTCATTTCTGACCCCAGCCAGCCTGACAGGCACCTTTGGGGATGTTTTGCTTTTTGTTGCATTATGGGGGGTGGTTTGCCTGCCGGGATCATCTGAGCCTATCTCACCTACTCAGTTCCCTGCCATCAGAGGGCCCTTGGGCATTGGTGGCACCTTGATTTCTCCTGTTCTCTACCTGTAGCACAAAACAGTTTAGTCTCTTGTAGTTTAACTGAAGTTATTGGGCTCAGCATAGGGTTATCTGGAGGATATATAATATATATCACATACAGGAGGTCACACTAGATGATCTAATGGTCCTTTCTGGGCTAAAACAGTAGGAACTGTGTGCCTAATACCCTAAGCAATTGCCAGCTAATGTAAGTTAGACATCTCTGCACCGAATCCTGCTAAGTTACAAGACAGTTATAGCCTTGTAATCAACCTTCCCACTGCAGGTTTCAAATTCAATGTGCAACAATAATAAAGAATAGTCATTTAGCATTTGCTTGACTTTGATAGGCATTCCATGAAGAGTACTCCAGACTGTATCTGCTGGCCAAAGAGACCCCAACCCCTCACAATGACCCCCGGCTGCAACACGTGCTCATCTACTTCTTGCAGAACAATGCTCCCAAGCAGGTAGTGGAACGGACCCTCCTGGAGCAGTTTGCAGATAGAAACCTCAGCTATGATGAAAGGTTTGTGCCAGGGGATCCAATATCATGACTTTCTTATTTGGGATTCCGTAGCTTCGCCATTCTTTAATGTCTCTGTCTGTTGCACTGAGCAGGTCAATTAGCATTATGCAAGTAGCACGAGCTAAGCTGAAGGAGATTGGCCCTGATGATGTGAATATGGAGGAGTATAAGGTAAGGGACTAGAACTTTTTCCTTTTCTCTAATGCCTTAGTGCTGGAGGTGTCCCAAAGCAGTGAGCAAGATAGTGGCAGTGCACTGACTGTGCAAACACACACAGCAACTATTACATACCCATTGGTAACAGTTATATAGTCAGAAGCATTAGGAGCTGTTTCCCAAGGACTGCTGACCAGGACACAGGGGTTTCAGTTGAGCCCTATCCTTTTTGAAAGATACAGTGGGATCTTTAACTTGCTCCTGGAACAGTCAGTCCATATAATTAGAATGGGAGCCATGTGTCCAACTTCTTCCCCCGCACCCACCAACAGAGCATCAGCTGTTTATGTTTTCACACTTGTTCTAGAGGACGCATTTGGTGCTCTCAGTGTGGAGTTAAATATTGCCAGAGACTCATCTGTCTTGGTGAATGTGTTCTTGAGCTGTATGGGGAAGCAAAGGGGATGTTGGGAACTTGCCC
Organism: Dermochelys coriacea; assembly: GCF_009764565.3. Taxonomy (NCBI): domain Eukaryota; kingdom Metazoa; phylum Chordata; order Testudines; family Dermochelyidae; genus Dermochelys; species Dermochelys coriacea. The sequence goes on along the minus strand of NC_050089.1, from coordinate 15,113,564 downwards.
TGAGCTTGAGTGAGCTCATGTCCATGTAAGAGCACTCTGTGCCAGAGGCTGAATGAGCTAACATACCAGGTTTTGCTGGGGTTGGGGGACTTGTCCCAGACACACATGTACATGAAAGCATGTTATTGACTAACCTGTAATATTTCCTGTTACCCTAAACAGAAATGGCATGAAGACTACAGTTTATTTCGCAAGGTGTCTGTTTACCTGCTGACAGGGTTGGAACTCTACCAGAATAGAAAGTAGGTTTAATTTAATTATATTTCGGATGAAGCTATGGGGTAACTGACACCTAAAAGAGCCTGCTTCTCTGCTAGTACCCCTTGCTCCTCACATGCAGCACCCCTAAGTTTTGCAATTTGGGGCCCCTTGTGCTTTTCTCAAGGTACTTTATTCCTGACCTGCTGACACTCCTTGCGGTACAGGCTCAGAGCTCACCTTGAGCCAGAGTGTAACTATTGTGCTGAGTTAATAAGTGGTTTTGTGATATGGCCTCTTACATGGTTCCCAGCTTGTTTTCCATGAGCAGAACTTTACATTCTGATTCATTACTGCTTGGCTCTTCGGAAAGCTGGGTGAAAATGAAACTCTCATTACAATTTGATTCCTATGTAGAGACAGAGGTCCCTGGAACTTTGACCTGAAAAGCTGGGCTTTTTTCCCCCATACTGCAACCAGTATACCATATAGACAGCTGTATGGAGAAAGATAATTCCTTTTCATGGAGGCTTTTGGTATTTCAGAATTTGGTTTGTTCCAATTTGGAATGTAAACTCAAATTCATAGAATATCAGGGTTGGAAGGGACCTCAGGAGGTCATCTAGTCCAACCGCCTGCTCAAAGCAGGACCAATCACCAATTTTTTTTTTTGCCCCAGATCCCTAAATGGCCCCCTCAAGGATTGAACTCACAACCCTGGGTTTAGCAGGCTAATGCTCAAACCACTGAGCTATCCCAAGCCCTGGCTCTGGGAGAGCTTGTTCGGCAGGCTGCCCTGGAGTCATGAAAACTCTGGGGTCCCCGACTCCGAGGCAGTCCAGCAGGCGTGGCAGGAAATCAGGCAGGTCAGGGAGTTCTCCATCATAGCTTGGTTGAAATTGAACAGTCTCACAAAACATTTAGAATTAGATGAACTGGCAAGTTCTGATGAAAATGTGTTTCATCAGATTTTTTTCGACCAGCTCTAAATATAACCCTGGAGTCTCGAAAGAAAAATACCATTCTCCAAACATCTAATAGTGCCTTTCATCTCCAAGTTCCCATTGAAACCAGGGGAAATCTAGACCAGAGTCTAAATATTGGGGTTGAAACCAGAGTGCCAAAGTGTCCCTGAGGCATACGAAATGCAAACCTGCCTAGTATGGGGGCTGCTCTTGAGAGGTTTGATGAATGAAAAAGAGAGAAGGGAGAAAATAACACTGTTAATGAAGGTGAAGTGTTTGTCTCTGTTGGGGAGGAAAGTGGGGAATCTGGCCTGGGTGGACAGCTTGACTGCAGCTTTTGGAATGTGTGACAACTGGTGTGTTGGACTACTAACACCCTTCTCCTCCTCCAAGGTACCAGGAAGCACTGACCTACCTGGTGTATGCCTACCAAAGTAACACCACCCTGCTGATGAAAGGACCCAACAGAGGGGTGGATGAATCACTGATTGCTTTGTACAGAAGAAAATGCCTCTTGGTTTGTATCTTTTGAGTCTTAAATTGAAAGTGAACAATCTCAGTGGTAGACTGGTTAGCCTTAAATACTCAACCTTTCTAGCTCAGTGATTTCAGTTCACATCTAAACATTGTCTCTTCACTCCAGGTTGCCCAAAGAGACAAATGTATCATGCACCTCCTTACAGACACTGTAGTAGAGCTTGTCCTTAAAACAGTTTTTCAGAGCAGGGGTGGATGCCAGCCATTTGCTTTTCACAAAGAGCAATATCTACTCTTCCTTCCGTGTGGGGAGCCAGCATCACCTCTTCCTTTGTAACCAGTCAAAGTGTTTTGCTGGGCACTAGGTGATGTGGCTTTCCTTGGGAAGGAATAAGCAACAGCAGACTGAGACTTATTTTTAGTTCCTGCTTTATTTTGGCTGCTGAGGCCAGCATAATTATATCTAAGGCACCTGTTATCATGGCATCTACCCCTTCCCAAGTGCTAGCACTAATATGAAAATCTAGGAAGCAAAATTTACTGAAGTGATAGAGTTTGGATTTCAGGGAATCCATTTGGTGTTTCTGGATCTGAATCGTAGCCTCCCAAAGCCAAAATTTTGTGTATACTTTAGAGCTAATTCTGGAGCAATATGTTCTCTCTGATCTAATCCTTCTAAGGCAGTGGTCCCCAAACTGTAGGGTGTGCCCACATTTGGGGGGTGGGGGGAAGGGAGGATGTGAAGGGGTCTGGGCCAGTCCCACAAGGAGTGGGGAGGGAGCACCACCCAGCCCCGCTCTGTCCCCAGCTCCATTCCAGCCCCACCCCCAGCTGCAGCTATTTCTGTGGCTCCGTGGCCCTAGCAGTGCCCTTGAGCTCGGCTGCAGCTCCACTCCCAACCATGGCCCCGGCCCCTCTTCCAGCCGCGGCTCAAGTCGGGGGGTGACCACAAAAATGTGGGGACCACTGTTCTAAGGGTTACATTCTCTTGGTGCACACATGCAGCTCTCATTAGTCTGTGTGTGTTCCATACATACCCATCAGGTAGAAGAGGCGTGGGTCGTGTGCAGCTTTCTCAGTAGCCTGTTTATGCTTTGAAGTCAGGGCTTTTTCAAATGTCTGTGACCCCTGATTCTCCCCCAGAAGCTGAATGAAATGGCAGCGGCTTTGTTTGTAAGCAGTGCGGAGGCGGATGTGTTGGAGGGTATTAACACCCTGAATGAGCTGATCATCCCCTGTATGCACCTCATTATCAATAATGACATCTCCAAGGATGACCTGGATGCCATTGAGGTCATGAGGAACCGCTGGTGCTCTTATCTGGGACAAGAAGATATGGATGGTAAGGAATTGCCGACTTGCTTGCTTCCCTTAAAATCCTATGTTCTGAGTGGTCAGGATGTTCCATAGGTCTAACCTAGAAAAGGGCTTTATTGCCTATTTAAAATCCTTCCTAGCATTCTTAGGATTTGCCCTATATATGTAGCGTATCTGGGCATTTGTGACTGGGCATATGCCCGAAAACGTGCTCATATTTAGAGTGAAATGTGTTATGGGACAATTTGATTGTTCTGTGTCCTACAACTACAGAAAATAGATCCTTGGCCATTGAAATATAAGAAGTGAATGATTTTAAAATATGTGCAATAGGTACCTTGGTCTCATCTGTCCTTTGTGATCAGCACTTTAACCTGCATTTCAGCCAGTGTGATTTCATTGACACACTAACATTAGCAGATTTTGTTGGTTTGTATATGAATGCTCACCTGTAAGATGAGAGAGAAAAGGTTCTAAACTGACTGGGTGCATTTGTGCTTCTAATCATGTAGTTGGTATGTGATGCAGTCTGACTTCATGTTGGAAATGAGACACATTGACAGGAACTTTTTCTAGCTGTGTACAGCTTCATAACTACAAATTCATGTACAGTATCCAACAGGTTTGAGGAAGGGATGGGGGAAGTTAGCTGTATCAAGCTTTGAAGAGGCTTTGCAATGAATTGACCCGTTAGACCCAGAGTGTAGTGAGGAGATGCTGGTCATTCTGGGTCTGAATTTCAGTTTGGGATAACTGCGTTCTGCATTTCCTTTCATGTGCCGAAGTTAAGCTGCCATGACTCCTCTCAGGCTGGGTAAGAGAACAGACTTGAGACTCTTAACACTGCTCATTTTAACCAGCAGAGGGTAAACTTACTACAGGAAAGTGAGGAAGAAATATGGAGGATTGTTCTCAAAATGCTACTGAAAGTAGAAAGCTAGCAGTTAGCAAAGTAGCAGTTTGACTTCCCCAAATTTGGCCGCCTTATAAACTCCTCCATGTAATGGAATCCCAAATAGTGAAACTTGAGATTTGAAAGGAGCAGAACTCAGCAGTTTCCATCTCTCGTTGTGTTGCATGGGCCAAGTCTGTTGTCCCCAGACTCTGTTCATGTTGCATGTAAAATTGCTTGTAGATTAGGTTAAATCAGTTTATTTTTAATCTGTCAGAAGAAGAAAATGTGGTAATGATTTTAAGCACATTCACCTGGAAAGTCTTGAACTCCTCAAATTAATTACCGACTAGAGAGCTGGCCTGCCAAGTGCTGAAATAGGCATGGAGTTTCTGCTAACACCTGATGTGACAGCAACAGTCCTCCCACAGGAGAAATGTTTCCATTCCCCCATTGACTGGACAGTGAGGTCAGAATTTTTTGTACAGTAATTGGCAGTTCCGGTTAATTTTTGCAGTACATCATCAATTAGAGGACTGTGCCCTGTTCTGCTTGTTCTTCTGTTGGGGCTGCATTCCCATCACTCTCAGGGGGTGTCTGCTTTTGGTTTTGCATTGTTGGATGGTTACAAATTTGACTCGTTGTCTGTTGTTGGAGTTTGCTGGGTCAGCACTTGGAGGGTAGTCATTCATGAAGGACTGAATAATGCCTGGCCTATACTAGATATAGTGCATAAATCTGAGATTGCAAGGTTAGAGAATTAGGTTTGGGATGACCATGTAAAGTGGCCTGGATTGAGGAAACCTGGCACAGGTAACACACTCCAATTATATTCCTACTAACTGCACATCACTGGTTTGCCAAGCAGCTAGGTTGTGATATAGTGTACGATAGTGTACGTGTGTGTGGGGAGATCAGGGGGAGGAGTTCGCTGTGTCACCCCCCTCACCCCACCCCACCCCCCATCAACCATATAGTATTGGCTACTGGTAGAGACAAGATACAGGACTTAAATAGACCAGAGGTCTGGTCTAGGATGACACGATCTCTCCTCCGTAAAACAATACTCATCTCTGTTTGCTCAAGGTGAGCAGTTTTTGGCTATGGTAGATAATTGTCTAAAAAGCACAGCAACTGTTTTTCCTTGCAACGCTAAAACCGACTGCGATTGACCTTTTTTTGTAACTGCCTGTTCCAGTGCATTTGACTCTTTTATCCTCCTCCACAGCCAACCTGCAAATGAAGCTGGGCGAACTGCTCCCCAGGCTCCTGGACTGCTCTGCAGAGGTCATCATTCTAAAAGAACCCCCGAAGATCCGGCCCAACTCCCCCTATGACCTCTGCAGCCGCTTCGCAGCTGTGATGGAGTCCATTCATGGGGCCGCACCTGTGACTGTCAAATAAACTTCCAACTTTCCAGCCCTGGATGCGGTACATAGGAACCCATCTATCGGTGTAGTATCCTGCTGTCAGACAGCATTTGAATGGGAGAGGGAGGAGAATAGGTAGATATAGACGATTCATATCCAGATGTAAACCATGCTCTTGGTGTCGATACAAAGGAATGAAAAATGGTATTGAACTTTTAAGATACAATTGTCAATGACAATGCGAAGGGCAGGAACCATTGTAGTAAGATGGCACAATATATGGTTGGCAGTAACAGCTGTTTCTCATCTCCATAACAACAAAAAATGCATTGTCTCTCCATTTCTTGCCACTTTCAAAAAATGTCCCTCAGATACTTGGGACAGCGACAACAGCTGCACAAGAGAATGGTTTATTGACAAATCAGTGACACTTATTACCTTGGTTCCAGCAAACACATCCACACCTTTCTAAATTCTTAGCTGAAAGAGCTTATAAATCCAGATCTTGGCAAAGTACTGCTGGCAGGAGTCTGAGTCGGGATACTGAGAGACAGCGAGGATTGATGGAACACTGTGTGTAAGACAGGCAGGCAATCATGCGTGCAGCTGCATACATTAGCTGAGTGAAGTCAAACAGGAAGTTAAGTTGTCTCTTGTCTTTTTAACTGCCAAACAAATATGCAGAGCTCTTCTTGTGAGACAGACAAAAGCAAATAATGACAGCGTCATATGATGGAACCTAATTTTAAAGATTGACTTGTATACAATATCACTGTGCTAATGATCAGTAACTGGTTAAAGAAAACAAAATCCCTAAAGGGAATTCCCCTCTCAGATCTGAAAATATTTCCTCCTCTACTAAGGTTATTGATGAGAAAATTGAGCATTGGAACTTAAGGTTAGAGTAAAAGCGTGTATATTTGTATTTTTTTGTAAAAATGTACTGGGGAGTGAGGGGGAGAACCACAGTTGGACACTTTTTAAGGGCAGTCTGTGTTTTATTTGAATAGACAAAATTGTTTAAACCAAAATGTTCTGAATAAATGGGGAAGAGAATTCCTATTTGATAGGACTGCAGGTTTTATAAATGTGCAATAAAAACATTTGTTTTATTTTAGAGTGAAATAGCTCCCTCTCTGTTTTATTTTCCTTTGCTGTTAAGTTTTACAACACTTCTATGTCTTGGAACGAACAGAAGAAATGCGAACATTGACCCACAAGATCATTTTAAACTTTCTTAAATTACAAAGATCGGAACTTCAAGGAAGCTTTGAGGCTGACCTACCAAACCTGTGCTAGTTCCTTGATAAAAAAAGAATGACACCTAGTGTGTGTGTGTGTGTGTGTGTGTGTGTGTGTGTGCGCGCGCGCGCAGTTTCTATTGTTAGCCAAAGGTGGTACTGTTGTTTCAACCCATCATTCATCGACATTTAACAAATTGGTCACTAAAGACTTGGCAACACTGTAGTTTGTAATCGCATATTAACATGCTGTAAATTGTAGTGTAGGTACAGAAAAAAATATGATACAAGTCACATTCTATCTTAGGGTTAAAAATGGTTAGCAACAAATCTAGAGTTTAAAAACAACTAGCATAAACATTTGTTGTTTGTCTGCACTACAGTTTTCAATCTTGTTTAATATGTTAAAAATGATTATAAGTTACAGTGTAGCTGAATCTTTAGTGTATCAGAGTCTCTTGCGTTCTCTGAAATGTAAGTTAAATGATGGTGGAGCTAGCTGTAGTTTTTGAGTAGCTTTGAGCTGTAGCTTTGAGTTTTTCCCTTGACTTGTTTTGTGTACAGGTTTTTTTTTTACTTCAAGATAAATAGTTTAAGTATAGTTGCACATTCCCTTTTGCTCTCGATTAGCTTTTCAATAGGAGACAGATTTCTTGAATCCTTCCTAGTGGTTGTACTCTTTGTCCTAACATACATCAGCCCATCTGGCAAGAATTGACAAATGGAGCCATTAGTAGAGAAGTTTTTTGTATCTTACTTCTGGATGAAGTTCACCCATCTTGAATACTGCGTCACCTAAGGCTCTTTCACCCGCCTGTCCTCCACTGTACATATTCCAGAGACTTTTGCACACAGGTTGCTTATTGATGCTAACTGGTTTCTTTTGAAGTCTCCTTGTTAGGACAGGCCACTCGAGAGAAATTCCTTTAGAGAGCCCCACTTTGAACCCCTTTCGATTTCGAGTCATTCTGCAGGAGACTCTCTCTATGCAGAATGCCTTCAGGAAACAGCCATTTCTAACACACCACAGTGAGTAATTCTGTTGGATTAAATTAGCAAAGAGGAGGGAGAAGCACTGTAAGCTTCTGCAGCCAAACAATTTGTTCATTTGGGACTGAGATGTTTGAGTTTCATATTCAGTGGCTCACATAAATCTGCATTATAGCAGAACCATTACCCTTTTTATAGTTAAGCTTCTGTTAGCATTTCCCTAGCAAAATTTATTTATTTAGGGAATTTATTCAGATTTATTCCAACAGTTCAAAACACAGCTGTAAAAATAAAATACAATACCTCCCAGATGGGGGACTTGATAGGAAAATTGAAGATAGACGTTTATAGGGCTGGGTTAAGAGTGCAAAATAGTAATAATTAGTGGAGTTCTGTTTGAATGCAGACAGGTGAGGATTAGTTGTCAATGACAGGGTGACTCACTTTGCCTGTTTCACTCTCACCTGGTTATTTAACTTTGGAGTTGGGGTTCACCCTCTTTTTCCCCAGTTAACATAGAATCAAAACTGAAAACACTCTTAAAGAAACCACCCTACCACTGTGCAGAGATAGTCACATGCCGTTAACTTTTTAAGGGATGATATAGAGCCAAGGGCCTTTGATATTTAAACTTTATGGTCTTATTTGTGTTTCATATTGTCCTAAATGGCTTGCTTTTGCAAGGTGGGATGGTAGTGATGCTCTTGTTTCCTGGCTACTCTCTGTTATCATCTAGTACTAAAACACTCAGGAGACCTCCGTTTTTGATAGTTTCAAGTCTGGCTTGTTGGGGAAGGGGCATGGGGTTCTGGGATTCCTTAACTCTTTCTCTTCCCTGTCCCCAAAGTTCCTATCTCTTTTGCCATATAGGTAATTTCTCATCAAGTCTTTACTCCATGACTTGGTAACAATATTTGCTGTTCACCACCCCTCTAGACTACCTCATATCCACTGTGCTATGTTGAGAGTTTAGTAGAGGGTGTGTAATTTTAAAGAAAAAGAACCATACCAGTCGTACCGCCCCCCCAGAAAGCCAGTCTGGCTGCGACAAATAGGATGTGATTGGGGGAAATCCTAATGTGCACAGAGTGCTGTTGTTTGTACAGTCATGGGGATACTACCCTGTCCCATTAAACTACCACCAAAAATAAAAGAATAGTAGACCTCCAACCCCACACACTGCAAAAACCAAATATTAGGAAATTAAAGAACTTGTTTACTGTAACCTAATCTGCTTGAAGAGCCCAATCCAGTGCCCAGTGAATCACATGGAAATCCTTCCATTGACATTGGATCAGGCCTTAAACACATTACAAACACATAAAGGGAGCCCACTGAAGCTAAAAAATCTGGGCTGTCACCACAATTCTCTTCTCTTCCCCCTCACTCCCTATGCTGATTTCCCAAGGGTGCGGATGACAGTAACAGCCAACACCTGAGAGTCTCTTTTGCCTTTGGGGGTTTGTCTGGCCTCTGGAAAGCAGAGAACAGTTTGTATAAATCTTTGAAAAGCACATTCCACCAGCCAAGAATGTTGCCCTCCTGGCCCCGGCGTTTTGCATCTCTTGATCCTTGTTACAGAAATAGGACTCTTGGCTGCAGCTCTGTACAGTTCCTAAACTGTCTGTCATCGACTAATTTCCACACCAGCCAGCGGTGTTGCCACAAATACAGGATTTTGACTTGGTGTGGGGCAGCAGGAGGGAAAGGGGGAAGCTAATGGGAGGCGAAGTCAGCAGCAGCAGCACCAATCATTTTTTCGTGCGAATTTAACGGACAATGGGAAGCAGCAGAGTTGGCTGAAGGAGAATGTTGTTCCGAATTTTCGGTGGGTTCCTTTTAGTTCTTTTTAACGTGAGTTTTAAGGTTCTAATCTGTACACACTTGGGACCTGATCCAAACCTATTTGAGCAAATGGGGAGACCTTCTGTTGACTTAGGTCAGGCTGTGAGACTCCATCCTGAGTTAGACATGCAAGCGAAGTTCTCATTCATGAAAGAAATATGTGCATCATTTCAAGTAGTGATTGGGAGATTTGAAAGGCTGAGGGAGCTCGGGCTCCTTAAAGTTCATTTTTTGGCTTGTCTGCAAAGTTTCTAAAATGTCCTGGGTTCAGCCAGGCTAGGAAAATCTCTGTCCATAACCTTGCTCTCTGCATATTGGTATCCCTGCTGGAACGAAGAGCAAATTCCAAAACCAAACTTTTTAAACCAAAAGTGAACTTCTTTGATGCTCAAAAGAATTCTGGTTTTGGATGGGGGCTTCCTTGCTTCAATATTATTGTCATAGACATTGTAAGCAAAGGTTTTAAAAATAACCAAACAGAGTTGTTAAATAGTACTGTAGCATCAGATTTACTCCTGATCAGGCTAAAATGAATATTTAACAGGTTTCTTATGTGTAACTCTATTAGTAGTACAGTAAGTCCATACAAGCATTTTTTTTGGGGGGTAGCCAAATTAAAATTTAGGAGATCCTTAGAGGAACAGTTACATTCTAATTGTTATACACAAGTGATCTAAAAAAGAATTAAATTGGATAGCATTCTAATTGTGGGCCTGGTATTTTTATGATTTCACTGACTAGTAAATATATGGGTGAGATACTGCCACTGATTTTGCACCTTTCATAGATGTAGAAAATGCATTTTTTGTATAAACTGGTTTTCTCTAAGAAAATTTTGCTAGATGAACAAAAATACTGCAGCGTTGCTTTTTTCATAGCTAAAATCCTGCATCCCATTCTTCTCCTCTTATGCTGTTCAAGATGCAGTTACTTTTTGAGAGCATAGAAACGTGTTGCCATCACATTGAATAATTGATATAGTGGAATTCATCCCTGTGTATAGTCAGATAGATATTTTCTCACCCACCTTGTCTCCCTACAATGGACAGTTAAGGAGCGATAACCTTCAGAATTGTGTACAGATGTTACTTTCCTATCAGAAATTTCCAAAGATGCTCAAATAATATAATCAATAACATTTGCATTTAAAATGTTGCTAGAAATATGAAGTGCTATTTAGTTTTCTGTGTTCACCTCATTGATTTTATAGTGCCAGGCTCAGTTTGCAGGTGAGCTGTAGCTCACGAAAGCTTATGCTCTAATAAATTTGTTAGTCTCTAAGGTGCCACAAGTACTCCTTTTCTTTTTGCGAATACAGACTAACTCGGCTGCTACTCTGAAACCTATCAGAAAAAGCTGTTGCTCTTTAAAACTTACAAACACACAGGAAGACAAAACAAATAGCAAAACTTAATAATTTCTTATGGACAAAAAAGTAGCTAACATCCTGTAAATCATTATGGGAACTGTCTCAAAATATGAAAAGCTAGGGAGCAGTACAGAATTCTGTGCTGGAAGTCTTAGATTACCAGGTCAGCATTTTTGGGGTGCGAGTGCTGGCGCCAGTGTCGCATTGCTAATGGAGCTTGCAACTGTGTTGGTTCACGGTAAGCTGCTAAAGGCATTGTTGGCGTTTCTATCCCTTTCAAACAGGCTGAGCAGATGATGAGCAGCCCACCTACTACAAGGAAAAATCCAGCAAACCAGCCCAGGAACATTGCTTCCCCGAATTCCCATCTAGGTACAATTTCTGGGACTGTTTCATCCCAGAATTCATTTACGGTGTTATAGGCGACCCAGGAAACTGGAATGAGGGTCATAATTCCTGAGATGCCAAAAATCACTCCTCCGCAAAGCGCCAATTGTTTCTTTAGAGCCGTTTTTGCTTCCCAGGCCTTGCAACAGTCCAGCCCGCAACTGGAGATCAAGAATCCAAGAAGTCCCAATCCATTAGAGAGGAACATCAAAATTCTTGACACCCTGAGGTCCAATGGCAGAGCCAAGAAAGACTCGTAGCTTTTACACTCCATAATACCTTCCTCTTGCGTTACGCAGACTTGCCAAAGCCCCATGGTCCAGATCTCCATTTCATTCAAGTCCAGGTTGCGATTCTTCCAGAGTGGCACAAAAGTCGCAACGCAGGATGAGACCCACCCAAAGAATGAGAGAAATATTCCTCCCAGGCGAACCTTTGTGTTACAGCTCCAAGCCATGCTGATGCTGTGTGAGTGAGCTGTGTGCTGGTCAAGATGAATTTGGGTGTTTGAGCAGAAGCTTTTGGTATTAACTCTTTTGAAACTGTGCTTCAGAGTTGGTTTCCATGAATATGCTCTTTCAGTTGACGGGCTGTTGACTGAGAGCTATTTATTTGTTTCTAGCTTTCAGAGGAGTAGCGTGGGGGAAATTCAAGCTTATACCACTAATTCCTGGGTGTGACCACAATTATTTTCATGTTTTGTTGGTTTTACTGGATTAAAAAAAAAAATTCTGGCAGGAGTGCCTTCCAGCAATCCAGCCAAGTCAGTGCTGTGCAATAGGGCATCAAATGATCAACCACTACCACAATATGTAAGCATACATGAAAACAGCCACTGTGGGACCCTGCAAATATTGCAGTGTGGGTCCCAACCAAAACGCACTAACATAGCCCAAACCCAGCTCAGCACTTTGAGGCAGATACAGCTGCTGCCAACAGGCTGAGAGGGTCTCCTGTTAATTGCCGCTGAGATTCCAACATGCAAGTGGGTGTCCACAGTGCATTCAGCTACTGAGAGATGGACGTTGCAGTACTTGGATCAAGTCTGGTCTTGTGCTTGGTCGTCAAGTGTCTCCAATCATTTAGTGCTCCTCACTTGGTGGTCATCTGGCATGGCTGGCCAGGCTTTTTAACGTTAAAGCCAATGCTATGAGTAATACTTAAAAGGCCCTCTGTTGACTTTTCTACCTGTACTACCTATCCAGCTGATCCTGCCATGAATCAACTCCTCCAGAAGTCGGGTCTGAGGGCAGGTGGAGTGAGCAACCCAAGTGCATTTTACCACTGAGGAGAAGGAGAAGAGAGGAAAGCAGAGTAAAGAAAGAAGCAGGACAGAGAATTGGGAGAGCAGGTGTGGGAAGGGGGAAGAGGAAGCAGAACAATTAGGGGGTCTGTGCTGGAGGAGAGCAGGACGGCAAGGCAGAAAGGAAGAATGGAACTGGTGCAGTTAGATTGTTCTCAGGCAACACATCTGAGAGGAGTTGTCCCTAAAAAAAAGGTTTGGTGGGGAGAGGAGGGTCTGGTTCTCTGTGCAGGCTGTCAGTGCGCTAAAGTCAACCTAACTACAACAGGCAACCAGTCCCCTTGAGTTCTGGCCACCACTCGATACGCAAAAGACTGACTTTTAAGCAGTCTTAAGCAAAAGACTGACTACCCTGCCCCCACCAGGCCTCAGAAACTCTGCAGTGAGAGGCTTGGCAGAGAAAGTACCTCTGAACAAATGGCAGCTCCAAGAATGACTGGGATAGGGTGTTGAGAAGAACTCTTGAACAGCTAGAGATGTGGAATACTTGAGCCAAATACCTCCTCTCCCCCTGGTAATGACTCCAGCCTGATGAGTGACTCTCTATCCCATTCTCAGAGGCTTTTTAAAGTGTTGGCCATTATTCAATCATTAAATAAATATCGAAGGAGCTTGGCATGCCACAGTGAGAAATCAATTGTGGGCAGGCCTTTATGAGAAATCCTGTCATCTGCATCTCCCAGGGCTTGCTTGGCATGCAGAGGGGAAACGCGACCTGTTTGCTCAAGGTGGGAGTTGGAAAGACAGCCGGCTGGGCAGCACTTTCGTAATAAGCGTAATGACAGTGATCAGTTCAACTGCAGCACTTGACCTTCAAGGAGCTAGAGGCCATTTACAAACTCTGGTGAATTACACCTTTTAATTTGCTCTAGTGGGAGGTGGGGAGCATGTTAAAATGCCAGGGATCTAATGCCAGGGTGCTGGGCATGTTGCAAGAACTTGAAAGGAACAGCCAGCTGCCTTACCCGGATGGGGGAATGAAGGCAGAATGAAGCAAACTTGCTTGCCCGAGGTCCCACCCCATGTCAATGATGGCTGTAAATTCAGGAGTCCCGACTCCCGATCCTGCCGCTTTAACCACTAGGGAAACTTCCTTTGGTACATATACTTGAAAACAACTGTTTGAATTAATTTTGTTGTTTCACAGGTGTCATGGTTTTTGTAACCAGGCAGCGCCAGAGGGAGGAAGCCCATGGTCTGAGATCATTTAAGCTGAATGGGAACTGGCTTACAAACAGAAAAATGTATCTGTTTGTTTGGTTTGCATTACTCTATTATTGAGCCAGGCCCATTGGTCACACCAGGTCCACCCTCCCCTACCCAGCAACGACTCCAGCCTGACGAATGACTGGTTAGCAATGATCAGTACCTGATGCTTCCAAGGAAGGCAAAACATCGCTCACACTGGTAGCCAACTTCTTCCTGTCCCCAGCTGGTGAACGGCTTCTGGCTTGATGCTGTGTCCAAGGAGATGGCAGAACTCCGCCATCTATGGTGGAACCCATCCCCACCCTTCCTCCAGATGCTGCAGAACCCACCCTGCCACTGGAAACACTTGTCCATGCCCATTCATATGCTCCCAAAGAGCCAGCTTTTTGCCTTTGAAATACATCAGGTAGCAGCAAATGGGCAATCTAGAAGGGGAGACCAGAATGTTGTGGATCCCCAGCCTTCCCTTCTTTCTCAGTGGGATCCCAGAAGGTTCTGTGAATTGCAACCACATCTTTGGACTTAAAGCCTAATGGCACGCCACATCTTCAGGAAATGCTTTGCAAGGATTGATCCTCATGACAACCCAGTGACTGGTCCATGTTGTTATCCCCATTTAAGGGATGGAGCAACTGAGACACAGATTGGTACAAATCTATTCTGGGAGTTAGTGCCAAAACTGGAATTAGAATTGAGGAACTCCTGGATACAGGACATGTTTTGCTGCTGAAATAAAATATCCTGTTGTTTAAAAAATACATGATGGAATAAGTCATAGGGAAGGTCTTAAGTTTCTGTTTCCACTCAGTGCCCATCCGTCCCTCTGTGCACAGACATACAAAGGGAACACAATGTCCAGCTTTTAGAATTCTGTCTTTACTGGGGGATTAGTGACTCTAATCTCTCACTCATCTGCCTCCTTTGTTATCAAGAAGGATATCAAGGGACAAAGCTGGTAAATTACTGCATCTCCCTCCTTGTGGCGGTGGTGTTGGGGATACTGTGGTCTTCTAACTCCACTTGAAGGATTCAGTCTCAGATCATCTACAGCTTGGATTTACAAGTTGTGTCAGTGTTTCCTGTCTGGTTCCCCCTCCAGTAACTGTGTTTTTAGGTGTGGATGGTGGGAAGTTACCTCAGCACCGAAAATCCACTTGTGGCTGGATGTTAGCCATCGGAACTGAAGCTCCAAGTCTGGCTCCTATTTTGTGTTTGGCACACTGAAACCATTGGGCTTCTGTTTAGGACCGGGCCCTTTGCAGGTTGAAGAGCATGCAGCGTCTTGCAGGCTCAGGCCTTTGTGCTGCAGACATTCCAAAGGGAAAACTCTGCTAGTTTAGCTGCCACTTTGCATTGGATTTTCAAGGGCTCAGCAACCACCACTGGGGCCAGATTCTCTAAGGCGCTCGGTCCCCAGCAGCGCCCAGCGTCTGAAGAGCTCAGCACCCAGCACGCCAAGCTTCTTAGATAATCTGGCTACTTGCATAGGAGCCTAAATGCGAGCTGAGTTTGGTGACCAGATATTCCGATTTTATAGGGACAGTCCTGATATTTGGGGCTTTTTCTTATATAGGTGCCTATTACCCCCCCCCCCGTCCTGATTTTTCACACTTGCTAACTGGTCACTCTAGAGCTGAGCCCTTTTTGAAAGTCTAGCTCCAAGCGCTCTTGTCCTTCAGCAGGTACCGGTGGGCTGCTATTTGGTAACATTGTCAGGTGAGATTGGCATTGGTACAAGCAGCTTGAAGGGGCCATGCCAACGGGGTTGGGGGGACTGATGCACCCTTCCCAATCAAAGTCACTGTCCTCATACTCCAGATCCTTTGCAGGAGCCACGGGAACCCCCGCAGCAACAAACCCTGTGGCTGACAACTGCACCTCTCCGGCAAAGTGTGGAGCACTTTACAAAAATGTGGGCATCAGGATGTGTTTGTTTAGTCTGAACCATTGCTAGCTTCATTCTTTGGGGTAACCATGTTCCCTAACCTCCTTGGGAGGGTTTCTTTCTTCTTGCTGTCTCTGTTTGTTCTCCGTTGTCAGGGCCCCTGCTTTCCTGCTCCCTCCGCCAGGCTCCCACCAGGCTCTGCTGTTTAATGTGGGAGGAAAACTTGGAGCCTGTGGCTTGGCTCTTGGCCAGCGTGTGGCACTGTGTGCTGAGAAGCAGGTCTTGCTTTCCAGCCCTGGATGCAGTGAGGGGAGGAGATGGCTCTGGGGCATGTAGCTTGTCATTCTGTCTGGCTTGTGAGGTGTGACCTGAATCCATAAACTGCAGCAACTTCTGGCTGTGCATAGTCATCCAATCTGAGTACTCGCTGGTGCTGAATCCCCTCTGCTCCTATGGGAGTCCAAGGCCAAACTACCATTGGTGTCAGTGGGAACCAGATCAGGCCGTCTTAGGGGAATGCAGCTCCTCCATGCACTGCAATCAGCAGTGGGGGAATCATTTCCTCCGGCCACTGTGGGAAATGGCTCTGGCAAGGGGGTTTCAAAGGAGCATAAAGGAGTTAGGCACTCATCCCCTAGTGAATTTCAGCTGGATTTCAGCTGAAGGCAAACTCTCCTTAGGAAAGCTCAATCTTTTTCACTGTCAGGGTTCAAAAGGCCAGGCACAGCTGGGATAGGAGAGGGAGTACAGGACTTTGCAGAGATTCTTCCCCTGGCTCATGGGCACACACACGGGGTCAGGAAGCACAGTGGCATGTGTTTGGGGGAATAAAATCCCTGCAGGATTTCTCAGAGTCAGGCCAGGGTGATGCTGCCCAGCTGGGATGTCATTAAGTGCAGCTGAGCTCAGTGAAGGTCAGAACCGCCTAAAGGATTGGTAGAAGGGGTGGAGGACCTGCTGCCGAGAAGCTCATGGACTGTGTTTGCTATTGAAGCATTTACGCCCCATGCAGGGAATGTGACCAGAGGCTGTGCTAGGGGTTAGTTTACTGGTATTCTTTAGACTGTACAAACCAAACCTGAAACCCCAGAGAGAGGGCTGCTTAACGGGGGTCCCCTGGGATCTTTCCCTCTGGCTGCACAGGCGATGGCTCTTCCCCAACCTCAACCTCTACTAATGGCAAAATGCTCCAATCCTGTCCCTTTGGAGTGTCTCGGGGAGCAGGTGCTGCTGCCAACCCCTGCAGCCTGTCTTCCTCAAGGGCTCTGGGCACGGTCAGGATCCTCAGAAGCACCATGAGGGCTGTTCACAAAGTCTCTTGTATTCTTTTCATGACAGATCAAGGGCACCAGAACAATGAAGTTCCTGAGCAAATCCTCCATACCGATGCATTGGGCAATGTCTTCTGCTCTGCTTGTGAGAACGTGGGCAGAGAGATCGGCTCCAGGTGTGTCTTCCCCCGGCCATGGGGAGAGGTAAAGGGGAATGGCCCGGTGCACGTACCCCAGTGATGTGGAAGGTGCCATTGAACATGCATGGAGCTTGATAAACCTGTTTCTCTTCATTTTTCAGTCCCTGCTGCCTGTCACTTCATTTGCAGCATTGACATTTTGGCTCCTTGCCCCCTCTTTGTCTCTCACAACCCCCCCATGTCTGCAGAGAGGGGCTGGTGCTGAAAAATGAAGAGAAGCAGGCTTCTCATACTCCAGGAGTGTTCCATGGTACCTCACTTGTCATTGGGATACACCCCCTCCGCAGTGCATGTAAGCCCCACCACCCTTCTTAACTCAGGGGGAGCCCTGAGTCACTGGGACCCAGGGAGAAGAGGGGAATTGTTGGCCAGGGTGATGAAACCAACCCAACCCTATCTCCCTCCTCCAAAAGGCACCTTCGGTGTTCACCTGGGACAGCCATAAGGGACCTGGTGTTCCCTGGGAATGGCACTGCACACCCATGGCCCTCTTTAGCTCCTTGCTGCACTGTCAGCGTTGGGTCTGTGCCCAATTTGTGGCGCGTGACTTGGGATCTCACTAATCCCGAGGGGAGGAAATTCTGCATTCTCTTCTGGCACAGGGCCACGGGGCCTGGGCTTAGCAGCTGTTTGGTTAGAGCAAGTGTCCTAAGGACCAGAATGTGGTGGGGGGGAGCGGTTCTTCCTGATCTCTGCGAGAGACTCCCATTGCTCTTTGTTAGGGCTTGTCGAAGGGGGAGCCAACCCCCACGTTGTCACCGAGCTACATCTGAGAGCAACCTGGGAGTCACTCTCTGTCACTGACATCACAGAGTGGGTGGCTCCAGTGCTGCTGGAAGGGGGCGGACCAGAAGACCGAATCCCTCGGCACCCATGGGACAGTTCCAGCACAGGCAACAGCACTGCAAGCTCTTGCCCCCTCTTCCTTCCCCTGTCCTTGCTAATCTGACCTATCCCTAACCCGAAGGCACCCCTCTGGTGTGAGATCAGTCTCCCAGGCCCCTTCTCTCCTCGGGGCTTCCAGCCATGCCACGGTGTTTGGGACGTGGGCATCTGCTCTTTGGAACCGGATTTCACTTCACACAGGCTGCTGAGCAGCCGGCAGCGGCAACTTCCAGTCACTTCTGACCTGGGACGAATTTGACATACTGAACATTGAATCCAGCCCATACATCCAGGCCCAATCCCTGATGTGAGGCAGAACGCTCGGGATTGTCACTTACTAGGAAACGTGTTACCTAGGACTGTGTTGTTTATTTCCATGGCCTCCTTCATCCCCATGATCCTAAAATGCATGCAGGACTCCCCACCGTTGTTTGGGAGGGTAGGTTTAAACATACCAGCAAGGTGTTAACCGGGGGGGGGGGGGAATTGTATTGGTTTCCAAACTGACCTGTGAATTAAGAATGAATTTGATGTCTTCAGACATGGTTTACCTGAACTCTGACTGAAAGTTACTAAAAGAGATTAAACTACTGTATTAATAACCCTTGAGCCGTTTAAAACACTGGCTAAGCAGTTATTTATAATGGGGATGCTACCTGTGCTATTTTTAACCTTCCCTCTGTAGGGAACTAGGTTTAAATGTAGCATGTGGCTGCTTTTAACAGCCAGAGTAGCTTACATGGCACCGAGGTGCTATTGATAGGCTGCAAGTTGTTAGTTACCATTACCAGACAACACAACACAGTGTTGTTAGATCCTGAATCATTAGCAGAGTCCCTGGACAGGCCTATGCTACGTAATCACATGGTTAAATGAAACAGTCACAAAATGTCAGTTCTTTGTTTATCAACCTGATGACAGCTGGCGTTGTGGGGGGAATGAGGGGTTATGTTTCCTAGCAACAGCTGACCCCTACCACCCAAAGACAGAGAGGGAATAGTCCAAGATGGGTGGCATCATGAATGCTAGAGCAGGGAAAAGTCCCCCTTGCAGAACTCCTTATCAGAGCTGGGAAATGTCTTCTAGTCCTTGCCCAGCGGGCCAGGGCCCTGCCCTCATTATGCATTTGGTTAGACCACGTACTGTCACAGCCATTTCCCTACTACCCCCCTCTGACTGCGGCTTGTTACAGTCACTCACTGCATCTTGTTTTTAGCTGAACTGTGAGCTCTTTAGGACAGGGTCCGTGTCCTCCTCTGGGCGTGTGCGCATCCGCATACCTGCATAGCAGCCAGCACCACGGAGGTTCCCATCCTGGATGGGACTTCTGGGTACTAGACAGTACGTAGTGCTCCCTTCAGGGAGTGCAAGAGCTGCGTTGGGAATCTCAGAGCAGGAAGGGGCTGAGCCTATAAACCTTTCTCCGGGGTGGGTGACTGGGGCCACCTGCCATGCTGTGACCCTGTTTGAGCCCCTATTAGAAACCGAAGAACGGCTCTTTCCCCACCTCTCCTTGTCCCAGTCCTTTCCCCTTTTTTGCACTGTCCAGTGTCACAGGCAGGAGTGCACGAAGCTCTGCAGTCCTGCTGGGAGTTGGATGTTATCTCACAGTTCACAGATGGGGAAATGAGGGGTAGATTCTTTCCAAGGGTTTGTGCAGCACCTACCACTGTGGGGTCCTGATCCAGGACTGGGGCTAGTAGATGCTACCACAGTACAAACAATAAATAATTATTAATGTCTTGAAGTAGAACCGAGAAGTCCTGTCTCCCAGTGCTTCAGCCAAAACTTTCTGTTGGCTATCTGTTAGTACGGTGCTGGGAAGGGCAGGGCTTGTGTCCTTGGGCGGGGGGGTTAGCGAACATTTTGCTCAATACCCTTCAGTGTGCTGCACACACTGGAGCAGAAGCCCTGGGAGATTAACCCTGCATGCTCCAGCTCTCCCAGGCATGTCTCCTCCTTGCCCAAGCCTTCCTGATTAAATCGTCTTGAGGTAATTCTGCGTGTCATTGAGACAGATTAACGGGTGACCTTCTTCTCCCAGATCGGGATTGGAAGCTGACACCGAGCTCCTGTACCCTGCTCGCTGTGAGAGGATTTGCATCCAGAACTGATGGGAAGATACGTGGAGGCGAATGGGATTCCAAACCCTAGGCTGGCCCCAGCCCAGGGACGAGGCTCCAGATTGCGTCGGGAAGGTCGGTGGGAGAGTCGGCTGGAAGAAGAGAGGTTGCACGCCTTGGGCCCACCTTTTCCTGCCCTGGCAGGGCACTCAGCTGGAAAGATGAGATAGGTGCATTGCTTCCCAGGAAGTCTGCAGGCTGTGGGCTCTGAGCTGCTATTGCATGGTTATCGTAGGGGTCCTCTTGGCTAACACCAATCTGGAGGGATTTGTCCCAATGGGAAGGTGCCAGGACGAATGACTGAGCCGACCTCTGTTAGGAAAACTCAAGCATGTCTGTAACATGCATCTGTTCTGCAATGGGAGCCTGAGGAAGGGAGCTGAACAAAGCATTTGGGGTGCTAAGTGTAGGCCAGAGGAAGATGATGCATGGAAATGGGATCTGCTAGGCAAGACAGAATGGTTTGCATGGCCCTGTGCAGCAGGGATGTTGTTAAGCAGATGGCGTCACCTTGGGAAACACTTACACAAAAGCCTTGTCAGACGCCAGGCTCTCCAATGTCAGTCAGTCTGGCCTCTCAGCAGCACTAGATCATGTGCTGGAGGGAATGTGCATTGTCTTGAATTGATGGGCAGCTAGATTGAACTGCAGCTGGGTGCTTTCTGGAGGGAGATTAGAGGCAGGGTCATTTATTTGAACCCTGCAATCTGGGGTCCAAACTGCCCTCACCCAAAACCACATTGTGGAGCAAAACCAAAAATTCCCCCATTTGTCCATTTCCACCTGCAGCACTGTGTCTCTTGACTGTCTGAGTGACCAGTGAGTGCCTGGCTTCCATGGGGTGCAGTGCGGGGCCACCTCCCCTATAATCCCAGATGATTCTCTGCCAGGTGGAGGCTGTAGGACCCAGCTTGTAGTCAGCATTGATTTAAGATATGCTGTTGGAGCTCAGGGGCTGGCCTCATGAGCTCTGAAATACTCTTCAGGCTGGTGAACTTGGCTTGGTTCCAAGCAACTTGTAGCTCACCACTTAGTTTAGTATATAGTGGGCAAGACCAAGGGCTGAACAGAGCCTGCTTCTTCTGTCCTTCCAGGACAGGTGGATACTGGGCAATTGCATTAGTGGTAGTAGTTAGAACCTGGGTGCAGGTTCCTCCTGGGGAAGGCCAGCTTGCCTTGGTAGGATGCAGTAAGCATCCAGGGGGGCAGTTGCCTCCTGCTTTGATAGCTTAGGCAATGCTGTTATATCACATAATTGGCTTAGCCATCTGGTATTGCACTGGAGCCCCCCAGCCTCTCACCCCAAACTCTGTGTCCCAGCTCTGCCTTAAATCCATTATCTTAACACACTTTGCTGGCGGGAGGGATCCCCAGCACAAGGTTTCAAAGCCAGACCCAAATTCCCAGAGCCACCTTGGGGCCAGACTCTCATGTCTGTTCTTTGGTGCCTTTGAACTGAGGCTTCCCTGGCAGCATTGCTGATGGGATGGAGCCCTGAAGAGCTAACAGTGGGGGATTTACAGCTCCTGGGGAGGTGGTTGGCCCTGGCCTTTGCTGAATGTTTGCCAGGCACAGTTTGGGGGCTTCCAGCAGAGTTCTCTGCACAGCCCTACCCCTAATCCTGCAGACCTGGCAATGAGGAGGGGAAGGGGGATTTCAGAAACCGGGAAGATTGGGAGGGACTTGAAAAACCAATACGCTTGACAATAAGCAAATGTTTCAAGTACAGTTTGGAAACACCCTATTGATAGAGTTCTGCAGGGTCCATGGTGGCGTTACTATTAAGTGCTAAGTGTTTTTATTACTAATAGCAATAACTATCACTATTTTATGATTTGTACTAAGGTAACAGAAGCCCTAATCATGGATGGGATCCCCACTGTATAGGGCAAGTCACTTAGTCTTTCTGTACCTCAGTTTCCTATGGTTAAAATGGGGATAATAACATTTCTCTATCTCGCAGGGGTGTGGTATCTCTTTGCCTCACACAGGAAAGGTTGTGAAGATACTACGGGAATGGCTGCCATATGCGAACCATAGACAGATCGAGAACCACTATGCTAGGGCCTGTGTTAGGTAGATCTGGATTTCAAATAGTTGTACTTGGTGGTTCTAACAAACATGCATCTGTAGATGGCAGGCTTCCAGAGCCACTGTGACCTGGCCGCTGTGACATTCGTCTTAGAATCATAGAATATCTGAGTTGGAAGGGACCTCAGGAGATCATCTAGTCCAACCTCCTGCTCAAAGCAGGCACAATCCCCAATTTTTTTTGCCCCGATCTCTAAATGGCTCCCTCAAGGATTGAACTCACAATCCTGGGTTTAGCAGGCCAATGCTCAAACCACTGAGCTATCCCAAGTTATAGGTCTTGCTCTCCTTGGTGCTGTTTGTGTTTCTAAGTAGCAGTTTGGGCTGCGTCCAGCTTCCCTTTCTATGAAAACCTCTTAAAATAAACACAACTTTGGGGAGTGAGTGAAACGTGATCTCAAGACAAAGCGCTATGGCTCCATTGACGTCACTAACGCTGGCAAAGGATTTAGAGATCTGTCAATGAAACCCTTCGTTTTTTAACCTATGGCTTTGGGCAAATATTGGGGCTGTCATTAGTGAATGGCCTGTCCCTTTTTTCCCCCTCCACCGAAGCAATCATGCAGAACGACAAGCTCAGGGGACTGATTTGCTGGGGATTTGTGTCTTGCTTTGTTAATCCACCTCCAAGCCCCATGCTGTGTGTGTGTGTGTGTCCGTGTCCCACCCCAGATTGTGTCTGAATCTTGAGCAAGGTGCTGCTTCTGTGCTAATGAAAAGTCTGCAGTTCATCTGGGACTTGGCTTACTCCCTCAGAATACAGGACAGATGCTCTGGGTTACTAATACTGGGTGGCAGCACGAGGGGTGAACTACTGGTGAATTTCAGTGGGGCCCTTTTGCTCTGCAGCCTTAGCACATATACAGAGGCAGGTGAGGGGAAGTGTCAGGGCTCCCCAGTCATAGAGACTGGACCCAAACATTGGTGGTGGGATAAGGCCCAGGGTAACATTTGCAAAAGGATCTAAGGGACTGAGGCACTTAAATCCCATTTTCAAAAGAGATTTGGGCACCTGTGTCGACGGTGAAAAAAAAACAAAAAAACCCAGCAACAAGTTTCAGAACCCGGGTCAACTGACTCAGACTTGCAGGGCTTGCGTTAAGGGGCTAAACATAGCTGTGTAGATGTTGCCACTTGGGCTGGAGCTCAGGCTTTGAGTCCTCCTGCCCTTGCTGGCTTTCAGCGCCTGGGGGCAGGCCCAAGCATGAACGCCTGCACTATTTTTAGTCCTGGAGCCTGAGCCTGAATCAGTTGAACTGGGCTCTGAAACATGTTGTCGCATTTTGTTGTTGTGTTTTTTGCAGTGTAGATGTCCCCTAGAAGCCTGAGGCCTGGTCTACACCTAAAACTTGGCTCGATGTTGCTCAGGGCTGTGAAAAATGTCAGATCGACCAACCTCCCTGGCAGACTCAGCTAGGTCAATGGCAGAATTCTTTTGTCGACCTCGCTGCCGCCTCTCAAGGGAGTGGATTCACGACAGTGACAGGAAATCCCCTTCCATGGCTGTTGCACATATTTACACCCTGGGGATGTAGATGCAGGTGTGCCACTGGAGCACTGGTAGCATAGATGTACCAAGAGTCAGTCTGAAAGTCACTGGACGTAAGCTTCTAAGCACCTGTCTCTTTTGAAAATGAGACTTGGGCTCCTCAGTCGCTGAGGAGCTGCTCCCCTTGTCTATCTTGGGAGGAGGTTGCCCTGCTGTAGTTAAATCAGTGCTAGCCTCCCGGGTGGATGTGCTGCAAGCTCCGTGTGAAGCGTCTCCATTATGGTTTTGCAGTGGTATAGCTATAGCAATATAGTTACATTGGTGCAGATTTCCTTGGCTAGACAAGCCCTGAGATTGGCTATCACTGTTTCCCTTAGAGAGGAAGAAGTTAGGGCATGTGCCTGGAGACCTGGATTCCCATCCCTGTTCTGCCACAGCCTTCTTGTGTGACCTTGGACACGTCACTTAGTCTCTCTGTGCCTATTTTGCAGAAAGGGGTGAAGGCTGTCTACCATCTGAAAATCAGGCCCCTCTAAGGGGGCTCAGTGTATCCATGCTTCTGTCTCTTTTAGTGATTATCGGGAGATATTCAGCGATCTCCAAATCATGTTGGAGGCTACAAGGGACTGTGGTCTAGCAGTTGGAACAAGTGACAGACTCAGAAGACATGGATTCATGTCCCAGCTCTGCCACACACTCCCTGTGTGACCTTGGGCAAGTCACTTATTCTCTCTGAGCCTCAGTTCCACATCTGCAAAATGGGGATAATGATCCTTCCCTCTCTTGCAGGGGGGCGATGCCAGGAGAAACCCATTGATATCTGTGAGGCACTTTGATATTGCAGTGACAAGGGCAACAGAAGCAGCGAGCTAGAGATAGACAGATCAGCTGAACTTCCCCCCCCCCCCAGCTCTGGAATGCTGGGTTCAGACATTATGCAGCCTCTGCAAGTTCAGGGGCTTCTCTGGAGTCAGTCTGTCTGTTTGAGAGCAGGTTGCCTCATGGGACCGAGGACAGCCTTTGTTATATCCCCTCAGTGCACCCAGCTCCGGTCAGCGGGACACAGGTGTGTCTGCAGCCCTAAGCCATGCTCCAAGGTGAGCACCTGGGCTCTACCAAGCCAGGCTGGCTCCCCTCTACCCTGAATCTGAATGGGGTGCATGTACGACTGTCTGGAATGAGGACCCCAGCCTCACTGACAGTGAGCTGGCTTTTGGTACTGAACTTGTCCACTTGCTGGTTAAAATAACCCCCATCTCTGTGTTCTTACATGGCAGGATTCCCCACCGGAGAAGGTGCTAAGCCCTGGGGTAGTGCCCTGGCCCCCGATCAGCCATGGTGCTGCCCATCGCCAGCAGCAGCATGGAGCTGCAGCCGGATAACGGGCTCTGTGTCCGCAACAACATCGGTGGTTGCTGGCTGAAGTACGAGGAGCCTCGGAGCCGGAGGAACTCCATCCCCCCCATGCAGACTCCTACCGCTAAGCACATGCTTGCCTACTGACTGCCCCAGCCCCCGACGGACACCAGCAGATATGGCGCCTTCCCTCAGAAGGTAAGGTTGCTCCCATCATTAAAGGACACATTGAGGCTGGGCACCTCCATTTGACATGCAGCCCTGCCTGATGCAAGCGATGAAGAAATCCCACCCCACCCCATCGCCCACAACAATCCTGCTGAGTCCTGATCACTCTTGTACCCATGTAGTTAGGAAGGTAGACAATGGGACAGCCCAGACCAGTTGGGGACAATGTTCTCCCCAGCTCCTTTATGTGAGAGGTTCTTGACACAGCTGAGGGGTGTGTTAGCCCCAATCATGGGTGATTCCATTCTGCCTCGCTTGCTTTACCCCCAACCTCCATCCCATTGCAGTGGATACTTCTTCTGCACTTCCTGTCCTGTGCTTCTGGGCAGCTGGAAAACAGCCACCATGTTGCTCCTAAGCGGGGGGCTCCATTTCAGTTAACGTAACTTCCCAGCTCTTAAATCTATCTAATGTAGCTATCTAATGTATATTGCATAATAATCATTCATGTGGCATATGCTACCCTGAACATATATATATTGGCTAAGACAGGGGTGGCCAACCTGTGGCTCCGGAGCCACATGCGGCTCTTCAGAAGTTAATATGTGGCTCCTTGTATAGGCACCGACTCTGGGGCTGGAGCTACAGGTGCCAACTTTCCAATGTGCTGGGGGGTGTTCACTGCTCAGGCCCTGCCCCCACTCCACCCCTTGCTATGCCCTCGCTCCTTCCCCACCCAGCCCAGAGCCTCCTGCATGCCACGAAACGGGTGATCGGGAGGTGTGGGGAGGGAGCGGGAGATGCTGATCGGCGGGGCTGCCAGTGGGCAGGAGGGGCTGGGAGCTGATGGGGGGCTGCTGATGTATTACTGTGGCTCTTTGGCAATGTCCAATGGTAAATTCTGGCTCCTTCTCAGGCTCAGGTTGGCCACCCCTGGGCTAAGAGATATCTAAGTGTTGTACAAGTATTAAAGATGCAGCTGCAATGAGTTTGCTCGACATAGCAAAATTCTTGCAGTTTTCCCTCCTTCCTTCTTTACCTCTTGCTTCCTACTTCCCATCCCTCTAGTCTCCTTAGTAATTGGTTGTTCCTGCACAGATGCTGCTACTGGGCTGGGAAAGGCTTTATCAAAGAGATGAGGCTTTTATTTAACTCTGTCATAGCGAGGGCTGGGGACTGAGTCTGTATCAGTATTCATTATTATGTGTGTTAAGGTAGCACCTAGTTGCTCAGCTGTGATTGGGGCCCCATTGTGCTGTACCATACACATGAAGTGCTTAAGGTTTAAATAGACCAGACAACGGATGGGAGGGAAAACAGGCGCATTTCTCTTGATTGGTTCTTTTCCCCTTGCAGCCTGAAATGATGGTCATCCCCATGGGCCTATCAGAAGACAGCCAACAGCAAACAGACCCTGCGGCTGAAAAGAAAAATGCCCTGATGTCAAACTTTGTCCCCCACTCCTGTGGCTCAAACATCCCCGATGACAGATCAGTCCTTCAGAGGAGACTCCGTATGGTGGAGCAGAGCAGCACAGGGACGATGGTACCCGTGAAGCACCAGCCCATCATCTCTATCAACACTGAAGATCTTCCCAAGTACCGCCGGGCATTGCACAATGATCCCCTGCCTCCCGTCCGGGACATCAATACCCAGTGGTACCCACGACATGCCCTCAATGTGCCCAACATCCCCAACTCAGCACGGAAAAAAACACCCGCCCGGAGCATCGTCTCCGTGACCCCCTCAGATAAACCTCAGAACCGGCGCTGCAAACTCATCGACAACGATCGGCAGTTCAAGTGCCAGGTGAATCTGGGCCGCATCCAGGAAAAGAAGAGATTCCTGTCAGACATTTTCACCACCATTGTGGACCTCAAGTACCGCTGGTTCCTCTTTGTCTTCATGATGTGCTACATCGTCACCTTGGTGATCTTTGGCATCATCTACTTCTTTGATGCCTGGATCAGGGACGACATCAACCACATAGGAGACCCGGAGTGGAAGCCTTGCATCGAGAATGTGGACAATTTCATATCTGCCTTACTTTTCTCCGTGGAAAGTCAAAGGACCATTGGTTATGGCTCCCGGATTGTGATAGCCGATTGCACCGAGGACATCATTTTGCTGATGGCCCAGTCCATCGTTGGGTCCATGATAGATGCCCTCATGGTGGGATGCATGTTCGTCAAGATCTCCAGGCCCAAGAAGCATGCCCAGACCTTAATATTCAGCAAGACAAGGTGCATTGTCTCCCACCGGGATGAGAAACTCTGCCTGATGTTCCGCATTGGGGACCTCCGGGACAGCCACATGATGGATGCAAAAATAAGGGCCAAACTGATCAAATCCAGACAAACCGAGGAAGGGGAGTTCATCCCCTTGGAACAGTTGGAGCTGAACCTGGGCTATGACACAGGGGAGGACAGGCTCTTCTTGGTGGAGCTGCAGATCATCTGCCATGTCATCAATGACCACAGCCCCTTCTGGGAAATGACAGCAGAGTCACTGAAGAGGGAGCAGTTTGAGATCATCGTTATCCTGGAGGGCATAGTGGAAGCCATAGGTGGGTGCTCCGAGGAGGGTAGGCAGACCCCAGGTGGGTTTGGGAAGGTGTTATCCTTCCCTAGCTCAGGGGCTGCTCCATACTACTAGACCCAGGGGCGCTGTGATTGGGTTTCCTTCCTTTCCCAAACTATCAGTAGTCAGGGTACAGTACTGGCAGGACACTCAGTTCTAATACTCCCTCCCTGTGCGTCCTCAAGCAAGTCTGACTCTCTCCTCCTCAACTCCCCCATCGAGACAATGAGCCTTCCTTGCCTCCCAGGCTGGGTTGGGGAGGGAGGTGATGTCAGTAGGGTCTGTAAAGTGCTTTGAAGATGGAAAGCTGGGAGGTGATAAGTATTATTAACCCGTTGCTCTGATCCAGGGCAGCGGGACATTGATGTCTTGCTCAGAGAGACAGCTGGTGGGGCAGGGGGCTAGAAGACCTGACAGTGTGATCTGCTACAACAGGAGGTGCCATATCAGACTAAATGGCCCAGTCACCTGACCTAGTTCAACAGATTAGACCCCACACTCGTTGGTCTCTTCATCTGTTGTACCAAGGTGGAGGGTGGGGTACCAGCCCAGACCGTCTGTCCCCCTGCTGCAGTGAGGTGGGATGCTGCATGACATGAACTTGGCTTGGTTATCTCAATC
The DNA here is from genome assembly GCF_009764565.3 of Dermochelys coriacea. Taxonomy (NCBI): domain Eukaryota; kingdom Metazoa; phylum Chordata; order Testudines; family Dermochelyidae; genus Dermochelys; species Dermochelys coriacea. Next base: position 15,085,332 of record NC_050089.1, on the reverse strand, counting down.
CCTGTGTTCCCCTAATCAGTTACTTAACACAGTGAGCTGACTCGTGGATTTTGTTTGTTTGAAAGACGTCCAAAACCAACCACTCAGGCAGCCGCTGGCACTAACTGCTTCTCCCGCCTACACAGGGCGGGTGGGCAGACTTGGATCCTACTCATTACACAAAGGCTTGGCACCATCCCGGGGAAGAAGGAAAAGAGTAGTTAGGATCCAGCCTGTCCTGAAGAGAGACACTGCAGCTCTAGGTGGTACTGCAGGAAATGCCCATTCCCCTTCTAGGTGGCGCTGGGCAAAAACCAGATATTTTGGTTCGCTGGCAGTTTTGAAAAGCTGAAACAAATCATTTCAGGTCAGACCAAAAATTAACATTTAAAAAATTTTCAATGATTCAAAAAGTTAAAAAAAATCATTTCAGGTCAAACAAAATGTTTCATTTGACCCACAAGTAAATGTCTGTTTGATTTTGAGCATTTTTAAATGTTTGAATTTTTTTTAACAAAAATAAATTCAGAGCAACTTTTTGGTTTGAAATTTCCTTTAAAATGAAAAACTGTGAAATGTTTCATTTTGAAAATGTCAAAACCAAACTTTGATTTTTTTTCCCCTGAATGCTTTTTTGGGGTTATTTTCAGAACGAACAATTTGGCGAAACAGGTGCGAATCCACAAAACATTTGTTTCACCAAATCAACCATTTTTTCCAAACTGAAAAAAACATTTCGGTCAAAAAATTTCATGCAGCCCTACTGCTACAGTTTTAGCAAGAAAATTGCCTCCGTTGCTACTATCTATACAGCTGCAGCCAGTTGTATACAGTATATACAGTATATCTATACAGTTCAGCAGCCTGTTAGGTAACCCTACTCTGAGCCCCACTTACTATGTTGGCTCCCAGTTGGCTGCTGGTGCAACATCCCTCAGCCCTGACTGGGAAGCACTGGAAGGGATGAGAAGGGAGTTCACAATCCATGGCCCAGCCAACCCGTGGCGTCTTTTCAGGATGCTACACTGGCAGAATTAGCCAGAACATGCTCATCAGCCAGATGGCTATGGGGACCAGTACTGAACCTTTCCCCTGGAGGTCACTGGCATGACTTGGGCACAGGTGGGTAGTGAGGAGTGACCAAAGGTCGTTGCCATCGAAGGGCTGCTGGGAAGCCATGAGGTAACCCAGGGGTGGTGCAGTCCATTTATCAGTGGAGAGAGAGCTTCCTTGCAGAAACCATCACTGCAGCTGGTACTGATTGACCTCCGTGCTAGCAGTCTCAGCAAAAATGCTGTGGACTGAATGGGCCCTTCTACCCATTTAATGAGAGGTCCCTCCAGCTCGGAACTGTAGCCCAGTGTTGAGCTGACATGGAGGAAGCCTGCGGATTCCCAAAGGACCCAGATGGGTGGGTCTGGCCCTTTTCACTAGCATGACATTCACTTAAAAATGGTGGGAAGCTGTTGGAGGAAAAAAATATCCTCCTAACTCTCATGATTTTGTGGGCGAAGGGTGGGAAGACCATTCTTAAAGCTCCAGACTGGAATCATGAGAATCTCAGCTTTTGTTGGTATAAGTACTCACTTTTTAGCCCTCACAGTTGTGGAGAAAAGCTTGAAATTGTGCACCCTAGAGATTCCAAACCAGAAGACAACTTGAACAAACCAGAAATTGGTTATTTTTAAAAATCTCTTTATTTTTAAGCCCATCTCATGTTCTTTTTCTTTTTGGGGGGAGGGGGGCTGACTTGTGATTTTTGAATGCTTGGGGTTGGTGACATTGGAACTGTGTTAATTACAGGTGTGTGGATGGATGATTTGATGTTATGGTGCCCAGCTACTTGATATGAAATTTTCATGTCAATGTTTTAAGCTGCTTCTTCCCCCATCCCTTTTAAAAACCCTTGCTTTTTGTTGTTGTTCTTTATCAGTTCTCTACCTCTTCCCACTCTCACTCACTCTCTCCCCTACACACACTTCTCATGGAGCACACACCCTTTCTCAGTCTCACTCTGCCACCCTGCTCCCTCGCTGTACTATCCTTCATCGCTTCCAAATAGATTGTCTGCTGATTTGGGCTCCCTCTGCTGGTCTCTAGCTCTTGGGCTTTCTTAGAGTCAGAAAAATGGTGATTTAAAAACACGAGCTGCCAGTTCCTATTAGTGTTCAAACTTGTTCATGGTGGGGATGGGGCGGCAGAGGGACCTGAGTGTCTCCTCCCCCAGAGGGAAAGTATGGGAAAACTTGCTGCCTTATAAAGCAGTCTGGCCCATTCTAAAGACAAAAATATTAGCGCTTCACAAACATTGTTTTGAGGCCCAGGGATGAATCTTCTCTAGCAGGGACAATAGAACCATTTGCAGAACTATTCTCTTGCTACCTCTATCAGGGCAAGAAAATCACCCCTTGCAATCTGGTGACACAATATTGATCAGGCATTCCCAAAAGCTCCTCCCAGTGTGTAACTGATCTAGTCCCTACCAGTACACGATTGTTCCCTAAAGTCTATCCTCCAGATAGTTCTTTCTAGCCTAGTTTCATAGCGAAGCATTGGGGAGACAAACATGTATATGAAAAACTAAATAGCTACTGTCAATCTACATGAGTCTGACAGCAATCCTAGGACAGGTCAAACTTCGGTCTGAGAAGAGAGCCCCGCTAGCCTAGAATCACAGAGACAGCAGACATATTTGGTTCCATCTAGTCCATAGCCCGGGGAGCCAGCACAGGATTGGTTTCTTCTTGTATATTTACCAATCTGGTTTAAATGTCCTGGTTTTGGTGCACAGATTAGCACTGTCTGCTCCTTTATAATACGGGTATTTATCTGGCCCCCACAGTTGTGCTTGTCTGAACCTAAATATCCATTTCATGTGCCTCACTAACTGCACAAATACCCATTCAGCACAGGAGACTTACCTTTCAGAGGCTGAACAGACCCATGGGAATTGCCAGGTCATTCAGTCCCAGGGTTTAACCTAGTTCCATATCCTGTGTCTAACACTCATCAGTACCAGCTGGCTCAGAGGAAGGTACAAGAAACCATGCAGCTATGGGATAACCTGTCCCCAGGCAAAGTTTCCTCCTGACCCCATTAGTCAGCAGTTGTCTTCTGCCCATGAAGCATGAGGGATTATATATCCATTCTGTGTCGCTTTTTGCAATACAACCTGCCCAATTAACAGTCCTGACTGCATGTGCTTCTTTCTCACTGCAGGAATGTGTAAGAGATCCGGGCTTGACATGTCGGAGGACAAGTTCCCTTGGGGATACCGGTTCAAGCCCTGCATGACCCTGCAGAAAGGAGCCTTTTGAGTAGACTACAGCAGGTTTGAGAAGACATTTGAGGTGCAGACCCTAGCAGCCAGCGCCAAGGAGATGTACGAACTGAAGGAGATTGAACATCAGGACCAATCCACCCTGAGCTTGTACTGCGATCACCTGGTACATCCTGCTTCTCAGATGAGCTGAATGATGTTCTGCAGGATGAGGGTCCTAGTGAGGAAACCCTGGCTAGGCTGGGCATCCCCAACATCAGAGGAGGAAACAAGTGTTGAGTTCCAGAACCAGATCAGTGTCTGAGCTCCTCCCCAACACATAGTGACAGGAGACACCTCAGTGCAGTCACTTGTCTGCCCCAAGGAGGCATGCCACTGCATTGCAACCTGAGATGTCCCTGATGCAAGTGCAGGGAGGGGTAGGGGGAAATGTGCACTCCTGCTCTCCGGCCAACCTGAACGTGCATTGAAGTCTTCAGCAGTGAGCTCTGTGGTGGAGCCATTGTGCTCTCTCTCCAATATGGGCAGTTGATGCTACCTTCCTATGGAGGAGGCAGTGGGGTTAGAGACTCCTGTAGCTCCCTATTCGAGGCTGGGGTAAGGTACCAGGGAAATGTGGAACAAGGGCTTGGGCCACACAGCCAGGAGGCTCATCAGCTATTGACTGTTATGGTGGAGGAAATGTCACCTTTCCTGTGAATGTAAGGTGATGCCCCAGGCTATGTCAAGCAGCAGCGATCTAACTTGAGACCTCTAGATCTAAAAGCAGGAGCCTCTACGGCCTTGCTAAATGACCAGCTCTGCTAGCTCACAGGCTGTAGCAGACAGCACATATCTAGCAGAGAGTGACAGAGCGCCCCACTGTGTAGGTCACAGGACAAGAATTAACAATCCCACCTTCAGTCATCCCAGGGAGTGCTGCTTGGAGGGGGACAGGGAACCCCTCTCCATATTCTCCGATTCCTGTTATGCCCACATCAGTCACTTTCGGGTTTATGCAGCCCTTTTGGTTGAACACGTTCTCCTGCCGTGTCCTTCATGTACTGTAGGTACCCGGAGCTGGTGCTTCCCCTAACACAGTGTGACAGGAGCTCGGGCACTCACATGGAAGTGTCTCATACTGACAGTGCCATATGGAACTCTCTGTATGGTGTATCCCTCGCCCTGCATCCTCTGACAGCTGTCCCTAACCTCTGAACATATCCTGCCTCTCAAGGTCTAGCTGCAGCTAGGTGGAATTATTTTTGCAATGTCTTTTGTAATAAGGTTTCAGAGTAAATTTGTTAGTCTCTAAGGTGCCACAAGTACTCCTTTTCTTTTTGTAATAAGGTCATGGAAAAACAAAAAATTCAGCAGGTGATTAAAATCTCAAACCCATAGAGTAGTGTTTTCTGGGTGTTAGTACTGTGCATGGATGTCTGCTCAGTCAGCTGAGAATGGGAACAGGAGCCTTTTATCAGTTGGCTATTGTTTCAGATCTGAGCCCAGGTCCTTGATAGTATTAGGCACCTAACTCCCCCTGAAAGTAAGAGGAGTTAGGTGTGTAAATACCTTGGAGGATCTGGCCCTTGATCTCTCACTCCATGCTTAAGGGTAAGCAGGCTGGGGCAAAGACAGGGCATGCCTGCAAGGCTTTGTTGTGGGGGAGAGAAGCACTTCTGTAGCTGCTATGCATGGTACAGCATTCTAGGAATAACCAGAACCTGTTAGGCTCCAGCACTACAATCTGACACCTTTCACCAGCATTGCAAATTTGCTTGTGTGCAACCCCAATTCCCAAACTCAAAGATCAATTGGAAGCATCTTCTAGCATTTCCCTCCATCTATTCATAGCAACAGGATTTTCCCCTTCCAGTAAATTAAAAAGGAGCAAATTCATCTGTATTGCTCCTTTCATCTGCCACTAGCTTCTGCAGGGACTTGATCTTATACGATCAATGGAAATGAGGTTATATTTTTCATCATCTTTAACCACCACCAGCTATTCAGGCAAAATGTATAAAGCCAGCACTGAAGGCCATCAGATGCCCAAATTTGTCCACAAGAAACTCACTATTTCTTTGCATCTAGGCCTGTAGACTGCATTCTTCAGCTGGGGGTGATCATAATGCTAAAATACAGTGATGAGAGATTATCTCCTACCAGTTATTTAATGAAAGTTCAGGAGAGAGAATATAGATACCTGCTGATAAAATCTTGTGAGAAAGATGGCTGACTGCAGCATTAAGACTAGTGATTTCCCCCTCCAAACTGTTGGGGAAGGCAAAGCAGCTGGGCTTGCCTGCTACTGCTTGCACTATCTGAGATACTTGGCATCTCTGCACACAGTCTGGTAAATGCAGCAGGGTCACAGGCAGATGTTCAGATTAACTCAATACATCTCCTGCATCCATTGCAAATGCAGAGGAGGGAAACTGACAGCTGTTCTCATGAGAGTTCTCTGCAGTTGCATAACAGAGAATGGAAAGTGGGTTAGTCTGTTTTCCTTTGCTGTTCCATAAAATGAGAGATTGCTAAACATATCTCAAATATTATGCAATCAGCCAAAAAGAACCCCGTTTACCACTCACTGATCCCAGGTTTACTCTGAGCTGCTTTTAGTATTTAATTGTACTGAAGTCTGCATGAAAAGAATTTCCAGTCTGAGATACAGCTACAATCTGAAGAATTTAGCCAGTGGTCAGCTGTATCTCTTTAGCTAATTCCCCAGTTATCTCCTACTCCACCTGAAAAATATACTCCCACCAGCTGCATATTATTGCTTTGCTGATAGAACTGTAGGGGGGAAAGCAGATAAAATGCAGATTAAAGACTTTGTAGGTCTCACTACTTTAAAAGACCAGGTGCTTTTGCATCCAGGCTTAGAAGGGCTCATTATTACTGCAAGCAACACCTCAACTCTAGTTATGGGAGAGGAAGAAAGGAACCAATTAACTGGTTGATAGATTATCTCCTGTTTTGTGTGTGAGCAGATGAGGACAGCAGCAGGTTATAATGCAATCTTTTCTTCAGCAAACATGCTAGCAGCCCTACTCTACCTCCCATAGAGAAGTTAGTCTGGAGAAGGGTGAATGTTAGCTATATTTCTACCTTTTACAATAAGGTGCAGGGCCTAGTCTCCTTTACAGTATGTTCTGCAGAGAGGACCAGTGCTAGCAGTTCACATGGGCCTTAGCTCCAAGTGGTCATAGTTTTGGATTACTTAGGTGCAGGCCTCTTGCAGCTTGCCACCCTGAATCCTAATTGAGCCAACTTTGGGCATCTTTCTCTGCAGCTGTGTTGATAAGCACAGGGCAGGTAGACATTTCAGTTTAGAGGTTAGCAGTATAGTTTCCTCAGATGCTGGTGGCTTTGTGCAAGCAGAAAGGAAAAATCACAGTACAGGCTTAGCCACCTACAAAAAAAGCAGTCCACTCTGCCCCAGAAATCAAAAAAGTGGGTACACATTCATTTATGCAGCACCCAACCCCCTACCTTGTGGGTGTTTGTGTGTTGCAGCAAGGGTGGGGGATAAACCACACAATGTTCCTCCTCTGAAGAGCAGACAATTTTAGGTAAGTCAGGAACACCAGACCTGGTGGGAGAGGGAGAACAGTTAGTGATTACCCTAGAAGATCACTTTGTTAGAGGGCTCTGCAGCTGTGTAGATATTTGCAGTAGATCTGATTTTACTACCAAACAGAGATAGTTCAACCCTGAGGCCTCTTAACTAGGTGTAGTTAAGTCTGACTCTTTTGGGAAGGTCCATTTACTGGAGCCAGCAGCCACCCATCCTGATGGCCTTGCAGGCCCATACTCTGTGCTCAACAATCTACTACTACTTGACAAGTCCCTAAAGCTACACTGCTCTGGGTCCCATCAGCCCATGGCTCTGCTCTCCCTGTGAGAGGCCGAGGTCAAATAGCACGTAAAGGTTACCTGCACAGAATCCTGCATCCTTCACTTTTAAGGTATACAAATAGCCTCAAACGTTTAGCTCTAGAGCAGCAATACTCAGACCAAAGTGGCTCAAGAGCCAAATTAGCAATCATTGCCAAAAAGCCCCAGGAGTGTGAATTAATTGTTTCATTTACCATAGTTCCATATTTAAACAGTACAACATGGGAAAGCTTTAGTTTTTCTATGTTCACAGCCACATCAATGGCTTTGTGCCAATATAGGGAAAGCATCCTGAGCCGTTAATTAAATCAGTGTTTTAATATGTGCTGCAAAGAGCTGCAAGAGACAAATTAAAGAGCTACTCGCAGCTTCCAAGCTGCAGTTGGAGTATCAGGGCTCTACAGTTTGAGGTCTCAGAACAGGGCTTCCCTGACACTTGCTGGAGAACCAGGGGGATAGTGTTGTCAGGGAGGTTAGCCAAGCCAGCTGTGAGGGATTTTAAATCCAACTCAGAAGCAATGGGGGAACTGCCCCACTGTAGCTGGTTGGAAGTTTTGCTACAAGCTTTTCTCCCCCCAAAAAGAAAAATCCAACACTTGTGATTAAAAGTGGAAGCTTTTTATGGGAAAGCCAAAGACCCTTGAAACCCGTTTATTCCCCCCTGGTTTTTGCTTTTTCTAAAAAAAGTGAGAAATGGACAAGTGGAGGTTGTCTGGAAGGTCACTCAGACGCATTTCCCAAGCAGATCTCCCGGGAGAGGCCGCCCCCGCGGGCGGGGGGGGGGGGGTGCAGCAGTGTCCGGTGCAAAGCGTGAGTAACCCCGGGGCGGGTGCAAAGCGCTTCCCCTTCAGAAGCCGCCAAAGGGCCCCTTCCTCTTTGCGGCTGCCACAGCAAGAGCAAGAGCAAGAGCAAGAGCAAGAGCAAGAGCAAGAGCAAGAGCAAGAGCAAGAGCAAGAGCAAGAGCAAGAGCAAGAGCAAGAGCAAGAGCAAGAGCAAGAGCAAGAGCAAGAGCAAGAGCAAGAGCAAGAGCAAGAGCAAGAGCAAGAGCAAGAGCAAGAGCAAGAGCAAGAGCAAGAGCAAGAGCAAGAGCCGCCCCCCACCGCAGCCTCTGGGCTGCTCCCGCGTTCGAGCCGAGCCCGCCTGGGGGCGCGGCAGTCGCGGCTCTCGCGGTTTATATTCCCCGCCCCGCGGCAGCGGCCCAATCAGACGGGAGGGCTCGTTCACTCGCTCGGCGGCTGCGGACCAATCGAAGGCGGGGGGAAGAGCAAAACGTTCTGAATCGCTGTGTCCCACGCCGGAGCTCGTAGGCCCGCTCTGCGTGGTGCACTCTGGGAGTTGTAGTCCCGCCCGGGCCGCCTCGGACACGTTCATGGGTCTCGGAGTCCCGGAGGCGGGGGCGGGCGGACTCGTTTTCCCGTGGTGCCGCGCGCTGGCGGGCCGCGGATGAGGAGGTGGCAGGGGGTCTGTGACCGGGCGCTGGGTCCCCATGGCCGCCTCGTCCCCGTCGCTGGTGGCTGCGGTGCTGGCGCACTCGGGCCGGCTGGAGAAGGAGGATCTGGGCACTCGGATCGCCCGGCTCTCCCGCCGGGTGGAGGAGCTGAAGGTGGGGCCGGGAGGGTGTTGGGGGGGCAGAGGGGGATCCGGGGGGGCTGGGTGTGGGGGGACCCGGGGGGCAGAGGAGGGATCCAGGGGGGCTGAGTGTGGGGAGACCCGGGGGGGCAGAGGGGGACCCAGGGGGGCTGGGGGTGGCCCAGGGGGGCAGAGGAGGGATCCAGGGGGGCTGGGTGTGGGGGGACCTGGGGGGCAGAGGGGGACCCAGGGGGGCTGGGGGTGGCCCAGGGGGGTAGAGTGGGATCCAGGGGGGCTGGGTGTGGGGAGACCGGGGGGGCAGAGGGGGACCCAGGGGGGCTGGGGGTGGCCCAGGGGGGCAGAGGAGGGATCCAGGGGGGCTGGGTGTGGGGGGACCTGGGGGGCAGAGGGGGACCCAGGGGGGCTGGGGGTGGCCCAGGGGGGTAGAGTGGGATCCAGGGGGGCTGAGTGTGGGGAGACCCGGGGGGGCAGAGGGGGACCCAGGGGGGCTGGGGGTGGCCCAGGGGGGCAGAGGAGGGATCCAGGGGGGCTGGGTGTGGGGGGACCTGGGGGGCAGAGGGGGACCCAGGGGGGCTGGGGGTGGCCCAGGGGGGTAGAGTGGGATCCAGGGGGGCTGAGTGTGGGGAGACCCGGGGGGGCAGAGGGGGACCCAGGGGGGCTGGGGGTGGCCCGGGGGGGCAGAGGGGGGATCCAGGGGGGCTGGGTGTGGGGGACCTGGGGGGCAGAGGGGGACCCAGGGGGGCTGGGGGTGGCCCAGGGGGGTAGAGTGGGATCCAGGGGGGCTGAGTGTGGGGAGACCCGGGGGGGCAGAGGGGGATCCAGGGGTGCTGGTTGTGGGGAGACCCGGGGGGCAGAGGGGACTGGGGGGGAGACCCCGGGGGCAGAGGGGTATCCAGGGAGGCTGGGTGTGGGGGGAACCCCTGGGGGGGGCAGGAGCAATCTGGGGACTGGAGTATGGGGGGGACCCCAGTGTGTGTATGTGTCTGTTGATAGGGGCAGGGTATGGGGGCTGGGAAGGGGGGAGGAGAGAAGGGGACTCCAGGGGGAGGAGGCAGTGCTGGGGGTAGAGGATGATTGTGGGATCATGGGAGGGGGGAGTTGGGGAGTAAATTAAGGAGGGATAGAAAGGCTGTTGGGAGGGGCCCAGGGAAGGGAAGGGACAGGGTGTGAGCATGGTGGTGGTGACACTGGAGTGTCGGGGCACCAGGCATTGTGGGGAGTAACGCTGAGGGGCGGTGCATGAGGATCTGGATGGTGGGGTGCTTTTCCTGCCAATGTTTGCAGGCTGTAGTGATGGGGGATCTGTGCTTCTCCCACCTTGGCCTGTGAGACCTTCCCTTTGAGCTACTTGCCTTTGTCCCCCTAACTGCAAAATCATTCTGTCTATCTCAACAGTGTAGGGTTGCAGTGAGGGCTGCGATGGGGGTGGGAGGCTTTGGTCCTGTGGCCACGGCCTTGGGGTTTCTCTCTGTGGGTGTTTAGGGTTGCCAACCCTCCAGGATTGGAGTCTCCCAGAATCGGCATCAATCTCCTGGTGACTATTGAAAGAAATCTGGGAGCTTTTAATAGGATATTTTAAGAAAATGACATTACATCATGTTGGAAAAAAATATCTCCCAGAATAGCTTCAGTCAGAGTTGGCAACCCTATGGGTGTTTGTTTTTCTGATCCTGAGTCCATCCCTTCTACCTAGGGCGAAGTCTGCAACATGATTAACAAGAAGTATAACGAGTTCCTCCCGAGCATGCAGAGCGCTGAGGACTTGGTGTCACAAGTGGACAGTCTGTCCATCAACATCGACCTTCTGAAATCCAGGATCGAAAATGAGGTGACACAGCAGCAGTTTCACTTTATCTGTATCTAGCAGCTTTCATCCAAAGCAATACAACTCCACTCATGTGCAGCCATGAGCATGCTGCACAGGAAGGCAGGGGAGGGGGAAAGAAAGATCTTGGCTAAGGACTCCAGGATGAATCTCCACCTCTTATAAAGGGTGCCCTTGACTGAAACATACCAATTTATGATGTATCGGACCTGGGATATAAATAAAGGGCGGGCTGTAACTTATTCATTAATTATATTGCTGAATGGTTTTCCGTGGTGCTCATCACAGTAGTTTCAGAGCCCCTCATGTCTATTAATGCATTTATCCTCTAAGCCTCCCCGCATTGAGATAGGGAGGAATCAGTCTTATTTTGCTGATGGGGAAACTGAGGCACAAATAAGTGGAATGACTTGGCCAAGGTCACAGGGAGATTCTGTGCGGAGCTGGGAATTGAGCTCAGATTTTCTGTATATGATTGCAAGTCTGTCCTTCCCTAGCTTCCGTGGCAATTGATCTGCTTATATTTTTTGTGTGTGTCGTCCTTTCTATAGCCCTGGACTAATTCTTTTAGCTATCTTCTGCTTTGCCACTCTGGCTTTGAAATGTAAGTTAGAAAGGCTCTAATGCAGATGGTATATAAATCTGGATTTTTTCTTCGCAAAGGAGCATGATCAACCCAAAAATCATACAATGTGAAAATAACTTTTGCATCTGATACTAATTAAGCTATGTTAAAAGTGAAAGAATCTTAAACATCCACTTTACTTGTCTCTGTTTATTTGTTGCTGTATATTTAATTTATGTTTCTTAAGGTATACAGTAACAATGACATCAATTACACTTGTCTGTAGTCAATTTCAGCTTCGGGTTCCTAGTGCTGCAGTATTTAAGGTCCAAACAATGCAGGAGATTGTTTGTTTATTTAATGGTTTGGGGATCTTTTTTTTAAAAAAGGGAAACATATCTATTGATCTTGCATGCCTATGGAAACTTTTAAAATGTATAGTTAAACTGCACATTTGGCTAAATTCAAATTGACATTTATCTAATTTAAAATTAGAGAACTGTTAAAGTTACTCTGGAATCTTTTGACTTGACTAATTTTTTAAAAAAGATCTGCAATCTGAAAATGCCATGTTTTACTTTTTTTCAAAAATTCCCATATAATAATGCTTTTAAAAAAAATTTTATGAGTTTTTCTTCTCCTCTGCTGTTTAAAAGGGTCTTTCTAGTAAGGCTAAAACTGGCTGCTCATACAGAGAAATCAAATACATACAAATTGCTGTCAAATGCACTAGGTAAATACAATGGGGAAATAGAACCTTTTTTCCTTCTAATTTCTTTTAGTTATAATAACCTTAGGTGTTGGTTGTAACTTTGGGGGGTATGTACGTTTCAGGCAGCATGCTGGCATTGTCATGTCGGTGTTACTTTTGAAATAGAAATGGCTCTCATTGCCTTTGGTTACTGTAAGTGAACTGCTGAAGGCTTGAGCTCTGTGCTGCTGTTCTAGGTCCAGCAAGATCTGAATGTGGCCATTGCAGAATTTACTGAATTGAAGCAGCAGCTGGAGCGAGACTCGTTGGTTCTGAGTGTGCTGAAACAGCTTCAAGAGGTGAGGAAGGAGGCTGGGGAAATGGCTTCAGATTGCTGAGTGTTTCTGTATTTTTTTCTACTGACATCTTCCTAGATCACCATAGTGAATAAATAATCATGACTCTTCTATCTCTATTCATGTAATTATTTTAAAAAGTGCTCTGTAATCTTAGAGCTGAAACTTATTTGTGTGTGATTATAAAGTCACAGCAATGTAGGACTGGAGGGGACTTCAGTAGGTCTTCTCATCCAGTTCCCTGCACTGAGGCAGGACCAAGTATTATCTAGACCATCCCAGATAGGTGTTTGTCCAAACTTTTCTTAAAAACCTCCAGTGACAGATTCCACAATCTTCCTAGGTAATTTGCAAAAAAGAAAAGGAGAACTTGTGGCACCTTAGAGACTAACAAATTTATTTGAGCATAAGCTTTCGTGAGCTACAGCTCACTTCATCGGATGCAACTCATGAAAGCTTATGCTCAAATAAATTTGTTAGTCTCTAAGATGCCACAAGTACTCCTTTTCTTTTTTGTGAATACAGACTAACACGGCTGCTACTCTGATTCCTAGGTAATTTGTTCCAGTGCTTAACTACCTTTACAGTTAGGAACTTCTTCCTAATGCCTAACCTAAATCTCCCTTGCTTCAATTTAAGCCCATTGCTTCTTGTCCTGTCCCCCTCAGACTTCTCTTCTCCAGACTAACCAAACCCAGGGGTGGGTTTTTTTTCAATCTTTTCTCATTGATCATGGTTTATTGACCTTTAATGATTTTTTCTTGTTCTTCTCCAAATTGTCCACATCCTTCCTAAAGTGTAGTGTCCTGAACTGGACACAGTACTCCAGTTGAGGCCTTATCAGGGCTGAGTAGAGTGGAAGAATTACTTCTCGTGTCTTGCTTACAACACTCCTGCTAATACATCCCAGAATAACGTTCACTTTTTATTTGCAACAATGTTGACATGGTTGACTCATATTTCGTTTCTGATCCACTATAACCCCCACAGTACTCCCTTTCCACAGTACTCCTTCCTTGGCAGTAATATCCCATTTTGTATTTGTGTAACTGATTATTCCTTCCTGAGTGTAGTACCTTGTATTTGTTTTATTTAACTTATATTTAACTCTTTCAGTTTGATACAGCTATTAAAGACTATAGCACGGCATTACTGGAAAAGAAGTATGTTGCAGCAGCTTGCCATCTGGAAAAGGTAGTAACAAGCTTCTCAAGTATATGTAATTATATCTCTTATGAATATCATCAATAAATATCACATGATTCCCTTACGTTAGCACTCGCATGCCATCAGATCAATTTGCCTGGTGCCCGTGCTCTGTGCATAACTGTCGTCCTCTTATTGCTAGGCACGAAGTAGTCTGAAAATGCTAGAATCCCGCAAAGGCTTTGAGCTGAAGGTTCTGAAAGCACTAGGGATGGAGCTGACGGTGCAGACACAGAACATGCTCTATCACCTGGGAGAAGAGTGGCGGCAAATGGTTTTGTGGAAGCTTCCTCCGTCAAAAGGTGCTGAACATCTTAGTTTGGTTCAGTGACAGAAATGATCCGGGCTTGAAAACCTCTTCAGAGCTAGGAAGTTAGTTAACATAGGTGAGCTAAGATGGATTCAGCTAGCCCTTCCTGCCAGTGGCATATTCCTAAGTGAGAAGGATTGACTGGAGGCAGCGCTCTTTGAATTTCACATCATATGGGGGTGGTTTGGAGCTATCACAGGAAACTTGATACATTCAATGGCTCTTAAAATTTACTTGAATTGTTTCTTCTGGTGCATACAGCAGTATTTCCTAGTGAGTGACACAGAGAAGCCCGGAGAGTTCTCAGCTCCTTTCTCAGCCATGATGCAAAACCTGAGAGGTTGTAGGATTTCCCCATATTTTATGTGCTGCTCATCTGCTCCTGAGGAAATGAGCTTGGACAGTATTAGGTTGTGCGTTATTGAGAAACTGACTTGGCCCATTAGCTGGGTGAGGCTTCTGAAACCTTTCATCAAGATGAACATGCTTGCCCAGCATAGACTCGTTTGGCAGGTTACACCCCCTTTCTCCTGTTCCTTGGAGCCCGCTCTAGTCCCAGGGTGAGAAGGCAATGAAGGAATAACAAAGTGCTGTTTTGAATGAAAAAGTGTAGTTATGGTGAGGAATAAAATATAAAGGATGAGTTTCCTCTGACCTATTTATGGTAGAAATTGGGCTTAGTTTGCCAGATTGTTGCAAAGGTAATTGAAATGGAAAACTGCTGGTAATTGAAACTATGTCTGAAGTGATACTGATTCTTTAATACCTGTGGGGTGTTACAGCTTCCTCCCGTGCCATGTAAGAATACCCTATCCATATCCACAAGTTAGCGTCTCTGTTCAGAGCGAGCTGTGCGGGTGCAGCATGTCTGATGCACATGGATTTTTCCAATTCAGTTTTCTGAGGAAGTTCTCATCCTAGGAGACACACTTCAATTAGATCTTTCAAGTGACTTCAGTTTCATTTTCTTGTATATAACTGTAGCTCCTTGAGCATGTCAGGAAATCCAGATTGCTTTAGTTCAGCCTTACAAATTCATCATGAAAACTTGCCAGTCCAGGCATTGAAATAGGCTCACCCACTCTTACTATGACGATTATGAACACACTAATGATATTTGATTTCAGGTGAGTAGAATTTTGCCAAGCTGCTTTAGATAGTTAGGAAGAGGGTAAGCAACTGACACATAGCCAGTGCCCAAATGTATGTATCTTAGTACCCCCTTAATACCACAGAAATTCCTCATTTAAAAAAAACAAACTTATGCCTCAGTTGAGTTTATATTGGAGGAGGAAAAGTCATTATGGCCAAAATGTTCTTTACATCTTAAATTTGCATAGAAATTGAAATGGGGAAGTTGCAGCAAGACCTGTATAAAAGACCAACACAAGCAGTTTGCAATATGCTGCTATTCAGGAGATAATGATTCCGGTCCCAACTCCCGAGGCCGGCAAGGGCTGATCATTATATGGGGACCAGGAGCGGGACACTGGATCCCAGCCACTCTTGAGATCTCCCTGACTTGTGGTCAGGGAAATGAGGTAAATAAAGGAGATCTCAATATTTTGTTTTAGCGCTCATCCAAGAAGTCCTGTAGACTGTCAGCTCCTCTCTAGCCCAGTTCACATTGTAATGGAGATGGTTATGCTCTCTCTTAGAAATCAGCAGTGCAGAGACGGTGATGCAGATGGAGTTGCATTTATGCACTATGCCATTGAAGGAAGATCAGATCGCTGGACCACCTGTTGCTTCTGTGCTCCAGGCATTTGCTGTCCTTGGAGAACTGCACACCAGGCTTAAACTTTTTGGTAAGACAGGCCTTTGTGTCCCATTAAAATGAGCTGTAGAGAGACCTGCTGTTAAATAGTGAATTTGTTTCAAGAATCTGCCAGCATGGGACTGGTTCCATTGTCAGTGCAAAATAAGGAACAGAATGTGGGAAGAGGGAGGCATTTTGTTAATGGCCTAGCCCTTGGTCAGATAATTCAACCCTTTCCTTGTTACACTTTCCTTGTTACACTTTCCTCTTCCCATGACTCCTATTAATGTGCAACTGCCCTGAATTATTTATCCCTCCCTGTCAACTTGTTTTATTACTTCATTTTGATCTGTGGTTTTGTGACTCGATGGGCTCATGTTTAAAACTATTTTCTGGTTGTAGTCCCCTCCCTGGAACAGAGCCAGGCGTTAATTTCAGGCTGTTGCAGGTGATTATAATCACAGGTTGTAGTAAAGCAATTAGCGAGCTCTGCCAGTTGCCAGCATACAGTTTCACATGGCTGGTTTTGTAAATAGTTTATCAATTGATTTATAAAATCATAGGCTCTATGTCTGAGTCCCCAGGTGTATTTATATGAATAAACATGCTTAAACCAAACATTCTGCCTCAAGAACACTCCTAATTTTACAGCTACCCCAGGGGAAAGTTCCTCGTCCTGAATTTGAGCAATCCTAAAACTGAGGTGCTCGTCATAGCTAGTCCCTCTTAGGCACTACTGGAGCAAACAGCCTACTTGGCTGCATATGGATGCTGAAGATTATCTTTCTCTCCCTTTGTCAGGCCAATTACTGCTGAAGTACATCCTCAAGCCACTGATTTCTTATCCCTCCCTTCGGCCTCTGCTGGAGGAGCAGCCTGACACAGTCGTCTTGCACTTTGAGTCTGCAGAGCCTAATCTGGAGCATCCATCCCCAACAGAGGTTTTTGGCAAGATCTTGCTGGTGCTTGAAGTTCTTCACACACACTTGTTGAGTAGGTAGTTCGTCCCCTGAAATTAGTGTGCGATGCTGCTCTCCACAGCTGGCTCGTCTGGCTGTTTTGGAGGCCACTTGGAACGTTTAGCAGGAAAGCAGCACTGGTTTATGCCAGGGCGCCACTGCTCCCTGTAATACTACTGTGGCAGTGCCTGGGATGTTCTGCTATAGCTCAGTGAGGCTTTGCAATGCTTGGGCAGCTTTGAACACTGCAAAACTGCACTTGGTTCCCTCTCCTTTGGGACCCTTTAATTTATCCAGCTTCCTCCTGGTTGCTCTGCAGACCGTCTTACCTCCTCTTTTCATGAGAAGTGTGTGGGGTATGGGGAGGGCATTGATACTACCAGAAGATGGGAATTCCTGAGCGAGGAGTCATTTCTTGAAGACTAGTTTAATTTCCTGGTCTCTTTGAGGGAGCAGCCAGCAGCATTGAAATGAGAAAGTGGGGTTTGAGTGACAGCATCTGCAGTGACTCTGAGCATTCAGGAGAAACCAATACCATGAAAATGAAGAACAAAGAATATTTAGCTTGTAGAGGATCTAAGAAATGCTTTATTTCTCTGTAGAAAGAGTTGTTCTCAGATGACCAGTATTACTAGATCATTGCTTTGTGAGAAGCTCTGGGGAACTTGAGGAAAAAAGCTTGAAATGCATGATACAATCTATGCAAAATTCTGTATAGGACTAGTCATGGTAGAGGATCTCTTCACAAAGAGTGAATGGGGCACATTCCAGGCACTGAGCAAACTCACTGGGAACACAGGTTCAGTCTACATTTAAAATCTGTTAGTGACTCAGGAGGCAGGGAATTCCTGTACATGGCCCGAGACCAGAGAACATCAGATGAAATGGAACCATTGACAGTTCCTGTTCTGAGCTCTCAGTGGGGTGTGAAAGGGGTCGAGAGGTCTGCCCCCTGGACCGTATTTAAAAACCCATTTATATTCTTTCTTTTGAATCCAGGTGTGTCTCTCGATGAGTGTGGGGAAAATGACAAGGACTCCAAAGTGGTATTGGCAGAGATGCTGGGTGACATGGTTTGGGAGGAGGTATCTGGCTGCCTCATTCAGGAATGTCTGGTGTACTCGATTCCAGCAAACAGCAGCAAACTAGAGCAGTACGTCGAGGTAGGACTCAAAACATTTAAAATCCATGCAACGTAAAGCCTGGAAAGGCAGATTCTGCAATAACTGGAATTGTCTCTGATCTTCATCCTCTGCTACAATAGGAACTTTCAAAGTCAGTCTCTGCCTTAAGCAGTGTCTCATATTCCTGCAGTAGCAATAATGGTGCAATGTTTTTTACTACGTATTTTGCTCTCTTCTGTATCTTAGCATAAAAATCAATCAGATGCATTTAAAGATAGCACTGAGTCTGAACAGCAGCTCGAACTAGCTTAAGACTTCTTGCTTTTAAACAAGCTGCAATCACCACAAACACTCTCGTAATAAAGAAGAGAGGGTGGCAGTGAGGGCCGGGACTTACTCCCTCCGTCATCCAAACTAGACCAGATCTGGTGACTTGCAGGGCAGGCTGCTGAGGGCATTCTTCCTAGATTGTGAGGAAGATTGGTAGCTGGCTGACAGGCCAAGTTCCTGTGGAACTGATTTCAGTGCTGCTGAAATTTAATTGAATTGTGTTTACTGTATGATTAATTGTGTTACAGCTCTTAAAGCCTGGGCAAGGGGCTTTATTATTTTAAACCTAAATAAATAAAATAGAACTTAGTCCCAGTTCACAAATGGTATTTAGTGCCTAACTCCTGTAGAAATCAACGGGAGTTAGGCACCTAAATACCTTAGCGGTTCTGGGCCCTAGTGCTGGTGAAAGGTGCCAGACTGACACCTGGAGTCTGGAGTCTTTTTCCCAGAAGAGCAGGTTGCAGCAAAGCTTCTCCCATGCCGCTTTTCTGCAGGGAGCCCCTCTCTTTTCAGTTTCATTCACTCCTTGGCACTGTGGTTGAGATTGCCAACACAGGGCGGACAGTTAGTGTCCACTGTACTATTTTTGTTCTGGACACATGTTCATGGGCCCTCAACTGAAACAGACACATCTCACAAGGGCCACCACAGGGCTGTCAGGTGGTCACAGTTTGGGGTTATTACTGACTGGAACCAGATTCAAAGCTGTAACCTAGAGCGTTTCCTACCTTTGTACTTCCTTTGCACCCACTCTGTGCCTTCTGTTGAAGAATGTCTGGAGAATGTCTAGCTGCTTTTGATCCTGCCTCTTGGTTATTACAACTCACAATCCATAAGGGTGTGGAAATGGTTTGTGTTTAACTCTCTTCTCAGGTGATTAACTCCACAGAGGAATTTGAAAAAAGCTTGAAGAACATGGGGTTTTTAAAAGGAGATGCCACGGACTTACTGAAATATGCCCGCAATGTCAATTCCCACTTCGCTAACAAAAAATGCCAGGATGTGATCGTGGCAGCCAGAAAGTTGATGACCTCAGAAATACACAACACTGTAAAGGTGCTAGAGATCACAATTTACAATGCGTATTTGTAAGAAACCATCTAGCTGTTGAAGGGGAACAGCTTAAAAACACTGAGTCTGGTTTTTATAGAGGATTGGCTTGTTTTTGTTATTTGTGTGAACTCTGCAGGAAATGGTTGCTCCTTAAAGCTTTGGATAGCCCTCAAATGCATCTTCTATAGAGCTGATATTCTAACTAACAAGCTGAATATGATTTTTTAAATAATGGAATGAAGCCTTCCTCAGAACGAGATAGCTGGTTTTACGCATTTTTCTGAGGATCATTACAGCTAATAGAAATGTAAAGAGAAAAGATCCATTAGATGGTGCTTAAGAATGAGATAGTTGGCTACTATGCATCGCACATTCAGCTGTTATCATGCCATATACATTTGTAAGCCTCTTAGACTAGTTCCAGTGGAGTCCCGAGGAATTCACAGCCTAGTGTGCATGTTAGTCTCTAAGGTGCCACAAGTATTCCTGTTCTTTTTGCACATAGGGTCTGTGTAATTCACTGTTAAACTGCCTTATGCTGTCTCCGTTCTATGGGAACTAAGTTGTGATGTGTGCCTCTTGTTTTCTTCTTAGATCACACCTGATTCCTTGGTAGCGATACCAAAACTGCCTGACCCTGGGGCAGGTGATAATTTAAAAATGCAAAAAGCCTCCAAAATGTTGCACAACAAGCTGATAAATTTGGAGAATGAGACCAAACTGAGTCAGCACACGTTCTCTCTGCCTACCTGCCACATCAGTGTATCTGTGGAGAAATTGATGGAGTTGGCTTATCAGACCCTGTTGGAGGCTACAACCAGCACAGATCAGTGGTAAGAATTCTGAATTGGTGGGTAGAGCCCAAGGAAATCTCTTGGTATCAGGACACCTGATTACAGGCACCAATACTAGAAAGGGCAATTCACATAAAAATGTGAAAATGTAATTCACATAAAAATAGTCAAGGTGAAATTGTTAATGAAAGCTGCTGATTTGCCAGTTGGAGACTGAATCCCTGGATTAATCCAGCAAACAGGAACAGCTGCCATGCGGCCTTCCTTGCAGTGCCCTGGTGGCACAACATCTAGAGGTGATGGCCTCTAAGGGTGTGTTGAGATGGGCTTTATTTAGCTAACATGGTAATTGACACATGGTAAAATGCTAGTGTGGACAATGCAGTTTGTAGTTTTCAATCATATTAGCAGATCAGGATAAAAAACAGTGCCTTGTCCATGCTAAAATCTTACCATGTGTTAGCTGACAATTGGTGAAAAGCACTTTTTTCCCAGCCAAAACAAGGTGTTAGAGTGTCATTGCAGGTGAGGGTGAGCTGCCTGTTTTCCTACCACATCATCACCGAGTGAAAGCAAAGAACCTGAGTTGTGCATTTGGCAGGGATTTCGAGGAGCCAAGTTTCCAAGGCTGTATTTGTCTGGCCTGATAACTGGAGACTGTGGCTCTGGTTGGGGAGAGAGGATTGCGTACAGAGTGCCCACCATTCTGCAACAGCAGAGTGTTAATTTTTCAGGCGTGTGTGTGTGTGTGTGTGTGTGTGTGTGTGTGTGTTCAGAGGGGAAATGCTGTCTCCCTGGTTAAAGATGGATTTCAGAAGTCTCATTCCTGACATGTGGTCTGTGGTTCTGGAGCTGGCCTCTATCTTGTAGGTCTTCCTTGGGTAGCATTGCAAAACTCTCAGGAGTGCAAGCAATGCCAGCTGCTCAGCCTCAATGTGACAGGCTTACCAGAGAGCTTGGGAGAAGCCTTGGTAAGATTTCCAGGATGCTGGCTGTGGCTTACAGACTGTATTTGCTTTCAGAACAGGTCTTTAAAAGCCTGTGCTCTGGGGGGTAGATTGCACACTGCCTAGCACATTGGTCCATGAAGGGGGGCTCCTATTCGCGACCATAACACAAATATTTGATAGTAATAATAGTTGCTATTCACAAAAATGTGTGCCCCTCGATATTCCCTATGCTGTGATTATTATCCTCTTCCTGTAGGAAATGTTAGTGGAGGTTCTTTTTCCCCTACCCTTGAGGAAGAAAACACGTGGCAAATGGGTGCAGTCCCAGAATGAGCAATGCTTTTAGCAGTGTTTGTGCCCTTTGCAATGCGCATTGTGGAGAGAGTGGCATTCATTGGAGCTTAGCACATGAATATAGAGGCCACTGCAGATGCAGCAGGACACCATGGTGAATGAGACTGGAGCCCCAAAGTTTTTGGTGACTGCTCTTGAAATTAAATATGCAGCTAGGTCTCCAAGTGGAGGCAGAGCTAGTGAGGTCCAAGGGTTTACCATATCTGCCTTGACCAAACATCTCAGTCATCTCCTCTTTGCAGCCTCAGGTGCGATTTTCGGAAGTGTCTCTGGGTGTGTCTACACTGGAGCTCAGAGTGTGATTTCCAGTGCAAGGAGGCAGTCTGGCTTGAGTTCTGATCGAGCTAGTGCGCTAAAAAGAGCAGGGTAGCCACAGTGGGACAGGCAAGCTGCCCGAGCACGAACCCAGAGTTTCATATGGGAACAGCTAGCCCATCCTGTCATTTGTGGCTGCACTGCTATTTTTAGCATGCTGGCTTGATCAGCGACAGCCCAGATGTGTCTCTCCAAGCTGGGAATTACACCTCGAGCACAACGCCCAATTGCCTTCCAGTGGAAACTTGTGCTGCTAAGTTACTTAGGCACCTCTGAAAATCATCCCTTAGCCTCTGCTGGTTATATTTGATGTCAGGGTCCAAAACACAGCCATTGAATTCTTTCTCCTTTCAGCACTGGATTAAGAATGTGCCGCTTGCTGCATGCATTAGTTCCAACTGGAAGATTTCAGAGTAGCAGCCGTGTTAGTTTGTATTCGCAAAAAGAAAAGGAGTACTTGTGGCACCTTAGAGACTAACAAATTTATTTGAGCATAAGCTTTCGTGAGCTACAGCTCACTTCATCATTAACATGAACTTTATTTGCCTTGCAGTTGTATACAGCTCTTTTACTCGGTGCGAAATATCTTCCATTTGTTCTATGACGTCGTGCCAATTTACCACAAGTAAGTGTGTGAGTGTTACTCAGGGGCCTGCTTTGGGGGGAGGCAGAGCCAAGCTATTTATATATAATACTCCTAGGTTTCAGAGTAGCAGCCGTGTTAGTCTGTATTCGCAAAAAGAAAAGGAGTACTTGTGGCACCTTAGAGACTAACAAATTTATTAGAGCATAAGCTTTCGTGAGCTACAGCTCACATGAAGTGAGCTGTAGCTCACGAAAGCTTATGCTCTAATAAATTTGTTAGTCTCTAAGGTGCCACAAGTACTCCTTTTCTTTTTGATAATACTCCTACTGGCTCGTGTGCTTGTCCTGGGTGATCTTTGGTTTGGCGGACGAATACTCCCTTCTCCTTTGGGAAAAACAGCACTCCATCTCTTTTAAAACCCCCTCATATAATAATAATACATAGCTTTTATATAGGGTTTTTCATTAATAGGGCCACTTAACTACGCCACTCAGGGGTGTGGACTTTTCACACACCCCTCCCCCCCCGCAAACATCATAGCTATGCCAAGACCAGGCCTACAAAGGAGATGATGTTGTGCTACCCTCTCAACATGTAATTTCCATGGTGTGTGAGAGTCAAGAGGCCACATGCTTTTATTCTCACCAACTGTCCCCATGATGCATGTTACTTTTGATTAGTTAGCAGCAGCATTGATCTAAGAGTGGAGGTAGCCTCTGGCCTATTGAGTGTCTGACCTCTTGAGCATTTCTGAAGTATAGAACAATATCAGGATATTTATTTTATTTTTAGAGGCCCAGATCTGATTTTTAAAATGTCTCTTTATTTCTTCCCTTTTCTTCCTCCTCCTTCCTTGGGTAGAGAGAACCTTCAGAAACTACCCCAGCTGGCTGCCATTCATCACAACAACTGTATGTACATTGCCCACCACTTGCTGACCTTGGGGCATCAGTTCCGATATCGCCTTACCAACATACTGTATGATGGAGCAGCTACTTTCGTAGATCTGGTACCTGGCTTTAGGAGACTTGGTAATTTTACCTTTGAAACTGAAACAAACTGACTAGCATCTCATCCCAGTATTTGTAATTGAGTGATTTATAATTTAAATGTGACTTGGTGGTAAAAAAAAATGGACTGGGAATTAGGAATCCTGGCACTGTGTGACCCTCAGCAAGTCACTTAACTTCTTTGTCCCTCATTTTTGTTAACTGTGTAATGGGGCAGTGCCTCAATGGGAGAGGGGGGCTATCTCTGAGGCTTAATTAAGCTTTATAGAGCATTAGAAGAAAGGTGCTACAGAAGTGCTGAGTATGATTTATATTACACAAGTAATATTGGTCATAACATGGTTTATTCTACATCAATATCCAATGTAATCTGTTAGTCCTATTTGATTTCAGTTGGAGTTTGCGTACCCAAGTTTACATTTTCAGTTCCCTGTCAACAAGGAAGTTGCTGTGCCAGAGTATGTCTTTGCCAACTTTCAGATAGCATTTGAGGTATAACAGAGGAATTCCCAGAATGCAGAATCCTAACATTTGGTCTGTGGCCATTCCGGTAATGCCAAGGGACGGTCTCCTGTTCTGCCCTGGCTTGATTAGAGCAGCCTTCTTCTTTGGCTACTGGTGATATGAATCCTTGTTCTGAGATTACATATTATACCCCCTGCATTTGATGAGAAGGCTGTTCTGTCTGGTAGAGCCCTCTGCCACTTCACAAGGTGGCAAGATAGCCTCTGATTGTCCCTTTCTGTATAATGGTGCACAGTTCCAAGAATGACTTTTTTTGTACAGTCAGACACCAAGCTCATATGGACACTCTGGAACCTGCTGTCCTCTGTTCTGAACATTTGCTAGATTGTTGTAAGAAGCCAAAGAAACAAAACGCAGAAAAAACTTTCAATGTATTGATCTGACAAAAGCAGGGAATCGATAGTTAATGCTGCTGCTCAGATTTTCAAGTTGTTTATTTTATCTTGCATTGTAGGAATCAGAATTGTGTGAGATCTCACATACTGTGGGTGCGTGGGTTATGGGTGCAATTTCATCTTCCTTGGCTGTGTGACGGACAATGTATGCCTCGCAGAATGGTACCATCTGGCTGTTCTGTGAAACTGGAAAAGGCAAATGTATTAGTCTTGTAAAAATTGATCCTAATTTTATGGCAGATTTATGATTCCAGTGTTGAATGTTTCGGAATAGGCAAATCAGATTTAATGCGGATATCATCTGAGGCTGTGGAATAAATGACTTCTTCCTTCTGTCATTTGCTTCTCCAGGGATGGAGTGTTTTCTGGCCCAGATGCGTGTGCAGAAAGGAGAGCTCCTGGAGAGATTGTCAAGTGCAAGGAATTTTTCCAATATGGACAATGAGGAAAACTATTCTGCAGCAAACAAAGCAGCAAGGCAGGTGAGTGATGCCAGCCAAAGGGCTGTACAGACCCGAGTGTAATGTGTCTGTGTGGTTTTCCCCTTTTAGTAGCAGTAAGAATTCTTAGCACAGATGTAATGCTTGGTGTTCAAATACAGTGGAATTGAAATAACTTTTTTTTTTCTTTTTTTGATACGGGTTTTTTCTTCTCCCTGCTTTCTTTCCCTTTTACAAAAGCTGAAAAATGTTCGTTTTGATTCCATTCACTTCAACTCAACATGAAAGGTGTTTTTTTTTTTTTATTTGAATTGCTTTCTCAAAAAGTTAGAAGATTTTGGTAAAATTTTCATTTTGTTTGAAATTTTTCAGGGAAAAGAGCTTTTTTGAGGGGGGGGAACCACTTCTAGATCCAAGCTTAAAAATACTAGTTTTTTTCTTAATATGATGATACCTTATTGCCTTCTTCTGCTTTTGAAAGCTAGTTTATAACCGTGTAATTGCCTTATCATCTTTAGTGTCTATCTGTGTTTATGATTCTGGATAAGATGGAGTTGTTATCTTTCAGGTACTGCACCAGCTAAAGAGACTTGGCAAAGTATGGCAAGATGTGCTTCCGGTCAACATCTACTGCAAGGCCATGGGGACCTTACTGAACACAGCACTTAGTGAGATCATTAATAGAATCACTGCCCTAGAGGTAAGGGGTGATTGTATGTGCTCTACATACCAAGGATCAAATGTAGTTCTAAATAAGCACTTGTTTACATTACAGATGAGCTTTCAAGAACCAGCTTTCAGGGCCACTCTTGACTTTCACTGATATCTAGGATCCAGTGCAATAGAAATATTTCAAGCTTCCATCACCCAGAACCAACTGAGACCACGCACACAAACAGGGTGAAATCCTGGCACCATTGAAGTCAATGGAAAAGCTCCTACTCACTTTAGTGGAGTAGCTGGATTTCACCTTTTAGTGTTGAATTGAGTGGGTAGTGCACCCTAGGACTTCGCAAAGTGTAGTAGGATGATGGACTTTGTAATGTGTTTGCAAAGTTTCAGAGGTGGTTTATCTGAGTATTGCTTAGAGCACATTTAGTCATTTTGAAATTTCCTGCAAACCAGGGAAACTGAAAAGTTTTGTTTCAGAAACATCAAAAACACAAGGATTCCAAAATGAAATATATTTCTGGGACCTCCAGCAGCTGGTCAGTGAAATGGACATAAATCATGTCCGTTTCACTGCTGCCCGCTACTGAATAGCAACTGTTAATCTGATATGAATCCCAGGATCTGCTGGCTCTGGGGACCCCAGGGCTTCCAAACTCCCAAGCCAGCTGGCTCTCCAGGCTGCCCAACTCATGCAGGCTGGGGAGCCAGCTGACCTGGTAGTCCTGCTCAGTGGCAGGGAGCCTGGAAGCCCTGAGAGCCCCAGCTCCCTGCTGCAGTGGTCGGGGGCCATACATTAATCTATTTTCATCCTATCTAGGCACTATATACTGAAATGAGTGCATGATCTCAATCCCAGATTTTGCTCTGTTTAAATAATCTGATTGTTTCTACCTCTTTCTCTCTTGTATTTCCCTATTCTATGTCTCTTAAGCGATTGGCAGGTTATACTGGGACAGGTAGTAAAATGAGCATATTAAATTGTTTAAAGGAAATACCATTTCATACCAAATGACTGAAATGCGTTTATCCATCTGATCCAATTGTGATCTGTACACAAGTATACCTGCAGAGAATTAGACCGATAATGCATCTCTTCTTTGTATGAGTTTCTTTACAGGAAGATTGCTATGACTGTGTCTGCTAATATTTATTAGGCTGGCATAGTCTGAACGATTTCCCTATAAAGTGTTCAAGCCTTTATAATAATGTTCCTTGCTTCTCAGTAAGATGTTCTGCATTCTGTTAAGACGTATGTGCTCTTTGAAGCAGACACAGATACTGTGCTGAGCGGATGCCAAGAACTTGTTGAAATGCGCACATTCATAAATAAGTTCTTTTGGCCTAGGAAGAATGGCAGATAGGAAGCTGAAGAAACCTAAAAAGAAAAGGAGTACTTGTGGCACCTTAAAGACTAACAAATTTATTAGAGCATAAGCTTTCGTGAGCTACAGCTCACTTCATCGGATGCATTGATGAAGTGAGCTGTAGCTCACAAAAGCTTATGCTCTAATAAATTTGTTAGTCTCTAAAGTGCCACAAGTACTCCTTTTCTTTTTGCTAATACAGACTAACACGGCTGCTACTCTGAAACCTGAAGAAACCTAGTGTCTCATGTGGTATGTTAAGGATGGTTCAGATCACTGATTTATCTTCACAAAGCTTTCTGGTCTTTTCATGTCACTTTCTGCTCTGAGCACCAGAAAATGCTTAATTGTTCCTTTGAACAGTGCTCCCCGTTTGTGCGATTCCAGGATATCTCTGCTGAGGACGCCAACAGATTGCACTCCCTGTGCAGGATCATGCTGGAAGAAGGACCTCTGGTGTTCACTCCATTACTGGAAGAGAACAAAAATAAGAAATACCAAGAGGAGGTTCCAGTCTATGTGCAGAAATGGATGATGTTCAAAGAGCTGATAATTATCCTGCAGGCCAATCTCCAAGAAATAGTAGATCGGTAGATGTCTCCTTTCTTCTAATACCCACAGGAATTCTTTCACAGTGTATGGAGTTGATGGATAATGCCATCAAACTTGCAGTGTTCTCAATTCAAGGAACGCTGTCTGCTTGAAATCGAGTTAGTTTTGGATATTGCACCTGCCTATAGTCCCCCCTTTTTCTTTTTTGTGATTTTTGTGCATTTTCCCTGTTTCTTTGCGAAAGAGCAACCCAAATGGGAAAATGATGGACTGTGCAGGGCAGGAGTGAAAGTGACTATCCACAAAATGCTGCCCAATGCCCAAAGAAAAGTGTAAAACCTGACCAATATGTTTCTTTCTATTCTCTCATAAATCAGTGTAACCTTAGGCCTGCCTTGTGTATCTCATTGCAGCCACCTTGGCACTCTGTCCATCACTTTTGATGTTATCTGTGCCTACTTGCTGTTTACTGCAGTTGTACCAAAGAGGCAGGCTTTCCTGTGTGGCCAGTTTGAATTTTAAAATGCCGTGGCTTGCTCCTTTAGACTGGCGTGGGAGATTCGCATGGATTTTACTTGAGGGTTGGGACCAAATACCTCTGAGTGCAACACTAACTGGCAGTAGATGTCTGGAACCAGACAGTCCCCATCTACAGTTGCGCTACAAGCACCTTTGAGGGGTGTGGATTGCCTACTGTCTTCAGCAGCCTTCACTTTGAGGCCCAAAGTGTTTGGAGAGCAAAGAGGAAAATCAACTTCTCCCCTGTATCAAAGAGCTCTGCCACAGCCTGTACTGTGAGCTACTTACAGCTGCTGTCAAAACAACTGGAGATATTTCTGAATGCTCTGTTTCCACCCCAGTCTTGCAGTCCCAAGAGATGCTCACTTTGTTGGACCCAGTAAATACAGGCAGAGCAGGCTGTAAGTTTATTCTGAGCTAGATGCAAAGTAGAGAGAGCCCTGTCCATAGTGAAAATCCCCAGGAGCAGGTCCTGCTGTTACCTCAGTTGCTTTATAAATGTGACCGTTTTAATATTGGACACGTGGTTAGCGGGTCAGTAATAAGATACATTTGAAGCTGTTGGAGCAGGCGGTGGTTCTTTACCCTAGAATTAGTTGTAACAATACCCAAACTTCATATCACTGGAATGAGAGGAAGTTATGCAGGCTAGAACTGTTCTTGTAAACTAAGCATAGTTGAAATATTCAGGAGTGTAGGACTGGTTGTGGGGAGCAAGATCCAGAGTACTGCACTGATTTCATTAAAGGGGTCAGAAGGGCTTCTGTAGAAATATATATTGGTATTAAAACCTGTAGTTGTACAGCTCAGTAAAACGATTACCTTTTCCTCTCTTCCAGATGGGTGGATGGCAAAGGGCCCCTTGCAGCCGAATTCTCCCCCACTGAGGTAAAGAGTTTAATCCGAGCCTTGTTCCAGAACACTGAGAGGAGAGCAGCGGCCCTTGCGAAAATTAAATAGTCTTGTGTTTACTCCTGTACAATAGATCTTTTCCTGGAAAAGCAACAGTGAATCAGGTTTCAAATTGTTATTTGGATTTAACCCTTTTTATACCGATGTCTAATAAGTTTAGCTTTATGAAAGCACTTCCTGGAGGCCTGACCAATGGGAAAGAAACTTCACCCCTCTCAGCATCTATAAAATAAATGTAGCAACTTAATGCAGCTTGGCCTCCAAAAGCAAAGGAGAGTAACTCTTTGGCACTAGCTGTTGCTACTTCGTCTACTACCCAGAGAGAGTGGTGTGCGGTAAAACTCTGGCTCCTGACATGTAGTCTACCAGCCTGCACCCATTTCGAGCAGTAAGGGGTAACTTAACAGATAGAAGAATTTCATGGCTACCACGTTAAGCACATTTGTGGAGGTCATCACTGAGGTGGCGGTAGATTCTGGAAGTGGCGCAGTTTTTCTAGATCATACAATGTTTAAATGGGACTGGGCATCAAATTTGAAAAAATCATAAAATCACAAAAAGGGCCGTAATTCAGATGCATAGTTTAATTTTGACCAAAATTGGCAGATGTCTTTTAAATACAAGTCGTACTGTTTTGGAAAGTTTGGGAAACATTTAGCCCCAGGTGATCAGTTTTATGCATGTTCCTGTACTTTTTTGCCTTTGGTTAAAGCAAAAGTCTGTAGTCACACGACAGTAAGAGCTTGTTTGTACCATATAATGCATCAAAATATTTGTCATTATTTGTAGAATAGACTGATTTGAGACATTTTTTTCTGTCTGCTATTTTTATTAAGTTATGCAGATGACAAGATCCCCACCCCCTAATTATAAAACCTATTTTTGATGTTGTCTGCTCGGCCAGAGACAAAAGCCTAAACCACACATGGTACACATGTAATTTCAGTAGCAATCCATGTGAACGCCTTATATAACAGTAATGACTCTTAGTAGAAAGGCTGTTTTGTATGAATATATCATGTGAATAACAAAGTATAGCTGTGTGCTCTCAATGTAACCCCTACATCTAATGATGGGTTATTGAATGTCTAATGCTGCACCCCTTTGAACTATACTCACATAGTCTCAGTAAGATGCAGGTAGCTGAAACATTTCTGTGCCCCCCAGAAGAGTCTCTGCTGTGTTCGATACGAGGCTGTTCCACTCGTCCCTGTCACAACTGCATGCATGGGAGCACAGCAAATCTTCCCTGCTGCAGTCGCATCTCCTCGTTGCACGGGCACTCTCACAGCCATGCTGCACAAAGGGGAGAGTGGCTTCTGGAGCAGGCAGCACCACCACCATGGTAGGGACGAGATGACCCGTGCTGTCTGTCACCCATCCGGGGATGACAGGGGGCACTTGAACATACTGAACTTGTTGCATGATTCCATGTGAGCTGATAATTTACGTGCCTCAAACAGGCCACTGTTGGTAGCAGTTTCTCACTTCTTTTGTTCTTAGCAAACAAACAGTAGCCCACATTCTCCAGAGCTGCTTGCTTATACTACACCACAGTGAAGATACCAGTGAGACACAGGCTGCCACCTCTGAAAAAGCTGCAGTTGAGTTAGACTGCAGTTAGCTACCGTCTAATTATGCCAGTGATACTGAGCAAGGGCTACTTGATTCAGCTACTGCTGGGTTCTTCATTAACGCTTTGGGTAGTCAGGTCTTTCCATGCCATTAATTCAAAGTAACGGGCCTAATTTATAAAGGCAGCAATGGGCAGAGATGTAGCTACTTCATACAGAGTCGTATCCTCTTTAATGTGTGAGTGTGACAAATCCTCAGTGCGGTGTAGTCTACTGGTTTGGGTGCACATCCTGAATGTAGCGGTTTCAGGTTCACATCTGCTTTTATGCTGGCTGAGAAGGGGTTTGACCCTTGCTCTCTTTCATCAAGTGAATGGCCTAAATGCTCAGCTAGGAGGTATTCCAAGGTGCTGCCTCCCTCAGTGTTTCCTATGGAATGTGGGCTACTGTCATTAAATGATTAAATAGTCAATGGGCCACAACCACCCTGTGAGTCCCCTGTAGTCCAGTGGTTTGGATGCTTTCCCCTAAAAGAGGGCAGGTGCCACTTCAAAACCCCTTTATGCTCCCTCTTGGTTGATCTCCTACCTCTCAAGTGAATGACCTAAGTCCCCGGCTAGCAGGGAGTGGGATGTGGGGTCTCCCTCAGTCCTTTCTGAGCAAGGTAGGACACATTCAGTCAATATTAAATGAAAATTGGGCAAACAACTTTGTGTACCTCCCCCCTGTAGTCCTGTGGCTTGGGTACTTACCCAAGACGTAAAAAGGAGCTGGTTCAAATCCTTTCCCCGGGAAGGGAATAGCACTGTCATGTCTTACACCCGAAGCGTTCCACTTTAACTATATATTAACTGGAGTAAAAGAAACTCTATAAGCCTTCTACGGTACGGGGGTTAAGGTGTTCACCTGCCATGTGCGTGCTCCCCGTTCAACTCCCCTGGGGGCCGATTCACCCGGGAGGGGCGCCTCAATCTCTTACCGCTCAAGCCTTCCATTTTTAACTATATATTAACCGGGGCAAGGGCAGCTTGCCAAGCCCTCTACGGTACGGGGGTTAAGGTGTTCACCTGCCACGTGCGTGCTGCCGGTTCAACTCCCCTGGGGGCCGATTCCCCCGGGAGGGGCGCCTCAATCTCTTACCGCTCAAGCCTTCCATTTTTAACTATATATTAACCGGGGCAAGGGCAGCTTGCCAAGCCCTCTACGGTACGGGGGTTAAGGTGTTCACCTGCCACGTGCGTGCCGCCGGTTCAACTCCCCTGGGGGCCGATTCCCCCGGGAGGGGCGCCTCAATCTCTTACCGCTCAAGCCTTCCATTTTAACTATATATTAACCGGAGCGAGCTAAGCTCTCAAGTCCCTCTACGGTACGGGGGTTAGGGTGCTTGCTTGGATTGCGGCTGACCCTGGTTCGCATCCCCGCTCCGCGGGACAGGAGGGCCTCTGGTGGGTGAGAGGAGGCCCCTCCTAGCTAAGCAAGAGGCCCGGCGCAGGCCCTCTTGCTCTTTTTTTTAAAGAGGAAATGCTGCTCTACAGTAAAACCCCCCTCTCACTCTTGTCCACCGTGATCAGGATACACGCCCAGGTTGTGGCAGACCCCAGGGCACTCCCCTGCTCTTTTGAGGGGTGTGAACTGGGGGCCGCCACCTCCTGGGGAGAGTCACTGGCGAGCGATCCCTGTCCGAATCCCCTCTCCGTCCCAAGAAGACAACGGCCTCTTAAGAAAGAGAGGGGCTTTGGACAAGGATGGCCCACCCTAAAGGACGGTCGCCTAGGAGGCAGGAAATCCCTGTGCAAATCCCTGCTGAACAGACAGCTGGGGGATTTGAACCAGGATCTCCTACAACCCAGGCGAGTATCCGAACCACTGGACTAGAGAGTGAGGGTAGGTGGGGGGCCGGCCCAGAGCCCATTTAACTAAAGTGGAACAGCTTCAAGAGGCAAGAAGGAAGCGGGCAAGGCCCTCGCTCTTACAGAATGGTGAGTATACAGGCACCAGGGCAGATTTGAACCCACATCTCTCACAGGCCAAGCTGATAGGCTAACCACTGGGCTACTGAGGGGATCTGAAGAATGTACTGACCTAAACAGCATTTAATTAAAGTTGAACAACTTCCACAGGCAAGAGAGATGAAGCACCACATACCTCAGGGCACAGACAGCAAGATTACATTTGATATCGGTCCAAAGTCCTTCTTAACGCAGGCTAAGGGGAGATTTGAACCCCATTATGCACAGCCCCAGCATGGGGCCAAACCATTGTACTAGAGCAGGAGGACTGTAGCAGCCTTTGACCAAACATTAGTTGTTTAATATGGATTAGCTGCAACAGGCAAGAACAGGGACTCTGCCCCTCATTCTACACCAGAGAACACACCCAGGCTGCTGGTGTTGCCTCCTTATAGGCCTTGTTAACAGGCAGATTTTACATCTACCTCAGTCTGTTCAGTTGATGCTGATCCACTGTAAGTACATATTAACTGGGACAAAGCTCCATAGTGGGGATAAAGTTGTTCTGGACTCTTCTTTGCTTGGCTTGTCACCCTGGGGATGGCTCTGTTCCTTCAGCCTGTCCCTTGCTTTGCTCCTAGTGGCTCTGTTTAAAGAACAGACAAAAAGCTGTATCAGTTCCATGTTCTGAGATGGGAGATTCTCTGAAATCACAAGGGTGAATACTGTTGCTAATTTGGAAGCAAGAATAAAATCCTGTTACATAAGGGTGGTTGTGGGGGGCGGGGGCAGAGTTTGAGTAAAGAATGTAAATGGAGGTCGATAGTCATCTCTGAAGCTCCATGTAACCTGAGATCAATAGAAATATTTTCATTCAAAATCAGAGAAATGACCTCTTTTCATGGCAATTTTCTTTTAAAAACAAAAAACCTCCCCCTGTCCTGTCTTGCATTCACACACTGCAGGGTGTTTGCTGCACAGTTGTGATATTGACTAGAAGCAGACCATGGAAAAAAGAAACTGACTTGTTCTGCCTCTCCTCCCATATAGTAAACAAACTTCCAACAATGAGCTGGTGAGTGAGAGAATAACTTTCACAAGGCCCTGCTGTCAGTTACAATTGATGTGAGGAAACTCAATGGGGGTTGTAGGCATTTTTTTTAAGCTCAGAGTCTCCCCTTTAATCTAATGTCCCCTGTAGCTTCTGTTCCTTGTTCCTCTCTGCATTTGTTGCTTTTGACAGCTCTGGAGAAGGAACAAGACTCTCCTTCCCCTGCCTTTGCTCTTTCTGGGGGAGGGAGGCAGGCTGAGATCTGAAGACCCCAAACTGGTTGGAGGAGCACCGATGTGCTCAGGCTGTGGTGTATGGATTCACTGGTGGTGTTTGTGCCTGTAAGATCCCAGATGTCTCACCTACGTTTCCCACAGGGAGCAGGGTCCCATGGGCCTTTTGGAGTATTTTTACATCCCTCTGTATTTAGGGGCATGTGCTGCTGATTGCCCTGTCTCTGGGCCTCTCAGCTCTCTGCTATCCAAAGGAGAGGAAGCCAGCTTGTGTTTCTGATTTCCTTCCTCTGGAAGGTTCTTGCTCCAAAGGACAGAGCTGTTGACTTTCTCTCAGGAGATGCACTAGATCTATAATGGCAGGGGTATTTTAAAACCCACCTCCATTCCCATCCTCCTATAAATGTCTCCTGCAGAGCAATATTGTCACAGGGTTCAGGAAGGAATTTTCCCATTGGGCAGTGTTGACCAAACAGGCAGGTTCTTAAGTGTTGGGTGATAGCCAGGCTGACAAAGCTGATGAACCAACACCCTGCTCTGTTCTAGCATCTCCTTGGAGGTATACCCAGGCCTTTGTCTATTTGCTCCCATTACCTCGATGATATGATAAATCCAGTCCAGGAATTCAGCCACCTTGGTGTAAACCCCAGGGTAGTTGGGTTCAGCACACCCCGTGCCCCAACTCACAATGCCCACTAAGCGCCAGGTGAGCTCATCTTGGCAAACCAGCGGCCCCCCACTGTCTCCCTGCAAGACAGAGCAAGTGTCATGGTGGGGCAGTGCTTCTGTGAAGCTAGCAGGTGGGATTATGCACCATAGGGCTGCTCCTGCCCTGTGGGCCCTGTCAGCTTTGTGAGAGGCTGAAATGCAGCAAGGGGCATAGCTGAGTTGCCTGCTGCTAGTACGTCCCCTTGGCATGAAGATTGCTAAATCCCAGCTCTGTTACATCGCTTTAGTTCTCAAGATTTTCCTCTCTCCCTTTCCCTCAGTCAGAGGATCTCAAAGCACTTTACTGGCCATTTTCAATCTATGCATCCTGGTGACACAGCTCCAGATCTTCAAAGGCGTTTAAATAAATGAGAGTTAAGCAGCAAAATACCTTTGTGAATCTGGGCCAAAATACTGTACAGGACTTTCCACGGTGCTCTTCCTCCCTCCTGTTTAGGCAGCCATGTTGCAGCAGGAAGAGAATTGAACCATGCTGTGTAGGGCCCCTTCATCCCTGGGGGAAGATGCTGCCAGAAGGTGCTCAAGGAGCAGAAGCTGGGATTTGCAGACAGCTTGCAGAAGGGTACTGGGTCCTGTGGAGGGTTCTTTCTCTGCACTGCTTCATTGATGCCCAGGGGTGCAGTAACACAGCACAGGAATGAAACCCAACAGCCGGAGGCTATCTTTGTTGTATGTGGTTTTTCCTGGCCTGATGCATCCCTAACTAACGGACCAAAGATGCTGCTCTCGAAGGCCCAGGTGAGCAAATGGAGTTAGATAGCTAACTCCTATCCAAATCCACAGGAGTTAGGTGCCTCAATCCATTTGTGACTCTGGGCCTAGTTCCCCTTAAGGAGCTGCTGTATAGCTTCACACCAACGATCTGCTCATTCAATGCCTGTCTCCAGCTGGGAGTAGTGGCAGTGGAGAAGACGGGGCTAAATGCCTGTAATCAACAATAATGCAGTTGTCCATCTTAAGCAACATTTGCTTCTGATTACAGGATGTGCAGCTGTGGCTATCTGTCCTAAAGCCAAAGGACTATAAGCGGAGGATGGAGGGCATGGGGTGTGAATTGATCCTGCATCGTCCTTCACTAAGGGCAGCTGCTAAGGAGGTGGGATTTATAACTTTCAAGTGAAAGAGAAAAAGCATGCTCGCTGCAGCTTGGTACGCTGGCGCAGTGGGGCGGCTGGGCAGCTGCCCTCTCTGTATAAAGGAGCATTAACCTAAACCATGGCGATGGCTGAACTTCTATATTCTAGGGACTCGCTGTTCCCCAGGATGAAGGGGGCCTGTGCATTAGCTCCATGCACACCCCTGCCATGCCCCCCTTCCCACCTCTGACACACCCTCCCTGGTTCGATGGAGGGCCTGATCAAACCCCATCATGCCCCCGCCCTGACATGCACAGCCTCTCACTATTTCTGCACAGGGCACCAGCACACCCCCAACGTGCCCCTGCACTGCCCCTAAAACCGTCCCACCTCACCCTTCACACACCTCTGCCCTGCCATGCCCTCCTTGTGCCGCACGAGGCCTGAGCATGCTCCTGCCATGCCCTCTCCAGGAAGGGGCTAGAGGGGGGGCCCCTCTTCATTTAGATGGGGAGCCACATTTCCCACCCTCTTCCCCATTTTCATGTATGTGATAGACACCGTGTGGGATCCAGCCCATGGTAAGCAGCATCACATTACTCCTCAGTGGGGGAAAGGACCCGATCCCCCACAGCCTAGTAACAACAGGGGTTGTTTTCTCCCTGCTCTCACCTGGCAGGCATCTACTTTCCCGTCCAGGTAGCCGGCACACAGCATCCTGGGGGTGAGCTCACCAGAGTACATGCAGGAGCTGTTGCATTTCTTGGTGCTGATTAAGGGAACAATAGCTTCCTTCAGCATCTCAGCAATATGAACTGGATGTGAGGAAAACAAATGAGAGACAGTTTAACCAATCTAGCCCTGGTGGCTAGATGCTGGGGTTTGCACTCAAGGCACAGTGGGACATGGAGCATTAAGATACTCTTCATCTCCAGGGCTCTGGTGTTGGGAGGAGGAGAGGAGTCATTGGAATAGCAGTGGGGATTGGGGGTATCAGCAGAGCTGTGGGTGTGCAAGGAGCCCCAGGCTGCAATAGCAGCAAGGGCTGCGGGTTGGGACTGAGGACTGCAGGAGGTTTGCAGATCAGAATTCAATACTCTCCTCTGGACTCAAACATCCCCTCAGTGAGATGCTGCCTTCGTCGTCTTCATTTCAAAAGGGAGCTACAAGAGAGCTTTCCATGCCTCCTGGAGCTGCTCACCATGTTCAGGTCTGGTGTAGCCCCAGCCAGAGATCCAGCAGTGGGTGCCGTGGGGGAAATCCTGATGGTACAGTGGTAAACACACTGCACGGACGGCATCTGGGGAGAGAGCCACGTGTGAGAGCACCACCAGCTTGGGATGCCCCTCCCAGCACACACAAATCGAGAGTGGCTCCCAGGAGCAGTCAGCCTGGAGTGAGCAGGGATGATCTAGTCCTGAGAAGTGCAAGCGAAACACCCTTGCAGCTCCTCTCCTTCTGGCTCCAGGGGCCAGATTCTCCAAAGAGCTCGGCTCCCACTGTGACTTTTACAGTCAAATCCCAGCTCTTTAGAAAATCTACCCACTTATTTCACTGCATCCTTGGGAGACAAGCTCTTGCAAGCGTTCTGTCCCATGTGCCATCAGCAGAGGCCCCGGGGCTTGCCTGGGGAAAGCTTTCTCTCTTTTGCCCCCTCTCTCCATAGCTGGACCAACCCCCGTTCTGGCACTGCCCCTGGGATCGACACAGGCCACCAGTGTGGGAATCAGACCGTTGGTGGGTGGCTCCCTTGTGAATGGAAGCCATGGGGCTGCTCTGTGGGGATCCCCCGCCCCCTCCCAGGGGGAGATATCTGAAGAGTAGGGTCTCACCGGAGAAGTTCAAGGGTGCTGTGAGTTTCATCAGTGCAATGTCATAGTCGTGACTCCTGTCGTCATAGCGGGGGTGGTAGATGATTTTCTCCACCGCCGTCCCAGCCTGCTGTTGGACTGACACATGAGCGATCATCCCGGCAAAGACCAGCCAGCTGGAGACCTGAGGCTGCCTGTAACTGAGCAGAGACATGGCCCACCTGTTTCTCTAGGGATGGAGTATTGCTGGGGTGGCCAATTCCCCACTCCTTCCCCGGCTGAGGGAACGGCCTCCAGCTCTGCCATTTCCAGACTCACTTGTGCACGCAGTGAGCAGCCGTGACGATCCAGTCGCGTGCCACTACAGAGCCTCCACAGACGTGTTTGGAGTTGAGGTATAGGCTGACTTGCCACGGCCAACGTCCCAACAGGGCGTCGCTTCCGCCCACGATCCGGGCCGCCCTGGAGCGCATGCCACACTCTGCAAAGGGGGAGAAACATTAACCTGGTGCCCCCAAACACCTCAACTGGGAGTAGAGGAGGGATGGGCAGCAAAGGGTGTCTGAGAAACCACTGAGCGGAGCTTTGCCTTGGGGCCAAAGGGAGAGAGGGAAGGTCTTTGAACACCAAGGCTGGGGGAGAAGAGCAGGAGAACAAAGAGTCAGGAAATGGGAGACAAGAAAGGGAAAACAAGGCAACAGAGAGGGGAACAGCCGACAGGAGTCATTCCCCAGGCATGCTCCTGCTTCCTGGCTGTGGCCCACTGACGTCCCTGGCTCACCCCCCACAGGATGTCAGGGATTCAGGGTGGCCCCAGCTTTCTCCCTTTCTTTTGCCACCTGTGCTGTTCCCCGTGTGAAATAACACAGAGAAACCCACTCTAACACCTTCTGTGTGCTCCGAGCTAGTTCCAGGACCTCTGTCTTCCCACCCAGTGACCTAAACCAATCTCCTCCCTGTATGAAATGTCTCCCAGCTAGCACCACTAAGCCAGAGTGGAGAGGGAGCAAGAGAGAACAGCGGGGAAGGCAGGAGTCGTACCTCTCCACCTGGGCCTTCTCTGGGCTTGCCTCTTGCCCGGCAATAGCCCTGGGCCTCAGGGGGAGAGTTCAGGGCCACAGCTTCCTTCTCTGACAGAAGGGGCTGATGAGACCATTAGGATTTTAGATATTGGGAAGGGGGCATTCATTGCACATGCTGTTAATTACACAGTAGCAATGCCATATGGACAGGAGGGATTTGGGAGCTGATGGTCATGTTGCTGCTGCCACTGCAGGCAGACCCCAGCTATGAAATCACATGGACAAAGGGGCTGCTCCAGGGGCTTCAGAACCATCCTTTTTTCTTTTGCTACTCAGCCCGCTGGGAAGCTAAATCTTCCTCCCACCCAGACAAGCTGGTTTGTGCTGGCTTGTTACTGCAGGTTGCTCAAGAGTGCTGGAGTTGCCTCACTGAATAATGCTGCTGCTGCAGACCACCCAACACGGAGGCTGCTGGATTGGTGAAAACCACTCTGTGAAGAATGACACAGGCTTTGCAAACGAACGCCAGGGCCATACTGAGTGCAGGGCACTCAGTGTCTGGCCGACCTGGGGCTTTTGCTAATTAACAGAGGGTCTATAATAGCACAAGGAATGCAAGAGACTTCAGTGCAATATGGGCACAGGGCTAAAGCACTTACCGGAGCATTTCAGAGCCACAATTCTCCCTGAAGCACAGCTGCTCCTGCACAAGAATAAAATCAGGGTTCAAAATAAAGTTCTCCCAGAAGTCTGCAGCCATGAAACACAGAGATGGCCCATCACGGGGTGGCCCGCCTAGGAATGGCAACCAGCCAGATTCACCCAGGATGCCCAGAAAGTGGATTCTGATAGGAATAATCATCACGCCCATGGAAGGCTTTTCACCTTCACAGCACTTTGCAAACACGAGCTGGTGCACGGCAGAAAGCTCACGTGCAACAATAGAGGTTGTGGTGCTGCGGCAACAAAGCAGAGTTGTTCTAAGCGGGCTAGCAGGCCTGTCTAAAGGTCTGTAAGTCAGCTACCCTATTGGCACTGAGGGTATCTCTGCTCTGCAATCAGAGGTGCGATTTCAGCATGTGTAGACATGTGTAACTACTTCAGGTACCATTAGCCATGAGGCACAGACTGTGCCAGCCCATCTACGACCCAGGGTCATTATTCTGGTGGCTAGTCTGTGCTGAAATCTGCACTGCCAAAACTTTGCTGCTATAGGTACTCGCCCTAGCTAGAACAAAGCTAGCTCAGATATGCCCACACGTGCTGAGTGCAGCACAGACATCCCCGCTGCGTAACTATCAAACTGGCTTAAGTCCTATTTTAGTGGCTGACCAAAGCACCCAACACTGTGACCCTCCCTGCAGTTGTGGCTCCTGCCAGTGCAGTCACTGTACTATTTGCCTTCCCATTTGGCATCATTTAGTTGCCAGTTCAGATTTTCTCCCTCCCTCCATATTTGCGGATCTGAGTCAATGCCAGCTGTGCAGAGCCTGGTAGTCACCTCCAGAAACACGGAGACTTTTTCTCAGACAATACATCCATGAAAGGACCTTCTGTTCAGTCCCCGCAATGCCAGTCCTGCTCTCCCCAGCTCCGTCACCCACCTGACCTGCCACATGTCTTCAATGCTGCTCTTCTGGTTGAGCACAATCTGAACAAACTCTTGCGTATCATTCACCTTGACATCTGTCAGGTTCACTCCTTTGTGATGGGCGAGTCTGCAGAAGCAACAGCAAATGTTATCACCTAAACACAGCGAGAGATCAGAGAGCTCACCTGTGCCTCTGACATGACAATGTTGTTATGGTCACTTTCTTCCTCGCTTCTGCACAGAACCACTGTACTCTAGTTTCTACATGCTAATTCTGGCCACTGCTCACACAGAGACGAAAGGGCTAAATATAATAGCCATCACACACTGGGAGGACGAAACCTTTACCCTGTCATGTTTCATGGAATCATGGTGCTTAAACAGGAGGGCTACCAACTACAGACACAAAAAAAACAGGCTTCCACGCACGCAACTTGAGTTCCAGTTTTGTCTCTCTCATTAACCAGGGGCAAGGCCCCTTTTTGAAACTGCACAGCACACAGGTTTCAGAGTAGCAGCCGTGTTAGTCTGTATTCGCAAAAAGAAAAGGAGTACTTGTGGCACCTTAGAGACTAACAAATTTATTAGAGCATAAGCTTTCGTGAGCTACAGCTCACTTCATCGGATGCATTATCCGATGAAGTGAGCTGTAGCTCACGAAAGCTTATGCTCTAATAAATTTGTTAGTCTCTA
The DNA here is from genome assembly GCF_009764565.3 of Dermochelys coriacea. NCBI lineage: Eukaryota > Metazoa > Chordata > Testudines > Dermochelyidae > Dermochelys > Dermochelys coriacea. The sequence goes on along the minus strand of NC_050089.1, from coordinate 15,045,306 downwards.
AGGTGCCACAAGTACAGCACACAGGGACATCTAGTGGCTAAATAATAATATTGCAAATGAACATACACCCCGGCCCTTACTTTACATTCTAACCCCAAAATCAGGAAATAGGTTTGCTTGGATCACTAAAGTATATTTTCAGATGCTACCATCACTTTGCTAGCCTTGCAATGTAGACAGCATATGAGTACAACAGGAGACAGTAACAATACTGTGTCCTTTGCTAATGCCTTCCAAGTGAGGATCTCAAAACACGCTCCAAACATGAACGAGTTCATCCTCACTTGGGAAACAGGTGAATATTATGATCCTTGTTTGAAAGATGGGGAAATGAGGCACAGAGAAAAGAGTTCACAAGGGAGTAGAGGAGGTAGAATAAAACCCAGGAGTCCTGTTTCTCATTTATGCCAGAAAACCATCCTCCTCATCTCTATGGGGATGTTCAGGGGAAATGCACAGCCACAGAACAGCAGTGGATAAGAGAACAGTAACATTATATCTGGGAGTGACTCTATAGACAGCAATGATATAAAGGCTTAACCCAATTTCCAGGGAAGCCGATGGAAAGATAATTCCACAGTCCATGATTCTGTAAGCTTGGGAAGCTGCTATAAAAGTCTCGGGAAATAAACCCAAGCTACAGTACATCTAGCATGGGTCAAAAAATGCAGATTGTTTTTTCCCCACAGGAAATTTTTTCATTTTAAAAAAAAATATCTGGTGAAAAAATTTAAATTTTGCAGTGAAAATTCCAACCCCCAAATGATTTGATTTCGAGGGTTTCCTCCCTTTTCCAGTGGCAAAATAGAAAAAGGGTGAGAAATGGCACTAGCATAATGGGACACCATTCTCAGTTGAATCTAGGACCCAGAGTAATGCAAATAAATATCAGTAACTCTATGGTCCCTGGCTCCCAGCCTTGTGCTCTCATCACATTACTTCCTGCAACATATTCATAAAAATGGCAAATCAAATCCCTGTACCTGAGACTGGCTGACTGTGTCTATGCTGAGAGGAGCATCACTTACTGGAGATATCCCAGCTGCCTACAGATCAGAGTCCCCAGGGAGAGATTCCACCGCTCGTGACATGCCAGGAGCCAGCCAGGCCTGCCTTCCACCTGCACTTCCAACAAGAAGTTTCCCGTGTTTATTCTGAAAGATACTAAAACCATTTTATTAAAAACGTCCTGCAAGCTTCCTTGCAACCAGCTCTTTGCAAACACAGTAAAGTCCTGGTGACTAACGAGGGACAAACCCATCCCCAAGTCTGGCTCTGCAAAGTGCCCCAGAAAACCTTTGGGGCTATTGCAAACCACCCCTGGACCTTTCCGTGTGTTCCCCGGGCTCAGGGGGTGGCACTGCTGGGTACTGGTAAAGCATTCTGGGTAGTGCTATGCAGAGGGGGCTTGCAAGCTTCCCCTTTGCTTCATCATCACTCCAGTGTCACAAAAGCAAAGAACTTTGGGGACCTTGGGTTTAAAGGCAATAAGCTGAGCAGAGCTTGTTTGAGTGAAATAACAGCTGCAAAATTAGTTAGAGGCTGAATCCGAGATACTTGCTATTTACATAGCACTTTCCGCTTAGAGATCTCTAAGCACTTTAAATAGCACCATTAACACTATCCCCATTGTAGAGGCAGGCCGAGCTTGGTGTCAGAGAGCGATTGTGCTGGAGGCAAGCAGAGAACCCACTGCCTGTCCTATACCCAGTCCAGTGAACCACAGTCTCCTGCATTCAACCTGCAATTAGTATCTCAGGGACTTGATTAAAACTCCATTGCTGTAAACTGGTGACTTTGTGACACGCCCCATCCCAAGGGCTAGTTTCAGGTGGGATTAAAACGGGCAGAGGTTACCTCTTGGGTGTGAGGGTTGGAAAAGGGGGAAGAACAGGAGAACAGGAAGGGGGACATGTTTGGAGCACTGATGCACCCGCACCGAACAACCAGTGCGGAAAGAGGTTGTTGTCACCTCGCCTTTGCTTGCGAGAGGGGAAACCCCCAGCCGAACAGGGCCCAGACACACTGATCTGTGGCGACCTCAGGAGATGGGTGAGGAGGGCTAACGCTGAGCCCTAGACAGTAGGAGGCGAGGGAAAGTCATTTACACCATCATTGGAACCACAACTCACAATCTGCTCAGCCCCCACTTTGGGGGAGTCAGAATCAGGGGGTCAGTAAGGAGGGGTCCAGCTCCCTGCTCAGAACAGTGAGAGAGCTCCCCCTCTTCTCCCTGGCTTGGGTAAGCAGCAAGTCCCCCCACTCGTTCCTCCCCACCCCACCCCCGCTCCTCCATCTCCTGCTTCGCTCCCCTTTAACCACTGGGCTCAGCTGTCAGGTTGCTACTGTGATGCCACAGCCCCAGAGATTGCGAACATCCTCCAGGGAGTGAAGAGGGAGGCCGAGGCCTGGCTTTTCACTGCAAAACTCAAGGAGAAAAACAGAACGTGGGGGAACTTTCTGGTCTGTCCTGACAACGAGAAAGGGGCGGGCAAAGGCATAGAGACAGCCTCATGCTTTGCTTTGCTTTGGATCTTGAGGAAGGAAAATCTCCTTGTCCTCAGACAGACAGATCACTGTGAGTGAAAGGTCCTGCTGAAGGCACTAAGTGACGCATCCACTCCACAGGGATCCTGGCAGCAAGGAGAGAAGGGGTGTGGGGAGTAAAGATCTCAAACCTCTCCTGGGAGCCCTGGTGACAATGGGCTCGTCTTCCCCAGTGTCTCTGCAGATCGGGATCGACTCCATGTCCTGCAGAGGGCTGGAATCCTGGTCCGACAGAGGCGCTGTCAGGAATTTCACTTCAGAAGAAAGTGCAGAGAACTGAGATGTGATTGAACAGACTAGACAAGGCCCCAGAGCACACGTTGTGGGGAACAACCCTGCACTGGCCCCGAGGGGGTTAGATATACCCTTAGGGCTTGATCCAAAGCCTGCTGAAGTCAATGGAGAGATTCCAGTTGATTTCAGTTATTCTGAGGCTGATCTATTATTTGCACTACAATAGCACTTGGAGGCCCAACTAAGCTCAGACCGCCACCGTGCAAGGTGCTGCACAAACACACAGTGAGAGACGGTCCCTGCTGCGAAGAGCTTACATTGAAGCAGACAAGACAGACACAGGGTGGGAGGGACAACAGGCTCAGCGAGGGGAAGGAACTTGGCCAGGGTCACACAGCTGGTCATGACAGACCAGGACTAGAACCCATTCCAGTGCCTACAGCACCACGCAGCCTCCTGTACTCTCGCTTCCTGGGCTTTGCAGCTGGGCTTTCTCATGCCTAGTGTCTGTGGTCCCGGGACCCTGGTGACAATTTGCTTGTCACTTGCATGACCCCAAAGCCCAGCTCTCCATTTTGGCCACTGCTAAGGGCGGTTTTGTGAGAGGTGAGGAATTCCCCAGGAGATACAGACCTAGAAGCCACATCCCAATGGCTGCCCCTGCCAGCAACCCGATGGCCCCAAGCAGCAGGAGGCATCTCTTGTTGGGGTAGAGGTTTTCCAGGGACGTGTTGGAAGAATCTTTAAAAAACAGAGAGAGGGGGAGGGAGAATGGATACTGAACAAGTTCTGGATCTCATTGTCTTCTCATCTGTGGCACAGTCTGGGGCCCTATCTAGCCCCTTGTAAACTCCCTAGCTCACCACAAACTCTCCTCTCTTCCTATGAGGATAAGCCCAGTGGTCCACCATGCGCCAAGGTTAGTGCCCAGGATGGGGCAGCGGGTCTCAGTCCCTAACAAGGACTTCCCAGGGTGAAAACATGAGAACTAAGAAGGGATCCTTCCCCTGTACATCTTCCATCTGGCCAGAAAACACAGTCAAAGGCACAGAAGCAGCAGGCTCCTTTCAATTAAAGAAGCCAGGCTAGTGGGACCAGGCAACCTACCAACTTACTAATAGCTGGCTGCGTCTCTGGAGAGGCAACAACTGCAGCATCTATAGCTCACAAGGGAGGCTCTGAGTCATTTACATGAGCACAAGAGGTGCTGCACAGTGCAAACGCTTGTGAAGAGCATGTGATCTTCAGATCGGCACACTGGAGAAACTGTCCCACTTGGCCGCATTTAGCAATGCAGAGTAGACTGGCTGGTTGGACACCTCTGACAAGAGGCAATTCCCAGTGACCTTCTCCAGGAGATGTGGGGAGGGGGCAGACGACGATAACAACCCGCACGGCTACCCCAGCACCCTCCATGCAGGGCTCTCTAGGCCCTGGACACTCGGGGTTGCTGAAGTGAGGGAGGAGTGGAATGATTTTTCAGGCTCAGGAGGGTATTTTCCTTTCCAAAGGGAGGTGAGGGTTAGGGCCTGTCGACACTGAGAGTGCAGCCCCGGGCATGGCAAAGAAAGCAGCCTCAGCTTCTGCCAGTTCTGGGGTGAGCACGGACAGCTGCCCGAGATTCCCGTCAGTGTGGAATTCCCACGTGAGGCCACTCAGTCTCTGACAGCTCATCTCCTAGACGAGGTCAATGCAGCCACCTTGATGTAAGCAGGTGTTGTGGGGGTGCCAGTCCTGGCCTGCTCTGCGTCCTATGTGTTCTGTGGGTGCCAGGCGCAGCAGAGAAACCCCTTATGCCTCATGCTGCCCCAGATGCCCCATCCCCATCAATAGCTCACCACGTCCTGCTGAAGTCTGAGTCCTTCCCATGTCTCTTGGCTCTGTTGTCTTGGCCCCCTGGCTTTGGCCAGCATCCCGAGGGCTATGAAGGTCAATGGGGAACTGGGCAACTGGTCCAAGACTCTAGAGAGAAAGAAACAAAGATCTGTACAAATCTGGGGCCATAGGGAAGTAATCAGGGGAATGGCCCAAAATGCACTGGTGGAGGTCCAGATCTGAAAATCCACTTGGATAGACAGGTAAATAGCCAATGCACCCTATTCCCCTGTCGAACCAACCACAAAGTCCCTATTCTGCAGGCCCCAGTGTCCAACTGTCCTGCTGTCTCCAAGTGGTCAATGAAAACCTCACAATAGGCCTTAGAGAAGGGATCCTAGTGGACATGTTCGGAGAGGGAGCTCCACCAATGGGGTTCTGAACTGAGAAGATGGAATCCCTGGCTCAAGAGCCGGGATCCGGTCCCAGCTCAGCCCAGAGGGGAGGCATAAAGCCAGAGCAGTTTGGAAACAGCCATTCCCTTTGTTCTCAGTGGAAGCCTGAGATATTGGGGGTGAGATCCCAAGTCCTAGGGGGCAGGATGGGAGAACAGAGCACTCCCCTGGCAGCCCTGTGTAGGCTGGGTACAGCCGGTCAATACACAGGGGGAAATCTCTGGCGGGAAATTCAAAAGCAACAAAAAATTTTCATTTCATTTCAAAAATGTTCACCAAATTTTTTCAAGTTTTTTTTTTTTAAATGAAACGACATTAACCTCCTGGGGAGAAAAATGGAGGAAACAAAACAACTGCCCTCCCCCCAAGACTGAAAACATCCTAGGTTTTCTTCAAAAAACGATTTTGACCAAAACAAAGAGTTTCCATGAAAATGCTCATTTTGCTCAAAAAATGTTGTCATGAAATGTTTTCCACCAGCTGCCGTGCTGGACAGCCTGAGGCTGTCCTCCACAAGCTGTGCTATAGGGCACTCCAAAGCACTGTAAGAAGACCTAAGAAAACAAGCTACTTTATCCAGCAATCTGAGTGGGGCACTTCCTGCGTGCGTGCACACATACACACACAAATCTGATGCCTGCTGAAGAGCCCAACGTTCAATTTCTTAGCTTTCCATTTGCTTCTTCAGTCACAGGCTCTTCACTAGTTTCCAACCCACAATTCCTCCCTCCCATTTGCTGGAACAATCGGATGCGAATGTCAGAGCGTATTAGATCCTCTAGCGCAGAGGTTCTCAACCACGTGTCCAAGGCCTCCGGGGGGGGGCCCACAAGCAGGTTTCGGGGGGTCTGCCAAAATAAACCAGAGCTGGCGTTAGAGGCGTTGGGGCCCCGGGAAGAAAGCCCAACCCCCACCACATGGGACTGAAGTCTGAACCCTGCCGCACGGGCCTGAAGCTGAAGCAACTTAGCTGGGGTGGGGCCCTGGGCAATTGCCCTGCTTGCTACCCTCTAACGCCGGCCCTGGCTTTTAATGTACTGGATATGGAGAAAAACGGTTGTTGTGGCACAGTTGGGCCGTGGAGTTTTTAGAGCATGGTGCTTTTTGGGGGGGTGGAGAGAGGCTCAGAAAGAAAAAGTGCATTAAAGGAACCCACAGAGCTCACCACTTCCATACCAAACTGCAGGCCCTCTTAGCTCCAGGCTGTGCACCACCAGACAGTGCCTGGTCGTGCAGGAGGGAAAAGCTCCTTACCATGACAGCGGCACTCAGGGGTGAGAGCAGGCGGCTAATTCACCATCACTGCTCCATGGGGTCAGCGGTTGCTCTCTGACAGACGCATAGCACCCGGGCCTCCCGTTAAATAGCCTGGGTTTCACACCACACACACATGCATGGGCTAGACACAGCCAGCGGCTATGGTGTCACAGTGAATAGAGCTGTTGTTTTCCCAGAGAAGTCAGGAGGCTGCCAGACTGGTTTGCCCACCTCTCTACAGTCTGCTAATTGGTGCCTGTAATAGATAAGGGGGCAGTCGCTTAGCAACGCCCCACCCTCCTCCCCTTGCCCAAAAAGCATGCCACTCTCGGGGCGCCCCACAGGGAAACTCTGTCACTCCGCTGGATTGAGGGTTGAAAGCGACAGAGCAATATTAAAAGCAGTACTTGTGGCACCTTAGAGACTAACAAATTTATTAGAGCATAAGCTTTCGTGAGCTACAGCTCACTTCATCGGATGCATTATTATTATTAGCCTTTGTTGAAATGTTTCCGATCTCAGCCCTCTGGTTCATTTTGATTCTGTTTGGACAAGACTTACCTGCAGTGCAGCCATACTATTCCAGTTGACAAATAGAGAGAGCAAGAGGTGATAAATAGAGAGCAAGATCAGCTGCAGCCTATCCTAGCCCCTAGGGTTCAGTTCATCCATCATTTAGGAAGATTGGATCCTCTTTCCTGAGTCCTGTGGCACCAGCGCCAAGGGCACGTGGTGGTATTAACTCTGGATCAACAACTCCCAGCAATTTCTGTTCTGGTCAGGTTGCTGGCAAAAACTCCAGGAGTGCTGCCTCAGTTAAGACGGCACATCTGGAGCCATGTCTTGGGCAGGTTTCACAGCAGCCGCAGAGCGTGATATTGTGTGGCCCTGGTGCATAGCTGTCCTGGGGGCCAGCTGTCACATGCTACAAGGCCATTTCCATTGTCTCTTTCTTCCCCCAAAGTCAGCCAGCCCCTCTTGGGCCTCGCAGCCTGAAGGGGCCTCATCTAATGGTTTGACAAGGGGTTTTCTTGAACCTGCCTGGCTCAGGGGGCGGGAAAGAATGAGGCCATTTGCTACAGAAATGGTTGTGATTACCAGCAGGATCCTTTGCACTGATCCTAGGGTTTTCTATCCCTTTGCACCATCTTCCTTCCTACCATCATGGTCTCTGTGTCCACAGACAGGGCTGGGGTACTGTGGTAAGATCCTTGGGACCCCCATTCCCCCCATACACTTGCACAGGTCCGTGACTGAGATAGCACACTGGCTGCCTGTGTCATCCCTGTGTTCACAGCCAAGAGGGCATGGAGAGGCTCATTGCAAGTCACTCCTGTCCCTGAAGCTGCCTAGTTGCAAGTCAGACTGGACTGAATTTACAGCACGTAGAATGGTGCATTTTACCCAACTTGCTAATCGCACCTTGGGCTACAGCACAAAAGGAAAAACAAAAAGTACTTGTGGCACCTTAGAAACTAACATTTATTTGAGCATAAGCTTTCGTGAGCTACAGCTTACTTCATCGGATGCATCCAAAGCTGTAGCTCACAAAAGCTTACGCTCAAATAAATTTGTTAGTCTCTAAGGTGCCACAAGTACTCCTTTTCTTTTTGCGAATACAGACTAACATGGCTGCTACTCTGAAACCTAGCACAAAAGGAAGAGTCCGTTGGGATAATTAAGCCAGAGCAGCCGAAAAGGCATGTACTGTCAGGCCACTAGTGCAGATCTCATGTGCAGTGGGGCCGGTGGTTACTCTCTTCCCCCTAGGAGTGTATTAATGGCCCATTCTTACATCCCCGGAGCAGTATAGTGCAGAGAAAATGGCAAAGGTATGTTTCATTGATGCAGGTCAGGACTGAGCTGAACTGGCAGAGATGGGTGCTCCAGGATTGAACTGTATTATTGGACTGCAGTGCCTGAGAAACCTCAGCTGACTGATGGGTGTCGACAGAGCTGTGGGTGGGGACCCCAGGGCGGGAAGAGCTGTGGGGGCTGCGGATCAGAAAACCAGCAAGGTGCTGCACTTTGACAGCAAATTGCTCCTGAGCCTCCCCACGTCTCAGCAAACCAAGCCTTTGCGAGCCGTGGGGCTTTGACATTTAAAGGTAACTTTCACAGGCTTTATGTGTATTATTTGCCGACCAGGTGACAGTTACTCAGCACTCATCACTCAGCCCTAAAGCCCACCTTCACATTGCACTGTGCACTTGTCTGTAATACTGTAGGCTTAAAACAAACAGAGGGCTGGGTAATTCTCCAGGAACGTGTGCCTGACCCTCAGCTCCCTGCATGTCCCCCTGGCATTTTGGATGCAGAGTGCAAAGAATAAACTATCATAAAGGTCAGAATGGCGGGTGCCACTATTTCGTTTCTGTTTTGATTTCCCACGTTAATTTCATGCTGGTGAAAGGTGCCTGGTTAATAACCCGAGAGAATGAAAGTCTTTATCCACAGCATGTTCCCCTACCCCCTCTGCCCCACAGCATGGCTCACTCACCAAAATGACATTGTAACATTTGTAAATTGTTAGACATCATCTTGGTCAATATAAGGGACAGATCGCAGGACCTCTAGCACCAAGAACATGCTCTAGAGTGTGCTAAAGGACCAAGTCCCCAAGCTCGCACTTGCAGCTGACTCCTGCCCATTGTGGATAGGGCAGAGGGGGACTCATGACACACCCACAACAGTGAGTTACACAAACATTGCGGGGGTGTCAGTGTCACATCCTTGCTGCGTCCTTATTGCCCAGCCTGGGAGCAAATTACTGGGGAGTTTCCTCTCCATTTCCACATGCATCTAAACCTATGAGCCCTTGATTTCAATTTTTTTCAGAGTAGCAGCCGTGTTAGTCTGTATTCGCAAAAAGAAAAGGAGTACTTGTGGCACCTTAGAGACTAACAAATTTATTAGAGCATAAGCTTTCGTGAGCTACAGCTCACTTCATCACTTGATTTCAATGGCTCTCTCTGGATTCACCACACGCAGCCTCACTGATCTTCCTGCACATCCATGCTGCCTCTGCCTCACCTCTCGCATCTCCTGTTTCCCCTCACCCTATCTGCTCCTTCCACTTCTCTCCTCCATCCCTCACAGCCAGAGTTTCTCCTTCACTTTGCTGCCGGATGTTTTCCCTTGTAGCATCACTGAGTCCTTTCCCTTCAAATTGTCCTTTCCCTTCACCTTTATGGCCAGCCCCATCTCTAGGCAGACACTTGGCTGCCTTAGGCTCTGTGCTGGATTAACAACAGTACAGGTGTCTCATTTTCTCTTATTCCCATTCCTAGACAGCAGATGGTGCTGAAGGACTAGGGAGACGTGAGTGGTTTCAGAGTAGCAGCTGTGTTAGTCTGTATCTGCAAAAAGAAAAGGAGTACTTGTGGCACCTTGGAGACTAACAAATTTATTAGAGCATAAGTTTTCGTGAGCTACAGCTCACTTCATCGGATGCTTATCGAAAGCTTATGCTCAAATAAATTTGTTAGTCTCTAGGGTGCCACAAGTACTCCTTTTCTTTTTGCGGAGACGTGAGTGGGGCTCTTGGATGTACAGGACTGCAGCTGGTGGGTGCTGAGTCAGCCACTTCTTTGCCTGATGCGCCATCTCTTTTTCCAATCTACTCGGAAAACGATGGGGGAATCACTGTCTTGTTTTCTGAGGCTGTCCCAAACAGAACAGTCCCCAGTGGTCTGTGGGTAGAAAATTGAGGCAAGAATTAATTCAGCCATATAGCCCCAAATTCCTATGGCTATGGGGTTAGGGAAATGCCTGGATTTTCTGAGGATCAAAGTTTTGTGACTGCAGCCAATAAACACATTGCTCCATTTTGGTGCAAACAACAAACACCTTCATAGAAATGTGACTGACCAGAATATAAGAATGAGGAGAGATGGAATAATTTACTGGTTGTATGAGATTAACAGCTGAGCTGTTTGAAGAAAGATTAACTAAATGGGGTGAACTGTAAAAAAACTACAAAAATAAATCATTGCTTTAATTTTATAAAGATGGGATGAATACTGAATGAAAGTCATAATGAGGCTTGCAAGGATTAGATTTTTGTCAGTAAATGTCGATTTCACTGTACACACACAACCCGATGAAATAATAACAATAATCAGAATTCAATAATAATCAGAATTTACAGTTAGGCAAAGTAAGAAAAATGCTGATTGAGAACTTATTAGGGTTTGATTTAAGGATAGTTGCTTTGTACATTTTGACATGGGATGTTGACGATTTGTGTTTTAACAGCTACAAAGCTTTAACTTTCTGAATCTCAGCATTTACTGTCATGAAATAACTATTGTCTGAGCCCCACATTGTCAGACTTCCCCCACCCCCTGCAAATTTCCCACAATTGTGAAAATTTAAATTGAGAAAAATAGAGAACAAAGGCTTCAAAATAAACATTGATATTATCCATCACAATTATTAACGTAAAAAAAAAAAGAATTCTGCCAAGCCTACCCACAGCCTAAACTGCCTCGATCCTGTTCTGTTCCCTTATCTTTTGTAGCTGCTGAGCTCCCTCTTTGTACTTATGTAGGAAAATAAAGTGTACTGTCTACAATGCTAAAAGAAAAGGAGTACTTGTGGCACCTTAGAGACTAACAAATTTATTAGAGCATAAGCTTTCGTGAGCTACAGCTCACTTTATCGGATGCATTTGGTGGAAAAAACAGAGGAGAGATTTATATACACACACAGAGAACATGAAACAATGGGTTTATCATACACACTGTAAGGAGAGTGATCACTTAAGATAAGCCATCACCAGCAGCAGAGGGGGGAAAGGAGGAAAACCTTTCATGGTGACAAGCAAGGTAGGCTAATTCCAGCAGTTAACAAGAATATCTGTTTACTTTAAACAAAATGCTAGTGACTAAGACAGAGCTGGTCAACCGGTTTTTAAATTAATAATTCTGATGAAAAAAAAGGGGGGGAGGGGACTGTCATGGCATTTTTTACTTATTTTTGGTCAGCTCCACTCCATTTTTTTATGTAGCTATTACAAAATACAAATGCAGGACAGAAACAAACAGCAGGAGACTGCAAACGTCAGTCCCAATGCTGAAATATTCCTTTGTGTATTACATCAATACTGACTGACAGCTGTGGTTATGAAGGATACAATGTTTTCTTAGTCATTTTCATTTAGGAAACCGCTTCCTGGATTCTGTACAATACAATCATGTTTCTAATTTATTCTCATTGGAACAAAACAAATCTCTCACTTTTGAAAGTCACAAGCAGGGAGGGTGGAATATGTAAAGCAGCACAGCTTCATCAAAGCCAATCAATCTATGTCCATTTACACCCTCTGCGGATCTGGCCCGCGGTGTCTCAGATAAGGTACTCAGTTAATTTTGCACCATATTTGCAAATTAAACATGAACAAATATTTCTGCCTATTGATCAATGGGGTCTGCTGAGTCTAACCACAAAGGGGTCATTTATTGGCAGACGTGACCGTGTTCTTTGGAATGTATGCTCCTGCCTGTGATACGCTGGTCTCCCAGCTCATTTCACACAAGCTTCTGGACATTTCCAAACTGGGCCAGATTTGAACCAATGTCTTCTCCAAAGCTCTGCTCTTCCCCTGAGCCAGCCAGTCCTCGTGGTCTTTAACCTATTTATCAGAGGAGAAGGCGATTCATGGTATTTGCTACTTACAGTCAGCCCCCACAATGAGCCTTGCAGAACGGATGGTTGGACACATTCCCTGCCCTTCAAATCTTACGGCCTGATGTGGGCATGTCACCTCCTCAGCGTGTGAGCTAATGGCGGACAATGTAGATGCTGGAGATTGGCAATGCATTGCTGCAAAAGAGGAGGGGTTCCAGGGCAAGCAAGCAGGCTGCTGAGCCAGGGGACACAATTCACCAAAACGGTAGCTGGGGCTGGGATTGGAGTAGCTGGGACCTGTGGTTTGCAAATGCGGGAACCTCCCAGGCAAATGTCTCTTCCTTTAAGGGAGGGAGTGGACAGCAGATAATTCTGAAGAACTCCTACCCTAATATCTCACTCCTTCAAGCATTGACAAGCCAGGCAGTAGAGATGCCAAAAATCTAATCTCTTCTGCACAGAACTTCAGTGACTGGACATCAACCTTGTTTTCAGCTTCACATTGTGTTGTGCTCCTGTAGTTGGTGCAGGGTATGTTTCCTGGGGGTTTGATCAACCCTTCCAAGACTTCCCATCGATCAGGATCAAGTCCACATTCCTTCATTCCTTGCTGGCATGTGTTTTTATAGCGAAGCTTGGGATGTCCTGTTATTCTTGTTCCCTCTGATAGCTCCCCGTATAGCGTGTCCTTGGATATGCGTCTGTCTTCCAACCTACCCAGATGGCCCAACCAGAAATCTTGGCAAGTGATCGTAACAAGTGGCACCATCGTCTCCATCAGGGCATCGAAGTCCATGACAGGAGCTGGCTCGTACAGAGAAAAGAGCCCGTAGGAAGCAAGCTGCTCCCAACCAAGATACATACATTTGCAATAACTGCCAAAGATCACACAAATCTCAGATTGGGCTATTCAGTCACATGAGATATTGTAAATCATCTACATCATAGGCTGCAATTCCCACTGTCTCTCGCAGATTAAAAGGATGCCCTTTTTGTTATTATCAAACCCTTATTGTTATTATTATTGAACATTTGTATTGTGGTGGAGTGTGAATTAATTTGACCTGCACCTACAGGATGAAACTCTTTAAGCATATTAAATGGCCTGTTAATATGTAGTTTCTAATGCATTTTGAAAGTGGATTAAATTCACTGAGGATTGCATTACTGCAGACCAATGTTAGTGTGGGAGCATCTCTACTTTGCACTAGCTTGGAAGTACTCCAACTGCTCTCCCACACTGCTCTGCACTATGCTAGGACCATTTACCTGGGTGCCCTTCACTGCACTGTGTCACCTTGACCGGATGTCTCCTCCCTGTTCAAATGTTGATGCAGAGCCAGGGTCAGTCCATGTGCTGCTGCACACTCCTGGAGTTCTTTTTGATGCAGCAGCTAAGTTCTTCTTTTGGGGTTTCACCCTGTGAGGTGAGCACAAGACCAAACCCTTAGAAGGTCAGCCTTGCACCTTGGGGATTCATCAGGCTGTTTTTCAAGTCTCTCTCTTTTGTGATGAAGGATTTTGCTGCACATCTTTACAAGACATTTTAAATCCTCCTTGTAGAAGGATGTCCTGAGTGCTTTCATTCAGCCTGTCACAACTGGACAGCCCCAGGAGGGAACAGTACCGGATTTCAGTGTAATTAATCTTACAAACCTTCCGCAATGTTTATCTGATTCAAAGCCTCAGACCTCTGAGCCAAGATGCCAGTTGCTAGTCATCCTCAAAATGAGTTTGCCTTTTGAAAAGCAAAATCTTAGCTGCTGTTTCAGGCTCTGAGGCAGATCCAATGTTTGGATTCCTGCACATGATGGTAGTGAGCCCAGACAAATCTAGTAATGCAAACCGCACATAAGCCCAGAGATCATTGCTCAGGGGGACACACATGCTAAGAGCTCAGATGCCGCAGTGGGCCAGGAGGAGCCCAGAAAAAGGAAGAAGGAGTTAGCATCAAACAATGCAGGATTCATTTTCTCTGGGATAAAACGGCATGCACTCTCCTGATCCAGAATTCCCAAGGCAATTAGCTCAGGACGAGGGAGAATACAGAAGGGACAGTCAGCTGGGAGAGCACGTGGTCGATGTTTGGGCGGGGGAAAATTCAGCAGTTACAGTTCACAGGGTTCTCTGCTCACAGCTTGGTTTCTTTCAGTTTTGATTTGAGTAGCATTTGCATGAATGAGCCCAAGGAAATCTTAGAGCAAAGCCACCATGTCATGAATGGATTCCCCCGAAACCCTCTAAACCGGCCCAGAGGCATTCAAACCCAGACATGCAGAACTCAGCACAGCTCACCCAAGAGTTTTTTTGGTGAAGAAAACGAGTGAGCCCCACCTGTACCTGGGTTGTGCTCTGACAGCCCAGGAGACAGTGCTACTGCTACCAATGACAATGCCGTGCGGACTCTATCAGTTTGGCTGTTGAATTTGAAGAATCAGTGATGTTCAGTCAGGGTTTGGCTGCCTGGTACCTGGGGTGCGAGAGGAGAGGTGAAAAATAAGACTGATTCTTTAAGCATAGGGTCCATGAGAGTGAAATGCCAGGCTGATGGAACAGCTGAGTGTCTTGCACCTTTTGCCACCAGACTAGCTCCCCAGGGCGAGCGCGGGAGGCGTGTTGTGTGCGCACTACATCACTTACCAGTCCTCTGGGGCATGAATGTGTGGAAATCTCCATATTCTTGCTGGAGATTCAGAGCTTTCAACCATTCCCTTGAGGCTCTCCATGGCAGTCACTGTCTTGATGATGGAGGCCTGGACAAGAATTCAAAGCCTGTTAATGTGAAACCAACAGCCAGGATGTTAGGCTTCTGTCTACACTGCACAGTGGACCCAGATAATTGGCACCTGGATCTGAGCATCTAGGTTAGCCTGGCCTGGAGGTGAGCATCCCCACAACAAAGCCATACCCGCGTGTCTGTGACCTCACTGCTTCTGCACTTGCCATGCATCTGGAGGCATATCCCCTGGTTCTTTGTGCTGAGATGCTCTAGGATTCTTTCCCTCTCAGCTGTGTCAATTAAAGAAGAACATTTGTTCTTTGGGAGAAATTATGAGAAGGCAATGGAGGACTATCAGCATTTGAGTGATTTTGCCTGAACTTTCACTGGAAAGTGGGTATGTTCTAGCCTGAGTTAAAGTGGACATCGGGATCTAACCCATCTCCCCAGCCAGGTCAGCTAGCCTGGGTTTAAAGCACCTCCAAACCCAGGTCAGAGGTTCTTCTGTCTGGATAGTAGGAAGCGAAGGTTAAAACCTGCGTAAGAGCCTGGATTAACTCTGCAGTGGAGACATACCCCAGCACAGAACTCCTTTGCTCCAGGGACTGAGCATACTGCCTTCTGTAGGCTCTACCAGTCCACAGGGATAGAGACCAGAGCTGGGAATTGGCCCTGGATTTCCCATGAGCAGTGCCCAACTCACATGTCTCCTTAGAGGCCTTAGGTACAGAACCAGGGCCAGCATCCTCTTTCTTCCCTGGCATCTTTCTTTTCAGAAATTCCCACTCCGCTGCTGAATTTCTCTTGGAATGATACTGTGTGCAGTGAGTGGCTATAGCTCCTCACTAGCTGGCTCTTATCAACTGACTTAGGGACTGTGCAAAAACCCAGAGAAGCCCTTAGAAAAGCACAGTTCCCTTATCTGACTTCTTCACCAGGTGCTGAGAGCTGCTGCTGGGACTAAATACATATGTGTATTTTACCTGCTTTGTTTTTTCTGATTTAATGGGGGGGAAATCCCGTGGAAGCTAAAGAAGAAACCGTTTTCTTATTTAAGCTAAAAATGAAGCTGTGCTGGGTTCAGGGTAGAGAATTCAAGTGCCCTGCTATTCACACACTGACTCAGCTGGTGCCCTCAGCCTTGAGCCACTGCTCTCTCCACAGAAGGCGAAGGCTCTGCCTTAACAGCAGAAAGCCTCCCGGCGTTAGATGAATACTGCTGGGAATGAATTTGGGGCCAGATCCAAAGCCTGTTGAAACTGACAGGAATCTTTGCCTTCACTCCAATGGGTTTTGGATCAGGCCCTTTGAGAGGGCTAAGGATGCAACCCCAGAGTCTGAAATCCTCTCTCCAGGGAAAAATCTTAGAGGAGGAGAAGAGTGACAAAACTTCCAGCAAAATTACACCCGACTCCAGGATAACTTGCCCAATCTCAGCCCTTTCCCACTCCCTGTTCACTCCGGCATCTTTTGGGGTGTGTCTACATGGCAGCTGGAGGCGAGCTCCCAGCCCAGGTAGACGGAGGCATGCTAGTGGGGCTAAAAATAGCTGTGTGGATATTGTGGCTCCAGCAAGGACTTGTGCTAGCTACTGGAGCTCAGACCTAGGGAGTCAGGTGAGCTTGAAAGCCCAAGCTGCACTGTCCCCACTGCTCTTTTCAGCATGCTAGCTCAAGCCCCACTAGCATGGGACTTGCTCGCAGCTGCAGTGTAGACATGCCCGTGGAGGCTCACATTTGAGAAGGGAATTTATTGCAAAGGTCCCTGACTCTCACCCCTGCTGGACTTGTGAACTTTCCATGAGGCCCTTTGGTAGAGGACGGGTCTTGCTGAACAGCATCCATCTCTGGGAACGTGTACCAGCATCTGCCCAGAGATGTTACAAGAGAAGCCCAGGTCAGGATAGGGGGTCAAGTAACATTTTAAAGGTCTCCACATTTTCACAACAGTAACATTGCACTTTTCCCCAAGGGCGTAACTTCTCTGCTTCCACCCCACCTCTCCTCTCACCTTATTCCCATGGACTTCCAGCTTCAGAAATGCTGCTGTGTTGTCCTTGTTGTTGAAATTCACTGAGCAGGAGGTGGGAGGTGTATTATTGATCACTCTGCTTTGCTGGCTTTGGTTTACATTCCCTTCCCTGGGACTGATCCCTTGGACAAACAGGAGCAACCAACTTTTATGCAACTTGAATGGAAGAAGCAAAGTTTCCTTCAGTTCTCAGGGCTGAAATGTAAAGGAAAAACACATTCTAGTTAATTTCGTCTAATTAGAGATTAGTTCCTTCCATAGAGGCAAACAGCAGAGTTTAAATCTGACACTTTCAGTGCCATAGCACAGACCTCTAATGCTTGAACGAAAGGAGTAACTCCATTATCTGGCATCAATAGTAGGCTGCTATCCTCCATGTGGGCCAGTCAGACATTGTGTAAGTATGTTACACTGAGAAATGCAAAGGCGCAGTGCAAGGAACATGAGAGTTTCCTGGCTATTTACACCATAGGCTGTGTTTCTTCCCTACTTCCAAATAAGTTCTGACATATTTCTAATATCAGTTGGGAATAATTTCCTAGTGGTGAGCCAGCATGATTCTCCCAACACAGTGCCTTCTGAGATTGGAGAAAGTCTTTATTTGAAGAGACTTTTTCCTCCATTTGTAGCAGCTGCAGAAGTCCCTTGAATGCATCTCCTAGATGCACAGACATGAAAACAAAGGCAAAGGGTGCATCAAACACCCCTTAGGAAGTATTCCAATGGTATCTCATGGGCCAGAAAGCTAAAAGCCCCATGTCCACATACAGCTCACTTGAAAAGCATTTACATCTCTTCTCAGACAAGCAATACTAGGGCCAGGGAGGTTCCATTCTCTGAATCAGCCCTAGGGTGCTTTGACCCACTGCTTTGTCAGTTTCCACCCGTGCTTTGTCAGTTTCCACCACTGCCCTGCTTTACTCATCACTAACTATTCCAGACATCAGGTGTAGAGCAGAAGACACATCATCAAACATCTTCTCCAATCAGAAGCCATTTTCACCATGGTAGGTGCGATCCTTTGAAGGCATGAAACTCTGCTGTCAATGGGAACAGAACTCAGCCAGATGTGAACCTGTAATCACAGAGGGAGCTGTGCCTTCAGTCAAGGACTTTGCACTGTACTTACTGAATTTGTTGGCAGCTGCATGTTACAGCCAGCCATTACTGGGAAGTGCTTTATGATTGAAGTTTACACCGAGGAATTCAGCTCCATTTGTTCTGAAATATTACAGATGGGAAATGTTCATTAGGTCCCAAGTAGCATGGAGAATTGCTACCTAGAATGTTTCGCAGTCTAGATTTAAGTGACTCAAGTAGTGCTGTTAAAACCTCAGTGTGCTACAGTGACTCCGTTTCCATTGTAAACCCTCAGCTAGGCCATAAGCATTAACACTGTTAATCACCCAGGGCTGGAGGTTCAAAAGATGGTGGCCAACTTATTTTGTGTTTCAGAAATGCAGCTCCACACAGTTAAAAGACTCCAGCCACCTGGATGTGCTAAGATGCCATATGCTTGGGGGGCATATTACTCTTAATTTACATGCAATAATCCTACTGAGGTCAAGCACGGGACTTCGATGGGACCAGAGTTTAGTCTTAGGGTATGTCTTCACTGCAGGTTAGCTAACCCACATTAACTAATTCGGGTTACAGTCACAGTGAAGGCATGGGCAGCTTTTAACTTTGGTTAGTAGCTAGAATTCAACCTCAGACTCTCCTGTAGGCTTTAACTCCAGCTTCTAACCCAAGTTAAAAGCTGAGCTGCCACATCTTAACTTGTTTTAAGTGCAGCAGGTTACAATAGCAGTGAAAAACACACCTTTTTTTTTTTTTTTTTTTCTTTTGCATTGAAGGCATACTCTTGGCTTAAATTTCAGCTTCTATGCATGGCTTTCAAGGGATTTCTGCTGTGTGACCCACCATGATATCTGTATGTACCATGCCCAGTACATCCTCCTTGATGTGCCCCTGAATGGAGACATCTGGAGCTTTCTAAACTACTTTGTCCCATAACATTGAAATCCAAACAAAAATAAGTTGTTGTTATGCTGAAAGATGCTAATGGCTCGCCCACTTGGGGGGGTGTTAACCCAGACTGGAGATTGTGTGAAACACACACTTCTTTGTCTGACCTTCCTATGCACTGCAAAGCAGCTGCCCAAAAGTCTCACCTCTGAAGGCCATGTGGTCTGAGCAGATGCACTTTGAACTAGCGGGGTTTCCCAGGTGTAAGGCTCAGGGACTGAGTCTGGGACAGTTCTAGCCCACGAAAACTTATGCCAAAATAAATTTGTTCATCTCTAAAGTGCCACAAGGACTCCTCGTTGTTTTTACTAAGCAGTTGGATTGTGGTGCAAGACCCTAGAGAAAGACAGGGCCAGAGGCAGCTTCCTCTTGGGTCAAGGTAAATGACACCTGAGGATTTGTCAAAGAAAGTTCCCTGTGTGCATTTTTCGACCCCTTCTGTTCAAGGAGACAGGACTCATGTATAGTGTGTACATAAGCAAAGTACACTAGGAAATTCCTTGACCCATCCCACCGATTTTTGCTCTAAATGGGAAATATACCTAGAAAGACCCCAAATCTTCTCCCCCTCAGCAAGTGGGCAAAAAGATTAAATAAAAATAACTATAACAAAACACAAGAAAAAGAACAGCCACACTGGGTCAGACCAATGGTCCATCTAGCCCAGTATCCTGTCTTCTGACAGTGGCCAATGCCAGGTGACCGAGAGGGAGTGAACCTAGCAAGTAATGATCTAGTGATCTCTCTCCTGCCATCCATCTCCACCATCTGACAAACAGAGGCTAGGGACACCACCCCTGCCCATCCTGGCAAATAGCCATTGATGGACCTATCCTCCATTAATTTATCTAGTTCTTTTTTTGAACCCTGTTATAGTCTTGGTGTTCACAACATCCTCTGGCAAACAGTTCCACAGGTTGTGTGTTGTGTGAAGAAATACTTCCTTTTGTTTGTTTTAAACCAGCTGCCTATTAATTTCATTTAGTGACCCCTAGATCTTGTGCTATGAGAAGGAGTAAATAACACTTCCTTATCAACTTTCTCAACACCAGTCATGATTTTATAGACCTCTGTCATATCCCCCCCCTTAGTCGTCTCTTTTCCAAGATGAAAAGTCCCAGTTTTATTAATCCCTCCACACATAGAAGCTGTTCAATATCCCTAATCATTTTTGTTGCCCTTTACTGTACTTTTTCCAATTCCAATATATCTTTTTTGAGATGGGGGACCACATCGCCATGCAGTATTCAAGATGTGGGTGTACAGTGGATTTATATAGAGGCAAAATGATATTTTCTGTCTGATTATCTATCCTTTTCTTAATGATGCCAAACATTCTGTTCACTTTTTTGACTGCCGATGCACATTGAGTGGATGTTTTCAGAGAACTATCCACAATGACGTCAAGATCTCTTTCTTGAGTGGTAACACCAAGTGCAGAGCTGGCTGACAATCTCTGCTAGGACGTAGGGGTTGGTCTTCTGGCTACCAGCTACAGTTTGTCCTAGGCTATGGGATTATCCATCCAGGACTCTCTGAGATGTTACACTGGCCCACTCTACCATGCATATAGACCCTGGAAAGATTGCACTGACAGTCTGCCTTACTGAGGTGATAAGCAGTGTATAACCACTATAGACAGAATTTTTCACTCACTGCTCCTGCCTGCGTGGGTGACCCTATGAATAAATGAAGGATGTCTGTGCTGGACTCAGGGGAGCATTTCTGCTCTCAGATAGGCTGGTGTAAATCCAGAGTAACTGAGTTCAGTGGAGCTGCTCCAGATTTACACCACAGTGAAGGGAGAATGTGTCTGAGGGTCTTGCAATGACAAGTGCAACATAATGAAAAGGCAACTCCATAGCAACAGGTTGCAGGTGGTGTAAACTTCAGAAGCAGGTTCGGGTTTTCCCATGCAGGGGAAAGGGTCCCTGAAGTTTTAGTGCACTGGAAGACGAGAAGAAACATTTAGAGAAAGTGGAAAACTCCCCCGCTGACTCTCACATTCCCAGCAGCAATTCTTATCCCTTCAGTCAGTGTCTGTCCAGACTACTGCTCGGCACTTCCAAGTAGCTAGACACAGATGGCTAGACACAGAGAAGTGGCCCAGTTTTGGCATGAGGCAGGAGCAGCCTCCTGCAAAGAGCTAAGTGAGCTTTCAGCTCCCACTGGCGTCAATGAGAGTTGAGGGCTCTCGGAACCGGGCCAACAGTGAGCCGAAGGTTAAGAATATGCATCGAGATGTTCCCACACAGCTCCTACCCCGCAGCACACGTGGTCTCACAGTGCTAATCGGATGAGCAAGCAAGGGTCCTTCTGTAACTGGAAGGCTGATCCAAGATAATGCCCAACCCAGCAATCCTCTCCTTGGAAGAAAATGTCGATTTCTTTCTAATGGAGACCAGGGGCCTAAATCGCTGAGATCAAATCATGAGAATATCATTTTCTTTCAGCCCAAATAAAGGGTAATTTAAAGACCCTTTAAAAAGCCACAGAGAGATGCTGTAAGGAGCAATGAGCAGAAATTGATGGGAACAGAATATTTTGCTTCCATGCAAAGAAGTAGATTGTTTCTTTGTCTGGACCAACTACAGACCAAGACATCTGGGGACAACAAAAGCCATGCAATCGAGTTTTGCACCACAGAGCACCAGGCATCCAGTGCACAGACAAATGCTGAGACAGTTCAGCATTTGGGATTCAATCTAATCCCCAGCGAAGCCTGATCCAAAGGCCAATCAAATCAATGAACAGGTTCCCATTGACTTCAAAGGGATCTGGCCCAAACCCTTTAATGGGAGCTGGCACATGCCCCTGACGAGCACGAGGCGAATGTTGGGAAAAGGTCAGACGTGGCTCAGGTTATTTCCGAGCTGAGTTTAGGGGAAAGGCAGAGAAGCTGGCTAAGCAGTAAGGAATGCGGTGGGTGCATCATGATTATTCATCAGCAAGTCCCCCTATTGGTTTGACACATACTGCACTAACCTCTTTGGGACCACACTGCCCAGGAGGAGCAAAACTCTGCTAATTCACCTCACTACAAAGCTGCTGCAGCAGCATGGCATGTCTGTCCCTCCTTTTAAAAGCCTTTATTCTTTACCTTTAGGGCCCCCTCCATCTCTGGCAGCAATCCTGGAGCCTCTTCCCCCCTCTGCGACTCTTTCTGGGGGTTTGCAGGGCCAAGAGGCACCTCACTACCACCTGCCCTTAGTGTGAGGAAGCCTTGTCCATGCCTGCAGGAGGGTCAGCTCCCCAACTCCACCAGCCACGGTCAACACAAGCAGCCCCCACATAGAGCTACACAGGCCCCACAGTCTCTCCATGGATATAGGCACATTACAACCCAAGGCCTCTCCAAGCATCCCCCTGTTCCACTGGACAGTCACCCCAGCTTATCTGTTACACCTCAGGTCACCATATTCTTAGCACACAGAACTTTGATAAGGTTATAGTGAAAACAAGTAAAGTTCATTTAACAAAATATAGAGATTTGAGTGCTAGCAAGTAGGAGTATTGGAAGCAAATGGTTACATATAGAACAAAATCATTACCTGCATTCTAGACCCTGGACTTAATTAATTAGATACTCTCCTGTTGAATAAAGTATTGCTCACCAGTGCTATCCAGCAGGCAGGCTGCGACCCTTTTTCACGAGACAAAACATGCTGTCTGCTTGTCTCAAAGGTGTAGGGTGCTGTGTGTTTCCTGGCATTACCTGGTATACCAGACAAATCCTTTGAATTTAGTCAGAAACAGGACACCGCCCCTCGGGTTGTTTCTTCCTGTGAGTTTTTTCTCTTGTTGAGTTCACAATCTGATGTCCGGTGTTTGACCTGGTATGCAAATAGGCACCCATCACAAGACTTACAATGCACAAGACACACATGACCAAATGGGAAGAGAAGCACCTGCTACCTCCTGTCTGAAAATAACATTTTGTCATCTCCTGGTGACCTGTCTTAACACCCCTACTATAAGAACATAATTTTCAGTATAGAGCTATAGCTCCTGAAATATTACCCATACACACATTTCACAATGATTATGATGACCAGCGGGCTACTAAAGCTTATGCTCAAATAAATTTGTTAGTCTCTAAGGTGCCAGAAGTACTCCTTTTCTTTTAGCTCTCAGTAGACACCTGCTATGCCACCCTTTAATGAATTATTATGCATCTATCCAACCCAAGGGGTTCCCTGCAAAACTTGCCCTCTGCCTTAGGTTCCTGAGTCACACGCTCCCTGTTTCAATCTGCAGTACAGAGTACAGGACTCAGCTCCGGCCCCATTCTAGAGCCTTTCCTGAGGCAATTTGCTTCATGAAGGTTATAGAGTGAGTGGAGGCAATTTCAGGGAAACATGTTTCTGTCTACAAAGATTGAGAAGAAAAGCAATCACCATAACCTACTGCAATCAGTTATTTAAAGAGCAGTTGGCACCTCATAGAACAAAATGAAAGAGAACTCAGAGGCAATTCAGAGAGATCGTCTGCATTTCTCCTGCCTGTTCTGGAGAATGAGCAGAAAGTTAGAGCAGACTGAGTGCCCCTGTCTTTGCAAACCATAGTAGCCAGAAGCCATTGCTACCACACAGCAAGCATTAAGAAGGTTCCATAAGTTAACACCCCAGGCAAACCTTCACCCCAAACTCAAAAGGCCAGATTTTCAAAAGTGTCTACCACCAGCAGCTCCTCCTGAGAACAATGAGAGCTACATTTAGGGGCCTAAATGGGAGATGAGCTCTTTGAAAAGCTGGAACAAAACGTGCACTGATTAATGTTCAGAAAATGTCATTACCTTTTTTTATTTTCTCATATTCTACTCCTCTGTGCTTCCTGGTTCAGGAGAGGATGTGGAATTACTGGAATTCAGCATGAAACCCCAGCAGAACCAGAAATCTGCCCACAGCCTTTTCTTGTGCTCTTGCAGGACATTCAAAGCCCAGGCAAGGATAAGCAGCATGCAGACTTGGTCAGTCACTGGATCCCTGGGATGTGATTGACACCCAGAGTTACCTCAATTGTGTTTGACATTTCCAGACCGGGACTGGCTAAGATCCTTTCCTCATGTGACAGATTATACTCTTTGGAGTCATTAAGATAAAGCTCTTTTTCCAATTAACTGGATTTTAATTGCTACAGCCCATTGCTTTTTGTCACTAGCAGTTAGAGCTTGAACTGAGAATGTGGCATTTTAGAACTTAATGATGATAAGCGTGTTTTAGCCTTTGGGAAGAGCCTGACCAGAAAGATGGTTTGTTTTCTTACTCTTTTGCTCTCTTCGCTTCTTTTATTTTTCTGAAGTTGCACCAGGGAATCTCGGGTTCTTTTGCCTCCATGCTAACCAAGAGTCACTGGCCCTTGCGGTCAGAGCATGGGCTAGTGGGGTACAAAGATGTTGAGCCTTCAAACTGCTCTACATCCTGCGCTGGCTTTGATCTTCAGGTAACGCACATCACTGGGGGAGGAGGGTGAGATGACAGTGTTCCTTCCCTGTCAGCGTGCATGCCTGAGAATCCATGTGGTGATAAATTAAAGAAAATGCCCTCTGGGTTGGCATGTGAGCTATATAGATCACACATGATCAAGGAATCTCTGTGTATAGATCACACCTGACCAAGGAATATCTATCTAAATGTGGGTTTTATTGGTCTCCTTCTTTCCTGAGGATAAAGCAACTTCCTGGTATAAGGGCTGGAACTAAGGGTGCGGGGGGTGCTGTCGTTCCCCCTGACCTGAAGTGGTTTCCATTATATACAGGGTTTACAACTTGGTTCAATAGCTCTCAGCACCCCCACTAAAAAAATTGTTCCAGCTCCCCTGCTTCCTGGTGTTAGCATAATGAGTGAAGAGAAATGGAAGTGTAGGAACGTGTATGGGGGGAAGAATGTGGATCTGTTTGGTGTGACGGTTCAGATGCCTTTATAGACACACATGTGAGGGAAGATCAGGTAATGCCTTAGACAACTCTCCTGGTCCAGTATTCACAGCTGACGTTACTGTAATCAATATCGCCTGGAAGAGAAATCTGCTGTGTTTCAGACAGATGGGAGGGTAGTGCCTTTACTGCTGATGATCTTTGAGGTGTGGCTAGGGTCTAATTCAAGCCTTAAACCACACAGAAAACTAAATAACTTATCAAGTCTGTGAGTGCATGAGTGTGACCGTGGACATGCGCCAGGGTATGTCGGATTGTCTGATTTTGTGTGCGTGTAAATGAGAGAGAGAATCAAAACCCCAGGGCACTGTGACCCAGAGAAGCGCAAAAACAGGTGCACTTGAGCCAGACCCGTTGCTTCTTCAGCTGCTCAAAATGTGTTTCAATCACTTCAAGGGGTATTAAGAGGATAAAAAATTGGGAAGCGTGGTGACATCTAAGAGCTTACTGTCATTACCGATAAACTGCCCAAACCACAACCCTGAATCATAAAATACTATCTGTTGGCTGCAGGGTTAGATTGAGGGAAAACCCAATAACCCAAGGACACAGTGGACTTTCTCAGTCATGACGAGGTTGCTCTTCAGTGCTACGTGCATCAGCATGCTCTATCAGTTGGATATTGAGGCCAAACAAGTGGGCTAGGTATTTTAATATCCAATACCTTTAAGGCCAAATCTGCTGGTGTAAAATGGCCAAACTCCATCAAAGTATTCTTCCCAAATCCAGTTATTACCTATCCATCCATCCATCCATCTGTTGATGAGCTTATCTGTCCTGTCGTCACGTTATTCCTAACAGACTCTGCTCAGGCTGAGCATATGTCTGTGTTGCTCTACTGGGACAGTACAAGAACCATTTCCCTGAGTCCAGCTCATGTCACCATCTGATTCTTTAGCTCAGCCTTGTGTTCACAGCTAGCAGAAAAACCCAGCCACTCCACAGCTTTACAGGGTCTTGAGCAAAGAGACAGACTTTTCTGTTCTAGCTGCAGTCAAGGGCCATGCTGCTGCCAGTCAGACATCCCAGCAGCTGATCATTTATTGAAAATCCCCAGGATAGGAAGCTGTAAAACAGCCTTAAACTCTTGGAGCCAGATGGGGTCACAGATCTTACAGCTGTTATGGGTTTGTCTGAGCAGGGGGTGGGTCTCTGGAGCATATTACCTGCTGAGGGTTGGTGACCTTTGGAGAACTCAAGGAGCAAATCTTCCTTGATCTTTACTGCTTCACCGCAGGGAATTCCCTTGTAAGTGCATTTTTTACACATAGCTGATGTGGCGGCTGGTTTGCTTCTGAAAACGGACATGAAAAGGGAACTTAGTGCTGTGTCCTATAAAATGACATTGGAGGTGTAATTCTGTATGCTTGGGGATGAAGCTGGGTGTGTGTGAGATGAGGGACGACGAGCGCAGGCAGATGTGGTGGGGAAGGCTGGGAGGAGATGGTGACAGAGGAGCAATGCAAGCGGACAGACACTTTATCCTGTATAAATTGATATAAAGTCTTAGTTGCAGCATGGTCCAGTGGCCAGGGCCGAGGGCCAGCAATCAGGAGAAGTGGATTCTACTCCCAGCTCTGCTGTTGACTCACTGTGGGACTTTGGGCGAGTCCATCTGTGCCTCAGTTTCCCAGTCTATAAAATGAGCATTCTACTGCCTGTCCAACCTTTGTGGAGCCTATGGATGGAAAGGTCCATATAGGTGCTAAGTGTTACTATTTCACAACTGCAGAGGCAAGACATCAAGGGTCCCAGCCATTCATACAAGGGGGAAACAGAGCAGAGATACAACGTGGCCCTCCTTTGCAGTGCTCTCACTGGGAAAGGATTTCCTCTGCTTTGTCCCTCCCTCCCTTAAGCTGAGTTTTAGTGCTGGTGGAAGGTGCTGTACTGATGGGGCTGAAGAATAGCTGCCAAAGAGAAAGTCTCCTTCCAGGCCTGACCTGGTAGGAAGAAGGTCCATTAGAGCTCGGGGGCTTGGAAATCAGCCAGCAGCCTGTAACAAGCCACACACACACACACACACACACACACACAGCAGCTGTCCATGTCCAAGCAAGAGCCTTTCTCCCATGGGACGTAGGATTCTGGGTCACATACGAGGGGTTGGTCTGGGATGCTCGTATGGCACGAGGTGTCCTGCATGCTCCTCAGAAAGGGCTAGGAGTCCGGACTCCAGAGTTCTAATTCTGGGTGCGCATAGCCCCTGGGAAAGTCCCTTCTGCTCTCTGCCTCAGTTTCCCCTTCTGTGAAGCAGCCCTGATAATGATTTTTGGAGTTTGGGAACAGTCTGTGGAGTGCTTTGATAAGGCAATGACTGTTGTTATTATTCAGCCCTTAAGTCCCATGTTGCAGTGACTTCTGCCTGCTAACCCCTGCCCCTCTTCCCCAGGACCAGCGTCACATCTCCTGTGCTGCCAGGGAGGAGCAAAAAGTGGTTGTACTAGGAATCTGCACTCAGGTCCCCTGGGACCTGACCCTTAGGAGTCTCCATTGACAGACATGAAAATGAGATGCTGATTCTCCGCACCTAGTGCTGCAGGGCCTTTGCATCACCACTCCTGACAGAGCAAGGCCATTGTGGTGGTCTGAGCTCCTAGGAATCCTGGAGGACTTTATTTTTCCTGTCTGAGCTGTTTTTGCCCCAGGGTAGCTTGCAGAGAGACGTATTTGTTTTGCTGCTCTTGAAACCATCAGCCTGCATTAGAGGGGCTGTCAGAGTACTCGAACGGACCCCACATGCGAGCCTTTTCCTATGCTCAGCTGCAGGGGAACTCTTTCCTGCCTGGGAAGCAGAGGGACGCACACTTGGCGGATGCATGCAGTGGATGGCAGTTTTTGCATGCTAACAGCTCTTGCATTAAAGCCATGGCCCAGCCAAGCTCCCCCAGCCCTCCTTCCTGTTGATGTCTTTGGAGGCATTTCACGGGAGTACTTTCTGCATGGACAGCGATTAGCCCAAAGACACCTGCCAAGCATATGGCACATCACTGAGCATGGCTGCTGGCTTCAGCTTCCATACCAATTAACGTCATCAAAGCAGCCGCTAGTGACATGATCTCTAATTCTGCCAAAGGTGCCAATGAGTCCTGATGGGAAACTCCTGGAGGGCTGCTGAGGCCTTAGGAAACCTTTGACAGTCATCTGGATTTGTGCCTCTCTCTGACCTCTTTATTTGAGCATAAGCTTTTGTGGGCTAAAACCCACTTATAAAGTGGGCTGTAGCCCACGAAAGCTTATGCTTAAATACATTTGTTAGTCTCTAAGGTGCCACAAGGACTCCTGTTCTTTTTGCTGATACAGACGAACATGGCTACCACTCTGAAACCTGTCTCCTACCTCTGCCTTTTGTCACTAGCGGGACCATCCTTGTCAAAAATGGAGCTTTGCTCCTTACATGTTTCATCTTCTCCTGCTGATGTCCCACCCCTGAAATGCTAATACTCCGAATATCATGCCATCGTCACTTCTCAGCAGCAGGTTGTGATGTCACAGATGGGAGCCGAGAGCTGGCAAGAGATGCTTCCGCTGAGGCAAATTTAGCGAGGTCACAGCCATTTCATTCAGCGGGCCACAGCGAATCTAGCTTCGGTGCATTACCAGCTCGTGCTGTTTCTTATGGTCCCCACCTGTGGCGCGCACACACATTGATGGAAGCCAGCATACCGCACAGAGAGGGCAGTAATAAACAAACAAACAAACTCACACGTGAACAGGGAACGAGTAAAGCCCAAGAAGCTCTCATTGCAGCCTGTTTGCTCACCCAGGGCAGGGAGCTCTTGCTCTCTTTCTCAGCAACCTAAACAACAGCAGCAAAAACCCAGCCAGCCGATCAAAAAACCCTCTCCCTGTCCTCCTGGCTCTCAGCCCCGCCGCTCCACGAGCAACTGTGCTCTCTCTAGCAGGAACCCCTGGCTGAGCATTGGAAAGGCAGGGGGTGGTAGGTCATAAAATGACCTCTATCAGAGCCTGCAGCTCTGGCAGACGCTTTTCGGAACCTCTGGCCCTGCTCCTCTCCTCCCTGGCACTGTTTTATCTCCTAGGGGCTTAGCTGGTGAAGCATCATCCCGGTGTGTGTGGTTGTTTTTGTTTTGTTTTTTTAACTATTTGCTAAATTGTTTCCATTATTAAACAGACACCATTCCTAATTTCCTTCAGAAATCACTCACCTCTATAGCATGTCTAATTGGAGACATAAACCTGATTAATGAAGATGGCATCTGCTGAATAGAAATGCTGATTTGTGGCAGGCTGGCCAAGCCGACAAAGACCAACTTCTACCTGTCTGGAATACACAACTCCCTCCAGAACAGAGTCTCACCCACCTCTCACCTCTAAGTGGAATGTCTCTGAGCTCTGCCATTTGCTGTTTCACTCTCCTTACTGAAGAGACTGCCCATGGCTCTTGCTCTGCAGCAGGGGAAGAATTTGGCAGCCGTATCATTTGATTACAGAGTTCCATAGGGGTTCTTAGCACTTTGGGGTTCATTCCAATGCTCACAGGGGGCCTTTCCATTTAATTCAATGGGCTTTGGACCAGGCTCTTGGAGACCATTCCTTGTTCTATTTAAAGAACACATACAAAGGCAAGGGCCCCCGGCTCCAAAGGGCTTAGTAGTTGATAGACCTAGATATTGAGCATATGCTGAAGTCACTGGGACTTGCAGGTCCTTGAATAACAGGCCCTATTACCATCTCACTCAAACAAATGCTATACCCTGGGCTCAGGCATGGAAGTGTCATCAGCACGTGGATCGCTGCAGGAGGTTCTGTGAAAGAAGGGGGCCGTACGGAAGGATTTGATTGAGAAGAAGAAGGGCTCGCTGGGTGAAGCTGATCTGTCTTCAGAGGCCAGCGCACAGCCCGGGCACCACTTACCTCCTACCTTGCAGACGCTTACAGTGGAGACAGAGCATGAAGCTCCCCTTCACAGCAGGTTATGTAGAAGAATTTCATGCATGTGCTACTGCACGTGAAAAATGTTTGTGCAATTGCACGTCTCAGGGGACTGGATCCATCTCTGTCAGAGAGAGAATTTCTTTCTGACCCAAATGGACTTTACCTGCATCTCCAATTGTTTTCCCTTTGATTCCCTTACCCCTCTCCTTTCAGCCTTGGGTGATAACTTGAAGATGTGAGTCATGGTGCAGAAATATTGAAACTGATTTCATTTTTATTCATTTCCCCTGCAACTTTCTTAAAAGCCGTGGAGGATAGGGGGAAAAAAAGTCTTTCCTATAAAATTACATCATCTATCTCAATCTCTGAGGCTCCCAGGAAGTCATTACATATGGAAATTAAAGCCCATTATTGCATTTAATTACCCACCAGATGAACTGCATATATAATTAATATTGTAATCCCCAAACATATATAAGGTTTCCAAGTTCATACCTCTCCTGCTGTGGCAAAATCATTCCCAAAGTGCTTGATCCCAAGTCCAATGAATTCAAAGGAAGGACTCTCTCAGTCCAGCAAAGCATTTAAGAACATGCTGAATGTTAACCATGTGGGTAGTCCTACTGTCCCAGTGGGTCTATGCACGTGCGTGAGAGCTTTGCTGAATTGAGACCTGAATGTGAATGTGTTAAATCACCAGGACAAGGAAAGAGTGAGAAAACCTTGTGGAGCTAGAGAAGATTTGGGCACTGTGTCCATTGCAGGTAGGGACACAGTATGCCCACAGGCAGGACTGCATTTCATGGTGTGTGTCCACGACTTACATGTAGACATGAAGTTAGAAAATACAAACATCAAACAGGTAGCCTTGTTAGTCTGTATCCACAAAAACAACGAGGAGTCCGGTGGCACCTTAAAGACCAACAGGTTTATTTGGCCATAAGCTTTTGTGGGTAAAAAAAACCCACTTCTTCAGATGCATCTAGAGTCTAACAATAAACTATACATATGGATTAGAAAACTACCCTATGGTTTATACTATTCAGAGTGTGCTTGATCCAAAACCCACTGAAGTCAATAGAAAGACTCACGCTATTTATAATGGGCTTTGAATCAAGCCCTGTTAACCTTGTCTGGTATGGAAGCTGCTATGGCTATAACTGCCCAAGAGTAAAACTTTAGCTTAGACATGATATGCACAAGTGCAGCTCTCCTCGGTTTCTGCACCAGTTCAAATTGTGCTGCCCTATTGCAAACCCTGAATACAGCCGGGGTTTTCACTCAGGCAGCTTGGCTCAGGGGAGTAAGGGAGGCCAGGTGAAGACAAACTCTATAGATGAATGGGATTAGGCTGGGTGTTTTGGGGTGATCAGAAATTCCACCTGTCACTTCAAATCTGAAACATACCTACTCTTAGCTCAGAGAAAAGTGTTTTGTTCCTGCAGCATTTATGGGATTTTTTTAAAGAAATACATTTAAACAGTCTCCTCTGTTAAACAGGAAACATTTCACTCCAGGTCAAACATCACTGGAGCCACAGCCATCCTGAGACATGAATATGATTTTATGATCTTTATTTTTCTACCTTCTCTGGTCACTGGCAAGTCCCAGCACTGTCGCTGCTGCAGGATTTCTGAGAGCCCTCAGGGCCACAAGCAGACATCAAACTTTAGCTGAGTCTATTTATTTCTGGTAGAAAATCAATCTTCAGATGCAGCCTCCCTGACCCTGCCTTAGATGCTTAGATTTCTTACTTCTTGTTATCTAGAAACTGTATTTCTTCTACCTTGCAGCTCAGCCTGGGCTGTGTAGAGATAAAGCAGCCACATCTACCCATCTCCTTTTCAGTGGCAAAGGGGAATATGGAAGAAAATGGAAATCATCTCTTTCATGTTATTCCGTAGAGTAGATTACCCCTTGTGAATTCTCCAGGGCTCTGGCCTATTTACAGCCCAAGTGCTACATCAGGGTAGGAAGACTCATTTCCTTCATTAAAACAGCTCAAAGCTCCAGAGTGTCTTTGCTTGCTTTCTTTTCGACTGGTACATTTCTTTTTCCAAAATAAACGTCGTGGTGTCATAGTGTTGAAGTAGACATCAATGCTAGCACCTGATCATAGAATCATAGAATCTCAGGGTTGGAAGGGACCTCAGGAGGTTCTAGTCCGACCCCCTGCTCAAAGCAGGACCAGTCCCCAACTAAATCGCAATAGGGTGTCCATGGAACGACGCCAGTTTGCACCAGCTCAGGATTTGTCTCCTCCTCTGCTCTCTCATCTCCTCCCTTGGCTTTTACGAGGGCTGGTACAACACGTTTTAAAAGTTGGTTCCAGTTCATAGATTTTGCAGTCAGACCCATTTTCCTACGTTTTTCTACATTTCTCACCATATCTATTGCTTTAAAAAACAAATCTCTCAAAATCAACTTCCACTTGGCCATTTTTCATTGGATGGGAAAATAGGGCTTCTGGCAAACAAAAGATTCCAACACAGCTCTGATAAAAAGCAACAGGGGCATCTTTTAAATAGTTGGCAACTTTGGGTCAAACTTTGGTATGGGCAAGAGCTTGGCGTGCCCTTGGAATGGTGCACCTAGAGATGAGGAAATGTCGTGACAGGCCTGTCAGATGTAGCCTCACAAACATACAGCCAAGCGGGCAGCACCCAGAGTGGACCACCACCACCACCACCACTAGAAGGAATGAGCGTGTTGTTTAGGAATCCACCCCAGTGCTGTTATTCCTTCAGGGCTTTAGCAACTGTGTCAGGAGTGGAAAAATCAACATGCTTCCAAGCAGCATTAACAGCAAGAGGGCTCTTGCTCTCAGGCCAGAATTCTGCTCTTGGAATCCCGAAGATGGATCTCAGCTCTGATAACCAGCTCTCAGATGACAGCTCCGGAGCCATGAGCTGATGGGTGGAGGAGAGAGGAGTATAGGTGCACAGCTGGTAGATCAAATAACAAGAATCATTACATTTGTAGAGCTTTTTGGTATGTGCACAGCACTTTGCTACAGGCAAATCCTTGGTAGGTCCTTGGGTCTCCAGGGCACAAAATCTATTTGGAATCAACATTCTGCCAGCAAGACACCCACCTGGGAAGACAACTGGGGCTTTGAGCTCTGGTTAGGTCCTACTCAACATCTGATAAAATTCACTCCATGCACTCATGGGGAACTTGTATCTCTTCAACAATTAACTTTGCAGCATTCCCCATAAGACTTTCATTATCCAGGTTTGCAACTTCTCACTCAGAAAGGCACAGGGTGTTTCCAGGAATCATCTGATACTCTTGCTAGTTGTATCTTGGCAGAACAACTAGGCTCAGAGTCTGCTGAGCTAACTTGGGTCTCACAAGCGTTTCTTCCCTGTGCAGTTCAGACTGCACTCTGAATTCTGTAGCATCAGCATCTCTGCCATACACTCCGGATGGGCTCTTTCCTTCCAGCAAAGGGACAGGAAAACACAGGCCAACACCAAGAACTTGGAGAACACCCTTGCTGCCTGGGGAAGCCATTTGCTTCCCAAAGGAGTTTTGTACACTGGGTTTTTTATTTTAATCCACATATTTACATATCCTAATTACCTAATTACACAGTTTAATTAGAATGTAATTATAGCCCCTACTTATGTAAATAAATGTGCATGCTGTAATTACATACCTGTGAAAAGCAATTATCAAGCAAAGTTGTAGTTAAAGGAAAACTCAACTTGAGGGAACTTTCACTCTACCCCTCCACTGGGGCCCATGCATTAGAAACTGGAAATCCCAGGGAGATACAAGACACACTGAAATAATGCTGATGGGTGGGTCTTTCTTCCTGGAGTAGCCAGTGAGCTAAGCAGACATTCAGAAGGCAAGAGAGAGCACGGATGGGGCGGAGAAAATGGAACCTAGGGAGCTAACAGGAAGAATGGGCTGTAATCTATTGGGCTTCATGCAACACCAAGAACCTCCATCACTTCCATCCAAGGCCAGAATCTTTTCAGCTGGGCAGAGTAGAAAGAACCCAGCAGGACTGCCATGTGCCAGGCTGAGCTGGCATACGTGGCCAGGTGAGTCCACCGGGGTTATCTTCTAAAATAAGCCAAGTTAGGATGAGGATCAAATGCACCTGCAATCATTTCAACACTTGTTTTTCCAACTCAGAACATGCTAAGAAGGAGGAACTCCGAGAAGTGTACTGCTAAAGGGGTGGTGGGAGAGGAAGGAAGAGTACGCCACGCAATGAGTGCCCTGTACTAGCTCTATGAAGGAGGAGCACTTTCACTGACCAAAGTCCATTGCTGGTTTGGGCTCGGTAATGTCAGGCTGGAGTTGGACTGCTGGAAGGAGTGAACTCCACATTCAGTGATGTGCCTTGGAGCTCAGTCGCAAAAGGTGCCACCTGGGGGCACTTCAGGTCATCTCAGCTGTTGTAATAGGCAGAAAGACAGATGGCCCCTAAGGCAGTCAGGTCCCAGACCACGTGAGGCCTTATAAAGTTAAACCATCACCTTGAATTTAACCTGGGAAACCCATTGAAGTTCACAGAGTGCAGGTGCAGTGAGCTCCCATAGACCCCTCCCACCATGTTTTGCACTCTCTGGAGCTCCCCAATGGTCTCCAGGAGGAGCAGTCAGTGGCCTACAACCCCAACTCTGGCTGAGTCCATTCCTACAGGATATGCACCAAACCCTCCACCCAGAACCGCTTACAGAAAGACTGTCTTCCGACTATGCACCCTTCTTCCAGCAGGGAGGAGCTGTTTGCACATCCTTCAGTGTTTGTTTGCAGTCATTAAGCAAGTCCCTGAAATGCTGGCTGCACAGAGGTATAATCCTTCCATTTCACAAGGTCATATTTAAAGGGATTAGGGAAGCCTAATTTACAGATTAATGACACGTTCCCAATAAATTGCTTCTGATATGTGCCCACGGTGCAGAAACAGCTTGCAGAGGCTCTCTTGCTCCAGAATTGGAAACGATCCATTACTTGAAAAATTAGAGAGGTCAAATAGTCTCTCAGTGGCTCTTCAAGCTTTTTATAGGCAGAGTGGCTCTCGAAAGACATCTATATTTGATTGGGTTCAGTTAGTTGGAAAATTATAAAAACCATCAGAGCCACAATTGTAATAGACTCCTTCTTCCCACCGCAATACAATTCTTAGCAGCATTACCTCTGGTGCCAGCCTGGCCTTCCGTGCTATGGTATCATCTGACTTCCACTGAGTCAAAAGATCTATCTGGTTTTAAGATTCTACTTGATAAGTTTATGGAGGAGATGGTATGATGGGATAATGGGATTTTGGTAAGTAATTGATCTTTAAATATTCAGGGTAAATAGGCCAAATCTCCTGAGATGGGATATTAGATGGATGGGATCTGAGTTACCCAGGAAAGAATTTTCTGT
Organism: Dermochelys coriacea; assembly: GCF_009764565.3. NCBI lineage: Eukaryota > Metazoa > Chordata > Testudines > Dermochelyidae > Dermochelys > Dermochelys coriacea. The sequence goes on along the minus strand of NC_050089.1, from coordinate 15,010,364 downwards.
AGTATCTGGCTGGTGAATCTTGCCCATATGCTCAGGATTTAGCTGATCGCCATGTTTGGGGTCGGGAAGGAATTTTCCTCCAGGGCAGATTGGAGAGGCCCTGGAGGTTTTTCGCCTTCCTCTGTAGCATGGGGCATGGTTGACTTGAGGGAGGCTTCTCTGCTCCTTGAAGTCTTTGAACCATGATTTAAGGACTTCAATAGCTCAGACATGGGTGAGGTTTTTCATAGGAATGGGTGGGTGAGATTCTGTGGCCTGTGTTGTGCAGGAGGTCGGACTAGATCAGAATGGTCCCTTCTGACCTTAGTATCTATGAATCTACGAGTCAGGGCTGGCTATGTTATTCACAGTCCTGAAGAAGTTAGCCACGCTGGGATCTGGTCATGATGATACGTATCAAACTGAAAAAGACAAGGACCTGGCATCTCATAATATATCTGGGGGATACCTGCTGAAAGCTGGTTCATCTGCAAACAGCAGGGAATTTAGGACTGATAAAAAAGATGGTTCACTCCCCATCCCACATATTCTGGGCCAGACCCACAGTTGGTGTAAATTGGCATAACACCACTGATTTCATTGATTTATACCAGCCCATATGTATCCTTCTAACCTAGTGGGAAGAAGTTCAATGAGTGGATGGGACCATGCGATGGTCAGTAATACAGGGCCCTTCCTTGGGGAGATAAATATAGAAACATTGTAATGGACTCAGGGGATTGGGGGAATTCAATAAGTCAGCAGCACCATAGTTGTGCCGGACACTTTGTCACCAACTCTGATACCAGTCTGAGCAGCTCCAAGTTCAGGGAAGTAACCAACATGACCCATCAGCAAAGACCAAGTGTGGGCCCAGACAGAGGGTTCTTGGAGAGAATTGAGTAGACAAAATTCAAGAGCTCCAAGCAATCCTGCAGGTGGCAGCTCCAAGCCAAACCAAAGGCGGGGTTCCCCTCTCCCCATGGGAACTGCATTCACTTTAGGAACAACCCCTTGGAAAACAAGCCCCTCAAGCCCCTCCCACTTGCAGTCAGTTTGCGGCTAGGTTGTATCTTCAGGCCCAGCCCATCAGCGAGGGGTGACATACAGGCACAGAAACCCCTCCGAGGCACAGTTCCTCTAGAACTCCCTGGCTCAGCTGTGCAAGGAGTAGTTTGCTACGACACTCCTCCCCAGTGCCCCACATGCATCCAGGTGGCGGTGCCACGGTTCCCCCTCCTACCCATCCCTCCCTGACATACAGCCCCTGATGTTGCCCAGATAGGTGGTGGAAGCAGCCTGAATCCATCCATGCACTGGAGATTCTTTCCCCTTCTTGCAGTGCACAGGACTGTGTTAGGGCTAGTGAAAATCTCACCCTGGAATATTTATGTTGTTAGTAAAACTTACAAAGTGGCTTTCCTCCACCCCCCTCCCCTTTGTTTATTTTCCCTTCCTGCAGCTCACATCAGCTAATTACCAAGCGCCTTGCGCTGAAGCAGAGACCTCACCTTATTCTGGGGAAGAACGCCTAGCACTCCAGTCCTGGAAAGCTACCTTTCTCTCTTGACGGTTTCTTAATGTACCCAGTGAACTTCATAAACACAACATCCCCCAGAGAGAGGAGTATTTCTTCTGTTCCCGCATTAATGGATTTGCAGAACAGGGGATGCCAACTGGCAGAGAAAAGAAAAGGGATTTCAGGGCATCAACAAGGAATTGCTACTGTACAGAACTATTAAATTAGATGCTTTCATCCCAATTTGCACCCAGGAAACAAGAGGCCCTGCTGTTTTCCTAAGGAAATGCTCTTCAAAAGGCAGGTCCCTCACTGGGGCAGACTTGGAGCAAATAAGGGCATTTACACATAACGGAAAGTACTTGGTGAGTGCTTTTTCTCAGGTTCCCAAGTTATTTGCTGCACGTATTCCTTTGCTTGTTAGTGAAACGTCTTTTGCATTGGTATCCCCTGGAGCCTGGAACTTGCTTCTTACTGCTTTCCCTGCTTTTAAATACATATTGGAAGCATTAATTTTTCAGAGGGAAAACCATATCAGATTGTGTTCTGCACTTCCTTTAATGAGGCCTCTCCTGGACCGCTTAGGGACTGGCACTGAGATGGCTAATAGGGCTGTTGAAAGTTTTCTGTCGAAACGTTGGGGTTTTTTTTACATCACACATATAAAGTGCTCAAGGTGGGGCGTACACACATCATTGTAGGGTTCCCACAGGAGCAGACCATGAGCTGGGATGGAGTAAAGAACCCAGTTCCTTTGCCCTATCTCAAGCAAAGCTCTGATTACTTCAGCCAGAGATTGGTCTGAGCCTTGGCTACAGAACAGGGCCCAGAGAATTTGGGGAAGTATCATCACTTGGTGAAAAAAATTGGTTTACAGAGAAAATCAACTGAAAGGTAAAAGGATTTGTGCCTTTAACCTGACATATTTCTACAGCCTGGAAATCTCCCATGAAGATGCATTACAGATATGGAGATTTAAGCGTTTATGAAATTGCTCTAAATTGCAATCCCAGGTGACAGAAAAACTCATAAAAGATTTGCGGGGTGTTTGGATAACCGAGATTACCATTTATACATTCAGAGTAGGTACCAAACCACAGATCCCGTGTTCAAAGAGGCTGGGATGGCGAGTCAGAGGAAAAACAGTTTGACCTTCACAGAGGGCAGGTGATAGTCAGATTCATTAGAACATAAGAATGTCTACACTGAGTCAAACCAATGGTCCTTCTAGTCCAGCATCCTATCTTCCAACAGTGGCCAGTGCCAAATGCTTCAGAGGAAATGAACAGAACAGGGCAATTATCAGGTGATTCATCCACTGTCGTCCAGTCCCAGCTTCTGGGAGTCAGAGGTTTAGGAACACCCAGAGCACGAAGTTGTATCCCTGACCATCTTGGCTAATAGCCATTGATACACCAGTCCTTCAGGAACTTATCTAATTCTTTTTTAACCCATTTATTCTTTTTGCCTTCACAACATCCCCTGGCAATGAGTTCTACAGGCTAGTTATGTGTTGTGTGAATAAGTACTGCCTCAAGTTTGTTTTAAATCTGCTGCGTATTAATTTCATTGGCTGACCCCTGGTACCTGTGTTATGTGAAGAGGTAAATAGCATTTCCCTATTCATTTTTCACACCAGTCATGATTTTATAGACCTCTATCATACCCCACCCCCACAGTTGTCTCTTTTCCTAGCTGAACACTCCAGACTTTGTAATCTCTCCTCAGATGGAAACTATTCCATATCCCTAATCATTTTTGTTGCCCTTCTCTGTACTGTTTCTAATTCTAATATATCTTTTTTGAGATGGTATGGCCAGATTGGCCTGCAGTATTCAAATGATGGGCGTACCATGGATTATATAGTGGCATTATGGTGAATTTTAATTATTATCATAGCTTTTAAGGCCACATGGGACCATTATGTCATTTAGTCTGACCTCCTGTATATCACAGGCTAGAGAAATTCATCCACTTACTCAGAATAACTTGTATTTGACTAAAGCGTCTCTTTTACAAAAGCATCCCAACTTGACCTGAAGACTTCAAAAGATGGAGAATTCACCATTTCCCTAGGCAGTTTGCTCCAATGATTAATCACCCTCACTGCTAAACATATGAATTTGTCAGGCTTGAACGTCCAGCCATTTGTTCATTGTATGCCTTTCTGTTTTAGAGCAAAGACCCCCATCAGTATCTGGCATTTTTCACTACCAAGCTACTTAAGGATTATAATCAATTCACCTCCTGACCTTTTTTATAAGCTAAAAAGATGGAGCGCTATGTGTCTCTCAGTGTAATTTTTCTCCAGCCCTCATAAAAGTTTTGGCTCTTCTTTTCTTTTTTGATTCTGGTTCAAAAAAAAAGGACGAGAACCTGATATACCAAGAACTCCCACTAACCTGGCCATCTCAGTGCCATATATGCAGTGTGCACAGGATTGGGCCCAGAATCAGGAAAATGCTGCCATCTCTGGCAGAGACCTTGCTGAGTCAGAACAAGGTCATTAGAGCTGTTCTCTCTCATCAATGCAACATAAACTAACCATTTAAAACCAGCATTTTTCTCATAATCAAGGAGCAAAACATGACTCGAGTCCCTTGCATCTACCAATCTGATAAAAGTTCAGCGCTCAGACATTAAACTGAGTTATATCTAGTTTGCATTTGAATGTAGCAAATGGGAATACCAGGTCCTCCTTCACAGCTGTTACTGTTTGTATTACAGTGATGCCTGGAAATGCTGATCAGGGATTAGGGCCCCATTGGGCAAGGCATTACAAACAGGCATAGGAAAAGAGATAGTCAAAGCGCTTACAGTCATACAAAGAAGAGGACAGATGCTCTTGCACTTAAGGCACTGGCTTGGGACCCAGAAGAGCTGGATTCAATTCCCTCCTCTGCCACAGACATCCTGAGTCACCTTGGCCAAGTCACTCAGTCTTTTCATGCCTCAGTTCCTTACCTCTACAATGTGGGTGATGATAAACCTCCCTTTGTTTGTTTTATATGTATAGAGTGGAAGCTCTTTGAGGCAGCAACTGGGTCAAACTATAAGTGTGCATGGTGCCTAGCCCATGGGAATCCTGACCTTGGTTGGAGGAGCCTCCAGGAGCCACCATAAATCAAATGATAACAATAAAATAATAATAATACAAGTATTTCATAATCCTGAAGACAGGGCTAACAAGAGAAGGGATAAGGATGGGGACAATTGTACCAGGGTCCTGAGCTCAGGTTTCCCACTCTCCCGCAAACATCTGTAACGGGTGAAATGAGGTGCAATGGGAGGAGGTGGGGCCTCAGTGAACATGATGTACCCGGGCCCCAAAGTTCTCTCAACAGGCTTACCCGGAGGAATAGACATAGCCTAGGGTTTGTAAATTTTTAGGAGACAGGGATTTATTTTTTGCAGAGTGTTTAAGAATGAAGATTGAAGCAGCATCAACCAGCCTCATTTAGTGACAGTTTTAAAGCTCAGAGCCCACGTTTCCTGCTCAGTGATCCATGCAAGTGAAGTCCAGTGTCACTGCATAATTTGCCTTTGCTATTATTGCTGGCACTAGAAGGTGCTGTAATAAAGACTTAACTTGGGCAGACAGGGTCATCCCCTTCCTTCTCCTCTTGCTATTGTTAAAGATGGAGAAATAAAGTGCTCTTCCTGCAACACAAGTAGGTAACAGGGGCATAGAAACAGCCTCCAGGGATAAGAATTCACTTGATTCTATTGAAGGAAGAACAACTGAACTCTGCCAGTTGGAAACTTTCAGGCTATTCAGATAATAAATGAGTTGTGAAGGAGACAAGAGAAACTTGGCTGAAGTACGTGATGTGACTCGTCACGCCCAAATTCACCCACACCAGGTGCCGTGTGTGGAGGCAGGTATGTATTTATTTAAAAAAGGAGAGGACTGATGTAGAGATGGGTCTGAGCCAACAGCTTCAATCTGGATCCAGGTCTTGACTTCCCCAAAGTCCGGGTTATCCAGATCTGATGGGTTGGTTCAGCTTGTTCTAGGGACATACCACACAACACAGATCCCGACCCTGCCTGACAGCTCTGCTCATTCTGAAGCCACCTCATTCATATTAAAGAGCGTTTTCTGTGTTTCTCTCCAGAAATAGAAAAGCAGCAATTTGTGCAGGCTCCACTCTGCTAACACAACTTCACAGCCAAAATGAAAGTTTTGACCTGGTGGGGAGTCATGTGGCTAGCTGGGACACTGCCTTCTCCCCTAGTACCTGCAGAGTCTCAGAACCATATCAGGTTCAGCTTTTTTGTAGCTATAGCTGTGACACAAGGCAAGAGCCATTCCACGTGATTCCCTGCGAACTGCAGGCCCTGCATAGGCAAACTTTCTTAGATGGAGAAGGCTCTTTGTGCTCCTGGCACAGACCTTCTGTCCCAGAGTGCAGGGGGGCATATCTGGAGGTGAAGACAGAGTTCAGTCTCCATGGCCCCTTCAATTCCTGACCTCTCCCTGCTAGGAGCTGCCAAAAAAGGGGGGCTGATTGTGAGGGTGTAATTTCAGAGGAGACAATGTGGTGCAGTGAAAAAGGCTCAGGACTCTTGGGTGCTCTGACACTATGTGACCTTGAGCAAGTTGCTTCCCTACTGGGTGCCTCAGTTTCCCTGTCTGTAAAATGGGGTGATCATCCTGTGTGAAACGGTTTGAGATCAGAAGGAAAGAGGATGTTCTCATGCAGCCATATTCACTGACCCACCCACCTTAAGTCACTGAGCAGCTGCCAGATGGTATCAGCCTTAAAATCTGATCCACATTCAAACCACTAAGTAGCAAAAAGCTCTACTATTCATTTTCACCAGTACCCTCTGTGTCCACACTGAAATGACCCCTGTTGCGTTGGAAGACATCTCAGTAGAGACAGAAGTAGAGGCAGAACTGTGAGCAACATTGCTCTAGACTAACAACGAGCAACATTCACCCCCACCCTCCATGATTTCTTTGGTAACCCCAGATTGTAAAAGCCTTAAGCAAAAAAATCCCCCATCCATCTTCAGTCTGCATCTTGACTCTCTATCACCACTGCTTGCCACTGTCCATTGCCGCTGCAGCATAAATAGCACAGTTTGAAGTATTAGAAGAGTGGGCTAGTATTTCCTTCCCAATTCCAGCATTGCTAAATTGGCGTATTTCAAAACAGAGTCATTCATTTCATAAGGAGGGGCATGATAACAGAGCCTTGCAAATGGACCAAAGTTGGGCTACACATTTGTAATTAGATTTTAAGTATAATAAAGTCTTTAATGGCTTGTCAACGAACGCCTCCTTTGTGATGAGATTCTGATGTTATTTCCATTTCTGCTTTGTGCAAGAGTGGAGCAGGCAGAAAAAGCAGAGAAAAGCACGTGGAAAATTTGATCCTTGGGGGTCTACACTGTAAACCCCCGTCTGTGGGACCCAGGAGTGTGGACTCGACGTTTTCAAGCCCACACTTGAGCGTCCACACTGAATTATAAAGCTGGGTTTACAGTTGCTGGACCCAGGTCTCACAGCCATGCTATCCCGTCCATACTGCACTGCACTGACCTAACTCAGGTCTGAGGCTTGAGCTGTGTCCACACTGCAAAACAGCAGGGTTTGGACCTGACTCACAGCAGGACGTGGGCTCTGTCCCATCCCTCCACCCCAGTAGGGTCCTGAGAGCTTTGCTGACCCGAGTCAGACTGATTTGTGGGTAGATGGACAGGGAGGTTGGGCTCAAATCTAAGTCTGAGCCCGGGCTTAGAGTGCAGTGTCGACATACCCTAAGTGACTTGAAGATCATAGATCATAGATTATCAGGGTTGGAAGGGACCTCAGGAGGTCATCTAGTCCAACCCCCTGCTCAAAGCAGAACCAATCCCCAATTTTTTTTGCCCCAGATCCCTAAATGGCCCTCTCAAGGATTGAACTCACAACCCTGGGTTTAGCAGGCTGATTCTCCAGCCACTGAGCTATCCCTCCCCCCTTGCCGAAGGTCACATAAGAAGTTTGTGGCAGAGCCAAGAATTGAGGCTTGATCTCTTAAATCCTAATCTAGCCCTTTAACCACAAGAATATCATGTGTTCTCAGATGAGTCCAACACCTCCAGTGGGGCCTTGTCTGGTGATTGCAAACTCAATGTCCTAGATTTCAAACTTTTTGTGTAACTTTGTCAGTCTTGAAAGGCAACACATATGCTCCAGCCACTGTGATGGGCTGCACCCATAATGGCACCCTCATTAACTTGGTGGTGGTTGTTTTTGAGAGGGGATGACAACTCGGAGCATATCTGTAGCATTCTTATACTCTGTGAAATTCCATTTCCCTGCTCAATTTTGTACTGATGCTTACTTGAATTCAAAGCAGTAAGTCGGACCAGAGCCTGGCCCAGGAAGGAAAGGAATCAAGGACTAAGAGATAAAACAACCTCAGGAACACACCTTCAAAGCAGCTAAGAGAACAATGGGACTATTAAGAGGTGATGTCACTTCCACAAAGGTAACAGGAGCTGTTTTGCAAGGCTGAGACCCTACAGATCAAGAGACCCTGGCTGGTTAAAAGGTGGCCAGGCAGAAAGCCAGGAGGGAAGAGGTCAGCAGGCCCTAAGACTGACACACAGACTGAAAGAGAGATAGTAGCTGCAGAGATTCATAGATTCCAAGGCCAGAAGGGACCATTGTGATCATCTAGTCGGACCGCCTCTAAAACACAGGCCACAGAACTTCTCTGCAATAATCCCTAGAGCCGAGCTGTTAGAAAAAAAATCCCATCTTGATTTAAACATATATTCAGTGATGGAGAATCCACCACAGCCCTTGGTAAATTGTTCCAGTGGTTAATTACATTTATACCCTATTTCCAGTCTGAATTTGTCTAACTTCAATTTCCAGCCATTAGATTGTGTTCCACCTTTCTCTGCTAGATTGAAGAGCCTGTTATTGAACTTTTGTTCCCCACATAGATACTTATAGACTGTAATCAAGTTTATAACCTTCTTTTTGTTAAGCCAAATAGCTCAAGCTCCTTGAGTCTATCACTAAAATTCATGTTTTCTAACTGTGATTCTTCTGTGAACCCTCTCCAATTTATCAACGTCCTTCTTGAATTGTGGGCACCAGAACTGGACACAGGACGTGCCAAATACAGAGGTAGAATAACCTCTCTGCTCTTACTTGAGATTCCCTTCTTTATGCACCCAGTGATACATTAGCCCTTTTGGCCACCCCTTGCACCGGGAGCTCATGCTCACCTGATTATCCATCACTACAACAAAATCTTTTTCAGAGTCTCTGCTTCCTAGGCTAGAGTCCCGCAACATGTAAGTATGGCTTGCATTCTTTGTTCCTAGATATAGACACATACACATAAAATGTATATTGTTAGCTTACACAAAGTTTCCCAATCTCTCCAGATTACTCTGACCTGTCCTTTTCAATACTTACCTCCCTCCCAACTTTTGTATCATCTGCAAACTTTATCAGGGATGATTTTATGTTCTCCTCAAGGTCATTAACAAAAACATTAAATAGAGTAGGATCAAGGACCAATCCCTGGAAGATCTCATTCAAAACACACCTGCTCAAGAATGATTTCCCATTTACAATTACATTTAGAGACCTATCAGTTAGCCAGCTTTTAATTCATTTAATATGTGCCATGGAAGTTTTACATTGTTCTAGTTTTCTAATCAAAATGTCACGCAGCAGAAGTCAAGCACCTTACAAAAGTCTGAAGACAAGCTCTGTGTAAGCTCAAAAGCTTGCTTCTCTCACCAACAGAAGCTGGCCCAATGAAAGATGTTACCTCACCCACCTTGTCTTTGTAAAACCCTGGGACCAGAGCAGCTACAACAACACTGCACAGTACAGACATCTAAGTACATTACATCAACAATACATCAACCTTATCAATCAAATTTATAATCTCATGAATAAAAGATATCAAGTGAGTTGCCTGCAGGTAGGCAGGCTGTCTCTAAGCAGGGTTTACATATATAAGCCAGGAGCAGCTAATAGGCTAGGGAAGATCCCAATGGGATAGACCTCTTTTTGTGCTTTTTTTCAGCCCTGTCTCTGAACGCTGTTCCTGCCATTAATGTTAAACAAGACTGTTTGAGACGGCTGTGTGGGCATTGGGCACTAACCACTAGACACCACTCCCAGGGAGATGTCAATAGCAGGACCCAAACCCAGGTGGACCTGCTGAAGTAGCCACGATTGGTATTAGGAGGCTGTAACCCAGGTCCTGGGCTGACAGTGGGCAGATTATTGAACTCTGCTCCAAGAGAGGTAAAGACCTGAAGCCTGGCAACTGCAGGGGTGCTCTCCATGAGACCCCGAGAAGCAGTGGTAGTGCAATCAGGCCGATCACCATGACAGGGGAACGACAACCCCATGAGAAAGACAAATGTTTCTCCCTGATACATCCCTCTACCCCTGCCTTGTGGGCAGGATTTCAAGAGAGAAAGAGACAGGCCTGGCCTTTATGTGCAATAACTTTGGGAGCCAATGACAGGCAGTTCTGTGGCAGGTGTAATTACAATAATCACAGCTACTACAGGATGTAATTTCCATGGGAACATTATCTGTGGAAGCACAGGTTGTTACAGACACTTCCTGAAAGTGACTGTGGCCTACAGCTTCATTAACTCCCCTGGCTCCCGGCAAGACACTCTTCCCTGCCTAGCTGCTCTTCCATCTCTGGCAGGGAAAACAGCCCAGAAAACGAAGCAGGGCTCCATCTTCTGCACTACTCAGTCTGTTCAAAGGAACTGGACTAGGCAAGGACAGGGAGGGGGATTCCCGTTCTCCTGCACAGGGAGTTAAAGGAGCAATGGGTAGCTCCCTTGACTGTGATGTTCCTAAAAATAAGCCAGGCCATTTTGTATTGTCCATGCAGACAAGGACAAGAGATGAACCGATCTAGCCCATGATTTTGCCAATCAGCGATTGTTCCCCAGAGCACACTTCTACTGCTCTGCCCATCCCACTTTTAAAAATCCCAAGGGCTGGGTCCCCTTATGAAGCTAGCTAAGCTATCTCACTGGTTGAAATAAACCACTTTGTAGAGGGCACAGATAGGTCCTGCTTTGGAGTCTTATGTGGAACTTAAGTAGTGAAAAGGCTCAGTGCGCTGGAGTGAACTTCACCCTTATTTCAACCCGCTTGGTCCAACTTGCGGGGCAGTAGAAACTCAGTAATGGAAACAAACTTCCTCTGTAGCTGAGGCCAGGAAACAGAGACACTGATTCTACTACAATGTGAGTCCTCAACCAGACGAGGAGGAACATACAGCATAAGTAATAATTAATCCCTATTTACTTAAATGTATGCATTTCAAATGAACAATATTTAATTAAACACATTTGCTGAGTTTAATCAAAATCTGATTTCTGCTACTTGAAATCATTTGAGATCCAATTAGTCATGATTACAACAGGTTGGCTGGAAGGAGAAAAACCTTGCATTGCCTTGAAGACCATGCAAATGACTGAAGTTAGCAGGAGGAGCAGAGTGTCATGGGTTTGCTTTGAACCTTGTGCATACATTATTCTGTGGCTTTCCTCGCATAATTCTCTGATGTGGAAAGGGAATGCAAAACTTAAATAAAATATCAGCCTTTCTCCTTGGCATTTTTTTCACAACTATTGGTTATAGCAGCATAATTATGGTTGTATATATTGTGTCAGCATTTTTAATGCTAATAGATCTATTTTTAAAAAATAATTACTGGAAAGTGGACTGAGTTAAGAAACAACTCCCTGAGGCAGGGACAGTCATTTTTACTATTTGTTTGTACAGTGTCTAGCACATAGGGACCTTAACTGAGGTCGCTATGTGCTAATATAATATGTTTAGATTGGGCTTTCTTTTTGTTCTGTATTTATACAGCACTTAACACAATGGGGTCTAGGTCCGTAACTTGGGCTCCTAGATGCTACCATAACATAACTAATAAATAGTAATATTAATAAGCCCAGGGGTTGAGATTTTCCAAGCAGAACTGGGGATTCAGTTATGCATCTTCCCGTTAAAATTAATGGAACATATACATGGCCCATATCCCTAGCCCAAACAAAGCCAGAGCCTGTAGCTAAAAGTTATATCGAATTATCCACCAGATTCAGAGTATTTCAGGGAAGAGATGAATGACTGAGGTTAATAAATAAAAATGTTTGTGTGTATATGTGTGTGTGTTATCTCCTCTAAATTTCCCAGAGTATGGATGGCACATACGGTACATATGCTCAACCTGCAGTCCATGCATTAAGGGATAAAGCGAAGGGAACAGTTTTATGGCAGTTGGTTCATTTCATGGAAAGATATTAAAATAGTCCATATATGTGCAATCATCCGTCATAGTCAGCTGAGAGTTCACATGGCAATTGAATGTTCAATGATGTCCAGGGTGAAGAGTTCTCCAGAGCTTAGAGCAGGAAACTGGGAAGCAGGACATGTGCCTGGGTTTCCCCATTGGTTGAGAGGGAATAATGTTACTTCCCCACCCCACAGGAGTGTGCTGAAATCTCAGACTGGTGGTGCTAGGAAGGACTGAAGTTATTCTGCCCTGTTCTGTTACCATTTAGCTACCTGCAGAGGTGACGGACCAGGGGAGCTGCGAGGCTGAGTCCCCTCGTCAACTTTGAACATCACAACCAAGATCTCTCCATAAAACTGGTGTTTGTGCGACTGGTGGAACGGCACCGCTAACTGCATTACTAAGGACACTATAAATCACACTCCACCCTCTGAGGTGGGTGTGCGGCATAGGAAATCCAGCCAGTAGCTTGAATCTAATGAGAGTTGGTGGAAATTCGCTGAGTCCAATATTAGTCTTTCCCAGGAGACACTGAACTTCTGAGATAGCAGCTTCTTTTCTTTGTTTCTGAATCTCTGCCAGACGATCTGAACATAGGGAGCAGAAGGTGGGGAGATGAACACCATGGGGCTCTCTAGGAAGAGCCAGGATCCTGCTGCACCTGTTTTGCAGTTTCAGGGCAAAGCTCTGGTAGTTTTCTTCTCAGGCTGGGCTATGTAGGTGTTGTTAGGGTGCATTCCATCCCTAGCACATGGCTGGTTTGCATTTCTGCAGTGACCCAAAGTCATGAGCAAATGTATAACAGGGTTGGAGGTGATGCAGATCCCTTTCTGGGGAGGTAAGAGAGTCCTTTTCGGGGTACTGTGAGAACAGTCACAAGTGGAATGTTTTCTACCAATTCTGCACTAAGCCTCAGCCAAGTAAAGGTCTTGCAATCTGTTCACTCAGATTCCCCCCTGTTGGAGCTTGTGATGGGGTGTTCAGGCCACACCCACAGTCCTGATGGGGTTAAGGTAGTTAGATGGGCCAAGTAACTGCATAGGCTACATCCGGGGGGCTCAATAAGGCTTAATGAAGGATGAAGCTGCCCTGGGCCGGAACAGGCAGAGCTAAGATGCTGAGAAGAGAAGGGGGCTGCAAGGGGAAACAGTCTGCAGTCACCCCTGGACAAGATGGAAGTGTGTTGGGGCTGGTAAGAAGCCAAAGGGGGAAGTAGTCACAGGGAGCAGAGGAAGCTCGGACAGGTGGTAACTCAAAGGTGCCAGAGGATAGGAGGAGGAACTAGGACAGAGCCCAGGGAAGTAGCAACCAGGAGTGAGAATAAGGAGACCATAGTTACAGAGCATAGGGTCCCTGGGCTGGAAACCGGAGTAGTGGGCAAGCCTTGGTTCCCCCAGCAGCCATTGGGCCATGGCACAGCCTTGGACATAGAGCCTGGAATGGCAACAGGACAGCTTGTCCAGAGAGACACTGACAGACCCATGGAAGAGGAGAGCTAATGTGACCTGTCCAGAGGACCGAATCACAAAGAATGCAGCAACCTTAAGTCCAGGAGGGTGAGATGATACAAGAGGGTGAGCGACCGCAGGAAGGGGCATCCGAGCAGCGGTAAGCTTATCCCCACATGAGTCACCAGGAGGCGAACCAGCAGTGAGCAGTGAACCGTTTAACAGAGCTGCATGTAAAGCCATGAGGAGGCTTCCCAGAAAGAATCTGTAGCAGCGACCCTGCCTCCACTTACACCATGCACACTCCACGGCTCTGCCAGCCTAAGGCCCATTGCGAACGAGTGGAACATTTCCGTTAGATGGCAGAGCAGGATCAATAAAAGTTCAGAACTGGACATGCAGCAGCGTTACAGGCTCTTCCTGCAGTAAAAGCGTTGGTCATTGAGCATATACGCCCCTTCTGAGACTGAACGTTACTTGCTAAAATGCTGATTCCTCAAAGACTCGTGTTTTTCATCAGCAGATGTGACTCTTTGTAGACAAATGGATAATCCATTGCATTCTGTGTTTTTCTGAGTCTATCAACAGTCAAGGTGAAAGTCTTTCCATCCAATTTCCCACTTTATTAAAGGTCTCTGCAGAACATGGTCTTCAAAAGTGCATCTTTCCATTTGTTTCAGAGTAGCAGCCGTGTTAGTCTGTATTTGCAAAAAGAAAAGGAGTACTTGTGGCACCTTAGAGACTAACAAATTTATTTGAGCATAAGCTTTCGTGAGCTACAGCTCACTTCATCGGATGCATTCCATTTGTGGTGCCTTATGCCTGAAGCGCGCATGTGTGTGTGTTTGTGTGTAGGCCATAATCTTCTTCCCAGCTCAGACAATCATGTGCCTTGCTGCAGAAAATCACACCACCCTTCAGAGCTGTATCTCATGCTATTATAAAGTTCCAGGATAGCAGTCTCTACCCATCCTTGGCAGATAATATTCAGTGTCTTCATAAGTTCAGTTTCCCTGAGCACCTGCCACTCTTCATTTAGGAGCAGTTCAGCCTCAGAGAACAAAACAGCTGGGATAGAAAGCAGATTTGAATGGCAGGCTGACAGCTGACACACTGATTAACTCCAGTGTTCAATTTTTCCAGCAATTTGATCTTTAAAACAAACCTTTGCCACATCAGCTGACAACACCTGGTAAGACTTACACTGTACTTATGTGTAATGTAATGAGACACTAAAGAAATTCATGGCAAAGAATTGAAAAGCCAAAATTGTCATTCACCAGTACAGGAACATTCCTGCTAATATAAATAACTCGTAAAACAATTGAAGTGCATTTTTTTTTGCTTTGATGCAATGTATATTAGCTCTATTGTTCTTCAATAGACTTATTTCAGCTAAAATGTGTACAAAGCTATACGTGGGGGATATTAAATGTTCTGGCTGTTTAAATAATGCAATTGACACTAATTACAAAATGGACACCAAATGTGTAACTGGAAGTGCAATTTACAAAATTCATTTAACATGGACAGTGTTGCCAATGCGCCCGGTTTCCTTGGTGGAACCATTCGGTTTGTGAGGAGTGACTTGTTACAGGAGAGCAAAACAAAACAGCTCTGAAGACTAGGGGGTCTGAACTGATGTGAGCTTTGAAAACATCCCAAGACGCAGCACAAAGGTGGCTTTCCTCTTGTTACAAAAAGCAAAAGAGCTGGAATTTTGCAGAGAGAAGGATTTTTTATTTGCTCGGTTTTTTTGCAAAACTTTGCATAAGATTTCAAATCTTGTGCCACTAAAGTCCATGTGACTTTTGCATTTGACATCAGTGAGCTCATTATTTGGCCCATGTTCACTGAGAGAGAGCAATCTCTCTTTATGGGCAGACTTTGCAGTTTTGGGTGGGGCTTTGATTCCATTGTGAAGGGTGACAAGTAAGAACCTAGATAGACAGATAAAAGGAGGACTGAGATGTTGTGACCCTCAGAGCCCCTCAATGTCAGATGGCAGAGGGCCCACTATACTGTACCTCATACCATGCCTGAGACACTCACGGCACCTAACACACTGCTGCCATCGTATTTATCTGTAAAGCGTGTTGTGTGAAGTAGCAAATGAAAGCTGGGGACACACCAGTCATTAACATCATTGCATGATATATGTACAGATGGTGTGTAAAGAGTTCTGTATGTGTACTGGAAATATGGTCCTAAAATACGTTTTGGAGGCAGAGTTTATCAAAGTTTAACAAAGGACTGTTGGTTGACATGCCTGTGTCCTGAATGTAAATTAAGCAGGGTAAGCCAGAGACAATGGGCCATTCATTTACATCTGAGGTAAACACCAGTTACCAGGAGGATGAGGAAACAACATGCCATCAGCCCACAAGAGGAGACCCCAAAGTCTGAGCCCCAGAGGGTCAGCCTGACTCTTGAAACAAAGACAACGAACTTTGGGTAATACAAGAAGATGCAAAAGGGCATCTTGTTACCCATCACTCAGGAGACTAAGAGGCCAGCACTGTCTGTATCTCTGAATGGCAGCTCCCCTATCAAGTGGAAGGGCGATGCTGAAAGGTTACTTTAGATAATAAATTTAAACAAGCTACATACAATTTAGGCTATATTTCCCTAGTTTTTTTATGAGAAGATCATGTGAGACAGCATCAAAAGCCTTACTAAAGTCAAGATATACCACATCTCCCACTTCCCCTCTATCCGCAAGGCTCATTACTCTGTCAAAGAAAGCTACTAGGTTGGTTTGACATAAGTGTTCTTGACAAATCCATGCTGACTGTTACTTATCACTGTATTAGCTTCTAGGAGTCCTGAGGAAGTAAGTTTTAGACTCAGCTTATGAGCTCTTTCATGGTACTGGGAACAGATCTGGGTTTGGGTTTTGAACCCATCAAAGTCAGGAGGTATTTGGACCCATGACTGTATTTCAGTTTTACACAAATTTGTTGAACACAGAATTTCATAGATGGAGGCCAATGAATAAAGAATCCTGACATTTGCTATGTTTGTTGTGCACAGGAGTTTGCTGTTATTCTTTTCTAGTGTTTGTGCAGCAACCAGGGGCTTAGGGAAAGCAGATGGTGTAGACCTACAGTCATTATTACTTTTCAATTCCACCCAGAGAGACAGATTTCCATAGGGCTGGGATCTATCTTCAGAAATATGCACTGTGCGCTTTGCGAAGTCAAGTTGCCTTCAGACACAGAAGCAGTTCTTTAATATAACAATAGCTCTTCAGATGGAGAAGGCTGTCCTTTTATGGGGATGAACAAAACTCACATCTACCCTGGCTCTCTCAATCCAAGCCCTCATGCAAAGCCAGCGCTGCACTGAGCATAGAGACAGACAAACAAGAAATGGGAGGGAACTGGCTTTACTTAAAGGAAATCAGAACAAAGTCTTTCTACAGGCTGAAGGGGAAGCACCAGAAGAAGGGTCAAAGTGGTTGCTGGGGCTTTAGAAAAATCCACCTCTTCTCTCTCATTGCTTCTATGGCACCCGTCTCTGTGATATGTTAGCTTCTTGTTAATGACTTTATCCTCATGACACAGTGTGAGCTAGGGGACAAGCCCTAGTTTACAGATGAAGAACTGAGAGATTAAAGGATTTTCCTACGGTTCCACAGGGAGTCCATCAGAGTCAGGAACTGACACCCCCCGCCCCCCCGCCACAGTCTTTACATTTTCAGTACAGTGCCACAGCCTCAAGGTCAACCTGCCTCCCATTCAATGGGACACCCTGACTCTTCCTCACCTCCCCAGACTTCTCCTCACACCTTTTTGGGCCCCTCGCTATGACTCCCTGTTTCAAAGCTCTTTGTAAGCTACCTGTTCTGCAAGCAGAAGGATGTGCGCAGGCCAGCTTCATGTCAGAGTATCCTAGCAGGCAGAGATGGAAAAGACCAATAGTCCTCCAGATAGATCAGGCTGTTCCCAAAGGTGTATTCTCTAGTATATTCCAATGCAATCAAAGCAACACAACCCCCCCGGCATGGATTCAGTTATATCAGTTTCAATGTGCCTATATCAGTATACATGCCTGTGAGGGAATGAGGATAAGCTATCCTGCTATCAGGCATCTTTATTCCAACGTAACTGCATCCACACCAGGGGTTGCCCTGGGATAACTACTTTAGTAACAAGTCACACCCTTGACATAGTCACATGGGGACTCAATCCAGATACAACTGCTCAGGGAGATGGAAGCAGGTCCAGGCACATTAGCAATCAGAAATGGTTACTTCTTAATGAGATAGTCACATTCCTTTAAACCCCATTGCTACTATAAGGCTGGATTGTTCCCTTCCCTAGGGGTAGAGATCTGGCGGATCCTGGCAAGGAAGAAAGATCGTCAACCCCACCATGTAGTTCCCCTTAAAGCAGCTGCTCTGCAAGGATCAGGATCTGTGACTGGATGGGGGCTCATGTTTTCAAGCTTTTCTCCATACCCACAAGAGTCAGAAAGTAACTTATTTAAAAAAATAAAAGCTGAGAGTCTGTCATAATCACATGGCTCCAGGAGCTGGGGCTTCAAGAAAAATAGCAACTACTACAAGAATTAGCAACAGTGCAGTGGTGTCAGCTGTTTGGGAATGGAAGTCGCCTCCTGGGCCATTAGGAGAATTAGTTAGTTAATAAGTAGTGCTTGGAAGATGCAAAGTGCTAAGTATTATGAAACACATCTCTCCTATCCCTTTCCTTTGTTGGAAAGATCCCATGCTGAGCATCAGACTAAACCCTGCTGAAACATTCAAAGCAAATCCGACTTGGAAAAAAAGACCCCATGTATTTACAAGGAAAGTGAAAAGATGCAGGATTTCTTGCTGGGGATTGCTCTGTGGTGTCATCTCAGAAGCTGCAGAGCATCAGAGAAAGAGGTAGACGATAAAAATAACCCCAGCCCATTTTGGAACCAGGGCCACAGAGAGAGGGAGAGGCAGAGGGTGGTTTTGCTGTTGTTGGACTGGAGTGGAATCAGAGCCCCTTCCCTTTCACCTGACACCAACTGGTCCCTCCCCCATTCTCATCAGACTAGTTCATTCACCATTCATGACTGCACCCAGCTTGCCATGATTAGTATCTATTGCTGACGTTTTGCAGCAGACTCTGTATCTAGTTTTGCATGTCAGTTTGGAGATGTGAGGCTGTATGTGAGTGTGTGTTTGTGTGTGTCTGTACACTTGGGATACATGAAATGTTTGTGAGTGCAGTGTGATAAAGTAGTGTGTGTGTGTGTGTGTTTGGATGGGGTTTGTGAACTATGAACATGTGTGCGCATGTGGATTAAGTGTGTGGGTGCAGATTGTGGGAGTGTGTGTTTATCAGTTGGAAGGGCGACATGGGATGAATGCATGTGCACATGTGGAATGGGTGTATGAAGTACGAGGGGGCACATGTGTGTCTAAGATATTGAAACACATGGCTGACCCTATTCATCTTAGTTACTTGCACATACTAAACCACTAACTACAAAGCTAACAATGTGTGAGAGGAGATTTTGAAACTCAATGTTTTTTAAAAACAGTTACACTGAAAAGCTAAACACAAAGTCGTGGGCTCTGACTTTCTGAAAACAACAAAACTTTGTGTCACTTGCTGCCAGAAATCAGATGCAGGAGGATTTTTTTCTGATTAATAGGGCTTTTTGTCTTCTCCTTCTAATTTCAAAAGGTGCTAATCTAATGACTCATTAGATACAAATAAAAAAGATGGGGGAAAAAGAAATTGAACTGGGTTTGTTTAGAGTTTCTTGGCAAATTGTTCTTTAGCCCAAGAGTTTTGTTTTTAACTAAAGCAAAACAGGGCTTTTTAGATGGAGTTGTAATAATGATAATGATAAAACCTCAGCAAAGTGTGTGGGTGTGTGCACACGCGCGCGCGCCAACCACAAAAATATACACTCAAAAGTTAGGAAATGCCAGAACTAAGGCATTTCTAATGGAAAAAATAGCATTGAAAATAGTAAAAAATAGTATGTGATTGTGTAAGTAAAGACTACACCAAAATGCATATGCACAAGATGGCCAGCCTAAGATACAAAGGCAACCTGAAATCTGGCATTTCCTAACTAAATGCTTGACTCTGCAACTTTAATAATGTTCTTTTAACATTGTTTCTGTGTGTAGTAAGATCGATCCATAATACACACCTTATGTATGTTAGATTGTTAACAGTATTGACAGCTTGTACTTGTGTTGTAAATATGCGCTCATCTCCGCACTACTTAGAGGGTGAAATTCATCCCTGGGCAGAGACCTAGCGCCAGGCCTATGCACCACTTAACTCCCAGTAACTTTAACCCTCAAATGAGAGGGCATATTGTTGATTTCAGTGGAGTTACTGTGTCCTGCTTTACACATCTGTGAGAGAGCCTGGATTAGGCCCATGTGACTGTAAAAACACCCAGTGCGACTTTATAGATATGTGCTGGAAATATCTTCTTGAAATATATTTGGTAAGCAGTGCATAAGCCATGCTTTTTCCAGACAAAGGAAGGTGGTTCAGCCTGCTTGAACGTGGCTCCAACGTAAATTAAGCCAGATATGACCAAAGACAAAGAAAAGCACATTTATGTGCAAGGTAAACAAAGCCCTCAGGAGAGCAACTGGGAAAGATGGCAGCAGGGGATGGAGACTGCACACCAGGAGGCTTCCCACCTCTTGAAGCAGGGTCAATGAACTTCGGGAAGATATAAGGAGAAAGGCTATAAGGATACAAGGCTCCTTCACCTGAAGAGACAAAGGAACCAAGCACTTTGAGATCAGTGAGGGGTCCTGGCCAGAGAGACTGATTAGCCATGCTGGAAAGAGAGTTGGTGAGAAACACGCCTTTGAACAAGAGACTCCAGAGTTTATGGAATCAGGTTTTAGTCTCAGAAGCATAACATTAGTTTGTTGGCGTATCACCCTTTCTATCTTTATTCCATTTATCACTTAAACTTATCCCTTGTCATTTAATCAATTTGTTTTACTTTTACTATAAACTAGTTTGGTGCTTTGATTAAAATAGGATGTTTGTTAACCCCAGTTAAGGTAATAAGTGCTGGGTGGGTACTGTTTCTTTAAGGGAGCAGCAAACTTAATATCCTGTCAGTCTCCAGTGAGAAGGCTGGACACCACAGGGAAGATGGTTTGGGGAAAATTCAGGACTGGAAGATGCTGGGGTCTCCCTGCAAACAGTAACTGGGCGGTGGAATCCAGGGTACCACCTGCATGCTTGTATACCAGCTGTTGGTGTCAGGACTGTGAGCACAGCAGAATCGTATTTAAGACACCCAGAGCTGAAAGACAGCCCCTTCCTGGTCTGGTTGAACCCCAAAGCGTCACAGCCTGGTATGATCTTCATTTGCAAGCATCTGAGGCTGCAGCATGCAAGACAAGAGGGGAATCAACGGAGGCTGTTTTAGGGGGGCTGAGTCAGCATGTGCTCAGACTGACTCCCCTCCAGTGGTGAATAACCCAGACAGCCATTCCGCCGTCTCCTCTTCATTCCAATTTCCCTTTGTTCCACAGGGCGAATCAGCAGACTGAACATAGTCAAAATGGCAGTGCTGCCTCCCATGCGTTAAGTAGGGGGACATTAACGAGGCAATAAAAACATCCTTTGATGATGATGTTTTATTAGGCTCCGATGAGAGGCGACGCTCGGCTGTGGAGGCTCATTACGCCACAGATTATGTTTGTGGGCCGACAAGGGGCCTGATCCAAAGCCCAGAGAACTCAGTGGAAAGACCAGAGGAGGCTGCTTTGTGTCAGAACTACTGATGGACTCAGATGCAAAGAGCTGGAGACAAGTGGCAGTTTAGATGGTTTTTCAAACTCTCTCCCCACCCTTCACTCTGCAGCTCTGGCCAGAATAGGGGGTTTTCTCCCACGATTCTCATGCGGCATTGGCTAGGCAAGCAGTAGCTAAAGCTTGATCTATGCTACAGATTTGTGTCGGTATCACTGCGTCCCTTGGGGCAGTGGAATATCCACACCCCAGAGTGACGCAGTTATAACGACCGAACTCCCAGTGTAGAGGGCTTCTCCCATCGACACAGCTACCGGCTCTGCGGGAGGTGGAGTACCTACACCAACGGGAGAAGCCCTATGCTCAACCTAGGGAGTGACTTCGCTTTTAGACTTCTGTGTTCCTGTTAAACTCTGTTAATTTTATTGGCACCTCACCCTCCAACCCACCCACTTTATCTGTCTTGTCCACCTGTTGCATCCTGTATGACACCTAGACTATATGTCCTCTGGGGCAAGGGCTGACTGCTTTGGTACTGGTCTGTACCAGACCTGGGCAACACTTTTCAGCCAAAAATATTTTTCAGAAAAAAATACAGATTTGGCAACACCAAAACATTTCAGGGTCAGTTTGGCTGAATTGTTCGTGTCAGAAAAAGAACCAAAAAGAACATTTTGAAAAAGGGAAAATGTTTCATTTTACATTTTTTTTAAATAAAACATTTTGATTTTTCAGTTCAAAATGATTGTTTGTTTTGAAATTTCCTTTATATTCCTTTTTTAAAATTAAAAACAAATGCTTGAAAGCAAAATGAAACACTTCATTTTAGGTCGAATGAAACACTTGGTTTGATCTGAAAAAATATTTTTCCAACTTTTTGAAGGGCAGAAAATTTAAAAAAAAAATGTCATGTCAGTTTGACCCCAAACAAATTTTTTCGTTGATTGTTCAGAAGTGCCAGTGACCCAACAAAATCCATTATTGTCGTAGCTCAGGTTTGTACAGGGCCTAGCACAATGGGGCCCTGAGCCTTTACTCGGGTTCTTCTTAAGTGCTACCATACTTAAAATAATTTCAGCACTTCCTACTCTGGTCTCCTCTATAAGCTGCAAGCGCAACAGCATGGGAAAAAATAACAATACTATCTGAAAATTTACACCTCTGCCCTCTGCTCTCACTGGGAGAAACTTCCCCAGGGTAGAAAGTCAGCGCAAGACTTGTGCATTTCCGAAGTCTCAAGACACCTTTCTTTCTGGAAATCTGATGACAGGATGGATGTCATCACCTTCACCCAGAACTGGCTGTGTTCACAAAGAGAGAGCACCCCACTCAAGAGATGTCTGTCAGATTTTTCTAGCTTCTGGTACAAATGCTTGGATAGGAAAGAAAATCTCTTGGCAATTGGCAACTGCAAAATAGAAACAGCTTCTGTAGAGGAGCTGATGGAGACCAACCCATATATCACATAGCTAACTGGGCACTTATAAAACAAGGAGGAAACATACTCTGGGGCTTACTTAAAGTACCACAAGAATTTCTGGCACTGAGGGATTCCCATAAGGGCCATCCAGACACGATAGAAGGATACTTGTCATTGTTCAATTCACATTTCCCTTGTTATAACAACGTCCCACAGGCCACCCCACAGAACAGGAGGGAGATAATTAGTAGGCAAGGAACAGCTAAAACAGGCAACCTGCTGTTTTCAGGGTCCAGCTCTCTGGATGGAACTGCTGCCTGAGAGACCTTTTGTCCTTAGGGAGAAAAATATATCAAGACTTCTGGACACAAAGATGCAAAAGGAAGGGTCGTTTCATGCTCCTGTTCTCTGACCTCAGCAAATTTTGCTCCTTCGTTTTGCTTTTCAGGGATTCTTATCCTGAGATTGGATGCATGTGAGCAGACCCCTGCCCTGCGGTTGACTGTAGCAAGAGCCTGTACAGGCCCAGAACTGATAGCAGGATCAGGGTCCAAGGAGAAATTTAAACAAAAAGACTCTCCCCCGACCTTTCTTCTATCTATCCATCCACCCACCTAGCCACCCAAGCTGAGCGGAGCCCAGCACAGTAGTGAGCTTAAGGGTGATTTAAGACATAATTTGTTGGGCCATCCATGCTAGATTAAGTGACTTCTTTTCTGAGACTTCCAAGTCCCATGACATGGCTCCTTCCTTGTTCTTTATTCTGTCTTTTCCAGATGTCCTCTGTAAAGCTCCATTAACATTCGCCCCCATCTCCAGCACCATCCTAATGGCCCAAATCCCACCCCCCTCCCTTAAAGATGTTTTAATAAATGAAGGCTGTCAGGACATTGCAGTAGCTCCTTCAATGGCTAATACTGTTTAAATGGATTTTACAAAGGTAAATGGATGTGAAGAATGGCCCAGTGCCCAAGACCAGCAGCAGAAGGCATGGCAAGCAGCAGTATAGGCAATGTCACTTGGTGGTATATTTATGATGCATCCCAATGCTGGAAACGATAAATCTCTTCCCAGAAAGGTTTAGGAAGCCTCCCGGGAAATCCAGTTTGTGACACACTTGCCATGCAATGAGCTCAGGACATTGGCGATGCTCCCCTCTGAGAGAGGAGCAGCGATATTATTTCTTGATATTGGGATATTATTTTTTGATATTTCTCTGACTCCTCATTAACGTCACTGCCCTTCTCCCAAGCCCACCACTTGCTGCTCCCAGTCCCCAGCGTTTCATCTTTGCTTCTACTCCCAGCCACAGAGCTCTCTCAGGTCCACAGAGCTTTCTCCTGCTCTGTACAAGCCCCAGCGTCCCAGCTGCATTCTTCCCACCACGCCACTCCCAGGCAAGTCCAGCCAAGGGGCACCCAGGTAAGTGGATGCCACATCCTCAGGCCCCAGGACTAGCTTTGTGATCAGAGCCCTGAGCGCACTCTGTGTCCCAGTAGACCGAGAGGGGAGACACAAAGTGCTGCTAGCCTTTAATTTCCACCCTTGAAAGGAACAAGTTCCGAAGGATGCCGATGAAGCTGGTGCATTTTAAATGTACCAGGTATCAAATGTGTGTGTTTTTCAGCAAGAAAACAAAGCTCTTTAATGCTGCAACAAAGTTAAAAACTATACGAATCAAGCGTCCTTAGGGGAATGAAAACGCCAGCAAGCAAATATGATTGTCAGCCACTAAGGGAAAAGTCTTCCAGAACCTCCTCCAAAGCAGTGCTGTAAAAGAGTCTCTCCAGAGCACACACCCCACTCCTGACCCAGTTTCCACCATGGGGCTGACCTTGTGCAAGCCACAGGCTCTTAGTCCTGGTAGGGTCCCACCCTGGTGGGCCTGCTTACTTTACTTCTGGGTGGGGAAAGGCAAAAGATCAGGTCAACACAAACCGAGCCCCTCCTAGGGTCAATAACAAAGCAACAACAAGCCAGAGGCACCACCTTGCCTGGGTCACAGCTTTGTTGGGGTCCTTATGGCCGGGTAGCTGAGTCAGACCCTCCCAATCAGGCTTATCCTTGGGGTTTGCTGGACTCCTTGCACAGCTGGTGGGTTTCTGCCTTGAGGGTTCCTCTCGCTGCACTAGGAGCTATTCAAACAACTGCCTTCTCAGGCCGCCCCCTGGCGTACTGCAGCTTCCACCTTCTAAAGCCCTTTACCTTACCATGCATGATTGACAGGGCCAGAGGGACCAGGTTCTCTTAGCCCACGTAGCCTCCCAAACCTCCTCCCCCCATCACAAGTGTCTCTGCTCCTAGACAACACAAGAATGGCTGGCTGAAGGTCGGGAAATGGATGGATGGCGCCTAGAACTGTCTGATGAATGAGCCTGCCCTCCACAATGGACCTTATCACGTGGGAAGGGAGCGTTGCCCCCCAGGGTTAATTCTGCGCACTGCTAATCCAGAGCTTTGTGCCGAAGTACCTCCGGGAACAAATGGTCTCCCTTAGTGCAGTAGGTGCTTAATAATAAAACTAGGTCAGTCATTAAGAGGTCGTTTCACCCATTCTGTGGGTGATAGCTAATTTAGAGAACACAATGAAACTCATCCTTCTTGGAATTGGGGGACAGAGAGAGTGAGATTCTAATTATATTCTAATTATTACTATATTACTGTATTCTGATTATAATAGAAAGTAGAGAAGGGTCCAAGGCTATGGAGTTTGAAGGGAGGCAGGACTCAAAGTTTCTCAGAGTTCAGGAGGTTTTGGGCCTGCGGATCTGATCCAGGCTCATCTCTGTATGAAAATTCCATGCGGTCACTGTAACTCACTGTTGTCTTCCACAGCCCCATGGGGAATCAGCCAGCAGACTCACTGTGCAGTTGTTATGGTGCACCATAGGATGTGGTTTCCAGAACAGAGGATGAGAGACCTGAGGAGTTATGCGGAGCAACAGGTTTCTTTCTCTGTCCAGAGCTTCTGTTGCATATTTTGGGTCTCATACTTTAGGTCTGATACATATGCAGGCCTGGAAAAGCTCTCATATGGAGACTGGAAAGATTGTGCTTGTTCATCTTGAAGAGGAGATGAATAACAAAGCATCAGACAGAAGGATACAAACTAGTGATTGGAATAGGGAAGGTAGATCGGGAACTTCTATTCACTTTTTCTCATAATACAAGAACCAAAGTAACTGTCAAATTGAAAAGTGGAAAATGTAACACAGATGAAAAGAAACATTCTCTCACACGATTAACCTGTGGCACTCCCTGCCACAAGATGTCACTGTGGCCAAGAGCTGAGCGGGATTCAAAAAAGAATTAGACCTTTCTATGGATAATGAGAATATCCAGAGTTGTTACAGATGGGAACGCAGGAGGTGGTAGAGTTCGCATCCAATGGAAAGACTTTCATTGACCTTATGGGCATTGGAGTGAATGGGTTCTTTGCATAATCATCACTGTATCTGCCAGAGACAGTTGTGCCAGCTCTGCAACAGTATGGCCCTGAGCTTGTGTTCCACCTGCCTTATCCATAGGCAAGGGGGCTTGGATCAAGTCTGTTCCACCAGACTTCCTACGTGATCTTGGGCTAGTCTCTTAGCCCCTCTGTGCCTCAGTCTCCCATCTGTACAATGGTGATAAAAGCATTGCCCTGCCCCAGAGGGGTTTTGTGCAATTAAAGATATTAATAATAGATTAAAGACTGTGAGTCTTTAGTTTACTTTACTCTAGTAATGGGGGCCATATAATAACTAAGATACATCAATAGATAGGATTTACCTAGACCTGCTAACTTGTGTTAAAACTACAACTGCCCTGTCTTCTCTAGGATTTTATTTCACGGAAATGTCACGCAATAGGAAGTATGAACACACCTTTATCCTTGTAAAGACAAGGCCAAAGGAAATAAAAAAGGGTTTAAGATTTCCCCCTGCCCAGTGACTGATATTTACATTACTGCAAACACTGCTAGAGCGACGACATGTTCACATTTTGGGCCGGATAGAAAATCCAATTGAGATCTAAGTCTTTGGATCAGCTCTTACCAAGCAGCAGCTTCTCCATAAGGAGAAAAACTTTAAAGCTTTATATCGTCTCCTGATGTTGTTTGCTTTCTCTTTAATGACTCTCCTTCCCAAGCTGTTTCCAGGCTCTCGCCTGATCCCTGTTCTGAGAGACACGTGGTTCATCCCTCATGAATTTTGGGGTGAGAGCTGCATTCTTTCCACTGCCTCCACGGAGACAAGTTTCTCTCTTTCAGTTCATCCAAGGGCTGACACTTTGAAGCAAGGACAAGGAATGGAGGGGGACAATCAAATCAATGAACCCCACCCTCCACCCCAGCAAGATACCAGTCGCACTTAGGAAACTGGTCAGAACACCAGCCAGCAGCATTAAAGCATTATCATGTCTAAAAGATGTTTGCAGGTTTTATGGCAAAACAAGCCATTTTCCTCAGACGAATGTGGCCTGGGCAACTTAATCAATACCGGATTGCTGAGCTATTATTACGGGGGTGCTTACATTTCATTTGTAAGATAGCTCCATTGATTGTGACAGATAATTTGCCTGTCAATAATGTCATGCCTGACAAATAGCTCCTTACATGAAATTTTCTGCCGTGCCTTTGTCACTCTTGCATTGTTGCGGGCTGCAGGGTCTGGCAAGAAATTGCTGCTGAAAGCTCAACCGTTTAAAATTGCTGGGGGGGGGGCGTGGATTTGAAGAGATGTTATCTTGCAAACGTTTATCGGGGGTATTGAAACATCATTTAATTCCACCCCCTTATAGGTGGCGGCTCAGTAAATATGGGCCTATTTCACAAGGGAGAAAGTGCAGCTACTGAACTGCTGCAGTGAGCTTGTGTTTTCACAAGGAAAGCTTTTGGCTCCAGTGGGCAATGGATGGCTCAGGTGATCAGGTATGGGAGGGACTGGAAACTTCAGGTTACCAAGTCAATCATGGGCCAGGCTGGTGGTGTGCTAAGCCATGCATTACATGTCTTGACAGTGTTGGTGGGTCTCAGTAGTTCAGTTCCCAGCGGAAGGGCATCTACATCACACACAAAACAACCTACACGAGCAAGTTGAGCCATTCACAGCCTCAGCAGAGAAGCCAAGGACAGAATGAGTCAGACAAACGGAGTTCCCTCCTCCTTCCCCCTCGGGGACAGGAATGAACAAGGTCTTGGATCTGTTCTCTCATCTCCTAGAATTGCAGGTGAGCAGACCCAGGGATTGGGATATCATGTATCTTTGATCCTTGGGATGCTGGCTAACTCCCCCGCCCCATACAGGCAAATACAGCTCAGTCCCAAAGGCCTTTCCAGTCTTCCTTTCATTATGAAAACAATTATTTGTACACAACAAGAGACAGCAAGGGAGTCAGACCCTGTTCTCTGCAGGCCGCTGCATCTGACAAGGAGCTAATATCGGTCATCAAAGACCTCAAAGAACAGATAATGAAAGGAGGAGGGTAACTGAAGAAAAAAACATAAATCTGGCTTATGTACCCCTATGAGTACACTCTGTGTGCCCATAGCTGTTCGCTCCTTGCATATGGCATTCTGTACTCAGGCAGACTGCAGTGGCACCAAAATACACTTTGTTGCCACTCCCAAAGAAAAGAAAAGAAGAAAGGAAGAAAAAGAAATGTACGGCAAGAGAGAGATAGAAAGATAAATCTACTAAAGCTCAATATCCAGCTGCAGCCCTTTATAAATAACAAATAATAAGAAGAAATAACAGCACAATATTGAAAGGCAGCCCAGTCATTAAACTTTAAATTAATATTTAATATAATTCGGATGAAGGAAAAAAGCCCACCAACCCCAAACCAACAACTTTATAATTGGAGTCTGAAGCTGCAGCTAGTAATAACAGATTATGTTGCTTCAAAAGGAGAATTATGAGTGTCCAAGACAAAATAATCTCTCTTTGGGCATTATCTGCACAAAGCAGTGCAGTGCAGAGGAAGGACCAAATTAATCAGCTTCAATGCCCTGCCCCTTTTTCTAATAAAACCAGTCAGTTCATGCAGGACAGCCTACTCTGATCATTCGGGCCTCTGATTGTCCAGCAAAGAAACCTGAGCATCTGTCTGCAGGGAACCCACGGAGCCATTTTGGGGAAACGTTTACAAAGATCAGCCTCCAAGAAAATATTCGAGTAGGCTTATCCTTGGCTGCCTATTGCCTAAAAGGTGCATGGGGGACAGGAGGCGCTGGCAGGAAGATAACTGACACATGACAGCTATCTTTCTGTGAAATCCTAGTGGAGACAAGGCACCTATGGTTTTATCACGAGGAATTATGTGAGACCAGCCCTAAATCTGTGCCAGTGGTTGATCCTACCTTGTTCACCTTTGGGTAAAACTACAGAGCTTTCTCCCCAGTAGGATTTTAAAGCAGGATGGCTCATATGCATTAGTTAACTCATGGTAAACACCTGCCTTTCTTTAGCAGTGAAGACGGACACACACAGGTATGCCCTTATCTGCTAGCTGAACAGATGAATCATTCACTTTATGCTATGATGATGAGTAACGTCTCCTCCTTTGTGTGGAGATGGCAATTGGCAGGCGGCTGCTGGAAACTGCCAGTGGGCTTTCACTTCAGCCTAACTGGACATGGTTGTCAGGGGCGCATTCTGGATGCAGTGCAACAACTATTTAGACAATTTTGCTGGGATAAATAGAATTTTTATGGAGCATAATAGACCAGGTCCCGCCCTGTCCAAGACCTTGGGAGGAGAGCCTATGTTCCCGGGGGAGATTCTATGTTCCTCAGGTGTGCTAGGGCCAGTTCAGGATTTCTCAGTGTTTCCTTCTTTTGTTCCATCTTCATCATGCTGTTCCCAGTTCCAGAGGTCCCTGCTGATCTCTCCCTTTCCTTCTCTAACTTCCAACCACAACCACATGGGACCCTCCGTGAGCAGGCTCTGGAGTAGATGGACTGTGAGTCCCATCTAGTCCAGCCATTCCCATGTTCCCAAATTATTGACTCTTTGTATTACAGTTACACTCAGAGGCACCAACCAACATCAGGGCCTCACTGTGCTGGAAGTGGCACAGACACATAATGAGAAACAATTCCTGCCCTGAAGTGCTCACTGTCTAAATCATATTTATGCATTGCTTTTGATTCATTGGACCCCTGGAGTGAGTGGGGAGCCTTTCTATGAAGTTCAGTGGGCATCAGCAGATCAGACAGTCTATAAATGAATTGCAAGGGGCAGTGAGGGAGACAGAAAAAGAGGGAAGCATCTAAGCGAGCCCCTCCTTGCATTTCATCTGGTGAGACATGAGCCTACAATCCACGTTCCTAGAACCTGATGGGACATACGTTATGAGTGTGGACTGATCCTGTGAATTAGGGCTGTAGGGTTCTCTGTCCTAGACTGCATCCGATGAAGTGAGCTGTAGCTCACGAAAGCTTATGCTCTAATAAATTTGTTAGTCTCTAAGGTGCCACAAGTACTCCTTTTCTTTTTGTCCTAGACTGGAAATCTCTTGGGGCCAGAAGTGACTTTGGCTGAGTCTTGCACAGAACCAAGCAGTTTGATAAAACCCTTCTCCCTCCCCAGTCCCCCCTTTTAATATTTGTGTTACCCACCTATCGGAGTCTCGTCTTCAACTGAGAATGTAAACTCTTTAGGGGTGGGGTTTGCCTTTTATTAATGTTTGTGCACTGCCCAGCACAGTGGGGTCCCATTTAGAGAGGAGCCTTGGCTTGCTCCAATAATACAAATTAATGATCATGTATGTTGTCCTCCTTGTTTTCATGGTTTCCGTTGTGTCTGAGTTACTGCTCTCAGACAGCTACTGCTGACATGAATTTCACACTCTTTAATATGTTTCCAGAACGCCAAGTACCCTGGTCAGGTTAGGAAGTGTTTTATGTTTGTTCCTATTCATTTTTAAGCTTCTCCATCACCTAAGCAAACTCTTGGATTTATCTGAGTTGGAGCCGTACCGCAGGTTTGTTGAAACAGAATGAATTACAAATTAAAATACGAAGAGTGCTTGCTCAGCCGACATCTGATAATATTGCAGTGCACGCTGCACAAGTATTAAGATTACTCCGTTGCTGGGCTGCTAAAGCAAATCTGTGTATTTAACTGATCTTGAAAATTGAAGACTAGCGACAAATCTCACAGGGGCTTTCACAACCTAGTCAAAATGCAAATTGACACTACCTAGAATTTCCAGACTTTCTACATCCCCGTTGCTTGCAAATTCCACCCGCCAATCGCAGGCAGCCAGCGTCTGATCCCTGCCGCAGCTGAGATTTCTCATTCCCCTATATGCATGGAAAAGTCATTAGCAGCAACAAATGGGATGATATGAATCAGAGTTACAGCTGTAGCCCTAGAGGGGATGGGGTCTATTTTTTAGCTATGACAGTGTGGTTTAGCATGTAGGGTGCTGAAATAGGAATCTGAAAACCTGGATTCTACTCCCAGCTCTGCTGTGCGACCAAGGGAAAGTAGTTTTCCAACTCTGTCCCTCTGTTTCCCCTTCTGACCATTGTCTGTCTTGTCTATTTGGATTATAAACTCTCCAGGGCAGGGGCTCTCTCTTATTCTGTATATGCAGAGCACATAGCACAATGAGACCCCAAGCTTCAGTAGCGTCTCTATTACCACCATAATGCAAACAACAATTCCTGTTCTCACATTTCAGAGTAGCAGCTGTGTTAGTCTGTATTCGCAAAAAGAAAAGGAGTACTTGTGGCACCTTAGAGACTAACAAATGTATTATGTTCTAATAAAGTACTCCTTTTCTTTTTGTTCTCACATTGTTTCATAAGAACCAAAAGTGACAACAGTTGTTACAAAGGCATGGGGCCGCTGCCAGTCTTAAGCTGTCACTCCAATGACTACAGAGATGAATGTGGGCCACTGCTTTTAATTAAGGGCCAGATGCTGCTGCTTACCCACACAGGCTATTTGACCTCAGGGGGGACTCCATAGGGCCAGA
The DNA here is from genome assembly GCF_009764565.3 of Dermochelys coriacea. NCBI lineage: Eukaryota > Metazoa > Chordata > Testudines > Dermochelyidae > Dermochelys > Dermochelys coriacea. The sequence goes on along the minus strand of NC_050089.1, from coordinate 14,978,979 downwards.
GGGGCTCCTTGTACAGATCAGACTACAGGATTAGGGCCAAAGTCTGGATTTGTGTTCACTCCCTCCCTGAAGGCTCACCCTTGGGTAACTGTACAACTAGCTTCAGAGCGGTAGCCATGTTAGTCTGTATCAGCAAAAACACCGAGGAGTCCTTGTGGCACCTTAGAGACTAACAAATTTATTTAGGCATAAGCTTTCATGGGCTAAAACCCACTTCATCAGATACATGGAGTGAAAAATACAGGAGGCAGAACATATATTCTATATACGTGAAAAGACAGGATTTGCCTTACCAAGTGGGGGGTCAGTGCTAACAAGCCAATTCAAACGCCCAAATAAATTTGTTAGTCTCTAAGGTGCCAAAAGGACTCCTTGTTGTTTTTGTACAACTAGTGGATCACATGAATGCCCTGGAGCAGGGCTTTTTGGAACAGACAAGGACAGTCAGCCCCCTCTCCCTCCATTACCTTTAATGTTAACTGATACCATCTCCTCAGGACCCTAGGACATCGCTGCCTGAATCCTCTCGCCAGAGTGTGTGTGCAAGATGACTATGGTCTGCTTATTAAGAACCCTCTTCTTAGGGATGGTGCTCAGATACATCCATCTAGAGCGCTATACCAAGGCAGATGGGTCCATCCCTAAGGGATTCCACTCAGGCAGCTTAGGGTAGTGTATGAATCCACCCCCAAAGAAGTCTCCCAAGCATGTTCCTGTGATGGGCTGTTAGTGTACAATTGGTTCTCACATCTCTCTACACAGCTATGTAAAGGAGCCCTCAATGCTAGCCAGACTAGTGGTAAAGCCACATCGTCCCTAGATTTGCAAAGAAAAACCAGGAGGGAGAAGAGCTATTTAAGCTAAAGAAAAATGTTAGCAGAAAAGCAAATGGACATTAACGACTCCCGAATAAGTTTTGTCTGGAAATTAGAAGAAGGTTTCTGAGAGAGACAAGGAAGGGGAGGTAATATCTTTCATTGGAACAACTTCTGTTGGTGAAAGAGATGAGCTTTCGAGCTCCACTGCACTATTCTTCAGGGCTGGGCCCATGGGTGGTTCTTTCATCCATCTTGTCTCTCATATATCCTGGGACCAATATGACACCACCACCACAAAGGTTTCTATCTAGCAGAGAAAAGAGGTTCTGGAACAGCTTCATATAGGAGTAGCATGGGCAAGCACCCTAACTGGAAATGTAGCTTGATTCATTTTATGAAGATGTTGTCTGCAATAGAAGAACTTGCCTCAATGAGCCAGGGGGTCCCTTCTTGTCCTATGTCCCTAAACAGTGCCTGCTCTTATGTGCATTTTTAATTTTGCTCTGGGAAAAAATGGTGAATCTCTAATAAGGAAAATAAAGTCCTTATTTTTTGCAGCAGAATAGTGAGTCTCTGTGTTGTGAACATTTTCCATTTCATGCAAACCCTAATAGCCCCATCCATCGTGTTGAGACAGAAACACACCCCTTGAATAGTCCCAGAGGGAGTCTCAGTCAGTCTGAGGGTGAGAGCAAAACCTCAGAGACAGCCCCTGCTATTTAAATTATTCTATTAGCTGGAGAGTTAATTAACTTATCTCACAGCCCCAAAAATCAGAGACTGCATATTTTTCCCCTTAACAGAGAAAGCTTTGCTGCCAGTAGCGCTTTCTTGAACACTCAGACTTCTAATAAAAAAAATCCCTCTAGAAACATCTTTTCAACCAAATGTGAATTTGTTACTGAAGCAATTAATGTCCCCTTGTTTATTAAGCTAATGTAAGGAAATCAGTTAATGCAAGCAATGGCAGGTCATTATCTTCCTCAAGGAGCCGTCACCAGTCAGCCTGCCCATGCTTTGGCTTATAATTACCAATAGAAACTCCAACCCAAAGCATCAGCCAACCTAAGAACTGGGGGGTGGAGAGAGAGAGAGAAGACTCCATGTAGGGCTTTCCTGAGGGTTGGAGAGAAGAAGGGATGGGCTTGGCTAGAAAGTATCACAATACATATCAACGGAGGGGGATGTCGTTCTCTCCTTTGCATGATTCCCTTTCGAGACTGTTGACGGGGAAACCTTGACCTTGCTCAGCTGTAAGCACAAAACCAGGCAGTCAGCTATAAGCAGGATCACCTCAGGTAGCCCAACTGTGACCTACAGCCCAGTGCAACCCATAAAGCCCCACCACATGGCCCCAAACTGGCCTCGCATGTTACCAGGAAGTGCAGCTCCCAGCACACAGAGTCCAAATTCTCTGCTGGGATAAAACTGACATTGAACCATCACTCCCAGCATGTAAAACTCTACCAGGGCCTGGATGGAAGATGGAGCACTGCAGGGTGGGCAAGTCACCCGCAGGCTGTTAAGGATGAAATCAGTTTCAATCTCTAGAGGAGCAAACTCTAAGGCATGGCCAGTTTCTGCATCCCTCCTAGTAGCACAATATCCCTCTGGGGGTGCTCCCTGTCTTCTCTTGCAGAAGCCATCAGACCCCTGCCAGAGCAGCAGTGGATGGGGCAGCTTGGTCTTATGTTATAAATAGTTAAACACTGATCTGGGTACCAACTGTGCACCTGCCCCATATCCCTAATGTTGCATAAAGAGGAAAAATACAGCACCCTTCTTTATGCAAAGCCAGAGTAGAAACACTTTGCATGGTGATCTAAGAGCAGGATTTCAGTCAAGTATGGTCTTGGAACCAATAGCTTGGTGAAAAACAGCTGCATAGCCTCTGTCATTGCTGCTGCTCAGGGGCTGTAGAGTGCAGCTGGGAGATTATGCTTGCTGTCTAGGCAGGTAATTAGCCTTGCACATCTATCCACAGGTGGGTCCACTGGATACTCCCACAATCCACCACATATCACTGCGGAAACAAGCTCCGTAGAACAGAGCTCAGCCGGGCTGGGGGTCTGTTGGCACAGCCTCTCTGCAGTCCATCCCCTCCTCCCAACTAGTGCTACAGCAGTTACATTGTGCAGAGAGGTGTGACATTATTTGATTAAAATATAACCTTGTAGCTTGTTGTTGCAACCACTGATATATTTGCAACAAATCCTGCACAAAATGTGGCACAAAAAATATGCATGGAAAGGTTTGTATTTCCTGAATATGATGCTATGTGTATGCATGAATCATTTTTGAATTTGTAATTATGAGTATTGGCTCTATACTTGGATTTCAAATGTTTGCTCCTGGGGTAACACCCAGAAGGTATCTAGCCAGCACATCTTAGAGGGACTATTCCAATTGAGTGGCTTATCAAAAGAACATTTAACTGACAGTGGACCATAGGAGACGCCCATTTACACTTAATGGGATTTCCTGCTATAACTAAGCAAAGTCAGACATGGACAGGTGACTTGCCCATGTGACTCAACCTCATCTTTTACCTGGAATTTTCTACTAGCTGAGCTGAGGGCTTTGCCTGAAACCGTGAGTTTCCCTCCACGTGACAGAAGCTATAAAAGGCCCTGAACACCTCCATTTTGCCTCTTTCCTGCTCAAAGCCCTGGACTATGGCTTTATACTAATGGCAGCATTCTAACCAAGAAAGTGAGGACTGGCCAATGATTTAGAATGAGCCAGAGTCTGACTTAAGCCAGTAGTTTGTTCCATCACTGCTACAAGCCTGAACCAAGAACTTTATGTATTTGATCTCTTTAGCCAATTTTACCTCACCTTTCTTCTTTTTTTTTTTTATAAACAAACCTTTAGAGTTTAGATACTAAAGGATTGGCAACAGCATGATATTTGGGTAAGAGCTGAGTTGTACAGTGACGTGTGGTCCTTTGGGATAAGAACCTTTTATTTAAGGAGACTGGTTTTTAAAGAAGCACTCATCTTTAAGTCTAGTGTGTTTTTTTGGGGTGGGGGGATGATACAAGGACTGGAATACCTAAGGAAACTGCTTTTATAACTTTTTAGCTAGAGTTGTGACAATTAACTTTTGTGGCTGGTTTGGTGTATCTTATGGAAGAATAACCACCAGTTTGTGGTGTGTGCACGCTCTAGTTCTCAGCAGTTTGTTCTGAATTTGGTATTCTCAGTTGTGACCTACAAAGGAACAGTGACAAGAGGTTGCAGAGAAAAGCTGCAAAAACTATGAGTGCTGGAAAAATGCCTTACAGTGAGATTGAAGGAGCTCTAGCTGTTATCAGAAAGGTCACAAAATGAATTGATTATAGTACATAAGGTACTCTCTAGTCTAGCAAGAAAAAAACAAACTCAGAAGAAAAGGAGTACTTGTGGCACCTTAGAGACTAAAATTTATTAGAGCATAAGCTTTCGTGAGCTACAGCTCACTGCATCCGATGAAGTGAGCTGTAGCTCACGAAAGCTTATGCTCTAATAAATTTGTTAGTCTCTAAGGTGCCACAAGTACTCCTTTTCTTTTTGCGAATACAGACCAACACGGCTGCTACTCTGAAACCTGTCAAACAAACTCAGAATTTAAGCCAGACCACCAGAATTTAGAAATAAGTTTCAATTTTTTTAAACCACGAGGATATTAACTATTGGAACACATTACTGACGAGAGTGGTGAATTTCTCTTTTGAATTTATGTCAAGACTGGATACCTTTCTAGAAGAGATGTTTCAGTCAAACACAAGTTAATTGGTTCAATACAGGGGTAACAGAGGAATTTAATCACCTGTTTCATGCTGCAGATGAAACTAGATTTAATGACCTTAAAAAAAATCTAAGGATCAATGCATCTGTGAAAAGGTAGAGTATCATTTCACCAGCAGATTTCAGCTTGTACCCCAGTTTGAATGAAAACATAAGAATGGCAATACTAGGTCAAACCAATGGTCCATCTAACCCAGTACCCTGTCTGACAGTGGCCAGATGCTTCAAAGGGAATGAACAGAACAGGGCAATTCTCAGGTGATCCATTCCTTGTTGTCCAGTTCCAGCTTCTGGCAGTCAGAAGCTTAGGGACACCCAGAGCACAGGGTTGCATAATATGCAGAATATGGAAGGGTAAACTAGAGCTCAATCATTCTTTCCATCACAGCTTTGTTACTGTGAGTTTAAAACATGAATTCCCAGCTGAAATTCAGGGAAACCTCCCTCTACAGATCGCTTATAGGATTTGTTTATAAATAACCAAACAGCAGGAACACTTCTATCCATCTGAGCACTGTCACCAGATCAAAGTCAAAGTCAGTATTCTAACTCACTACCTGGCCATTAAAACTGAAGATGCTATTTTAATTCCTATCCAAAAAGCTAGTCTGAAAAAGCTCAGAGTTGTGAACTGCCAAGTCTCACTCTTAAGAGTGAATAGGAAGGGAAAATTCACTGGGCCAGATCTTCAGTGGGGTAAATCCAAGTAGATCTGTTGACTTCAAGGCACCCCTACTGTTTATGCCAACTGAAGATGTGTCCAACCGTTTCCACTCCTCTTCACACAGCCAGTATCACATCCCCACCCTCCTCTTCCGCATGTTGTATTCTTGGGGAAGACGACATGGCTTAAATAAGCTGTGCTCTGTCAAGGTGACAAAACACGGCTGCACTCTAGCAAGCTGTGTAGTGCGGCGAGAAGTTGCGCTGCATCTCATCAGCTCCGAGAAGGCTTGGAGGGTGCCCAAGCTGGAGAATATCCTGTGAATGACTCATCTGAAAGTGAGAAAAATGTGAAAAGGAGAAAAAGGAAGAGAAGACTGTAGATGAAGCTCCATGGCTCTTGCAAATAAAGGTAGTTTGAAGCATCCAAAAGGGAGCACATTGTTAGAATCATAGAAACATGGGGCTGGAAGGGATCTCAAGAGGCCATCTTAGTCCATTCCCCTACACTGAGGCACGATTGTGTATATGCTAATCCTGGTGGGAAAGAGCCAAAATGAGTTAGAAAAATTAAGAACCCTCCAAAACTTGAGCCATTCCTTTAGCAGTACTGAACCCCCTGGAAATGGATGGTCCTGTCAATGCCACAGTATTTTCAGCTGGGGTGGGGACTGGAAGTTCCCAGATAGCCCACAAAAAGGGATTTCTAACTGTGACCAGGAGCAGGACAGCTCACTAGAAAGTCTGTTCCTTTGAAATTTCCAGCTAAATTTGGCAGCATTACATGGATAGCTTGGACAAGATCCCCCTCCTGTTTCAACATCCTTTAACCATTTGCCAGATGTGAATATTTGCCAATTGCCTCCAAGGCAAATCATCCATTTTCCCATGCCAAGCACATGCAGAAATCCTATCCTCCAACACAATATACAGCATTTGATGGATATACCCCAACAATTGGGCAGAGGTCATTTTTCCATGGTGGAGATTTTTCCATTTCTGCTTGTTATTTAGATGAAAAAAATGTAGTCCAAACGGAAACATTTTGCTTTCCAGGAACCTGGAAAAAACTTTTGTTCATTTCTAGGCATAAGGAGCCTTTGTCTGCACAGATCCAGTTCTGATGGAAGCACATACGACATCCTCAAATTCCATAGTATGGTTATTTGAAGAGCTCAAATACCCCTCTGAAGTTCTGGTCCTGCCCTATTGAAATTAATAGGGTTTTTGAAGGTGGATTTCTAAGTCACACTAGCACAAGCCTGTGTCCTTGCCCCCTTTACCAGCTGGTCCTCATAGGAGGATGAGTCTACCACCAATGCCAACTAGTGAAGTTATTCCTGTGAATGACTGACCAGTCTAGATGTCCATATCAAAATGAGTGGTATACAGTGTTGTCACCTCTTGAGATATTAACCTCATGATATTTCTTAAAGCCCCAGCTTCTGGAGTCCTGTGATTATATTAGAGTCTTGGGGTTTTTTTAAAGTACATTTTAATTCTAGCTCTCATTTGTGGAGAAAAGGCGAGTCCTAAAGGGTTAAAAACCAGAACGCAAATAAAAGCCCCCCAACATCTTATAATTTTGGTGGGCCTGGCTCATGATTTTTGAGCACGAAAGGTTGGCCATACAGGGGACAGTTCTGCATCTTCCATGCTGACCTAGTCAAACAAGCTGTCTGAAAATCATGAACTAAGGAGTCCCAACCTGCCTTCAGTAGAAGGCACTGATTAAACAAAGCCACTGCTACTGAGAGAAAAAACAGGAAACCATCTAGGTTGAGCTGCAGCCTTGTCCCCTAGCATCTTGCCTACCAGAGACCACATCCAGCCACCAACCCTCAGACACACCAACTGGCTGAATGCTAGACTGCAACGAAGGCTATGTCTCTGCTACAGACTTTAGAGGCACAGCAGTAAGGTCTCCCACGTAGCCTCTCTATGCCAGGAGGGAAAGAGCTCACCCACTTGTACCATTAAACCACCAAGGAGCAGTGGTAGCTATGTCAGCAGGACAGCATCTCCCACTGACAGCACTGTTCACAGCAGCAATTGTGTTGGTGTGTGTTTTTTCACACCCTTGACTGATGAAAGTGCTAATGTGGACAAAGCCTAAGTATATCATTGTGTTGCATTTGACCTCATTGTTTCCAATGACTTGTTCCCCTATACTGGGAAATTCAGCAAACTCTCCACTGTTGCGTCAGCAGAGGAGAAATGCCATGAGTGCCATCAAAGCAGGCTCTGAGCAGGGAGAGCAGTTAAAACAGCAGCCCATTTACAGCACAGCTGCTATCCAGGGCAGGACTGCCCCTGTGCAAGAGAAACCGAAGGAGAATCCCCTAATTTGTGCAGATAAAGCCATTGAGCCTTGCAGTGGACATGGCTGTTGGTTTTTACTCTTGGGAGCTACTTGATGCCATAGGGATGGGCCCCAATACAAGAGTATAGACCAGGGGTCAGCAACCTTTCAGAAACAGCGTGCCAAGTCTTCATTTATTCACTCTAATTTAAGGTTGTGTGCACCAGGAATACATTAACATTTTTAGAAGGTCTTTCTACAAGTCTAATATACAACTAAACTATTGTTGTATGTAAAGTAAATAAGGTTCTTAAAACATTTAAGAAGCTTCATTTAAAATTAAAATGCAGAGCCCCCACCGGACCGGTGGCCAGGACCTGGGCAGTGTGAGTGCCACTGACAATCAACTTGCGTGCCGCCTTTGCACACATGCCATAGGTTGTCTACTCCTGGTGTAGACAGATGGGCAGATCTGATCAGGAACTAGAATGTAAATTCTATAGGAAACTCCAATATTGCAAAAAAAAAAAGTGTTCTAATCCTAAAGAAAGGCAAAAATTGCTATTTTCCTCAAAACTATTTTTTTTTAAAAAACCATCTTGAATCAAAATATTTAATTTCAATAAAATCAGAATGTTTGGATTTTGACTTTAATTGATTTATACATTAGAATTAAATAAATTTCAAACTGAAAAGTGGCTTTGAAACAACCTCAGAACATTCCAATACATTTTGACTTTGAAACTTTCTACAAATTGGCATTTTTGATGGAAAAATGTTCCACTGGATGGATAGATGGGGTATATTCATTTCAATGTAAACAGCTCCCAGTTTTCCATCCTCAACCCCTGAAAAGTCTCCATAGCTTAGTATGGACCCTTTCACGACAAACTAAATGGAGCTTGTCAACTTATGTAATTAAATCTGTTCCTATCTAGTGTGTTAGCGCCATTTTCCCATCATAAATGCTGTGTTAATAATGTCTGCTTTATCTTTTGTGCATGCTGATATTTTATTTAAATGAATCTGTCTTGGAGTCATTGATGCCAGCAGGTCAGAGGAACAGAGATTTATGAGTGGCAATTATGTTTTTTAATATTTAAAGACTTCAGAAAAGTTATCACTATCTGGTTATGGCTTCCATATGAGCAGTAACAGCTGGCTCCACTCAACAAGGTGGCAAGCGTTAAATTCTATTAGTTGGAGATAAATAATGCTGCTATGGCCAAACATCACCATACTTATGGGAGCTCTGTTAATTAAAATGCATATGAAAATACACCTGCTAAAAGCACAATGCTCCCATTTTGTATGCAACAGGCAATTGATAGGTATGCAGGTCATTTGCATCATGGAAAAATTTGGGAATTTTTAGTGTGAAAACTTGAAATTCATGGGCTTGTTTATACAAACGTGGCTTTGCGTCGGTGTCGCTGCACCTTTGAGTCACCACTCACATGGTGGACTCAGTTGCATTTATACACATTCTTATAACCATGGCAACTAGGTATATAAAAATAAAATTTAAAAAGATTTAAAATCTCATGAGGTTAATAAGTCACCATAAACTATGGCCTTGAAACCTGTCCCGTTCGCCTTATCACACATACATAGCATCATTTATACAGTGCCAATCACTGCAGTATTGGGGCAGGATGGTGCCTGGGGGCAACTTTCCTATCCCAGTAGGGATCTGTAGAGTCTCAAGAAATGAGGATACCATCAAGCTGAAAAATCACAAGCTTAAAACTGCCCCAGTTCTCAGCAGATAATGCTAGAATCAGCCTTCTGTGTCTGGCACTTGAAGAAATCAAGTTCTTGCACACTGCTTTTATTCTACAGAGTTTAATGTCACTGCACTGGGACAGCTACACTGGGAAACCGCATTCCTCTCCCTGTCTGCATCTTGCTGCTATCTCTTAACTTCAACTTCCCAGACCTGGGGCAAAGGGAGGTGAATGCAATTGCCTGCTTGAATCAAGTCCATGGGCTGGAAAGAAAGAATGAGCAGTCAAAAGGCTGTCGAGTGGGCACTTACAAAGTGAGTACAATGAGTATGGATAGAGAATGGGAATCTACACGAACACTAGACGTTTCTGAGAACAAAAAGTCAAGGGCTGACAAAGGAGGACTAAATAGAGCTGGTTGGGAATTAATGAAATCTCTTCATTAAAGAAATGACAGTTTGTCAAAACTGAAGCAGTTCATGAAACAGGTTTAGATTCAATGACTTTCCCGCCTCAAAATATTAAAAAAGCTGGAATTGTCACAACAGCTCACGTCTACATTTTCTAAAGGAAAAAATTTTCCTGATTCAGAATGAGTTTGTTTAGAAATTTAAACTAATTAGACTGAAAAAGGTTTAAAAGGATAGGAAAAAAGGTCAAACTCCAAACCAAATTGATGAAGAGTTGAAATAGTCATGAAACAAAATTCAGTTCAGGTTCATCTCAATTCAAGATGGAAAATAATTTGAACTCAAAAATATTCAAGGGGCAGGAAACTCATTTCCCAGCCAGCTCTAGGAGTGAGATCTCTAGTGGATAGGTAATCAGTCTCCCATCTAAACCCTTCAGATACTTGCAGACATTCCTCCCTTGGTTGCTACATTGTGTAATCAATCTATGCCTATTTTAGGAGAGGGGAGTAAGCCACTCCTGACCCTTCCTCTTTCTGATCACTCCTCTAATGGGTTTGTGCATCTCTGCTCCTCAGGTGCTTGGAACAGAACCTTCTGGGTTTGCTTCTCCTCATACCAGTTTTACACTGGGTAGGGTCATTGACTTCACTGAAAGAAAAGGAGTACTTGTGGCACCTTAGAGACTAACAAATTTGTTGACTTCACTGAGTTATTCCTGCTTTATGCTGGACTACACGAGTGGGGAAATTGCATCTGATAACCCAGGTGTGTTCTCACCAGCCTAACAAAGATAAGGCCTATCAGGCCAGTGCTCTGATGTTGGGTATCCATGTATACAGCCCAAAGCTACACAGGCTTATACTGGCTTTATTATTGCATGGCTAGCTAATAGCAAATTCACAGCCCACTGTCACCACTAGCTCTCTTGTCATTTACTACATTGTAAGTAGCTTCTCTGTGAAGATGTGTGGTGGATATTCAACTTATTCTTTTAGTCTGAATAAGAGATGCCTCCTGCAGTGAGCTTCACTAAATTGGAGTATATTTGCAAGTGAGGGGGTGGAAGCCCCATTATAGATTCATAGATACTAAGGTCAGAAGGGACCATTCTGATCTAGTCTGACCTCCTGCACAGCGCAGGCCACAGAATCTCACCCACCCACTCCTATGTAAAACCTCACCCATGTCTGAGCTATTGAAGTCCTTAAATCATGGTTCAAAGACTTCAAGGAGCAGAGAAGCCTCCCTCAAGTCAACCATGCCCCATGCTACAGAGGAAGGTGAAAAACCTCCAGGGCCTCTCCAATCTGCCCTGGAGGATAATTCCTTCCCGACCCCAAATATGGCAATCAGCTAAACCCTGAGCATATGGGCAAGATTCACCAGCCAGATACCCAGGAAAGAATTTTCTGTAGTAACTCAGATCCCAAAAGTTACTGCATTAACTTTGAATAGCCTGACCTAGATGAGAGCTCAAATCTCCTTGAAAATCAACTGCCTTAAGCACCTTTGAAAATACAAGCATGAGCAACTCACTGGGCAAAGTGTGTGTACTATCTCCCTCCAGTCAACCAGACACTAGAGGATAAGAAAAAAGAGTACTTGTGGCACCTTAGAGACTAACATTTATTTGAGCATAAGCTTTCATTAGCTACAAGCTCACTTCATCGGATGCATTCAGAGAATAATAGCTTCCCAATGCTACCTGCCAACAGTCATTCCTTTGTCCCAAGCAGTAGAAGTCTGCTGCAGTGCTGAAGTCTCTAGGTTCAAAAGCCTGCCAGTAACCCTTGGCTGGGATTGTTACACATTCAGTAGACTGTATGATCTAATTAGCCTCCATCTCTACTGTTTATGATTTGATTCATATCAGAGTTTAAGGCCAGAAGGCGCTATTAGATCATATAGTCTGACGTTCTGTAGGTCATTGAATTTCACCCACTTACCCCTGTATTGAGCCCACTAACTCATTTGCCTAAAACAGTGTTTGGCAAACTTAGATCTTCCTGAAAGGTATCTAGTCTTGATCAAAAGATGGAGAATCCACCACTTCACTCCATAGTTTGTTCCACTGGTTAATCACCCTCACTGTTAAAAATGGGGGCTGTATTTCTAATTAGAATTGTCTGTACCTCTATAGTTCCATACCGCTGCCTCTTTGCAGGATATGCATCACTCCTCCACAGGGCACTGAAGTAGTTAACATTGGATACCCAGGCAGACAGATGCTTTCCACAGAGTCAGAGGTGGGGCTTCCACTGAGCTTTATTCTGTGCATGAGAGGTGCCTATTGCTAGTGTCTGGATTTCATTCTATTGTTGTCAAAGTCAACATTTGCCAGAATGACTCAATTTGGAAGGTGTATTTATTTTTGGGGAACCTAGTCACTATTCAGCCCATTAGGTTAAGCACTTGCATAATTAGCCTGTTCCAGAAGTCAACACTATTTCAGACAGCCCAATTCCTCTTCAATTATACTGTCATTGAAAAAAGTCTAGATTTTTTAAATCTTGGATTCGTTTGGAATCAGGGAGGTTCTGTTTGAACAAAACTGAATTTTAATTTGTCAGCTGCCCTTGAAGCATTAGATATATTTAGCAAGGAACTGATGAAAGAAAATGGCTAGCAACTTTTGCTTAAGCAGGGACTCAGCTGTTATTCACAGGTTATTGATTCCTGCTGACATCAGGAGACATTTAGATTCTTACCACAAGTGACTAGAACTACTACGATTTTGCTTGGAAATGTCAAATGCACAAGATCTAAATTATGTGGTCTTTTAAGTGCCCCTGGGGCAAGACACATTAGGGTCTTTTGCTAAGACCAGGGCAGAGATGTGAAAAGTTCTCTGAAAGCTAAGTCTGCCACATACAAGGGGCTGCCCTGCTATTCCAAGCTATGTCAGACAGCCATCACGGCCATGAGGCTGTGCATTCTAGATCTGCTGAATGAAAATGATATTGTATCATGGGGCCAGTTTGCTCACTGAAGTGAATGGGAGAGGGTGGGTTTGTGCGTGCAAGCAAGCGAGTGCGCGTGAGCAGAATTTGGTCCACTTGTCTTTGGAATGGAATGGAGAGATGGAATTTTTCAGTGAGTTAGAGCAGAAGCTTGCTTGGTTGTGCATTACTCCACTTATATGCCTCATCTGATTTCAGGAATTACCCGGACATAAAACCAGACTAATGCAGTGAACACTCAGGTCCCTAAGCTGTGATTCAGATCATGTGGTTTGCCTTTAAAGCACATGATCTACTCATCCTTAAAGGTTTCAGAGTAGCAGCCGTGTTAGTCTGTATTCGCAAAAAGAAAAGGAGTACTTGTGGCACCTTAGAGACTAACAAATTTATTAGAGCATAAGCTTTCGTGAGCTACAGCTCACTTCATCGGATGCATTTACATCCGATGCATCCGATGAAGTGAGCTGTAGCTCACGAAAGCTTATGCTCTAATAAATTTGTTAGTCTCTAAGGTGCCACAAGTACTCCTTTTCTTTCATCCTTAAAGCTCAATTTATACTTAAATGCTTTGTTGGATCAGGGTTTTAGTCAACCACCTCACTGCATGATGCATTCTTGTGGCCTACAAAGCCACAGCGAGGCAGGAACCTGTCTCTTCCAACTCACATCCACAGACAGGAGCACTCTGGTACTGTGACACTGATGGACAGACCAGCACTAGGGAGAACTGGGCAAACTTCTGTGCAAATCTTCCCCCCCCCAAACACACACACACTGAAAAATGCACATTCAGGTTGACCAAAGAAATTAGCAAATTCAGGTAGATTTCAGTGAATTGTTTTGGTAAAATATTAAAGAAAAAAATCAGAAGTTTCCAAACAGGTTGGTTTTGGCCTTTCCAAAAGGAAAGGTTTTGACTTGTTTTAGAAAGACATTTCTCTTCAGAATTTCACTAAATTGAATTTAAAAAGTTTGTTAAAGGTGAAAAGAAACCCTCAAATTAAATGAAATTGTTTCAGTTGAACAAAACATTGTATTTTACCCAAAAATGTTTTTTTTTTTTTTTTTTTTTTTTACAGGGGGGAAGATGTGGTTTCATGTTGATCCGAACCAATTCCTTTTTTTGGTTCAGTCAAATGGGTTATTCGCACAGCTTTAGTGATAAACTCCCCTTACCTGGGCAATGCATCCCTCTCACATGCAACACATGTACCAATCCATTACTGGGGAAGACTCATTTCTTTGTTCCATTAGCTTTAGTGGCTTCTTGTGCTCCCTGCTGTATGTTTTAAGGTCAGCTGGAAGCTCCCAGAGAGCATCTTGAAATTAAGCTTTGCATCTGAGGGTCAATCCAAAATTCACTGACATCCATGGGAGCGCTTTTGTTGACTTCAGTAAGCACTGGACTGGGCCCACAATGCTCCAAGATGCTATGCTAGGTGTTTTATTTTGTGACGCGCTATCCAAACAGACAACCACGCCAAGCCCCTCTGTTGCATCTAATAGAACTCACCTGAGACCATAGAAAGATTCACCACAGGTAGGAGGAACTGCAGTTAGGCTTCCTGACCCTATTGCAATTCCCCCCCACACACTCCCCCAACATTGTCAGAGATAGAATATGCACAAAAGACTATTTAATACATTTCAAATGAACTTTCAAACCGAACAGCCATGGGAAGGTTTGCAAGCCATTTATCTTCTGTCAATCACACTCTACCTTGTGGCCTCACCTTGGACTCAAAGCAAGATTGGTACTTGAGTATTTTATCTGCCTTTTCCATAAGAAAGAGTGCATAGAATCCATTTAGCAATGAAGGGGACATTTTGCTCTAATGTTTTCCAGCATCTTATGTTACGCTGGAACCCAATTCATCATTTCCTTGAACCCGTGTCATCCTCTACACCACTGTAAAGCGCTATCAAATCTGTTTTCTTCCAGCTCTGCACTCCTTTTGGCTCATGAAAATATCTCCCAAGGTGCATGAGAATGGTGAATTGAGCCCATAACAAAATCCTCTTCTATAAACCAGGCGATAACCTAGAGGGGATGCACCCTGAAACCGCACCTCCCCCTTACGCTGCAGGAATGCATTTCATTGGGGCATTCTGCCAATATTGTTTATTGCTCAGCACTGTGCAATATGGCTGGATTCTGATCGCACCCCCACAGACAGGCACAGAGCTAAATCCACAATGGGGATTTAAGACTCCGTGTAGCAATACATAATGTGAGGACATGTCCAGGTTTGCGCATACCCATCAACAGAAACGTAGACACCATGGGGACTTCAACAGTGGAAACTGAGGCACAAGAAGGTGAGGCAATAGCTAAGTGGGGGTGAGGTTGAATAGCTAAAATTTTGACTTTGGCACCTCAACCTTCTTGTAGATCTAGCCCGGAGATTTAGGGTGTATCTACATGATGGATTTGTATTGCAGTCGTGCTGAGGAGCCCCAGTCCTGGATCAGCACCCCATTGGGCTAGGTGCTGTACAGACAGAATAAAAAAAGATGGTCCCGGCCCCAACAAAAACTGTACCCCAACCACCAGCGACTTGCCCAAAGTCAAACAGGAAGTACATGGCAGAACCAGGAATTGGACCTCAGTCCTAGACTAAGGCCATAACCCCAATGGCCATCCTTCCCCTGCTATTGATGAAACTGGTCCCCCCAGAATCAGTCTAGGCTTCGGAGACAAGATTATATTTTCTTCGAAGGTTGATAATGTTAGTGCCCAATCTTTGACTTCAGTAGGAGCAGATGCGTTTCTGGATTCTGGTCCTTAAAAGACAGGCAAGCGCAGTGAATATCCTTCCCACTCCACTGGCCTCAGCACTCTTCTTGTGCCTTTCTTGCTGCATTTTCTCTCATTTCCTCATAGCTGGGCAAGATTTCAGATAAACTCGACTTGACATTTTAAAATATGAAGATTGTGTTCTCTGTAATCACTCCTTTGTTCTCCAAATCTGAGAGGCCCTGCGGCAGCTTTCCGTATGAACTTCAGGCAAGCTGGAATCCCAGGCTTTTCTGCAGGAAAGGCAGTGCTGCATACTCACTAATTCCCCAGGGATTTGAGCTTCAAGGGGATGCTTTGGAGTTCTTCCACCCAGGTGCCCAGCTGTCAAGAATATAAGCAAATGCAAGAAAAGGGAGGTGGAGACTGCTTAGGAGGTGAAGTGTGAGAAGCAGCAGTCACTCAGTGGGGAAAATGGTGGGTATAATTAGAATAAATCAAAGGAAGTCCTATTTTGTACAGTGCAAGGTCAAGTTCCTGGAATCCACAGCTCAGCAGGGCAGACAGTTAAATATAGAATCTGTGACTTGCCCTTTAAACAACAAGAGTGGAATGTGCAAAGAGCAGCATTACTGGGCTACAATATTGACACATTTTGAGTCAACTTATTGGGCTGAGCAAGCCAAACATTCACAGTCTTATAATGAACCAAAACTAAATCTCTAGGACTTTAAGAATGGGTTCACATCCTAGTCTAAGGTAGAGCATTCCAAAGAGCCACCAGAAGCTCACAGTAATAAGGCAGGGAGGCTTAAGAGATGACGAGCAACAGAAAGGAGATGGAAGCAATACACTGAAGTAAAAAATACCCTTAAAGTGACAGGACAACAGTTGAGAGACTCAGTTGGGTGACCATGAGTTAGAAATAAAATTTGCCAGAATGCCAGCAAGACACTAGTTACTAAATGATACAGCTGCAAGATTTAATAAAAGCCAGACTGACAGTTCTGGCTGTGACTATTCCACCCCTACATCTGTCTGAAACTAAATACAAAGCAGGATGAGGAGTCAATTCAGGTAATGGATCAGGCTTTAAAGTTAAAGGACAATGTGTGCTGGGAAAAACTCCCTGACAAAGAGGTATTGCACTGTATACAGTGTCCCAAAGGGAAGGGTAAAAATCCCAGGGTTTGGGGTATTCACTCACTCCTGAAGCATACACTATAGGACGCTTTGCCTGGCTCTCTCATTTCTGATCTTGTTCTGCTCTGATGTTCTAAGGCTAGAACCAAACTGACGACAGTTCAAAGCCTTTGTCAATCACTACAATTCACTCACGCTAATAGACGGGAGCAGTACATGATAGCAATAAGCAAGGGGCCTGGTTGCTGCTCCCCAGGAAGACAAAAAGGAAGTTTGATCAGCAAAAGATGAAGGACGAGAGAAGGGCTGGACCGGATGGCAGAGTGTAGCCAATAGCAAAAACCTGTCACCACTGAGACTAAGGATCTGGACAGACTTTCAAAGCAGGTACAGGCTTGAGGTACAGACTTTCAAAGCAGGTACAGAGATGGCCATGGAAGAGGTACACAGACAGGCAGCTGGCTTACCAGCAAGGGAGACCTCCATTCATGTACACTCGGACATCCAGGGAAAGTCAACATTGAGACCAGGCAAAAGAAATTATCTTGGCAGAGGAGTTGAGACTTTCTAGATACAGATTATATAAAGCAGAGTATGTGTGTGGGTTAGTATATATAAAGGTTGCCATGTATTGTAACTAGAACTGGTCAGAAAATATTTGCCCCTCCCTCTCCCCATGGAAAATTTTTAAAGACTATTTTGTTTTGACCAAGATACCCAAAACCAAAACTTCAAACAAAAATCAAAATATTGCAGGTTTTGGCCATTCATCTTTTTGACAGACATGAGCAGAGCTGCCTGAAATGGTGCTTGTGAATTCCACCCTATTTGCAGCGTGCTAGTGGCTCACAGAACAGAGCTGATTCCCACAAATGGGTCCAGGGTTTCTTAACCATTAGAGAATTTAGGCTGCCTGCAGGTTGTTTGCAGACTCTCGTTCATTGTCCCTTCACTAATACCTGGGTATTTGCATCCAAATTCTCTGCTCTGTAAGTGAGCACAGCTCCACAGACTCCAGTCAATCTCTAGATATTTACATCCACAGAGAATTTGGTCCATCAAACCCATTCTCACCTCATGTCCCTTCACCTGGTGACATTTGTAGCCCTGAGGCCCTACTCCGTTTGTCTGATCCCCTCTTCCTCATATAATCCTTTTGGCTTTTCTTGGGTGAGTGACAAGAGCTGCATAGTGGAACTAGCAAGCAGGGCTCATTAACGGATGGGGTTCCTCTGGTAAGAACATTTGCTAGATCATAATTAACTCAACACGCAGCCGGAGAGCAGTGGCTGGAAGCTGTGATTTACAATACACTGCGAGGCCTCCAGTAACACAGGCAGAGACTCATGCCTCTCCCACTCAACAAATGGAGACAAGAAAAATAGTCCTTCAACTCTTCGCCCTTTTGGCTTCTTGCTGATGGGATGAAGATTCACATTCGTTTAACAAGAGACAGCACTCCTCGCTTGCCTTTAATAGAGTCACACACTGCCTGTGATAAGGACTACTCTGTAGATGCTCTTCTCCCCTCACGTCAAGGACATGGTGAAGATGGGAAGTGAAGGTATTCTATGGTAGAGGCGCATCTGCATTTCACACTAGGCCTTTGGCCACTAGTGACATCAGAAAATGGTTGCTCAACTTGACCCATCATGCCATCTTGGCTCTCTGGTTGCTAAATCCACCTTCCACACCATGGGTGACAGGTATGATGGGCCCAGAAAGGCCTGTATGACCTTGAGCAAGTCACTTTATTTCCATTTCAGCTCCCCATCTGTAAAAGGAGGCTTATAAGACTTCCAGACTTTGTCTGTCCTGGCTATTTAGACTAAGCTCTTTGCTTCAGGGATGATTTTACTGTGCATAAGATCAGCACCTACTACAATGTGGCTATGATCTCCATAGGGCCCCTATGTGCTATGTTAACACAAACATAACACGACCTATGTGTGTTGCTATGCACCGCTAGTTGGGGCCAACTTGGGGGTTGCAACAAGAGATTCTAGTTTGACATTAGGAAAAGCTTTTTAACTCTAAGGACAGTTAAGCACTAGAACAGGTTTAGGGAGATTGTGGAACCCTGTCACTGGAGGTTTTTAAGACCGGGTTGGATAAACCTCTCAGGGATGGTCTAGATTTAGTTGGTCCTGCCTCAGTGAGGGGCTGGATTAGATGACCTCAAGGTCTCTTCCAGCCCTGCATTTCTAGGATTCTATCATCGTTCTGGTTCCAGAAGGCAATGTACTTCAATACCATGAGAAGGTGTGAATTAAAATCTCCTCTTCCAGACTAGACCCTGAATTTGGTTTCCACAAGTTGTCAAGCTGCCTCTGGCAGGGTAAAGCATTCCCAATTGTTCTAACACTATTTTGATGACATCAGTACTCAAGTCACAGCAGCATGATATACCAGGTGTTTGCTTCCACAATAGCATCTAGAGCATCAGAGACTCTGGATCTTGGTGATCAGAAGAAGATCCCAGCAATCAAAAGTAATGACTGATTTAAGACATCCAAAGTGTGAATAAAATGCTTAGGAAAAGGGTTGGCAATCTGTTTTAAAAAAAAAGTCACAGTAAGACAAATCCAGATTCTGGTTCATGCTATGACTAATCAGTATCTTTCCGGAGCGCGTCCCCCCCCACGCAACACCACTGGCCCTTACCCAGGGTCTATTCATCCAGCAAAGTACTTAAGCACAGTCATAATTTTAAGCATGTGACCAATCCCACTGAAGTTACACGTGTGCTTAAATGTGATGCTTTGCTGGATCAGGGTCAAAGTGATTGGAGAAGAGGGTGGGTGCTGAATGCTAGTGCTGAGTGAGTCAGTCAACAAATAAAGCTATCCAATGGATGCCAACCTTTTCTCTGTTTGGTATTATCCACAAGCACATTGTGAAATGTTCCCATTTATTGGATTGTTTTAGTGGTCTGCAGATCATGCTAATTTTGAATACTAGAATCGAGTCTACATGGAGTTTGCCATTCACTCATTTATGTGAGTACTCTTATCAGCCCTGTGTACTGCATATTAAGTTGTGACAGCCACCATTCACAGCGAGTCAGTTATGTCATTCAGCCAGTCAAGAAACAGGAATGGTATCACATGGCCTATGTCATTAACACCACAAACTGAATTTTACAACCATACAGTATGAAATTTGCTTTCAGCAAATACTCGTGAATGGAAGCAAAAAACGTTGCTGTACACAAATACACAGGTTAAAGATTAAGCTCTCCAGCGTTTGGAGAAAGCAAACGTAACCATTGGGGCTACAATCAAAATGAACTTTTATTTTAAATGCAAATGGGTATTTGTGCAATATTGTCTCCCCTTGTTGCTCAAACACTGAATTCCCTAGGCTTTTTTTGACTTGGTAGCTTTCCAGCCAGCCAGGCTACATCTTTAGCTGTCAATTGGTATAGCTTCATTGATTTCACTGACTAAAGACTACAGTGGAACTATGCTGACCTACAATAGGTGAGAATCTGGCCCACTGCATCCCCTTATTTGAAGGCATACCAAGAGACAATCAGAAAAGCATCCTCAGAAGAAAGATGTTTCTCCTTCCAAGCTAGATAACTCCATGCAGTTCAGGGCTTCAAACAGGATTTAGCCAAGGACAGAATGATGGGTTTATTCTTAGAATAAACCCATCAGAGGACGGTTAATTCACTTTCCTGGTTGGCTGCCAAAGGCCACAGAAAAAGGAGCTGCAGGAAATGTGATATTAGCATCCATTAACTGAATTCATGAATTTGCATAACTACAGGTGAGTAATGGCCATTAGCTTCTGTGTGATCAGAAATTGTACGATCTCATTCCATGGGGGTGTAGGTCAGAGGAATTAATCTGAACCAACCACACTCAGCCTCTTCCTGTCTAGATTGAATCACTTTGATCTTTGCTGACCAAAGATGAACTAACTGGATCTAAATTGAAACCACCACCACCTTTTCCCCTTTACTGGAGGGCTATCAAGCTGGACTGATGTGACAATTCTCCCAGGCCCTAGAAAATTCTTTGCACTTTTTAGTGAATAATCCTGGGGCTTGCTGGTTTCATGAAAAATTAACACATGGCAGGTTTTTCTTATTTTGTTTTGAGTCACTATTCCCCCCCACCCCGTGTGGATTTGGTAAAATGAAGGGAAATTCTCAGCCTCAAAACTATGCTCCCCCATGAATCCAGCAGGGAAAAATAAATGGACTCAGTGAAATGAAACTTCGTCAAGCATCTTTGCTCTTGTTAACACATTGCTCTGACTTCTGGAATCATATCCTACTACTCAGGACATGTTTGTAGGCCTACACATTTCCTGTCTATCCGGGCATTTATATGGCTCACCAACATGAATTAAAGTAGGGAAGTACAGATAAGTTATTATCCCTCTTCTTCAGAAGGGGAATTGAGTGACTTGCCCATGATCATACAGGAAAGCTATGGCAGAACAGGGATTGACCAAGTCCCAGTCTTCCTTTGTAATTCTAATGGGTCACCAATTTAATCATGTCAGACATTTGGTCACTATGTTGATAAAGGGGAGCATCCCTCTCTGCATAACTGAGACAGCACCTGTTCAGTTTGGGGCCCCTCAGACCAGAAAGATCTTGATAAACTGAAAGGAATTGAGAGAAGAGCAACAGAAGTGATCAGCCAACTTGAGGAACTAGTTTATGAGGGAAGAAACCAATTTCCTATGAAGGAAAGGATGGCCTCATAGTTAAAGATCTGGAATGAGACTCAGGATTGGGAAAGTAATTTCTTGTCCAATCTAATCAAGAACTGAGATTTGCAAAAGATTTCCTATTCACAAACCAACCACAAAGTGTTAAGTCAATCAACACTTCATTTTGCTTTTAATTTTTTCTCTAAGCTTTTAAAGTCTAAATTTACAATAATTTCAAAATGAAGCCATTTTGATGTGGAAAACAAACTTTCTAGCTTGCAATGTTCAAAATTGAACATGCTGACAATTTCAAAGCTGTTTTCAGTTTCAAAACAGTTTCAGCCATCAAATCAGCTGATCAGCGATCAGCCAGCTTTTTTTTTTGGAGGAAAATGGTGCACTGGAGTAAAAAAAATAAAAACCAAAACTCCTGACCAGCTTGACTCAAGATTTCTGGGTTCAAATCCTGGCTCTGCCATATTCAGTCTATTTTATTTTGGGCAAATCACTTATTCTCTGGACTACATCATCCCACCCTTATTCAAGGGCCAAACAGCACTTAAGACTACCAGGGGTAACTCCTCTCCAGTATGAGAAAGTGATTCTCAACTGGGCCTGCTGGGCCTCACTTCCCCATCCATAATAAGAAATTCTTCCTTTCTCCCATCCTTTGTCTTCTTCATTCAGGTTGTAAATTTTGGGGTGGGGACCATCTTATCCTGATATGTACAGCACCTAGCACAATTGGGTCCTAATTTTAGTCAGGGCTGCTAGATGCTAGTGTAATTATAATTATTAAAACTGTAATAAAACTAAATCTAACCAGAGTGATGGGGGTGCCAATTCAGTGAGGTGCCAAGTTGTGCCTAACTAGGCATGTGAATAGTAATCTCATTCAAGTAAATGGGACAGTTACATGCTGTGTTCTACTACCTTGCTGAATTGGAACCTAAATAAAAGGCACCTGGTCAGCATTTACTGGGTGTATAACCAGGATGACACTGACACTTATTCCAGACTTTTCACAAAAAGAAAAGGAGTACTTGTGGCACCTTAGAGACTAACAAATGTATTTGTTAGCCTCTAAGGTGCCACAAGTACTCCTTTTCTTTTTGCAAATACAGACTAACACAGCTGCTACTCTGAAACCATTCCAGACTGAGTTCTGTGGAGCTGTGAAATAGTGATTGATGCTTACATTACATTTCTTTCCTAACCAACCCAGGCCATGAGCTTACATAATCACCTTATTTCCCTTTTTGAAGTCAAGTTAGAAGGATGAGGAGATCTTCATTAATTAACAGAATCAGTGCCGTGGAGATCACCTGCCTTTCATTTCCGCTCCATCAAGCGAGGGTGAACTTTACACAGATAGGGAATTTTAATACTTTTTAATGCTATTCTGATCTCTCTTTTTTAAGCTCCTGTAATGTCAAGTATATATTTAAGCTGGAAATGAAAAGAAACCCTCACAAACTGCCTCATGGCTGCTATATAAAAGTAAGTTGAAATCTCAAACTGTGCCTGGGTAGAATTGTGCTAATCTGTTTGGAAATGTGCACTCTATGGGTCAGTGGTTTTGGAAACAAGGCTGGCTTTCTGCTAGGCCTGGGGCAAGAGATATGCAAACTTCCCCACCTTGTAAGACTTCTGACTAGCAGGACCTCAGGACCACTAGCCAGCACTGTGCAGACATAGCTCCACATAGCTCTGCAAATGCATCTCCAACCTAACCTCTTCCAGTTGTAGGCATCCAACAGATCTGATTCATGTCCGTCATGATCTGCAGCACCCTCTGCTATTCCTGTCCTAGGTCTCCTAACAGCTCTGCTGATCCATCTCACTCCACACCCAGAACCATCCTCTGTTACTCTAGTCCTAGGTGTGCCAATCAGTCTTGCATCTGCATGAGTGACAGGCCCCTTGGTGGTTCACTAGTCTATGTCAGGCCTCACAAGAATTACTGGACTTACTCATTATACCTAACACTAGTAGCATGTTCTATCTCATTGGAAAACTAGTAACTCACTGATTAATATTCTTGCATGATGTACATGTCTGACCAACCTGGTCATCAGGCAGAACCAAAGAAGGCACACTTACATGCAAGGTAAAAGTCATCATGGAATGAAGTAAGGAAAGATGACCACTTAATCTCCAAAGGTGATATGAAAGTACTCCTAGGAAGCTTCCTGCCTCTTGAAGCAGGATCAAAGAATTTTGGGAAGATATAAGAAAAAGCGATTCTGGTTCTTTCAGCTGAAGAGACAAAGGAACTGAGCACTTGGAGATCTGAGAAGGTTCCTGGCTACAGAGTCTGATCAACCATACTGCAAAAGGCACCTGGTGAGAAACAGGTCTGAACAAGAGAGCCGTGTTTTAGTTTTAAAAGTGTATTTTTTACTTTTGTTTGCTTGTAACCTTTTCTATCTTTATTCCTTGTACTTGGTTTCACTTAATCTTAGGTCCTTTTGTTAATGAAGGATTTGACTTACTATAAACCAATTCACTGCACCAGCAGAAGGAAAAGGAGCATGAACCCCAGTTAAGCTAACTGGCTGCAGTGTATTGTCTCTTTAAAGGAGACATGAACTTAATGTCAGTGTTCAGCAAGAGAGCTGGACACTTCAGGGAGACATGTCTGGGGAAATCTGGAGTTAAAGGTCACTGTTTCTTACCTGCACAGCAAAGTTTGGACTGGCTAAGTCCTGAAGAGTTTACTGGCAAGGCAGACAAACTGGCATGTCAGGGAGTGGTCATACACGTGAATAGCGCCCAAGGACAGTGGAATGGGGGGCAGGAGTCTATAGCCCCCCTTTTAAAAATGGGAGCACTATGCCCTCACTTTTTACCAGCTGTAAGTGTGAGCAACAGGGGGGAGGAGGTGGAGAGGAGCAAGCAAGGGCAGAAGTAACAGGAATGGAGCCACATGGGGAAGAGGTGGCATGAGAGGGTGGGGCCATGGTCAGATGCCTATGGGCCCCACACACTTTTAGGGACCTTCTATCACCCCTGGTAGCACCAAACTCACTTGCTGAGACAGAGGGATAACAGTAACTTGTAAGTCATTACCCAGCCAGCAAGGCTTATCAGGGTGCCATCTGCTTGGCCTGCCGCTGCTCACTGCTTTGCTGGCCAGAGAGTATGCATCAGAACGCCAGGGTGCAATGGGAAGAGTACAAGGAAGGAGAATCTGCTTCAATGAAAGCAACCATCCCCCTGGGATACAACGAGCACAACACAGCTATGCTTCTATACTGGCCATGCTCTATTGAGAAATCCCTCAACGCTGCCTTTGATGTGCATTAGCACTGGCATAGGAGTTTTCTTAACCATTAGCTAATACGTTTGACCTATCAGGTCACTACATCCCAACAACTGGAAATTTTATGTTGGCCAGGAAAGTCCACTCCTTCCCTAATGGCTGTTTTATCTACAGTCACTGAAAGGCTACTAGCCTTGGAATCCATTCAAAGGAATGAAGTTGACTGGATGCTTTATAGTTTCACATGGCTGAGGAGCATGCCAGTTCCTCTCCTTGCACATCTCTGGCACGGCCAGCAGTGAGGATATTTCCACGGGGCTATAGCTAGGAGATGGGATTCGGAGAGAATCCAGGGAAGCTGTTTGTAATGTCACAGGCAGCAGCGGGTGGGGGAGAAAAAGCAGAGATGGAGGGGGAAGCTGTCTATTAGGTGTTTGCTCTTGGCTGGTCTGCTAGGATCAAAACAAATAAGTGATGCTGAGGGAGATAGGAGATTTCCGCACATGAGGCTAATAGAACAGCATTGTCTACAATTAATTGGAGGTATTTGAGGCTCTGTAGGTATCTGCTAGTTACATCAGTGCTAGGGTATTAAAATCAAACAAGGTTTAAAAGGCTACATCCAAAGAGCAGCAATGCTCCATTAATTTGCTGAAGTGCTGACAGAGCTCCAGGGATTTTAATGATCTGAGAACACATGTACACTCTAGAAACGTGGTCTCCCCTTGCTTCCCAGCCAAGCCCTAGAACAGACATCACTGTAGGAGTTAGGCTCTTGCACTAATGGTGCAAAGGGCATTCACTAGTGTGAGTGCTCCAGTCTTTGTTCAGTAGCCTGGTGGATGAAGCGCTAGCTGGGATGCAGGAGACCTGGGTTATATTTGGGCTCTACCATCGATGTGCTGGGTGACCTTGGGAAAGTCAGTCTGTGCCTCAGTTTTCCCACTGAGGAAAGTTAACAAGGCTGACCTCCCTTGTATTGTATTTATTAGTAATGCACTTGGAGACCTACTGATGGAATGTGTTACATAAGAGCTAGTAATTAGTATTGCTATTATCTTGGTAGTAGGCACCATTTCTATTGTCTTCCTAGCTAAAAGACTTTATCTCAACCCATACCAAGGTTTAAACTAGTTCATAAAATTAAACTACCTGTTTTATTTACACAACTTCCATAACTAACCTCACAATCTTTTATAGGATTATCCTCAGAGCACTCCTTTGCAGAAGGCCAGTGCTATTATCCCCACATTACAGATTGGAAACTGAGGCACACAGACACAAATGACAACATACCCAAGATCTCAGTCTGATGGAGCAAGGAATGTAACCCAGGCCTCTGAAGCCAGTGTTCCAATCACCAGACCAGCCTTTTCTCTCCAAGAATTAGCAGTGTCAGGTTTATAGGATTTAGAAAACTAGATCCAGGATGGTAACTCTCCACCCTCTTTCTCTGTTGTAACTCCATTGAAGCCAGACCCTCTACTTTGCTATTTGTACCTCTTCTTTAAGGGCTAGAGTAGGATTCTAATCACAGCTTTGAACAAGGGATTGTGTAAGCTGGAGCACCCCAGGAGCAGCCCTGTGAGGCTGCTGATTTGGAGGCAGAGTCACAATTAGAACAGTACTGCTAGCCTATCCCCACAATAAATTACTACAGCTCACACCAGCACAGCTACCTGGTATGGAGACCAGGTCCCACCCAGTTTTCCAAGTCTTCATCTCCTCCCCTGCCCCATCACATGTACTCCAGGGAGAGAGGGAGGGGGGATGGAGAGAGGTGGGCCTTGTGAATTTTGGTCATTAAGTGAGAGGATCGTATTATATTGTCACCTGACATTTATTACTTTCCATAAAAATTTAGTAACTAAACCCTTTGGCTTTCTTCCTAAGAGCTGAAGTGCCACTTCCAACTCCAGTAACTGCCTGCTGCCTTCTTAACATTACAGGTGGAGAGTCATCCTTCCCTTTCGGTCCTAAGCCACTGCATGCTGTTGCAGTCTGTTGACAAACAGCTGTCACATTCCACCCCAAAAGATGGCTGCATACCCATGGCACAGAGCTAGACCCATATATTAGGGACCTGATCACATAAGATCATTCTTTTCTGTGCAAGTCCTCCCGTCTTGCAAGTTGTAGGCTCACAGGCAAGGTTAATCTTGTGAATAGCTCTTAGCTTAAAAGCTTTATAGACAAGTATTAGATATTTGATCTACACAGGTTCATCACTGGCCACCAGAATTCAGTCCCTTTTCAAACACAGCTGCTCAATGAGATTACTACTAAATGGAATCAGAGGAGCAAAGTGGCAGATCCACAAGAGCATAATAGCCTGTTGATAAATGCAAAGTCATGCACACTGGAAAACAATCCCAACTATACATATAAAATGATGGGGTCTAAATTAGTAGTTATCACTCAAGGAAGATCTTGGAGTCATTGTGAAAAGTTCTCCAAAAACATCCACTCAACATGCAGTGGAGTCAAAAAAGCAAACAATGTTGGGCATTGTTAAGGATAGATGAGACAGAAAATCTCATGTTGCCTCTATAAATTCACAGTATACCCACATCTTGAATCTTGTGTGCAGATGTGGTCTCCCCATGTCAAAAAATATATATTTGACTTGGAAAAGGTTCAGAAAAGGGCAACAAAAGTGATTAAGAGTATGGAATGGCTGCCATATTCATCTCTCCTCATAAGACTAGGACTTTACAGCTTGGAAAACAGAACTAAGAAGAAAAGGAGTACTTGTGGCACCTTAGAGACTAAAATTTATTACTCTAAGGTGCCACAAGTACTCCTTTTCTTTTTGCGAATACAGACTAACATGGCTGCTACTCTGAAACAGAACTAAGAAGGGATAGGATAGATCTATAAAATCATGACTGGTGTGGAGAAAAAAATACAGAAGTGTTATTTATTCCTTCTCATAAAACAAGAGCCTGGGGTCACCAAATGAAAATAGGCAGTAGGTTTTAAACAAACAAAAGGAAGTATTTCTTCACACAACATAGTCAACCTGTGGAACTCCTTGCCAAAGAATGTTGTGAAGGCCAAGACTATAACAGGGTTCAAAAAAAGAACTAGATAAGTTCATGGAGGATCGGTCCATCAAAGGCTATTAGCCAGGATGGTCAGGGATGGTGTCCCTAGCCTGTTTGCCAGAGACTGGGAATGGGCAACAGGGGATGGATCACTTGATTCCCTGCTCTGTTCATTCCCCCTGGGCACCTGGCATTGGCCACTGTCGACAGACAGGATACTGGGCTAGATGGACCTTTGGTCTGATCTAGTATGGCCAATCTTATGTACTACTGCTAACAGCTGTTGGAGTTCCTCTTTAACTCAGAGCATGGTGTTGGGGACAGGTGTTTGAACATTGCTGTGGTATTCATGGAATTCCCCAGTTAGAGATAGCAAAGACTGCCATGGTAGCCCTAGTGCTTTGAAAGGCACTCAAAGATTAATGGTGACCATTATACCCAGATGCATCTCAGTGGGGGAAAAACCCACAATTTTGTCAAGTTTCCTTGTTTGGTTTAAGCCTTTTCTCAGCCTGGAAAACCTGCCTTTTGCTTTTGGAACCATTCCAGCAGAGAGCGAAACCTTTTCCAACTGCAATTCTGCTGCTTGCCCTCTGGTTTTGGCCAAAGACGACTATTCCGGGTCAATTCCACTCCGTAACCTCTCAGGAGGCACACAGCACTTGCAAGTGAGGCATCACCTTTCATCCCAGAAATCTCAGACAGTCTATGAGGCTTGATAGATTTCTAGCCTGCCTGCTGGAGACTCAAGCAATATGGGGAAGCTTATTATTACTTTAACACCAAAGCAGCCCCGGTCATGAACAAGCCAGTCATAGCAGTAAGCTCCGTGCAAACAAAAAGGAGCTTCTTTTGAAGCTACATCATGCTTTTTGGGGGGGCGTCTCTGAATAGTCTGAGGTTTGTCTGTCCCTTGTTTTGAAGTTCACAGAAGGAAAATTTGCAATTTTGATCATTTGAATTTTAACTCCATGACTGACAACCCCATGCCCACCCCCAAGGTTTCTACTTTAAATTTCTTTTAAAATGATCCCAGCAGAAGCCAGACTGTACTTTCCATCCCCAAGCATGGAGATAAAAACAATCAGCACGGAGCTGATGAAGGCAACAGGGTCATAATTAACACTTCCACTGCGTGTTTATCATACTAACTGCAACTAGCAGCTAAGAGAACACCATGCTGGAGTCATGCTCTGTGGCAGAACACAAGCACTTTACAGTCATGGTGCTGGGTGTTGCATAGAAAGGAAACAGGAAAATATTTTTAATGCAGGACAACTCGTAAACACTTATTTTGGTTACTCTGAGTTCCCAGTAAAGACTGGAACCCCATTGGGCTGGGAGCTATACACTCCTACAGCACCCTTGCTCTGCCACCTGTAGTTCCAGACACTACAAATAATGCTATAATTGGTTAGTTTCAGTCCTTCTGAAGCCCATCTTGCAAGCATGGTCTTGCGGGGGGGCAGGAGGTAGATCAATCCACATCATGAGAACAAGGGGGAAGGAGGGATGATTTGCCTACTCTGAGAATGAGAATTACCCCCCCCCGATCCAAATTAGGAAAGCTGAAGTGTCAAAATTTCTGCAAACTGAAAAAAGTTTTGAATCAACTGAGCATTTTCAAAACATTGTTTGGATTTCAAGCTTCAGGTCTATTTTCTTTAACCTCTTTAGTATAAGAAGTTCAAGTTCACATCAGACAAAATAGTCACAAAAACAAGAGTACTTGTGGCACCTTAGACACTAAAATTTGAGCATAAGCTTTCGTGAGGTACAGCTCACTTCATCGGATGCATTTGGTGGAAAAAATTTGCCAAATGCATTCGATGAAGTGAGCTGTACCTCCCGAAAGCTTATGCTCAAATAAATTTGTTAGTCTAAGGTGCCACAAGTACTCCTTTTCTTTTTGCGAATACAGACTAACACGGCTGCTACTCTGAAACAAAAACAAAGCTTTCTAACTGGCCATTTTGACAATTTCAAAACTTATTCCCACCCCCCAACATTCTTTCAAGTCAGGAAATTAATCAAAACTGATTCTTCCTTGCAAACAATTTCAGTTACAAGTCAGCATATCAGGAAAAAAATACCTTCCAATTCCCAGCCATCCATAGCCATAAGGTTTCAAAGTGCAGCACTTATAAATGTGCAAACATGTAACAGCACCTGTCTGATGAGCAGAGGGGATCCTGAGAAGCTAGGCTCCCCAGAGACTCATGCAGAGGCATGTGTCTCCAAGCAGCCACTGCCAGCAATGCCCTGCACAACGCAGGTGTCTGTCCAATTCCTGTCACTTTCATTGCAGATTTTCAGACACCCAACAAGCATTACTCATGCATCTGGGTCAGGCCCAGGACCAAGATAAGGATGTAAACAGCAATATTAAAGAGCTGTGTGTGGCTCAAAAGCTTGTCTCTCAAGGAGAAGTTGGTCCAATAAACTTTACCTCACCCACCTTGCCTCTAATATCCTGGACCAATACAGCTACACCTACATTGCATATGGTATAATTAACATGCATCTGTAGGCATTGCATCCTACATTTTTAGGATTGATTTTCCCCTTAATTTGTGGATAAATGTACACTGAACGTCCCTGAATAGCAGCCTGTGCTGGAGAGTTAGAGCATCAGAGCAAGCACTTTCTAATGCCACACTAGCCCCCCTCAATAATACAACTTGGTGAAAGAAAATGTCAGTCTCCCTGTTCATGTTTGTTGGGATGTAGATGCCTGTCTCAAGGGGCTTGGACCGAGAAACTCATTACACCAATGAGCACCATGTAGGGAAGAAACAAGTTTGCACAAGAACTCAAATGCTGAAGACTTTCAGTTTGATTGTTGACAGAAGAATGAGGAGATCTGGTCTATGGACATATTGCTAAATTTCTTAAGCTCTTAGTTAAGGAAGTACATGGTCATCCAATCTAGTGGAATGCAGAATTTGGGTGCTGTCAGTATTTTGCAAGGACTTGACTGAGCTGCTTAAAACCATGGATTTTTTTTCCTTCCTGCACTCACAGCTGCTAATTAGTGGTAATTACAGTGGTAGGGTTTCCCCGTCATCAGAATCACCTTATTAGGACTTTGATTAGTTTGCTTCCTATCCTGCCCTCTTGCACTTTCTCTTGCACCATTCTTCTCTTGCAGAGCACCTCAATGGTGAAACTAAACAGTTTCAGCAATTCTTAGATCACAGTATGCAAATCCATCCCCAGAATCGCTAGAGACCATGCAAAATGGGAACCAGCCCACACGATGAAATGAAATTACCTATACATCCCAAAAAGAAGAGTACTTGTGGCACCTTAGAGACTAAAATTTGAGCATAAGCTTTCGTGAGCTACAGCTCACTTCATCGGATGCATTATACATCCCACATTCTTTGGGTTAAACAATGCCTCTTGCTGTTGGGATTCACAGAGAGGGAACAGTGGGACTTGGAATAGAGAGAATAGAATCATAGAAATGTCAGGATGGAATGAACCTTAAGAGGTCACCTAGCCCAGCATCCAGCACTGCGGCAGCATCCAATATACGTAATCTTAGCTGCCCTTAGAGTTAGAAAGTTTTTCCTAGTATCTAACCTAAATCTTTGTATATCCTTTGCTATGTCCTTGACAGTACATTATAAAGTATTTCCACACTGAGTATTTGGGACAGGAAAAGAACTCAGTCTTCAGTGTATAAGTCAACTGCTAACTGATGGGGGCTCAGGAAGAAACATCCCTGGGGGCAGGATATCCTGTAACTGCAGGGTTTCTTGCACTTTCCTCTGAAAGAGTTGGTGCTGACCACTGTCAGAACCAGATACTGCATTAGGTGGACTATAGGTCTGAACCAGTCTGGCTATTGGTACGTTCCAGAGGAACTGCACATTGTGTCTGGCTGGAGGAAGTTTGCCAATGGTTTCTCTCTACATAAGCCAAATGAAGTCATTAAGCAGTGTCACCCAAGTTAATTTTCATTCCCATCTGGGCACCTCAATTTATCACTGCTACAAACCATTGGAGAGACTATGTGGAGTGAGCAGGCCATCATAAAAGGGGCTATGCTTACAAACGAGATGCAGATAGTACCTCTTTCATTACAGATTAAGCACTGAGACTCATCCCTGGAAAGCCCTGTCACAAATTAAGCCCTGGATGCAGACCATAAGTGTTTCAGCTCCAGTAGAAATGGTGTCCCCCTCTACTGCAGTTTACTGTAGCAGCCCTACAGGAAGACACCCATGTTAATGGATGTAAAGCAAGCAGAGAAGGATTTTACCCAATATTCTGGTGGGGCAGCAGGGGATGGGTTGCTTTGAACTATGGTTCTTTCATCCAGACTTAAAAGTAAAATGTTACTTATGAGATACCCATTGTATCTCTACAGTCAATGTTAAATTTTATGCTTAAACCTGGGTTTCTGTTTCTTTATTATCCTCCCAACAAGTGCAGCACTTTTACAGAAGAGAGCCTGATCCAGAGCCCATTAAGTCAACGGGAGGCCTTCCACTGACTGGAGTTTGAACCAGTGACTAACAGTGTTTTCACAATCAGAATGAGGAAACGTGAGAACCTTCCTGCTTTATTGCTGAAAATTGCTGCCCTGGAAAGAAGGGCATTTGTCCGAATGGTGCAACATTCCACACAGCCACATTCCAAAACCAAAATCCATTTATTTAATGACAATTCCCTAGTCTTCCCTTTCCCATGTTTGGTCAGGGGCTCAGCAGAAAAACATACTATGACTAATGCTGTAGAATCATCTTAACTGTCTGATCTGCTGAATTATGGCTTCACACTTCAACAAATACAATTAGCGCTAATGATGGTGTTAGTTTAATGGGTTGACTTTTCCATGGTCTACTCATGGCTGGCAAATGGAGCTGTACTGCGACAATTCTAATGAAAGTCCATACTTCAGAATCTTAATGGAGTCCCTTAGAGCAAGGTTCCCTTCTAATTAGATTAACTGACACCTAGCATTGCTCATCTAGGTCTCTTATTACCTGGATTTGATTGTGCAACATTACGACACTGTATTGATATGAATGAGCAAAATTCAGCATGGCTCAGATAACTCAGGGAACAGTTAATGGGAAAGGCAGTCCTCTCTCTCCAAGCCATGCATTCAAATACTTAATCGTTAGTGGCAATAAAGCAATTTTCATGCATCTACAGTACTTACACGGCCCCCCCTTCACCCCCATCACCATAGCCTCTGAGCACCTGACAATCTTTAAGGTCTTTATCCTCAAAGCACCCCTGAGAGGTCAACCAGGGCTGTTAGTTCCCAGCTGTAAAACAACGCTAAGACACAGGGAAACTAAGGCCTGCATACACAAAAATAAGCCACCTATATCTTAGTTTCAGCAGAGATGTATAAAACTCCTGCTGAACCTTGTAGGCCCCTAAAGTTTTTTTTTTTGGGGGGGGGACAGTAAAAGGTCCCTCAATGCCTATGTTTCTGCCTTATGGGCACTGCTGCCTCTGTCTTGGCAACTGGGTGCCTATCTCCACCCTAAGCTGCAAAGCAGCTCATGAAGTAGGGCAAAGGCAGGTGTTCAACCATTACTTTGCCTGCAGGGCCCAATCCAGTAAACATGCTGAGAAAGTGCCCACCAGATTGGGCCCCTCAAGTGAGTACACAAGGTGGGCTGCAGAGGTGAGGGGACCTCCTTCATAACTAATGCCAGTAGTTTTATTCCAGTTTACTCACCTCTGATGTGGGAACCCCCCAATTAGAGTCCCTCCTCCACCTGTAGAATTGCCATTTCTCAGGTGAGCACTAACTACTGGGTAATGGGGTATCTGGGCCTTCTTCAGTGTCTCCCATTGAAGTCTCTCACTGGCTAAATAATTCAAGAGTCACTGGGGCCAGAAAAGAGCAAACAAAACCCAGAATAGAGCAAACAAAACCCAGAATAATTGGTTCGAGCATTTTCCCATGCTGTGGGAGAGCCAGGAGCCAGTCCCTTTGCTCCCATGACCCTGACTTGTTTCTGGGATTCTGGACTAAGACCTGCTAGCTGGTTGAGTCAGATGGCAGGACAGTGTCTACTATACACCACTTCTGCTCTGCCTAAATCCTGGCCCAGATTGAGCATTCTCAGGATTGATTTCTGACTGCACAACAAATGGACTCTCCTATTTTAGCGTTTGGCAGAATGCATCTCATGCTGAATAACTGGCCTCAGAGCAAGCACTACCTCTGGAAGTCGTACTGAAATCAAACACTAATCAGCCATTCTGCAATCAACAGCTCCATCATGGCAGCCTGGACACAGTGATGGGAATCAGGGAGGAGGATAGAGAGACAGCAGAAGGGGAAGGATTCATTTTTTATAGGCTTTTCAGATTGAGCAAACCAGCCCAAAGGGTTATATATGGAGAGAAATAGCCCAAGAGATTGGGTGAGGAAGTTATTCAGCAGAACCTCAGCTTTTGCTGATTATACCCCAGCAGCACGGCAGGGACTCCAATTGGAAAGATCTTGCGTCAATGATCACAAGCAAAGAACCAGCACCATGAGTTTTTAATAGTGTGGCAGAATGAAAATAAAGGAACCAGCGTCTCTCGAAGTTGGGAAATTTCTCTATGAAACTGGTGGTTCACACTGAACTATTTAGTTATTTCACAGAAGTGCCCAGAGGCCACAGATGAGATTGGGCCCCATTGTGCAGCCTAGATTTTATAGTACCCATAGGACGTCCTATATGCATTGCTTCATTCCCACTAGATTTTAACACTCCTAAGCCACAGCAATACAAATGCTGCCATATCAGGAGAATGGATGGCAGCAAGGAAATCATTTTCACAGCAAAAAGACATGTTTGCAGGTGGCAATTGACAACAGTATGCCCCCCGTCACTAGAGGTTTTGGATCCATGCCTGAGAATATCTGTTCCAGCAGGTGGGTCTCTGCAGAGCCAACCCTTGTTGTTCCCTGCAGCTTTGCTGCCAGCTCCAAAAGACAGGCCTTTCTAGTTTGTTGGCTCAATAAAAGGAACATGTTATCCAATTTGTCTGCTGATTTAGTCTAAATTGCATGTGGGATTCACACTGCAGAATGTCTGCATGTGTAATTAACAGACTAAAATCCTTTTTAAAATGTAAGAGTTCTGATTGCCACAGCGATAGGTTTCATAGATTAGCTGGTTAAACCTTCAATTAATGCATATTGACAGCCAAATGTGAAGCTAATATGCAAGTACTAATCTGTCTAGATATTTATATTTCAAGTGATTTAATTCCTCACATTCCATGCTCAGCATATGTAATTTCATCAGAAGCACAAATGTTTCATGGCAATGTACTGGTTTCAATTAAGTTTTCATTGGGAAGCAGGGAGAGACTCATGCTGTACAGTATGGTGGTTAGGACATTGGTCTGAGGTGTGGGAGAGACCGGGGTTAGCCCATCTCCAGGCCAAATCCTTATGAGTTCCAACTTAAATATTCTGGCATACTGCATTGACCTTACTATCTTTTATTTAGGAGGAACAAGACTGATGGATTGGAAGCCTGGGCACATCACTGCTGGCGAGCCGTGTGCGCAAACAGAAGCAAGTCTGCTCCTGAACTTTGCAGAGGCTCCCCTCCCACCCCCGAGAGCCAAAAGCACACATTAGTGATGAGCATTCAGCTTCTGTAACCCCTTTATGCATGTGTGGGGAAGGCATGGTCATGAGCCAATGCTGCTGTTTCTATGCCACTGCTCCCTTCAGAGGGAATAATCAGCCATGAGGATAGAGGGGAGGAGGTTTCTGTTGCTCAATGACATTCAAACCATGCACCCTCCCCATCATGTCAGTCACTCCAGGAGTGAGGAATCTTTGACTGCTCAAGCCATGGGGGAAGGAATGAGCTGAAGGGAAAAACGAGCTTAGTTCTCTACACCATAATTTCTGGGCTCCTACAAAGCATTACTTGCATCCCTAGAATCTATTTCTTCTCTCCTAAATATGAATGCCAGTACAGAGATGCATCAATCTAGCTAGATTCTGCGACTGCCTGAGGTGCCAAGAGAAGAAACTTTCCCTGTACAGTGTGTAAATGCTGCTTAGGAAGGGGAAAGAGGTACCCAGGAGCTTCCCTGATGGTGACTCAGAACAGTTTCAAAGCTTACAGCAGCCTGGGACCTTCCCACCAAGTCTGATCTCCTTGGCTCCTAAATGTATCTGCTCCAAATGGGAGCTTCCTCTCCTGCATGGACTGGAGGTCCACTCCAACTCCCACTGGCCCTTCATGGAATTCTCTGATCCCCTTCTTCCTAATGAAGGAGGTGCCCCAACAGTCAAAATTCCCATTTGCTCCACTCCAATCTGGAGGAGTGGTGGACAGTTTTGCCTGGAGCCTACATTTGACCTGGTCAGCTTGTGGGACCCTACCTGGAGCTCAAACTCACTGACAGCACTCAGGTCATTGGAATACACAAGCCTCCCCATCACTGCAAGGGGCAGTCCGCAGGGAAGGAATCCGTGTACTAGGGACCCTTAAATCTCTAACCTCATGGCCCCCTATGCCCTTGGGTAAAATTCTGCATTTTTCAGATACAGAGCAGAACCTGCCTCTGGAATTGTTCTCCCCAATATGCAACTCTCTCCAAATGGGAGCGTATTCTGGTAACTGCTAGTTAGCCCTGGATAAAACGTGTACCTGAGTTAAAACTGGATGACTAGTTAGTGTTTCCATATCTGAAAACAGAATTTTGCTTTTAATTTGACTGAGCCATCCATCCCTCCCTATGGCCCATTTGAGTTGTCTCTGGTCACCCTGATGATCAATGGCACGGGACACAATTTGCATCTCATTGGCAAAAATCTCAGCCACAAATGTGCACTTGTTGCATTTTGGAGATGCTTCTTCCTTGGTTTGGCAGCTGATATGAACTACTCTAAATTAGTGGCTGTTCAGTCATTCTATCTACCCATGTCAGTCTTGTCCCAAAGAAAACTTCACACGGAACACACTTCCCTCCATTTGAACGAGCACAATGTGTCGGGCAGTGCAGTGTAAAAAAGACCTAGCAGTTATCCAGTGAATACACAACTGTGCAGAGACTGCTGCACATTGTCATCACGCTGCTGGGAAATTTGCAGGAAATACACTGGCAAGTGCCTTCCAGCAGTTGCTGCCCAAATTAAACAGGTCTCCAGGAGTCTGAGCAACTGAGTCAGCATTTGAACTGTAGTCCAGAGAAGTCTAGACTAGCTGCTGATTATTAAAGGAAAGCTTCCATTTGTTCTTGTAAACTTCAGAGAAAATAAATCCTCCACATCAGCCAGATACATACAAGGCCAACCCAGGTCTTCAACAGCAGCCAGAACACATTGCAGATCCAGGTGCACTTGTGAAGTGGATTCATCGGTAGCATCAAAGGCCAAGCAGTGCTGTAGTTAAGACTTTCTATTGACAGAGCCCCTTTTCAGTTTTTAACTACACATACAGACACCATAAGTGACTTACCTCCTCAATGATGAAACAGTTGGGGGTGGAGAGTGGGGGAAGGAGAATTGTTTCATGTCCTTCACTTTGAATTCTTACTGCTCTGAGGTTCTCCTACACCCCAGCATGTATTTTGCATTTCACAAGCTGTGCTTGAACAATGAGGGCCTGGATATTAAGGAACTTTTTTAGGGTAATGGTAAGCATTAATAAGTGCTTCACATTTGCAACAATTCAAAGGTGTAATCCCTGTGAGCGACTTGTTTTTAATTAGAAGTGTAAATAAACAATGATTTCATATGTCCTCTAAAGCCTTTGAAGATCAGTTTAAAAGCAAGCATGCTAGTAAGGGATGAGGCTTTGCAAGTCAACTGGAAATAGAGATCTAGCCAAGCAAAAGCCATCTTGAGTAATCAAATGGCACATGTGTTCCAAGGTTAAGTTACATGAGTCTATGCTCCAGTCCTCAAGTCATTTTTAGGCTGTTTGAGTATTTGCCTTTTATTGCTCTTCAAAAAACCCAGAGTGACTGCAAATGAGAGAAATCAGGGAAGGTTTGTGTACGCACCAGCTAGAGCACAGAACTACAAGGCTGGACTCCTGACTCAGTGACCACACAATTGAATGCAGGTCATTTAATCTCATTGCACTTCAAAGTATCACTCTGTAAAATGGAGAGATTATAATGATCACAGTGAACACTTCTGGCCTGGCCTTGGAATCTATGAATAGTCATTGCATTATATAGTGAACATTAATTCCCACACCACTTCTGGGAGATTATAATGGGGGTGATATTTGTTAAGGACAAAGCAGACACCATACAGAAGTTACGGCCGCATTCAATCAAACATTGTCTATTAAGGACCATTGCACCAGCCGGAGATGCCATAATTGATGGCATTGCACCAGGCATTGTATAGTGAAGTTCCCAGATCTGGCTCATTCCTCCAAATCCACTCAAAAACTGCCACCTATTCTGAGCACTTCCATTTTGGGTGCTTGCCCTGATACAGCTTGCAGCTGATTTTTAGAGGTGTCAATCAGCTGCAAATCCAGGCACTCAGCACCTTGGGAAATCAAATGCAAAGGATCCAAAGTTTAACTCAAATTTCTGCTCTGCTTTTGAAAAGTTGGCTGCAGTTCACTTGCTCAAGGTCAGACTGAATCTGTGATGGAGACTCCTAGAAAACTGGAATTCCTGGCTCTCAAGTCTGTGCTTGTACCACTAGACTCAGTACCAGCAACAATGCTCACTTATCTTCTTGGGAGTCTTAGCTAGTGAATATTGGTGGGATAGTTGGAGGGAAGGTAAAGAATTAGTAGCATAAGACTACAGTAACTCTCCAGATGGGTGCTTCAGCCAGATTTGTTCAGTTAGGTCCTTTTTCCTGGTGTCCATGTGTCTTAGCATCTGCAACCAGGAGCTTTCTATTAAGGGCTTGATCCTGCACTTTGTGTACACACAGGTGCAGAGTCAACTTTTCATCTGTTTGTGTTTAAGAATAGTCATCCATTCTCAAGCTAGAGGGCAGAGCCTTGCTAAACCAGAGGGAATTCTGACCTGCATTTACACTACCAGTCCAGTTTCAATGAAAAGCCCAAGGGGATTCAGTCAAACCAGTCATACTGCCCTTCTTGCAGACTGTTGGGAGCCTTTTGTCCCATCACAGATGGACCAGATGCTTTAACTGAGCACTTATGCTGCCAGGATAATCAGTTACATGGAAACAGACTCACTGAAGAATGGGTAAATGCTTTAACAGTAGGGCCTTGGGGAAGCTTCTCTGATAAAAGGAACTTGCACCAACCTCAGGCAAAATATACCAAGGAGCCACTTTTAACATCTCTGCATGTTATTTCTGCTGTTTAGCCAAGCAAGACAGACAAGCATACCACAGATGTCTGCAGCATGGACAAGAGAAACACCCCATGAGTCTATGCAAGGAGGAGTTCAAGCAAAAGGCAACAATTATTTCTCTAGCTATTTTAATTGCAGCTGTGGTGTTGGGATAAGGAGACCCTGCAACATGCATGTTTCAGATACTTCCCTGTCTGACAGCCTCATGTCCTTGAGATTTGTGGGTGAGAGGAGGATATAGCCCAAGGGACTCCATAAGCCAATGGAATTGATTTGGCCATTGCAAACAGGGTTTTGACTTCAGACGAATGTGCAGCAGGGAGCAGACTCAGGGAGCAAACATGCTGTCTGCAGGGGAACACCTTCAGGAGGCAAATAAAGGCAAGAAAATGGAGGAAAATCATGGGGGGAGCAGAATTTTTAAAACTTTAAACATTCTGTTTAGAAGATACCCTTTCAGTGAAGCTGACTGATCTGAATGTCACATGCACAAACAGGCTCTGCAATCAGGGATTCAAGATTCTCATACCAGTTTGTTCTCTTTCCCCTGCCCCCCAAACCTGGAAAAAACCAAAAGACAACCAAGCCCTCAATTTGATTCACAGCCACCACAGCCAGGGTGTCCATCTAGGGAATATTTTGGTGAGCATTTGCCTGTAACTGTCTTGGGCAACACTTGCACATGAAGCCAAGGAGGCAAAAGTTGGAGTCTTCTAGTCGAGAAAACCCACAGATGTTTAAATGGAAACAACCCAGTTTAGTCCCTGACAGGCAGAGCTATTCAGAACATTCAACTAATTATAAGGTAGGGGAACTGTCAATATAAAACTGGTGTCAAAGGCACATGGAAACTGCTGGTGTCTTTTCTGTACAGAGCTACAAGGCTCAGAAATGTCAAGTCAAAATTTCATTTTGAAACAATTCCCAGCTATTTTATCTAGTGACAAGTACTTTTGTTCTGCACGGGTTTGAGGAGATGAGCAGGTTTCTTTTATAAGATAGCTCCTTTCTTCACCCCAGGAGTCAGGCCACACTACCAAGCTGACACTACCTCCTGTTTTAAAGGGAGACTTGAATATTTAAATATTAGGAGGAAATAATGGTTGAATACAGCATAGAGTTTTCCCAGCCAGGATACCCATCTCCTCCCCCCATTCTCTATTCTGTGTACATTCTTATACCATGGCAATGACTCTTCAAGGTTAAAATAAATTGGCCTCCATTTTCAGAAGGCCGATTAGGTAATCTTTTATTAGACCAACTTCTGGGGAGAGACTAGCTTTTGAGTTTGCATAGATCTCTTCAGGTTTGGGAAAGGTATTCAGTGTGTCACAGCTAAATACAAGGTGGAGGAGATTTAGTGCAAGTAGGAAACATTCTGAGGGACCATTCAAGTCAAAGAGGCCTATCGAGAGGAAATATGGCCTAATGGTTACAGTACTAGCCTGGGACTTGGGAGACCTGGATTTAATTCCCTGCTTTGTCACCAACTCCATGTGAACCCTGGACAAGTCGCCTACTAACTCTCTGCCCCAATTTCTGATCTGTACAATGGGATAACAGCTCTGCCCTACCTCCTAGGGGTGCTGAGAGGATAAATACCTTAAATCATGAGCCACCCAGATACTATAGCAAAGAGGCCACAT
Organism: Dermochelys coriacea; assembly: GCF_009764565.3. NCBI lineage: Eukaryota > Metazoa > Chordata > Testudines > Dermochelyidae > Dermochelys > Dermochelys coriacea. Next base: position 14,938,503 of record NC_050089.1, on the reverse strand, counting down.
CAGAGAGGTGCTTCAATTTTTGGGGTGCTCACCTGAAGGCACCTTAGAGAAGCCTTTTTTCAGAGGGAAGCTCCTCTGCACTTTCTGCAAAATTAGGGTTTTCAGGTATCTGAAGTTGGGTACCTGAAAATGAAGAACCCTCAAAATCACTTGTCAATTCTAAAAATTTAGGCTTAATGTCTAAAGATAAACATGTATCCACTCCCTTCCTCACACAGCAAGCAAGTTGTGTGTGTTCTCATTATGGCAGGTAACTGCCAAAGAAAGGCACTTTGCATTTGGACAGAACACATGCAAGGCTGGTAGCAATTCTTCATTTGGCAGGTGCCATTTGTGAAGTCCCTTCTCTGAATCTATGGAACTGAAACCAATTCCTCTGTGGTCATCAGAATGTTACAGGAGCTACATTACATCATATCCCAATGTCACCAATACACACCAGCTCACATGGCACCCTGAGGTAATTGCATACATTATCTGTAAAAAGAAATGGTATTGTATATCACCCAGTCCACCCAGCCAACTGTATAGATGGTACAACAATCCCTTTGGCCTTTGCAGGGGAAATGGAGAAGGCAATTTTAAATCATGTGGAATTAATTTCTGACATAAGCAACATCCCTTCTTCTAAACTTAATCTCATTCAGCATGTTTGCTGTAAATCATGAGGCGTAACAGTGAGATTAAAACATGTTTGAATGAGATGGATAAACACTGAGGGGCCCTCCCTAAGAATAAGGGAATGAAAGGTGGAAAGCAAGTGTTTTACTCTTTATAGCAAATACTTCACTCACTGAGGACACTGGCCCCCATTGTACTAAAGGAAAGGGTACAATTAGCATTCTTGCAGTTTTAGCACTCACTGCCTAGCAAAAATTCAGCCTCAATCTTATGTAGATCAGTGTTTGCTTCCCATTTTACAGAAAGGTAAACTGAGTCCCAAAGACATTATGTAACTTGCTTGAGGTCACAGCACGTAAATGACAAAGGAATGAAAGCCAGGATTCCTTATTCACTGGCACAGGGGTGTTGTCTAAGAAAGATTGGATCTCCTTGGGAAAAGTTCGCAATGAATGTCAATATTACAAGAATACACAAAGAATACTACTTCAATAGTTTAGTCTAATCAAAATGAAGCATGGCAAGCCACGGAGATGCAAATGGGACTACTAAATGTCTCATCCCAATGTCTTAGGTGGAACAGTGATCTTTGCACATATCCAAAACCCTTGGATGTCACCATTCCACAGAATCGTTAATGAAACCTAAATGACCTTTCTGCGACTTGATAAACAGCATTATAGCAGCAACAGCCCCTATGCTCCATCACCAAATTAAAAGCATCCCAGACCTATTGTACCACACTACATTTTGCACTTAACAGAATAATAATTTGGTGAGAACTCTGCAGATCTGTATATTCCTAGAGCTTAGTTCTGTGTCCCCACCATAGGAAAATGCTGGCTCATTGTTGAGCTGTAGAACATTTTGCTTTAGTCTTATGCTTTGTGCTTTTCCCCAATGCCAATTTGTACAGAGAAATAGTTTAAACTCCCACAATTCATGACTCTCAGTTGTGTCTTCTTCACATCAGCTGAGCTGCAAGTTTCAGAGTAGCAGTGTTAGTCTGTATCTGCAAAAAGAAAAGGAGGACTTGTGGCACCTTAGACTAAAATTTGAGCATAAGCTTTTGTGAGCTACAGCTCACTTCATCGGATGCATGCAGTGGAAGATACAGTGGGGAGATTTTATATACACAGAGAACATGAAACAATGGGTGTTACCATATACACTGTAACAAGAGCGGTCAGGAAAGGTGAGCTATTACCAGCAAGGGGGTGGGAAGAAGCTTTTGTAGTGATAATCAAGGTGGGCGATTTCCAGCAGTTGACAAGAATGTGTGAGGAACAGTATGGGGGGAAATAGTTTTACTTTGTGTAATGACATGTACCAAGATGTTTTTAAAAGCTTATAGAAAATAGCTCTTCTGCACCACAGTAACTTCTGGATCACATACTCAACTGGGGTAAATCACCATAGCTCCTTTGAAGCCAATGGATCTACTCTTAGATCAGTTAAGGATCTGGCCCCATGTGTGTAATTACCGCCTACACCAAGAAACTGAGCCAGAGCCTCAGCAAGTTCACATCAGCACAATTCTGATTTCTACTGTAAATCAGTGTCGCTACTTCAGCTGAGGAACTGGCTCCATAGAATAAAACCTAGGTCTCCTGACTCCAACCCCTCTATGCATTGGTACATGTAGCTAAACAGAATGCATACCAATAACCATGCAGCTGAAAGTGGTCTCCCCTGACTCAACTGGAGTCTGGATTGGATTACTGAGCTTGTCTTCAGTCTCTAGGCATTGCGTGAAAGGTCATTCCACCGATCAAACTGCACCTCCAGACTTTGGAAAAGTAATTAGGCATTGTACTACATTGCTTGGATAAATCATCTAAACTGCAATTAAGATTAGTGCCATCTCCATTGTTGACACTGATATTTCAAGCAATTGTAAATTTAAAATCAGTCATTTTTCTAGTTAACTCTGTATATGTATATATAATCTTGGAAAATCATCCAGGGCAAGCTTAATTAGATTAGTTCTCTCTCAGAAGATTACACTTCTGCTATGTTGTGTGCTCAGAGGCTCAGATTTTGCAAAGCGTATATGTAGGGTGTAGGAACAGGATGAGTATCAGTTTAAACAGTTAGTGAGTCCTCTAGTGGTGCTCACTGTGTTTTAGAAGACCCCCAGAACCCAGCCAGGAGAGCAGGATATATGTAGCTAGTTCTGAGTAACATTCAAGAGTGAGTTGCATTTGTGTTACATATTGTCAACAAACCTGGTTATCTGGACCCCACTGTGCTGGTGTGGTTTTCATAGTATGTTTGTTGTACAAGAGCAAGACAATAGTATGCTATGGGTGGAAGGTGCTGGCCCCACAGCCTGAAGACTGCAGTCCTGTGTATCCACAGAGCAATTGAAGCAAAAAGCCTGATCCAACAGGCACTAGGAAGATCCCCACTGACAAGAGCAGACTCCCAATACACTGCCCACATTACCAAAACCCACCTTTAGGGCCAAAACCAAACTATTAGGGATTAAGGGACAATTTTGCCACTGGACTCAGTATCCTTAACTGCTGGGTTACATCCCCTTTTTCTGAAACAGGTGGATATTGGACTACTGTCCCCTGGGCCAATCCAGCCTGACAATTCCTATTTCCTCACAGGAGAATCAACAACTGCCATCCTTTTGCTACATAAACTTGGTAACAGAATGGATCCAATTCTACATGCAATGGCCAAGATAACCACTGAAGTCAACAGGAGACACCTATGGAAAGAAGGTAGCCACCTTCTGTGCATTAGTTCAACAAGCTATTTTAAAATAAATATACATATATACATATACATATACACATATATACATATACATATATATATGAGCCCATCCAGCCCACATCACATCTGAACCTATAATTAATCCCTGCCTGAGCCTCTCATCTGGAGAGTTCAAAGGAAGGACTGTGGCAGGCTGTGTAACTCCACTCAAGAATAAATCTGAATGGCATTTCTTGAAGGAATAGAAAGCACCAGTTTGCATGTAGGGATTCATTAAGTCATAGACAACTAGTTCTTCCCTCTTCACTAAGGTGAAATGAAGGCAGGGAAATGTACTGCAAATCCAAGTCCTGTGCAGACAAGGAGATTTCGGACTATTTGCTTAGCAGCCAGTGTCCTGAATTCAGTCTTCTGCTGTATTGACAGTTGTGTGACTTACAAAGATTTTTGGCTCAGTTTGCTGCAATGAGCCCAGGATACAGAAGAGCAGCAAGCTGTGACCCTTTGGGCTGCCATCAGACAAACGGGGGAAATGTTAACTGGGGTTTTATTTTAAAGCAGTCCATCGGCTAACAATTATATTGGTCCCAGCCTGACCCAAGTCACTTGCAGGATGTTTGCTAGCCCCAAAATAATGAGAACACGCCTAAGGGAGATTAAAATAGGAGTAGTTTGATGAAAGCACAAGCTCTCACTCCCAGCCATGCAGAGACCAACTGGTCCACAGGTGCCAGCGAGGGCCTCCAATGCTGTAGATTTTGCTTTGGGGAAGCAGGAGTTGTTTGGTAAAGAGAAGGAAAGCATGTAATCAGCAAGGGCCCCTCTGGGCTGTAAATTAGTTATACTGGGCTCTGGAGAAACAAGAGAAATCTAGGCTATGGTGGTTGACATGGTGCCTCCTAGGGCACCTCCATGAACCCAGATTAAGGAAAGCAAATGCCTCTTCTGGTGCTATTTAGAAAAAAGTAGGGCAAGCAGTGTGCCAGGGAGGAGGGAAAAGGATAAACTTGGATTTAGGGAGCAGATGGTGCCACAGATATTGATGGTGTGTTTTGAGAAGAATGCAGTGTCTGGTAAGATGCATAGAGCAGGGGAAGGATCCTTACCTTGCACTGATCTTGATCAAGGGCAGAGGGAGAATAATCAAAGTGAAGACAGCCTGTAGCATCTGATCTTCAGTACCGAAGTAGTATCATTTCCCCCACCCTAGTAGACACTGCCCAGTCACGTAGCCTAAAAGGAAGGATCCCTCCTCCCAAAAAACATCAAGTTCTTTATCAAGGCAGGAGCCATATTGTATTACAGGAGATCCTCCCCACTCTGTACAGGTAGGGATGGCACCAAGACTGGGCGATTCAGACCCAGATCACAACAGACTTCAATCCAAAATCTTCACCCCACCATTAGTCCTACTTGAATGTAGGATGGTGTCCAATTGATCAGCATGGGAAAATCATGGCAGAGGAAGTGCTCTGGAGGGCACTGGTATCTGTTCTCCTCTACACTTATGTTAGTCACCTCAGTGGCAGAGGCTAGATTGCCTTTAGCCTTCTCAATGGGAGAAACGTAGTGACATTCACATTCAATTCCACCTTCCCCCATATGCTACAGACACTGACAGTTACTGGAGCTCTTGTAGAGAGCATCAGGCAGCACAGCTGGGCTAAGCAAGCACGGGACAGTAAATTAAGGTCAGAAGGGACCATTCAGATAATCCAGTCTGACCCTCTGTAGAACACAGGCCAGAGAATGTCATCCAGTAATTCCTGTAGTGAGGAAATCACTGCATGAAATTCATGAAAACCAGTAGACTGTGCTTTGTAACAGAAGCCATGTTTATTTTCATAAACTTTTTTAAAGCAGCATATATTTCAAGCACAAGGAACCCACAAAGGCATGTATGTTACCCCTGTTCTGGCGATGCAATTCTCAATTGTCCCCCCCTCAAAATCATGCCTATATTCTGAAAAAATCCATGGCTTCAGCAGCCTAGTACACTTGTGAACAGCAACTCTAAAAGAAAAGGATAATTGTGATTAATGCACTGGACTGGGACTCTGGAGATCTGACTGCAGTAAACTTCCTATTTGACCTTGGGCAAGTCACTGAAACTTCTCAGTTTCTCATCTGTAAAGCAGGGATGATGCTTTCTCCCAACCTTTGTCTTGCCAGTTTAGATTGTAAACTCTGCAAGGCAGGGACTGCCTCTCCCTATGTGTTTATAAAGCACCTAGCACAATGGGCCCTGATCTTGATTGCAATCCTCCAAGAGCCACCTTAATACAAGAAAGTTATTCATAGTCTGTATTAGTGCTGAGTGAGAACCAGAATTTCTGTTTCACAGGAAACTACAATGTCAAAATTTGAACTATAAGCCAGTCAGCTAATTGCAATATTGGAAAGATGCTGGTACAAAAACTATTTGTAAACACCTACAGGACCATAGGATAAGGAATTGTCAACGTGGACTTGTCAAGAACAAATGATCCCAAACCAACTTAATTTCCTTCTTTGACCAGGTTATTGGCCTCCAAAATACTTGCAAGCCCTCCCAACTTGGTCATCTACACACTTTAAAAGCCCACTCTTCACTTTGAGTCATTAGTCAAGTATTGACTAGCACCATACCCACTCCTGATCTCTTTAGGACCAACCTAGATATGTTCTCCCACTTTGACAGCAAACCAAAGATAATTACTGTCTATGGTTTTTTCAACCAGTTTTGCACCCACTGTATAGTAACTTCATCTAGACCATATTTCCCTAGTTTGCCAGAGATGCTGATAATTACCTTGAAACATGTCCTTTTGCTTGTTTCAGATCACAAAGTGCCTTCCACAGAAAGCTTAATTATCTCTAAATTTCATAGAACTGGAAAATTAGATTTTTCTGAACAATGGAAGGAATTAAATACAAAGCACCAATTAGACATTATAAAAAAAGTACAAGGATTTGACTTGGAAATTCAGCCTGGTGTTTACAAAGCTCTCATGAGCCTATTATTCTATTTGACCAGAAGGTACCATTGCAATAGAACAAATTAAATGGAAAAAGTTAAGCAGGCAAATCTGTTGCAGACTGTGGTCAGCAGTGAATCATTTTATTAATACAGGGCTCAAGAAGTCAGGATAATGTTATGCAAAAGCATACAATGTTTAGAGGGATTCAACATTCAGTGGGGTATTCAAACAATTTGATTGTGCTGCCTATAGATTCCCCTCCAGCAACCTGAAAAAGGTGAGCCAGGGCCAACAAACTCTGGAGAAAGCCAAGAACTTGAGCTTTAGGAGTGAAATTTGCTCATTTGCAGAGGGACAGAACTAGGGCTTAAGTTACAAGACCTAAGCCTTGATGTCCCTCTGCTGAGAGGGGAATTTCACCCTAGAGGACCAATCTGTCCAGATTCTCATGGGGTCATAGGTTGAAGCTATTATAGTCTGTTTTTTCTGGGTACTACACCTTTCTAAGAGTCCTACCTGTGTGAAGATAACCAGCTGTTTATCAAGGATGGATGGGGTTTGGTGATTACAGCACTAACCAGGGCACACAAGGTCAGCATATTTTGGGGTCAGGGATTGTCCTTTTGTTCTGTGTTTGCCCAGGACTGGAGCTCTTAAGCATTGTGATCATTCAAAACAGTTATATTAAAAGCAGGCTTCAGTTCCTGTCTCTGCCAGACTCCCCTGCATGATCTTGAACAAGTCATTTGGGCCTGGAGCCACAACGAGACTTGTGTTGCAACACTCATCACTGAGCGCACCTATCAGAGCCAGCCCTGCAGACAGGACTGGAAGACAAGCTCCTATCTTGACCCGATTTGTGGGATTTCAGCATCTAGATGCCTAGAGTGAGGCAGCAATGTGCACACAGGCGCCAGGAACTAGGGCTCCTAGGGAACCTTTTACAGCAGTAATGGGGCATTGAGTGAGTTCAGGCACCTACAGGACTAGGCAGCAGCTAACCAGGGGTTTTGTGGATCAGAGTTGAATCTAAAACTGAGACTTAGCAACCTAAATCTGGGTTTGAAATGCTTAACTCCCTTTGGTCCTTATGCTGGCCATTCCCTACCTGTAAAATGGGGATAACATGTCTTTTCTCCACCCCTTTGTTCATTTTTTAGATAAGCTCTGTTGTGTAGGCACTGTTCCTATATGTGTGCATGCAGAACAGTGAGGCTCTGAACTCATTTGGGGCCTGGAGGCACTACTATAATTCAAATAATAAACTATCAGAATTGCTGTGTCCTGAACTCAGCTGAGCTACTCATGAAGTACAGGAGTTAAGTGCCAGACTAAGCTTTAACTAAGCTACTTTGCTAGTGATATTGGAGATGCTAATTAAAGCAAAATGGAAATATTAGAATTGAGAGATGTTGGGTAACTAGGTTTTCCTTTCAAACTAATTTTTATTCTTCTATAATTTTCTGCCACTCTGCACAAGTGTACTTGGTTGGCAAGATCATCTCACTGAAATAACCAATAAATGATAAATCTGTAGTTCTGGATCATGGGCAGGAACCAGAGCAGAAACCCATCTGAAAAAGCTTAGGGAAGGGAGGCAGATAGGCATGCATTCAGGACAAGTGGAGCAAGAAATACTTCTGCCAAGGCCAAAATAGGTTGGCAAATCAAATTGTTTCAAGCTAAGGAGCATTTTGGTAAATAAGCAGGAGTTTTTTTTGAAGCAGTCATGCAGGTGCAATAAGCTGTGCTACCCCAATGAGATCAGACTCCTTCCTTCTGTCCTTCCATGTCTGATGCCAGCATGGCTCTTAGTTACCTTAGAGCTTAACAGTCATCACAGATTGTAGGCCCACATAATAGCAGTAGCATTGAAGGGGTGTAGTAATAGAGGAAGAAAAGTGCACCACTTGAAGAAATGCTCATTGAGTCACCAGGTGCTACCTCTTCTCCATCATATCCTTGAATTATACTGCCCAAGCCAACGATCAGTCTCCACACAGCCAAACTTATGTGTAAGCAGGGGTATAGTCCCACTCTTGTGGGGAACTTTCCTGGCTTCTGCACTACCCCGGTGAAGCGGGCTAGTGAAAGGATCTGAGTCCTTGCTCCACTTCCTTTACCCAGTGGCCTCCCTGCCCTCGAGGGCTCCCTTTCCAGTCTCCTGTCTGGCAGAGTCCTTGTAATCCCGACAAGGCTGGGCCCAGGATTCCTGGGGGGCTCGATCCCCAAACCTGCTGTGGTCACCTAGGACAGGGGTTAGTGTTTCCCCACTTGGGGGTACTCTCTCTGCACTGGGCACTTCTGACCCACTGACCATTACATACAAGCTAAAGCAAATGCAAGTTATTTAATCAACAATTAATTTTAAAAAGAATAAGGGAAAATGGGAAAGGTTAAAGGAAAAATCAGCCTGCTCTGTGGCAGGGAACATCACAAACAGCGTCTCTGGAACATCAGGGCAGTTCACAGTCTGTTCCTTGTAAGTCCCTGGCCTTCTTCTCAGGCCCTGGCTGGGCTGCAGGGATGCTGTGGGTTGGACACTTGCTCTGGTGGTGGCCACAGGCTCCCAGGCTCTAAGTGGCAGGACCCTTCTTCCCAGTGTCACCCCCGCCCTGTTGGGGTTACGATCCAAGCCTGGCCTGCAGAGCCCCTTGGCTGAGGGGTCTCCCTGTGCTGGGCCTGCTGCCCAGGGTCCCCCTTGCTCTTCCCAGCTGCTCACTGCACCCAGCTCTGGACGGCTCCAGCCCCAGCTCCACCACTCGGTCTCTGCACTGCTGCTGCTGCTCTGCCTCCAGCTCCCTGGGCTGCTTTTCTGGCCCCTCTGGCTCTGGTTGCTGCAGCTCTGCTCCCAGGGCAAGTCTGCTCTCTGGGCTGGGCCTCTGGCTTTGGGGCTGCTGCTCTGCTTTCAGCACAGGGGCTGCTCTGGATCTGGCCCAGTTCTGCCCCCCAGCTCAGCTTGGGCCCCTGCTTTCTCCTTAGCTCAGCCCCACTCTGTCCGACCCAGGCAATTCCAGCTCACATGGAGGACAGGACCTCCCTGGCCTCCTGACTGATTAGCCTGCCCGCCCTGTCATTCAGGCTGACCTGGAGCATTGGCCTCTCCCCATTGTTCCTGGGGGCTGTCAGTCTCAGGGTCCTGATCCCCCATTGACCCTTCCCCTTTTTAGTACTGGGAGCTAGCAACTAAAACACACGCCCAAATGTTAGTAAGGGGGCAACAGTCCCCTTATACATGCACCAGTGAAAAGCCTCATTGAAGTCAAGACTCCAAATATGTGCTGGGTCTGTCTGCACTGATCAGGACCAATTCTGTCTATGTCAATGCCATGCCTTCCTTGCCTAAACAGGCACCTCAGAGGATCAAAGCAGGTGAGTCTTACTGGATAATGGGGTCTCTGCACTGCCTGTTTTGCCAGATGGGAAGCTGGTATCTGGAGAGTGGTTGGCAGTAGGTGGCTTGATTGTACCTTCTTTACCAACCTGTATCAATGGCTCAGAGGCCATTGTCCAGATGAGAATGGTGAAGTAGCTTCTCAGGCCTGGGGAGTGATTCATATTGTATTGATGGATTGATGATTGTCCACTAGCTAGAATTGTGTAGACAGAAAGCCCTTCAATTTGATAAGCTCTTCATAGCCACATCCATCTTTTACACCATCTCCATGCAGAATCAAGCTCCATGTAGCCGAGTCCACTCTTGGTGCTACAGCATACAGATAAATTAAAAGCATCAACTTCTCTCTAGGTGGGCTTTTCCTATGTCTCCATGTGCCTAGGATATTGAATGGGCTAAGCCAGTCAGTCATCTCCCAACTCCAGCCACTGAATTCCATGCAAATTACTACAGCCTGGACTGGAACAAGGATACTTCTGGCCTGTAGGCAGCAACTGTGATTATGGGAGACAGGTTTCCTCATGGCCAGGCCGGTAGGAGTTGCACTGACCAATGTCTCAAAAGTTGCTCTAGAAGAGTGATTTTCAGAGTGAGGCTGGCTCTTTAACAAGCCTCCTGTAGCTCTTTGCAGCACATGATAGTTAAAGCACTATTTAATTAACCTAAGTTATTAACCAATCACAGTGCTTTTACTATGTTATTAACCAACTGTAGTTGATAAAATACAGGCAGTCGTTTTACTGTGAGAATCAAAAACTAAATATTTCCCAGTCAGACTGTTTATGTATGACTATATAGTACTATAGTAAATGGAACAATGAATTCATACTACTGCAGCTTTCACGTAATGGTCATCGTTTATTTGGCTCCTGAACCACAGAGGTCTGAGTATCACTGCTTGTGATAGTTGATGTCTGACTAACCATCCAGCTATCCTGAGGAGTCATCTTCCTCCTTCCCACCAGAGAAGCCCCCAAAGAAGGTTCCTGTACCACCATCAAGAGCATACAAATGGAATAAGTAGATGCCTGTAGTCATGCAAAAGCCTGCTGGATATTGTCTTGTTTAATATTTCCAGCCGAGGAAGTTGATTACTGGATAGCAGGGCTCCACAGCAAAATCAGATCTGAAATGGAGCAGGCAACTCACCACCCAAGCATCTCTAATGCTGATCTGCATTAACCATAAATGTAATTGCTTTCATGAATAAAAGCTTTTCTCCTAAACTTAGAACACAGTAGCACTTTCCCTTTCTTTATATAAGTGGTAATTAAATGCATCAACAGTCAAAATTAATTAGCATGGAAGCTTCAACACCACTATTCACTGCTGCCACGGACAGTTTTTTTTTTTAATATAATGAAAACCATCTCTGCTTCATTTTCCCATTCAGATCTGGACATGCCTATAAAACAAGCTCAAATGCTTGAAAAAGGGCTTTGGGATCATAAACTTGTCATGGAGTAGGGAACAGGGTGGGATCACTCAGTTCAAGAGTAAGATGCCTTCAATTTCCTACACAACAGACCTACATCTGCAGTAAATTAATCCAAGCCAATGATCACCAGCTAACAGCTGTGATATTCACTTCCTGTTCCTGAGTATTACAATATAGTCTCTGCATGAGGGATTTATGCTCGTCTGCACCCAGACCAGAGCAGGAAATAGAAGGTTAAGTTCCCCAAGATGTGAATGGAAAGAAGCCATTCCCTGCCTGATCAGAGCCATTCTGTTCAGAGCCAGACTGTACAAGGTAAAACGGTAAACAGCTATGTTTGCTTGTACAGGACTTGTGCATCGCCCTGAGCATAGAGAAGCCCTGCTACAGTCACCAGTACCCATCTCCTCTGCTTCTAGCTAGTTACAGCTACTACTTTCTGGCCACACTGGAGCATTTAGTCACTTACATTGGGCCTGATCCTGCCTGAGGTAATAAGGATTCTGACATTGTCTTCAGGAGCTGGCTTGAGCCTACTGAAATAAAAAGGGATGCCCAGCATACAAGTAAGTTTCCCAGAGTAAGGACTCCCCAACCAGACCCTATGTTTCTGCCACTCCTAACGGCAGCTTATTCTGCTGATGCTCTAGGTAGTTACTGAAACACTTAGTATTTGTGTTACCATAGCACCTGTGGGACCCAGTCATGGACCAGAGCCCCACCATGGTAGGTGCTGGACAATCACATGAGACAGCCCCTGTCCCAAAGAGACAATGGGGACACAGATGGGATCTAGTCAATGAGAGGATACCAGTCAGCATGAGAAGAGGCTGTCACAGCTCACCAGCTGCCTGGCCACTGTCAAGAGAAGCTTTGACAGAGAAGCTTTTTCAGGAGGGATTTGAGGGAGGATGAAGAGGTGGCTCTGTGTATATTCAGACATGGGGGCAGCATGAGAGACAGCTTGTTTGACCATTGAACAACGCACAATGAAGATCTATGGCTGCTTCCAAGATGAGGAATGTTTGCTACTGGCCTTCCACCAAGGGCCTCATCTTCATTCACAGACTACACCAGTCACAGTAGCCCACCTAGCTAGTACAGTCACTAGCCACCTGCCACATTCTCACCAGGGATTACACAGGCTTTGCACAGGGGTCCTTTCACTTTGTTGCAGCACCTCACTGAAGTCAGCAGCTCTAACGGATTTGACTGTAGCCCTGTTGATGTTACCCCCTACCCCTGCACTGAATTGGGAAGGTGACCATCTTTATGACCCTCTTCTCTGTGCAACACCCCTGGTTCTTTCCTCCCTTGCAAGTCTTTCTTCATGCTAAGTGAGCATGCAGGCTGGCATTTGACTTTAGGGCTTCCCCACCTGTGGCATCCTGGGAATATAATCTGTCAGTTTGTAATGCAGACAGCTGGTAAATACTCTGCTTCCACCATAGCAGTTTGACTTTATATTGCTCTGATCTCTTAACATCCAGAACGCCTGAGTGCAGTTAAGCTTTCTGTTGCAGCCCCATTGCACTAAGTCAAAACCAAATCATTCTCCTCCAGCCATGCTACTGTATGCACCATAAGGCTTGGGGAGCCATCTGTCCTTTCACTCAATGCCATCCAAACTTCAGTCCTGGATCTGTGATCACCTTTACTGGGAAAACTGCAAATGTGTTGGACAGGAAAGATTGTTTTATTGCAATAGCTAAGCTGCCTTCAGTAATTAAGATGTCACAAGACAGCCCAACTCCTCCCCTCTGCACTCCACCCCCAAAGGATTAACAGCAGCACATCCTTCCAAGTCAAACAATCTTCCTTCTCACCCAAACACCTATAGAAAGAAATATCACTTAACAGTGAATCTGAGCACTAAGGCTCTTTGGGGATTTACACAAAGGGAGGAGGCACAGCTGCCAGTACCTCATCAGAATATATGCCATTTTGTATCCTAACTGGGTGTGTGCATCAACAGGTAGTGTACCAAAGAGAGCCCTGACACAGGCTGTCTGAGCAGATTTCAGCTATTGAGTAGGATTCTCCACTCATTCCAGTTTCATGCTAGCACATCAGTGGAACAATTCCTTGATTTACATCAATAGAAGTGTGATCAGAACCCAATCCTTAATAGCCAGTGTTTTGACCCAGCAGAAAGTACAGCCATGAGAATCAGCCCAACTTCAACTTTCCTACTAAACAAGCTTTCATGATTGTATTTTGAGTGTTACTGACTTTTGGACACCCTTCTCAAACTGTCACTGAGTGGAAGAAACATTTCAAGTCTGCCTGGAACTAGAGCTGGTTGGGAAACTTTTTCCCCTGTGAAAAAGGTCAACATCTTTACCAGCTCTGGGAAGAAGGAGGAATTCAGATAGCACTATATAAGCAAGATTAAACTTCAGATTTCCTCTTGGTTCTCTGGTCCTGTTGCTTTCTCCACCCACACTCCCTGCACAGGGAGCAATAATGAATAGTGTAGGGTGACCATGCTGTGTTACCTTGGGACTCCTCCAGCTGGTTAGTTCTACCAGCTTTCATAGCTTCTCAGGCCAGAAAGGACCACAGTGATCATCTAGTCTGACATTTGCTGGCCTGTTATGCAGAGGCCAAAGTTTTGGGAAAGTCCTATTTTAAGATTTTAGAAAATCATCCAACCTTGATTTTAGAATGGCTAGTGATTGAGAATCCACCACATCCCTTGTTAAATTGTTCCAATGATTAATTACCCTTGGTGTTAAACAGTATACACATTTCCCATTACATTTGTCTAACTTCAACTTCCAGCTGTTGGAGCTTGTTATAGCTTTGATACAGTACATTGAGGAGCCCTTTTGTCAAATATTTTCTCCCCTCTTAGATATTTATAGACTGATCAAGTTACCCCTTAACCTTTGGGTAAACTAAATGGATTGAGCTCCTGGAATCTATCACAATAAGACATGTTTTCTAATCCCTCAGTCATTCTCATTGCTCTTCTCTGAACTGGCTCCAGTTTATCACAACCCTCCTTGAACTGTGCACACCAGAACTAGACAATATTTGCAAAGCCACCATCCCAGAATGGAGGATCTGGCCCAAAGAACTCCAAGTTTTGAAAGGCAGCCTGCTAATCAAATGGGCTTATTGCTGTTTAGTCAAATCAAGCCAAGCCATAGAGATTGCTCATGATGTTTTCCAACATTTCAAACCCCTGACTCTTCCCAAGCCTGTATCTGGAGCGGTGTGCCCACTCAAGTAATTAAAAAGCTAGCTGCAATGGGAGCAGAACCACCACCATTACTCACTGTGTGAAGATCCTCAGTTAAGTCAGTTTTTAGCAGGCATTCTCTCAAATACTTTTGACCTTGCAAGATGTAGAAAAATAATTCATTGAGCCCACTGCCAATATACATACTAATTAATTGAATACCAATGTCATCCTCCTCCAATTTCAGACCAGGAGGGGGAAGCTAGAGATGCAGCTGGAAATTAGGCACAGGAGGGCTTTAAAAGTTCATTAACTTTCATTTGCAAACTGCTTGGTCCTTTGTGAGCACATCTAAGCTTGGAGTCTGTTCACTCCTTTCCTGACAGGTTTCAGAGTAGCAGCCATGTTAGTCTGTATTTGCAAAAAAGAAAATGAGTACTTGTGGCACCTTAAAGACCAACATTTATTAGAGCATAAGCTTTCGTGAGCTACAGCTCACTTCATCGGATGCATTTGGTGGAAAAAAAACTCCTTTCCTGTGGCAGCACCAGAGGGTTCCAGGATTACCAATATAATGGCAGCTGACTAACAGGTAGGCCCAGCTTTTCAGAGCCCTGCTCAAATAACCAGAAATCTGATTGACCTCTTGGTTTGATAACTTGCCCCAGGCAGGCTGCCTGCAGAGCAGGGGAAACAGACAAGAAATGCCATGATCAGCAAGCTGAAAAAGACTTTGCACAGCCCAGGTTAGAAAGGAAGCACAGCCAACTAAACTTCCTCCCCCCCCCCACATTGAAAAATCTACTTTCTAATACTTGTTCTAACAGCCCAGAGCTTTACCCTCTGATCCATGTAAGTAACGAACAAGTTTTGTTAGCCTCCCTGGGAGCAGGTGGGGGTCTTACTGTGCTGGGGCATTTAATTCAAGACAGCTGTCCCTGCCCTGACAGACCTTTCACTTAGGGCATGCAGCTGTCATCTTCCCTCCTCTTGGGGGGAGTGATAACCCTGTTTCCCTATCTTTGCACAAGGTTTGTCTACATCTTTAAAGGAGTCTTACTAGCAGTGAATGCCCCTTGAAAACAAAAATTCAGTGAAATCCTGGCCCCACTGAACTCAGTAGCAAACCTCAAATTGTTTATAATAGGGCCAGGATTTCACATACAGAGTTTAAGCCCAAAAGAACTATTATGATCATCCATTCTGACCATCTGCAGAACACAGGCCATGGAATTTCACCTCCCAGTTCCTGATGAAGATCAATAACTTGTGCTGGTTTGAGAGATGCAGTTTCTGGGTTGCACAGATGAACTGCATTTGAGCTGAGGGGATCTCAGTTTAGGTTACTTGCTGGAAAAATCTGAGGTGAGAGTTGAACTCATTGTTAAACTAGAAAATTGGACATGCTTCTGCTGTGATAACTTCTGCCATAATGCAGAGCAGAAAATCCAGGAGACAAACCCTCATTAGAAAGCATGCAAAAGACAATTGGCATAAAACTCTGAAAACATTCTAATACCCAAGAGCCTGTGAGTGGCATTTGGCAAGGCTGGAGACTGAAAGGCATGAAGAGCTGAGTCATTTAGCCATGACCAGCTTGATGCAGGCTACAAAGATAGATGGGACATTGACACCACCAGGGACCATTTTCAAGGCAGATCAAGTGGCAACAGCACCACAGGCCTGGTCTTGTTCCTATTGACACCACCAGCAGAGCTTCCATGGTGCACATTTAGGCTGTATGTATGGGCTAATTCCATAAAATTAAAAACCTGAAACCTAAATTTTAGTTTTCCTAATCAAAGAACTGAAGAAACTCAAAGTCTTGTTTATTCAGATACCCAACTTTCTATAGAATAGAAACAATAAGGACAATTATTCTAAACTAAATCAGAGAACAGACAGTGGAGCAGAAAAATTAACAATTTGTTTGAGTAGAGGTTTTGGGTCACATACATCATGGGTTTTGCTCTCTGCTGAGCCCTTCCTAATCAGGGGTATAAAAATGCAAGTCATGGTTTGTATTAGTGCTGAGGAGATTCCCACAGATCCAAAAAAGGCACAGAACTCCAGGATATAACATGGTATGAGAAAGTCCTGATTGTCCCTAAGTACATTATGAAAGCACAGTAGATTATATTGTCTTCATACTGAAACAGCCATCTGATTCAACAGCAAGCTGTATCAGAATGTGTTGTGTGTCTTTAGAAGCTATTCAGACAGTCTTGTATTGCTCTATGGGCCTTGCCAATGGCCTGGAGAATATATGAAAGGACACAGGTGTGAGACTCCCTGCAGTGGCTTCTCCAGCAGTGGGGCACTAGGAAGGGGCTTTCCCCTACTTAAGGGAATGAGAAAGTAAATCAGAGTAAAACACTTTTGACCTAGTCCCAATTCCATGCAGCATCCATGACTTACTTACATGGAACAGTTCTTCCCTGGTGAAGTGTTCCATGTATACATGCTTCTCTGTTCCCTAGGTAGCAGAGTGCACAAATTAAGGTCCTGACCCCATTTATTAAGGACAATGAGTCTTTGCCTAAGTTATAATGGGAGTTTGATCAGGTCCTAAGGCAGCAGCATTTCTATGGTTGTCAAGGGAGGGGCACTTTTGGAAGTACCTTTAAGCAGAGAGCACTCAGGGTACATACACACTGCAGCTGGAGGTATCTCCAGGATTCCAGGAATCTTGGAAGGGATTGCTCATTATAGGAGACCACTTCTGCTTCAGGCTAACAAAATAAGAATACTGGTTCTTATATAGTGCTTTTCATCAGTAGATTTCAAAGTACTTTACAAAAGGAGGTCAGTACCATTATCCCCATTGCACAGATGGGGAAATAGAGGCACCAAGAAGGGAAGTGATTTGCCTAAGATCACCAGCCAGTCAGGGGCAGGGCCAGGAATTGATTTCAGATCTCCTGAATGCGAGTCAGTGTTCTAACCCCTAGGCAATATTGCCTCCACAAGTAGGCTTCTGATGGTTCTGAAGGACACTAAATTGTGCCAGACCTTTTATCAATCAGAAAGAAGGGGGAAAGACACCCTAACATCTGCTAGCAGGAGATTAAAAAGTTGGGCAAGAACTAGGGATTCCTAAAAGGGAAGCTAAGGAAGAAGAGCCAGGGGTTAAGGCACTGGTGTGGTAGTCATGAGATTAAGTTCCTGGCTTTACAACAGACTTGTGACCATGGGGGAGAGACCCAATTTCTCTGGGCTTCATTTCCCCCTCTAATTCTTTGTCTTGGCCATTTAGACTAAGCTCTTCAATGCAAGGACTCATTGTGTTTGAACAGTGGGACGCTATCTTGGCTGGGCCATCTAGGTGCTACCATAATAAAGACAAGACAGACATAATATGGGATTAACTAGAAAAATCTGTGGTAAATTAAATAGCGGCTACAGCCTTTGTGATAGATTAGTTTAAAGACAGAAAGGTATTCATTAACAAGTGGATTGGGTTGATCAGACTTCTACTGCAAGATAAGAGGCTACCTTGAAATGTGCCATCACATACTTCCTCCAGGACTCTAAGCTTGTGTTGGGGTGGTGTGGCTGCATTTATCTAAATGATCACTTTAATGCAGCTGCAAAAAAATCATTATTCCCACAATGGAATGCAGTGTTCACATAATAGCTGTCAACAGCAGCAAGTTACCAAGCAAGTGAAAGGTATAGGTCCTGAGATCTAACAGCATTATTGTTTACTGCAACACCCATTAATTTTATATGTGGGTTTGTTGGGTAATACAATTCCCCCATATTTCTACAGAGATTGTGCACTGTGTAAATCCTGCACCTCATGCTGGTCATTACCAGTGCATTCTTTATTTCACCTCCAATCCACACACAGCTTCTGTGATACCACTTGTAAATTTAGAGCAGAAATTCTGAACCATGAGATGAAGATGGAACAATGCTATTTTCATGAAAGGGAAAAATACCTCCATCATTTAACTCTCCGTGGACACTATTCTGCTTCTAGCATCCATAGTTATGTCCTTATCCCACATCTGGATTTGGCAGGTTGAAAGGTGCTCCTAAGAGCTGGGCAAAACTCAGCAGTTGCTGTTTGGAGTGATTTGTGGGGACTTTTGTTTCTGGTGAGTTTCACTCTTGCACCAGGTTGGCAGAAAGTTTGCAAAATTCAGGAACTGCCCTGAATTTCAGGTTTACTAAAACAATCCACAGAACTGGGGTTCTGTTTTGAAACCTTTACCTAGCTCAATTGCAAATAGGATCACATGAAGACAGATGAGGCATTTTACAGCACTGGTTACATACAGGCCCAATACTCATTAGCAACTCACATTCAGGAAAATTCCCACCACTAAGTGTTAGGAAAAAACATCTTTCTTCCCAATAGCAAGAAATTCTTGCTCTCCATATGTTCTAATGCACAAGTTTAGGACACAATCAGTGGGAATATTTGCTTCTACCTTTGTCTCACATGAGTTGCTCTCACATCCCTTAATTGAGACAGCTCTGGGAATCAGAGTAGCAGCCGTGTTAGTCTGTATTCGCAAAAAGAAAAGGAGTACTTGTGGCACCTTGGAGACTAACATATATTTGAGCATAAGCTTTTGTGAGCTACAGCTCATGTTCCTTTGCACCCTCACAGTGTTAATTTAGGAGATAGCTTATTAACTACTTGAGATAAGGCAAAACAAACCAGAGGCGGCCATTTGCTCTGGCAAGGCATGTAATATGTTAATTGCTACTGGCTTGTTAGGGGCTTTGAAATTTGCCAGTAAGCAGTAATTCCACTTCCCTGGCATTGTGGGCACTTGTGCATGGTGAGCACTTTGCCTCCCTTGAATTATTGATTCACAAACATGGACTTTTAAACAGCCTTTGCTATAATAGCAGCAGCCATTCCTAGATTCCAAGGCCAGAGGAACCTTTGTTATCTAGTTTAACTTCCTGCATAATGCAGATCACCAAAATAATTCATACATATAGCAGATCTTTTAGAAAACATCCCATCTTGATTTAACAGTTTTTTGATGCCAATTCCACCCTGACCCTTGGTAAGTTGTTCCAATGGTTAGCTACACCTTATTTCCAGTCATTTTGTCTAGCTTCAGCTTCCAGCCATTGCATTGTGTTCTTTTTCTGATGGGCTGAATAGCCCATTATTAAATATTTATTCCCCTTCTGGGCCAGCAATGTAGCTGAATGTATGGGGGGAAATTAGGCTGCTAGAATGTAGTTAAATAGGATGCTGAAGGATACTTGTACCTTGCCCATGAATGGCATTGCATGTCTCAGCACACCACACCACTCACTATTGTTTCAGAGCTGACTCAGAAGGGAATGCTACCTACCTCCAGCTACTATTGGGTTTGGTTGGAGAGATCTCCTATCCACCTATTGAGCAGGCCCAACCCCGCTCAGCTTCCCTAGTCCAGGTTGAACACAGTTGTGTGGTACATTTTTATGTCTTACCTTTCGACTGACTTTAAGCAGATCTATCAGGCCTGATCAGCTTGTAGCACTTTCATTAACCACTGTGGAAGTTGTGTATGCATTGAGGGGAGCTGACCCTCATGTTGCAACTTCACAGCACAGAAAGGGGTGATTATACTTGTTATGTACTTCATTAGAAAAGCTGCAGTAGCACTTCAAGGCAGACACCCACTACAGTGACAGGAGGGCTTCTCCCACTACATCAGTTAAACAACTTCCCCCAGTGGCAGTAGCTCTGTTGACCAAGTACTGTCTACACCAAGGGTTTAGGTCAGCTTAACTACCTGGCTTAGGGGTGTGGATTTTTCACACCCCCTGAGCAATGTAGCTGGGTCAATTTAACTTTTTGTTTAGTTCTGGCCTTAGGTACTTTGCAGTTTGGCTATCTTGATGTAAAACCCTAGTGGAGACATGGTACTACAGTTTTTATCTTCATGTAGCTAGTCAATGTATACCCATGTGGAGGATTATAGAGTTAGCCTTGAGTAGTTAGTGAGGTAAAAAAATGTACTAAGCAGTTCAGTGGATAGGCAATAGTGACCATAATCCTTGACAGGGGAGGGAACCAAAGAAATACCACAGTAGTATTACATTTCAAAAAGGGGAACTACACAACAATAACTAGCTTCCTTAAGTGGAAGTTAAAAGCGACAGTCACAAGAGTAAAATGCTTGCAAGCTGCATGGAAACTTTGTAAAAACTCCATAATAGAGGCTCAAAATAAATGTACACCCCAAATAAAAAGAAAGAGGACCAAAAAATGCCATTGGCTAAGCAGTGTAAAAGAGGCCATTAGAGGCAAAAAGGCTTCCTTTTCAATGGAAGGAAAAATTGGAAGTCAAATCCTACACAGGAAAATGGAAAGGAACACACTTTTACACTTACAAGAGTTTACTTAGGCAAGCCAAAAAAGAATTTGAAGAGAAACTAGCAAAAGAAAAAAATGCATTTTTTTTTAAAAGTCAGAAATAGAAAACCTACCAAAAAGTAAGTGGGGTCGCTGGATGATTGAGGTGCTAAAAGGAGCACTCAAGGAAGATCAAGTCCATTGCAGAGAGGTTACATGAATTCTTTGCATCAGACTAAAGAGGATATGAGGGAGATTCCCTACACCTGACCTGTTCTTTTTTAGGTGACAAATTTGAGGAACTATCTTAGATTGAGGTTCTGTAAAGGTGGTTTTGGAACCAATTGGTAAATTAAACAGTAATTAATCACCAGTACCAGATGGTATTCACCCAAGAGCTCTTAAGGAACTCTATGAAATTGCTCAACTGCTGTGGTATGTAACCTAATCACTTAAATCAGTCACTGTATCTGATGTCTGGAAGATAGTTCATGTAATGCTGATTTTTTAAAAAGGCTCCAGAGGTGATCCTGGCAATTACAGGCTGGTAAACCCAACTTCAGTACCAGGCAAATTAGTTAACACTTGAGTAAAGAACAGAATTATCAGACAAATTAGCATGCTCTGTTGGAGAAGAGAGTCAATGTGGGTTTTTGTAAAGGGAAATCATGCCTCAATCTATTAGAATTTTTTGAGGGTGTCAACAAGCATGTGGACAAGGTTTATTCAGTGGATATAGTGTACCTGGACCTTGTCAAAGGCTTGCTGAAAGTCCCTTGCCGAAGGCGCTTAAAAGATAGAAAACAAAGGGCAGTAATAAATGGCCAGTTTTCAGAGTGGAGAGGAGTAAATAGGGTCCCCCAGGGATACTGGGACCAGTGCTATTCAACCTATACAGAAGAGCTCTGGAAAAGGGGGGTGAACAGCAAGGTGGCAGAGTTTGCAGGTGATACAAAATTACTCTAGATAATTAAGTCCAAAGCTGACTGCAAAGAGCTACAAAGGGATCTCAAACTGGATGACTGGGCAACAAAACGGCAGATAAAATTCAGTGTTGATAAATGAAGTAATTCACATTGCAAAAATCAATCCTAGCTATTCATGTAAAATGATGGGGTCTAAATTAACTGTTACCCCTCAAGGAAGTGGTCTTGGAGTCCGGTTAGTTCTCTGAAAATATCTCCTCAGTGTGCAGTGGCAGTCAAAAAAGCTAACAATGTTAGGAGCCATTAGGAAAGGAATAGATGAGAGAAAATATGCCATGATGTAAATCCATGGTTCGCCCACCCCTTGAATACTGTGTGCAGTTCTGTGCGCAGTCCCATCTCAAAAAGATTAGAATTGGAAAAGGTACAGAGAAGGGAAACAAATTACAAGGGGTAGGGAACAGCTTCCATAAGAGTAGAGATTAGAAGATCGGGACTGTTCATCTTAGAAAAGATGATCAAGAGGTAATATGATAGAGATCTATAAAATCACAGAAGATGTGGGTAAAGTGACTATTTACCCCTTCATGTAACAAACTAGGAGTCACCTAATGAAGTTAATAGGCAGCAGGTTTAACACACGTACGTACGGAATATTTCACACATTGCACAAATCAGCCTGTGGAACTCATTGCCAGGGGATGGTGTGAAGGCCAGAAGTATAACTGGGCCCAAAAGAGAATGAGAAGTTCATGGAGGGTAGGTCCATCAATGGCTATTAGCCAAGATAGTCATGGAGACAACTCAATGCTCTAGATTCCTTGAGCCTCCAATTGCCAGATGCTGGGTCTGGACAACAGGGGAAGGATCACTGTCATTGCCCTATTCTGTTCATGCCCTCTAAGTATTGATAGCTGCCTCCATCAGAAGATAGTTACTGGAAAAGATAGACCATTGTCTGACCCAGTGTGGCCATCCATGTGTTCTAACCATAAGTTGATCTAACAGTTGGTTTGAGTTTGTGAATTTTTCAAATGATGGTTTTCCCCCTACCCACCCTCCAATCAAAAAAGGTCCTTTTTTAAAAAAAGTATTCCAGGGAAAAATTGACATAGTAAAAATGCACCTTTGTGAAAAATGACTAGTTTTATTGCTAAGAATTGGAAAACTAAAGACTTTCATAAAAGTTATGACAAAAGCAGGAGCACATCTCAAAGCCTTCCCCGTGAAGACAGCTTTCACATGTTTTGGCAGAATTCATCCCCCCCGCCAATGCTAGTTTGGTTGATTGGGACACAGGGTGCCCATGCAGAACTAGTCTGCCTGGAACACGAGGTGTCGGCAAGCCTTGCTTGGGCTCCCCAAATCACCGCACTCCTGCAGACAAGTGTGCCCATTCTGCTCAAACAGGCCTTCTGGTGCTGCCTGAGGCAGTCCGGGACTGCCTCTGAAAATGCTTTTAAGCCATACTAATATCAGCACAAGACAACAGGGAACCTCTCTCCATATTAATGTCATTTACACTTAATTAGTGGAAGACACCAAATTGGCACTATAGGGTAAGTGATGCCTAGATTGTATTCAGCATGAGTTGCAAAAGCCCAGGGCATTTAACCACATGCACTCTGGCCATCTGCTAACAGGATGCCCTTCTGTAAAGGCTCTTATGCCTTGATTATGTAAATATGGGATATTCAATCCTTGAAACTGAAGATAATTACTAAATAAGTCACTGCAATTCAAGCAATACATTTGAACCTTGCATCATCATCCTAACTGCAATTGTACTGTTGTCTGAGTAGGATAAAGAACATTGGGCCCCAGAGATAATTACCCAACTGGTGGTGATTTAAATTAGGATTGTTTGTGTTCCTTATCCTGACAGATGGCTGGAAAGGGACGCTCTTGGCCTTCAATAAATCAACTCAGTCTCTAAAAATATTAGGTTTCAGAGTAGCAGCCGTGTTAGTCTGTATTTGCAAAAAGAAAAGGAGTACTTGTGGCACTTTAGAAACTAAATTTATTAGAGCATAAGCTTTCGTGAGCTACAGCTCACTTCATTGGATGCGAGCTGTAGCTCACGAAAGCTTATGCTCTAATAAATTTGTTAGTCTCTAAGGTGCCACAAGTACTCCTTTTCTTTTTTCTAAAAATATTATACCCAACTAGACTGGCACTGTGTGAGGTCCAACTGCAAACAAGTTTCAGACATTTTAAGGGCCTGATCCAAAACCCATTGAGGTGAATGGGAGTCTTTCTACTGGATCAAGCTGGAAGTGTCCTATTTGTTGCCAACAACAAGGGGAAGGATTCCCTTCCTCTGATAGAGAGGCACTGGATTTATGGCTTAAGAATATCTGCAGCCCACTAACCCCACTTTTTTCCTATGATTGCAGAGGTGTTAGTGGGACACTTCACCTTGAATTCTTACAATAGGGCTTAGCTACTTATACTAAATAATATGCTCCACCCTGTATTTAGCTGTGACACCAAGTACCTTCCCCAGACCTGAAGGCGATCTGTGTAGCTTGAAAGATGGTCTTTCACTAACCGAGGTCAGTCCAATGAAAGGTATTGTCTCACCCACCTTTGCAGGACCGAGGCCTAGGAGAGCAAAGTGCTGAGTCTGATCCAGAAAAATACTGGAGCACATGCTTAACTTTAACCACATGCATACTTTCATGATATGTTGGGACTGAAGTGCTCACTCTTGCAGGGTCAAGCCTCTAGCTCAGCACACAGGAAATAGAATTTCTCCTTCATGCAGCATTTAAAAGAAGTTACTCACATATCCATAAGTGGCTGCAGAGGCTAGCAATGGAGGAGTTTATGCAAAGCACTACCAAAACGGAACCAGGCCATGGCAGGACAAACAAAGAGGCTGGGGGCATGCCTGGACCTCTTTTCTCTCTGGCTATTCTAGGCTGCAGAGTTGTGCAAGGCTGGTGAAATTAGAGCATCCCAAGGAACCCTCTACCTCACCCTGGGGGCTGACAGCTGAGAGCAGAGCAGAATTAGATGCACTGGTAGCTTAAGTCACTTGTATTCCCCCACACCCCACCCATGTGGAATCTCCTGAGACAGCATAAAATCCAGTTCTGGAACTTCCTGAAACCCTAACCTGTGCTGATAGTGTTTCATTAGCCATTATGTTTATGGTATAGATGCCCATTAGATATTATCTCCATATACCTTAACAAGGTAATTGGAGACCAGGTCTTAAGTGTTGGCTTTGCTTTTTACACCTGCTACAGAATGATATTTTATGATGGAATCAGGTGAATGAGTAACAAACAGAAGCAAACCACATTACACACTCATTTAATTCTCCTGGAGACTGACCCTGGAGTCTGAAATCCTTGGTTTAGCCACAGAACAGATAAGTTAAGAGCTTCCTTCACACACTTCCCAGTTGCCCATCAAACTGCTTCACTGGGGTAACTTGAGAGGGGAGTTTGAGGTCCAAATTCCTTGATGTCTCCTGGACACTGCTACCAAGGGGCCAACAGTGAAATCAGAGCTACACCGATTTACACCAGTAGAGGGTCTTGACTCATGTAATTATACCACATGGCACAGGTATGAAACATGGCATTATTCTGATGCAGCACAGGCTTGAAAAAAGTGGAACTGAGCTCACAGCATTTTTGTTCTACAGTTTGCTCAAGGCCACTTTTGCAGAATCGCTGTGTCACTTTTATACTAACTGCCTCCTAAACCAGTCAAACTCTACTAAAGGGAGTTCAGTAATATTTCTAACAATCCTCAGACCACATCCCATTAAAAAAATACATTGAATGACACCTGCCCTTTAAAACACAGGCTAACCTATGGCCTACTGCCTCTGAGATTGTCCTTCTGCAGCACTTCACACCTTGCCCTGACAGCTTGATGCATTGGCTGCTCTGTGCAGCACTTAATTTCTAAGCAGGCCTATTTCCCAGCTGCTTGATTCAATTGCTTCATTATGTCATTGCCTACAGAACACTTCCTACCATCTATCTCACATCCCAGGAGTGAGGGAAACAAGAGGTCTATATGGAATTATTAATCACATGTTATGAGGGAATTCAATGTACACTCCAGCCTTTAATTAAACACTCTTATTTGGGGACCTTTGCAATTGTAAATAGTTCAGGCACAGAAAGTTGCCAGTCTCCCAGTGCAGATATTTAAACTAATTTAACCTCCATCAGCCACTCTGAAAAGTGTGGCATTTCACTGGTGATTAAATTAGCATTCAAGCCTAATTAATTATGGGAAGACAGAAAAAGCCAACACCACACAGCATATGTTGCAAATCTAGTTGACAATAGAAAAATGTTAAATGGATCTGTTATATATACACATAACTGGAGAACATAAATGTCTGATGTTTTGGAACTTAGAAATATTGCAAAAAGCATCTGATATCTATATTAACTCAAAGCCCCAAATGGGTTGGGATTGTTTATACTGCATTATTACAGGATGGATTTTACCAGCTGTCTTGCTGAGCAGTAAGTTGCCCTAATCTATAGTTAGAACTATCATGGTTTTAAGCACATTGTATTGTCTAGAGTAATTATTGCCCTAACTGCATTGGGTATCCAGGTAACTCGAGAGGCTCATAGCTGTAAGAGTCAGTAGAGCACCCTCTATGGAAGATACTGGGAAAGCAGTTAAGTCTGTCAAAGAATCCTTGTGTGTTAATAAAATCAGGGCTTCTGAGCATTTATTGCTAGTATGAACTCTGCACAGTCAACAGAGAAGGGGAGCAGGTCCCAGTAAAGTCAGATTATTAATTACAGAGACTTACCTTTAGTACCAGGTCACAGGACACACAGCAGCACTGGGGATTAGTTCTGTGGAGTCTAAAGCCCCCTTTCCATCATCATGGGCTCACCACAGCCCCACCAGGACTCTCCCTCCAGCCAGGTCACAGAACTGTCCTGCCTTGCTGTGGTATCCAAGTCCTGTTGTAGCAACTGTTCTCATGCCCCACCCCAGACAGTCTTCCAGGACAAGCCTGTGCCACTTTCCCAACAGCTGGTAGGGGAGCCCAGACCTGTCCACTACTACAGTTTCCAGTTCAGGGACCTTACATACAGCAGCTACGGTCTGCTTGCTCCAAGATCTTTTTGCTACTTTCCTGGATTCCTTCCCTGCTTTGCTGTAGCTACTGCCCATCCACCAGGTTTTCCAGGCAGAACTCCCTCCCCCTAGGGAGCAACTGTAGACTACCCAACACAGGCACCCCAAACATACCTCCCCCAACAATCACTCCAGCCAATTTCCCCTGCCAACCTTTGGTTTTGCCAGCTTCCTGGCTTTATACCAGCCCCTACTGTTCCTTCTCAGCTGGGCTCCATCATCAATCAGCCTTGCAAGCCCTGACTCTCCCCCAGGTGCACCCTCTCAGCTTAATTAACCCAAATTAACCTGCACTGCCTTATGTGGTGTAGAAACCTTATCACACCCCATAACAAAGAGGGAAAGCACTTTTGCATTCAAAGTCTGGTCTATGGTGACCAGTGCTAATTAATGTAATAACATTACATTATGTTATGGTTATTTCTCTGGTCAGAGAGGAAAATCCCTCAACAGTCATGCTGGGCAGATACGCTTTGTCTGGGCTAGAGTAAAAAGCAATTAAAGGTTAACAGGGGCCAGGGAGCAATATTACTTTTGTCAGATTGTATGAGAAACTGGTTATAGTCCAACTAAATCAATGACTTCCTGAGCCCGTGGCAGATTCCATAAGCCATAAAAACTCCAACACACACCTAGCTAAGCTGCATGTCAGCTGCTGTTTGATTCTGCTGAAGTTCAGCGCATGAACTGCTGTAATATTTCAGTGCAAGTATAAGGCCAACAGACCCCAGGCACGATTGAACCGGGGACCTCCGGAGCTTAGAGCATGAGTCTCTACCGCATGACCTAAAAGCCAAGTGCCTGTTATCTATGGCTGAAGAGCAGACTCGTGTTCTCTCGTGCACTCTACGTAGTCTCGGTGTCACTAAATGGGACAGAACACCACACCCAGAAGGTGTGTGGGTTACATAAGCAAAACATATCATCACTAGCTTTTGATCCCAGCTCTGCAGTGACTAGATCTAGGTTTGAATATTAAGGCATTTTTATTGCAGAATGTTTTGGTTTTTTTGGAGAGCGGGGAGGTTTCAACACTGGAATTACTATGGGATTCACTTACCCACTTCCATTCCCCCTCCCTCTCTCCTTTCTAAGATTCTACCAGCCCAGCTTCCCATGTACCAAGGGATGGATTGGACTCTCTTTAGATGTGCACAAAGTACTCGTACTAAGATGTCGGACTTCACCAGAATCAGGGCATGATTCTCACTTAACTCATGACTCTTGCACTGGTCCACTGCCAGAGTGGTGTGAAGGGGCTTTAGCATACCTGAGAATCAGGCCAACAGTGTTTTTCACATTGTGTAACAAAATCAAAATTGGGCCCATTTTTGAAGAAAATTTCATTAAGGAGCAAAAGTATGTTCAGCAAATATCTTGCCCCTTCTGCCAGTGCAAAATATACTGAGCCCTGAGTATATTCTCTGCTGTATGGCACTTGGGTTGAACAAAGCCAAACTTTTGGATAGCCACAGCTTAGAGCCATTGTGGAATCTGTCCAACTGCTAGCAGGGCTAACACAGGCCCATGTGAATCAGGAACACACTCATTTTCTAAGCAGTGATTCATTTTTCATTTTTAAAAATATGCAACATTTCATGCTTTTAGCATTTACTTGATGCAAAACTAACCCTTTCATCGAAACTGCAAATGAAGTGAAATATGGGATCGGGGAACAATTCTGTGAAATCATTTTGAAATGACCTCTGTTCTAATTTTCCAAGGGTACCCAGCTCCCCATCCAGATGGGGACATCATTAGAGAGCAACACCTCTGTCCTCTAGAGCTGGTTGGGAAATGGTTATTTTTTCCTACCAAAAAAAAACAAACTGAAAACAATTTGCTTTCTTTTTTATCAAAATAATTTGGTCATTCTTCAAAAATCCAGACCCCAAAATGTTGGGCTTTAGTTGCCAAAAACTGAAAAGAAAAACAAACAAACCACATTTCAGGTTTGCAGTTTTTTGACAATAACCCAAAAGTGTTTTTTTTTTTAAAAAAAAAAGATGTTTATCATTAATTTTGTCAAGAAAGGCCATTTGCCATTAAATCTTTAGCCAGGTTCTTTGAATATTAACCGGATCCTGGAGAAGTAAGAAGTAATGTACAGTGCAGTATGTCAATGCTTTATTGTAACTTTGCCTTAATGAAACGTTTCCAAAAAAAAAAAAAGTTTCAACTAAATGTTTTGGACCCGACTTCCGCACAAAGAGAGAGGCCTGAGTGTGCTGCCTCTGCAGATCTCATGGCCCCTTTGTCCTGGGGAAAGAGAGAGACTCACTGGTGCTAGGTTCCCCTTTATTCAAATCCACCATACGCGGGCATCCTCCCTGAAAAGGCTCCTTGCCCCTTCCTGGGCTGACTCAGCACCTCCATATCAGGGTATATTGGGGAGTAACGTCCCCTTTCCAGATGGTTTGTCAGGCTGGGACTCATTTGCAAGAGAAGCTATAATAGCAACTCTTGCAAACCCTGGCTCAAGCCCTGATGTGCTGAGAAAACCTAGTCTGTTCAAGGACTTGATGGATTTTACTGTCTCTTTGGTTTGAGAGCCAATGCGTTCTCCTTTCTGAATCAATTCCTGGCCTCTTTGCCAGCACTGACCTTCTGCAGTGCTTCATACCTCCCCCTGAAAAATCCCTTTTCTATTGTTTTTAACCTCGCTAGCTACCATCAAGTGTTTTGGAAGAGGTCCATTTGCTGTAAAATTATCCCGGGTTTTTCTCTCTGCTGCCCATGAGGATCCGTGGCAGGGTTCTCAGCCCCAGGCTTAATAAACCGCAGTCTCATTGTCGGCTTGTGGTAATGTTTGCTTTTTCTACCCACTTCGGGGCTTGTGTGTGGCAGTGGAGATGTATCTAGCTGCAGCTGCTGGCATGCCTGTAGGCAGTGTGCATCCCCTCCCCTGCTCCTGTGTCATGTGTGATGAGCGAAGGAGGCCACACCTTCACAGGTGGGGTGAGCTCTGCCCAGGGCTGTGAGGATCCCTGCATTTGTCACCACTCATCTCCCATTCAGGCGTAATCGATATATGTATTTCAACCTCTCTTTCATTTACAAATGGCTCCATGTCTAGTTGGCAGCCGGTGTCAAGTGGAGTGCCCCAGGGGTCGGTCCTGGGGCCCGTTTTGTTCAATATCTTCATAAATGATCTGGAGGATGGTGTGGATTGCACTCTCAGCAAATTTGCGGATGATACTAAACTGGGAGGAGTGGTAGATACGCTGGAGGGGAGGGATAGGATACAGAAGGACCTAGACAAATTGGAAGATTGGGCCAAAAGAAATCTAATGAGGTTCAATAAGGATAAGTGCAGGGTCCTGCACTTAGGATGGAAGAATCCAATGCACCGCTACAGACTAGGGACCGAATGGCTCGGCAGCAGTTCTGCGGAAAAGGACCTAGGGGTGACAGTGGACGAGAAGCTGGATATGAGTCAGCAGTGTGCCCTTGTTGCCAAGAAGGCCAATGGCATTTTGGGATGTATAAGTAGGGGCATAGCGAGCAGATCGAGGGACGTGATCGTTCCCCTCTATTCGACACTGGTGAGGCCTCATCTGGAGTACTGTGTCCAGTTTTGGGCCCCACACTACAAGAAGGATGTGGATAAATTGGAAAGAGTACAGCGAAGGGCAACAAAAATGATTAGGGGTCTAGAGCACATGACTTATGAGGAGAGGCTGAGGGAGCTGGGATTGTTTAGTCTGCAGAAGAGAAGAATGAGGGGGGATTTGATAGCTGCTTTCAACTACCTGAAAGGGGGTTTCAAAGAGGATGGTTCTAGACTGTTCTCAATGGTAGCAGATGACAGAACGAGGAGTAATGGTCTCAAGTTGCAATGGGGGAGGTTTAGATTGGATATTAGGAAAAACTTTTTCACTAAGAGGGTGGTGAAACACTGGAATGCGTTACCTAGGGAGGTGGTAGAATCTCCTTCCTTAGAGGTTTTTAAGGTCAGGCTTGACAAAGCCCTGGCTAGGATGATTTAACTGGGACTTGGTCCTGCTTTGAGCAGGGGGTTGGACTAGATGACCTTCTGGGGTCCCTTCCAACCCTGATATTCTATGATTCTATGATTCTATGATTCTAACTCTTATTGAAACTCTGCTTCCTACCTGGATTTGTTCTCCAGAGAACTAAAGCAAAAGTTTCTTAAACAGCTATCGGTGTGTTAGCATTGTTATCCTTATGTTACATAATGGGAAACCATGGCAGAAGGATTAAAGCCAGCCTTAGCCACATAGCTACTGATTCAGGGTGTTTCAGATTTGAAAGAATGGGGGCCTGCTATTCTAAGGTGCTGAGTATCTGCACCTCCGGTTTTTTAATCATTTGTCATCTCTAGATGGACACCCAAAAACTTTTGGCATAAATGACTTGATTAATGCCACCAGATGAATCCATGCCGGAGCTGGGATTAATGGTCAGGAGTTCTTGGCTCCCAGTTCTGTGATCAGACCTCTCTCTGAAGTGTGCTCATTCCTGGAAAGAAAATGTGGCACCAGTGTGTCCTCCCATTGAAGATATTCTCCCTGGGGCCATATGCAATAGCAGGGGGACATTCCATCAAAGGACCGTGCCTGGTAGCTCAGCTTGTAGCATAGTGCTCAGTCATGGATTTTGCATTCTTCACACTACCACCTTCTCTTGGCCGTTCTGAATTCTGTGTGCCCTGCAGACTGAAGCCCTCTGTTTATTGTTATGGTTTAACCCAACCAGCTTTGCAACTCAGGGACAGGAACTCCTGTCCTGCATTTAAGATAGTTGTAAGAAGCCATTAAGCTCCTATATGTAACCAGGTAGTTGAAACAATAGGAGCAACGCCCAAACACAAGCACTTGGCAAGGCTTGAGTAGAAGCTGATCTAAGGGGTTTCCCTAGGGACTGATACAGAAAGCACAGGGGCTAGGACATTGGGACGGTTTGTCTGGGTGTCTGTGAGAGAAACAGCAGAAAGGTGAGAAACATTAAGAGAGAAGGCAGTGAGGAAGCACCAGATCTTGCCCCAGAAGCACTGGGAGTGTGTCCCTGGGAAAAAAAAAACAGAGAGAGAGAGTGCTTTGGAGCAGAGTGCTGGCTGAAAGAGGCTTGCAGCTGTGGGCAAAGAAACTATATCCTGTTGTTTGATTGTGGTCAAACAATTTCTTTGTAAATAAATAGAGTTGCATCAAACTCCTGTCTACATCAATTTCTCCCCTAGCAGAAACAACCGACAGGGCCCAGAACTTTGGCTAACCATTCAGGTCAAAAAGAAGGGGTAACATTATTATCCGTAAAAAGAACAGGAGTACTTGCGGCACCTTAGAGACTAACAAAATTTATTAGAGCATAAGCTTTCATGAGCTACAGCCCACTTCATCGGATGCATAGAATGGAACATATAGTAAGAGGATAGATATATACACACACACATACAGAGAAGGTGGAAGTTGCTATACAAACTATAAGAGGCTAATTATCTGAAACCTGTCATTATTATCCTTGGAACAGCAGCACAACTTTCCCAAACCAACGTTCCTGCATGAAATAAGCTTCAAACCTGACCTGGACAGACTATGCTCTTGTGAATTGGGGAGTTCAGTCTCCATGGCCCATTCAATCCTTGGCTCATGCTGAGTTTACCAGCAAAGGCATCAATTATTGCCAAGTGGGGTGATTTTTTGTGTGAGACTTGAAGTCCTAAATAAATGGCCCTCTATTAGTTGCACTTAAACCAATTGCCGTAATGTCTCGTCCCGGTCTTTGTTTCTCTAATGAAAGGTCATCCTCTTTACCATTGTGGGACATGGTGCGTTGCTGCATTCTCACCATTACAGCTTTCCATTTGGTTTGTTAAGATAAATAGGTCTGAGATTAAACTGAGCTTAAATTATCCCGGCTCTGTTGTTGACATGAACTCATCTGCATTTACAGCCAAATTAGTGCAAATAGCAAAGCCTAAAAATAGAAATTGGGGAAGCCCGGTGAACAGGGATCTTCCTGCCATCTTCAGTACACAAAACTGTTGTTCTCCTGCTTGGCCTCTTATTCCCCTGGGAGCCTCTCTCCATCATCTGCAACATGGTTATTCTTCTAGGCGTTATTTATTCATCTAGAAATAAATGGAACAAAACAGACATGGTCCAAGTGCAAACAACACACAGAAATAAGGCTAAGGATCTTTGCCCAATGCTTGTCCTTCCTAAGCATCAGGTGTGTGTGTAAGACTGAGGAAAATGTTTCCACAGCTGAGCAGCCTCTCACAGTTTGCTCAACAGTTCCAATGGTCACAAAGGATTGCAGCTGCTTAAACTCTGAAGGGAGTTCAGTACAGGAGAGGCAATGAGAGAGCTTTGTATTAGAGAGAGGGTAACATTATCAAAAGCATCTAAGTGACTTAGAAGCCTAAGTCCCATTTTCATTTAGATGCTTAGGAGAATTTTTCAGTTCTCAAAAACCAGTTTGGGTAAAAAGTGTCGATTTTTGGTAAAAGTTTTCATTTTTCAAAAGCAGAACCTTTCTACCAAAACCTGAAGGTTTTTAATCAATTATTTTTTCTGTTTTTTCAATGAAAAAAATGGAAATTTTCAGCCTAAATGGAAATTTTCCACAATAAAGCCCTTTTTCATTCAAAAAATTCTTTTGACAAAAAAAGGTAGATCTCAGCTTTGTAGGGAGTTTAGTTCAACCAGAAGAATAGAACATTTCCTGGCAAAAAACTAATGTGTTTTCATAATGGGCCAGAACCTCAGCTGGTGTCAGTGGAGCCATACTGATTTATTCCACCTCAGATTCTGGCCCAGTGTTTCTATGTTCCCCGTATCAGATAATAACTTGTACTTCTCACCCCAAAGCCCTTGAAATATACATGGGTCCAATCAATCTAGAAGTCCTTATTTAGACAATGGAAGTTTTGTCTTCAGGACTGACCCACTGATAAAGAATATGAGAATCTCTTCAATACACTACCCAAGATCTGATACTTCCCTTAATCTGATAGTTGCAAAAGTTTCATCAGCCTTTGAGTGGTGCTGGCTATTTGTATTTTACATAGCTGAGGGATGAAACCCATTACACAGCAATAATTAAAGCAGCTAGAGTTTTAGCTCCTTGGGTCTCTGTAGTCAAATATCAAATCAATTCTTGATTGATCCTTGTAGCTGCTGCTCGTGTCTCATGTGGTTGTGTACTGAATGTATGCTGTTTTATTCAATGTTTGTTTGGTTGTCACTCTCCTAACTAATGCCATACAGGGCAGGTCAAAGCCATGTAGTCCAAGTCAATAAATTAAATGAGAATGTGTTTTCAGTCACTTCTGCTCATTGAAGATTTTAATTGTTTAAGCAGGTGGAGGATGCAGGTCGGACGGGCCCTCTGTTGGCCAGATCAGATGTTAAGTAATATAGATTCACAGCACCCTTGTGAGACGGTAGGTACTATTATCCCTCATTTTACATAACTCACCCAGTGCCACATAGCAAGTCAGTGGCAGAGCCTCCTTTGCTGACAAAGACAAAATCTCTCTCTTTCCTCTGAAACAGAAGTGAGATATTAGTAGGAGTCTAGTAATTACACCATTTCTGCCAGAATATATGCAGGGCAATCAAGTTCACTGACTTCATGTAGGCTACCTGATGACTAATCTGCCTTCTTCCTGAGTTTATCCACCCTGAAACCAGATCTAGCTCCACGCCAAGGGGAAGCATCTTCTGTGATTAATTCTAATGTGCTATTGTATTTATTTTAAATAAAGACTTCACAACTTCCAGCCACCTGGCCCTGCAATAATCACTGGTGAATCAGAGCTGGGCACACGCTCAGAAAAAAACCCCAACCCTTCCCCCAGAATCCATTCACATTTCTGAACGGATTTGCTTTGACCTTTCTCTGTTCACATTCTCTGATTAGTCTACTAGTGGGAGCTGGTAAGGATGTTGTTTGGGAGGCGGGTCCTGGGTCAGGGTGAGGGGATGTAGTGGGGCAGCAGGGGGGTTGTTGAATCTGGACTGGGACATGGGCTGCTGGGGCCTGGGGTAGAGAGAGAGGTTGCTGGATTAAGTGGTGCTGGGCTTCTGAGAGGTGGTGAAGATGCTTCCCTCAACTCTTCCCCGCACGTGCAGAGCAGTCTTCTCTGGGGCAGCACCACTTCAAGAGCCTGCGGACAAGCTCCTCTTTCAAGATGCTGAGAGCCTCCTGTGAACTGCTGAGGACCCTACACTCCCATTGTACCCAGTGAGAGTTCTGTTCTATTCTGATACCATGCTCATCATCTTAGTATCTGAGCACCTTCCAGCCGCAACTTAAGCAATGGGACTAGCACCTGTCAGGTGTTTATTGTGTCATCCGTTCCCCAGGAAGAGGGAGAAGTGTGCGCAGTGGAGTATTTTATTTGGGAATTTTATGTGTGTATGTGTGTGCACACGCAAAATTAACCAACAAGATCACTGCAGCACTGTGTACTTGCAGTGAAAGGCTGATGAACAGTCTACAGACAAAGAGTTAGTCAGACAAACCATTCAATGAGTAATGGCAAACCACAAATGGATTGAAGAAAATTGGGTTTTGCTTGTTGGCAAACCCCATAAAAGAGGTGAAATTCACTCAATACTTATGGGGGGTTGCAGGGGAGGTACACTCCATCAGCCCTTTAGGGCAGTATGGCATCACAGCCAGGGTCACTAAGGCAGACCTAAGCTCCAGGGCAGGAAGGTCTAGTAGCCAAAGTTTAAGTAGCAGCCCTTCTTCTCAGGGGAGTATGGCCCAGTGGCCAGAGTCAATAGGGCTATTCTGGGGTTCCGGACAGTAAAGCCCAATGCCCAGTCTATGTAATGACCTTCAGCAGCCCAATTCACCTCCTCACCTGCCGGCAGTGTGTGTATCAGGTCGGCTGGAGTAGAGGGCCTGCACTCACTCTTCTCCACTGGGTCCTAACCCAGGACCCTAGGGAACCAACTGCACACTGCTTGGTCTCAGTCACCCATTTCTACCATCCCATTCCAGGCCACCTCATACCCCATCTTCCAATGCAGGAGCTCCCTCAGCAACCATGGCCTAGCCTCTGTCGGCCTTGGCAGGGGTTCAGTAGAGGCACCAACTTGGCTGGCATCAGCATCTGGTGTCTCTGGCAATCTTCCATCAGGAGCCTGCAGCACACATCTGCTCTCATGGGTCGCCTAGACTGAGCAGAGCTACTCCCTCTTATACTGTGGTTCCAGCTGGAGCATGCCCAGCAGGGGTGAGGGTGTGTGGCTTCCTCAGCCCATGGCTTGGAGTTAATCCCCTTCTAGCCCAGTGTGGGTTAGGTACACCCATTACAGGGGGTTCACAAATAATTTACAAATAATTCTGTGGGGTATATACTGAAATTCATCATGGATAGTTCAGGACTAATGAATCTCACTATAAATTTTGTAGTACAGATCCCCAGCTGATATAAATTGGCCTACAGTTTACATCAGGTGAGGATCTATATATTGCTAGTTTGGAAAAGATAGCATGTATTATTATCACAGACAAGGGTACGTGGAAGCCAACCCAATGACTTTCATGAGGTCAACCATTGTTTTAATTCATGCCAAAATAAAAGTTTTCCTTAATAAGAGTGAAAAATGTAATGACAGCAAACATAAATAAGACCATTAGAGGCAACTAAAATATACCCCCGTTGCCTTATTAAAGCCTGTAAATCAACCTGACTGTATCGAGTCATATGCAGTGCCTTGGCACATAATAAATAATCAATTTTACCCTGGGCGTTTGTCCATACACAGTGCTCCCTCCAGTTACGAATTACCAAGTGATTGTTTTTCTAGAACTGAGTGTGGTTGCTTTTCTCTCAAATGATGAGATAGACCACATATTTGTGAGATCACGGTAAAGCAGAAGAGGCTACAAAAGGACAAGCTATTTCTTGGCCTCATGAGAAGCATAAAGATTCAAATAAATAATCCTGTTCTAAGTGCTGGTCCTCTGGGAATGAAATACCTTTTTTTTTTTTTGAGGGAGGGGGACAAGGGTGGTAAAAGTTGGAGTAAAAATATACTAAGGTTTGACCCTGTTCAAGCAGCAATCAGGTTGCTTTAGACATGCTGAAATGACACTATATAACCCCTCCTTTAAGAGGAGTTGCCTAAGAAAAGGCAACTCATTTAGATGTTGATGCTGACGGTGCCGAAGGCTCTGTTATGAATCCGGCTACCTCCGGTATAATGTGTAATTATTTTAGTATAAAATGCACAAAGGGACACTAGTTTAACCAAAGGCCTAAAAACGAAAGAGTTCTGTTGAATTCAGCCTGAGGCTCAGTCAAGATCCAGAGCCTCTTTGGTGGAGCACTTGACACAAAGCTGAATAAATACTTTTTAAAAGCCTCATCAAAGAGCCGGGCAATGTCTCCAAAAGCAAGCCAGGCTAGACTTTGAAAAGTGTAGTTCCTGCAGCTATTAAAATAGTGCCACAAAAGGTTATCCTGGCAGCACATGTCATCTCCCGGCCTTTGCATTGTAACAGAGCATCAAGCGGAAAAGTTTCAGAGTAGCAGCCGTGTTAGTCTGTATCCGCAAAAAGAACAGGAGGACTTGGGGCACCTTAGAGACTAACACATTTAGTTGAGCATAAGCTTTCGTGAGCGACAGCTCACTTCATCGGATGCATTTGGTGGAAAAAACAGAGGGGAGATTGATATACACGCACAGAGAACATGAAACAATGGGTTTATCATACACACTGTAAGGAGAAAGAAAAGGACTTGGGGCACCTTAGAGACTAACACGTTTAGTTGAGCATAAGCTTTCGTGAGCGACAGCTCACTTCATGGGATGCATTCGTCCGATGCAGTGGGCTGTCGCTCACGAAAGCTTGTGCTCAACTAAACGTGTTAGTCTCTAAGGTGCCCCAAGTCCTCCTTTTCTTCAAGCGGAAAAGTCTCTGCACCATCGGAACTAATTCCCCCTCCTGGCCGCAGGCTAAAAGGGCAGATCTGTCCGTCACCGTGACTGCTCTTCGCCCAAGACATCAGCCAGTGCTGAGGCCTAAGGAGGTTTTGTAACTCCAGGAGGGGAGGCGGGTATTTGTGCGGCGCACACTAGGTGCGGTTTCTGTGACGGCAGGAGCCTCCGGCTCCTCGGCAGCTCTCGGCTCGCAAGCCCGGCCCCGTGGCTTCCCCCCGGGGCCAGGCTCGCAGCGGCTTCTCCTGCCTTCCCCCCGCTCTTCTGGTCCTTCCACGCGGCGGGACGCCCGCGGCTCGTCCCCACTGCGACGGGGCTCAGCGCAGCCCCGGGCCCGTGTCCCGGCCGCGGCCGCTGCCTCGGGGGCGGCTCCCGGCTCGGCGCGGAGCTGTCCCGCGCTGGGTGCTGACGCCGCCGCTGCCGGAGCGCGGCTGGCTCGGCTGGCTCGGCTCGGCTCGGCTCGGCGCAGCCCCCGGGACAGCGCGGGCGGGGAGGCCTGGGCCAAGTGCCGCCCGCCGAGCCCCGCGAGCCGCGGCCGCCCCTGCGGCCCCCGGGCTCGCCACTACCCGCCTCCCGCAGCCAAGGCTGCCCCGGGCCTCGCAGCCGCGGCTCAGGAGCGGCCCCGGGGACTGCCCGCGAGCCGGAGCCCCCGCGCTGCGATCCCAGGGGGGAAGCTTTGCTGCTCGCCGCGAGAGCCAGAGCAAGTGCAAGAGAGACTGTTTACCGGGGCCTAGGGCAGGGGCGCAGCAGCCGACCCACCTCCCTGGCAGTGCGGTGGTTTTCCTGTGTGGCGCGGGGGGGAGACAAGGGACCGATTTATTCCAGAGCCCCTCCGCGCCGGGCTGCTGCACACACGTGCGGCTTCAGCCTTTGCACGCCGCTCCACCGAGCCCGGACAGCGGCAGAAAAGCGTTGCCCCGAAGTCAGGCTCCTTACCAAACCTGGCGCACCCCAAAGCCTGAAGCTCTGGCAATTGCTGACTCAGTTTCGCTAGGCAACTACCGCACGTTTCCCACCAGCGATTCCTGGTTTGTTGGGGTTACGCTCCCGGCTGCTCAGGAAAAGTGCCCATGAAAAGGGGAGAGCCCGGTGGCAGGCTCTGAGAAGGGTGGGAGAAGCCACGGTGGAGAGTGGGGCTGTTGTGGATGTACAGGACAAGAAGGGTTGCCATCTCTGCTCCAGCGAGTCGTATGGCTTGAAGGTAAGACTTTTCCCCCCCCCCCCTTCTCAAATAATATGGATGGTACAGATACCATGAGGAGGAGATGGACAGACAGAGCTAAGGTTTGGAGTGGCTTTTTACTTTATTTCGCCAAATTTCAAAACTGCAGTGCAAATTCTTTTCTCAATTTGAATCAACCCCAGCAAAAACTTAATTATTCATGATTCCCCCACCCCATCCCCACTCCGTTTTCAACCAACTCCATGGATAAACCACAGTAAGATGCATTTATTGTTGCCAAAGGAACACACTGTTCTCATTAGAAGTGTAATGCTTAATTTCTCTCTCACACACATGAAACAAACCAACAGGGCAAACGCCCACTGAAAATGTTTAGCCAGAGGAGACACTCTATTCCCCTGGATATGCTCAAATCAGGGAATCCAGCATATGGCTGTTGTCATATCCCAAAGATAAAAATCTAGGGTTTTAATGAAAAATGTTTTTTTTCTTACACCAATTAGTATTTTACCTCAAGTCAGAGCCACATCATCCCTTATTTAGTTCTCAGCACAATAAATGAGGCAGATCTTTATGATGAATAATCTTTTTTAATGATGGAGGCGGGAGTTGTTTTCTTCACCTTTTCCTGAATGAGGCTGGAAAACAGATCTTTAAGGCTATTTCCTCGAAACATTGACAGTAGTTGTTGTGGACAATTTACAGTGACTTGTGGGGAATGAACTAGTCTTCACTATTACGTTGATACTTTATGTCTCTGCTATGGGCTTCATCTGACTTCAATAGGAATCTTTCCAGTGACCTCAGTGAGAGTTGGATTGGGTCCTAGCTGCTGCATTTCTGATGAGCATTTTTGTCAAAGTTGCTGGGTGTAAATGGATTATACACAGGTGGCCCTTCATTGTACGCTACAATTAAATCTCAGTCAGGGTAGTCAAGATGTAAGATATGGAGCAAAAGTACAAACAGTATGTTAGGATGTGGATTATGCTCTGCTGTCCATGCAAGTGAAGTTTAATCATTTACAAATAACCAACTAAGAAATGATACTATCCCTTGCCAACACAGGTTACAGGTGTAGTTCACTGCAGAAGACATTGAATATGTTTTTAGCATCTATACATTTGATTAAGTGTCATTCCTTAATCACACAACGGTCTTAATGCACAGACTTATATTACATATTTTTATTCTTTCCAAAGTAAATGTTTAGGGGTTGCTCCTAGCAACTCAAAATAAGTTGGCCACCTATTGGTGCTACTGCTCTTTCCCTAAAAGAAGAAAGTGCTATAAGCAGTTTCTGAGTAGCATTAAACCAAATCTGATCAGTTTATTTCTGGGGTGTATTCTTTTTCCATTCTGTCTGCTTCATTTTCATGTCTCTGGAAATTCTGTTATCTCTGAATCTCCATTCTTCACCTTACCTATATCCTAATCAAAAACTGGTCACCTTAAAGCAAACTTTTCTTAAATTACTCCTGTGTTCATTTATGAACAAAGTGAATCTCCTTCACATGCACTGTCCATGTAGTGAAAGGTATATATGAGCTACAGATTGATTAGAGAATTAAAAACTATTACACTGGTGAAAATCAGGCAGAATAACTCTGTTAAAGTCATTGGAATTACACTGGTCTATGTTTTGGCAGAATCCCTCTCATTTGAGTCAATCTCTGTTTCTACTCACACCTAGGTTAACATGTCTAAGTTTCCTATGTGATGTATCACAAAATTCCATGATATGTCACACTAAGTGCCATATGTGTATAATACACACACACGTAGAATGCATAGGTCATGTCATTATACCCATGTGCATGATAGGTCTGAATATGATCTGAAATGTCAGACTATATGCCCACATGCATTGTGTGTATATGCACAATATAGCTTCAGCATGACATGCCACATTATCTTGTGAGATACTTCATGGAACAATCTGACACCCCTTTGTTACTGTAAGGATTGCTGCAAGATCTTAGCTATTGTTCCACAATGAGGGTAACATGTTACCACTTAAAAAACATGGGGGCTTTATGCACAGCTGCTTTTGTATGTTCAGCTGTTGTTTTAAGATCTTGGATACAGTTAGAATTTTTTAAACCATTGGTATCTTCTAAAAAGAAGAAGAGTTTTCTTCATACTTCAGACAGATTCACACGAATCCCCATAAAAAAAGTGACTCTGGGTTAATATTCAGTACCATTTACAGGGTGGTCAATATACAACAACTACTGAAACAAACAGCTCACATTTTATTCACATTACCCCTTAGTGTCATTTACAAAGTAAGTGTTGAAGGCAGGATTGTGCGACATGGCCTAGGTGCCTGTGAAAGAGAGCAGTCAGAGGGTATAAGGATCTCTGGCCCCCTTATACGGGCTACCCAGGTCCAGGTACATATGCATTTGCCAGGATCCTCATCTACTTACTGCTTCCTGGCTGGGACAAGTGGGCAGGGGATGGGTGGAGCTTCGACTCCTGCTTTTTGGTCACTGGCTGGAGTAGCCAAGTCCACCCAGAGGAAGATGTAATCTGCTGCTGCTATAGACCAGTGATGAACAACTAGTGCCTAGGAAAATGCAGGAGGGGAGCTGAGGCAGAGAGGGTTGCCCCAGTCAACGCCTCCATGGGCTACTCCTGCAGTAAGGCAATTCTGTGCAGGGCTTTGCCAAAAGCCACAATCTAACCCTGAGCAATTCTATAACTGCTTCTCCTTTATGAGCAGAGGCAGCAGGATTTCCCAGTGTTCTTTCCAAGGTGTCTCTTGGAATCAGTGATTTGTCAGCACAGGTGGCTTCCAGAGGTCCAAAATTCTTGAAACGTCTCTCATTTACACCAGTGTAAATCAGGAGTGAACCAATTGAAATGAATGGAGTTACAGCAGTATATAATTTGGCCCAGTAACTCATTAGAGCAAAGATGAACTTCCACATATACCCAGAGATATCACAAAGGCACTGTAGCTTACTTCCTCTTCAATCTTCATACACTAGGAAGGAAGCAGGTAGAATAATTAAACAAAGCCTTTCCATCTTTGCTGTAACATCAGACAATCCTAAATTCACATCTGAATAGGACAACAATTCATTTGGCAGTTGGCTTCAGTGCGTCATTGTCACGGGATGGTTAGTACAAGAATCATGACTGGGACCCTACCAAATTCACAGCCATGAAAAACACATCATGGACTGTGAAATCTGATCTTGTGTGCTTTTACCCTATACTATACAGATTTCACATGGGAGACCAGCATTTCTCAAACTGGGGGTCCTGACCCAAAAGGGAGTTGCAGAGGGGTCACAAGGTTATTTTAGGAGGGTCACGGTATTGCGATCCTTACTTCCGTGTTGCTGCCTTCAGAGCTGGGTTGCTGGAGAGTGGCAGCTGCTGACTGAGGCCCAGCTCTGCAGGCAACAGCACAGAAGTAAGGGTGGCAATACCCTACCAGGCCATCCTTATTTCTGTGCTGCTACTGGCGGCAGCTCTGCCTTCAGAGCTGGGCTCTCAGCCAGCAGCCACCACTCTCTAGCCACCCATCTCTGAAGGCAGCGCAACCACCAGCAGCAGCGAAGAAATAAGTACACACACCCCCCGCCACACACACACACACACACACACACACACACACCATGCAACCCCCTCCCCCCCAAACACACACCTCCTTTGTACTGAAATCATGAAAGTTACTATTCTAAAAATCCTTTGACTGAAATTGACCAAAATGGACTGTAATTTGGTAGGGCCCAAATCATGACTATTGAGCAACTACAAGCTAATTAGGCCCTCCCTTCAACTCCCTCAATCCAGAGTCAGTTTAGTCATTAGTGGTCTCATTCTCTGCTGCCCTGCACCTTGTCCAGCCGTTTGCACCTGAGCCAAGTGTAGCCTCTTTTTAAATTGAATGAGCAGTTGTGTTAAGCCACAGTGGGGATTCAGCTCCTGTTACAGTTTCAAGCTCAACAGGGTGAAAACCACCTTCAGTGGTTCTCTCACATTGGGAGGCGCCTTGACCACACAAAGACCAAGGACAGTGACCACAAACACAATCACAGGTATAAACTACTGTACTAAACAGGTTTTATTAAGGAAATAATTCAAATGACCATCACCCATTGGTGTGAAATGCTACCAAATCAGCATTTTAACATTCAGTTTGCATAGGTGTAAATGATGAAATAGGGTGC
The DNA here is from genome assembly GCF_009764565.3 of Dermochelys coriacea. NCBI lineage: Eukaryota > Metazoa > Chordata > Testudines > Dermochelyidae > Dermochelys > Dermochelys coriacea. Next base: position 14,895,500 of record NC_050089.1, on the reverse strand, counting down.
AGAGCAACAGAAAAATCAAACCCTCTATTTTCGCTAATAAAGCGGACATAATAGGAAAATTACAGGAGGTGTAGCATGTTTTCTTTAACTTTCACCTTCCTATGAAAGAAGCTAAGGGACTCACCTCCCTACTCAATTTTATATATGAAACCCCAAACCTTCCTTTAAAGAGAGTAATACTCTGATTTCAGAGGCAGCTTGGAGTGAAATCTATCTTTCAATCCCTTTCCATTTAAGAATCAACCAACACCTTACTCTCAAAAGCAGTTCTAGTCTTGGATGCCTCAATTTTGATTCTTCAACATTTTATTCGTGTGTGGTGGTCATGCCATGAAACCTCATGCTATTGGAAGGAGAATCTTTAATCCTATTGGACCAATAACAGTTTCTCTACTTCAGATAACAACCCAGATGGTCCTTTGAGTGGAGGATCTAGATACACTGAGATATGGATTAACTTATGTCAAAGCTTCCTCAGTCTGTACTACTGGCATCCAAAACTGTTAATAGGAACTCTTTACTGTAGCCAACTTGAAATAATTGGTTCCACAACACAGAGAACATCCAGTTATGGAAAAAGAAAAAAATCTCCAGAACAGAGACTAGAATATTAAGCTACATGGGAACCCATTTACAAACTTTGCAGAAATAGAGACTAGCACATACAGGTAAGCCTGATCTCCTTGCTTCCTGGTACAGCATAACTGCCAAAGCATGTTCTTGCTTTATCCTGCACATGCTAATGCTACATCTACCCTTCTCTCTGACCCATCTCTTCACCTAAGCTACCTTGTTATTTTACACTTAGTGGATGAACACTGCTTACTTGGGCCCTGATATAGTAAAGCATTTAAGCATGCACGCATCAAATGCATGAGTAGTTCTCTATGCACTATCCTATAGGTAGGAATGGGACTGAAATGTGCATTGACCTTGTATTGGCCCCCTGAACAGGGGTAAATTTCAGCCCCTGTGCATTGATTTCTTATAGTGTTACAAAATCTGTAAGTGATATCAGTTTCTCACTTTTTGTGCAACAGACATTTAAACAAGTTTAAGATGACAGGATAAGGGAAGGGAAGCAGTACACTGGATTCTAAACAAATTCAAGACAGAGTTTGGAGAATTAGGAGCTGCACTGGAGAGATTTGACTGGGGTCTGATTCTCCCATGCACTGAAACTTACATGGAAAAGCTTTTAGCATCCACAGTTGTTCTGGCTAATTCTTCAGTAACACACAAATAAGCTTGATTAATTTGACTCTCCAGCATGCTGCTAACTAGATTCTAAAGGAGAAGGCAACTGTTTAAGTCTTATCAAAGGCATCACTCCTTACACTGTTACAAAACCAACCTATATTCAATCTAAAATGGTTGCTAATACGTATTAACTTCTTTCAGTTGTTCCACATCAATCATGTTTTCTCTTGCTGTCCCTCATGTGCATATTTTTAGCTTCATTATTTCTTTGAAGATGTGCCTGAGTGATCTGTTACTTATCTGCTTGTACATACCTCACAATTATCTTCATGGGTATTTTTCTCTATCCCCCTGGAATGGTTTTATTTCTGGTTTACTCTTCTTTGATGCTTTCCATGTGGGTGGCAACATGTTCCTTATCAAAAGAGAGAGACATGATTAGTCCATTCAGAAAATGTAAATGCAGCTGTGTGTGTTATGCAGTATTTGGACAAAAAAAAAAGAAAAAAAAAGCAGCAACAAAGCCAGTCAATAAGACACAATGTTAAGCCCTACAGGTAGTCCAGAGTAATCATGACTTGAGTCACATTTTAAGTTCCCAGTGGCTTTAAATTAACCTGCTGAATCTGTGTAAAACTGTTTCATGACAGCTTATCAGGATGCAGTCCAAAGTTAGCTGAATAAGTGAAATGCATTGTGAGTGTCTGGGCTTTGTAACCAAAATTAATTTTGATTCATAGCTCCTCATCTGTTGTGTGTGGTTTCGTTTATCCCAAACCTCAGTCCTACAACTGCAGATACTGCTGCTTTACAGGTTTCAAATGTTGGAAGTATTTTTCATTGAAAGATATGCAGTAAAATAAAATACACATTTTTAGAGACCAAGTGCTAATACCATGGATGTGTAATCAAAATAAATTATACAGAGAGGTTGCAGTGCATCTGTCAGTGTTACAAAATTGAATTCTTAACAACTAAGTAGTGTTAATGTGTTCACATTCCCTTGAATGCTAGAACTGAGATCTAGAATCACTCAAGTCACATTTACTAACTCATATCACACCATCTAAATTACCATTGTGCACTGTTTATTCACCCCAAAAATACATGGGATTCCTTATCAGAATGTATCAATTTAAGATTGTTTGTCTTGAGAACTCATCTGGCCTCTATTACTGCAGTATCTGAGCACCTCAAGTCTTTAAGGTACTTATTGTGGCAAAGTACTGTTATTCCCATTGTAAAGATAGGAAACTGGGGCACAGAGAGGGTAAGTAACTTACCCAAGGACACACAGAAAACCTATAGTGGAGCAGGGAACTGAAGCTAGGTGTCCCATGTTGTAGATTAGTGCCTTGACCACTTTCTGATGTTCTCAGACCTGGATCCCTCACTCCCTATTTAGGGGCCTAAATAAAAGTGACCCAATTTTGAGGAGTAATGAGTTCTCACAAATCTCATTGCTATTAGTGGGAGCTACAGATGTCCTACGCCATTCTGAAATGGGCCACTTTTATTTGCGTGCCTAAATGTAGAGTTAGGAGCCTAATTTTAGACATCCAAGCTTGAAAATGTTGACCTATGAAAATTATACAAATTATGGTTAAATTTAAAGAAACAGTGGTAACGGCACCATTCCTGTCCCCCATTTAAAATCAGTCATGCTGTTAAACAGCAAAAGTCCTCACTTTTTCCTGTGATACAAGCATCCAGCTGAATCATTTGTATTCTCTCTGGAGTTAAGGAAGCTTGCAAAATGTGTTTGCAACTGTACAAAAATACTTCAGCTCACAATGACACCAAATGAACATGCAAGTGCCTTATTTACAGTTTCTGAATTACATATGGATAGGAATAATTAAAGCTTTTTAATTAAGGAAATCAAAAAGTCAACACCAAAATCCCCACATTAAGGAGGAGTTCTGAAAACTATTAGTATTACATTATTTTGTTGTTTGTAAAGCACCTAGCACCATGGGATCCTGGTACAAGACTGAAGTGCCTAGGCCTATTGCAATGTGAACAAACAACAGTTTCTTAAAGTAGTAGTATTTATTTACAGTTGCACAGAGGGGCACAGGTCAACTATTAAGTACCCATTGCCCTAGCTGCTGTGAAGACATGAGTAAAAGCACTATCCGTGATCCAAAGGCTCACAAAATAGTTTTAAAATAGTATTTTAAAACTATTTGTTGTGGTAATGCTAGCATGCGGATAGATGTAACTGGTAGAGATAAAGTTATTTAATGGAAAGATTCCCCTTGGCTTCACTGAATGTTGGACTAAGCCCTTAGAGATGTGGGGCCAGATTCTCAGCAAGTGTAAATCAGTGTAGTTGCACTGACTTCAATAAAGATTGGCCCCTTTTAAATGAGATGAGGATCTGGCCCAAGCTTTGTAGGTTTCATTCACATCAGGTATTTTCCCAGCTCTGGATGGTTGCTAAATGAGCTATTCTTCACTTCACTGTCATGTTCTTTAAAACGTTGCTTCATAGTCTATCCTTTATATTTCTCCAATTTCACAAATTGTTTTAAATTGCTGAGTGTAAAGCAGCCCCCTGAGAGTCGCAATGATTGTTCATTTGGCATGTCTGTTTCCAGCAGGATGTGCGCCAGTTAAGAGGCTTTGACTGTCCTTGTCAAAGGAGGACACATCCCTATGGGGCACATCTGGTACATTAGAGGAGTCTTATTTCCAAAGGCAGTTTTCAAACTCTTGATTATAATGTTGTTCCTGAAGTGTTGCAACTACTCAGGCTGTTTGAAATTCTGTCAAAACATTTTTTCCCCATGGAAAACTGGCTTTTAGCTAAATGAAAATTTTCAAGGAAAGTTTCTGCTTCCCTCAAAAAAATTTTCATATTTCAATAGAAAACTGAGACCCCCTTCCCCAAAAAAGTTTCAACCAAATTCTTTTTGGGGGTGACATTTTTCAGTTTTCATCCCTGGATGAATTGGTTTTCTGGTTTCCAACCTGTCACCAAAAAGTCAAGAATTTTCTGCTGAAGATTTTTGGTTTCCATCATTTTCTGCAGGAAAAAGCAAAACTTTTTTTAGAATACAACACTGTCCATTTCCACTTGCAAGATATATCGGTTGTGGAAAAATGTAGCCCATGCCACACTGATGAGTGATCATTACAGGTAAAAGAGCATTTGCACATGTGGGGCTCTCATTTATCTGTGATTTCCTTATTCTTTGTATCCTGGAGATATTGTTTACATATCTGCAGACAGCTCTTCCCACTGCCAATTAAGATTCTACACATACAGATGCGGAGAAGAATGTCATTCTCCAATTGCTTCACTGATTCAAACAAAACTATTGAGTATTACCCACAGCACAATCAATGGACATTGCCAAGCTCCAATCCTGTCCTTGTTACCTTCATTAAATGTAAGAGTGGTAGCTTTACTTGCTGTTAGGATATCCATCTCTGCAATGGATGTGACATGGGACAGATGTCCCAAGCTTCATCAGAACAAATATATATATGGAAAGCCCCTGGGGCCAAAACAAATAGAAAGGCTTGAGGGGAGTACAACTGATGTGCTCACACAAAAATCAGTCTGGAGCCTGTGAACCATGGCAGCTAAACAGGATATGTGGGGAACTTTGTGACTGTTTGGTTAATCACATATAAAAATGTTAACCTTTAGGTTAAGTAGGTCCAAGTTACTCCCACCTTGTGTCATTTTGGTCCTACATATGACATTGTATGGAGATTCACTCCAGATATTAGTGGGATAAGTATCCACAACTGACCCCATTACTGGAGGTCTCAGACACCAAGGGCTGAATAGTCCAGTGGAGTTAATGGAGCTAGGCAGATTTACACCAAATTGGGAATCTGGCTCATTGTGTAAATTTTTGTCAAAAAATTTTGCCCTCCCACTATAAACCCTTGTTTAAACATTTTCCAGACTAAGGAAGCGTTACACTCTAGGAAACTCACCAGTACTTTTACAGTGTTAAATAGCTGTATGTAAAGTTAGAAGATCATGAGACAGTTCCTGCAGCTATCAGATATATTTCACTGCAAAAGTCAAATCCTGGGAACTGCCATATCGTGTTTATTTGTCAGGACTGTGAGCTCCAACAGGAAGCTGCAGGGAGCCAGGAGTGTAATAAGGTGTGTGAAGAGGAACATGTTTTTACCACACTCCTTTAATCTACTTTCTCATCAGCTCTGAGAGAACATAAAGGTCTCCTGCTTGAAGCTTAGTAATTTACCAGTGTCCCCCCAATGTTTAGGTTTGGGCTTCTATGCTGGAGTCACCTCAGCAAATAGCAAACTGGGCCACATTTATTCCTCATTTATGAGGGTGATGAATAAAACAGCCAAAGACGACAGCATGGTCAGGGCATCAGTGGTTCATTTCTGCCTTATTTCCCCCCCCCCCCCCAATTACTCATACCCAGCATTCAATAATTAAAAACATTACTGGGTCTTTATGGCATTTGAATCTGAAAGATTATATGCTCCCAAACATAATGGGATGGAAACATTCATGAATATATAGAGCTCTGTTAATGAGTTTTTGTAATAAAATGGATAAGGGAATAATACATATTTCATACTAGAGCCAGTCCCAACTATTATAGTTATAAATAATATTCATTATGGATATTATTATAGTGCCCCTAACTGAGATCAGGGCCCCATTGTAACACATACTATGAGACAGTCCCTGCCTTTAAGAGCTTATACTCTAAATAGACCTGACAGACAAAGGAAACAGGAGGGACAAATTGACTTGTCCCTAGGTCACAGTAAGGATTAGAACCCCACACTCCTAGTGCTCAGTCTAGGACTCTATCCGCTAGGTCATAATATTCTTCGAGTCCTAGTGAGCCTCTCACTGAGAGTGGGTTTACACCAATGTAATTGTACTGAGGCGATTGGAGTAACTCCCCGATTTCCACTACTGAAAGTGGGTGGAGAAATAGGGTCTGATGCAATGCCCATGGAAGTCAGAGGAATCTCCTATCTCTGAGCCTTGGCTCAGACCTGATTAATGTAGCCTTTTTGGTGGTTATCAAGTCATCCCTGAACTGAGCCTATACAGCATTTGTAAAACAATTTTGATGATTATGTGATGAAGGTGTTTGATTAATAGTTTTCAGCCTAGGGTTTGTTTACAACTGTTTGCTTCAGACATTCAGCATTTGCTATCCATCTTGTGACGGGTCATCGGTGTCATAGGGCATTCTTTCTGCTCCCTGATAGGATGAGTGAAAGTTTTAGAATAGAAGAACAAATATGTAATAGTGAACTGTCATGACAAATATTTTGTGCTATAAATTGTACAGCTTCCAGGATGTGGACATTTTAAAAAAATGCCTGGCAATCTTCTAAATACACACAAATAATATGACCTCATGTGAACAAAACTCAGCGAGTTTAAAAAAAAGTGTTCATAAATCATTGTTTGTGAAATATTCACCTCACTACCAGTGATAACTGCAGAGACAGCACAGTTCATGGAGACTGCACTGGATGGGACTTCAGGACACCTGAGTCCTGTTCACCACTTTAATGTTGATCTGCTGTTGTCTATTTAGACCAGTGGTGTCCAACCTTATTACACAGGAGGGCCACATAAACCCAAGCACAACCTTGTGTGGGCCAAACAGATACTGTTTTTATGTATTTAGAAATAAACAGTCTATGTACAATATTGTCTATTTTAAAAATAAAGGTTTCAGAGTAGCAGCCGTGTTAGTCTGTATTCGCAAAAAGAAAAGGAGTACTTGTGGCACCTTAGAGACTAACAAATTTATTAGAGCATAAGCTTTCGTGAGCTACAGCTCACTTCATCGGATGCATCCGATGAAGTGAGCTGTAGCTCACGAAAGCTTATGCTCTAATAAATTTGTTAGTCTCTAAGGTGCCACAAGTACTCTTTTCTTTTTTTAAGAATAAGAAAACAGTGCATAAAATGTGCATTAGAATTATAGAATACAGGAAAAAACAAACAGTAAACAACTAAACTAAAATGATGTAAACCCGACAACAAAGCACTAATGGATCAGCCATTAGTCTATTGTGTTAAGCAGGCTGTGGGCCCTATGAAATGCTCTGTGGGCTGCGTGTGGCCTGTGGGCCGTAGGCTGGGCACCTCTGATTGAGACTGTAAGCTCTTGGGAGCAGGGACTGTCTTTTATGCTTTTACATAGCATCTAGCACAACGACGTCCCAGGAGCCAGGCAATGTCAACCCTAGTAACAAATTGACAGACATTTCACAGAATTTGGCATGTGTACATTTCTTACTTCTTTGCATTTGGATTCCAGTAAGTCTGTATAGAGCTTTTTTTTTTTTTTTTTTAATACTTTAAAACAAAACCTTAGCAGTCCAACAGACCAAGTGTTCATTCACCCCTGTGGAGAGGATCAGCACAAAGCCTGGGCAGCATTTAAATCTGACTTAAACCAACTGTTTTCTGCCTCCCTGCACAAGGTCAATTTCATCCCAATACAGTTAGCTGGATCTATTGCTACAGTAGCGAGATCCATGACCCAGCCATTGCTTCTAATGGCTCTTCAGTGCTGCGGCAGAACTCCTGTGCTTTGAAGCTGATCTGCTTTGCAAGGCATTGACAAATTGAACTTTATTTGAATACATATGGCTGGAATAACCTTTCCCATGTCTAAGGGCTTTGTTAGTATTGCTAGCATTATGTGATTTGCAGTAATGGGAGAAGCAACAGATATTTCAAGGAAATAGGGAGCAAACAGCATTGCTAGGGTGTCCGCCATGATTCTCAAAATGGGGAGTTCCTACCAGCCTGTCATTATGGGCTACTTGCTGCCCTTTACAATCACCACAGCGACTGCCTGGATTCACACAAGCCTAAATTCTGTTTGTATTTGAGGTCACCCTGCTCTCCACATAGGCAGGAGCATTTCTCTGTAGTTACCCTTTTCCAGGAGAACTTGCCCAAACACCCACCTCCTCTAATTGCTGCTTAATCTCACAAAGCAGAAAGCAAATCAAGACAAGACAAAAGATAAGCAATTAGTGTGACTGAGATCTCAGTTAGTTTGGGATAGGAAAGGAAACAGACGGACAAACAGACTGCAACTAGCTTTGCTGGGACTAGCAAGTAAGGAAGAACAAAACAGTTTAGAAATGTAGCAATGGCAACAGATTATGCAGTGAGGCTGATTGCCTGGCATTGCTCTGTCACATGCTTGCTGCAAGCCACTCCTCCTCTCTACATTTTTCTCTCAGACCACCAGGAGTTTCCATTTTCAAAGCTGCCTGCTCTCTCATGCCCTAGGGCTCCACTCAAAGAAGAGCGGAACCCAAAGGCAAACTGAATCACATGCTCAGAAAACTATTTGGTTCATTTCTCTCCCAACCCCCATTTTCATGCACATCACAAAACCCACAGTAGCCGATCCCAGATGAATGAGTTACAGGAGACATGGTTTCCAAGAGCTTAAGTTATTTGGTTTGAGTAAATCTTTCCCCCTTTCATTTAACAGACCCTTTCCTACAGGTCAGGTGAAGCCAAATACATCCACTAGTCTAGGTTATAAAGCGTAACTAGAAATCTTACTACTTCCCTCCCCCCACGTTGCCATTCCACTCTGTCTACACAGCAGGTCTACACTTAAAAACACTGCATCAGCGCACCTCTGCTGCTGTGGTGCCTAAGTGAACACACTCCTGCACTGACAGTAGGGTTACCACATTACAGGGTCCCCAAAAGAGGACACTGCCAGAGGAGGTATGGGGAGGGATGTACCTGCAGCAGGGGTACTCACTGGGAGGTGGGGGGCAGTGTCAATCCTTGTCAGAGTGGCAGGGTAGCTGGGCTGAGGACCCAGTGCCAGCCAGTCAGCACCCCCGAGGGCCCCCCTTACCAGTGCCAGCGGGATCTGGCAGCTGCAGATGCAAGGGAATGGACCAATCGGGGCTCTCTCTGAGCTGCAGCATCTGCTCTGCAAAAATCCTGGACATTGACATTGTCCAGGGAGCTACTCCCCATCAGCATAGTTCATCCACTTCCCCAAATGGTGGTAGCTATATTGATGGGAGAAGCTCTCCTGTTCACAGAGTGCTGTCTACACAGGGGGCCAAGTCGGTGTAACTACGTCATTCAGTGGTGTGGATTTTTCACACCCCTGAGCAATACAATTATACCAGTACAAGTCTGTAGTGTAGACCTGGCCTTAGTCTGATTTAGAAAACATGGCCTTCAGCAACTGATAGTTTAATTGTCAAACAGCTGGATTTCACCTGTCCTGATTGCAAATGACTGGTGTACTTCTATTGTCTGGGCCCAATTTGGGGCAGTAATCTCTGCTGGTGTGACTGGGTGCACTTCAATGGGTTTCTGCATAGTTACACCTGCAGAGAATTTGTCCCAGTGTTTTCTGACCTATCACCACTAGCAAGGAGGAGGAAGGCATCATTTCCATAACTAGTTTAACCCTTTGGCTTCCAGCCTGGCAGGCTCTGTTCATCCAAATGTTTGCACTGGCTCTTATCCATGCTAGAGATGTGCCAGATCTGCAAATGAGATCTGCTATTTCCTTTTCTGGCATGTACTGGTACTCAGGTGCAAATATTCACAGGACATGCTGAAATCAGTTCCAAAAGGTCAGAACTTGAGCCAACTTCACCTTAATCATCCATAAAGGTGAACTAGTTATTTACATTTATCCCCATAGTAACTGGGATGTCAGAGTGATCTGTGGCAATAAGTAGCAATCAGATTACTTGTTTCCACATATAGGTCCCCAAAATTAAAACAACCCCAGGAGTCAAGAAATCTAGAAAGCTAATGGAAACATGGCAGAGCAAAGCTGTCTCTAAAGAGGACGTTTCCTAAATTCTTCATAAGTGTCCGATCATCTTTAAGGGAAAAATTAGCTGATGGCCCAAAACAGAAGGATCATGTCAGATTCTTCTCCAATCTGCAGGGTCTGGAAATCTTACAAGAGCAGGCTTTTAGTAAGAGCTCCAGGAGAAAAATACAGCAAGAACATATAGTATATCAGCTTCTAGTACCAAATGAAATTTGGAAGTGCCAGGTTGCAAGGAAGTGGAAAAATACCTCGTGGAAGGGCAATGTATCAACTGTGGTTTAGACAATGGATGGAGTCACTCTTTGTCTGAATGGATGCACTTATAGAGACTGATTGTTAGTCTGTCTCCAGGCTTTTATCTGGCTTACGGAATAGTTTTAGATACTGTTGAGCTTGTTCCATGGAGAGCCAGATTGTGGTAAGAGTTTGGAGAAGGCACCAGGCATCAGTCTGCATGCACATTGCTCCAAGTGGAGCTGCAGTTGCTGCACTGTACAAATAGTTCTCTTCATCAAAAGCCAGTTTAAGTTTTCCAAGCATGGAGTCCTTTCCTGTCAGTACTCAGCACACAGTAGATGGAATAGTGCTCACTGGGCATTTTGCTTGTATTAAGGATTGGGCCAATAGCATGCAATACAAGACAGCCCCATTCATGTTTCTGCTCTGCTTAGGTAAAACAGAGGTAAGAACAGAGTATTATGGTGGCTTTTTAGCCTCAGCATTACTTCCATTTGGACTTTCAGGGTTTGAGAGAGACCTTTAGGGATAAATCCTTGTTCTCCTTTTCAGACAGGTCCAATTTCCACTCCAGCATCCCTGGGAGCAGGATTTTGCCCCAAATGGTTAGTGCAAATGAGATTTATTTGAAACTATAGAAATGTTGCCTCTGTTAACTTCCAGTCCAGATTAAAAAGCGCTGCCTGTTTGATCTTGTGCAGATGATGGAGGGTCACTGTGACACATCTGTGTTACAAAAAGCCTTTGCTCCAAAAGGCCAGCTAGTTTTCAGATTCACAAGAGTCTACTTTTCCCCATGGAAGTATCAGCCTGAAGCAGTTGCTCTGTGCTGCCTGAGGGCCTTAGGCAATAGGCTGGGATCCTGGAAATGGACTGTTAGGTTCAGTCTGCACAGGTACTATAATTGGACTGCCAGATCCTAATGAGCCAGACTGAGAGTTGATGCAGTCATCTGGAGACGGAAGCACTGAATGGGACAGCCACAAGATAGCACAGACACTGCAGAGCTCTCACTCCATCTTAGCTTGGGAGGAGGTAAGGTGCGTTTGCAACCATGTGGAAAAAACCAGTAGAAAACCAGTAGTATATAGCAGGGCTTTTCTGTTTATTTATTTGTGCCACCCTAGCAAGCAGCAGATGGGAGTGGTTGTGCTGGAGATAACTATCGTGTCACCAACAAAGGGTAATGAGTCTGAATGGGGAACGAGTAGCAGGAGCAGATGGATTCTAAGGAACAAGAGTCCAATTTTACACTCTCAGTGTATGGAATAGAGAGTTCAAGGCTGGCATTTTCAAAGAGCCTAAAACAATGTGTGCCGAAGTCCCCTTGGAAGTCAATGAAAGTTAGGTGCCTAACTACCTGGGTCTTCTTGGAAAATCCCATTCCAAAACAGTGGCTGGATTAGCTCCCAGCTGCTTTTCCTCCCCTGCTATCAACTGGATGTGCCTTCATAACCAATGGCCCTCAGAACACAACTGTGAAGTAAGCCAGGGGAATAGATAGACTGCTACTGACCTGGAATATTGTGGGCGTGGGGGGCCAGGGTGGACAGGTGGGAAGCTCTCTGCCTTCTCAATTCACTTTCTTAATGAGGGTTTTGTTGCAGCCTTGATGAGTCACACAGGGGCCATGCTCTGTGGAATTATGTGATCTAACATGGCAACGTCCTGTCACATCGCATCTCGCACTAACTCTGCTACTGGATGCCTCATTGCTTCACAGGCTGCCTCCCTGCTGTATATTCAGATGGGGAAGATCTCTCCCAGGTTGCAGAATGGAAGTGAGTGCGAGTTCATTGCTCTGTACTTTTGCACTGCATTGCATGTGCATTTTCATTCCCCAGCCTCTGCAGTTGGATGTTGTCAGAAATGGATCTCTGTTGAATTTACACCAGGCTCAGATTGCTAATGGCAACACTAAATAATATGGGTCCCAATAGCGAGAGCTATGATATGCTATATAACACTGCACCCTGCTAATGACTAGTCTATGCTCCCTCCCTGCATTCTCCAGCCAGTTTCACTGTAAGCAGCAGTCTATTGAATGCCTGACTGAGATTCAAATACATATATATTTCTGCTTCACATGCTTAAGGGCCAGATCAAAACATCAATGACTTCAGTGGGGAGAAGGCAGGCCTGGTATCAATTCTACTGGAGAAGACCTTCTCTTGTACCACAGCAGGATGAGAGAGATATGCTGTGGAATGGGTTAGGCTGGTCCCCTCCATGAGATGAATAAAGTGAACAGAGGAAGAACAGCCCAGGGGTTCAAGCACTAGCCTAGAATTCGGCACAAATCTGTGCTCTACCCCAACCTTCCTGTTCAACCATGGGCAAGTCTCTGTGAGCAGTAGAATGGGGGAATAGCCCTTCCCTACCATGAGGAGAGCTCAGCGGATAAATACCATTCATGACTGTGAGGGGGGCAGATAAGTACCTTAGACAGACAGTGCATACTCCAAGCAGGGCCACACCCCGTTCCAGAAGTAATGTCAAGACATTGGTGCACTAGGATAACCAACAGCTTTTGGGGTGGGGAGGGGGGGGAATTGGGTTTTTGACCAAACTAAATGTTTCTGGAAGAGTGTCCTCCTTCTGCAGAAAATGTCAGTTTTGCCATCAACAAACCTGACATTCCTCCCCAAAACCAAAATGTTTTCATCTTTCAGTTGAAAACTTTCAAAATTTCAGTTAAGAAAATGCTGCCAGGGTGTCTCGTTCAGCTGCCTTTGTCTCCGCATCTCCCATGATACACTATGGCCAGGCAAGTCCATGGTGGGAACTCAGCAAGAGTGTGAGTTCAGCACCTGTGTAAGTGTTTTCTTTGAGAATAAGGATACGCTACTGACACTGCAGCCCATGGCTGGTCAGATCATTAAAATTTCCAGCAATTGAAGCTACAAATCAAGAATGCAGGACTGCAGAGTCTGAGAACTGCATAGGAACAAATGAGCCAGATCTTAGCTGGTAAACAATGGACATATGTCTATTTACATAACAGGTTTACTCACTCAGTGCTGCCACTGCATGGACGCATTGATGAGAGGACGTCTTGAGGTCCCTTCCAGCCCTACATTTCTATGGCTAGACATGTGTAGAACAGGATGAGGACATTGCAAGTCCAGGATGAAGGTGCAGTGGCAGAGCTAAGTGGAAACAATGATTATCCAAGAACATTAGAAATCAGGGCTTAATAGCAGATCTGCATGAGGTGAGGGGGGAATTGCTACTTACCTACTCTATGTCAGCATTTTTTCCTTGCTCATCTTGAGAGGACAAAGCACTGGGTCATGTAATGTTTACTTTTAGTTTCAAATGCAAGGAACTAGCAGCCAGCCTAAAGCAGACAAATCTGATTGATTGACACTCCATAAATCAGACCAGAAAGGATTTATTAAAAGAGGCTTCACAGCAAACATTAGTCATGTGGGGTTCTGGGCAAAACCTTCCAAAACATTTTCACATGTATTCACACAAACAAACATTAACTTGCTTCACATCCCCTTGGCTTAGCTGTTTGGCAAATAGTTTAGAAAATGAGTTTACTGGCGGGAATGTTCACAGAATGATCAGATTTTAAATGAACAACAGATGTTATAAGTGAGAGCAAATATTTGAACTTCTAAATCTGAAGATTCATTTTTTTTATTACAGCAGAACCTAGCAGAGAAAGTCACGGTCAGGACACACTGTGCTGGCTGCTGGACAAAACAAGATGAAGCTTGAGTCTAAAAGACATACTTATCCAATCAGAGAACAGAAGCAACACTATATATCCCATCAAATTAAGCAATATGGCTCAATGTTGGGTATCAAATATTTAGAATGAACAATCTACAGACAAGATCTGATAGAAAAAAGTGTTGGGGAAGGAGAATTAAAGAAAAAGAAATCTTTAAATTCCCCCCCCCCATTCTCACCCCCAACTGTTTTGAGGACACAATTCTTTAAATTTCAACCAGCTCCACAACCAGCTAAACGAGGGGGATGGAGGGAGGGGGGGATGTCAAATATTTGAATTAACACAACCACCGAAAAAAAACTAGTACAGATCAAACATTGCAGAAATTATTCAGTGGATAAACTCAAATAAATTCCAGAACTTTTAAATAGCTCAAGGATATTTCAAACAAAAGGAGGTTAAATTCATTTAATAAATTAATGGCTCAGTTCTGGTCACATGGAATCCAGTGCATGGGCAATGTACAATAGTGCTAAGGAACAACTGGATCTTTGGACAACATGGGACATAAGCCCATAGGAATTACCCAACTGGATCAGAACCAAGGTTCATCTAGATCAGTATCCCATCTTGGATAGTGGCCAGCACCAGATGTTTCAAAAAAAGCTGTAGCAGCTATGGGATAATCTGCACCCTCCCTCCCAATTAGGCTTCATCCTGGTCTCTAAAGATTAGAGATTGTTTTAAACCCTGAAGCATGAAGTCTAATATCTGTATGGGGTGGCTGAAGCAGTATCCTCTTGTGGACCTTCCAGGTGCCCTGCTGCGACTCTGGATCTCCCTGCGGGGAGGAAGTCTCCGTCCAGTGGTCCACTGAAGCGGACTCCAGCTCACTGGCTAATTGCCCCTTCAGTCCCCTCCTTTTCGGGAGGCGGGGGAAGAAGGTGGTTGGAGAGCTTTAGACCCAAAGTGCTCTAAAACCAAGAAGCAAACCCAGTTCAATACTGGCCACCCCCAGCCTTCCCTTGGGGTGTCCTTGCCATTTTCCTTCCAGCTTGATTCACAAACATCCCTGGCTCCCTGGGGTCTAACTGCTCCTCCTGCTGCTCTGATTAGCAAGCCAGTCTCTCCTGAACTCCACAAGCAAAGCTCTTTTCAGGCGGAGACAACTCTCCATCCTTCCTGGCCAATCAGCCCTGAACTGAAGTGAATCCGGCTGACTCCTTTTATTCCCCCTCCAGGCTTAACATTGGCTGCAGATAATAGTGGGGTGGGGCTAACTGGACTCCTCCATTCTCCTTAACCCTTCACTGCTGGCATTGCAGCTCAAGCTCTCCAGCCTAGGAGGGGAGGGGTCAGGTGGGCTTGAGCTCAAGCTGCACCATCTGCACTGTGATTAGTGGCATGATAGCCTGAGCCCTGCTAGCACAAGTCTACCCAGGCTGGGAGGCGCAAGTCTGTCCACAATGTAGCCACACCCCGAGCCAACGTATTCAGGAGAGCTGCATCAAAAAGAAAGTTCTTAATCCCCACTGTCTAATGCTCAAAGAGTGAAGCACCCCCATCCCCACATATTCTTTCAGAGAAAGGATGAATAGGTGTCTCTCCCAGCTGTCAGGCAGGAGCCAAATCCTCTGTCTTTCTGAAAGGCAGGTGGGTAGTGAGTGACATGCTGTTCATTTGAAAGGGAAATTTGCTGGTGGAAACTATATTGATTAACACCCAAAACTGCGGATTTCATGGATCACCCAGGTGTGGGCTCATAGAAAAGTCACCTTGCTCTGAAGGGGAAAGAGTGACTCACACAGCCACGCTGCTGTTCCAAGTCTGCAAGGACTTTCTGTACACTTCTCAGGTTTCCTCAATGGAAGGGAGTTAAAATACAGGTTTAGTGATTTATGGGTTGGGACAAGATGTCATTTTGGAAGTCCTGAAAACTACATGGGGGGGGAGGGAGGAAGAAAGAATGGTTGTCTTAGATTCACAAAGTCCAAGGCCAGAAGGGACTGTTGTGAGCATCTAGTTTGATCTCCTGTACAACCCAGGGCCAGAGACCTGCCCCAAACTAATTCCTGTTTGAACAGACCAGAATTTTAGGAAAAGACAAAAAAAATCCAGTCTTGATTTTTAAGTTGTCAGTGATAGAGAATCCACCATAACCCCTGGCAAATTGTTTCAATAATTAACCTCACTGTTAAAAATGTACACCTTATTTCCACACTAACTTCATCTCAATTCAACTGCCAACCATTGGTCGGATCTCCCCATCCTGCAGGAGTTCTTGAGATTTGAAATTTCTCCCTTCCCCACAAGGAGAGTCCAGAGAGGAGATTAGTGCTGTTCTGTTTCTACTCACTCTGGTTTTCTGTGCCCTAACCTCTCCCTAGACTTCCACCAGGAAGATGTGATTCATGTTACCAAATTAACGCAGCGAGCTCTGAACAGTGCAATTATCAAGAAATGAACTGCTGCAAGTAGAAAATATTGTGGCACCAGCAAAAAGAATCATTAAAAGAGTGACACAAAGGCCCATGAGCGGGGAGGGGGGAGGATGTTCCAAGCCCAAGACAGTTTTAATAGCAGTTCTGAGCATTTACAGGTATAATGCTTGGTGCTTCATATAACAGACCTGGGGAACATGCACCACACTTTCTAGCAAGCATATCCAATTAGACTCAAGGCAGAGCCCCAATGGCATGCAGCACATTACTGACCAGGGGCCAGAGATCCTTGGAGTTAAAATATCTTGTACTTGTACCTGGACTGACAAAGGGCCCAAATCCTGTGGTGATGGGAAAAATATGATAGATAGATAGATGCAGGCAGTAAACCAAATACATGAATAATAAATGGATTTAAGTATAGTTAAAAGGGGCTGGGAAAACAACTTCCTTTAGAGATACAGTCAGTGCTTAGAGCTGTTTAAAGTTTACATGCTCCCCACAGTTAAACAAAACAGCTCCTGGATTTTGTGCTCTTTGCTCCCACCGCTACCCAGTGCTTGGTTAGCCACTGGTTTATTGAAGGTCACTATGGAACTAGGGCTATGCCTGGCCAGCATTTTACCTGCCAATACTGAAGTATCAAATGCTGAGCCAGATTGGGTGGGATCTTGGCATCTGTGACCGCAGCACTGGTGCATTAATATTTATCCTAGGCTCATAGAGGGCCATCCCCTCAGCTGATGAACTGAAGTATATGGAGCGATAGTGAGGAACCAGCCCCCCACATCCTTGTTCTTACAGTTTGTGGCAACCCTGATATCCTCATGGGGTTGCTGTACCTGATCCTGACTCAAGACTGGATCCTTCCTCCCCTCCATTTGTTCCCCTGTTGACCTTGTCTCCTCTCCCTTGTCAGTGCCTGTAAACAATGCCCTTATTCTCACCCTGGGAAAACAGATGGGAAGCCACTAGAATCTCTCCTCTCAGGCTAATGCTGTACTTCAGGAATTCACAGCATAAATTATTCAAGCAATAAACATATCTATCACTCATCTTCTTGGCCCTGCTAGATGCCTGGGGGTTGGGAGGTCAGAGCCCGGATGCTTCTCCAGAGTCTATTCTCCCTTTACATCACATTTCTTACAATGCTGCTGGAGGAGGAGAAGGGGGGGGGGGAGAACCTTCCTCTCCAAATGGCCCAAAAATTGTCTGTCTCTCCCAGCTAGTGCACCAGTCTACATTTTCAGAGGTGACAGGCGGTGTGATTCAGGGTGGTATTGCGGTGTGTAAGTATTGCTTAGGAATTTACTTCTGCAAGGCAGAAATGCCTTCAAGGTAAATCCATCTTTAAATAGCTTCCCCTAAGAGTCCTGGGAGGCTTGCGGTCATTAACCATGTGGGTGCATCTGGGTGTCAGCAGTCAGAGGAAACATGCTCGCTGACTAACGTTGCACATGAGAAGTATCTTAGGAAAGGGAGGCAGGGCTGTTCTGAGAACACAGCTGCAGCCTCCACCATGGCTTATGTTCGGGTAGGACTCTAGAGCCGCATCACTGAGACGGCCTGTCAACTGAATGTTTCCAGCAAACAGATGTGTCAGTGGCTGGACCCACGGCTGAGTAAGCCATGAATAATCAACCAGAATCACCACACTGAAGTCCGAGAGCAGGCTTGAGTCAGTAACATCTGTATATAGCGATTAGCCTGCCTGTATCCCACGCAGCTGCTGACTTTCTGTGGGGAAGGGTGGGATTCCAGCCGGTGTACCTCACTCATGTGCTGCCTATTGACAAAATGGCAACTGGCTGTGAGAGTTTTGTGGAACTTTCCAGTGATTTATGTGAAAGTCTTTGGTTTTGGTTCATTGCAATCCACATCCCTCTCCCTACCCTTCCTCAGTCTGCTCTGAGTTCCATCTAAGGATTTAGCAGGTGGTTTTCTTTAAAATTCGCATCAGGAGGAAGTGCCTGAAAGTGGGCAATCTTAAAAGTTTGTCATTTTGAAAGACAAAAAATGGGAAAGAAAGGGATAAACATCCACAAAAACAGGAGCTTGTGAACAAGAACAGCAATGCCTCCTACTAGACCAAAGACAAGTCAGACCAGATTCAAGACCTTATTTGGATAAGAGTGAGAATGCACACCTGTATCTTACTAGATCTTTGCCTGGATTTCATGCTACATGTTGCCTAATGAGATATCAGGGGGTCAGCCCTCTGTGTGGCTGGGAAGCTCTAGGTATCTGTCTAATGAATGTTTCATGACTCAGACTTTCACTAGCATCTTGCCTGGAAGATGAAATGTTTTGCTGTGAATATACATTTACCAGCGAGACAGCAGGTTTGTTTGCCACAAATTTAATTAGAGCAGTAATACTGGCATTGCCAACAGATCCAGTTTTTTTAAACCAGGAAGAGGGCTTTGGTTATTAAGAAAAGAAGAATGTAGATGAGTTATCAGTTAGCTGGAAAGTTTGTAGACTAGCAAAGGCAGGCCCAGCGGAGATGAAAGTCCTTCATTTGCAGAGATGCTGAAGGTGGGGCATTGAATGATGCTCTCTACTCAACATTAGGAATATACAGAAACTGCAGATACAGATGGCTTCCACCTCATTTACTAACATATACAAGTCCTCCTACCTGGGTGCATTCACTGCTGCTCTGGCAGGGGTCCGGTGGCTACAGCAAGTGAAAACAAAAAGGCCCTGTACAGGGCTTCCAAGCTATTTAAAGGGATACCAACTAACTCCTACACACTACAGTTCTGAGTTGCCTTCTGCATTAAAAATAAACCCTGCCAAATCTTCAGTCATCCTCAGATGCAGCACTATTAGAGACTGTTCTGTGCTCTAGGATGTTCATACATGAAAACACATTCAGCACATATATAGTGCTCTGTTTGCCACTACCAATTTGGAAGTATGCATGTAATACCATGGCCTGCAGTGCTAAATGTTCATGCAGCAAATGGCTGGGCAACTTACACATTCCAGTGCTAAATTGCTAATCTTGTGCCTTTCCCAGTAATCAAATATACTGCTTAAATATTTACAAGGAGCTTACGGGGAGCTGCTGAGAATAGCAGAATTGTAGGAGCTGGCCTCTCTACTTGTCTGGTATTTAATCAAGAATGTACAAAACTCCAGTGGGGATTCTAATGTAACTGGCAGTTTCTGATAAACTTTGAGAGCTGCCTTAACATAAAGGCCCACTGCTGTGCCTCTTGCTATAGACCTTGGTGTGCAGTGCTAGTTCTTCTAACAAGCAAGCTGAACTGTACTTCCCAAACCTGTGGGTGTGCACTTGTCTCTCTAATGGTTAATCTCTTTATACCTCTGCAACCACCATCGATGTGTAACCCACACACCTCTTGGGTGTGGTGTTGTGTCCCATCTAGTGGCACCAAAACCACTTAGAGATTAAAAGGAGTCTACTCTACAGCCTCAGCTAAGAGCCAGTTGGCTTTTAGTTCATGCAGTAGTGGCTCATGCACAAAGCTCTAGAGGTCCCTGGTTCAATCCTGCCCACCGATGATCGGGGTCTGTCGGTGTTACATATGCAGTCACTCAGAACTAGGTAACGTCTTTATCGCTGCTGCTTCAATATACACTCAACTGAGCAGAAGTTTAGAATCCAGTGTATGCTCAAGAAGCTTCATTCACAACATTACCTGACTTAAAGGTGTCACGCTCATGCAAATATTCCCTGCTGAAGCCCCACTATCCTGAAGATGTGCCCTATCTACTCTAATTCCAGTATCATGGACATAACATTGCCGAGTTATGTATAGTGCTTTTAAAGCAATAGTCAAACATTGGCTGGCTCTATTGAATATAGCAAAGGTGTGGGAACTGGGTCAGCAAAAGTCTGTGGCAGTTAGTTGCACCACTGTACAGCATGATTATGATTTGCATGACGGTAGCACGTAGAGGCCTCAGTTAACACTGAGGCTATTGCCCAGGCTTTGAAAAATCCAAAACCTTTCTGCTTTGCAGAGACCAAGAAAGCAATAAACATAGGGGCAAAAAAAATTCAAAAATGGGGGTGGAGGACAAATCTGTTTTAAGATGAAAATGTGAGGTTTTCAGTTTTCTGATGGGGGAAAAAAAATCAAAAATGTCAAAGGAAGTAGACACTTCCTACAAAAATTGTTAAACTTAGTTCTCCATTAAAAATGGTTTTAACAGAATTTTTTTGGCCACTATCAATCCTGAGTCTCAGTCCATTACTTTAACCACTAGACCATCTTATTATTTTGAGGCCTCTGATGTTGGCAATACCATTCAAACCCAGGCACAAAGTTAATGATGAGCTGCCAGGCACAAAGAGGGTTGGAGCTGTAATTGGATTGTTGGTTTTTTTCCCCCCTTGTAACATCTCCTGTAACAAAGTGCTCTGGCTAGCCAACTGCACTTAGTTTGTTCTCCAGTTACTGTCATTTCACTGCTTTCATAAAGGAAATGCAGGCAACTTAGAAAACCTTTTGGTGCATTTGTCAAAGTGCTTCTTTGTCCTGTTGAAACACTATTTATCAGCAATAAAAATAAAAACATTCCTTATAGCAATTTTTATCAGTGATTCAAAATGGACATGTCATCACTCCCATGCTTAACATTATGCTGTCAGAATCCCCCGATTAGAGAGACGAGGTAATATCTTTTATTGGACCCACTTCTGTTGATGAGAGAGACAAGCTTTTGAGTCACACAGAGCTCTTCTTCAGGTCTGGGGAAAGAATTCCTCCAATGTCTATTCAGGTATAGTGTCTATAGACTGAATGCATCCGATGAAGTGATCTGTAGCTCACGAAAACTTATGCTCAAATAAATTTGTTAGTCTCTAAGGTGCCACAAGTCCTCCTTTTCTTTTTGCGAATAGAGATTAACACGATGCTACTCTGAAACCTATAGAAATATAGGTTCAAACTACATTAATTATTAAGTTTACAAATCAAGCCTTCAGAAGTTAGGAAATGCCAATATTAAGGTTGCCCATGCACCCTTAAGTTATCCCTCATGTGTGCATTATGATACAAGTCCTTAGTTACATGATCACCTACTGTTTTTTCCACAAGCCCCCTGCATCATTCCATGCAAAGGATGGCCAGTACTCAGTGAATGAGCAGCTAGTCAATATTTTTTTTGTCAATAATGCATGTAAAGCCTCCAGGCTCCAGGGTGATGGACATCACTCTACACTGCTAAATAAATTGATCCCCAACTATGATGCTCCAGGGAATTCTGAAATAAAGAGCTGCTTTTTATTATTAATTATCATCATTATTGCTGTAAAAACACAATTTTTGCAAAGGGCACAGAGGCATTTACAGAAGTCACACTGAAAAGCAAGAGAGAACCTTTCAGCCCATTTATCAAAGTGCCCTCAATTCCCACCTGCAGGCAGGTGAGATGAGAATAAATTGATAGTTTAGAGACTAAACAAGTTTGGTTCCTCTCACTCCTCAGCTGTGTTGTTTCATGTACAAGAACCTTCACAGGTGGTGACTCGGCTGGCTGATTAGCAAAACCCTTCCTTATCGCTGGCCATTTTATGAACAGTCATGCTTTACCATAAAGCAGTGTGATTTTCTGTGAGACGCTGAGGAGTATTTTCTCTTTGCAAAGTAATAACAATGCAAATCTCCCTCCCTTCTTGGGAGTCAAGAGCACATTTTCAGGATTCCTTTCTGAAGTTAAAATAAAGGTCAAGTTCAAGGTACCATGGCCATCACACCATGGGAGGCATTGTGCAATCAAGTGCTGACCTGTTCTCTTTCCCAACTTCCATAACAGGCCAGGAAGGAAAATGAAAATAAACCACCACTTGGGTAACTTTTCATAAAAATCTACCCTTTCAAAGCAAAAAAAGATACGACACACACAAATTACACCCTATAGTATATTTGCAAATTAGAATCTTTTAGCTCTTTAGGAAGTCATGGGGCTAGAACCAGCAGTTCTCAAGCTTCATTGCGCTGCAACCCCCTTCTGGGGACACAAATTACTACACAACCCCGGGAAGAAGGGCTAAAACCCAAACAACTGCCCTGGGGGGAGGCTGAACCCAAAGCTCAAGGACTGCAGCCCTGGGCAGGCAGGGGGGAATAACCTGAGCCTTGCCACCCAGGCCTGAAGCCAAAGCCTGAGCCCCACCACCCTGGGCAGCAGGGCTCAGACTTTGGCTTCAGGCCCAGCAACTCTAATGCTAGCCCCGGTGACCCCATTAAAAGCAGGTCACAACCCTCAGTTTGAGAACCACTGGGCTAGACTAGGTCTCGCTAGATACACGCCCAAGCAAAGGAGATAAGGAGAGTAATGCCCTTGTACAATACACTTAATCCTTGGGTCCAGGCCTATAGTAGGAAGCAGGCACTGTCCACTCTGCCCCCTGGAAATGGCAGGGAACAGGTGGAACTTTGACTCCACCCACATTCACACTAGACAAAGTGTCTGAGCCCATGCAGGCAACGTCTGTGTACCAGCAGCAAATTGTTACTCCCCGTTGAGCAAGCAGGCAGGGAATTGTACCTTTGAGTCACGCTCCCCAGGGCTCTGCTCTTAGTGTATCCTGCAGTGGCATCAGGATTGCTCAGGTTGGGCCAAAAATGACAAACTAGCCCTTAATGTCAATGGCTACATTATATTTTCAAATGGCTGTTTGGCCTTCCTGAGCCTGTTCCAAAACCCATTAAAGTCACCCGAAGGCCTGCAGTGAGAGGATGCCTGCAAACAGTAAGTCATTGTCAGAGAATTGTTTTACAGATTTAGGGAATTTTGTTGAGAAGTTTCTGCCTTCTCTAAGGTAGTTTTGCATTATCAAAGGGCAATGGAGAATAGAAAAAGTGATATTACTGCATTTAGCACTGATTTTTCCTCTTCACACTGAGTCACTTAAGCTAACATTTAATTAATTTGTGACACTTTGACAGTTTTCAAGAAGACATTTGTAGAGCCATCAAGCTGCATTGATAGGACTGTCAGACAAGCACCTTTTGAATGATCAGCTATTAAGGACCCATACACAACAAATTTACAAGGTTTGTCATACAAATTGTTCTCTGAATGAGCAAAGCACACAAAGCTCAGAGGAACGCAAAATACCCCATTGTTCACAGGTGAGCTTGATATTTGCAAATGTTTTGCTATTTTGATCACTTACTTTATTTAATCAATCAGATTTGGCTTTGTCTTACCTTAAGGAAAGCAAAGAGGCCTTGTTGCAGCACTGCCTAGCCAGGCTGGCTTCACCCCTGAGTGAGGTGGGGTCTCTCAACTTTCCCAGTTTGGATTCACTATCAGGCCCAAGCCTCCACAAAGGCTCATGAAAGCAGCTTCTCTGCCCACCTTGGCTTTTCCCCTTGCCTCTCTGAGTGCGGCCTCGACCATCTCCAGCCCAGCCTTACCTTGCCCTCAATCTCCTACTAGAGCAGCTCATCTCCCTCTTGTAGCCCTTCTGTCTCAGCCCTTTATAAAGAACACCTGACCACCCCACCCACAGCAGGGTTGTCTGGCCCCAGGTTACCTGGCCCTTAAAGGAGCAGGCCACCTTGTTATAGGTCTGTTCTATAGGGATTTGCCAATATACCCAAGATTTTCAAAAGTGACTCGTGATTTGGGGGGTCCAACTTGAGACCCCATAGGAAGTGGTGAGCATTGAAAATCAGGCACCATTAAGACGTCTCAAGTTGGGCACCCAAACATCGAGGCACCCAAAATAACTAATCACTTTTGAAAAACCTCACCTTTAATTTGTGAGATTGTCTTGTACCTGACCAATTTCTTGGGGGGGGGGGGGAGGCGACAGCTTAACATTCAACTGTAGATCTGCGCCTTTAAATCCAACAGATCTCGTGTCAAACTCCCAAAAGTCACCTGAGCATCTGAAAGTGCTAGGAAATGAATGGATTCAGCCATGCAGTACCACTGAGAGCGAGAGCGAGATCAACACTGTTACCCCCATTGTACAAATAGGGAAAGTGAGACACAGGAGGTCAAGTCCCTTGCCCAGTGTTACACTATGAGTCAGTCTCAGAGCTGGGAGCAGACCCCCAGAGTTCTAGCTCCCAGCCCCTTTGCTGCACCAACGAGACAATATTCCCTCTCCTGTACTTTGCAATATTTGAAGTAGCCCATTTGCCTTGATGACACCAGGCCAAGGCCAACCAGGATGGAGCTAGGTCCACATGACCTCAGTGAGCAACTTCACTACAATGCACAAGGGCAGAACAGTATCATAATGTGTCTGGTTAGCACAAAGTCACGTGTTCTCCTGTGTGCAAGTGCTAGGGGCTCCTGGTGCAAGTGCTAGGGGAGCCAACTAGGGGGAGCGCTTTTCTTGACCTGCTGCTCACAAACCGGGTAGAATTAGTGGGGGAAGCAAAAGTGGATGGGAATCTGGGAGGCAGTGACCATGAGTTGGTTGAGTTCAGGATCCTGACGCAGGGAAGAAAGGTAAGCAGCAGGATACGGACCCTGGACTTCAGGAAAGCAGACTTTGACTCCCTCAGGGAACAGATGGCCAGGATCCCCTGGGGGACTAACATGAAAGGGAAGGGAGTCCAGGAGAGCTGGCTGTATTTCAAGGAATCCCTGTTGAGGTTACAGGGACAAACCATCCCAATGAGTCGAAAGAATAGTAAATATGGCAGGCGACCAGCTTGGCTTAATGGTGAAATCCTAGCGGATCTTAAACATAAAAAAGAAGCTTACAAGAAGTGGAAGGTTGGACATGACCAGGGAAGAGTATAAAAATTGCTCGGGCATGTAGGAAAGATATCAGGAGGGCCAAATCGCACCTGGAGCTGCAGCTAGCAAGATGTCAAGAGTAACAAGAAGGGTTTCTTCAGGTATGTTGGCAACAAGAAGAAAGCCAAGGAAAGTGTGGGCCCCTTACTGAATGAGGGAGGCAAGCTAGTGACAGAGGATGTGGAAAAAGCTAATGTACTCAATGCTTTTTTTGCCTCTGTTTTCACTAACAAGGTCAGCTCCCAGACTGCTGTGCTGGGCAACACAAAATGGGGAAGAGATGGCCAGCCCTCTGTAGAGATAGAGGTGGTTAGGGACTATTTAGAAAAGCTGGACGTGCACAAGTCCATGGGGCCGGACGAATTGCATCCGAGAGTGCTGAAGGAATTGGCGGCTGTGATTGCAGAGCCCTTGGCCATTATCTTTGAAAACTCGTGGCGAACGGGGGAAGTCCCGGATGACTGGAAAAAGGCTAATGTAGTGCCCATCTTTAAAAAAGGGAAGAAGGAGGATCCTGGGAACTACAGGCCGGTCAGCCTCACCTCAGTCCCTGGAAAAATCATGGAGCAGGTCCTCAAAGAATCAATCCTGAAGCACTTAGAGGAGAGGAAAGTGATCAGGAACAGTCAGCATGGATTCACCAAGGGAAGGTCATGCCTGACTAATCTAATCGCCTTTTATGATGAGATTACTGGTTCTGTGGATGAAGGGAAAGTAGTGGATGTATTGTTTCTTGACTTTAGCAAAGCTTTTGACACGGTCTCCCACAGCATTCTTGTCAGCAAGTTAAGGAAGTATGGGCTGGATGAATGCACTATAAGGTGGGTAGAAAGCTGGCTAGATTGTCGGGCTCAACGGGTAGTGATCAATGGCTCCATGTCTAGTTGGCAGCCGGTGTCAAGTGGAGTGCCCCAGGGGTCGGTCCTGGGGCCCGTTTTGTTCAATATCTTCATAAATGATCTGGAGGATGGTGTGGATTGCACTCTCAGCAAATTTGCGGATGATACTAAACTGGGAGGAGTGGTAGATACGCTGGAGGGGAGGATAGGACAGAAGGACCTAAACAAATTGGAGGATTGGGCCAAAAAAATCTAATGAGGTTCAATAAGGATAAATGCAGGGTCCTGCACTTAGGATGGAAGAATCCAAGGCACCGCTACAGACTAGGGACCGAATGGCTCGGCAGCAGTTCTGCGGAAAAGGATCTAGGGGTGACAGTGGACGAGAAACTGGATATGAGTCAGCAGTGTGCCCTTGTTGCCAAGAAGGCCAATGGCATTTTGGGATGTATAAGTAGGGGCATAGCGAGCAGATCGAGGGACGTGATCGTTCCCCTCTATTCGACACTGGTGAGGCCTCATCTGGAGTACTGTGTCCAGTTTTGGGCCCCACACTACAGGAAGGATGTGGATAAATTGGAAAGAGTACAACGAAGGGCAACAAAAATGATTAGGGGTCTAGAGCACATGACTTATGAGGAGAGGCTGAGGGAGCTGGGATTGTTTAGTCTGCAGAAGAGAAGAATGAGGGGGATTTGATAGCTGCTTTCAACTACCTGAAAGGGGGTTTCAAAGAGGATGGCTCTAGACTGTTCTCAATGGTAGCAGATGACAGAACGAGGAGTAATGGTCTCAAGTTGCAATGGGGGAGGTTTAGATTGGATATTAGGAAAAACTTTTTCACTAAGAGGGTGGTGAAACACTGGAATGCGTTACCTAGGGAGGTGGTAGAATCTCCTTCCTTAGAGGTTTTTAAGGTCAGGCTTGACAAAGCCCTGGCTGGGATGATTTAACTGGGACTTGGTCCTGCTTTGAGCAGGGGGTTGGACTAGATGACCTTCTGGGGTCCCTTCCAACCCTGATATTCTATGATTCTGTGATTCTATGATTCAACAAGTGCCCTGCTCCCAGATAGCAGCCTGGGAAGGGGAGCCCTTTTCATCCCTCACTCAGTCATTAAAGTCCTAGTTCAGCAGGCAGGCTTCACAATACATTAAGCTGCATCTACGCAAACTACAGAGTCAAATGCCCTTGGGTTGTGCCCAATGCCACATGTGCAGTGACTGCTCTTGAAAGATGAGAGCCTCGTTCCTTTCCACTCAAAGAGGAAATAGCTTAACTTAGACACTGATGGGAAACAAGGCCATCCCTCCTCGGGCTGACTCTAGCATTTACCTGCCTCTGCTGCAAGCCAGAAACACATTCTTATAACCAGAATATTCTGCTTGCTGCTTCTGTAGAGCATCTGGCATTATCACTTCTGATAAGCTCAGGGCAGCTATTATTGCTTACATTAAAATTCAATACAGCATTCCTTTGTTTCAGAGTAGCAGCCGTGTTAGTCTGTATTCGCAAAAAGAAAAGGAGTACTTGTGGCACCTTAGAGACTAACAAATTTATTAGAGCATAAGCTTTCGTGAGCTACAGCTCACTTCATCGGATGCATTTGGTGGAAAAAACAGAGGGGATTATATACACACACAGAGAACATGAACAATGGGTTTATCATACACACTGTAAGGTGATCACTTAAGATAGCCATCACCAGCAGCAGGGGGGGGAAAGGAGGAAAACCTTTCATGGTGACAAGCAAGGTAGGCTATTTCCAGCATGTTTCATGTTCTCTGTGTGTGTATATAAATCTCCCCTCTGTTTTTTCCACCAAATGCATCCGATGAAGTGAGCTGTAGCTCACGAAAGCTTATGCTCTAATAAATTTGTTAGTCTCTAAGGTGCCACAAGTACTCCTTTTCTTTTTGCGAATACAGACTAACACGGCTGCTACTTTGAAAAGAATATCTGAGGAACAGTGGAGGGTGGGGTGGGGGGAGAAATAATATGGGGAAATAGTTTTACTTTGTGTAATGACTCATCCATTCCCAGTCTCTATTCAAGCCTAAGTTAATTGTATCCAGTTTGCAAATTAATTCCAATTCAGCAGTCTCTCATTGGAGTCTGTTTTTGAAGCTTTTTTGTTGAAGGATAGCCGCTCTCAGGTCTGTAATCGAGTGACCAGAGAGATTGAAGTGTTCTCCAACTGGTTTTTGAATGTTATAATTCTTGACATCTGATTTGTGTCCATTCATTCTTTTACGTAGAGACTGTCCAGTTTGGCCAATGTACATGGCAGAGGGGCATTGCTGGCACATGATGGCATATATCACATTGGTAGATGCGCAGGTGAATGAGCCTCTGATAGTGTGGCTGATGTGATTAGGCCCTATGATGGTATCCCCTGAATAGAGATGTGGACAGAGTTGGCAACGGGCTTTGTTGCAAGGATAGGTTCCTGGGTTAGTGGTTCTGTTGTGTGTGTGTGGGTGGTATGTGGGTAACAACATTCCTTTTGTTATTTTTCTCTGCGGTTTGCTGAAGGAGGAGCTCAGGCATGCCTCCTGCTGGCTGTGAGGGCACTGAACTCTACCAGCATTGCAAGCACTCTAGGTACAGTACAGCCACTTCAGTCAATAGTGACCAAGACAGCACTGGTGCAAAACCAATAACACTTCATCCTGGGTAAAAATCGGGAGAATTCTTCATTTTATCAGGATTTCCAGAGTAAAATGTTGCATTTGCTGATTGAGCAAAAATCCTCCCATTTTAGCCCAGATCAAATCTGCAAACACCCAGGAAATCATCAGGAACATCTCACTGCTTCTTACACACACACACACACACACACACACACACACAACCAACTGGTGTTGCACACAACTCTGCTTTCCATGCCACCATTCAGAGGGAAACAATACAGTGGCCTTTAGCTGTTGTAGGTAGGAAAGAACAGGCTGAAAGTTTTTGCCTTATTAAAAAAAATTACCTGCCTTAGTAAAAGCTTAGAAGTAGTGGAAGGTGGCGAGAGCTGCAAAAGTTTGCAGCACATCTGTTTGCAGATGTTAATTATTGCACCACAGTGGCAACTGGTTGCTGACGGAAACCATTTAGGTATTCTATTGCAACTGTCACAACATTTTGGTTCCTTCTAGGGTTGTTTGCAGAATTTTAACAACCCTTAGGCCGCGGCTGTCACTGGCAGACACATAGATAAGTCTATGCAATAGATAAAACCCAATCAGCTGTATCCATGGTGCTGTCAAAGGAGACTGCTAGTGCACTGAGGAGTAGAAACTTGGCTGGTGTAAATCAGCTGCAGAGAAACTCTGCTGATTTACACCATCTTGGAGCACCTGGCCCCAAGATTACTAATGTTGCAAATCTGTCACCTCTTCACAGTGACATTGTCCTCCACCCCTGCTTGTCTGGTACTCTGTCTGGTACACATTTGTCATAATTTAGATTGTGAGTGGTGAGTTCTTCGGGGCAGGGATTATCTTTAGCTGACTTGTTTGTACACACTGGGGCTCTGATCACTGACTGGGGGCTTAGGAACTACTGCAGTGTATATCATAGTAATAATAAATGGAAAGGAACCCAGGGGAGGAGACGCAACTGGAATGAGTTCAGGAAGAGCAGCAGGCCAAAGGGAGAGCCCCAGGTTGGAAAGAAATGCCCTGGACGGTTTCATGTTTACAACGATGAACCAGATAAATTCAAGCATTTCTATTAAATGAAGGGAATAAGTGAACTAAACAGAAGAAAACAGAGAAGAAGTTACCTGTCATCCTAGGAGAAGAAAGAGAAAGGGAAGTCCACAGCAACAATTAGATTCAAAGAAGGCCAGAGGCTGGCTAGTCACCTGAGGGCTGGCAAATCAGAGGGGCAGAAGCATTTCCCGCTTTCTAGGAAGACGCCAGGGCAGAAATCATAAGGGGAAACCCACCTAAGAAGGGCTTCTTTCCATTCCCCAGAGCTCTGGGGCTTGGGATGCTCTGTTAAGAGCAGCAGAGCATCACTGTGCTCATATAAAAATGGCTGCTTTGCACTACAGCAATCACTCAAAGGGGATAAGGAAACAAATGGCAGTTGCATTAGCTTCTCAATTCTCTGTACTCTGCAATCCCAGTGGGACAGGACCTTGGGATGTAAATACATCCAGCGGGCCCCAGACTTCGCAGGTTCTCTCTGTGCCAGGCATGGCCCTGCGACAGGAGATATTCAATCAGCACAGCTACATTGTTCAACCTCCAGAGAATAGCCCTGCACACAAAAATCAATCTCTCCTGAGTACTAAGGGACAGCATACAAACCTACTGCAGCTACTCCCCAAACACAGGCTTCTGCTCTCAGAGGGTCTGTCTACACTGCAATCAGACACCTGCGGCAGGCCCATGCCAGCTGACTCAGGCTCACGGGGCTCGGGCTGTGGGGCTGTTTAATTGCAGTGTAGATGTCTAGGCTCAGGACGCTATGAGGCGCAAGGTTCCCAGAGCTTGGGCTGCAGTTTGAGCCAGAATGTCTACATCAGAAATCAACAGTCCCACAGCCCAAGGCCTGGGAGCCCAGGTCAGTGGGCATGAGCCAGCTGTGGGTGTCTGATTGCAGTGTAGACACACCCAAAGTGTTACCCCAGATGGGACTCCCCAAGGCAACCTCTTGGTATCAGGCCCGGTGTGATAGGTTGTGTCTTTTAGCAAGATTATTCAACCTCACATATACATATGTGTTACCCACCCACCTCCTGGGTGGGGCATTCTGTCCCATCTAGTGGCACCGAGACCACTTAGAGAGACAGTTAAATGAGTCTGCTGTACAGCCTTAGCTAAGTGCCAGTTGGCTTTTAGCTCATGAAGTAGAGGCTCATACGCTAAGCTCCAGAAGTTCCCCGGTTCAATCCCACCTGCTGATGACCGGGGTCTATCGGCATTATGTATGCATTTGAATGCCAGTATTGGGCCTGCCAGAAGCTGGGACTGGACAACAGGGAGTGGATCACTCACTAACCGCCCTGTTCTGTTAATTCCCTCTGAAGCATCTGGCACCTGCCACTGTCCAAAGACAGGATACTGGGCGAGATGGACCATTGGTCTGACCCTGTATGGCTGGTCTTATGTTCTTACGATACAGGGGAGAGAAATACAGGCTTGGAGGATGAACCCAGCTCTCTATCCATAGAACAGATCAAGGAGGGACTGTAGCATGGGGGTTGATTTGGAGTAGCGTTTTGCAGAAAACCCAGAACGTTTTATTTATGTGCAGCATTGGGCTCCTGGGATGTGCAAACTCCAAACTATCTTCTCTTCCTCAAGAGCCTGTGCCCAGCAAAGTCCAGGAGGAGCGTGAAGAATCTCTGCTTCCAAGTGTCAGAGGAAAGTTTGTAAAACCTAAGCACTCATTCCGCAATTAACAGGACCCTGTAAGACCTCGGGGTAGAACTGAACTTTCTGCATGAAAGACACAGGGTTGGTTTTTTTTCCCATTGGACTTGATCCCTCAATGGATCAAGTTGCGAGACCCCCAGAACGGTGTGGTTCCCTGTTGATGCAATGGCCCCAGCTTCAAGGGATAGCCCCAATGTGGGCCCCCATATCTCTACTGCCGGTTAGTGAACGAAGACTGGATATGATGCCCTCCGTCACTGGGCCCCACTATCCGTTTACCTCTGCCCCACTGCATGCCTCGACTCAGGCAGAGTCATGCCCAGTTCAGCCCTGGATCCCTGATAATCTAAACTGTTTCTTGTCAACTGTCATTATTAGGCACGAACCATTTCAGGGTTTAATTTTTAAATTTATTATTATTGTTCTATTTACTTATTTTTCCTACTGAAAAATCTCGTAACTCAATAGCCCCAAGCCAACAGATGAAGCGACTAAATAGCAAAGCTCAGGTCATGAGCACATCTGCTCCTGCAACTGTGTATGGAAACGCTTCACAGCTATGGAATATAGCGGTGTGATGCCAAAGCCTGAATCCTACGGGTAATACAGTCCGACTAGTCTCTGAAGCTTAGACTTCCAGGCTGGAACGCAGATTCAGAATCCGCTTCTTTGCTTTAATTAACCCTTTTTACCAGCAGCATTTAGGATTACAGCTAGTTGAACAATTAGCCATCCATTTCAGTATTTGCTATAACATACATTACCGTAAAATCGAAGACCCACAAGTATTTACATACCTTTAAAGCATGTGAGTAATTCCAGTTAATTCAGGGATTTTTACTCTGCAGTATTCATTACCAATTTGCCCCTTTTGTTGACTGATGCATATACCAATCCTGAATTTCTTTAAATGCATTTGTCATTCCCAAGTAGTTGCTGAAGAGTATAGACAAATAATTTTCTGACTATAGCTTATTCCAGAATATGTACATATGGAGTTATTCCAGAATAGCTGTTCTGCTTTAAATTCACATCCTGCTTTATTCCAGAATATCTTTCGTGCATAGACAAGCCCACAGGAACAATTCCATGAATACCTAGCATTTGTCTGAATACTCATAGTGAATAATGCGACTGCACAAACCAGACCACTGAATTTAGCACTTTTATTTCATGAAAATCTGGATGAATGAGTTTTCTTTAATGTGCTCTTTTTACTATTTCTGTGAATCAAAGAGCTGTCCCAAATTGCGTTGGCACTTGAGATGGAAGATTTGGGTTTTCCATTCCTAGGAAGAATTTTTATAATCATAATGTCTAGGTCCTTAGTACAAATTTGTTACTTGGGATGGATGAGAGACAAAGGTCTGATTAGGACAAGTGTTATTTATTATTAATTATTATTATTTTATTACATTAGTACTGAGAGTACCCAGCCAACATCAGGACCTCATTGTGACAAAGACTGTACAAATAGGTACTATGAGACAGACCCTACCTTCAAGAGCTTACACTTTAAATAAACAAGACATTCAGAGGAAACAGAAGCAGAGAGATGAAGTGATTTGCCCAAGCTCCCATTTGTCCAAGCTGTGCACACACACGTAAGAGAAACACTCCCCACTCAAAGAGTTTACAGTCTAAATAGAGCAGACAGAACAAGGGCAAGAGAAAGGAAATACTATTATCACAGTTTTTACAGATGGGAAACTCAGGGCACAGAGAAATTAAGTGACTTATACCTCATAAATCCACAGGACATCAGTCTGGAACCAGAAATTGAACCTAGACCTCCTGACACCTATGCCAGTCATTTAACCACAAGATCAGCCTCCCTCTTGAGGTCTGAGTCTTATTCACAGTTATCCAAACATCTTTAGGGTGGAAATTAGTCTGTGAAAGGCTCTCTCATGAGATTCCCAAGATTTGCAGGCTTTGATCAGATTTGATATGGGTTATGCTTAAAGTATCTGTGTCCTCCATCATGGTGCTAACATTAGGAAGTACAGAGTTTCATGAAAATTAAGAAGTCACATGCTAAACTCTTTAGACTTCAAGAAAGGTTTATGATGAGATTACCTGGAATTTTGGGCAGCAGCAGTACAGGCCAATTCTTCTTTTATCCAGACTAGTTTGCTTGCTGCTCTTAGAAAGTCCTCCGACATTCTCCAACCTAGATCCGTCACCATATGCAGCATGAGTTCCTCACCCCTCCAGGAAACTTCTAGGTTGCTCTGATTCCAGCTTACATTTTCACACATGTTTCTGAAAGTAAAACTGGAGAACTCCTTTTGCAAGAGAGATGTATCTACAAAAGAGCTCTCACTGTTCTCTAGGCTTTCTGCTCGCTCGCACGACTAAGAGAAACAACAAAGCAGTCTCCCGAGTTTTGGTTTTGATATTTTCATTTAAATGATACATGTATTTTTCACACTTAACCGCTAGGCATTCAGGTCCCCAGTCACCAGGAAAACAACAACACATTCTTTTAGAACAAACTGCCCTGGAAAGGGTGACTTCAAAGTTCCTGGGGGGTTATGCATTAAGTGATATCTAATTTAGTTTCCTGAATTCTCAGTCTGAGGCCCTGAGTCATTACTATCAGACACATTGACAGGCACTGCATAGATTAACATTATTTATATCAAAATACACTGATTGGGTAATTCAAAGGGTTGAGATTTGGGTGTTATTCTCTTCTTTCTTTCTTTTTAGTCTTCCAGGAGCTTCATTGTCTTTCTAGGCAATGAGGAGCTACAAATTTGGTGCCAACCTTCAGGATAGGTTCCCCCTGATTCTCCAGGTCTGTCCCTTGTTCTACAAGGCTGTCTTACATGCTGCATAAGAGCCATACATGTAATTCAGGCAGGGGAGGAATTATAACATGACACCATCTTTTTGCAACGTGTTTCTGCGACACAACATGGTGGTGTTGTCGTGGCACTGCCTCAGGATCTCAACAGCTGGATGGTATGTTTGCTATGAGTACAAACAATACCCAGGCATCTTTGAGAATGTCAGCTTTGAGTCCAATACAGCACCCAGCGCAATGGGCCCTTGATCCTGACTGGGGCCTCTGGACATAACCATAATGTACAAGATTATTACTACTAATAATAAACCTGTATGAGGGGGAAGGAGACAGAAATGGGGCTTAGATAGAGTTGGGCAGGAAAACAAATCCCACATATGAATCCCTTATGGAACAGGGTGGGGGGGGGGGGGAGCCAAGAGTTCAAGGAAAGCATTATAATATGGGAGGCCACTTGGAAGAAGGGTTTGGTGCATACACAGAAACCATCGCTGAATAAAAGGGGAGGGGGTGAAAAGAAGAGACAAAAGAGAGGACCTGAGATGGAAAAGGAAGAGGGGTGTGGGAAGAGATGGAGGCGGGGGTAGAAGATTTATTTAAATCATGCATTACAGTCCAGGAATGTATCCTAAGTGTACCTCAACAAAGGGCCCATAACTCCAAGTTGTGATTCCAGGGACTTGAGCTTCACTGTCCTGTCTCCAGCAGCCCCCAGTGGAGTTACAGAGGCATTGTACGAGATAAAAGGGAGGAGGAGGATTTTTCTGTACACATTAAGATAGCCTCAATAAGTTCAGCACCCAATGACGGGCAAGATGAGAGGTCTCAGCCTTCACATCCACCAGCATGAAAAGGGAGCAAATACTTTTCTGAGCTGCCTTC
The DNA here is from genome assembly GCF_009764565.3 of Dermochelys coriacea. Taxonomy (NCBI): domain Eukaryota; kingdom Metazoa; phylum Chordata; order Testudines; family Dermochelyidae; genus Dermochelys; species Dermochelys coriacea. The sequence continues at coordinate 14,860,456 of NC_050089.1, read as the reverse complement.
TATCAGCTTTGTCATTTGTTGTTTCATGCTGGTATGACCCACTGGTACAGCTCTCAGCCAGAGAGCCTGCTTCTTTAGTTCAAGCTGTAGAGACTCCTGCTTTGAGCACAGGAAGTCCTCCATTCAATCTCTGGCATCAGCCAAGATGGCAGCCATCACATCCGCTTTACTTCATTTTACCTGTGCTCACTGATTGTGATGGGTGCAGATTTTACAAACCAGTCAACTGACATGTTTTCCAGTCTGGCCAAGGCTACTAATCCTAAATTCCCTCACCCTGTTGGTACTGGGGATACAGGTGATGTGTTGAAAAATATCCCTCTTCCCAAGTCAATAACTTTGGCAAAGGCCCTGACAGAAAGTGATCTCACATCTTTTAGAAATTGGACATTTGTGGGAGGTTTATGCATGACATCCATGGATACTACATGCTGCCCAACCAGCATACCTCCACAGACATTACAGGTAGAACAACAACAAATTTGTCACGTTTTGAGCTCCTCCATGTTTGGAAGCACATCTCTAGTCCTACGTGCTTACCTTTTGAAATGCAAATTCAGTGTTTACACATGAACTATGTAAAGGAGCTGAAAGGAAAATAAAACGTTTGAGACAGAAGAAGCCTGGTGAGGCATTTTTGGCTTTTGATTGGTTGGTTTAGTCTTTAATTAGACAAACTGATTCCCTCATATGCCACTTATGTCAAGAGAAGACGGTACTGGAAAAGATCCTCACTGGCTTCAATGAAACTCTGCCGAATTACTCCAGCTCAGGATCTGGCCAATTTTCTGTAGTGCTAGACTGGAGTTCCCGCTGCTACTCTTAAGAGAAAGAATCTTAGTACATTTGACTACTTCTAACCCCGGCACAATTATTCCATTTGTAAAACAGAATTTACGGCCTTTGAGTTATTCACAAATCACTGGATACCGCCACATCCTCCCAGTCCAGCAACCCTGGCTCTGCTAGATGAAAGCCACATATAGGTAGCTCAGCTGGGCTTTCTGTGGGGTTAGGACCAGTATTTCTTAGGTGTGATTTGGAAGCTGCACCTCCCCATTCATCGGATGAATGATAAAGCATGTCTTCGCTGAATACCTTATTTCTCAACATCTGTCTCTGAAGGTACAGGGGTGAATGAAACTAGAGCAGAAGTCTGGCTGAACCTTTTCTGATAGCAATGTTGCTCTTGATGGATAGAGAAGAGAAACAACACTGAAGACCTTGGCCATGAAAATCAATATATGCAGGGAGCCTTTCTCAAGTTTCTAGCTCCTGTGTCACATATCACTGAAGGCAAGAGTTTAGCAGGGTTTGAAAGAGGGTTGATGATTTCTATGCACAGCAAGAACATCCAGAGCTGTAAAAATAAAGATTGTTTTGGAGACATTATGAACTCACCTGTTATAGAGCATGAGCCAACCTCTAACTAAAAGGGGTCAGGAGGAAACTTTCCCTGGGGCCTGGTTATCCCATCAGTTCAGGGCTTCTTATATCTTCTTCTGAAGCAGCTGATGGCGGCCATTGTTGGAGGCAAGAAATTGGGCTAGATGGGCCTTGGTCTGAATCAGCGTGGTTGCTCCTGTTGTGCATCAAAACAGAAATGTTTTGGAGCAATTCTTACTCCACAATGCCTGATCTCAAGGAGTTCATGTCAAAAACCAGGCTGGGGAGTCCATTTGGGTATAACAGGAAATGACCCTCCACTTTCCCTAAAGCTTGAACCCAGACTCAAACCTTGGAAAAGTTCTGCTAAGTTCATGTTTGTTTCTTTTGTTTCTTTTCGTTAAGTGCCGCAGGAAAGTTTATTTTGGCAGAACATTCTGCCCCAAAGGAACCAACGTGTTCTGAGACTAGCAAACTTCCAGTCCTGACTTCTAGGCCAAACAGGTCATGCTCTATTCCAATAGACTGTGGAAAAGCACCAAGAACTTGGGATCCTCATCTGAACTCTTTTGCTCATTGAGATTCTCTGCTTGTCGCCTAGACGGAAGCCTTTTAACTTTCTGTATGTGTCTGCAGCCACAGAGGGCAATGAATGTGCTGGTGAGAAAACTCCATTCAGAAAAGAAGATGCAAGGGATGAAGTAATTAGAGCTTAGCCCTTTACCTGCTGGTTTCCCAGTGGTACCTGGTGTCCTGCTATCCATTTAAACTCTGTGGAAATCAGTAGAATGTTAACTCAGATACATTCTGCAGCAAATCAGGTGCATTTTACTTGGAATTCAGCAGCAAGAGTGTTCTGCTGATGTTATGGCAGCACTTAGAGGCCCCAACTGAAAAACAGGCTCCGTTGTTCTAGGTATTGTACATACACACAGCAAGAGGCAACCTCTGCCTCAACAAGCTTACAATCTACATGGAAAAGACAATGGCGTGGAGATAGGAACTGTTAATCACCCCCATTTTACAGGAACTGAGGGACAGGGTGATTAAGTGACTTGACCAAGGTCACAGAGGCAGTCTGACAGAATTGGGAACAGGACTCACATCTCTTGAGTTCCAGTCCAGCATCTTGACCACAAGTCCATCTTCTACCTGGCCATATAGGACCATTCAGCAGCACAGCACATGCTTTCTACCTGGACGCCTGGCACATCAAGCAGAAGAGCAGGTACATTTTGCCTATACATATCTGGTACTTTCAGCGGCACCACAGGGTTATTCCACTAGGAAGTTCTTGGAGCATTTGGTACTAGCCAAGCAGCTAATGACTGTATTCAATATGTGTTAAGCTCATGCTATTCCCTCCTTTTTCACAGACACTCTGAGAATAGAGTCATTCCTTACTACCCGGGGAGTTTTGTCCCAAGAATGTGGTAGCTGAAATTTCATGATTGTAATTATGAATTATGCGCACTGCCTTGCTTTGGTTGCACATGCTGCAATTTGATGCCCTGGTTCTTTTTACTTTCTACTACAAAGCAGTGGACAACCAAGCAGGACAGAGGAATATCTGGCAGTGTATATTTCATACACCGGGCAATGCACATTCTAGGTCTCATAAATCATCTTCAAGACAAAGGTTGTAATGAGAGATTGTTGATACTATGTAGCATGAGTTACATAACAAGATTATGGCACAATAGACTAATTAGTTACATAGTGTCCCTATCCTTCACCCTCCCCCCACAAAATTTTCCAAAAAGACATTCATATTTGTATGTTAATTTTCATACTTCCCTGTGTTTTGTAGTTTGCCCCACAAAGGCAGATATTGAAATACAACAAGAAAGGCTCTTCTCATGGTATTTCCAAATTGATTTTTATTCCCTAGCGGTTCAGATAAGTTTGGAAAAGCATCTGAACCAAACCTCTAAATCATCAATGACTTGTCTATCAATAATGACAACTAGTGGTGATGAAACTATTTGGTAGAATTAAAATTAAGAATTCACCCCCTTTTTTTAGTTTACAAATTGTGTGTGTAGGAATAAGAGTGTTTTTAAAATGTAGCATGATTGGTAAGTATTGACTAAATATTTTCTATGAATAATTCTGTCTACCACAACAACAAAGTATATGAGCCTAAGGAGAAAGGCTGACTGATCTTTTCAAGGATATTGTTTACAAACTTTTCATTCCCACCATCACAGTTTCAGGCTTAACTGCAACTTTGACACACACACTTTGTGGTCTTCCTCAAGGACACCCTCCTAAGGTTTCCAGCTCTGAGCCTCTCTCAGGCAGAGACCCACATCTCTCTCTCTTCAGATTGGGAGTTTAGGCTTACAGTACCACTGCATCTCACTGTAGTTTCCCGAGCAGGTCTGTCTAGAGTCCAGCACCTGTGGTTAACTTGTCTCCTGGGTCTATAAAAGTGTACACCAGTTACCAACCAGCCCTCACAAAGCAAATATGTAAAAACAATGGAAGTTCCCATATAAAAGCTTACCAGAAGTCACCCCAACTCCATCCTAGAGCTCTGGTATGTGTCAGACTTTCAAACCCCACAACTGGGTTTGCCCACTTGGTTACAAGTCCATGTCATCTTTTTAGATCAGGAACAAGAACCTCAATCAGACAGCTCAGGTCTTTGATCTCCAGTCTCCCGGCAACAGACAATCACAGTCAAAGGCTTGCTGCTTCAGGGTTGGTAGCGTCTAGAAGGCTAGGTTTTTCATAACCTAAAGTGAGGCATTTGCATTAACCAACACTTCAGGGATTACCACTTACTTGCTATTATGGTCACAAAAGTCCCATGCCTGTCTTTCACATCCCAATACAAGATTTCTGAAACTTCCTGTACACTTCCCACGGACTCACAGCCTGTCAATCCAATGTTTGCTATTTGTTACTCATTCTGATGTGCAAAAAGAAAAAGGAGTACTTGTGGCACCTTAGCGACTAACAAATTATCTAGAGCATAAGCTTTCGTGAGCTTACAGCTCACTCATCGGATGCATTTGGTGGAACAAAACAGAGGAGAGGTCGGTGTGCTGACCTAGGTTCACATGGTTAGTGTTTCTGCTCTCTGATTGGATGACTGAAATATTCCATTCAGAGAATGTTAATAACAATTACTATCCTCCAGTACACACGTTTGGCCCTGATAATCAGCCGCGGCTCAATATCTTGCTGTTTTCAGGATACACAAAGTTCTTAAAGACACCCACACTGGTTGGAATACTCATGAATAACTGCTCCTTCTTCTAACACTTAGCTGTGCATGCTGCTTTGCCATTATATGGTTGCTTATACTTACTCCACTGCTGTCATTCATTTTGTACTGTAAAAACTGGTCCTAACTTTTGTTTTCTTCAGAAAAAAATTAAAAACACAACAACCAACTTTGCCAACTCTTAAAGAAAAGGAGTACTTTTGGCACCTTAGAGACTAACAATTTATTAGAGCATAAGCTTTCGTGAGCTACAGCTCCTTCATCGGATGCATTTGGTGGAAAAAACAGAGGAGAGATTTATATACACACACACAGAGAACATGAAACAATGGTTTATCATACACACTGAAGGAGAGTGATCACTTAAGATAAGCCATCACCAACAGCAGGGGGGGGGAAGGAGGAAAACCTTTCATGGTGACAAGCAGGTAGGCTAATTCCAGCAGTTAACAAGATATCAGAGGAACAGTGGGGGGTGGGGTGGGAGGGAGCAATACCATGGGGAAATAGTTTTTACTTTGTGTAATGACTCATCCATTCCCAGTCTCTATTCAAGCCTAAGTTAATTGTATCCAGTTTGCAAATTAATTCCACTTCAGCAGTCTCTCGTTGGAGTCTGTTTTTGAAGCTTTTTGTTGAAGTATAGCCACTCTTAGGTCTGTGATCGAGTGACCAGAGAGATTGAAGTGTTCTCCAACTGGTTTTTGAATGTTATAATTCTTGACGTCTGATTTGTGTCCATTCATTCTTTTTACGTAGAGACTGTCCAGTTGGGCCAATGTACATGGCAGAGGGGCATTGCTGGCACATGATGGCATATATCACATTGGTAGATGCGCAGTGTGAACGAGCCTCTGATAGTGTGGCTGATGTGATTAGGCCCTATGATGGTATCCCCTGAATAGATATTGTGGACAGAGTTGGCAACGGGCTTTGTTGCAAGGATAGGTTCCTGGGTTAGTGGTTCTGTTGTGTGGTGTGTGGTTGCTGGTGAGTATTTGCTTCAGATTGGGGGGCTGTCTTGTAAGCAGGACTGGTTCTGTCCCCAAGATCTGTGAGAGTGATGGGTCGTCCTTCAGGATAGGTTGTAGTCCTTGATGATGCGTTGGAGAGGTTTTAGTTGGGGGCTGAAGGTGATGGGCTAGTGGCGTTCTGTTGTTTTCTTTGTTGGGCCTGTCCTGTAGTAGGTGACTTCTGGTACTCTTCTGGCTCTGTCAATCTGTTTCTTCACTTCAGCGGGGTGAGTATTGTAGTTGTAGGAATGCATGATAGAGGATCTTGTAGGTGTTTGTCTCTGTCTGAGGGGTTGGAGCAAATGCGGTTATATCGTAGCGCTTGGCTGTAGACAATGGATCGAGGTGGTATGATCTGGATGAAAGCTAGAGGCATGTAGGTAGGAATAGCGGTCAGTAGGGAGTTTCCGTATAGGGTGGTGTTTATGTGACCATCGCTTATTCAGCACCGTAGTGTCCAGGAATGGATCTCTTGTGTGGACTGGTCCAGGTGAGGTTTGATGGCTGGGATGGAATCTCTCTGGTCACTCGATCACAGACCTAAGAGTGGGCTATACTTCAACAAAAAAGCTTCAAAAACGACTCCAAGAGAGACTGCTGAATTGGAATTAATTGCAAACTGGATACAATTAACTTAGGCTTGAATAGAGACTGGGAATGGATGAGTCATTACACAAAGTAAAACTATTTCCCCATGGTATTTCGGCCCCCCCCCCCCCCCCCCACTGTTCTTCTGATATTCTTGTTAACTGCTGGAATTAGCTCCTACCTGCTTAATCACATGAAAGGTTTTCCTCCTTCCCCCCCCTGCGGTTGTGATGGCTTATCTTAAGTGATCACTTCTCCTTACAGTGTGTATGATAAACCCATTGTTTTATGTTCTCTGTGTGTGTGTATATAAATCTCTCCTCTGTTTTTTCCACCAAATGCATCCGATGAAGTGAGCTGTAGCTCACGAAAGCTTATGCTCTAATAAATTTGTTAGTCTCTAAGGTGCACAAGTAACTCCTTTTCTTTTTGCGAATACAGACTAACACGGGCTACTCTGAAACCTCTTAAAAGAAACGGAATGACTGGCAAATATCAGGTTTAAGCGCATTTATTAGGGATACATTTTAATAACAATTGCCTGGCTCACCTCTGCTTTACTCCTGGCTTACACCAATGAGCCTCCACTGATTTAAATGCTTACACCAGAATAAATCAGAGCAACAAACTCATGGATCAGGCCCAGTATTTCAAGTTCACAAGCATGAGAAGGTTCATAGTAATGAAACTGGTTGCCGAATTTTCCTTCCAATGCCCCAACTTGCTGGGCACCTCTAACCCCTCCTGTAATATAAATAATAAACATCAACAAAAAACAGCTTAAAAAACCCATTATACTGGAAAGCTCTTGGCTCTTCCCTAGATAGTCTGAACAATCCCTAGCCTGGACAATATTGCCAAGATGAGAACATCACTTTCCACTGATGATTCAGCACCACAATCATTGTAGTAAGCCCCTTATTTTAGTGGAAAATGGGACATGAGGGGCGTGTCTGGAGCAATCAGTGCGTGCAACCAGGGCCATGCTGCCCTTTGTAAGGTACCCTTGTTCCCATAAAAGCCTTTTAGCAAGTTTCTGCACTCCACAAAGTGCTCACAAGGGCTCCAGCTGGAGGAAACTGCTATGGCAGCGGGATGTTAATTTGAAAACACCAGCATTGTAGGTGCATTGGGAACCCAGCAGCCAGGGGCTTCACTAAAAGCACTGGAGTAGGAGCTAATTGAGGCTTCTTTTGATCCCTTTGTGCGTGATATTTGGTGCATTATAGACTCTCCTCTGGAAATAAGGAGTTTGTCAAAGACCAGCCAATACCTGTGCTTTTATCTGGGGTGTGAAGATCTTCTGCTTCACCCTAAGATTGACCTATTGCTTATCTCCTCTTGTTGGTTCTGAAATGATGCAGTCTGAGAGGGGGCCAGCCACTGAAAAAACTCTCAGGATCTCAAAGAACTTGGCTGCTAGATACAGGGAAAAAGAAAAGGAGTACTTGTGGCACCTTAGAGACTAACAAATTTATTAGAGCATAAGCTTTCGTGAGCTACAGCTCACTTCATCGGATGCATTTGGTGGAAAAAACAGAGGAGAGATTTATATACACACACACACAGAGACATGAAACAATGGGTTTATCATACACACTGTAAGGAGATTCAGAGTAGCAGCCGTGTTAGTCTGTATTCGCAAAAAGAAAAGGAGTACTTGTGGCACCTTAGAGACTAACAAATTTATTAGAGCATAAGCTTTCGTGAGCTACAGCTCACTTCATCGGATGCATCCGATGAAGTGAGCTGTAGCTCACGAAAGCTTATGCTCTAATAAATTGTTAGTCTCTAAGGTGCACAAGTACTCCTTTTCTTTTTACTGTAAGGAGAGTGATCACTTAAGATAAGCCATCACCAGCAGCAGGGGGGGAAAGGAGGAAAACCTTTTCATGGTGACAAGCAAGGTAGGCTAATTCCAGCAGTTAACAAGAATATCAGAGGAACAGTGGGGGGTGGGGTGGGAGGGAGAAATACCATGGGGAAATAGTTTTACTGTGTGTAATGACTCATCCATTCCCAGTCTCTATTCAAGCCTAAGTTAATTGTATCCAGTTTGCAAATTAATTCAATTCAGCAGTCTCTCGTTGGAGTCTGTTTTTGAAGCTTTTTTGTTGAAGTATAGCCACTCTTAGGTCTGTGATCGAGTGACCAGAGAGATTGAAGTGTTCTCCAACTGGTTTTTGAATGTTATAATTCTTGACGTCTGATTTGTGTCCATTCATTCTTTTACGTAGAGACTGTCCAGTTTGGCCAATGTACATGGCAGAGGGGCATTGCTGGCACATGATGGCATATATCACATTGGTAGATGCGCAGGTGAACGAGATACAGGGAGTAATTGTAGAGAGCTCAGCATCTCTGAAAATCAGGGCCAAGGGGTAAAGGAAGCTCCATACACTGCAGGTTCTTTCTGCCATTTTATGTGTCTGTAAGATTCCCCATCAGCATTATCAGGCAGTTATGAATGTGCAGGGATATACCGAACTGTCCCTAACAGGGAAGGATTACTATGAACCCTGGCTTTGGGGAGGGCAGGTCACGGGCAAGCGGTATTTTACACCATAAGAGTTGGACTCTGGGTCACATGGAAGTTAAGGCAGGTCAAGATTTTAAACTAAAGCCAAGTCTGGAGCTTGCCTTCTTTGATAAGTCCAGTGTCAAGGGGCAGGGTTGCAAAGGTGATGAGAATGCAGCATGGCTAACTGTTCAAGCCTGGGAGGTCAAAAAGGTATCACAACAGATAACCATCTTATCTTCCAGACTGTACGATGATGACTATGAGATTCCAGCAGGGGTCCCCTGACTCCATGAATACACATTACCTAACTGGTCCTGGTGCATAGATGGGAAGGCAAGTTCTGGAACTCAGGTAGGACCCTGCCAACGGCGGAATATGTAATTAAAGGGACCGACAAATCCCTCTTGTATTGGCAATTCCAAGCTCCCCAAATCTAAATGATAGACATTTTCTCATCACACATTTCATGCTAGATTCCACACTTAACAACAACAAGCTGGCAAAAGAAGTACGACCCAACATTTTAGGACATAAATGTGACCGAGACTCCCATATCCAGGTGAACTGCAGGGGGAATTTAGGGAAGCAGAATGAAGTAATAAAATTAGAATTTCAGCACACTGAGGATTTTACACCTACTTTTATAGTTTTTTTTAAAAGTATCATAGGACATTAATAACCTCAAGTCCAGCCATGCTACTGTTGAAGTCAATTGGAGTTTTGCCATTGACTTTAGTAGGGCAGGATCACATAAATACTATGTTGACAAGCACTATATAGGATCCTATGTCAGAGAGACAGACAGGATTCAGCCCCCCCCCCCCCCAATGTGGACAGGAATAAGGGACCTTAGGCTTATGTCACCTCAGTGAACATTAACTCAGCGCTGAACCAGGGTCTGTCCAACAACAACTCAGATACCATACCCCTGTAGCACCAATACCTCTTTCGGAAAGGTTTATCCTTGAAGGTCTCCTATTGAAACAGCGACCCATCCTGATCAGCTCAGGAGAACTGATGGGAGCACACAGTGGTCTGACTGCAGTCTAGCTAAAATAATAAAGCACATAGGGTCCAACCCAGAAGTCTCATGGCAAAGTAAGGTAAGCGCCTCCCAGCTTAGGTTCCAGTGCATGCTGGAACAGCAGCTATTTACATCGAGAGAGAGCAGAGAATGTCAGGGCCTGGGATTTTGTTGCCAGCAGGTCAGCCGGAGCAGGACACCTTTTGAAGGAAGGCGATAGGGATTGGGAAAGTGATGCACTATTTATATTTTCTCTGGTATCTTGTTCATTTTAACGAGCAGCAAGAAACCAATGTGAAGCGAAGGAAATCTCATTAAAAAGCATGAAAGAAAAACGACTCAGGAAAGATAATAGGAGCTTAATGCATTAGCAATGCTAGGGAGTTGCTTTGATTGCATGCTGGGCTGATGCTTGGACTGGGTTGATGCCTCCTCCTTGTCCGGTGCCAGATGCTAGTCAGCTTTTCAAATATCAGTCTTGTAAATAGATATTTTTCGTTTGATTTCCTTGCAGCCTTGAGTCCATCTGAATGAACGTTCACAGACCCTTAAATGCAGTTGTCATGGTTCATTTGTGCCCCTTTTCAATACAATGATGTAGCAATACGTTTGGGGAGTGTGGAAAGGAGTGGATGGAGGCTGTCAGGGTCAGCACTGCTAAGGGATGATGGACAACTCACTGCTTTTGATAGGGGAAGGGGTCTAGGCATTGAATCAGATTGATCTGGCAATAAGAGAGCAGATGCCTCGGGACTGAGCACTCCTGGCTCCCATGGGAAGTTAATGCAAGCGGTGGGGCTCAGTATCTCTGCAAATAAGGTAGCATGTCTCTGAATCTGGGCACACAACAACGGAGGTGCTCAAAATTTGTGTGCACTTTGGAAAATCTGGGCCTGAATGATCTCATCCTAATCTTCTGAGAAAGATTTGCCCTCCTCGTAAAAATCACAGTTTCACAGTGCATCTGCTTTGACAAGGCTGATCAATGGAATAACAAGGGATGCTGCAGATCAGGATTGCGAAGCATTGGGACTGAGTGCATTGGCAAGCTTGTGTGTGGGGAGCCAAGCACTGGATTACTTGTGGGCCCTGCATGTTAGAGGATTGGTTCGGAAACTTCAGCTCCCTTTGTTTGCTTTGTAAAAAAAATCCAAGTGGTTGCATTTCCTGGGGCAAGTCTGCTGGATAAATTACTGCAAGGTAGAAAGGATGTTCTAAAACTGTTTAAGATCGGAGTTTCCCCATCTTAAATAGGTTTAGACAAGCCTGGGTTCTGCCTCCAGTACACACATGCATCTGTCAAGGGAAGCTCTGACCACATAGAAGTTCGCCCTTCACCTATTGCTGAAGTGACCATAACAACCAATTCCATTGGAACCCAGCAGTGAGTAAAAGGGATACACTTATTCAGGTTCTATCTGCCTTGCAAAGTACTTTCAAGGCATCATCACTGTAGCCTGTGAGCACCTCTCAGACCTAAAAGGATTCATCCTCATAATGACAGGTTTCAGAGTAGCAGCCGTGTTAGTCTGTATTCGCAAAAAGAAAAGGAGTACTTGTGGCACCTTAGAGACTAACAAATTTATTTGAGCATAAGCTTTCATGAGGTAGCGAAGCATTATCTCCACTAAGTACCTGTGCAACTCAGGTTCAAAGAGATTAAAGCCCAGATCCTCAATGGTATTTAGGCATCTAACTCCCTTTGAGGATTTTGGCCTAAGTGACTTGTCTGAGTGACACAGACGTAGCCAAGAGCGCTGAGTCCTACTCCAGTAAGTGTCATAGCCTCTGCAAGGTTTACTCGCGTATATGATAGAAACATGGAGCTGACCTCCATGAGCTTGTGTATGCATGATGGATCTGTTACACTCTAGTCTTTGAGTATCATGTGGCTTTTTCTTTGTGGCAGGGTGGAGCTGGAACCTGGCATTTTTACCTTCATGGATCCCCTGAATGCGTCCTGGTACAATGACGACATTGGCAACAGGAACTGGAGCAAGCCTCTCAATGGGTCCGATGAAGACCAGAAGCCACACTACAACTACTATGCCATGCTTCTCACCCTCCTTATCTTCGTCATCGTCTTTGGCAACGTGTTGGTATGCATGGCCGTGTCTAGGGAAAAAGCACTTCAGACCACCACTAACTACCTGATCGTGAGCCTGGCCGTGGCAGATCTCTTGGTGGCGACTCTGGTGATGCCCTGGGTAGTCTACCTGGAGGTAGGTGGCATTGCTTTGTAGCGTATCCTCTGCAAGCCAAATATTTCTGGTGCCTATATCCAGAGAGTGGAAGATTAGTGGCTTGGGAATCAGCTATTTAAAGTGTGGCTCTACTCAGAATAATAACTACCTCTCAGTATTTCTGAGACAAATCTACTCATTTTTCTAATTGCCAGCCCTGTGAATGCAACCAAGAATCTGAGAGTCAGGCAGGCTCCTTCCTGCCTCACACATCATCACCACCACAAACAAAGGTTCTGGAGGTTAAATTAGGTCCTCTGTGACACTTGCTGCTCCACTGTTTTCAGATTATGTTCTCCATGACATGTGCAGTCCCATTGTCTTCGATGGGTTTGCTCAGGTGTGTCTGGTGCTTAGTTCACTAATCTACTGAGTATGCACAAGAAAGAAGAGAATCCAGATCACTTTCCCCATAGCTGTACTAGTTTTGCAAGGCTAACAGGAGTTTAAAACTCAGACAATATTAATTTAACCTGCAATGTGAGCAGATTAGGCATACCCACCCAGAGCAGGTCTGAGGAATACGAAGGTGACATCTTTATAAGGCATTAGAGCCAGATCCTCAGCTGGTATAAAACAGCACCATTGCAATGGACCTATGCTGCTTAACAACATTTAAGGATCTGGCCTTTAAGATTACAGTAAGATTGCTTCCACTCTTTATCCTTCTGAGGTGATCAGCTGAACTTGGTGTAGGTTATTATGTGTGGATTTTTTTCTATAAGACCTTAAATAGGAAGGTCCTAGGTGTTCTATATAGCCATTAAAGCTTCTGTGGCACTCAGAATAGGATTCACTGCGTGGTTCTTGGTCACATTTTCTTCACCAAAATTATTACTATTAACAATCATGTTTATTAGTGTACTGCCTAATGCAAATGAAACAAATGCTAATATAAAAAAAGAAAAACAAACCCAGAGGAACGTAGGCCTAGCTTGACATGAGTAACTGGACATAGGTGAGGCCTCAGTTCCTGGGAGACAGGATTAGGGAGGGGAAAGGATCAGCAGGCTGGAAACAGAATGTCTGCACTAGCTAAGATAAGGGGAACACTCAGAGAACAAAAAGAAAAGGAGTACTTGTGGCACCTTGGAGACTAACAAATTAATTTGAGCGTAAGCTTTCATGAGCTACAGCTCACTTCATCGGATGCATCCGATGAAGTGAGCTGTAGCTCACGAAAGCTTATGCTCAAATAAATTTGTCAGTCTCTAAGGTGCCACAAGTACTCCTTTTCTTTTTGCAAATACAGACTAACACGGCTGCTACTCTGAACTCAGAGAACAATTTACAATGGACAAGATAACAATTGGTAAGATAAGCCTGGGATGTAAAACGGGCAAAGAGTAAATCAGGCATGGCCAGTGCATGCTATATTGGTTTGTACAAAGTGACCAAGCCAATCCCAAAGCCTATGATGCCATGAATAGCAAATGCGTCAATGTATATAAAGGAAGAGGTTTGGACATGTGGTATGCTCTATACCCACCCCTTACACTTGAGTCTGACCAGCTCAGTGTAGATTTGCTGTATGCCAAATAAAGGAACCTGAGTCATGACACTGCAGGCATTCGAATTCTTGGGGAAACCAAGTGGAAGAGGTCCGAGGGAAACCCAACAAGGACTAACCTTAAGTTGACATGGATTTTCCAAGATACACAGCCATGTGCAATGCATGCCCAAGCACAAGAATGGGCCCCTAACACTTCATTGGTGTTGTGTGAATAAACTATGTAGACTACTGACCAAACACACAGGACCACAGCATAGTTCTTAAAAACCACAGCAGTAGGGAAAATGTGCAATTGTATGTGCAAAATATAAATGCAGAGCTACTGTGTCATAATATATAAGAGAAATAAAATCACAGGTGAGCTACTTGTCACATTACAGTAGTTAGAGTGTCACTTTGGTATAAAGAAATTTTGTGCCTCTGCGTGTGGAGCCATTTTTGAGTGGCACCGTGTTTTGTGAAAGTGGAATATTCCAAATCTGCCAAGCATTTAGCTGATATCAAATGATCCTGGAAATGTAAATAGCTAGAAAGACCGAAGTGCAATGTGTGGGAAAGGATAATAGAAAGTACAAGGCCCTTGTTCTTCAGATCTTTAGAAAAACTTGTGTGCACGAGCGCACATAATAGACAGGCACAAAGAGAGAGAAAATGTTACTTTCTTTGGAGACTGGTTGACTCAGGGAATAGCACACTAAGCAATTTAACTTCTTGTGCAAAGAACGATCTAAAGTTTTATGTACCACGTAAGGGCTTAAGTGGTATTTAAGTTGTACTTAGGCCTTGTGCTAGCTTTCTACACAGGGATGAGTTGCATCCACAATGCCTAAAGTACTGGGTAAAGTTCTACTTGGATTGCCAAAAAGTTGTTATACATGTTACTATCTCATGACTGTCTATGACCTATGTGAAATGAGCTTCAAGGGGCCTCAATCCAATTCCTGGTGGATAGATGTCCACATCACCCTCAAAACCATTACTAATTGGCCTTTGCTTGGTGACTATCTGGAGAAGCCAAGGATTGAATAAATCATGGAGACTGAACATCTATCTATCTATCTCTGACCACCTAGAGAAGATCTTTTCAATTAAGGTTGAAGCAAATTGGGTGAAAGGAAAGGAAGGATACTTACTCTGCCGCTGTAGTCTCTAAATAAGTAGTAGACATCAAGGGGTGTCCATATGGCATCATTTACCGGTGCTAAATTCATCTAACAAAAAAAATAACTAAATAAATGACATTTCCTTCAATATTCTTTCTTTTAGATGGGCCTGTAATTGAAGAGAAACTGGAGGTTTTTTTCCAGAGAACTCTACACATGCAAAATTACAAAGTGAAAATTAAATTGCAGTCAAAACAAGCAAGAAGTCAGGTCTGCAATCCAGCAAAGCAGTTAAGCATGTGCTTAACTTTAAGCACATGAGTAGTCTAACTGAAATCATTGGAATTAGTCACATGTTTAAAGTTAAGTACTCCGCTGGATCCAGGCTCAAGGGTGCTACAGAAGTTTAGTTACTTACTTTACAGAGATGACAGAGAAATAATAATTACTACTGAAATAATAAGTACTGAATACTCAGACTGCTAATGAAAAGCCCTTTGCTGAGACCTCTGTCTGATCTATGTTTCATAGCAGGGTTCTTGATTTTGATGATTAGGGGTCTAGAGCACATGACTTATGAGGAGAGGCTGAGGGAGCTGGGATTGTTTAGTCTGCAGAAGAGAAGAATGAGGGGGGATTTGATAGCTGCTTTCAACTACCTGAAAGGGGGTTTCAAAGAGGATGGCTCTAGACTGTTCTCAATGGTAGCAGATGACAGAACGAGGAGTAATGGTCTCAAGTTGCAATGGGGGAGGTTTAGATTGGATATTAGGAAAAACTTTTTCACTAAGAGGGTGGTGAAACACTGGAATGCGTTACCTAGGGAGGTGGTAGAATCTCCTTCCTTAGAGGTTTTTAAGGTCAGGCTTGACAAAGCCCTGGCTAGGATGATTTAACTGGGACTTGGTCCTGCTTTGAGCAGGGGGTTGGACTAGATGACCTTCTGGGGTCCCTTCCAACCCTGATATTCTATGATTCTATGATTCTATGATTTTAATTTTCTTACTGCTGAGTTATTGGCCTTTAATCTAGCCTACAGCCCTGAAGTCAATTGGAAGCATTTACAAAGAGCATCCCCACTAGGTATCAGTGGAGTCTAGAAGGGAAGAGGAGTTTGCTTTATAAGACAATTGGTTGCCACTTCACTAATAGCGGACTGGGGTTGCCCAGGTATTTGAATACTTAGGGTTAGATTGGGTAAGGGGTGGTGCATAAACTGCCCCAGAGGAACAGAGCTGAGAAGCATTGTACTTCACAGGTACCCCACACACACCCTGAGTCACAAATCCTCCCTGTGCTTTCTCCTTGCTTTGGGAAGAAGTTGCCATTTGCTGCTTGCCTACACCATCCCCACACAGTGCCTGCTTGCTCCTGTGTATCCAGACCGGAGACACAGGTAACTGCACAGTGTTCTACTTCCCTTGACTCCCCTCCGTGAGTAGGTAGTCCAAGGTACAATCTAGCTCTTAATCTTTATAGAGTCCTTTGAGCTCCTCAGATGAGAGATTCTGTACAAATTCCATTTGTAATTGAATGCTATATTAAAGCTATACAATTTCAGATAATATTCATTATTAATATTACCCATCTCATCCACATTTTGAAACTCTTTTTACGAAGATTGCACATAGATTCAATAGTTGTTGGCAGTTTTGTTGTAGCCCTCTTGGTCCCAGGATATGAAAAGGACAAGGCCGGGGCGGTAATATTTTTTATTGGACCAACTTCTGTTGGTGGAAGGTACAAGCCTCTGAAGAAAAGCTCTGTGTAACTTGAAAGCTTGTAGAAAAGGAGTACTTGTGGCACCTTAGAGACTAACAAATTTATTTATTAGTCTCTAAGGTGCCACAAGTACTCCTTTTCTTTTTGCGAATACAGACTAACACGGCTGCTACTCTGAAACTTGAAAGCTTGTAACTTCCACCAACAGAAGTTGGTCCAATAAAAGGTATTACTGCCCCTGCCTTGTCTCATACACATTCAAGAATGTGGAGATGATAATGGATTCACAATCAGAATTTGTTAATTACCATCCAAATGCACCAAAATACTTAAGCAATTGCTTAATTTTGAGCATCTGAATAGTTCCAGTTACTTCAAGGGCTTGATCCTGCCAAGTGCTGAGTGCTCTAGCCCGGGTCCTACAAACCATTTAGCCATGTGCTTAACCTTAAGCAGGTGAGTAGTCCCTCTGAAGTCAATGGGAATATGAGTGTGCTTAAAATTAAGCACGCCCTTAAGTGCTTTGCTGTATCAGGCATTCAGCAGCTTCTAGGATCAAGCCTGCAGAGAACTGGCCCCATGCCTCAAGTTCCACTTGTGCACTCTTGAATCAGGGTCGGCAAGATTTGTTTGTAAGAGTAATTGATTGTTAAACCAATTGATTTAAATGGTAGAATTAGTGGTAAATTACTTTTTTTCCTAACCATATCAGATGCCCCATATGTTCCCAGCAACACCTTGTCACACCTAGTACCTAATATGAAGGACAAATGTTTGGGGAGTTTAATATCCATGTTAGCATAGGGGTAGCCCATTGCCCCTTCATAACTTTTTGAAAATACTCATCACATTTATGCACTGCGGTTGGTGTTAATTGTGCCCCCAGGTTAGGCTGTGTGGGTTCTGGTTAACTGCAGAAATCAGTATTAGTACATCTGAGGAGGGAAGAAGAGGAGACAGGATATTTGACTGCACATCAGGAAAACTGAAAAACCCAAATCAGCAGGATGTAGAATCCGTAATGAAGATTAATTCACACTTTACGTCATGCAGCTTAAACTGCTCCCCAGAAGGTAGACATCACGTTGCTGTGGGGATCTTTCTTCTACAATTAGTAGAGAGAAAAATCTAATCACAGTCATGGAAGTTAGCACTGGAACAGATCTACACAGTCACCCAGCTCATCTCCCCAGACAGTGTCTGCATCTTTCCCTACAGAACATCTATTAGTGACTGGTCATCAACCACTACAAGGCTGGAGGCAAATGGAAGGGATTCCATCTCAGCTATATGTACATTACAAGCTAGTGGTGTGATTCCGAGCTCCCCTACACATCCCACACTCACATTAGCTCTCATCTGAGCTAGCAGGCTAAAATTAATAGCCACCATGGTGGTACGGGCAGTGACGGCAAAGGCTAGCCATCGCAAGTACAAACCTGCCCACATCCCGTGGGTACTTACTCGGGACTGCTAGCCCATGCATCCATTGCCACTGCCCATGCGATCACAGCAACATGGCGATTGTTAGCATGCTAGCTCAGATGAGCACTAGCACAAATATTATGGCCATAGCTTGTAGTGTAGACATAGTCTTAGTCATCAGTTCAATTATAAGCAAACTAGAGTCGTTAACATAGCACTTGGGACTAACTACAGCACCTGCCTTGTCCTGGGTAGGCAGAACAGCAACCTGGACCAAATTCCTTTCTCTTCCCTTAAATATAAGGTCCATAGAATGCCAAGTGACGGGAGCCCTAGTGAGGAATGTAGCAAGAATATTTAGCACTGACTTAGCATTGCATCTTCCTAATGATCCAAATTAAAAAGGGACTCACTTACTGGTAGAGGGACCTATTTATTCTTCCTCTTCTTCCTACCAACTCAGTGTACTATTGATTTGCCAGTGGGAGTTCTTGCTATTGGACAGAGCCAGTGCTGCTGAAGAAGTTGATTAAACTCCGCTGATCTCAGGAGGCATTCTCTGAAGCACAAATGAGACTTTGGGACTACCTACTGATCCTAATAGCTTTGGTCTGGCCCTCTTATTTCCCACTGGATATGCATTAACCCTCCCGATGGATTTCAACCCAGTGCCTGCAGAGTCCTGAGTTAACACAGCATCACCTCTCCTATTTAAATAGCAGCTCAGCTCAGCTCTAAGGCAGTGAACAAACAGGAGAGAGGAGGACATGTTCTGTAAGGGGGTGGTTTTCCCTTTTAAGGTTCTTGGGAGAAAATTGTAAAACAAGTCCTAAGAGCTTTGAAACTTTCTGGAGAGGGCATTCCTCTCCTCTGAAGTGTGCTTTCTGGCCAGCGTAGGAGCTGCACTGATGGACTCAAAATGGAGTAGTGTAGCAATAGTGTAGACATAGCCTAAATGGACACTCATGCAAGATTTCAGCCGGCCTCCAGCAGAGTTCAGGAAGGGTTACCCCCATCCAAAATGTAGTCTGGGAGGGCTTTTTTTTTAATCTCCTTCCTCTGAAGCATCAAGGGTGGCTTTGGCTGGAGATGGGACATTGGATGGGAAAGGCCAAGATTCTGAGGTAGCACTGATCATTCTCTCTCTCAGGGGCTTGACTGGCTGGTTCTTGCTCACATGTTCAGGGTCTAACTTATCACCACATGTGGGGCTGGGAAGGAATTTCCCCTTCCCCGCCCCCGGTGAGATTGACAGTGACCTTGGGTGGGTTTCACCTCCCTCTACAGCATGTGGGTTCAGGTCACATGCCAGGATTATCTGAGTATATCTCACTTCATCGTTCATCACCAGCATCATTGGTGCTCCTCAGTCCCCTTGTTTTCCTCCTGTGGCACAGAACAGTCTAGTCTCCTCTGGGCTGTGATATTTTGGTCTAATTTCGTTTGTAGGGTTTAGTCTATGGGCTCAGGGTGGTGCTGCTGACCTATGATATACAGAAGGTCAGATTCGATGATCGGATAGTACCTTCTGGCCTTAAACTCTGTTTCCTCGTAGAATCATAGAGGGGAATGCAGATTAGGTTGAAAAAAAAAATGAAGGTGATTATCAACAGAGTAGGTGAAAAGCTCTGCTTGCTTTCGCACAGGTTGCTGGGATTGAGCAGGGTTTCCCCCAGAACTAGCACACATCCTCTGTGAATGCCCAGTACCTTGTACTTCATGGAATCAATTCTGCTGGCCCAGAGTCAAGAAATAGGGAAGCTGCACAGGAAAGGTTTGCCAGAACACTTTCATTCCTTTGTCTTATTAATTAAAAGTGGGCCATAGCCTCAAAGTTCAGATCCTGAGTCAAACTTTTCAGTTTGGAGACAATAATCTGGGGACCGAGGTTTTGGGTTCAGACCTATCAATATTTGAATAACTCAGCAGAGTGACTTCCACCCCCATATGACTTGTGTTCCAAGCTGCAGCAGGTACAGAGTTCCCATCTGCTTTGTGTGATGCGAAAGGCAAGGCTGGAAAATTGGCTTCAGGGTTTACTGCCAGGTGGTCCTTATGTAATGTGGGTGTGTTATGCTCCCCTTGGTGTGAATGGAAAATTCAGCAGTTTGCACTCTCTTTGCACAGGAGTAACTGACAATCCAAAATGCACAGCAGTGGTGAATCAGACTCAAATTCTTTCCTATATTCAGGTATTCTACAGTTTGTTCTGATATTCTGATCATATTTACTGTCAGTCCAAAGACACCCAATGCATTTTCCACCTGCCTTAGAGGGTATCATATTATTTGCAGGTGGATATGCAGGGCTCTTCGGTGACTCCTTCCTGAAGCTCGGAATCCTTTCCCATAAAGCCAGGAATGCTGAGAAACAGACATGTGGATTCTAAGAAGTGCAACCCGTGGTAGGGGAGGTCAGGGTGGAAAGAGGTTGCTGGCAACTTTGCTGAATTTGGATAGTTTTCAAAAAAGTGCTCATTCCTAATTCTCTCCGGCTGATAGAATCAGTGCTGATGTCTCTGGACAGATCTAGGGTTTGCATTCTAATAGGTCAGGTTGCTGCAGGGAGCTTCAATGCATGGGCGTCTGGAAACTTGATCTTGAGTTGTTATTCTTATGGCAGTAAAGGATAGGTGAAAAGATATGGGTGGAAGGATAGTTCCCTACCTCAAAGAGGTGTTGTGCAGATAAAATCTACTGAAAACTGGGAGGTCCTCAGATACTACAGTGATTAAGGCCACATGAAGACCTAGAATGATAAGAGTTGTACAAAAAAAATTCTCAGCCTTGGCAAAAAAAGTGGGGGAAATAGCATTTTTATGAATGTGAAGGAATAAAATGCTTTTCATTGCACCCTGAGTTATCCACAGAGACCAGGGCTCAAGTGGGAACATGTTTCTTTCTCATGAGGCTGCTGACCAGCACTCTGCTTTGTGTGGTGGGAGTCGGGATCATGCAGCCCAGAGAGTCTTGATCATCTAAACATAGGAGATAAAATTCAAACTTGAGGTTAACTGGATGGTGCAAATTTGTTCTGAACTGTGTAGTGAATTGAAGCACATTAAGAAGACTAACCTACCTGTTCATCAAGAAGATACAAGTGTACAGGAGCCATAACATCATTTCCTGGTGACTATATGGTGACATGCTAAGAAGAAGAGAGACAGTCTTAGGTTCTTGCATTCAATTAGAGTTGATTGTAAGTTTTTCACTGAAACTTTTTTTTTGGATGGAAAATGCTATTTTTGTCTAAACTGAAATGCTTTTAAAAAGTGTCCATTTTGATAAAATTTCATTTAGAAAACAAAACCAAATTGCTTCAATGATGTTCAAACATCCCATTTTGACATTTTTGGAAAAGAATGTTTTATTTTATTTCTTTTTAAAATGACTTTTTGAAATGAAATTCACTGTGTTTTATATTTTTAAAACTATTTAAAAGTTTTAAAAGATTGAAATTGGAATGAAATTATATTATTTTATCAAAATGAAATATTTCAATTTTTTAAGGATTTTTTTTCATGGGAAATTTTTTTTAAAATAATTTTTGTTCCGTTTTGGAATGGAAAAATTTTGAAGTTGCTGAAATTCAAATGGAAAATGCAGTCCTGCATCGCTTGACATTCGATACAAGCAACAGTTCACTTTCTGCAGAGCTTGCAGATCCTATAGAGGATTTAGCTGCAATGTGCCCTGGATTTCATTACAGATCAGTTTAATAATAACTGTCTCTGTTGAAAAAATGTCAAGATTGTATTTTCTCCCCCCAATCCCTATTTGTATTGATCCCCTGCAATAAGACAAAAAGAAAAGGAGTACTTGTGGCACCTTAGAGACTAACAAATTTATTAGAGCATAAGCTTTCGTGAGCTACAGCTCACTTCATCGGATCCGATGAAGTGAGCTGTAGCTCACGAAAGCTTATGCTCTAATAAATTTGTTAGTCTCTAAGGTGCCACAAGTACTCCTTTTCTTTTTGCGAATACAGACTAACACGGCTGCTACTCTGAAACCTGCAATAAGACAGTCTCACTCCATGCTGTACATCATGTTTACTTAGACCTGACAAGAAAATTTGAAAGAACAAGACCTTGCATCTACTAAGCTCCAGAGTGTCCACAAACAAATAAATACATGAACAAATAAAGATTTGAGAAGTGAGTGGCTGTTGGCATGAATTTGAGTACTGAGTGGCTATGAATTTGTATCACTTGCCGTTCATTTGCAGCTGGTTGTTTAAGAGAGAAAAAGATAAAATGGACGGGGTGGGGGGGAAAGGCCAGACAAGAGAAGCCATAATTCACCTGTGAATGTAACAGCACAGAGCAGAACAAATTCACTGAGGGTCAAGCAACCACATTATTAATTATCACCCTAGTTAATTAATGTTTGTATGGCACTTTGAAATGTAAAGCATTGTATATGTGCTAAGCCTCATTAACATGACCACTGGCAGGCTGTGATTGTGGTTAATGCCCCTGGGATTAGTTTGTGCTGTTCTAAACCAGGTCCACAATAATCCATTTTAAATGGAAGCTCATTCTGTGAGAGCCCATCATTTCTGGCTTGGTTTATGAGTGTCTCACCCCTCCTTTTCAATTGAAAGAACCAAGCAGAGCTGACATAAGATGGGGTATAAATCCTTTTCCTTCCATGAGCTCATGGACACATGGCTCTTGCTGAGAACCTCTGTTTCATAAATCTAGAGAGTAGACTGAAATCAGGACTGTGTGTATGACTTTAGCTGTGATTCGTTGTTGACACAATGGCCCCTCTGCATCCCTCCAGCCATGTAACTCACCCCGATGCATTGGGATCTTCCAATGCTTTTCCTGTATGCCACAGTGACTGAATGTTTCTCTGATATTTGAACGGGGACATGTGCATTCACCACAGATGCTGGGAATCCCCAGAGGCACTTGTGTCCAACAGATAAAAGGGGCTGATGGCTTGTGGTTTAAAGCTTCCAAAGAAGCAGATCCCAATATCCTTTACACCACTGCAGCTAGAACAGGGCTTTCTCAAATGTGACTCATAAACCCATCCCATCTCAGAGAGTCTGGGGAGACATTAGGCAAACTCCTGGAGCTCAGGCTGTAGGGCTCAGAGAAAGGATCTGAGACCCAAGAACCCAGAGCAAAAGAATTACCATGGTCACCAGAGCAGATGGGACCATCTCTGCAGTAGGTGTGGTTTTCAACACTCTGAGGCTAATATTTTCAGTACCAACAAGGGAATCCAGATGCCTAATTCCCATTAAAAATAATGCAATATCTCAGCCTTGGCTATGGGATGTACCAGCATGTGTGGGATGGAGGGTAACTGGATCCAGGATGCAAGAGCAGAGATTCCTCTCCATACAGTCTTCATTCAATGAAAATAACCATCTAAGGTCAGCTGCTGTCCTATAGGACCATTGCAGCCAGGGAATCTTAAAACAGCTGAAAGTGGTCCAGGATGTGGAGAACAGAGAAATGACCTAGAGTGACATTCCTGGCTCCAGCTGCACAAAGTATAAGCCCAGGGTAGCTGAAGATCTGACTGGAGATGATTATTTTCATGGAGTAAAATCAAAGACTCTTTGGAGAGGACACTCCCCTCTTTGCAGCCCTCCGGCATTCTCCAAAAAGTTACAATCTTTCAACTTTCATCCTGACTTGGGACAAGAACAAATGTCGAAATGCTGGAAGTTACATTTTTCAATCAGCTCTAATAGAAGCATATATCCCAACCCCCCCCACCCCAAACTTATGAAGTTCTCCCATCCGTACACAGCCACACACTTCACTGTGTTGGAGGACAAATGCTGCACCAATCTCACAGCATCCTCAGTGAACTCAAATTAGTTTAGTTTTTTTGCAAGCCTCTGATTGCATCTCTGGGTTCTACCCAGCTGGCAAATCTTTGCCTTTGGGCAAATTCTAATCAAACCAACTTATTTATATGAGTGTGCCCTTTAAATGCTGTTTTTTAAATGAGTGTTCATCTATCATTCAGCCTTTAATGCAGCCTCCATCTCTCCCTCCTTCACTTCATATTGCCTAGGGTTATGGGTTAGAAAGCAGAAATCACTCTGAAGAATAGATATCTTATTCATTCCAGTTACAAATGCAGTAAGACATTTATTTATATTAGAGGGAAATATGCTTTTCTATTTGCACGCTGAATACAATAGTCCCACTACTCACCGTTAAACTTAATTGCAAAATTTGGTTTTAGTAACAAGAGAAAAGATGAGAACAGAGCTACTAGTAACTGGAAATATTATAATTAGTCCTCTATCTTTGTTATGTAACATAATGTGTGTCAAAGATCTTTTGTTCTGAATTTAATCCATCTTCATTCATAAGAATGTGTAATGTGTGAATTATTTCTTCTATTTTTATGTATGCAGAAACAATAGGCTTCTCTTATGCTATTTCCATTACTGTGCTTTGTTGAGCACAAAAAAAAATCTTTTAAAAACATTCACATTTTGCTAGCTTAATTTATTAATTATTATGCGTTAGTAATGATACAAGTTTGTTGTAACATTTTAAGGCCCCAATTAAGTACCTGCATAAGAATGGCCATAGTGGGTCAGACCAATGGTCCATCTAGCCCAATATCCTGTCTCTGAGAGTGGCCAATGCCAGATGCTTCAGAGGGAATGACCAGAACAGGCGATCATTGAGTGATCCATCCCTGTAATCCACTCCCAGATTCTGGCAAACAGAGGCTAGGGACACTCAGAGCATGGCGTTACATCCCTGACCATCTTGGCTGATAGCCATTGATGGACCTATCCTCCACAAATTTATCTTGGTTTTTTTTAAATCCTGTTATGGTTTTGGCCTTCACAGCATAACTGAGTCAACTCATGGGCTATCAATAGAAGTAGCATTTTCTTTGGTCCTAGGTTTGTATTTGTCATGTGGGTTGCCTAATGGGAATGTAGGGCAATAGAATGGAATTAAGAAAGGTAAAATCAGGCTCATTCTCAGGGGAAATTACAAAAGATGAGATCCTACTGGCTCACAGCTCAGTCTCCTGGTCAAACGCCATCACTTGGGACTTTTCAAGCTAGGTAGGACAAAGCACTGGCAGATATACGTAGCAAAAAATGCTGCACTGGCTCAGCAGAGTGTTAACAGGATGTGGCCTGAATCCCTCTTCAACTTCTGTGGCCCAAATTCTGCTTTCATTTAAACCAACACAACTCCAGAGCAACTTCACTGAAGCCAACAAAATTACTCATAACACTAAGAGCAGAATTGGCCCTTAGACCCTCTCATCCTGGCTGTTTGAATGAATGCCTTTATCCAATTTCCTCTCTCTTCTCCAAGGTGGTCGGTGAGTGGAGATTTAGCCGGATCCACTGTGACATCTTTGTCACCCTCGATGTTATGATGTGTACTGCCAGCATCCTCAACCTCTGTGCCATCAGCATTGACAGGTGAGATCTCTCTGGGGCCAGAAGGAGGATGGTCCTGTCCTGCTCGGTGTGGCTGGTAGGAAGGTGAATTGCACAAAATCACTTCTTAGTTTATGTGCGTCTGCTCATGTTTCAAATGATGGAGCAGACACCAATGGGGCACAATAATCTGGAAAAGGTGCATTAGGCTACACCACTGCTGTCTTCTCTTCAGAGGAAGGGCATGGAAAAACACATCAAATGGGCTCTGCCCTCAAACCTTCCAAAGCAAGGGGCTGCAGAGACAAGAGAGTGGATTCCTCCCATCTTAGACATCTCAGTTCCTGGAGATCTTCTATAGCTGAACCTGCCCCTGTGATCTCTCTGGAGCAATTCCCAGATTTACTAACTGTACATTCGCAGATGGTCTCTCAGCACTGGCAGCGAAATAACATGCCGGCTCTTTGTCTCCATGCTGCATGCAGGTACACCGCAGTAGCAATGCCAATGCTTTATAACACACGCTACAGCTCCAGGCGCAGAGTCACTGTCATGATCTCCGTGGTCTGGGTCCTGTCGTTTGCCATCTCTTGCCCACTTCTATTTGGTCTCAACAACACAGGTGAGCATAATGCCGTCTGCGGCTGGCTACTGTGTGTGTTTCATGCTCTAGCAGATGACAGAACGAGGAGTAATGGTCTCAAGTTGCAATGGGGGAGGTTTAGATTGGATATTAGGAAAAACTTTTTCACTAAGAGGGTGGTGAAACACTGGAATGCGTTACCTAGGGAGGTGGTAGAATCTCCTTCGTTAGAGGTTTTTAAGGTCAGGCTCGACAAAGCCCTGGCTGGGATGATTTAACTGGGACTTGGTCCTGCTTTGAGCAGGGGGTTGGACTAGATGACCTTCTGGGGTCCCTTCCAACCCTGATATTCTATGATTCTATGATTCTCTCTTCTGCCTCACTGGGTTCCAGAGAAATCTGTATTATGAAGAGGGAATTAACATATCTGAATAATGAATACTAAGTGTTAGGATTTAGGTGCATGCACCCCTCTGCCAATCAAACAGCCCTGAATCTGTTGCAACTCTTGCGCTGCCAGACCTATATCCCCCAATAAATCAGGGTTGATGTTTGTCCTCAGGATTCTGTAGAAGAAATTTGCACAGCACTAGCCAGCATCAGCACCCAAAAAGAAGAGGTAACCTTATGTCTTAAAATCTGCCACAGTGATGGGCACCTTACAAAAAACCAGACAGCTCCATTGGACAGCAGTATAAGATAAAGGTTGCTGATTAGGAGTGTATTTTAGGGAAACTGGATGGTCTATGGTATGGGAATGATGGAGCCTTTCACGTACAGGTCACTGCTCGGTGTTTGGCTCAGGTTGGTAGCAAATGATCCCTCATCAGGTGTAGACTCACCTCTTGGTGATGTGCTTGAAAGGTGTTGGGCTCAGGCCTGTTCCTGTAGGACAGGTGTCCACATCAGAACCCCTCCCCCTCCAATAATAACTATTGGGCAGTCTGAAAAGAGAACCCAAGGACTGAAAGGTCTATAGAGGCTGCATTCCCCTCTCAATTCCTACAGCTGGAGATGCAGCTCCTTGGTGGAAAGCAGTCTGGGAAGTTTGCACCGCTGCAATCGTGTGGCTAACTAGAGAATTTCAATCTCCAGCTCTCAATCCAGTACCTGACAGCTGCACTAACTGCGTGAGAAATAAACCTGTTTTCCCTTGGATTAGGGCTTGGCCTGTGATTTTCAAAGGAGCCTAGGGTGCTGAGACACCCAGCTCCCACAGACGTGCAGGTGGAGTTGGGTATATGACTCATTGTCACAATCCCTCTCTTGGTTTGAAAATTATTTCTGGAGGAAGATGGGAGAGCAGCTGTTCCCATCCCCCGGTGGGGGTGTTCTTGTGGCTCCTGTGGTAGGTGAGTGAGAGAGAGAGAAAAATGCTGGTTCTAGCTCCTAACAGTTGGGACGATGCTCCTGCAATCTCTTGTGTCTTCCAGACAAGAATGAGTGTATCATTGCCAATCCTGCCTTTGTTGTGTATTCCTCTATCGTCTCCTTCTACGTTCCCTTCATTGTCACCCTGCTGGTATACGTACAGATTTACGTAGTGCTCCGGAAACGCAGGAAGCGCGTCACCACCAAGCGCAATACCCACGGCCTGGACTCTGACATGCAGGCACCGCTGAAGGTAACCAGACCCCACCCCCCTTCCCAATCGCCATCTTCTTTCCTTCCTGATCTCATTCTTTTCCTAATGCTTCCCTCATTCCCGCCCCAATTACGCTGCTTGGTCTGAATGAAACAGGGGATTGTGAGGATGGATATCATGTCTTATGCCTCTTGGGAGTCCTAGATGGACACAGGGGTACCCCAGGACACTGGCGGAAGCTTCCCAGATCTTTTCTGACTTCCAAGGATGTTTCATCAACAAGTCTGTGGTTGGATCTGCTTCACCCAAGCAACCCCATGTTTGCTTCAGCTCTGAAGAGCCTGAGTTGGGTTTAAAATATCCAGCAAGGGCTTGAAGCTAGGGTACTTTTATTCTTTCACTCTGAGTAGATCCCTCTGCTCCATGACTGCATGGTGGACACAATCTCTCACCATCCTGTTGGAATTTATTCCTTCAAACTGTAGCCCGGGGAGCTAGCTTACAGATATTTTATTTGGCAGCAACACAAGAAATCTAGAGGCCTGCATCCTGTAAGAGAAATTGAAATATCTTTAAGCTAGCTCTGTGGGATAGAATACCAAAGGTTGGGCCTTTCAAAGCAGCCCAGGGAATTTAGTCTTAAAATTAATAGACGACACAAGATTAGGTTAGAAGCAGGTTAGATGACTTCCTGTCAGGGATGGTCTAGATAATACTTAGTCCTCCCATGAGTGCAGGGGACTGGACTAGATGACCCCTCGAGGTCCCTTCCAGTCCTATGATCCTATAATTAAAACCCTTATGCAGTTTTCAAAACTTCAATCAAAGGACTTCAACAACCTCCCACTTCCTTCTTTCCTGACCACCATTTACATTTAGGGCTGAGCTAGTTGATTCTTTCTTTTCTCTCTAAATGTGGCCATGGTGGTAGCTGGTGTCTGCCCACGTTACGGTACTGAGCAATAGATGGTTGTGCAGATAATTTGCCACTACAGTAGTGTCCACAGGGAGGGCTATTGCCCTCTTGCAGGGCCGTCCACTAGTTAGCAACTTCAACATGTCTCACAAACAAGGAAACCTTTGGGATGTGCTCTAGCACCACGGTGATGGCAGCCCCAGACAGACACATGTAAGAACACAGCTCTTGATATTTCATAGGCAATGCACGCGTCTGGCCTGCAGAGCGCATGGTTTGCATGGCACACCCGCGACTGACAGCAGTGCCTTGAGGCACACACGTTAGCAGAGTCCAGCAAAGTGTGCGTGGGACATGAGGATACTTGTCACAAATTCCCATTTTAGTAGGAAGTGAAAAATGATTAATATGGACTTATATCCGGAGAGGAGCCATCTCCAAACTGTCTCTCGGCATTTCCCTCAAAAGCCAGGTTCTAGTCAAACAGAGCAATATGGAGACAGAGAGTGGGGCTGGACAGAGGAGCTACAAAGATCCTTAAAGTGTCTTTCTTGTGGTGAGAAAAGAGCTGAAAGTCCCTGGGAACCACCATAATTCACTCCTCGGAGTAATTTTCCAGACGTCTTACCTTCCTACTCACAGCTATTTGTTTCTGCTCAGTGCCCTGTGTTTAAATTGCCACATCCCCTCCTAATTCCCATCTGCTTGTATAATCTGTGTGCTGATGCTTGCCCCCGTAGGACAAATGCACTCATCCAGAAGATGTGAAGCTCTGCACTGTTATTGTCAAGTCCAACGGGAGTTTCCCAGTTCATAAGCAGAAAGTGGTAAGTGTTACAGAGGACTGTCAGCACTCTAGCACAAGCACTTTCTCCATTTGCCTTTGCATGGTGCAGAATGAATTTAGGGTGGGTTTTTCCCTCTAGCCTAAGAAAGAAAAGTTCTGTGTCAACAAAGGGAATTCCTATGCAGCATCAAAACTTAAAGGGTGCTCTTCCCTTTCCCCAAAGAAAGCCAGCTATTTGAACTGCACTATTGGCAACTCCAGAGATAAAATATCAGGACTCAGTTCCTCCACCCTCCCCCAAACATCATGAGATTGTCAAAAATATCATGATTTTTAAGGCAATTTTCAATTTTGAGCTCTTTTTATTTGCCTTCTAGGTATTTTTTATATTTTGAGACATAAATTCCTTTGGTTTGTTATGAAAACCTGAATAAAATAATTGAAAATGAACATTTCCCAGAAATATTTCTGTTTAGGAAAAAAAGCCATCTTCTATTTAAATGTCCTTCTGATAGAAAATCTTCAGCCAGCTCTAGATCTGAGGCTGGTAAGTTCTCCCCTTTGATAACCCCTATAAGATAGCGGAATGACTCAGAAGAACCAAATAAGCATTGTCAGAGTCAGAAAGGCCAGTTCCTTTCAGAATAATGAAAAGGAGTACTTGTGGCACCTTAGAGACTAACAAATTTATTAGAGCATAAGCTTTCGTGAGCTACAGCTCACTTCATCGGATGGCATCCGATGAAGTGAGCTGTAGCTCACGAAAGCTTATGCTCTAATAAATTTGTTAGTCTCTAAGGTGCCACAAGTACTCCTTTTCTTATTTCCCCATGGTATTTCTCCCCCCCACCCCACCCCCCACTGTTCTTCTGATATTCTTGTTAACTGCTGGAATTAGCCTACCTTGCTTGTCACCATGAAAGGTTTTCCTCCTCCCCCCCTCCCCCCCCCCCCCCGCTGCTGGTGATGGCTTATCTTAAGTGATCACTCTCCTTACAGTGTGTATGATAAACCCATTGTTTCATGTTCTCTGTGTGTGTATATAAATCTCTTCTCTGTTTTTTCCACCAAATGCATCCGATGAAGTGAGCTGTAGCTCACGAAAGCTTATGCTCTAATAAATTTGTTAGTCTCTAAGGTGCCACAAGTACTCCTTTTCTTTTTGCGAATACAGACTAACACGGCTGCTACTCTGAAACCTTTCAGAATAATGTACACATAAAAGTGATACAAATAAGGGAACATAAGCAAAGAAATGAGACAACAGAAACACTCCCCCCAGTTTGGAGCTTCCCCCTTGTCCCATCACCCCAACCTTCCCAAAGGCATTCTCCCCTCTCTGCCTCCCACACGGCCAATTTATAGCCCTTCCCCTGACCAGCTCTGCAAAAGGAGGAGATGGGGAATTGAGTTGAGGTTAATCTCTTCTTCATCAAGCCCCAAGTAGTACCCCAGCTCCCTTCACAGAAGGCAGTATCACTCCTTTGCTCCAATTGCATATTTATCTATCTTTATGTTGGGGTTTTTTGATCCTTGTCCAGGAGGCAGTGAATCAGGTGGAGGAGATGGAGATGGAGATGGTGTCCAGTACCAGTCCCCCTGAAAAAAACAAACACAAACCAGCCCTGCTGAGTAACCACCAATTGGTCATGCCAGCCACTTCCAACCAGTGCATCAATTCCACCTTGGATTTGCCCTTGGACAGCCCCACGAAAACAGAGAAGAATGGGCATGCCAAAGACAATCCAAAGACGGCCAAGGTCTTCGAGATCCAGTCCATGCCCAACGGCAAAACAAGGACTTCCCTCAAGATCCTGAGCAGGAGGAAACTCTCGCAGCAGAAGGAAAAGAAAGCCACCCAGATGCTAGCCATTGTGCTTGGTAAGAGCTCAGTTTGGCCTCCTTTGTAGTCCATTGGATTCCCAGGACTGGTCTTTTAATGGGAATGTCCAGTGAGAACTATTTTGTTAGTCACATAGGCAGACAGAAGTGCATCTGCTGGTGGAACATGTGGGGAAATACGAGGAGGAGCATAGCGGGCAATGCACAGAGGGAAGAAAGAAGTGTCAAATAAGGGAAAATATGCAAGGTGAAAGGAGGGGTGTGAGGATACTTTAAAGTGGTCTCTGGAGACAGGTACTGAAAGTGAGGGCCTTATTGCAGGTTTCCCTGGATAAGTTAGGTGAAACACCTGTGCAGCCAGGCAGCATGACACCAGTAGGAAGGCCAGCCAAGGTTCTCCCTCTCAGAGCAGCATAAGAGGACAACCTCATCTAACTCAGGGTGTTGCCCAACTCTGAGGAATACTGGCTGCTGATTGGCAAAGGCTGGCAAGGGGCTCAGATGATTTATAATGCATCCCAATTATGTTCTAAATGGCAGTGAAGTCAGAAATAGGACTGGCAGTTCTGAGGGCCAGATTCTCTGCTGGCGTAACTGCTTTGAAGTCAATCAACTTACAACAACTGAGAAAACATTTAGTGCTTAGATACTTACGGGCCACGGATTTAGAAATAGGATAGCAAGACACAAAACCTACACCCCTGCAGGAAGCAAGTTTCTTTTATCACCATAAGGGGCTTAATGGTTGGATCTCAGAGAGTATTGAGCACGTGTACAAATCTTCCAGGGTTAAAATGACAGCTCAGTGTAATCAAACCCGATTCTTTCCTTATTTCCCAGGTGTTTTCATCATATGCTGGCTCCCCTTTTTCATCACCCACATCCTGAACATGCATTGCAACTGCAACATTCCACCGGCAATGTACAGTGCCTTCACGTGGCTCGGGTATGTCAACAGCGCCGTCAACCCAATTATTTACACCACCTTCAACATTGAGTTCCGCAAGGCCTTCATGAAGATCCTCCATTGCTAAATAAAGCCTAAGAGCAAGATGATGCCATGCACACACCACATACACACACACAGGCGAATAGGGAGTCATGAGGAGGCCTAGAGTTCTTATATAGGGCCATAGGCCCATATGTTAAGACAGTGCCATGCCTAACACCCTTGTAGCTGGGATGTAAAGGGTGGCTTCAAGTGGGATGCTCTCTCTTATTCTTAAGGTGACCTTTGGACTCAGAGATCAACCCACAGGGCAGTTTTAAGAGGTACTCTCACACTGTGTTTGAAGATACAGAAGCAAAAACTAAGACACTCATTTGATACCTGCCTGTGGCCAACTGACCTCCAGTGCATTTATTGTGGACATTAGCAGAGCTAGTGGAGGACAGTGATTGGTCCCTGTGCTGGTTGCTCACATGTTAACGTCATTGGTACAATTCTCACCAAAGACATCGACATCTTTTCTGCTTTGCAATAGGAGCCAGAAAGCCAGAGCTCACAGGAACTCCATGCAATGGCTTTGCCATCACCTCCAGCTGACCAGTCCAGTATCAAACTGCTGAAGCCTTCAGACAAAGACTTAGAGAGGTGCCAACTGGGCTAAGAAGGTTCTGCCATCAGACAAGATCTGATATCTATAAACATATGGGTCCTGGGGAAGTGGGTGCAGGAGGAGAAGGGAAACCTGTATCACATATGGTGTCATAACACAAATGTAAATATGAATAAATAGGAGGAATTGAACAGAAGCCCAAGCCAAAAAAAAAAAACAAATAAAGAGAAAAACAAAAGAAATGACACCTTGTCTTGCATGGTACGCGCGTGCTATAATTCAAAGGGTACTCATCGTCACCATTCAAAGCCATGTCCACCTGCCAGGATTTTCAACTCCAAGTTACAAGTTATTGTACAAAGTTAGCTGCAGTGTGATGGTGTCATTCATATAGTGGCACAAGGACAAGGTGAAAGAGAAGGCCCCTGGAGCCACGTCCATCCCTGGTGTAATTCCAGTGAAGTCATCAGAGTTGGACCTCCAGGCTGAATTTGGCCCCTGTAGCATGGGTTTAACCAAACAGGGAGGGAAGCTACTCCTGATTGGCCATCCTGGCTTCCCTCTTCCCTTACGACTCTGCACTGACGCTTGTAGGGAGAGAAAGCAAAGTTGTGTATTAGGTTCTAAGTCTCAGCCATCACTCTAAAGGCCAATAACTTCACTATAAGCAAGATCTTAAGCCACTGACTCACACTGATGAGCTGTAGTTGCTTTCATGAACAATCCCATTGTCTTCAGAGGAACTACTCCTGAGAGTAGCCGTTTACCACCATGAGTTAAGGGCCTTTGTAATCTGACTGTGGTGGTTTTGGGAGAGAAATTGAAAGGTTCTGAAAGAGTCTCTAGCTAGACATGCTCCTGGGTTCAGTGGGGACTCTGGTCTGGAAAATGAGAGATTTTCCCCCTGTTTGTTTCCAGCATCTCCCCCACCCCCTTGTCTCTGTTCTTCATGGTTTAACCACTTGAGAAGCTGTCACCAGCACCATCTCACCAAGCCGACCCTGGGGCTGCCAAATCCACACTGTCATTTTTGTACCCAGTTCACTATATATTTTGTAAAATCACTGTAAAGAACATCCAGTAAAATTAATAAAATTCCATGGAAATGGGTCTGGCTGGAGTTTAATTCAGAATCAGAATAGCCTGGATTATTGCAATAGTCCGCACATACATACAGACCCCCCAAATTAAAATCATCTGTCAATTTTAAAGCTATTAAATGCCCTGTAGAAAGAGATACTGGCTGGAACCTCACATGCTTCTGGCTTCAGCAGAGGGGGAGCCTCCAGCAGGTGTGGAGAACAAATTGAATGTCATTTCTGGTTTTATATCAAAAAAGAGAAGAGATAACCAAATCCACCATCTCTGGCGTAATTCCATCAGCTTCAATGTGATTAATTTGTCCTGGGCCTCTTAACTACAGTTCAACACAACACCTTCTTCTTTGACTCATTCATTCTTTATGTATGGGTAATTTTCAAATTTTGCACGTCAAGACCATTTCTTGCTGTAGGCCCTTTGCAATGAACTCCCCTTGGTTCTAGGTCTATTTCCCCATGTTACCAATACACGCATTTTCCTGTGCAAGCAGAGGTCAGAGAGGTGTAATATATGTGCTTCCTGTATTGTTAAATAAAGCGGGGAGGGGACGGGGGGAGGAAGGCGTGATCCCAGCATGGAAACCATGGCTATAGAGGGTTACAGCATAGATTTCAAAGCTTATTTGAACATGATCTTTTGAGGTCTGTCAGCAGCTATAGATTTTAATGAAAAGGTGATCCCTCCAGCCATCCAAAGTTATTCTCAGCCCAGAGCAGGACACAGGAATAGGAAAAGAACCCATGCCCCTAGCAGCGATGGATCTTGAAGATGGAATCAGACTAGAGGGCAGAGATGGAGCACTGGTTTATCCTGGCAACACTTTATTTACCTCCCACCAATCAGGTGTTACTTGATGCTGCCTGAGCAAAATATTGCAACCAAATAGTCCATGGCTAATTGCTCCTCAATACTGGTGTGACAATGCACAGCAATTAGGAGAGCTTTTATACAGTTACATTAACAGGATTATGTGCAAGAGAAAAAAAGTGGTTCTTACAAAAGCACAGGAAGTCCTTTTCTGACCAAGAAATTGGAAATGCTACCTCAAGAGGTCTCAGGAGCAGGGTACAGATAGAGAAGGAAATTATCTGTTCTTTTCTCCCCCAATCTTTCTATTTTCCACCAAATGAGTTAACCCAGTGGTGGGAATCAACCCAGCCTGGTCTTAATTAAAAGACTGAAACAATAAAAAGAAATCAATGCATTTTGTGTAAAAAAGCCCATCGTTCGATTTTCCAACAATATTAGCAATTTCAAAGCAGGAAAGTGCCAAGCAAGCAAATAAAATATTGGCCGTGGAGACCAACAAAGCAGCAAGAAATGCGTGAAAAGCTCCTTCATAATGTAAAAATACACCATCCTTACTGATCATCTCCCTAGGTGACATTCACCTCTGTGCAGAGGGACAGAGCAAGGCCTATGCCTCATGTAAGTCTTGAAAGGAAGTGGGACTTTAGTGTCAAAGCCTCGTTCCACATAGGGGTCAATTTTACCCCATGTGAGATGTATCTCAAGGTGGACCTGACCCAGAGGCCTAGATCCACACTGACAAACTGGATTCTGAATCCAGATGAAAACTTTGTGGTGCAAGCTACCTGGAATATTAATATTAAAGGAGAGAAGCCCCCCCACCCATGTGAAGCGGAGGGCCTGTTGTAACAGGCCCCTCTCTGATCTTTGTACCTGTACATCTCCGAGGTGACAAGCTCCTCTTCCGTGGGAAGGGGCGCAGGTCAGCAACAGACCAGCTCTCTGTTCACTCCAGTGACCCTCAATTCTAATCTGCCCGGCAGGACTACCTGCAACTCAGACGCCCTGCATTGATTTTCTCACAAAATCCCCATATGTTGTGGGGGGCGGGGGAAAATTATAGCACTTTACAAACATGACAGTCTTCACAACCATCAAACTATTATTGTCCCCATTTTACAGAGGATAAATTCAAATGCAGGGTAGGGAACATCTTTTTGTTTTGTGTTCATACAGCATCCTGCACAAGAGGGCCTTAGTCTATGACTGAGGCTCTAAATGCTACTGCAATACTAATAAATAAGAATAAGAAAAGTGAAGTAGTTTTTCCAAACCTATGGACAGAGTCAGCATTAGCAGCAGGATTAGAATTCGGGACTTCCTGGCACCTATTGCTGGCCTCAGCCTTATAGACAAGATGACCCTGTCCTTTATATCATGTCTAAAACATTTTGATTTTCTGGGACCTGTGGAAATGTTTGTGTATGCTGCTGGTGGTGAAAGCTATGAGATTTTTTTCACATCATCCTAATGAGAAGACTTGATTTCTTCCTTACTGAGAGGCAGGGATTGTTAAAGGTGAATTCAAGCCAGAAGGAACTGTAATGGTCCTTGTTGTTATAGTCATATTTATGGTTCCTTATTAATGAGCAAAGCTCAAGTCCTGTTTAATGAGAATCCTTGGTCCTGCTTTTCTCTCTCTTTGTTAACAGTTCACTGAAGATCAATGTGGCTGTTTGCAATAGTTGAACATGTTATTATCTAGAAGCAGATGTATCCTGCACAGTATTCTGTAGTCTCTCCACTGGTTTCCACTGCAATTATGATATTATGATTCTATTCCTCCTGATTAAAGAGCAAACTAATTACAATAGGTCCAACTGGATGATTTAATCACATAGAAGTTTCTTCAGTGATTTAAAAAAAAATCTCTGGTGAAAATATCCTGAGAAACTGTCTCTCTTCCTAAAGGTTCAGGAATATACATTTGTTACGACTCTTACATAGACAATGGTAAATTTCACATAGTCGCTTTATAATTCCATATGACTGGTAAAAGCAAATTGCACATTGACTGGTACACGAGCTACATGTGATGACATGTTTGTGTTGTTCTCTTTACCAGGAGAAGCAACACTTCCTGTTATTTATTTAGTAGTAGCAGCAGCACCACTCATTATATTGTGATAGTGCCTATGGACCCAAATCAGGCATCAGGGCCCTATTATACTAGGTTAATCGAAACATAGAACAAAAATATGGTCCCTGCCCCTAAACTTTTACTGTCTAGTTCTCGTTCTTCTCATACTCATTCCCCTTCTCAGCCTACTCATCTTTTGTTTCTCCCCCCCTCCTCCATCTCACTTTGTCCAGAATTCTGTCTCTCTCCACTTCCAGACTGAGTCTAGGTGCCTAGATACCACGGTGGTGAGGGGGGATGGATAGATGTGCTCAGGTTTCTCCAGGCCCCTTCTCCTGTATACACACACATACTCTCTCTCTCTCTAAGGGACAAGTTCAGATTAAATAAAAGAGAAATAGCCTTAACAGAAAGGCAGCCAACATTTGTCTAAGTTCTCCCTGAAACAGCACCTGCTCTTCACAATGGACTTTATGTCTCTTTGTTGATTCTGTATATTAGAGTGCTCAAGATAGTAATCCACAGCCATTGGCTTAGTCACGACAACCTTTGCATGCATGAGCTAGGTAGAAAGTTGAAAAAAATTAAAATCCTTACATTTATAAAACAGAGTCAACCTGTTCCCAAAGGCTTATTGCCTTCAGTTAGGTTTGATGATGACAAACAATGTAGAGGCACCTACAAACTAATAATTTCTCTTTGTCTGGAGAAAATAAATATGACCTGTCAGGGTACTATGGCATTACAGACAATTTGCATGCTAAATACAATATTTTTAGCACAGGAATTTTTTTGCATTTAACAAACATTTGCCCCAAAGACTTAATTATGGACTTCACTCTGCTAAATGCACCTGAAGTAAAAATTCACATGAGTGGGAGACATTCTGCTGTCCATCTCCATCACTTACTTGCTTTATATAAAACTCAGCTCAAGGCAACACATTTAGCTGGCACAGTTTACGGTTTATTTAACATTGATACGAAATATTGCTTAGAACTGAGCTGTAGTAACCTAAGTCACAAGGGCATTATTCACCACCTATGTTCCCTCTGCTCCTGATGCTGATGGGACAATACATAGTGTAACCTTCATCATGCCACCCTCCTCCTCCTCAAGAGCATCTTCCTTTGCCACCTCTTCATCTATTATAATTATCGTCATTCTAGATCATCAGAGGTGCACCTGGTACTTTGCCCACACCTTTGTAGGGCTGAGATTTGCAAAGCTGCCTAAGGAACCTGGATGCCCAAATCTCATTAAAACAAAAGAGGAATTAAGTGCCTAATTCCCCTAGGCAACTTTGAAAATCCCATGCTGGAAGACAAGGTCCTTGCACCAAAGATTATTAATTACATCTATTATTATATCACCTGAGAACCCCGGTCACGACAAAGCAAGCACTAGTCCCCACTCCAAGCTTAAATGCATGTTATTTAGCACTAGGAGGTGCAAGGTGAAGGTAAAACTCTCTGAACAATACCAGAGGTGGGAACTATAGGGAAGTCGTGTATCCCGGTGGATAGGGCACCGGACTAGGTGTCATGACACCTGGGTTTTATTCTTGGTTCTGCCAGTGATCTTGGGCAAGTCATTTCAACTCTCCATGCCTTGGTTTCCCCCCATAAGATGCAGATAATGATCCCCCTTTGCAAAGCTCCTTTAAATCAGCAGATGAAAAGTGCTATTTAAGGGTTAAATCCTACTACAGGGAACACTGTTTCAGAAATAGGGATCTCTGTTGTGATTGGCTGGGGAGTGGTGCCACTGACTACACAGAAATTTCAGCAGGGGATGCTGGGAAGGGGAATTAGCAGAAACCTTAGCCCTCCATTCACCAAAGCAACTGTCACTCACACTTCCCAATGGAAGAAAACAACTGTAAACATTCAACTGTAAAAAAAGGGAGTTGATTCAATAAAGTTAAATCAAAGTTGTTGCCAGCTCTGCTTTTGTGTATGTGTCTTTACTGCTGCTTCATTTTTGCCTCTCAATCATTTCTTGATTCCCCACCCACCTAAAGTTCCTTTAGGATCTTTGAAAAATGTAGTGAAATACAAAGGGACAGTGAGGTTTCTCATCAATCATGTTTCCTCCAGTCTCCTCCCTTGGGCCCTCCCACAATTATCACATCCCTTCAAAGATGCAGAAGCTGGTGTGGAACTGCCCTGAGCACCCAAACAACAAGGGAATTGGAGGACTTTGAGAGGAAACAAGGAAGATCAAGGCCAGAATGAGTTGAAGAGTTGCTACAGATGCTGACTGGAGATAGGTTATTACTGCAGCACAAAAGCAAGTAGTGGCATGGTCCAGTCCTCATTTAGACAGGATTGCCCGTCTGGAGTGGAAGCATTCTTCCCAGGGGCTAGTCTGACATTCAACAAAGTTGCTGGATCATCTCCTGGAGCCAGCAAACCAGGAAGCACTGTTATCTCAGCCAATGAATGTTGCACAGCAAGAGGGCTGTGGGATCACTGGTTAGACTGGAAACCCCACTGGTGCCTCACGGGAAATACTGGAAAGCTTCCTAGCTTGAGACAGTTCTCCAGATACATCAGTTCTGCACGTTCTGTATTTCTCTCTCCCCAGGTTTGTTTGTGTCACTAGGGGCGTTTGCAAGGAGCCAGAACCTTTGTTTCAACCAGCCCCCTCGAGGGTTTAAGGTATGTCTCTATGTGCAGTGCTGCAGCTAGTACAGCGAGAATGCTCTATGCCAATGGGAGAAGAGCTCGCCCATCTGCATAGCACTGTGCACACAAACAAACACTTATGTCATAGAATTGCAGAAGATTAGGGTTTGAAGAGACCTCAGGAGGTCATCTAGTCTAATCCCCTGCTCAAAGCAGGACCAACCCCAACAAAATCATCCCAGCCAAGACTTTGTCAAGCAGGGCCTTAAAAACTGCTAAGGATGGAGATTCCACTATCTCCCTAGGTAACCCATTCTGGAGTTTCACCACCCTCCTAGTGAAATAGTGTTTCCAAATATCCAACCTTGACCTCCCCCACTGCAACTTGAGACCATTGCTCCTTGTTCTGTCATCTGCCGCCACTGAGAACAGCCTAGCTCCATCCTCTTTGGGTAATTGAAGGCTGCTATCAAATCTCTCCTCACTCTTCTCTTCTGTAGACTAAATAGCCCCAGTTCTCTCAGTCTCTCCTCGTAAGTCATGTGCTTCAGCCCCCTGATCATTTTCATTGCCCTCCACTGGAGTCTCTCCAATTTGTCCACATCCCTTCTGTAGTGGGGGGACCAAAACTGGACACAATACTCCAGATATGGCCTCACCAGTGCTGAATAGAGGGGAATAATCATGACCCACGATCTGCTGGCAATGCTCCTACTAATGCAGCCCAATATGCCATTGGACTTCTTGGCAACGAGGGCACACTGCTGACTCATATCCAGCTTCTCATCCACTATAATCCCCAGGTCCTTTTCTGCAAAAATATTGGTGTAATTTATGTCGCTATGGTCGATAAATTTTCCTGACCTAGACATAGCCTTAATCTCCTGTTTGTGATGTCACCATCGTCTCCAGGGCAATTCAGTGATGTCACAAGCTGGTCATTCTTAATTTAGGAGGGGTGAGACAGAGGAAGCAGGTGCAAATGGAATGCCTCAGGAACAAAAGTCCAATGTGACCGGTTCAACAGGGCATCAGGTGCGTTCTGCACGAATAGGGCTTGGAATCTGGGTATCACAGCTCATGTTTCTACTGGGATGTAGAGCCAAGGAGTTCAGTTCATTACCTGAGTCAGTCCTGTACTGAACATTATTATAGCCTTCCTCATTCTGAAACAGCAAAGTTAATCAGATTGGGGATGGGAGTTTGTAGTCAATTTACAGCAGACACTTTTACATCTTACTTCCAGTTTGAATTTTTCTAGATTCAGCTTCCAGCTGTTGGATCTTATTCTGTCTCCCTGTGCTAGCAGACCAAGCCCTGTTATACCCCTGTGTAGGTACTTACAAGAGCTGGCCAGCAAACGTTTTCTGTTTCCACAAAGAAATTTGATGAAAAGGAAAAACGTTTTTGTTTTCATCAATATTTGCCTCCAAACTTCCTTTATTTATTAATTTTTCAACCTGAAAAAAAAACCCCACACATCAAAATGAGACATTTCCCACAAAGATATCTGGTTTGACAACAGAGTCATTTTTAGGTCAGAAAAAACAACACTCTGAATGGAAAATTTTGACTAGCTGTCATAGATAGTGATCCAATCACCTTGTAACTTTCTCGTCAATAACTTAAATAGATCAAGTTCTTTAGGTCTTTCACTGGGTGGCAGGTTTTCCAGAGCTTGAATCAATCTTGAACCCACGGCAGGTTTTCCACTCCCCTTTGTAAAGCCTGGGCACAGTATTCCAGCAGTGCTCTCATACACAGTGACGGTATCACCTCCCTACTCCTACCGGTATTCCTCCACTTATGTTTTAAACTCAGCCTAGCCCTCACTCACAGTTCTATGCTCAGGATGGTGTATTTATGCTCCACTTACAGCACATCTGTTCTTCACAGCTGGCTGCTACAACATTTGAAAGCTACACAAAAATCAAAGAAAGAGGGCAAGTTTAGATGACATGACAGTAAAATCCCAACTTCAGCCACCATAGTGCTGGCTTGCATGCTTCCAAGGGTATTTTCTTTGTAGGTACAAAAAAGAAAATTCTAATCCCTATTGCCAGGAAAGGAAACCATCAGCTTCCAAGAGTTAATGAACTAAAATTTTGGTTTGGTTTAATTAAAACTATTCAGCACTCAGGCCTTGAGATCTGTCCCTGGGAGAGACCCACATCCACCCATTATTTCCCTACAATACAATGATTAATTCCTGGTCTGAATGTGATGGTTTGACATCGTTAATGCTATTTACCTCCCAATTTGAGAGTCAAAATAGTTCCAACATCTGGAACTAAACCTGCTTGGAATCACATGTGAGAGCAAGATGCCCCCTAGTGACTGCTAAGAAACCATCGGAATTGGTAGAGCTGAGATGCTGATGTTAAAGTCCCAGCAAGAATTACCAGCTATACTAGGCCCTATATGAGAACTGAGTAGCAATTTCTAATCCAGCCAAACAGATGGAGCGGGAAATATTAACAAGTGGCACCCCAGCTGCCAGATTTATGCTGTTCGCTCCCTTCAGTGGCTTTTAGTGCAAAAAGAAATTTGTTTTCCAGCACAGGTTTCAGAGTAGCAGCCGTGTTAGTCTGTATTCGCAAAAGGAAAAGGAGTACTTGTGGCACCTTAGAGACCAACAAATTTATTAGAGCATAAGCTTTCGTGAGCTACAGCTCACTTCATCGGATGCATTTGGTGGAAAAGAATGCATCCGATGAAGTGAGCTGTAGCTCACGAAAGCGTATGCTCAAATAAATTTGTTAGTCTCTAAGGTGCTACAAGTACTCCTTTTCTTTTTATATAAAATGGTATCAGGTAACTGCAGGAATATGAACTGATACCAGCTTTTGGATACTTTAGGATAGGAATATCTTCAAGAGTACAACCAGAAACTTGCCTTGGCAGTGAATTGACGTATATGATACTAAGATGAGGTCACTAATACACTAACCTATCAGATAAGAACATCCCAACATTATTAGAATGAGGAAATTAGTTATGGACAAAGGAGGCTGGGCATCCATACGAATATTCACGGCAGTCATGAGGCCCCATAATCGGCCAGCCACCATGTAGGCCTCACGATCTCGACCCTCAGACTGGTTTGGCATGCCAGAGGCAGTGTAGGACCCTCATAGAGCATTGCCTGTCTCCCACCAGTAGGTCTCCATGAGAAGGCTGTGAGTATATGTAAGGGATGGAGCTGGACACAATCTTAATTCTTCACAACAACTATATTCCCATTTGGGTTGGAACATTTTACTAATTATCCTAATAAAAGTATTTAAAGCTTTGCTTTGCCCTCAGTGTGCGTGTTGTCTCTGTGCACACTGGGATTCCCAACCCGGTACTGAACTTACTTCTCTTGTGCCTGATTCTGGGACTAGAACCCTTAAACCTCAGAATTTTAATCAGCAATGAATTGGAAATTCTTAATGATCAGTCATCAATAACCAATCAACAAAGCAGGCAGCAGCGCTAAAGAATTTAGAGATAAGAAGCAGGGACGGATGGTCTGTTTTGAACTAAATGATTATTATGGTTGCACCCAGAGGCCCCAACTGAAATCAGGTCCCATTGTTCTAGGTGCTGTACATACAAGGCTCCTGCCTTGAAGAGCTTAAAATCGAAATCAGTGGTTCTCAACCTATTTATCATTGTGGGCCGCACATGCAGCTGTGTGTGTGTTATGTGGGCCACATGCACATGATATATATACTACCTGTATGGCCCTGAGGATGTCACATGGGCTACAGCAGTTTGCTGATTGCGCCGCAAACAGTCTTTGGGCTGAGACCGAGTGATCTAAATAGGCAGGACAGCCAAAGGGTGGGACAAAGGAAGCATTATTAACCTAATTCTCCACCAAGATGAAGCAGCAGTGGGGAAGGAAAGATGGAATGAATAAATATCATTAATGAAAAAACTAACAGGCCAGGAACTGAACCCTGGGTGACTTCTGCAGAAGCAAAGCAACACTTCACAAACGGAGAATATCATCCTTTAATATACTTATCCTGCCATGCTGGGCCCAGACCGGAAGCAAATAAGTGTGCCTACCCATGCTTGTCATTGCTTCGGTAGAGAGTGTGATCAGCTGTAGCCAGGGCTTTGATTAGGTTGTTAAGATTATGAATGTCACCTAAATCGCAGCTAGAGGGCTTACGGCAGAATTGTAAAATGGAAGCAGGGCTAGGAGTGGAGAGATTTCAAAACTGCTGTATGTTAATAGTAACCGCTGATATTTTTAACCATCAAGCAA
Source organism: Dermochelys coriacea (assembly GCF_009764565.3). Classification (NCBI taxonomy): domain Eukaryota; kingdom Metazoa; phylum Chordata; order Testudines; family Dermochelyidae; genus Dermochelys; species Dermochelys coriacea. Next base: position 14,817,137 of record NC_050089.1, on the reverse strand, counting down.
ATACGTTCTTGTCAAATGCTGGAAATGGCCCATCTTGATTATCACTACAAAAGGTTCCCCCCCCCCGCCCTCCTGCTGGTAATAGCTCACCTTACCTGATCACTCTCGTTACAGTGTGTATGGTAACACCCATTGTTTCATGTTCGCTGTGTATATAAATCTCCCCACTGTATTTTCCACTGCATGCATCTGATGAAGTGAGCTGCAGCTCACGAAAGCTTATGCTCAAATAAATTTTAGTCTCTAAGGTGCCACAAGTCCTCCTTTTCTTTTTGCTAATACAGACTAACAGGCTGCTACTCTGAAATATATCAATGCACCTCTAAGAGAGCTGACAGCACGCTAAGGAAGTGTGAGTAGGGTGACCAGATGTCCTGATTTTATAGGAACAGTCCCAATATTTGGGGGTTTGTCTTATACAGGTGCCTATTAACACCCTCTCCCCCAGGAGTCTGGATTTTTTACACTTGCTGTCTGGTCACTCTAAGTGTGAGCCATTCATGTGGCAGCAGCATGCTTTCAAAAATAAAAGTCATCTGAAGTCAAAGAGCCAGCAGATTTATTGAGAACAGATCCACCAGGAAAGATGAGAAAGGGCCCTTTCTTAGCAGGGCATGAAACTCTGCAGTTTCCTTGTGTGACCGAATGCTCAGTGTGTGTTGTGTCCCCCTCTGTGCTCAGGCAACAGGGGCTGTACAGCTGTGGTAGTCCCTGGCTACATTCATTTGGCTGCAGAGACTTTCAGCTGTAGAGTACCCTTGTTCAACCCCTGGTCAGTCCGCCAAGATGGCTGCCATTATACTTATTTCAGAGGAACAGTTACCTGGTTTTAGGTAATAACCCAGGTCCATGGTTTCACAGCCCCCATACCATTACCAGGGATTCCCTCCACCTCAGCCATCCCCTACCAGTGTCTTAGGGTTTCCCTCCATTTCAGGACTCGGGGCCTGACAAAATGCCCTCTCTTGGGCCCAGACAAAGACCCCCTGGAAAGGATGAGATTCTGTTAGGCCATGTGTCCTGAGCCAGAGTAGGCCCAGGAGAGGCAGAGAGAGTCCTGCTCTGAGTTCATGGGCTATCCCTCATCATGGCGTCAGGGGCTAAGAGACGTGCAGGTACCTGAAGCTTGAGAGAAACTACTCTCTCCCTCTAGCCCAGCCCAAGCACAAACAGGTTCCAAGATTGCAGGGTGAGTTCTAATGTTCTCATTCAATCTCCCCCAGCAAAGCAACTTCCACGGTGCCTTCCTCCCTCCCTTCTAATAACTGCTACTTAACAAGCTGGAACTGATTGTGCTTCCATGCGACAGCATTTAATCCCTTCTTTGCCTACCTCACCAGAGGAAGGTAGAGAGACAGAGTCAGACCCATACCACCTTTGCACTTCCTGAATTCTGGATCCGGCCTTCCATGTAAGTGAGAGACACCCTGGCAGGTGTTCTAACTTACGACAGCTTCCCACAGCTGCCTATGAGCCACTCTGCAGTGCAGAATAACCAGAATACAAAATGCAGTGGCCAAACCTTTCTGCCCCCAGCATGCCCTATGCCAGGGGTATTGGAGAAGCAGAGATAAGGCTGCCTACAGTATCATTACATTACCCAGAGAACCCTCAGCCGAGGAGGATCTAGCCACTTTCCAGACCCTTTATGACATAGCATATACAGTGCAGAACTAGGGCCGGAACATTGGATGGAATTCAGAAATAGTCCAGGCTCAAATCCTTGCCACCTTACAGCCCCTTTGTGTCAGCCTGCCCATCATTTATCTACAGCTACCCACTGTTCTATCTGAGATGCTGCAGGATTTCCCTTGGCTCGTAATCAGAACTGACTGCAGCACAACTGCAATGGAAGGGTGGAGACTCGGAGTTGACTTTTTAATATAGTGTCCACTCTATGTGCAAAACTCAATGAAAGACGAGCACCCTCAGAAAAAGTTACCTGATAAATCACACTGGTTTGGCATAGGCCATCATGTAAAATATTTACCACTTTTCAGTTATTTGCAGACCTAACTTTAAGGCCTATAAACCCCCGTTGTTGGGAGAAAATCAATTCATACTCTAGCACTGTGTGAATAAAATAAACACTTCATAATAGCAATGGTTGATGCATGTTTAATAATGGAACTATAAAGCTGTACTGACTTCCACTTACAAGTCTCCAGATTAAGTGAGAAACCCCAGAATTAAAGTTTTACAGAGCAACTAATCTTGTCTCCACATGTACAAACACAAAAGAGCAGACAGCAACCAAGGAAAATCACACCGACAATATCTGTGCAATTCTCATTAGCGTGTCAAACCACATCCTGACAAATTTGCCAGGCTCCAGAGGAAAGCACAAGAGTTGCAAGGTTAGGACTGTCTAGCACTATGGATTAGGACTGTCAACATGAAGCAACTGACAAACAGCTATTCCAGAATAACTATTCTGCTATAGCTATTCTGGAATAACTCCCCCATCTGGACACTATTCTGAAATAAAAGTGACTTTATTTTGGAATAATTACTTTGCTTTGCAAGACAAAGACAAGCTTGCAAACAAGATGGAAGGGTTTGGCTGCAGGGCCCCCAAGCATGAGGAAGTGGAAATTACATCACTCTACACTAGAGCACAGGGAAGCAGGTGGTGATGACATTTGCTGGACTGAACTGAAATGCGTGAACTTTGGAGATCAAGCTCACTCCTTAAGCAGGGAGCCACTGAATAGAACAGTGGTTCTCAAACTTTTGCATTGGTGACCCCTTTTACACAGCAAGCCTGTGAGTGTGACCCCCCCTTATAAATTAAAAACACTTTTTTGTATTTAACACTATTATAAATGCTGGAGGCAAAGCGGGATTTAAGGGGGGAGGCTGACAGCTCCCAACCCCCCATGTAAAAATGTTGGACCCCCTGCAGGGTCCCAACCCCTAGTTTGAGAACCCCTGGAATAGAAGGATGTTGCTGTGGTTGGCGAACTGTGTTCACAATTAGGCAAAAGTGCTGATGATGACATAGTCTAGGAAGTTTTGATCAGAAGGAAGTACTGGTGAATCTATGAAGAAGGATAAGAAACCTAAATCAGTGAATACAGTGATAGGCAGATCAAAAGCAAAGGTGTTTGGAATTGTATTTCTGACATGATATCATTGTAGACCCACTGCGCACTCTGTCCTAGTGTAAATATCGACACAAAGTTCAGAGCAACAGAGAAGCAGGCCCTGTGGTGTTTATAAGCATTTGTGTCTACATGAGAAAGTTGCATCAATTTAACCTGAAGTGTGAATTTAAACAGTTCCAGTTAAACCAGCAACTCCCTGTGTAGATTCTCTTATTTCCATTTACAAGTGGGTTTTCAAGTTTAGCTGGAATCATCCACAAGTGTCAGTTGTGCGGGTGACTTTCTTACCAAATTAGTTAAATCAGTTCAACCCTTAGAGTGGACACAATTATATTGGTATAAAGGTGCCCTGTATCAGTGTAGCTTATTCCCCCTTCCCTGTGAGAACAGCTATACCAGTATAAGCACATTTATACCTATATAATTCTGTCCACACTAAAGCTATGTCTCCTTTTGTCAGTAAAACTTTTGTTACTCAGGGGTGTGAAAAACACATCCCTGACCGAAAAAAGTTTCACCAACAAAAGCACCAGTGTGGACAGCGCTATGTCAGTGGGAGACGCTCTCACGCTGACATAGTTACTGCCGCTTGTTGGAGGCAATTTAATTATATCAGTGGGAGAGCTCTCTCCCGTAGGCACAGAGCAGCTACATGGGAGACCTTACAGCAGTGCAGCTGCAGTGATACAGCTGTGCTGCTAAGGTCCATATTGCATTGGGCTAGACCCTGAGACCCTTATTCACAAGCCCCATGTTGACTTTAATGGGAACTCTGAGTAAGGACTGAGCAAATCTGTTTTAAATTTGAATGGACCACAGCTTCTGGATTTACTTCGTCTCTGTTAGAAAAAGCATCGGGAGAGATTACCTGGGCCTGAATCCTCATTGTCCTGTTCTGTGCGTCATCTCATGCACACCACTTAGCCCTAGTGTAAAGTGAATCGCACTGATTTGGTGGCACTCGGCTTTCACTTTGCTGTGGTATGATGACAGCACAGTGTTCAGAGCAGTGGATAATCAGTCCACCACAGCAAGTCTCCACAGCAAAATCCTGCCCCCAACTCCCATTCCCCTCCTTTACCTTTGGTAGAAGGTCCCCAGTTTCATAACTCATTGACTGAGGTGAGTAAGGGAAGTTGTATTGAAAGGAGAATCCTCCAGTCCTATAAACGGTCTTTATTTTACCCAAAATACAATCTGAGTCAAGAATAAAAATTGCTTTCATTTTCCACAGAGGTGGGATTTTTCTCTCCTTTCTCCTGCAATGAAAATATTCCCCCCCACCCACCACTGCTCTAACCCATGGCACTGAGTTTGCAGCTGTAGGTCACTGTGGTATGAACCTGAAATGAGTTTAATTGGTTGTTTTACTGGAAATAAAATCCAACATTGGGAGGAACTAGAACACTGATAGCATCATGCTAAGCACAGAAATGGTGTCAGAAGCAAATTGTTTCTAAACAAAGCTGATAAAAAAAAACTATGACCTTCCTCCCCCACCCCCCAAAATGCAATTTTTTTACCCCTCTTTTGGTTTAAATTCAAAATTTTGAAGGTTGGAATTTCCTTGAAGTGTGGAATATCTGATCAGGTCACAAAATGGGAAGAATGTGTGTCTCTGGAAGCAAGTTGCGGGTTTGTGTTAAAAAGCGTGTGTGGGGCTTGGAGGGATTCATCTATAATCAGAGAACATATTTTATCTAAGAAATATATCTACACTCTGTAACTTCTCCCCATCCAGCTTTCCTACCCACATTTGAAACCCATGGCTATATGTTAGATAAAATCCATTGAAAATTATGCATTAGGTACATGGATATGTGATGAATCTGCACATATTTAAACAGGGCTGTGCATACAGACAATAAATGGAACATTACAAAACAGAAACAGTAAGGTTGACTAGTTCCACCTCAACTGCAGAAAATTAGGAGTAACTCAATGAAGCCAATGGAGCGACACCACTGTGAGATGAGAATCGGGACTACTGTTTAAAATTCTTTCACATTAGGCAAGTTCCTTCATTTCATCTCCTCTTTCGTCTTAGCTGAGACTCCTGCTCTTATTGTCCGTGACAAAAGGCCACAAAGGAAAATGAACAGCTGCAAAACTTTGGGATGGAGCGGAATATGTAAAACACAGGTTTGTGCCTGCACTGCCGGATGCATTTCATTACTGTCTCTCACCATTGTGTTTAATTATGTCCTTGTCTGGCATTTGGATCTCTTGTCATTCTAGCTGGTGGACAATTATCTCTTTCTGACACCAAAGACACTGCATAGTTGTGCAAATAATGTCCTGCCACGAGAAAGGAAATAAAGGGTTCTGGCACAAAACTCACTCTGTCATGGGGGGGTGGGCCTTGGGTTGGGAGGAGAAGGGACAGAAAGACAGACTGACCCTGGGGCTAAGGCACTGGGCTGGAACTCAGACTCTAGGTTCAATTCATGGCCCTTCCACAGACTACCTACATGACCTGGAGAAAGTCATTTAATATTTCAGTGCCTCAGCTCCCAGTCTGTAAAATGGGGGTGATAATTCTGTCTCGTTTATTTTGACTTTAAGCTATTTGGGACTGTTTCAGTATGAGTTTATACAGCACCTAGCACAATAAGACTAAGAACTCAATTGAGGTGACTAGGTGTTACCATAATTCAAATGATAACAACAGTAGTAAGAAAAAGGGGAGGTGGAAGGATTGAGAGAGAGAGAGAGAGAGAGAGAGAGGGTTGGAAGGTGCAGTAGGAAAAAAAAAAGGTCAATGGGAGAAGGGAAAAAAGAACGAGTGAAGAATTCACATCAGGACCCAGGCAGCCACCTGCATAGACCCAGAATATGGAGGACACAAAAGTGACTTAGAAATGAATCATGTTAACTACTCGGACGCCATTCCTGTCCGAAGCTCAATGTGATCAAGAATCAGGCCCAGCTCCCATGTTATAGGTGGGAAAGGCATTGTGGTTGTACAGCACCTAGCACAATGGGATATGGTCCATGATTATGGTTCCTAGGTGCTACTGCAACACAAATAAATAAATAAATAATAATAGTTGTTGAGATGCAAAGCCCTTTGTTTGTTTCCTTCAGAGGGCGACTGGGAGAGGAGCTTTTAGAATTTGCTTTTTCACTTTTTTTTTTTTTTTTTTTTTAAAAAAAAAGACTAAGCACATAGGAAAATAACCCCAGTTTTGGCACAAAAGCATATCTGCAAATACCCAGAGATACCGTGGGAGTTGGGAGTTCAGACATGGGTATTGCCCTTTTTCCTTTGAGTCATAGACAGCAGTGCTCAAGTGCTAGATTTAAAACCTCAGCTCTCCGTGCCTATTTGGTGTTTCAGTTACAAAAGAAGAAAAGCTCATCTCAGGCTGGCTGAACCATTAAGTGAGAGGAGAACAAATGAGAAAAGAGTAATGGAATTGTGAATTCCAAATGAATCAGTGGAGACCTCTAACCCCTAAAGAACGGGAGGGAGAGAGAGTCACATCATTCAAATCACCCTTCCAAATAGCCAGATCCTCACCCCCAATGGCTCAAAATAGAAATTCAAACAGGACAGTCTGATGCTGAGCAGTTCTCAGAACATTTATAGCATCAGTGAATCTGGACCATCTTGCACTCCTCATTCAGAAGGCAGGGCCTCTGGGGGTGGGGAGAGTGGCATCATTGAAACAGTGGGGCACTGAGGAAGGAAGGAATCCTACCTGAGAGATGGATAATTGGCGTAGGGATGAATTTTAAACACAATTAGTTATTAAGGGACAAAAGGCTTGTGCAGTGTTTGAAGTGGAAGATGGCACCTTTACAATATGTACGGGAAGAACTGCCGCAGCCTTCAAGGAAAATCATCAGAAAATATAGATAACCCAAACACGGTACAATACCTTGATCTCCCAACACGCTCCATCTCGCTCCCCTGATCCCACAGCTAGCCCCATGGTCTCCCAGCATGCTCCAGTGCACTCCCCTGACGTCCAAGCATGCTCCCCTTAAACCAGTGGTTCCCAAACTTGTTCCGCCATTTGTGCAGGGAAAGCCCCTGCCGGGCAGGTTTATTTACCTGTCTCGTCCACAGGTTCGGCCGGTCGCAGCTCCCAGTGGCTGCGGTTCGCTGCTCCAGGCCAATGGGGGCTGCGGGAAGCGGTAGCCAGTACGTCCCTCGGCCCACACCACTTCCAGCAGCTCCCATTGGCCTGGAGGAGCGAACCGCGGCCACTGGGAGCCGCGATCGGCCGAACCTGCGGACGCGGCAGGCAAACCAACCGGCCCAGCCTGGCCGGGGCTTTCCCTGCACAAGTGGCGGAATAAGTTTGGGAGCCACTGTCCTAGAGAATCATAGGACTGGAAGGGACCTCGAGAGGTCATCTAGTTCAGTCCCCTGCACTCAAAGCAGGACTAAGTATTACTCTGAGCTCACTCACTAAGTCTCTCTAAAGGCTGCCTTAAATCCCTACAGCAGGAAGACCCACTTCTCCTTTAAACATTCTGATACATGCAGAGAACAAGCTGTGTAGCGCTTTCCATGTAAAGGCTGAGAAACTGGCTCAGGAGAGGAATCGAGCTGGAGAGATGCTCTCACTCATTTCCCTTCCCAAGTCCTCTACACATTGTAAGGTGAGAAAACCCAAGGAGAAGCTGCCACTTCTCGTGAGCTCTATTGTTCAACAGACCTAAGAGCAGATTTCTTCCCTAAATTGGAATGCAACCCAAGACCCCACAATGGCCAGCCAGGGCTCTGAGGAATAGTTTCCTTGATAGGTTACAGGTAGGGCAATTCTAAGAATCTCCTGTGTTTGTTTTGACATATGGTTGTAATCTTCTTCAGCCACAGCCATGGGGAAGCTAATAAACGGCACTCAGTTTCTATGGCCAATGGACTCTACAATAATTAATTCTTCCAGATCCAGGTAATTTCCTCAAGAGGTGTTGCTGGCCTTGAGAGTCAACACTCCCCCAATGTGCATCGACCCAGATGACAGACATAGGCTGAGAACTGCAGACACTAACGCTCCCCCTAATGAATCTCCGCAAGTCAGAGTCACTCTGTCACCGTCAGGTGCTCAGAGGCAAGTCGCCGACACCAGAATGTAAGGGTTTGGCTACACTTGCGAGTTAGAGCGCATTAAAGCAGCCCCGGGCGCCCTAACTCACTCCCCGTCCACACTGGCAAGGCACATAGAGCACTCTGACTCCACGGCTAGAGCGCTCCTGGTACTCCACCTCGGCGAGAAGATTAACGCTCGGTGCGCCTTGGCTGAAACACCCGGGCGTCAATGTGAACAAGGTGTTGCATTACTGTGCTCTGATCAGCTTCCAGAAACATCCCATTAACCCCTTAAGTCAAGTGGCCACTCTTCTCATTGTTTTGGAATCGCTGCAGGAATGCGGATATGCCCTTTGAAAGCTCCATTTCTGACAGCCGGCTGCTTATCTGCTCCAAGACAAAGCTACCATTAGTGTGGAATGCTGTGTGTGAGAGGCGGGCGGGGGAGGGTCTGCTGCTGGCTGAACTTACAAGACAGCATGCTGACATGTTCTCAGCCCCCCAAAAACCCACTCTCCCCTCCCCATACACACAACACACTTCCTGTCACAGTTCACCCCACCCCCATTTGAAAAGCACATTGCAGCCACTTGCATGCTGGGATAGCTACCACAATGCACTGCTCTCTGTGGCCGTTGCTGCTAATGTGGCCACACCAGTGCACTTGCAGCTCTCAGTGTGGACAGATTGCAGCGCTTTTCCCACTGCACTCTGCGAGATGGGTTTAACTCAAAGCGCTCTACATCTGTGACTGTAGCCATGCCCTAAGCAACACAAATGAAGCTGCAGTTGGAGCTTCAGTGACAACATTAATCTTGGGCAGAGACAGCCCAGGTCTCATCACTGCTGCAGTGGGTCTGTCTAGTTCAAAGGGTCTGTCTTTAAAGGGATTTGGAGATTCAACATCAGTTTGACAGGACCTGTAGAGTTCCCTCTCTGACGCCGTGGGTCACCTGATCTTTGGGGTGGAAGAAGCAGGATTAATTATTATGATAATAAGTGAAGGAATAGGTGATATTGGCTGCCCTGGAGGCCAAAGCCCTGCACGTACTTGCCCAGCAAGGACAGCTAATGGGCCAGTCCAAGTGTAAACCAGGTGCTACTTCAAACCTAGTTTGGGGGAATCTGTTGTGGTATAAAGCAGCCGTGAGCCCCTTCTCCTGCCACCAACATGCAATCACCCTGGTGCAGAGCCATCAAAGAGAGCGTGCTGAGGGTGACCTAGTGGATACAGCACCAGAGTATTGCTCAGGTAGACCTAACGTCTCTTTCTGGTTCTGCCAAGTGACCTTGGGCAAGTCACGCCACCACTCCGTGCCTCAGTTTCCCCTTCTGTACAATGGGGATAACAATACTGACTTCCTCTGTAAAGTGCTACTGAGGGAATGGGCTCTATAAGGCAGAGAGCCCAGCACATTCCTGCATCCCAACTATTCCCCAGACTGCAGCAAAGCTCATAGGGGTGACACAGGTCAGGGCAGCACGGCCCTCTGGCTCTGCAATGGAGCAGGGACAAATTTAGCCCTAAATAGCTTCCCATGGCAAATGGACAGTGTTCATCTAGCGCATTAAACTGGCCACTTGCTCCTAACTGGGGCTATGGTGGGCATCAGTGGCTTTCCCATGCCTAGGGCTGCTGTGTATCATTTACGAGAGCTATGCTGGTACGAGTCAAGAATGGAAAGTGTTTTCTGGTCGCTCTGCGATTATTGCTGCAACCCCCATTGCTGTGAGTCACACACAGCTATTGTGTCTTCACTGGCCGTGGGCCTTTGTCATTCTCTGCCCTGCCAAAATAGGAAACTGGCTGAGATTTAAAAATGCATCAAGGATACATCAAGGAATGGGAAAAGCAAGAGGCACAACCAATCGCGTGTCTCTCACAACCTGTCTGGCTTGGGCCCTTTGCTGAAGACAATGCCGGCTGAATGAAGTCCACTAGGAACTTTGCTATTGCTATTCAGTTTACATGGAAAGTACTTTGATACTACAGAGATGAGAAGCAGTATAAAACCCCAAGGTACACAAGACAGCTAAGCAAATGAGCCATCATTTCAATGGGATTACTCATACTTAGTTAGGCACATGTTAAATGGCTTTCTGAATATGCCCCATTCAAAGCTGAAAACAGAAAATGTGGTTGTTGGTTTACTGAAGAAATCAAGACACGTGATCTATGCAAGAAAGGATTTTTTTCTGCTCCGATCAGTAGTTCGGTTTATGAATCCAAAGAATATCAGTAAAATCGATGTTGTAATAAAAAGAAACATGCCTCTTCCTTACCCAGAAAAAAATATCTGGTTTTGGCTTCCATTGGAAAACAGTGAAGCTACAATTAAAGGAAGCCTCCACAAGGAGAGAAATTCAGTCAGTATCAGTGATGTTTCTCTGTTTTATAGACATGGCATTTATAGACGAAGATTTGCTACAGGGAACAATGGCTCGTTTTATCCTTTATTGCAGCTAATTACTCTACCTTTTTATTACTGACCATGGTCTGCTCTTCCTCTTCATAATTGCCCCGTGGGGAGATGGAATCCCTAATGCAGTATGGTTTTGTTAGCAAGGTTTTTATTAATTCACAAAGTCAATTATCACAATATCTCAAAGTTGAAGAGCTAAGTCGTGTTCTTGTGGGGGCTGGCTCAGCTTTCTGTCCATTGGATGAGTTTGATCTTTTGTATTCTTGATTCTGTGTTTTTGAAACAGTTTATTTTTTTAGTGAAGAAGTGAAGCAATTACTCATTAAGCACATGGCAGTTCATTATAGCTGCACACTAATTACATGAGTCATGATTTGCCTCTGTAACTAAATAGTTCTCACACAACCTAGTGCATCACCATCAGGCACCTGCAAGCAGTGGAGCAAAGCAGCCCAGGGTATTTATCCCAGAATTTACTTCTGCCTTCTGTGATAAGTGACATTGCACTGCATGGAACTGGACTCATCAATCCTGATTAGCTATAGAAAACAACTAATCTAGACCACAGTCCTGCAAACATGCACATACTTAAATTTAAGTGCCTACTTATTCATAAGATCCAGGCTGTAAAGTTCACACTTACTGTAAAGCTCACTAGTTTTTACTCAGGTCTGGTCTACCGTCTGCACTACAGAGTTAGGTCAATGCAACACAGCTTACATCAACCTAACTATGGAAGCATCTACACTTCACGGGGTAAGTAAGCGGGGTAACGGCCCCACTACCCCGGCTTAATAACTCAACCTTCACGAGCGGCGTAGAGTCAAGGTCAAAGTAGTTAGTTCAACGCAGTGTCAGCCTAGATACTGCATTACTTATGTCGACTGTTATTGCCTTTCAGGAGTTGTCCCACAATGCCCCACGCTGACAGTACAATCGATACAAGTGCTCCTAATGGGGACACACACCACCGACACAAAGAGCAAAGTGTAGACACTGTGACAAAGTTCCTGTTCTACCTTGGTGGATCTTGCGCTTATTGGTGGATTTGCTCGCCTTGGAGCTTCACAGCAGCCCTCAGCTTGGCTGTTTTTCTGAATTCACAGTCCAGGTCAACTCCTCCTGTGTCTGACCAGGAGTTGGGAGGTTTGGGGGGGAACCCGGGCCCGCCCTCTACTCCGGGTTCCAGCCCAGGGCCCTGTGGAATGCAGCTGTCTAGAGAGCCTCCTGGAACAGCTGTGCAACAGCTACAACTCCCTGGGCTACTTCCCCATGGCCTCCTCCCAACACCTTCTTTATCCTCACCACAGGACCTTCCTCCTGGAGTCTGATAATGCTTGTACTCCTCAGTCCTCCAACAGTCCACGTTCTCACTCTCAGCTCCTAGTGCCTCTTGCTCCCAGCTCCTCACATGCATGCCACAAACTGAAGTGAGCTCCTTTTTAAAACCCAGGTGCCCTGATTAGCCAGCCTTAATTGAGTCTAACAGCTTCTTGATTAGCTGCAGGTGTTCTAATCAGCCTGTCTTAATTGTCTCCCGAAGGTTCCTGATTGTTCTGGAACCTTCCCTGTTACCTTACCCAGGGAAAAAGGACCTACTTAACCTGGGGCTAATATATCTGCCTTCTATTACTCTCTTATAGCTATCTGGTCCGACCCTGTCACATATCCCCCCCTCTGCTCAACACTACGGGGTTGGGCAACTTGGGACGTCAGGCAGTGTACTCATGACAAGCCATCTGCATTGCCATGGTGGCTTCCAGCCCGGTGTTATATGGTGAATTGGAAAGGTTGCAGGGACAGGAACCATCTAGTCAACCTTGCGTTCTTCTCTTTATTTCGCTGAATCCACTGGAGGGGTGCATGGTCAGTCACAAGGTAAACCGTCGTCCCAGAAGGTAATAACGTAGTGTTTCCATGGCCCATTTCACAGCTAGGCACTCTCTTTCAATCACAGCATATTTCTGCTCTCTTGGGAGGAGTTTCCTGCTGAGGTAGAGAATAGGGTGTTCTTCATCTCCGACCATCTGCGATAGGACAGCTCCCAATTCCTAGTTCAGATGCATCTGTTTGTAAAATGAATTCTTTGTTGAAGTCTGGGGCTATAAGCCCAGGGTTACTGCAGAGGGCTGTCTGGAGATCCATGAATGCTTTCTCTGTGGCATCTGTCCACTTCACCATGTCTGGATCCTGGTCTTTTATCAGGTCTGTCAGGGGACTCGCTCTGGTAGCAAAATGGGGAATAAATCGTCGGTAGTACCCCACCACACACTGAAATGCCCGGACTAGCTTTTTCCGATTCGGCCGGGGCCAATTTTGGATAGCGTCTAGTTTGTTTCATTGGGGCTTGACCATGCTCCTTCCTACAATGCAGCCACGGTATTTAGCCTCGGCTAGCCCTGTAGCACACTTGGCTGGATTGGCTGTAAGGCCAGCCTGTCTTAGCGTGTCCAGAACCGCTTCCACCTTTTCTAAGTGGGTTTCCCAGTCGGGGGTGTGAATAATCACATCATCATCCAGGTATGCCGCTGTATAACTGGTATGGGGCCATAGGAGCTTGTCCATAAGACGCTGGAAGGTGGCAGGTGCCCCATGCAGTCCAAAAGGAAGAACAGTATATTGAAACAGACCCTCTGGGGTAGAGAATGCAGTCTTTTCTTTTGCATCTTTGGCAAGGGGAATCTGCCAGTATCCCTTTGTTAAATCAAGGGTAGTCAAAAATCGGGCATTGCCCAGGCGGTCAACTAACTCATCGATATGGGGTATGGGGTATGCATCAAATTTGGATATCTCATTCAGCCAGCTAAATTCATTACAAAACCTAGTGGTACCATCGGGTTTGGGCACCAACACAATCGGGCTTGACCACTGACTGAGGGACTCTTGGATGACTCCCAGCTCCAACATCCTTTTTACCTCTGCCTTGATCTCCTCCCTTTTTGCTGCTGGGACCCGATAGGGCCTTAAAGTTACCTTTGCCCCAGAGTCTGTGATAATGTGGTGATATGCTTCGGTGGTCCGGCCTGGTTTGGTTGAAAATACGTCCTGGAATCGGTTGATCATCTCGGTTACCTCCTTCTTCTGGTTTGGTGTTAGATCAGTGGATATCCTGATCTGCTCCTGCATATTATTTTCCTGAATCAGGGTCTCTTGGGCCACTACACACGCCTCTCGTTGGTGCCAAGGCTTTAAGAGGTTAATGTGATAAATTTGTTCTCGTTTCTGGCATCCTGGCTGCTGCATCTTGTAGGTTACTTCCCCCACGGGTTCAACCACCTCAAAGGGCCCCTGCCATTGGGCCAGAAGCTTGCTTTCTGTCATGGGTACCAACACCATCACCCGATCCCCTGGTTGGAAATGTCAGACTTTTGCCTGGCGATTGTAATGGGTTCGCTGGGCCTCTTGCACCTTTTCCAAATGTTCCCGTACAATAGGGGTGACCCAGGCTATCCGTTCTCGCATCTGCAACACATGGTCAATTATATTTCTCCCCTCATTGGGTTCCTCTTCCCAGATTTCTTTTGCAATATCTAGTATGCCACGGGGCGGCGTCCGGATAATAATTCAAAGGGGGAAAACCCAGCTGAGGCCTGAGGTACCTCCTGGATTGCAATCATAAGGTAGGGTAGTTGGGTGTCCCAATCCTTCCCGTCCTGACTTACCACTTTCCTTATCATTGCCTTGAGGGTTCGGTTAAACCTTTCTACCAGCCCATTGGTCTGCAGATGATAGACTGAATTTCTCAGGGTATGGATATGGAGCAGCGTAGAGAGGTCCTTCATTAGCTTCAACATAAATGGGGTACTTGGTCTGTTAATATCTCTTTTGGTAGCCCCACTCGGGCAAACACACCACAAACTCTTTAGCTATTGTTTTAGAGGCCATGTTCCACAGGGGGACGGCTTCTGAGTAATGCGTAGTATAATCCAGAACGACAAGTATATATTGGTGGCCCCGGGCTGTCTTCTCCAGGGATCCCACTAGGCCATGGCTATTCGCTCGAAGGGGACCTCTATGATGGGAAGGGGTACTAAAGGTGCCCTCAAGTGGGGACGGGGACTGTGCAGCTGATACTGCGGGCAGGACGCACAGTGCCTCCGCATTTCTTCACATACTCTGGGCCAGAAGAACTGTCACAGGACCCGGGTCAGGGTCTTCTCTACCCCTAAAAGCCCCCCAAAAAGATGACTATGGGCCAGACTTAATACAGCAGTCTGGTGTTTTTGAGGTACTAGGATTTGTTGTACCTTCTGCCCCTGTACTGGTGCAACCCTGGATAAGGAATTCTTCTTCATTATAAGTAGGGTCCTGGTCCCTGGGTTTTCCCTTCCACGGGGACCCCATCTATTTCGGACACCTCCTTCCTAATGTTGTCGTACCTTGGGTCTTCAGCCTGGTCCTGTCCAAAATTTCCTCTCCCGGGGTTAATCTGCCTGAGATCTAGGGGGCCAGTCTCTGTTGCCTCTACTGGTTCAGAGGCGTTAGGGTGGGGGTCAGACTCGAGTGCTTCTCCCTCCTTTTCAGCTGCTCGGGTCTGCCTACCTATGAGAGCAACCCATTGGCTTTGGGCCAGTATTTGGGTTCCCAAGGCCTTAGCTGCCCTTCTTTCCCTTTTCGTCTTTCTACGCTGTCTGGGAGTGGAGAACAAATCTGGGGATATTTCAGAGAAGGTTGGGGGTTGATGGTCTACTGTGGATGCCTCACTACTTTCAGGGCTTCCCCCTTTCTCCAATTCCCCTACCAGGAGTAAGTCTCCTAATCCTGGGAAGTCCCTCCCTATGAGCACTGGGTATGAGAATTTAGGGACTACCCCTGCTGCTACCTCAGTAGTGTTCCCCTGAATCTCGATTTTTACTGGGATGGTGGGGTAATAACCAACTCTCCCATGGACGCATGTTATCCCCGTACGCTTAGCCCACAGCGGCTGACTACGGTTCACGAGCTTCCCCGAGACAAGTGTGATAGCACTCCCCGAATCAACCAGTGCTGTGGTCTCTACCCCATTTAGCTTCATGGTCTAGTGTACATATGTGGGGTTAGTGAGACCCCCACAAGGTGCATTAGGGAGCATGGGTCCTCCCAGTTCCCCAGGTTACACTGCATAGGCTCCTCGGCATTGGGACACTGTGCAGCTATGTGTCCCCACTCCCCGCAGGCCTAACATCTGTATGGAGCCCATGGCATTCCCCGGTCTCTTGGTTTGGGCAGTCTAACATCATAATCCTCTTCCCCCTCAATGCTCCAACTCTTTGTGGCTTCTGGTGGGCCTTCAGCCCCTCTCTTTGTCCACCTGGGTTCTCCTGGTGGCCCAGTCACCCGAGCTCTAGGGCTTGGTGCTGCTAGTTTAACACAGGGTGCTTCTTCCTTAACTGGTCAGTTGAGCTCACTCACCGTCCTTCACCTTTCTACCAGCATTGTAGGTGGAGGGTTCATTCTGGCTTACCCAGGCATGAAGGTCTCGCGGTAGTCCTCTTATGTACCGGTTGATGACCAGAACCTCTAGTATCTCCTCCGGACTCCGGGACTCAGTTTGTAACCACTTTCGTGCGAGATGGATGAGGTCACATAATTGGGACTGCAAGGTTTTGTTTTCCTGGTACCTCCACTCATGATATCACTGGGCCCGCACTGCAGTTGTTACCCCAGATCTGGCCAGGATCTCTGCTTTCAGCTGGGGGTAATCTGCCGCAGCCTCTTCAGGCAGATCATAGTAGGCCTTCTGGGCCTCCCCACACAGGAATGGAGCCAGGATGCCAGACCACTGTTCTTGGGGCCAAGCCTCCCACAGGGCTGTCCTCTCAAAGGCCAGGATGTATGCCTCTACGTCATCCTCCCACGTCATTTTCTGCAGCCAATTGCTGGCCCGCATGATCTGCATCCCATCATGGCCGCAGTTCAGCTCTGTAAGGGCCTTTACCTGGTTTACCAGTTCCCACAACATAGCCCGGTCTTGAGCAGCCTGGTCCGTCAGCAGGTGATTAGTCTCTTGCTGCAGCCGCACTGCCTCCTTTTGGGCGGCTGCCTGGACACGAGTAGCCTCCTGCTGGGCAGCCGTGGCTTGTATCAGTGCCCACACTTCCTCCTCCATTGTGGTGGAAAATTAAAAATAGACCCTCTTCCCTTTTTCCTTCCAAACACCCTCCTTCTTCCACCGCGCTGTGGACACCAGATCCCACTGCTGACACCAGTTGTGACAAAGTTCCTGCTCTACCTTGGTGGGTCTTGTGCTTATTGGCGGATTTGCTTGCCTTGGAGCTTCATGGCAGTCCTCAGCTTGGCCATTTTTCTGAACCCATAGTCCAGGTCGGACGACTCCTATGTCTAACCAGGAGTTGGAAGGATTTGTGGGGAAACCCGGGCCAACCCTCTACTCCGTGTTCCAGCCCAGGGCCCTGTGGAATGCAGCTGTCTAGAGAGCCTCCTGGAACAGCTGTGCAACAGCTACAACTCCCTGGGCTACTTCCCCATGGCCTCCTCCCAACACCTTCTTTATCCTCACCATAGGACCTTCCTCCTGGTGTCTGATAATGCTTATACACCTCAGTCCTCCAACAGTCCGCGTTCTCACTCTCAGCTCCTAGTGCCTCTTGCTCCCAGCTCCTCACACACACGCCACAAACTGAAGTGAGCTCCTTTTTAAAACCCAGGTGCCCTGATTAGCCTGCCTTAATTGATTCTAGCAGCTTCTTGATTGGCTGCAGGTGTTCTAATCAGCCTGTCTTAATTGTCTCCCGAAGGTTCCTAATTGTTCTGGAACCTTCCCTGTTACCTTACCCAAGGAAAAGGGACCTAGTTAGCCTGGGGCTAATATATCTGCCTTCTATCACTCTACTATAGCCATCTGGCCCGACCCTGTCACAACATGCACAAGAGATGTAATTACTGCAGCGGCTGTATGCTGACATAAATTAGGTCAATTTAATTTTGTAGCGTAGACATGGCCTTAGGCGAATGGTGCTACAAGACTAACAGACTGGAGTAAGGGGGCAGGATTGGATCTGTGTAAAAGCAGAGTATGTTATTTAAACACACCAAGTTTTTTATGAATGATGCTGATGTACAAATCTAGCCCTGCTTCTGACCCAGCCAGATCACAGATACAGAGTGCAGCTGTAAACTGGTATACAATATGATTGTTATGCCATTGTTAGCATTAGGGAAGTGCAATATTGGAATGAGGAGAGATTGCAAAAGCAGGAGATGGCTGTTAGTGAGCTGTAGACTGGGTAACAATGATCAACAGCACAAGCATAAAGGGATTGAGAATGGAGGAAATTCTATTGCCTGCCACTTCAGAGATTCAGAGACCTTGACTAGACAAGAGAGGAAACCTGACTGTTCTTAGCACAGACTGCGTAGCTCAGTTAAATCCAATACAACAGGTTTTCATCTACACTTGCATTCACACACATGCATCTGCGGGTTGTCCAGTTGCTCTGCATCTTCATGGGTGTCTCTGACTCTCTCACAATGTAACACCTCTAGTTATTCCAGTCCTGAGGTGTGGTTTTCCCATCATAATATACAAGTAACTTGCAATGAAGTCATCTCCCGCAACGGAATAGCTCAAGAGTAGAAAGGCAAATCAACAGCCTAATGCATCGCCTGGCCCCCCTACCCCCAGGGTTGTCCTCCCCTGACCCCACCAGCATCTCTACCAATCCTTTAATCCTTCATCATTAAGAGCGTGGTCTGGCTCTCCTCTTCTTTCCATCACCTCTGCATAACAGGCACTTTCAGGGCAAAAGGAGTTTAATATAGAACCATGAAAGAGGCAATTTTCTCGCCTTGATTTGCACTCTCCATTTCCCCCCTGCTGCTTTTTGCACATCCCTTGCAGGGCTGTCAGCACACCCCCTTGGCAAGCTGTATTTAGCAGCTCGGCTGGTGGGGAGTTGCTGCCCACCCTAAGATGCTACAGTACTGGAGCTCTTTTGTAGCTTCACGTCATGTGTGCTCAGTCAGGCCCAGTAGGTTCTGGACTGGTGCAGTCCTATTAGGGATGAGTTTTGAAATCTTGGGGAGCTTGGCTCTTAGTAGCTTTGCTAGCCTTTCCCATGAATGCACAGATTGCTTTCCTTTTTGGACCAGCACTCCTGCAGTTTCAGGCTATTTCACTTGTAATTTTGGGGGGTCCTTTATCTCAATAATGGGCTAAATCCTGACCCATGGATGTCAAGTAAGAGTTTGAGTAAGAACCAAATAAAAACTGAGAAAGGAATAGAACTCCAGGAGTTGCTCCCAAAATAATAGTACTTCTCACACACACACACACACACACACACCCTAGCACTGTATATTTTCCAAACACTAGGCAAACATGAACAACTTAATCTTCATACCCTGCCACAGTGAAGTAGTCAGCATCACTATGCCCATTTAACAGATGGGGGAAACTGACACACAACCAGATTGCAGCTAGTGAAAACTGGTGTAAGAGCTGGCCCACAGAATGGAATAGCAGCTTGTGCAAGATTTCACAATGAGCCAGTGGCAAAGCTGAGACTAGAACCCAGTGGCTTGGCTTGCAGGCCCTTGTTTTAATAAGCCATTTTGTTTTGTTTTTGTAATATGGAAAGAAGTGATATGTTGCAGCCACAACAATGGCTGGTGGTAAAGGCAGATCCTACATGGATTTCTAAAACTATGGCACAATCTGGCCATTAACCAGTGAGGGGGCTGGGAGAGAACCAAGCCTCACTAGTCAGTAAGTGATGGAGAATATCAGAGCTTTCATAGCAGGGATTGGCAGAGGCTGTGCAAATAACAGATTTTTTCAGTTCATTAACAATTTCTAAAAATTGGAATTGTTATGGGTGGACCCAAAAAAATCAACATTTAAAAAAATTTCTAGTGAATCAAAAAGTTGAAAATTTTTTATTTCCAGTTGAACAAAAGGTTTCATTTGACCTGAAACTAAATGTTTCATTTGAAGTAAAAATGTTTTGTTTTAATTTTGAGTCTTTTTAAACATTTATGAATTTTAAAAATAAAATGGACACACACTTTTCAAAACAAAAAACCTGAAAAAGTTTGTTTGTTTGTTATGTTGAAACAAAATATTTAGTTTTTTCTGAAGCTTTGTTTGTTTTTTGGAATTGAAAAAAAAATCAAATTCAAAACGAATTTACAAAACATTTGGGTCTTGCTGAATCTGAATTTTTCACCCCAAAAAAGTTAAGGCCAAAAAATATCCCTCAGCTCTAGCTGCTAGCTGTGAAACCTGCTGTACTCAACGGTGCTTTTGACTGGCAAGAAAATTCATCATTATCCCTGCACACACTACTCTCAGCAGCTCTCAGGAATGTCTTTAAATGCCCCCCCCCCCCTTAGTTGCAGCTTGGGCATTAAGTGGCATCTGCAGCCAGCCCAGCTGTGCGATTAGGAGAGCAGCAGAGACTCTAAAGCCAGACGTGCTGCTGCTGAAGCTAGTGCAGGGAGATAAACGTTATTTCCAAATAAATCCTCTAGTCTTGTAGCAGGGTTAGGTTTTTGTTCGTCTTCTTCCAAGGAAAATCAGCCTCCCTGATTCAAATGCAAGCAGCAAAGGGAAGGCTGGATCCTTCACCATATTTCTACAAACAGCACAGGTTTCCTAAACCTGTGTAGAGCATAAAAATCCTGTGTTTGAGTTGTTCTAATCCTCTTGTTTTTACCACACTGGGCATGCCATAAACCCACAGCATCTGCATTTTGAGAGATGAAAGTAATCCTCAATAACGAGATGGGAGGGGAGAGAGAGAACTGCTGTATTGTTGAACCTTAGGTTGCAAGCACTGCTGGGATTTCACTTAGAAGCTGAGCTCCAGGCAGATTTGACAAGGTATAAGATGCAATCATGCAAAAAGGAGTTAAATGCTAGTCATTGTACGAGTGCAGCTACATGCATTAGTGCAGAGGCAGAGCCTCTGGGTATGTCTAGACTAGGATAAAAGGTGCATTTGGGGAACACATGAGCTACCACATTCTAAATCCCTAGTAAGGACAGAGCAATGAGCAGAGCGGAGCTGGTTGGTCAAGTGGAAGCCTAAAATTAAGCTAGGGATTACATCTACTGCTTATTATCAAAGTACACCTTGCCCTGTCTGCACTAGGGCTTTAACCCTTAAACAGTGTTAGCAAACAAAGCCCTCTCATGCTAGTCTAGACAAGCTCTAAAAAGCAGGTACCTGGAATAGAAGATTCCATTGATGGAGCCCTAGAGTCCCAGAGAAACCCACTCTGAATTATGGGCCCAACTCCTCGTCACCTTGCACGGCTTGCAGTCATTTACACTAGTACAAGCTACCACATGTGCAAAGCCTTATCATTCTCTTTCAATAACATTTTGCCCCCATTTGGTACCAGGTAAACAAGTGCACAAGAGACAAGAGCAGTGATGAATGGCTTCCTTGGTTTTCCCACTGCAGCCCGTGTTGAAAGATGGCATTCCACTTCCTCGCTGACATGCTGAACATTTCCCATTGCTGACTCACATAGGGCTTGGGTGAACCTTGGGTTCTGGGGGGGGGTGATTTGTTTTCCTGTTGTAGTTCCATCCCCTCAAGTCTACCAAAAGCAGGGGGTATGTCCAGGCAGAACAAATCTGGCTGCTTCTGATCACTGCCGATGCTGTGCCCTGCAGGTCTGCTGAATTTCCCAGCCCTGTCCAAAAGCTTCATTGCTTTCAGTGAACGACAGCATGGCAGATGTGAGGTGGGAAAGGAGCTACAATCCTGAGGGAGTTAATTAGGAATGTCACACTGAAGGCTTCACATGCCTGATCGGAATCAAATATGTGGTCATAGAAACAAGTAAACTAAATACAGATGGGGGCACCGTGGTTTCCATGGCTTTTTAGATATTCACCCATTGTAATGCACCGACGGAGTTGTGTCTAGCAGACCAGCCAGTAGAGGATAACGGCCTACTGCTGCTACCAGCTAATGGTGTTATTCCTTTAGCTCAAGTGGGAGAGGTTTGGGATGGAGGTCCTTGGTTTGAATCTTGCTGGCAGCCCACGCAAGGGAGTCTCAGGCTATGTCGACACTGCAGCCTATGTCGGCAAAACTTATGTCGCTTAGGGGTGTGACCATTCCACCTCCCCAAGTGATATACGTTACACCAACATAAGCGCATGTGTGCACAACGCTATATTGACAGGAGAATTTCTTCCACCACCATAGCTTCCGCCGCTCATGGAAGTGTTTTTTTTTATGCTAACAGAAGAGCTCTCTCCCGTCGGCAGAGAGCATCTTCCCCAATTGTGCTGCAGTGGCGCAGCTGTATCGGCGCAGCTGCGCCCCCGCAACGCTGGACACATGGCCCTGGCCTCAGCCTTAGCTGCTCTGTTCTCCATCACCTGAGTGGACTCCTCATCCAGTGAAACCACTACACAAGCTCTGGGCTCCGAGCATTGCACAAACTGCTCATCAGATCCCCAGATGCACCTCGGTGCCCCGGGGGGCCTTTCTTCCAATATTCATCTATCATAGCTGTTTGCTGCTTCTCCAGGAGCACTGGACACGGGGCAGTCCAGGACTGGGGCAGGTCTACGTCCTAGCTATTCTGCATGTTTGCAGTGGCACATATTGGCCATTAGACCAGGACCAACTCTAGGCACTAGCAAAGCAAGCATATGCTTGGGGCGGCATTGCGGCCATCCTTTTTTTTTTTTTTTTTGCTTGGGCAGTTGCACTCTCAGAGCTTGAGGTGGCACATTTTTTGCTTGGGGAGGCAAAAAACCCAGAGCCAGCCCTGCATTAGACTCTCAGCCCTGCTCTGTCCTATACAAGGGGCCACCCTAGCCCCAGTGCTCCTGACTGGAGGGGAGACAAACTGCCTCTACTTGGTTCCTGCTCCAGTACAAGGCCGAACTGACTTGCCCAAGCTTACAAAGAGTCTGTGGCACAGATGAGAAATTCAGGCCAGAGCTACTGAGTCCAGTATCTCAAGCACAATGCCTTCCTCCCCAAGCTATTCTACAGCCAGAATCTTGTGAGCAGCTGTGTGCTGTCGTTATGCAGATTATTTCCCATCTGTTACCTGTACCAACAAATAAGACTTTTTTCCCCCCAAAAGAAGAAGGGAGGTCTCCTGATTAGACCCATAACGAATCACAGAGGGGAAGGGTTTGATGCTGCGCTCTGAACCAGATGAAAGGAAAGTAGCAGCTGATGGAAGAATAAAATTGAGTGAGCTGAGAAGAAAATGCCTGGCAGAAGGAAACAGCAAATGCTCTTTGATTCAACATTTCCTTCCATTTAATTCAATGGCAAACTAGTTCATATTTGCACTCCAGGATATAACGAGCTTTGGTTCATTACACAATACCAGGAAGAATTGCTTTTGGAAAAAGTATGCAATTTCATATGACAGGGAGACAGAGCACTAAAAGCTGTGGCAAATGCCAAGCTACCTGGGTATGGTGCAGGCAAGGGCTGTATAGTCTGGGTTTGGCACAGGCAAGGTTCCCCCTCAGGGTTTTGGCTACAGTCCACTATCTGACCTGCAGCCCCCTCCCACCCTGCTATCACAGTCTCTCTCTCTCTCACACACACACACATACACACACACAAAATCCTTCATCTGCAGTCTCCATTTCCCCGGCTATCCCAGTCCTGGGCTCGCACGCACGCACGCACATACCTCGGCCAACAATCCTCTCTCCTAGCCTGCAGGCCAGGCCCCATACTGTTCCAGTCCCTAGCTCCCCACACAGCTGGCCGGTGCAGCTCAGTCAGCTCTGACCCATAGCACTTCCTCTTGTTCTAGTTCCAGGGCTTCATCCAAGCAAAGCTGTTCAGTTGTAGTGATTGTGATTTGGAGATGTAGCTGTTATTATTATTGTTGTTATTCCCAACCAGGATTGGGACCCCATTGTGCTGTACAAAGCTATGGCCCCTGCTTACGATCTACGGCTCCAACCCTTCAAACATTCCTGCCTGCATTGAAATCAATAGGGGGAAAGTACATGTGAAAACATAAGCACATGCATTTGCGGAACGCGGACCTAAGAGGACAGCAGGCACTGAGCTGAGCCCAACAAACATTTGAAGTGCAAGTCCTCAGATCCGCCTGTTGGGCTGAAAAAGGCTGGTGCGGTAAGTCAGGAGGCTGCACGGTTTTCTGTCTGCACCCTCTAACTCTGCCAGCTCTGTGCACCAATCACACTGCTGCAGCCCAGCATGGATGGCTTCTCTGCAAGTGCTTATTTCCTCTGAATTTGCAGTGCCGCTTGGCGGCACATGGCGGGTCACGTTAAATTTCCATTCCCCAAATGAATGCTCCAGCCCTGAAGTTGCTGTGAGAATACCTCCTTCCAGTTACAGTCCCTACCAGCCCAATCAAATGAGCCACCTGTTCTCCCTTTAAATCCTAGCACTGAAAAGCTCAGGCTTAATTACGTCAGGCACTGAATGGTCTGTGAAAGGAGCACAGCATGTGTTATGCTGACCACAGATGCAGGACGAATCCTACAACTATCTCCTGATAAGAAAAAAAAAAAAAAAAGAAAAGGAAAACCCAACATTGCCCCTTGTATTAGAATTAAAAACACTGTCGCTGTCATTTCAGACCTGTCAAAGGCATCTCAAATCTCTGTCCCTAAGGGGATGGGCAAGAAAATAAGTGATTTCAACTATGAAGAAGTCTTTCCTCCAGCTCTATCTATTCCGATAGGTTTTCTCCAAACACAGGGTGATTTTATTTTAATTTTTGTTTTAAATTTAATTTCTTTAATCCCTAGGACTGCAAGCGAGCAAATCACAGGACAAATGTCATGTAGCATTAGTGCCTTGTGAGGGAGTTCCCACCCCTGACAGCCACTCACAGAAGTAAACATCAGAAACACATCCAGGAGACTAAAAGGTTTCAGTCTCTCTGAAGATCCAGATCTGAAATGCAATCGCTGTAGAAAACTTCAAGCAAAACGTACAAGAACAGTAGTATCACATACAGGGTTCAAAACTGCTTTATCCCAAACTGGCTGGGTTGATGTGCTGTGTATATTCACTCTCTCACACACACATCTTTGAAGACTGACTTATTTGATTAAATGTGTCCTGAGGATCTGGAGATGGCAGGGATGGAAAACACCAAAGTTGTGACAGTTTGGATCAGCCGTTAGCCTCATGTTTAGGTTTGAGTCACTAGATCAGTAGTTCTTAACCTTTACTGCAGCCTACACCCCTTTGGTTCTCAAAATATGTTCTCGCACCCCTTATCAAAAATTGTTGAAGTAGGTCAGTTCTTTAAACCTAGATATATTTTTTGTTTGTATATTACAGTAATCGTTAAAATGTATAATGTTAATAAATACATAGGTTTGATGAAACAAAGTAGTTGTACTTCTGTGCATGTGCTTAATTTGTGTCTTCAATGATTTACCTTCTAAAAAAAATCGGGCATGTCTCACCCCCAGAAAGAGCATCTCGCACCCCCGGGGGGGGTGCACCCCAGGTTAAGAACCACTGCACTAGAGCATGGGTTAAAGCTTCAAAAGACTGGAGTCTAAGTCTCTGTTCCAAAAGTGATTTAGGTACCTAGGGGGAGCCTAAGTCTCACTGCAAGTCAATTTGAAAATGGGACTTAGGACTGGAACTGTTTGGGATGATGAAGAACAGAAACAAGGAGCGTTGGCAGAGCTGTGTGTGGGTTCCTTGGGCCAGAAATCAAGGGGGAAGATACCTTGGTGGTGTTATACAATAGACCAACACTGATGTGGCAGAGGGCTGAGAATCAAGTTGAACTGGCATTGCTGGATGGGGGAGCCAGGACTGAAACAGCAGGGAGTGCATTGCAGGGCAATATTGAATTGTTTTGGATAGGCTGGCATAGACCAGATCTGAGGTACACTGACAAGCTGCAGTGGGTGTCCCAGGACTGGAATAGTAGGGGTTGAGCAGGTGAAATTCCAGCACCCCTTTTCACAGAGGATATTTTGCAGTCAGTTCCCTGTGCTTCCCCACCCCGCTCAATATCCTCATCACATTCCCATGGGGGTGTGCCCCACCATTTGAAAACCAATGCTGTAGTGATAAAGAAAAGATCACTTCTGTCATTGCCTCTTTTCAGAGAGCTACTGGCTCAGGAGGAGAAGGGTGGGAAATGTCAAAGGTGGACCCTATTGAGCAGGAATGAGCTCAGCACTCAAGGACGAGCCCCCACCCCCCATCCCTTGTTCTATTCAGCTTGCTAATGAATCAGCAAGGAAATTTCAAGAGGCAGCAAACCTGAGATGAGAAGTGGTGCTAAAGGATAGGAGGAGTAGGTGCTTATCTGAGCATTAACTCCCTGTATTTGGAGAAATTTCTCCCTTCCATCACTGCCTCCCACCATGGTCTCAGCCCTCCTCCTGCCAGGTTCTGCAGTGAAGTTAGCACTGGCTGTACAGCAGTGGGAATTGTCATCATGTCATGCCATATATCCAATGTGAGCAGTGACTGTGCTGAGGGATGTAGGGGAGTCAGTCCTGCTTGAAGGATGGGCCTGAGCTGCAAAGTTTGGGAGCAATCAAATCCAGGAGGTTTGGTTCCATCAGTCACAGGGCCAACTGCAGGGCTTGGCTTTGGATTCAAACTTCCCCAGAATTAGAGTTCAGACCTAAGAGGTTTCGTCTGGGCCCACCTCTAGATTAAACACACATGACTTGGAAAAGAAAAGATGATCTTGTGGTTAAAGGATTGGACTGGGACTTAGATGATCCAGAGGCAATTCCCAGCTCTGCCACAGACTGCCTGCGTGACCTTAGTCAAGTCACTTCAGCTCTCTGGGCCTCTGATCCCCAGCCATACAAAGGGGATAATGCTATGCTGGAAATAGTTAATGGCTGCCATCCGGTGAGTCTTTGGCCCAAAGACAATCACAGATCTGGTTAAAGCCAACGGGCATGCTAAGCACCCGTCTTCCAGGCTAAATAGAAGGAGCAATTAATTCCTTTTATGTAGTGAGAGAGCTGGAAACAACAGAAGATACCACCGGAGGCAATGTGCTGCCTGGCCAAAAACAATTCCTGTTACATTAACAGGAATTTTCCTGATTGCAAAAGCAGGGGTTAAGAGCATGTATGTGTGTTCAGAGACAGAAAGCCAGAAAAGCAGTGGTGACCGTGACCCTTTATGGGCACAGAACTCATTGAAGAGGCAGGCATGGGGGTTTCTGGACAAGGAAATTGTCTGCCTGAATACAGTGGAAGTTAATAACAGAAAACAGGACTTTGAATATAAACACCAAATAAATACCTGGCTCACATCATCAATTTCTCCTCCTAACACAAACAACTCTGAAAGGAACCAAATATTGGCTAAGCATTCAGGCCAGAGAGACAACAGTAATAGCCCTTCCTTTCTCCAATCCTTTGTCTCTCATCTATTTAGATTGTAAGCTTATCAGAGCCTGGGCTAGGTCTCTCACTATGCTGGTGTACAGAGCCTAGCACAATGGGACCCCAATCTGTTGGGTCTCTTAGATTCTACTGTACTACAAATAAAAATAAAAAACATGGTAAGAAATATTCTGAAAGCCAGTGGAGGGTAAACACTTTTCTGCTGAAGTGAGAGGTGCTGGGAAGCTTTCCACTGAATGTACAGAAAGACTTTCTTACTAAACAATTCTTATCCTTTTAATGCCATTTCTGAATTAGCTGCATGTGCTTGAGAATCAGGAGGAAAGTGACAAATGGCCAGGTTGCAGGAGAACTATAAATTGTGCTTTTACTACTGACGGCCCTGAGTTTGAGGAAATAGTCTTTTGTATGAGCAATAGCCAGATATGGGGGAAGACAGAATGAGACTATAAATACGAGAAACATAGAGAGGAAGAAATGAAGCTGACTTTCCAAACCCCACTCCAATTCCATTTATAGGAGAATTATATTCATATTCAAATCACCCCAAATTTACTCCTTCTCTGATGCCAGCAAATGTGAGTCAAATGTACCTACAATTTTATATGACAAACAACCCTGTTCAAACCAGTTCTCTGCTGCAGCTTTCTCATGGTGCCTTCTCCATGCTGGGGCAGATTGCAGAGACACAGAATTACCGCTGCCCAGGATGGCCCTGGCCACACCTCCTCCTGTTTTTGACAGGCCTCCTCCCTCCGCTAGCCCAGAATAGGCCGTGACAGGCATCACTGTCACAGGAGTACTCCCAGGGGAAAAGGTTTAGGACTATCCTACAGTCCCTGTGCAAAAAGGCCACAGGGCAATGAGTAGAGCCAATTGGCAAATGGAATTTCTACCCTCTGGGAAATCCAATACTCCAATATTTGCTTTAATCCAAAATCAGGAAAAAAATGTCAAAATACAGAAAATTTTCAAAATGTTAAACTTTTGGATCTAGAAACATTGAAACAAAAACATTTCAGTATTTTTGATCGAATTGAGAGGTCATCACAAAATGAAACATTTTCTTTCAAAATGTCACTCCTGGAAAACGTCATTGAAGTTAACATTTTCCAAGGGAGAATTTTGGTTTTTTTGATAAAGCCACATTTCCCAGCAAACTAACTTTTCACTGGAAAAAGTTTCAACCAGCTCCAGAACTGATGAATCTAGTCATCAGTGTCTCTCTTGGCTAGGTCATAAATTCTTCAAGTGAAGGACTGCCTGTATTTAGTCTTGGCCACCACTGAGCATGCTGTTGGCATTTAACAAATCAATATTAGCTACAGCCTTAACTTTGTGAGTATGTGACATGGGTTTAGACTATTTCTTAGTCCTGCCACTAGATTTATTCTGGGTAATTTTTATTTTGGATCATGAAATATTTGTTATATGCAGCATTGCTGTAGCTAACAGGTAAACATGTCAGAGTTTGGAGCAAAGCCTCTGTCATACAGAAGAGTGGATGTGCTAACAGTAATCACTGCACTGGATCACACTTTTCCAACAGCCACCTGAGAGAGCTGTATTTGCTATGGATATTTTGACAGCTGAAGATAATGTCAGCACCCGTTGCTTCAGTAACAAGGGAGTTCAAAATACCTTTGTGGGTTTGGAAATCATTCTGGAAATACAGTTGATAGCTTCAGCAATTATCTACCATCTGAATGGCAGCAGGTAATGCAGATGGCCACAGTGGGGGGCGCGGGATAGCTGTAGAGAACCTGCTGCATCCGATGAAGTGAGCTGTAGCTCACGAAAGCTTATGCTCAAATAAATTTGTTAGTCTCTAAGGTGCCACAAGTACTCCTTTTCTTTTTGCAAATACAGAGACTAACACAGCTGCTACTCTGAAACCTGTAGAGAACCTAGTTCCTTAAAAATAGGCAGCTTTCTCATGGTGCCTTCTTCATGCTGGGGAAGATCGCAGAGCACTGCACACATCTCATGCACACATCACTTTGGATCCCCTTTCCATAGTGTCTTGGCTACTTCAATCTGGCTCTCTCAGATGGAAAATGAGAGGACACGCTCCCTGGCAGCAGTGAGGAATAGTAAGCAGGCAGCTGGTACAATTCTGCCCAAATCACAATAGTAGGGTAAGACCAAAGGCTGGAGTACCCAGCATGGTCTCAGTGAGCACATAATTGCATGAACGTGCTGGATCCTAACACCGAGCAGCCAGCACCAATAAAAGGGCAGGATCGGGGATTGAACAGGTTGGCTTTAAAAAAAAAAGGAAAGCAAAGATTTTCCATGCTGGGATTTTGTTTTCTAACAAAACGGACACAGCCAGAAGCAACAAAGGCTAGAAAGGTTGCCCAAGGCATCCCAGTGAAGGGCTTAATCAGCTAAAGGTGAACTGAAACAGCATTTGATTCAGGGCACCACCTTGTGCA
This sequence comes from Dermochelys coriacea, assembly GCF_009764565.3. Lineage (NCBI taxonomy): Eukaryota > Metazoa > Chordata > Testudines > Dermochelyidae > Dermochelys > Dermochelys coriacea. The sequence continues at coordinate 14,787,801 of NC_050089.1, read as the reverse complement.
GGCATTGACACCAGGGCAGAGTGGGTGTTAAATGCTACCAAATCAGAGTGATAGTGATTGACAGGTGTCAATAACTCTACAAGGTGCCGGTGGCAGAGAATCAGGTTCTAGCTTCAATTGGTTTTGAGTAGAGCTGGGTGGGGAAATGGCTTTCCAGACAATGAAAGATTTCAATATTAAAAAAAAAAAGAAGCTATGTACTGCATCAGAGTGAAACCACAATATGTCAGGAAATACCAGAGAGAGCGAGACAGCAAACCACACAAGAAGAGCTCACTTGGGATGAGAAACTCCAGATTCAAGTGTCTCTGAATCAGGTCAAGCAAAGACCTGAACCTGTTTTCTCACACAGCCCACATGAATGCATTAAGCATTGGGGCTACTATCTATCTGAGTCTCTCCTTCTCCCTGGCTTTGACCAGAAATTCTGTTTTGGACCTGAGCAGCCTTGCAATTGAAACTGACGTATGAAAAAAAATAAATCAATTAAGAAGCACTAGCATTTTCCAACAAAAAACGTTTTGTTGAAAAGTTTCCAACCAACTCTAGTTTTGAGTTCTCCAAGCACAAAACCACAGAGGGCCTGATTTTCAGTTAAGCCCTCTTTACCCACCCCCCAAAACTGATCCAATCTGAACGCAGCTATTTTGCCACCTGAGAAGTTTCTCTCTCTCTCTCTCTCTCACCCCCCCCCCCAAGAGATTTTATTTGCGAAAGTTCTGAGCAATTGGAAAATAGAAAGTTCTACATAGAAATTGATTCAGAACTATCCCAATAGCTCACACTGGCCAGGACTGCTGCAAGAGGCAAAGGTGGTCTGGGGATACCAATCTTCATTCATTAAATCAAGAGCTGCAGAGGAAATAAGCCTGGTAGAATTCTCTGACATGAAACGCCCATCATGGAATGAAGCTGTCAGACGGTTACTCAATTTTGAATGCAGTTTAAAGGCCCTGGAAGGCAGAATGAGTTTTTGTTTTTATTACTTTCTTGATTCCTTTGAATAAATTATTTTGTTGCTTTTGTGCTGAACATATGATAGATTTGTCTAGAGACCAGGTATAAATATTCATGCTGGTAGAAAATACACGGTATTTTATTGTCAAATTACATTCTATTTCATCAGCTCTGTAGCAGTACAAAGGAGGAAACAAATCAGCTATTTGATCCCATCCAATCTCTTCATCTTGTTTTTTTGCCAACTGTTCTAGCATTCCTTGCTCGCTGCTGGCTCTTAGTGAGCTGGCATTTAAAAAAATATATATGTTTCACACTTTCACATGGTAAGAAACTGCTTAAATCAGTACAAATCTCATACTGGCCTTTCTTTGCAGAGTTGCTGAACCATTTCTATGATAAATTGGTGGAGGAAGGGTTTGTGTTTCTGGTGGGGAGGAAGTAAGTATGGAAAGCATGGGGCATGGGTGACTTGAGGGAGGCTTCTCTGCTCCTTGAAGTCTTTAAACCATGATTTAAGGACTTCAATAGCTCAGACATGGGTGAGGTTTTTCGTAGGAGTGGGTGGGTGAGATTCTGTGGCCTGTGTTGTGCAGGAGGTCGGACTAGATGATCAGAATGGTCCCTTCTGACCTTAGTATCTATGAATCTATGAAAGGTTTTTAAAGATTTCCAAAGAAGCTGAAAATAAAGACACCCTGCAGAATTACTGCATGGAATATCTATGTATCCTGGGAGCTTGAGCCGCATTCATCAGCCTTGGCGTGTAATAGAAACCAAAAACGTGGCCTGGATAAGGCTCCCTCATTCAAGTGACACGAGTCTGTCATCACCCTCCTAGAATTCAGCTCCCACCCTGGGGAAACAGCCAGGTACAATCCCCCCACAAACACTGGCAAAAGCTGATAAAGAACCAGGACAATAGAACGAGCCCCTTCTCTGGTGCAGTGAAACCGAACAGAGCCCAGAGGAAAGCAGCATTCTTCAGAAGCAGCTGTGCCTGCCGAGGAAGGGGCGAGCTGCTCTTTGTGGGGCTTTGTTAAAGCAGGTCTCTGTGAAAATACAACCCCTTGGCAGACTTTAGCGTTCCCTCAGCTCATCAGAAGTGAATGGCACAGCCATGCAGCTCCTCGCCCTGTTCCCTTCTCTTTCACAGAGGCACCAGGTCCCTTGGAAGATTTGGTATCATGATTATTTATATGAGTAGCAGCACATAGGGGCCCGGTGGAGTGAAATCAGGGCGTTGCTGGACTGAGCACTGTGCAAACGCATAGGAAGAGAGAGTCCCTGCCCCAAAGAGTTTGTAGTCTAAATACACCAGACAGAGGGTTGGAGGAGAAATAGAGGCACAGAGATGACAAATGACTTGCCCAAGATTATACACCGGATCGGGGTAGATACGAGACTAGAAACCAGGTCTCCTGACTCCCAGGCCAGTCAGTGCCTGGCCTACTAAGTAGAGCACACCATCGCTCTGTGACATACCAGGGCTGCCCCTTCCCTGTTCCTGCTCCCTCAGCACTCACACAGGTGACTGGCCCTGTCCCACCTCAAGCTGGCCCAGGGTGTGCTCCTTGCTGCTAGACTTGCTTAAGACAGGTTTGGCGGTGGCTAAGGAGGCGTGATGCACTGTACCGCTCAGCAGGGCAGGCTGCCCCGAGGGTGCTGGGAGAGGATAGAACAATTCCTCTGATGTTCCATCCCCTCCGGCCTTTCCACCCACCAAGCTGATTTCAAAGGACAAAAGCGCCAGCCGCTGAACCAGCCTCCAGCAGCTGACTGGCTTATGTAGCAGGCTTCCTGATGCACTGTCCACCTGCAGCAGCGCTCAGGTCTCATGTTTTATTCCGAGCTTTCGGCGCTGATCTGGGTACGGGGTGTCAGCGCGGCTGAGTCACGTGTAATCCTGGATAAACCACTTCAATTAAAATGAAAGAGCACTTCAAAGAGCCCCAAAAGCCAGCGCCACCCCTTCTCCCTATGCAGCGCCTTATCCAGCTTGCATTAAATAGCAAATAATCCACAGGAAATGTGTTTGCCCTTGATCTCCCAGAAACAAGAGCCCGCTAATCACTGGGAATTTAATTGGCTTTCATTTAAATTACACTGCCTCCTTTGACAGGTTTAGCTTAAATTCAGTATTCAAAACCATGAAGAGCCATGTTCTCAGGACAGCTGGACAGACAGAGAGAGCTGCTTCCCCTTCTGTGCTACGCCAGCTAGCAGTCAGACATGTATTCCTGTACACTCCCTTGAAGGGGCTGCAGGGGCAACGATCATGGAAATGATCTGAGTTTGAAATTACAGCCTCTCTAGGGAGGCTTTGCTAATTACGCTACATGATATTAGCGAGAAAGATGAGGCCAACCCAGAGAATTCCTTTTTGTATTGCGGGGGGTAGAGGGGAAGGGAGCTCCCCACATCTGAACCTACCACCTGGAGGGTTGTTTCTAGCTCAGTTCTAAACACAGAACAGGGGGCTGTTTTGTTGAGAAAACAGCTGTTCATCAGCACTTATGAAGCCACCTATGAGAGAAAACTTGCCCATGGTTAGGATCTATGCCATAGACAATAGGCCCTCCAATGAGTAATGAGTCCAGGCCAGGCCATGTCTTCGCTGCACAGTTAACCCAGATGATTGGCAGCTGGGTGTGAGCACCCAGGTTAGCCTACCCTCGGTATAAGCATCCCAAATCAAAGCCCTGCCTGCATTATTGTGTTCTCACGGTTTCTGCAGGCACCCGGGTGTATCTGGGGGTACGTCCCATGGTCCTTTGTGCCCTGGGGGATTCTTCCCAGTCGATTGTGTCAATTGCAGGAGAACCTGTCAGTCCCTTCAGGGGAAATCCTGGGACAGCATTGGAGGACTATCCACATGACAGGAATTTTGCATGTATCCTCAGTGCAAAGTGGATGAGTTCCAGCCCACATTAAAGCAGAGCAGGGATTCTAACCCACATCCCCAGCTGGTTCAGTTTTCCGGGGCGCATGGTAGGAGCTAAATCCTGGGTAAGAGCTCAGGTTAACTGTGCAGTGAAGACATAACTCAGACAGCTGGTGGACTCCATCACCAGCCTCAGGAAAACTAATGAGGCACCCCCAAATCAGTTCATAGCCCTTGCCTCAGGGCTCGGCTTATTGTCCTACATAAACAGAAGGAACCATGGAGTGACAACATTAGGCAATGGTCCCATTCCCAACGTGGGGTGTGGGCTACCTGGCTTCTGGCTGCTTAGTGAGCAGGGCCTCCATTCAGCTGAGGGATGCTCAGAGCCCCACCTGCCTGCTCCCTCGCAGTCCTCTGCTGCGCTGCATGCCACCTGGAGTGTAGAGCATTCTCCTAGCCCTCTCCTGGTGCCAGGCACTCCAGCGGAGCTGGGCCTTCATCTGTATCCCCTAGCCAAGACTCATCAGACTGAGTCACCTTACACCATCCAGCTGGGTCTGCTGTCTCCCAGCGTCTGCCTATCGGGCTCCTTCCCAGGACCCGCTGCCCTGTTACAGAGACCCCGCATGAGGACACCAGACACCACACATTGTGTTCATAAGCCAGGCAACTGGAGCCTGGAAGAACCACAGGGTCGGTCTGTGTCCAGCAGCCTCAGCGGAGAACCCAGTTTAGTAAACTCTCACAGAGAGCCTGACATTTTACATCTCTTCTTTACTGCACTGCTGGTGCCACAGAGACACAGAGGAGCTGAAGCTCGTGGCCGGTCAAAACGGCACCTTGAGCCAATAGAAAGATTATCCAATGAAACACACAGCCCACCGGGTGTTGTACACAACAGTAATGGCCCTATGTCCTGGGGCATACTCACCCCCTGAGCGCCCCCTCGGACCATGATGCAGCATTGCAGGGATTCTTCCCACTCAAGGGCCCCCTTTTGTCGGCCGCGCTGCTTCTGCAGCAGTCTTCTTCTGGGTGACTCAGCCCTCCGGCCAGGTCACGCTGAAAGTTCAGTCCCCTTCCAGGGTAACAAACGTCCAATTAAAGAGCAAACAAAATGTCTAAACAAATCATACTGCTGCCCCTCTCCGGGCTGGTCTTCAGCCCATTTCCTGGGCTCAGCTCTTGCCCTTCTGGGCTATTATCAAGTCCTTCCAGCTCGGTTAGAAAGAGCTGACTCTCAGGCTGCCTTCTCTCAAGTCCTCTCAGAGCCTGTGGTTTACTGAAGTTCCCTGCACATCACCTCTACTCCAGCAGTCTTGAGAGGCTCTTCTTTACTCCTTTTAACTGCACATTTCTTCTCACACAGTCTTCTCTCTGCAGACCCCTTTCCTATAGCATCCCTTCCCCAGCAGCTTCTCCCTGGGTCAGGGCTTCCTCCATAACCTAAACTGCTCCCTGTGCTTCCACACTCCAGACTGATCCCTCTCAGCCCTTCTCATTAGGAGGCCCAGGTGCTCACCATACTAACACCTGACCCCATCACTCCCCTCTGCAGGCTGGGAGGCAGTTGCTATGGCCCAGGAGGGGCTGGCCACATTTGCCCTTAAAGGGGCCGCTCACCCTGTGATACCCAGCTGAGGGCTACAGCTGCAGTGGAAAGGGCATGCCTGGCAGGAATCTTCTCTCTCGTTTGTAGTATCTATTTTTCCTGTGATGGTAAGGATCAGAAACCCCAGATGAGACTATTGCAGAGATCTGTCTTGTTTTGTCCGGTTTCCAGAGCCATCAATAAGGCCTGTAAGCCGTATGGTCAGAGCCAGAGAGCAGAGCTGTAGCTCCTTCCCCTAGAGGATCTGCAAAAGAAAAATCAAAACCAGGTAGCAGGGGATTTCTGCCTAGTGGCCTTCCACGTTCCTCTGGATAAACAAGCTGGATTCACATGCAGGACAGGCCTGCTACAGCCTAGAATCAGCACATGTTGACTTCAGGACTGAGCAGCAGTCTGCCTGCTTCGGTCTCTAGCAACTATTCAGGATAGCGTGCTCCACAGGAGCTAATGGGAGTAATTAGGGCCCTAATGGAAAGCTGCCCCTACTTTGCTCAGCACAATTGCTGCCTGGAGATGGCTACAGAGGAGGTTCCTGCCTCCTGGAGTACGTTAAGCCTCAGGTGCCGAATTAGAGTTCAGATACAATCTGCCAGTTTGCAAGATTTGGGCCTTGTCAGTTCTGAACTTGAGCTCCAGCTGGAACCCAAATTCCATTTTAATCCTAATCCAGATCTAAAGGTGAATGCCTTCTCCGCAAACCAATTCTGTTGGTTACTTACTGCTGTGAAAGACCACTAATATACTACTTGGACCAAGTTCCAAGGTTCGTGCTTTAATTCTGCCTTGCAAAAAAGAATCTAACTAAACCCCTTGTGATCACCTATTGATTCCCAGGCTGCAAATAGATCCATAGTTTTCTGATTGATTTAATGCTTTTTATTGTGAGTTTACTCTGCCATGGGACTATTTATTTGTCTGTATAAAGGAAATTATTTGGAAAACAATTGCACCAATCAAAGTCCCACAGGAGATGAGATGGGATTGGAGGCTCCAGGTCTGCAGTAAGGATGATGCTGATGATTTATCATTTGTGTTGGGTAATAGTTAGGAGCCCCAGGCATGAAGTAGGACCCCTTTGTGCTAGGCACCGTACAAACACAGATCTAAAAGATAGTCCATGCCCCAAAGAACTTACAGTCTAAGTATAAGGTGGATACAGGCGGACAGGCAGAAATACAAGGAATCAATGAGACAGTACTGGTCAGCATGATAGGAATATCCAGAAGGAAATAACGTGACAAAGGTGACATTGGCAGGTATCAGGTTAAACAAAAGTTGGTCATTTAAGATCTACAGCCTAAAGGCCAAACTACGAATCTTCAACTCAAATATTATTTCCATTTTAACCTACAGCTGTGAAAGCATCCACCAAGGTACAGACAGGCATCTAAATGCCTTCAGAAGCAAAGGTCATATGCAGCTTTCACCAAATCTGTAGTCATGCTGAGAAGACTCACTAGTTTCACAGTGATGGCACGATGGGCTCTAGCAAGCCTTGTGCCTGCACTATTAAACCCTGTTTTAGCACATCCCTGACTTTAAGCACATTGGCTTCAAATGCAACCGCTCACGTGCTTAGAGATAAGAACGTGGGGCTCAATCCAACCCCACTCAAGTCAAGGGGTCCCAGTTAAGAGTACTGTTGATATGAGCTAATAGAGTGCAAAGGCCTCATGCTTTTGAGGGTAAAGCATCTGGGTTCAAATCTCATTCTGAGGCAGGAATGCAGAGGAATTAACTCCAGCCCATGTTTTTCAAAAGGGACTCATGATTTTGGGCACCCAACTTGACACATCTTACAGGGGACCGATGTTTAGATAGCAGGGGCTTCTCACTTCCTGAAAATCAGGTCCATCTAAAAGGTCTCAACTTGGGCACTCAGAATGACTATTTACTCCGGAGGCCGTTGAAAATCTGTCTTTCCTGCTTCTCTCTTGAGATGTCTCTAGTTGGTGCTGGCTTGGCTCTTGGGGTCTTTGCTTTGGCAGGAGAGTGAAGCATCTGACATGTTTATCAGACTATTTACCAATACAGACAAAAGACCAAAGCCCATTTGAGCAAGGAGAAATAGGGGTTGGAGGCTCATTTTGGGAGCCCAGACATTTTAAATTTGGATGCATGTTATGAATAGTAAATTGCAAGTTATACAGCCACAACAGGGGAGCTGGAATCCACTTTTCCAGGGTGCTCCAAGGGGATATTGTGAAAACTCATTTTAATTTCTATAGGAATTGAGCCACAAACAGGCAATTTTCTCCTGAATATTGGTTCTGCAATATTGGTTCTCAGTAATGCTCTGTGAGAGGAGTATATTTCCCTTGTGTCTTCTTAAACCCCCATTATTTTGGTTATAAATTTAATTAAGCCCTTCTGGACAGCGCTCTGTGGTATACGAGCTGAGGTTTGTTTTGTTGTTAGAGTGGAGTTAGAAATGAACTGCTGAAATTACGTGGCAATTAGATTTTATGTTTTTGTTCTGTTTAAATACTTTGTATGATATTAAATACCAGATACATTCACTTCTCCCAGAGGAATCAGAATGGCTAAAGTTAAGGATAGTTGGCCAAGCCCTCCATGGAATAACAATATCTACCAGTTATTTATGGACATGGCCTAATGAAAAGGCTATCATGATGGAGTTGAACCCATTCATGTTCCAATCCAAAGAGAATTCTCGAGTGGGCAATTCACGCTAAGAGCCAGACCCTCAGTTGACTTAAATGCTGCATTGCTGATTTCCACCATCTTAAGAGCTCATCCTAATGCAGTTGAATGTATATTAAATGAGTAAGTTGAAATGAACGAAACATTCTCTTCGCTCTTCGGCAAAGTAGGCAGTCATGCGATAAGAGGGAAGATTCTCTCATGGATTGGTAACTGGTTAAAAGATAGGAAACAAAGGGTAGGAATAAATATAAATCCATGGTACGCCCACATCTTGACTACTGTGTGCAGATGTGGTCACCCTATCTCAAAAAAGAGATATTGGAACTGGGAAAGGTTCAGAAAAGGGCAAGAATAATTATTAGGCGTATGGAACGGCTTCCATATGAGGAGTGATTAATAAGACTGGCCAGGAGGCAGGGAACTGGAGGGACCTAACAAAAAGGCAGAGCTACGGATGTTGGCCTCTGTGTTCCAAGCCGAATACTAGACTTCTCTTCTGACCATAGCAACAAGCAAAGGCCTGCCTGCTCTGTGCAGCAGAAGATGGGGAATGGAACTCGCAGTTTTCTGCATCCATGTCCCGCAAGAGAAAAATAAAAATCACATTTTAATTAGCGCAATTAAAGAGCCGCATCTAAACCCTTCACTTCCCAGCCGGCAAAATGTCAGCATCGTCTGACAGCACAAAGGTGGTGTTGTGCCCTTGGATTCTCTTCACAGACAGACAATGTCCAAAGGGAGATGAAGGTTACCCCCATGCAGCTAAACAGTATCAGGGACTTGCTGGGGAACAGGGTCCTCCCGTCTATCGTGTTTGTCAATCACTCCCCAAAAGGCCAGGCGCTTGGCAGCTACAACTGGGCACAGGCTGTATCCTGTCGCAGTTTTCAGCAAAGTCCTCATTGCAAGCTCCCAGGAAAAAGCAAAGGGAAATACATGCACAAGATTTTTAAGGCCAGCAGGGACCACTGTGATCATCCAGTCTGACCTCTAATATCACACAGACCAGAGAATTCCAGCTAGTGGAGACTCCACTCTGGAAAACAGCAGCTAACTGGAGCAATAAATAGGGACATAATTCAGACTGTGAAATGGGCTTCAGTTTCCACAAGGTATTTTTAGCCCTGTCATTTCCCTTGCTTCCTCCTTTCCCTGCTCCAACCCTCGTCAGCCCTTCCAGGAGAAAACCATATGGTGATTTATTGGACTGACCATGTCTAGATATGGGCACAGTTAAGAAATCCACTGTGCCCCTCAAACAGAACCTTGTCTGAATAGGGTAACCCGGGCTCCTGCCTAGCAATTGAAAGCAGCTCCCAATCCCAGTCCTGCTCATCTTTATTTTCCTGGGATGAAATTCACCACCATCCCCGTCCCCTCCGTGCAGAGAGCCACCGCCTCTCAAATCCCACCTCAGAATAGGGGCCTGGCTAGAACTCCCTTTGAGTTAAAGCTGTGTTGGCGCTTCCAGTGCAAAATTAAATTTCCTTTCCATCTGAGTAGAGCTACCAGGGCTTTGGTAGCTTCAACACTTCTCTGTCCAGAGCTATGAAGTCTGCTTGTCTGGTGCCTGCAGTTCTCTCATCAAAGGGAGCAAACGAAATATTTACATAGTCTCTTAGGTCTGTTTGCTGGGACAGAAAGCTTAAGCTGAGGGAGATGATATTATTTATGATTTCCTGAGCTCCATGCTACACAAACATACGTTACAAGCCGGGTCAGAACCTGAGTAATGAGAGCTGCATGAGCAAATATAGTGTTGCCGTCCATCATCTGGGAAGGGTGAGATACAGCCCTTGCAAACAAGTTCATCAGGAAAGATGATTCTCCTCCCAACTGGGGCTACAGGGTTGTTTATTTATAACACTGCTTCTCAGCAACTGAGATGACAAAGAAAGAGTCACCATCTCGAGCATGTGCAAGTTGACAAATTCATCATTATTTCAGAGTTCTCACTGGATAAAATAAGGGCCATCAAAGGCTGCTCAGACGTTTTCACCCACCATTGTAAAGCCAATGTGTGCACAAAAGACCACACTCCAGTTAACTCCCTGTCTTGGGAGCAGGGGCACTTCACTCAGAAGCCGTATGGCATCCCTGCAAATAACTGATAACCCAGCCAGAGGCTCCTTTGCAAAGAAAGACACTGCTAAGTTGCCGAAAGCAGCCTAGATGAGCTGCCTGAAAGGAGCAAAAGGCTGGGTTTCAGTGCAGCGATTCTGGGGAAAGGCAAAGCTGAATTTCTCTAGGCCTGGTGGAATGATTGCTCTTCCATCTCAGGTTTCACCTGCACCAGTGGCACTACAGAGGCTGGAGTCTGATCCAAAGTTCATTGAAAGATTCCCATTGACTTCAGTGGGCTTTGGACCAGGCCTAAAATCCACCTTACAAGCAAATACTTAACGAGAATTAAATCCCGCTAATGCTTGGGCTAAAATGAAATTCTCTCTAGCAATACAGTGCGTGTGGACAAGGCACTATCAAATATTGTCAATATATTGCAATTAATATCTAATATATTCTAATAATTCATAAGAATACAATGACTTAGTTGTGATGATGATGCATAGAGGACTGTTCCTCTCCCAGTTCCCCAGCGGGTCATCCCCCTTAAAATCACATTTCTTCTCTGAGGCCTGCAAGATCCACATATATAATTCAAAAAGAAAAACACACCGAGTCCTCTGTTTCCTGGCTCTTCTATGTCTCTCTCTTAGACTTCAAGCTCTGTCCTCATTTTGTGCCTGCACATTGCTGAGCACAAAATAGACAAGTAGTAAGGAATTAACCTCTTGGGTGCTGCACTGCCAGGTCGGGGCCGCACACTGGTTACTGCAGCCCTCCACCATTATTAGGGATCTAGCAAAAGGCAGAGAAACCAGCTGGCTAAGAGAAGCCACTTTTTCCCCTCCCCATCAACAAAAGATGAGCTGAAAGACCATTTTGTCCCACACTCCTCAAAACACTGGTCCCTGCTCTGCCAAACATGAGGCTGGAATAAAAGGCCACTTTTATTTATGTATTCACAAATATATTTGTGTCCCATTGCTGTGCCCTGTTCCAAGTTGCAAACTGATAAATACTCTTCACCATTCCCAGCTCTTGAAGGGCAAGCAGAGAGGAGACCACTGACCCTGTGTGACCACCCTCTAGGAGATCTCCCAGACAGCTGATCAAGAATCCTAGTCTAGCAGAGAAAACACCTTGCACCATTTCCTGAAAGCTGACCATTCTGTTGCATAACAATAAGTCAGTGCTGATCATTTGGAGGCACAACACTGGCTCATTTGGGCCAGACAGCCTCCTGCAGTTATCTCTTCAGCAAGGAGAGGACTAAACACCCGAGGAATGGGAGGAATTTACCACAGAACCTTTTCTGACCCCACACACAAACACACGCAGGCCCAAATTTTCAACAGGGGCTTCTCATTCAGAGCTTTGCATTCCCAGGTTTGGATATCCAGTGCCTCTCTATAGAGGTGCTGAGCACCTCCAGCTCCCATTGTCTTCATCCACTACTCAGCATTGGTGAAAAACAGGACATCTCAAGTCAGACACCCAAAATCAGAGGCTGCTTTTCAAAGTCTGAGCATCTGTACCCACATACTGTAAAACTCCAATCCTGGCTCAGATATTTGTGGGCATTTCAACAAATCTGTTGTCAACAAGTATATCAGTGGCCTGGAGGGACAGGGGATGAGGGTCGAACTCATGTTGACCTCTTAACCCATCCCTAGAACCAGCTCCGTGGTGGTAAGTCCTCTGCTCAATGCCTCAAGGTGTGGAGAAATCTGAGGACATAATTTGAAATGGTTAGAGAAACACTCTCTCCCCTTACCCTTTTGGTGGGAAGAAGGGAGGGGAATTCTTTTAGGGTTTCCCCTTCCTCACCCCAGTATGTCCATTTCAGGCATTATTTTTCCCTTAAGTCTGTTTCGTTTCTTTGTTTCATTTGCAGTGGCAGCTGCTGGTATGAAAGTGGGATGTTGGAATAACTGACACATAACTGCACCATATGCTCCGTTCTATTTCCAGCAGTGGGTGGGAATCACAGGGCCTCATTCCTGCAAGGGCCCCTGTGCGCCACTCTGATTCCTGTAAAAGCTCCCCATTTAAGGGAGGAATGGAAACAAGAAGCTGTCTGGGAGACATGGGAATGTTTGTCACCAGATGTAACTCCAGCAAGGTCCATACAGAGATGTGTAGCTTTTGCATCCACTTCCATCTCCCAGATGAAATTACTAGCATGGAAGCACATACACAGGGGTCAAATCCAGCACTCCTACCCCCAAGCCTTCAAAAACATGAGTCAGACCCCAAGAATAACCAGTGTTGGGTTCTTTGTGTTTGCCCTCAGGTGCTGGAGACTTTAGGATTCACATCCTCCAGCTTTTCTCAGCAAACATGTGAACTAGAAATGTATTTACTTTTAAAAAAATGAAAGTTGAGATTTTCCTACAATTGCCTGACTCCAAGAGCTAGTGATTGAAGAAATAACATCTAATATTACGAGACTCAACATAAAATTGCAAGAGTTGGTGACTCTACAAATCCATCCCACCTGTTGACCATGTCAGGGGTGAATTGGAGCTCACAGTTTTAAGTTTTTTCACCACTCCATGTCACCCTGCTCCCCATGTTATTCATTAGCAAGTCCTTGCCTTTCAGCAAGGTAGCAATGCTTTGCTTTTGATTCCTAATGGCCAGCTGGAGGGGCGTGCAACCAGTCATGTCCTCCACATACAGCCCAGCACTAGCTGTGATTAAGGACTTTATGATAGCCATGTTGCCACTGAGGACAGCGAGGTGCAGGGGAATCCAGCCCACCTTGTTCTTAACATTGATGTCTGCTTTGTGCTCCAGAAGGTTGATGGTGCTCAGGAAGGCACCCCACTGGACCGCGAGTTGGAGAGGGGTCAACTCTGATTTCTCAATGATTTTGGGGTCCACCCTACTTCTCAGGAGCTCACAGACCACAGACTCTTTGCTGTAGCAGGTGGCCACGTGAAGAGGTGTCCAATCCATGCCTCCTTTGACATTCAGTTTAGCGTGGTTGTCTCTTAGCAGGCAGACGATTTTGATGTGGCTCTTAAAACAAGCCAGGTGTAGGGGGTCCACCCTTTGTCCGTCCTCAAGTCCATATTGGCACTGTATTTGATCAATTTCTCGCATATCAGGTATTTCTCCTTCACTGCGGCCATGTGCAAGGCACTGTAGTGATTCTCACCCAGGCAATTGACAGATGCCCCACTCTTCAGCAGGTATTGGACCACCCTGAACTTACCCCTCTCCATGGCAAAGTGCAGTGGGGTCCGGTGGTTCTTCTGCTTCCTCTCCAGCTCAGCTCCTTGGCTGGCCAGGAGTTTCACAAGACTGATGTGCCCGAAGCAAGCTGCCACATGGAGGGCAGTTCTCCCATCGTTCTCCTGGCAGTTGGGGTCAGCCTGGCGGGAAAGCAGCACCCGGGCCACATTCTCGAAGTTGTTCTGAGATGCCAAGTGGAGTGGAGTCCAGCCTTCACATTCTTGGGAGTCTGCCCGCGCCTGGTAGTCCAGCAAGAGGAGTGCAATCCTGTCATCCCCGTTCTGAGCCGTGAAGTGAAAAGGGGACCGGCCGTCTTTGTCAGCCACACTGACATCCGCGCTGTGCTCTATTAGAGCTGAGCAGATCTCTGGTGACGTCTTCTGGACAGCCACGATGAGTGGGGTGTAGCCACAGTCCAGCTGGCTGTACACGTTGGCCTCCCAACTCAACAGAAACTTCACCTTCTCCACATTTCTTTGAACCACCATGAGGTGAAGCAGGGTGAGGCCATTTTCCTGGGCCCTGCAGACTTCCTTGGACATTATGAAGCTCTCCAGGCCCTCGACCTCGCTAGTGGGGGAATGTGGGAAATCGGTCTGTAAGGGCAGAGGAAATGGAGTGTGAGAAAGAGAAAGCAACTGAGTGATATAACAGCTTGAGGGCTCCCAAACTATGGTGTGCACAGCACTGGGGAATTCTGGATGCCCACAGCTCAAAACAAAACCCGTGCATGTGGATCTGCAGGGTCTAAAACCAAAGGAAATGCACCTGCCTGCCAGTCTGCTATGGGCCAGGGCTGTATGGGTAAGAGCAAAGGAAACACTTGGCATCTCTCTCACAAGGACTTTATATTCGTTCTTTTTTGGTTTGCACTTTTCCTTAATCTGAAATTAAAAATCATCCAGTCCGAAAGCACATGGATTGCTTTTTTGTATGGAGACTATCATAGGGGAAAGGTGCAAAACAGAGCGGTTCTGTTCTTTTGCCCACTTGATTCTTATCTAAGGTTTATGAGCAAAGGTGCCCTACTCACCACTACTACTTGTGTCTTGGGAGAGGATGGATCCTTGTCTTTGGTTCTTGTTTTCAGGAAGGAGAGATAATAGGAGAAGAACATTATGGGCAGTTTGTTATTTGCAATTTACCATTTGTGTGTTTCATGTTCTTCCCATTTAGCGCGCTAGGATTTTGTGCCATAATTTATGCATAATAGTGGGGGGGTGGATTTATTGTTACCTGAGTATGGCTTCTTCTGCATAAGAACCTCCCAAATGATAATCCCGAAGCTGTGGGCAATGAAAGATCACCAGCAGCCATCCATGTGGCATCCTTTTCTTAAATAAAAATTAATCTCACTGCTTGGTGGGATACTCTCATCTTCCCCGGGAATGGACAAATTAGGGAAGAGGCTATTCAGATGAATCTTATCACAAGGGAACCAGCCCCCACGCCTCCAAAGGGGAGGATTTCTCAAACATCACAGAAACCTCGCACAGCCCAGCACTCCCAGGCTGTGCCAATGCCACAACTGAGGTTTGTCACTGTAATGGATTGCTCCACATGACAGCCGCTGCAAGAATCAGGCTCTGAGCCCCCGTTCCCATCTGGAACCTATGTTTGTCGAAAGTCCCAGCATTCATTTGACCCTGGGATGATTCTTCGCCTCTTGTTCCGCAGTGTGTCTGTTAAACAGCTGATGCATTTCAGGGGTTGGTAAAGGGTCCCCCTATATCTAGTTTGGGATGTAAGGAACAAGGGGAATTTAAGTCATTAGCCTTTCTCCAGTATGGCACCCCATACTGACCAAAGCTCAGCTGATACCCAAATGCAAAGCCCAAACAGAACCTCAATTGTTTCAGTACCAGCATAACTCTAAGCAATGCCTGTTAAGCAAGAGATCACATGCTGCCTGCATTGTGGTTTAATATTATTCCTCTCCTCCAATAGCTCTTGCTGACCTAACAGGGTGTGATGGAACCGGAGGCAATACAGCATACAAGGTGTGCCGGGTCAGAACTGTACAGAAATACAGCTGGTCGGAGCCAGATGACTCTCCACAGATAAACTCACCTTGATGAGGGGTAAGCAGCACATGTCGCTCCTGGCATGTTCCCCACCAAGTACATTATGCAAGGAAGAGAGCCAGAATGTAAACAAAATTAGGCAATGCACAATCGCTCTCACGTCATGCAGGAGTGAGATGGCAACTCTGGCTGACCCCTGAACAGATCCCCAGCTGCTGCTGCCTCCCATCCGTGCGCAGCCCTTACCTATACACATCGTATTCAGTTCCTGGAGGCCTGGTGCTCTGGAGAAACATTTTGGGTGGGATGTAGCTCAGGGTGCCCCTCAAGGCTGACCTCTCAATATACTGCACCCAGCTCGACTGCTCCATCCAAGTGGACAACCTGAAGTCTGAAATCTGAAATCAGGGCCAGTTATAGCCTCCCTTTCAATCACCCAGCACACACCCCTCTCCTTGCTTGCTCTAAACAGCTGCACCCTAGATGGCTACAGACAGAGGGAAGGTTTTGTGATTAAAGATGTGGGGAATGAACTCCCAGGCCTGTTGAATCAGGGAGAGATTTGCCATTGAGCTTGATGGGGGCCAGGATTTCACCCTGGATTGGCACTAACCTGCATTCAATTCCCAGCTATGCCACAGACTCCACATTTGATCCTGGGAAAGTCGTTTAATCTCTCTGTCTCCGTTCCCAGTCCCACCTGTATATTCTATCCGTTATGTCCATCCTCTGTTTACTTTGTCTGTTTCAGCTGTCAGCAAACCAGGGCAGGGGCTGTCCCTTGTTATGTGTCCGTTTCGGATGTTCTTTGGAGTCTCTAAGCAAAACAAGTAATAAATAGCACTGGCAACAGAGAGAACCCATTCCAATGCCCATAGACCTAATACCTTACCTTAATGTGCACACTCCCATCTAGAAGGATATTCCCCGGTTTTAAGTCTAAGTGAAGTAAAGGGGGTGTCGTGTTATGCAGGAAATTCATAGCCAACCCCATCTCATGGATAATGCGGAACTTGAGCTGCCAGGACAGTTTGTGGGTGGGGAGCACTGTCTCCAAGGTCCCCTGAGCCATGTATCCCATCACTATCCCCAGTGGGCAAATCCCATAGATGGAGACAATATGCTGCAATTTTATTTTCTCCATCTTGGCTGACTCTTCGACAAGGCAGTTCATGCTGGTTCTGCAGAGAACATAGAATGGAGAGATATCAGCATGGATTCACAGGCAGCATGATGGGGCTACAGCCTAGAGCACACCCAAACTTCCCGAGCAGACTGGCCCTGTACACCCATCCACCTCCAGGATCAATGACAACACTCCGAAGCAGCAGCCTGTCTCCCAGGCTAGCATGACCCTGCAGATGGCATCTGGAAATGTGTTGCTCTGTTGCAGGCCAAGTTCTAAGCCAAGTTCTGCTTTAAAGGCCATGGGTTTCCATAACTAACTGGCAACTGTACATGCCAAGTCTCTAAATGAAATAGGTCAAAGCATATTCACCCCCAGCCTTCGAATAATGCCATATCGGGGACCCAGCTCTCAGACCAGTTCACAACCTTCCCATCAGTTATCTCACAAAGCCTCTGGGTGTTGCTGCTGCTATGCCTTGATTAAATTCATAAATCACACCCACTGTGTCACTCAAGTCTAGGCACCTCCCAACCCATTTGACCAGTCTGGGTGTTCCCAGCATGTTCAAGGCAGCAGAGTAGTTCATGTCAAGAATTCAGTTACAGAGGCAGGTTGGGAATGAATTGCATAGGGGCACTAGTACTCTCAGACCCAACACAAAGCAAAAAGAGAAATCTAGACAAAGGATTTGCTAGTATAAACAACACAATTAAACTCAGCTGTGTTCAGTGCAATGTCTTTCATGTTTCAGGCCAGGTTTACAATAGCGCCCAAACTCCAAAGTCCTGGTGTGGCATGCAGACAGGTATATACAAATGCAGATGAGAGCTGGCACGGGCATTTTAGAACTATTGGAAGTCTGGCCCTCAGTGTACTCCAGACACTATCCAGAGAGAAGTCTTCCAGTCACGGGTATTGCAGGCCAGATCATGCCACAGCTGAAATGAAATCAGCGGAAATAAGCCACAGCCGAGATCCCCTTTTGTGGCTTCCCTGCATCTCAGCTTGGTTGTCCAGTGTTAGCGCAAGAGCAGGTGGGTGCGGAGAGAGCAAAAGGTATTTTGAACCTGGGTTCTGCCCCCATCCCAGGAGCCTCCTATCTCAGGCAGCCCGGGAATAAGCTGCGCCCTGAAGCGAAGGATGCTGCAGATTCCTTTCCCCCATGAGCAAAGGAGAAGCAGAGAATGAATTTTACCTCACTGAGTCACAGTTCCTTCCTTGGGCTCCTCCCAGGGCAGTGCAGCTATGCACTACCCGTATTCAGGGCTAGGAGCAATGGCTCAGTCTAGGCCTGAATGACAGAGAGAGAGAGAGAGAGAGATGGACAGACTAAGCTGTGGTTTGGGATGGGATTTGAAATCAACTGGCCAGTCCGTAACAGCAAGGTTGTACTGATGCAAAGGAGGTGGGTTTTGTGCCCCGCCCAGTAACACTATGAGACAGAACAGAGAGGAGGCACTGGCAGTGGCTAGACAAGCCGGGGGAGCAGAGAGAAACTGAGCTGCATGCCCCGCTCTGTCTGTAGCCCTCTGTTGTCTCTTGTTTCATACTTAGATTGTCAACTCTTTGGGGCAGGGACCATCTTTTTGTTCTGTGTTTGCACAGCAGGATCCTGGTCTGTGCCTGGGTCCTAGAGGCTATGGTAATAACAAACAACCACCACCACCCTAAAATGATCCCAGTGCAGGGTTCTCAAGCTTCTCCCCTCCACAGCACCAAGCCCCTCCTCAGGAAAGGCCTCCAATCCAAATCTGAGGCTCTTTCCTGTTTCATGTCCCCATAGCACTCCCCACCCCAATCGGCGCTCCGGACTCCAGAGTCTCCTGAGCGCGTAGAACAGGCTGGCAGTCAGTCCTCAGGCACTGCCTGTTCTACTCTCCAGGTCAGTGCACAGGGAGGCTGGCGCCTGTTCTATTTGTTGCCACCCACATGTGGCCATGTCTCCCATCTTCCCCCTACCTCAGCCCCCCTTCCCTCCTGACGGGTGAGTCTCGCTGAAGTTAGCAAGCTCACTGATAAATGACATCTCCAGTTTGAGTGACTGGTGCAGAGAGGTCATGCTGAGACAGAGCGTGAGCAGATAGGAGTCACTACCAAATGCCTCCATTCATTACTGATCTGTCAGCAATCGCAGCCTCATGGCTCCTGGCCAGGTGCTCAGGTGACTTTTAAAGGCTCTCTTGAAACCTGCTATTCTGCCTCTTTACAACAGAGTTGTGCCCCTGTGGTTTCTTCTAGCTAATTCTTTGAATGGTTTGGAACCTTTTCTCTTCCTCATCTTGGGGCCTGTATGGAATACAATGGTCCATCTAGCCCCGTGTCCTGTCTTCCGACAGTGGCCGATGCCAGCTGTGTGAGAGGGAATGAACAGAATAGGGTAATTATCGAGTGATCCATCCCCTGTCATCCATTCCCAGCTTCTAGCAGCCAGAGGTTTAGAATCATAGAATATCAGGGTTGGAAGGGACCTCAGGAGGTATCTAGTCCAACCCCCTGCTCAAAGCAGGACCAACCCCAACTAAATCATCCCAGCCAGGGCTTTGTCAAGCCTGACCTTAAAAACCTCTAAGGATGGAGATTCCCCCACCTCCCTAGGTAACGCATTCCAGAGCTTCTCCACCCTCCTAGTGAAAAAGGTTTTCCTAATATCCAACCTAAACCTCCCCCACTGCAACTTGAGACCATGACTCCTTGTTCTGTCATCTGCTACCACTGAGAACAGTCTAGATCCATCCGCTTTGGAACCCCCTTTCAGGTAGTTGAAGCAGCTATCAAATCCCCCTCATTCTTCTCTTCTGCAGACTAAACAATCCCAGTTCCCTCAGCCTCTCCTCATAAGTCATGTGTTCCAGTCCCCTAATCATTTTTGTTGCCCTCCGCTGGATGTTTTCCAATTTTTCCACATCCTTCTTGTAGTGTGGGGCCCAAAACTGGACACAGTACTCCAGATGAGGCCTCACCAATGTCGAATAGAGGGGAACGATCATGTTCCTTGATCTGCTCGCAGTGCCCCTACTTATACATCCCAAAATGCCATTGGCCTTCTTGGCAACAACGGCACACTGTTGACTCGTATCCAGCTTCTCGTCCACTGTAACCTCTAGGTCCTTTTCTGCAGAACTGCTACCTAGCCATTCGGTCCCTAGTCTGTAGCGGTACATGGGATTCTTCCGTCCTAAGTGCAGGACACCCAGAGCATAGGGTTGCATCCCTGACCATCTTGGCTAGTAGCCATTGATGGACCTAGCCTCCAGGAACTTATCTTGTTCTTTTTGGAACCCAGTTATACTTTTGTCCTTCACAAAATCCCCTAACAACAAGTTCCACAGGCTGACTGTGCGTTGTGGGAAGAAGTACTGCTTTGTGTTTGTTTTAAACCTGCTGCTGATTAATTTCATTGGGTGACCCCTGGTTCTTGTGTTATGTGAACATGACTTATTCCTCTATAACACTTCAAACAGAGGGAATGTGCAAGCAGAAGAGGGCCTCTATCTTACTTACACAAAGGTCTTTTTCTGACTCTCTGGCAGCTTAAAGGAGCCTGAAAATAGATGCAATCTGCCCTCTGACAATACCCAGCTGATATAGAAACTGCATAAAAGCACTATAGCAGTCCTACTTTCAGCCCCTGCAGTTGGGGGCAGATCTGGGGCATGGCCAGAGACACTGTGGCTAGTCTCTGTATCCCAGGGGCCATGGAAGTAGAGCATAAACTAGAGCAGCCCCAAGATTGCTCTGAGTTAAACTGAGGGCTAGGAAGACCCTCTTGCATAACCCTAGAATATGGAGGGTGCAAAGGTGGCTTAGCTCAAAAACAAAGTAACTTAAATCCCAGAGAGATCTGTGCAGTGTATACTAAAGGGGCACATTTATAGGTAGTTAATCCAAACTTAGGTATTCAAGTATTTTTTAAACCCTAGTCTCAGTGGAAACACTGTAATGATTTTTCTTTATTACTTCTCCCCTGCTCCTCAAAATGTAACTATCTTTTTGTTTGCATGTAAGGACTCCTCTGTGGTTTATCTACAGAGCTGTGCTAGTTTATGAAAACCATTAAATAAAAGTCACTGGGAATGCCTCTAAACAAAAGTAAAATGGATTCTTC
This sequence comes from Dermochelys coriacea, assembly GCF_009764565.3. Taxonomy (NCBI): domain Eukaryota; kingdom Metazoa; phylum Chordata; order Testudines; family Dermochelyidae; genus Dermochelys; species Dermochelys coriacea. The sequence goes on along the minus strand of NC_050089.1, from coordinate 14,767,116 downwards.
TGACTTCATTTCCCAAGTGAAGTGAAATACAAATAAACAAAGAGCTTAAGCAATGCAAACTCAAAGAGAGACAGCTAACGTTCAGATTAAATGATCTGAGACGTTATTAGCAACATAGAAAAAGGGAGGTTTGTATAATATATACGCATGTGCGAGAGAGATTTAACCTCACAGAGTCCTACCACCATAGAGCTTATAACTGGTGAGGGTCAGCAACTTTGGTACTTTTTCATCAGGACTCCACGAGTTACAGACACACTCTCAGCACTGGCTTGAAATTACCTGTCTTTGCTCTGGGTCTATCCCAATGCTGAGGGTTAATGACATGGTTCCTCCTCCATGGGTCCATGCAGGGAGCTGAATTAAAGTCTCTGCAAGTGTGAGTCTCGACAAGGAGTTACTGGGGAGGCAGATGTGCACAGCAAGGAACACCGGGAGTGTGGAAGGCAGGGCTAGTACATGAGCACAGAGCATTGTAACTAGGAGCTCTCTGGGCCTAGCAAAGACACCTGGAATTTATACTTGTCCGTGCTGCCCTTGTTCTTTGTTCCATCCACCTTTAACCTTCTTTAAGCACTGGCTAAAAATCTGCAAACCCAGGGACTTAATGTTAGGCATCTAAATCCATAATTGGATATTTAAACAAAAGCAGCCCAATATCTGAAAAAGTTCTCAGCTCCCACAAAGCCCACTGATGTCAGGAGGAGTGGCAGGTGCCCTGCACATGGGGAAATCACTTGGGGCATGGCCAGAGGCTGTTATGGAGGCACCTACATAGATTTTGGCTTCCAGGTTTCAATGTTTGGGCCAGTTTTCTTTGTATTAAATACAGAGCTATGTTCATTTTGTGCACGCACATATGCACACAAAGGAGAGAAAGCAGATAGGATTTCATCTAACAGTTAAGTTTCCTAATCCTTTCTGCTGCCAAGGAAATGATTCCGCTCCACAAGGGGCAGGTGGAGAAGCTCTGAGAGCCCTTTTCCTTAGAGCTTTGTTACCGACTCAAGGCAGCTGGGGCCGTATGACAGGTTGATTGACACCTCAGACTGAGTTCTGAGGGACCGGGGAGTTACCTGTCTGAGCTGGAATCCAGTAGCAGACACGGGGAGCATTTCACAGCATAGATCATCCTTCACCACTTGTGCTTCACTTAGTACCCCTGCCCAAAGCCTCCACTCGCCACCCTGACCAACTACCCCTTCAAAATCCTCCTTATTAAAAACAGTTAAGCTGCCCAAGCACCAGTCAATTTCGAAGCCACGAGGAAGAAAGCAGCCCTGACGGCTGCCTCTTGCTCGTCTGGTATCACAGAGGAACCCAAGGAGAATGCTTCCTGCTACTCATTTGCATGAGGAGGAGGGTGGGGAGATATGTGAGATTTGTGAGCCGCGTTATACACTGGCAAGAGCTGGATCCTAAATGTGACTTTTAATTGTCTGCCAAGGAATCATGTTAACAAATCCTAGCAGATCACAACAAACCCTGGGCAGTGCTCAAATGCTATGGCATTGAGGCCAGGAGTACCCCTGGCCCACATCCTCAAAGAGAGTTATACTCCAAACATCCATTGATTCCAATGAAAGCCTAAATACTTTTGGGGATCTGGGCCTCTGTCTTTAGGTTTTTATAAGGTTTCCAATCCCTCTGGTTTTGGAGTGCATATGGATAGATACAATGGAAACTGTAGTGCAAAGAGGAACCATGCAGATAACCCTTTTGCACCAAAACTGCACTGTCGATAAACATAGGCGTATGCTGGGTTGAACAGGATCTTGGATTTGCAGCTAAGAGAGTCGTCCCGGGACTCTCAACTCCTCACCAGGTGGTTTGCAGGTCAAAGGTAAAGGGGGGTTTATTTAAATCCAGAAGGTTCCAGTGCTGCAGATTTGCAGTGTTCCACCTGACACGGGGGTAGGGGCTGTAAGTAAGGGAATATGAAAAATATTCCAGGTGACATAGGAGAAGACAAATGAGAATGGTTCAGCGCGAGCCCACGGGGAACGCTGGAGCATGAACCTGAGAAAGTGTTAAAAGAAGTACAGAGAGAGAGAAAAGAAAGGGCTGTTACCTAAGGGATTTACCTGATATTCAAGTGCCTGAGAAGCAAGGGGCATTTGAGGAGATGAGAGAAGACTCCCAAGAACTGTTCGGGGGTGGGGGGGGTTAACCAGAAACTGTGTGAACTCTGGTGTTCCGAACAAATTATCTACATTTTGCCAATCTAAATATTGTTTCAATAGGCTAGGGTGCCCTGCTGCATCTCTTCCTGCATAAACTATGCTGTCTTGTGCTTCTAAGCAGCTACTATGCTTCAAACATGGCTGCCTTTCAATGGAGAATGAAGTAATGCCCATTTATAATCACATAGGGCCTGATTTTCACTGGCACTAAGCTATGGCAGCATACAGGGGCCTTAAAGAGGACATAGACCCCAGTATCAATGAGGATCAAGCCTATCATTTGTAATCAGCCATTTATAAATTGGGTGAAGGGCTTTTTGTTCCATCTTCTCCTGGAGAGAGCCTGCTGCCTTAAATTGGGAGTAGATCTTTGCAGCATGCTCTCACATATCCCATCCATCACAAATGCATCTGGATTGCTGAGACTATATTTCAGATGCCTGGATAGACACGTATCTGCCAAAGCAGACAGGTGTGTGTTGCATGATACATGACTTTCACTGCTACCTGGCAGAAGCAGGCGGCTTCTCCGTCTTTGTCTCCTGATTCTGGTTGAGGTTCCCAGATGAGTTTACATTTCTGAGGCCAACGCCCCGGCAATGGAATCCTTGCCTCTTGCACAATGGGACTGCACATGTTTTCTGCTTCTCAGAAGAACAAATGTGGTTTCATGGCATGCCACAGACTGTTGCTGGGTTTCCTTGGAAGCTCTCCATCCGGCTGGATCCCCATCAGAGCTTCCCCAAGCTGAATCTTTCACCCAGTTGACTCGCTTCCTCCTGAGAAAGATTCCCCTTGACTTCAATAGGCTTTGGAAGGTCAGGTTTCATTAGACTCAGAACTGAAATCTGGGGTTGTCATTCTTTCACTATAAATAGGTTTCAGAGTAGCAGCCGTGTTAGTCTGTATTCGCAAAAAGAAAAGGAGTACTTGTGGCACCTTAGAGACTAACAAATTTATTAGAGCATAAGCTTTCATGAGCTACATCCGATGAAGTGAGCTGTAGCTCACGAAAGCTTATGCTCTAATAAATTTGTTAGTCTCTAAGGTGCCACAAGTACTCCTTTTCTTTTTACTATAAATAGGGTTTCCCTATAGCCAGATTGATTGTGTGGAGTACCGCTGCCTTAGAGACTACAGGCAGAGACTGAACATTAACACCGCAACTTTATAGCCAGAGTCAGCTGACACTGGCCAGCCATGGGCGTTTAGCTGTGGTGTAGACATACCATAAAACACAGTCTTTAAGAGGCTCACTGCCTGGTCCAAATGCTTTCAACCAGGAAAGTCCTAGATTACAAGACTAAACAGATGTTCTAAGTACAACCATGATCTTAGTACTAGTGCCACAGCAACAACATGTATCTAAAAAAGATAATTATTCCTTTAAGACTCAATATTGATTAAAACTCTCCAGATAACTCCTCATGAATGACAAGTTCTGCATTAGGGTTTGTCAAGGTTCCTGCCCCACTTTGAATTCTAGGGTACAGATGTGGGGACCTGCATGAAAAACCCCCTAAGCTTATTTTTATCAGCTTAGGTTAAAACTTCCCCAAGGTACAAACTATTTTACCTTTTGCCCCGGTCTTTATTGCTGCCACCACCAAGCGTCTAACAAATATATATCCGGGAAAGAGCCTGCATGGAAATGTCTTTCCCCCAAAAATCCTCCCAAACCCTACACCCCCTTTCCTGGGGAAGGCTTGATAAAAATCCTCACCAATTTGCATAGGTGAACACAGACCCAAACCCTTGGATCTTAAGAACAATGAAAAAGCAGTCAGGTTCTTAAAAGAAGAATTTTAATTGAAGAAAAAGTAAAAGAATCACCTCTGTAAAATCAGGATGCTAAATACCCCACAGGGTAATCAGATTCAAAACATAGAGAATCCCTTTAGGCAAAACCTTAAGTTACAAAAAGACACAAAAACAGGAATATACATTCCATTCAGCACAACTTATTTTATCAGCCATTTAAACAAAACAGAATCTAACACATCTCTAACTAGATTGCTTATTAGCCCTTTACAGGAGTTCTGACCTGCATTCCTGCTCTGGTCCCGGCAAAAGCAACACACAGACAGAGAGAACCCTTTATTTCTCCCCCCCCCGCCCCCCACTTTCAGCTTTGAAAGTATCTCGTCTCCTCATTGGTCATTTTGGTCAGGTGCCAGCGAGGTTGTCTTCGCTTCTTAACCCTTTAAAGGTGAAAGAGTTTTTTTTCCTCTGGCCAGGAGGGATTTAAAGATGTTTACCCTTCCCTTTATATTTATGACAGGGCTGTATTCACCAATGCACTCTGGCTGGCTTGCCTCACTCCCCTGACACAAAGCAGCTGTAACTCTGGGTGAAATGGTGAATTACACGAGGTTTAAAGATGCGTTGTATTGCTGTAGCAGTACAAAGAAAGTAGAGTCTCCTGGTTTATCTGACCCATCCTCTTCAGATCAAAACTAGATACTTCCTCACCTTCATGGTGTGGTGTAAAGGGCCATTGTTCTTATGAACATATGTTCTCTTTTTTTCCTTCGCATCCCTGGACATTGCCATTCCCAAGCGTGTCTTCCCAGACAGCGACGAGCAGGTTAAACAGTGCTGGAAGGCAAACAGAGTGAGTATTTGCCTTTCAGCACCTGTTTGCAAACTCAGGTGGATGAAGCTAAAAGGTGTTTCATGCTGAATTAGCACATTTGACAAAAGGCAAAAAACAAAAATCAGGCCGCAGCATTTTAAATCAAAACTCTGAATGCTAAAGCCTGAGGATTTTGGCTTCAGAGCACGGACCAAGGTTGGCATTTTTGGTCAAGCCAATTCTGATTAGGAGTTACAGGTAGGAAGAATCTCTGCTTGGAGAATGAATAAGACAGCTGTCAAGTGGGAGCAGTTTATCGAAAACAATATAGGAGATTTAAAAAATGTAATCTACTTTGATATTCTAAAGACTGGCGTATAAGATGCTGAATATATAAAATACCACTTTGAATGATGATTTTGTAATATGGAAACAACACATCTGTCACCGTTCAGGCTCCAATTCAGTAAGGTTCTGAAGCACATGCTTCATTTTCAATCTACTTCACTGGGAGCTAAGCACATGCTTCAAGTTAAGCAGGTGCTTCAGTGCTTTGCTGAATCAGGGACTTAAACATTTCATGTGTGTGTGTGTGTGTGTGTGTGAGTGAGAGAGAGAGAGAGACAAATTATTAGCAGGGGGGTAAAAAAAGAGATGAGAAAAGACTAACCATAGGTGGAAGGTCCTTTGAACACACCCATGCTTAGCTCTGCTCACGCAAGCAGTCATAGCAACATCAGTGAGACTGCTTGTGTGAGTATAGTGAAATATAATTGCATTTGCAGGATATTCTCCTAGGTGGATTATAAGTGTTAAAAAGCAAAGACCCTTACCCCAGTATATGAGAATGACAACAACTCTTCTAGTCTGTCTCAGCTAGAACAGCACTACAAACTTGTCTTTGGTTTTACAATTGTTTCATATGTGGGTGGACATTCCGCTCCCAATGAAACTGCAGAAAGCTCCTCTGCATTGTGATAAGGGACCAAAAAGGCCACTCATTATGGAGCAGATGTCAAAAGAGAAGCAGCAAAGGACACTAATTGGAGACTCATCTATTCCTGGTTCTACTGTGTGATTTTAGCAAGCCACTTCATTTCTCTGTTCCCTTTCCTACCACTTCTTTATTTAACCTGCAAGCGCTTCAGGACATACTCTCTCTTACTCTGTGTATGTACAGCAGCTAACACAATGGGGCCCTGATCTCCCATGGGGCCTCTAGCCCTTCCCTGACTCTAGCCCTTCCCCATTTTATTTTAAACATTAAACCTTCAAGGAGTGATGAACAAATAGGGCTGAGCAGCTCCTTCCTTCCTAAGTCTGCCACACACAAGGAACTCAGGGCATATTATCAAGTCAGCTTTTCTTCTTGTTAACTTTACTACATGAAAGAGAGGGAAGCCAGGTCTTGAATCAGGAGCAAAAAGAATCACTCACCAGACAGACTAAGCAGCCCAGCCACAATCAGAAAGAAGACAGGGAATTTCTCCTGCATTTTGCAGAGCAGCTTCTGATTCAGCCCCATAGACTTTGAAGTACTGACAATTTGCTCAGACAGGTAGCAGCTGTCCCAGGAGATGCTGCTGCGCTCCCTTTCAGCAATGGTCTTTGCACAGTTTTGCTCCCTGAGGGCAAAGAATTGGGTTACTTTATATCAGTTTAGGCCAGGGAGTAGCCAATAACCCCATCCAAAAAAGGCTGCACCAACTGGGACATACTGATTGATAACAAAGGGATTGAGGCAATGACAAAGTAAGAGGGTCCCTGTCATGCTATTTTTCTATCCCAGCTTATTTTGAGATGAGCAGGAGCTGGGCTCACAGAGGTGGGACTGATTCTTTCAATACAGTTTTTTTCTGCCTCTGCACAAGTCATCATTTCCTAGGACAGTGGTTGGTTTCAAGGGGGCTGCAAGCAGGACCAGCATTAGACTCACTGGGGCCCAGGGCAGAAAGCCAAAGCCCCACAGCATGGTACTGAAGCCCGGAGCTCCAAGTCCTGCCACTTGGCGCTGAAGCAGAATCCTGAGAAACTTAGCTTCTCTGTGCCCCCGGTGGTTTGGGGCCCTGGGCAATTGCTCTGCTTGCTACCCATTAACGCCAGCCCTGGCTTTTATATGCAGAGAACCAGATGTTGTGGCACAGGTGGGCCGTGAAGTTTTTATAGCATGTCAGGGGGGCCCCCCGAAAAAGAGAAGCCCTGTCCTAGGAGACTTTACTTATTTCAGAGCTGTTGTCTACACCCAAGTGTAGATTGAAAAACCAAGCATGGGGACCTGATTCTCTGTTGCCCTGCAATTTACATCTGTGACAAAAGGGTGTAAAACACTATTGTTCTGATGGGGGAGCATTTTGTACTCACTTTTAAGTGTTATAAATGACTGCAGGAGAGTCAGGTCCTTGGTGTTTAGCTCTGTTGCGTACCTGGATACGGAGGGAGTCAATGCCGCTCCACGAGCTAACGCAGAGCAGCGTGAATCAGGATCTACCCAAAGGCCTCATTATATTTTTTATTTTTAAATTATTTTTTGAAAAGATTCCTTTTCCTGATTTTTTTTTTTATTTTGGATCAGGAAACTAGCAAACTCCTGATTCTTCATGCCAAACCTAGCATCAATGGAACATCATGGCTGAGAAATCAGACAAGCAATAGTCAGAATTAAAAGTTGAAATTATGCCTTTTGGGAGCATATTGCCTTAAAACATGGTCTCTCCTTTTACCATTATAAAATACTCATCAGTCAATACAATACACAATATAATACAGACCAACATTTCTCATACAATCTTACAAATGGTGAGTTACAATGCAACCCAGGCATGGTCTGATTTTCAGAATGGCTGAGCACTCACATATCCCATTGATGTCTCTGGGAGCTGCATCAAACTGGGAGCTCAACATCTCGGAGAGTCAGCCTTGCACAGGCTTCAGACTTGACATTTTTTCAGTCTCAGAGAGATCTATAGAGCAAGCCAAGCTCTGCAGGAAATCAGTTCAGTAGTTGTAAAGTCATTAATGCCTAGCATCAGCAAGTTGAAACTTTCCTTTAGCCTTTTCTTCAGCTCCCAGCTAAAGCAATCCAGATCCAGTCCTGCCTCTCACCCCAACTTTGCTTTGCACTTGAATGCAGTGAGCAGTTCTCCCTGCTCCTCCAATCCTGTCCCACAACACCCAGCTCTGCTGGTGCACCCCCCCCATGCCCTCTGTACCTGCTGTCCTAATCTGTGCCCATCACACAGCGCTGCCAATGCATTTCAGTCCTTTTATGCATGACCTGTGCTGTTCCAGTCCTGCCTGTTTGACTAGCACCACGCGATGCAGGAAGAGCTGCAAGAAAAGGAATTGTTAGAGGCTGAGAGGCCATGCTGAGCTGGTCCCACTTGAAACCAGCCCCTCTTTCTATCATTCAACTCATCCTGCCAGCTACTGTGCTTGCTTCTTGCCCAAACAAAAGAAAGGGGGACTATAGACTGGAATCTCTTCCTCCAGGAGCGTTTTCTGATGGTCAGAACAGGAGACTAAGGCTCTGGATACACAACAGAGCTTGCAGCTGCGTCGCTGTAGAACTGCTAGTGCAGACACTCAAAGCCGACAGGAGAAGCTCTCCCAATGACTTAATTACTCCAGCCCGCGAGCCGCGGTAGCTTGTTGGTGGGAGAAGCTGTGTATAGTGCTGTACACAGGGGCATTTAAGTCAGTGTAACTGACATCACTCACAGGGTGGCTTATTCACCCCCCCCCCCGAATGACATAACTTATACCGACCTAAGCTGTAGTGTATAATAGCCTCAGTTGTAGTACTTGTTTTGAGACCTTGGGCCTGAGTTTTTCTCTCTGTGATACGGGGATCATCATAGATAGCTACATTCCCTGAGTGTTCTGAGGCTCAGTTGCTCAAATGCTTGTAAGATTCTTTTAAGATCCTCAATTAAACTATATAGAATACGGGTGGCCAAACTTGCTGGCCCTCCAAGCTATATTTGACAATCTTCAGAAGTTCAAGAACTTCAGCCCTGTGGGAGGGCATCATGGGACTTCAGCCCTGCAGGAGGTGCCTGCCAGGGTTCGGGGCTTCAGCCCCACTCCTGCTGAAGCCCCAAGCTGCAGCAGACACACCCCACAGGGCTGAAGCCCCGAGACTCCCTTCCCCACTGGATAGAAGCCAGAGGCAACGTATAGGAGGGCACGTGCCCCACTGATTTTTGCCAGGGTTTGCTGGACCCGCTTGGTCACATGGTGCCATCAGGCTCCCACCCTGCACAGCAGCTGCTGAAGCTGGCAAGCTGGGAGCTGAGGCCATGGGGAGAGGCAGCAGGAAAGAGCTGGGAGCAGCCAAGAGAGCTGCTGCTTTTGCTACTACCTCTTCCTCACTCCCCTGCACCGCCCCCCGCTCAGCGAAAGTAGCAGCCCCTCCCAGCAGGTCCCCGCTGTTTGCTGCTGCCTCTCCATGAGGACCTAACACCTGGGAGCTGCAGAGAGGGGCTGCTGAAGAGAAGAGGGGGGATGTGCCTGGGGGGGGGTTATTCAAGCTGTTGGGGGGGTGAACCTTTTAAATTTTGGCCCCCACTCTCAGCAGGCAACAGTCATCTCTGGCAGAAACCTCAGACCCCACCACCCACGGCAGGGCAGCAGCCCCGCGCTCCCCCACAGTCAGGTAGGCAGAGAATGTGGGGGGGGGGGTTTCCGCAAGCCCCACTTTAACTGTAAAAGAGGTGCATGTGGCTCACAAGCTGTGATTTGGCCACCCCGATATAGAAGCACAAGTTGTTATGATTTATTGGGTTAAATTTAAAAGTGAACCAACACTTTCATTCCCTACTTCAGGGGCACTTCAGTTGCTGATGGTAGCGCAGCTTACAGCTATAGCCATCTCCTCGTCTGCCGGCAAAGAAAATTGCAGAGCAATGCTTGATTATGCTCAACACGTTTGCTTAATATGATTTGAAATATCAGATAGAAAAATAATCCTCTCAGGGAGAGAGTTTTAAGCTTTTACCCAGCAGACTGTAGGCAGATTAAAAGAGCTTCCTAATGAAATCTGAAAAGGTTGTTTTTATTTCAACCCCCACCCCTCGCCCACACACCCCCACCCTCTTTAACAATCCATTATAGGTGGTATCTTTGCATTGCTGCTTATTAGACAGGACTGGAAATGGCAGGACTGTGACAGATCAGTTCTATTTAGCACACTTAACTGTCCTGAAATTCAGGGTCAAATTTAACTCAGTCGTATATAGACTCACTCCCATTCATTGCACCCTGCTCCATCTGCAGTCATTTACCAAGGCAATATAAGTGGAAACTGCTATCAAATCAACACAGTAGCATTAGATTAGATTAGAGCTGATCAACATTTTTTGCAATCGTTTTTGGAATGAAAATTTTCCTTATTTTTTACTATTATTATTAGACGGACGTTTCCACAGACATTTTCAGAACAAATGATTTCTTCCCCATTTCTTGTGAAATGTATCATGGGAAATAGTTCCCATTTCCCAGCCATCTCTAGTAATGATGAAAGGAGCCTGCTCTTTAGTGCCATAGCCTGGAGTCACATAATTGCTGAGAGTTGGGGGCTGGTAATATAATACAGAACTTTTCACAGCTGGAGTCAAGAGTTCATACCCTGCCCAGGCTAACAGGGACCAAAAATTGTTGCCATAAGATGGCTGCTCAATGGCCTCTAGGAAAAGAATTTGGAGGTGTTTGTTTGGTCCCCATATAGAGGTCACAGCAGTTACTATTACTCACACTAAGACCCAACCCAGAATGGGACACCACTGTGCTAGGCACTGCACAAACAGTAGTAGAAACCACAATCACAATTGTCCCACTTCTTTGACCGTTTTTGCTGAGACACAAAGGAGAGAAGACACTTTGCCCTTTCCAGGTGGGGTCCTCCAGGGTAGGGCTAAGGCACCCTGTTGTGTTGGCATATGGCCCTGCTGCTGGCTGTATCGGTTCTGTGGCTAAATAAAGGGCTTTGTTCTCCAGACCTGCCCAGCCAGCACCCTTTACCAGACCTTAGTTCACCCAGCAAAGAGAAATGCTCACTCACGACAGCACAGCTATAGGAAAGGTTTGTCATGCTAAAGTAATTAATCCCCCCTGCTCAGAGCTGCCTGGACTAATATTTCCATGCACTAGGATTACAATAAATTCAGCCAAACCCTGGCATAGGCAGAAGGAGGAGGAAACAAATACCGCCCAATTGTTTAAAGTGTGAATAATTTATAGCATACTTAAACAACACCTTGGGAAGAGCGATTAAAGGCTCATTAGGAAAAAGCCACGTTTGCAGGCCTGGAAATGTTTCTTTTTGGAAACAAACAGTCATCTCTTACAGGATCATATGTCCCTGTATTCTTGGCAGTATCCAGATTATGATAGAAGCTGGAGGCCCTAACTGAGATTAGGACCCTATTGTGCTAGGGTTTGTACACACATAACAGGAGACGGTCCCTGCCTCAAAGTGCTTGCCGTCCAAACAAAGCGTGACCAGTAGGGAGCATTATATTTACAGCAACATGTGCTGGGATTGACACAGATGCTGCTTCCCAAAATGGGCAAGAACTCAGATAAGGAGCATGGTGACAGCACAGGAAAGCAACTAAAAGAGACATCAAGCAGGGGGCCTCCAACTGACAATAAAACATTTTCCATCCTTCAGCAAACCACTTTTATGCTGCTGTTGAATGCAGACTTCGGAGAAAAAATGATATTTCTCTTCCCAAAAGCCTGTCTCCCCTCTTCTGATATTTTATTCTCGGTGTTGGAATTTCTGGATTCTTTCTGAGAACAGTTTAAAGATATGTGTTTTATTGTAGCCTGTTTTACAAAAAATTAAAATTCAATAAATCAGCTGTAAATTTCAGTAAAGTTTAATGGACAACTTTGGAGAGGCAGCATGATCAAGCAGTCAGTGCACTGGACTAGGGGTCAGAAGATCTGGTTTCTACACTAGCCTTGCCACATATCTGCTGTATGACCATGGGCAAATCACTTCACCTTTCTTTCCCTTCCCAGCTTTGAATAATCAAACTGGAAGCTCTTTGGGGCAGGGACTGTCTCTTACTATATGTTTGTACAGCACCTAGCACAAACAGGGCCCTGATCTCTGTTCAGGGCTCCGGATACTGCCATAACAGATGATAATTTACCAAATTGGATCTCAGGTTAAAAACTTCCAACAGGCTTCAGTTTCCAGGAGGAAACCTGTCCAAGATCTGTTCCACTTGTTCCCCCAGCCAGTGTTCTGCAGATGTCTTGGGACTTGTCTGTGCATAGCTTACACTGATGCTACAAAATGTTACCAAGGCTGAATGTGGTGTAGAGGTCAGTGCAGACCAGGAGAGACCATATTCTGACTCATGGCAGCTGTGATTAAGTCTCTAAATTTATAAGCTATAATTCAATTTATAAATCAGGCTGTTTGACATGTAATAACCATTATAATGAGTCATCAGGAGATGCTGAACGTGGGACCTCTGAAACAAATCCACTAAAGAAATCTATTTGCCAGCTACCTCTTCTGCTTAAATTGCAATTTCAGTTGCTGTGCTATAATCCATATGCACAATACCAGGCCATAGGTTAGTTTGCACGAATGTTGCAATTACTTTCATTCAGTAACTTTGGGTCAGACCTTTAGCTGGTGTAAGTCCACATTGTTCCATTGACACATGTCAAGCTTAACCAAGGTATCCAGGGTGAATCGATATCACCTACTTATGGTGAGAAGGAGCCTTGTCTGTGCCCAACGGGGAAAACACGTTGCCCACAGCCAGTGGGTACAAACCAGCCTGCTGCTCGTTCCCAATGCAGGCTACCACTTTACATATCCTTTGTGACACTTCAGTGCCCAGTCCCTTGTCTTCTGGACACCCACAATGCACTCTGATCGGCTGCACCCTGCTTTACTGGTTTCACCTCAGTTCAACTCTCTTTGCACAAGGCACAAATGTTTCTACAGTAAAACCACACTGAAGTTTATCTAACAAAGCTTGGGTTAAAGATTCAAATAAAAGTAACCAAGCGGATTTGGATACACAAGTTTACGGGTAAAAGAAAAACATAAAATGCAATCTATAGCCTACACTAGTTAACAGGTTACGTTCCTGTCTAATAAGGTATTTCCCAGCCAGTGGTCAGTCCTCAGAGACTGTCCCAGTCCCAGTCCAGAGAGCTGGGATTCACTCTTCAGGAGCCATTCCCACTGGCAGAGTATCTCCGCCCCCCGAATGGATAACACCGTATGCCCTTTCTTCTTCTTCTTCTTCTCCTCCTCTTATACACTCCCAGACTTTGTGTCTCTTTTCATAATCGGGAATTTCTTGAACTTTAGCTCAGCCCTGAAAGTCTCCTGTTCAGAGACTTTTTGTGGGGTTCTTTTTTCTGTGTAAACACTCCGGCCTGCATCTGTCCAGACTGAAAATACGGGGCTGGACTGGGATGAAAGATGTTGACTGTTGTTGCTCTTGCCTGTGTTGGTGAGGCCCACAACATCTCCTCAGGCAACATGCTTCATCTCCAACAGCTTGGAACAGAATATTCTACCGTTTTCATCTCTCAAAATATTTCCCATCCAAACATCTTGCAATAACCATTACGTTCAGCTAGTTCTTAGATTTCAGCAGAGACCACATATGACTTCCTCATTGGTAAAGTGTCAAGAAGCTGCTCAGATATAGGTGTAACATTCCCGCCTGGGCACGCCTATGTCACAACACCAGACAAGGACCGGGCCCCTTGTTCTGATTTCACATGGGAATTACCATTCTACTGTTCACTTCTGGACTTGCCTCCCTAGGCATTTCCCAAAGGAAACTTTTGTTTTCAGCACCAACAGACTGACTCCTAGAACCCATTAGCAGTTTACCACCTGATTAGAAGCTTTAGCACCACCCTCGTTCAGAACTAAAGCATGTGATTTAGGGGGATGTACAGGAATGCTGACTATTTGTCAAAAGCATAAATGGCTCACATGGACTGCAGCAGCAATAACCTCTCTGGCAGAGTGATACACCCCTCAGGGGAGAGTTACAGAAACAGACACAGTGGGTTTAGATCAGTACAACTATGAAGAGCCAATTACTGCAAACTAGGTGGCCACAGCAATCCTTCTGGGAATTTCCCCACTATAAATACACACAGGCATTTACTGTAAGCCAAACTAACCTCCCAGATCACTCCAACTTCCTGGCTCACATTCCCATCTCTTGGGCCTCATGCTAGAGCTGCTGCTGCCTTTGTTTACACAGTCACTGAACTCCCAGCCCCGAGAGCACTCCCCGATTCCTAAATACCAGAGACTATGGAAATTCCCCACTCAGTTCTATTCTTTCCATCCATTTAAAAATGTAACGTTGCCCCATTGCCCGGGCCCTAGAATAGAGAGGGGCACGGCATCAGGGGCAATTTTTAGAGAATCTGATGTGTATATCTCTAAATTTGGATCATTGTAGGGTTTGGCATTTGCACAGCAGAGCTGTCGGCCTGTTGCTGGACCCACAGCTTTCATGGATGGCCTTCCAATTCCTAAGACTTGCTTCCTGCCTCTACAGTTTCACAAAAGCTAAGCTGCAGTTGGGATCACATATTGCAAGGCGCTCACTTTACTGACCTTAAATGGGGGGAATGTAGTGATCAATATAAAAGTGATTGAAACATCAGTCATCCCATTTCCAGTGGGAGGAAGGAATCCCCTGTCCCATATTCAGCATCATACACTGTGGTTCTGCTCTTCGGGGGTTTTCAGTTGTCAACATTTGCCCCCACAAAAAAGTGGTGGAAGATGCAATGGGCAGATTCCCCCAAGTCACAATAGGGAAGAGGCTCTTCTAGGAGGTACTGGGGACGAGGCAAAACTTTGATTGCATTAGGAAATCTGAGAACCTGAGCAGGATTTAGAATTCTGTTCTAATGACTTTGGGGCATGATTTTTCATGACACTATGGATCTTTGCACTACACTGCTGTCGAAAAAGCCCAGAGGAGCCTTCAAGTAGTTGTGCTTCCATCAGCCCCTTCATGTTGATTAGCCAGTTGTGTGACTACAATGGGCAACCACCCACTCAGCAGTCCTGGTAGTTTTCAACAGCGGAAAGTCACATGACAGATCTCATTATTGTTCCCTAGGTCTTTCACTAAGTAAACATACTTCTATTCAGCTGGTGCTCTTTGGATTGTTTTGGTAGAACCAAACATCTCTGTAAGGCTCCTCAGCTATATGACTGCCACTGATGTCAATCTGTGCTCTGCTTTTTCCTGTTAACTTTTATCTAATTGCTCAGTTGGTGTCACCTGGATATTGTTCCTGGGTAAAGATAACAGACATATTTTTCCCCACAAACTTAAGCTATTTGAATACCCTCAGGGCTAAAGAGTTAAATATGGGTAACCAATATGCCATCTAGCGGCTGGAATACAGCACCAGATTCCACAGTCATTGCATACATCACGGTGAGCACAGCAGCTGGAAGAAAAGATGATTTTGGAGCACCAGTTGTGTTTTTGCTGTGGCTTAGTGCAGTTCTGCAAACACCCACCTGCCCATAGATCCATGAGCTACAACAAGGCTGAAGTCTTCAAAGGGAGGAAACGGAACCCAGCCATAGAATGGTGATAATTCAGCTCTCGCATTGGTGTAAATCTGGAGTAACTGAAGGACTAACAGAGTAAAACCAGAGTGAGATCAGAATCACAGCCAGCCTATCTGACAGGGAGCCTCTGAGGATGCCCATGACTTGACTGATTAGCAGAAGTGGCCAAGTGGGGGCTGTGACTCCTCACTTCATGCTGGCAGAGATGGTGACAGGTCTGTTGGGCAGAACACCTATTTCTGATAATCTGTGGAGCACTGTAAGAATCCCATAACAATAACTGCTTTCTGGGCACCTACCTAACTTTTTGGGCTCCTCTGAAAAAAATCCTAGCCTGAGGTTTTAGGAAGCTCACTTTGTGCATCCATTACTCAGCTTTTAACACACTTGCCAGCTGACAGCTGCCTTTGCATACCAATGTCAATCTCATCTTTAGGCAACGCCTTTGGAAAATTTAAAAAGGGAAGAGCTCTTCAAGAAGTGAATCAGACACTGAACCATAACATTATGTGTTTGTTCAGTTGATTTCCCATGCTATCTGCAAGCCAATCCCTGTATTTTAAGGGTAGCGAGATTAAGAATGAGACCATCCCAGCACTTCAGATTACTACATGTACAATATCCAAAGAGAGAGGAAAAAACCCCAAGTGCAGCAGCATTTCCTTCCCCTGAAATAGGATAGTTTAGTGTATTAAGCTGCTACTCTAAAGAGAAGATAATAATATATAATTTGACAGCCACTACTCTTCAGGGAAGAGATTACATACATAATAGCCATCTACAAGTGTCATGGAGGGAGAAGGGAAGAGTCTATTTCAAAATCAAACAAGACTGTCCTATGTGCTAGCTGCTTCATATACATACACATTATATATTTTTTGTATTGCAAGCTGAAAGCTAAACATCTAACAAAGATACTGAATTTACCATCATAAATTCTGTTCTTGCCTAGTTTGGATTCTGCAGACTCTTACCAGAGACTTTGAGGTGTGTGTATGTATATAATGGGGTGCCTCTTAACAGTGACTACTATTACTGCTCTTAAGTCAGGGATCAGTGCCATTTGGCATCTGCATTGGACATATTTTCCACATCCTGAATGCTAAGCCAAGCTGTCTTTTCCAATTCACTGACCATTAGTGGGTATGCCCATTGCCTCATCTTGATCCTACCTTTCTGATTCTTTAAAGCTACCAATCTAGTTCCAGGCAATATTTCAGATCCTACTATCTCTTTAGACAAACCTCTCAGTTATGTGGTTTGTGCTACTGCTACAGAACAGTGTCTAGTTGCACTGGCTTCTCTCTCAGCCAGGTCTTCCGATGATTAGTAGTTATGGTTTGATTTAGCTTTGAAGAGATTAGAACAATTTATTACAGGATAGTTTGCCAGATAGAGTTTTGAATAGCCACTAATTCAAGGCTAACCACTCTAGGAAACAGACAAAAAAGAAGCACATGCTATTTGCATTATTATATTTTAAATACTGAGTTTGATTATACAGGAGGATTGGGACTGTTGAGTTGATAGAGATGAATAAGAGGGGATGTGACAGAGGTAAATAAAATAATGAATATTAGTGAAGGTAAATTGGGTGATCCTATTTATTCTCTCAGAAGACAAGAGCAAATGGAAGTGATGAAGCTGAAAGGCAGAAAGCATAACACTGATGCATGGAAATACATGGATATTTTTGATATCACCTGATAATTAGCCTGTGAACGTCATTGCCACAATCTCATTGAGACAGCGTTTGGCAGAATTAAAAAAAAAGATGACATTTATATGGGTAGCAAGAACATCCACCATTATGTTCCATACATTTGAAACAAGTTATATAAACCCTCAGGCTTCAGGACTTAGCCAACCACTGACTGACCGGGGTTAGGAACAAAGGCAAGTTATTCGATAATTGTTCCTTATGGGGACTCTCACACCTTCCAGTGCTGGCCACTGTCAGAGCTTGGAAACTGGATAAGATGGACCAGAGGTCTGATCTGGTCTGAGAGGTGGTATGGTGCCAAGGAACTGACTTTCATTCCCCTGGCCATGGGAGCTGCAGTTTGATAAAGGACTGAAAGACTGTCTAGTCTCTTTGAACAATTTTTATTAGAGAAGAATGAGCAACAGCAAACAGAATACTACAGTATTAACAACCTATATTCAAAAACATTTAGGGAATTCAAAGACCTTGCACGTATTTCATAGAAGAGTTAAGGATTGCCATTCCATTGAGCTCCCGCAGTTGAAGAATATGCCTGCAACAATCACAAAAGAAAGCAAGGATCAGATGTCAGCAAGGATGGTATAGGACTGACAATGCAAGAAATCTAAACTTCCATTGCTCTATTACATCCCATGCACAAGCTGTCGGGAATTGTTCATGCCTTATCCAATAGATTCCCCATAAGAGGGGAACAAGACAGACAACGTTTATATATTCCTGTTCCCCACACAGCAGGAGAAAATAAAAGAACATTAAACACACAGAGATACTTTATAAAAATGTCCAAGCAGAATAGTGGGTTTTAATCTTTTACAGCAGACATCTAAGGTCAGTAGAAGTAGTAAGAGTGAGGTCTCTCCCTTTTACTCTCTAGCAGCTTCTGCTCAAGGGTTTGCATTACATTTTCTCTGCTTTCAGAGTAGCAGCCATGTTAGTTTGTATTCGCAAAAAGAAAAGGAGTACTTGTGGCACCTTAGAGACTAACAAATTTATTAGAGCATAAGCTTTCGATGCATCCGATGAAGTGAGCTGTAGCTCACGAAAGCTTATGCTCTAATAAATTTGTTAGTCTCTAAGGTGCCACAAGTACTCCCTTTCATTTTCTCTGCTGAAAGATTCAATTTGGGAACATTGCTCTAACTGGCAGAAGTGAAAAACTCATCAACCGGGAAGCCGAAACCTTATCCCCTGATCTTTATTCAGTAGCTCAGCAGGTATATTAGTATGTCCATGCCCAGCTCCTATGACTGGACTGCAGGGTGTACAGTAATTAATGTGTAATGTGCAGTCTGCTAGGACCTCTCCATCTCTCTGCAGACATTCTTTCCAGACGTTTACACTCTTGTTTTGCTCTCAGGTCACTTCTCTGATCTCTACAATCTGTCATATCATTCCTTCCTCTTCCATTCTTTCAACAGAAGCAACATTATAGAGCAGTGTAAAACGATTCCCAAAAAGCTATCCAAGCAAACCAACAGTGAACAACACAGACATCCAGTGTCTTCTGGCTTCACCAACATGCACAGACCCATTCAGACAGCAAGGCAACGTGGACAATTAACACTCCAGGCAGCAAAAGCAAAGGGCATATATGCACTGCGATACTGACTACAGCTAGACAGGTTTAGCTGGAACTATTACATGCACTAGATGGATAACTATCACACAACCCCATTTTAAGCCCTGCGATCCTCTACCCCATGCTTTCACACTCCCTCATGCTCATAAAACATTTTGTTTTGACCTTTTCTAAACATTTCTGAGATGGCCCTGGAAACCCACTCAATGGGGAGTCAAGGCTCCCAGGGCATCTGGGCTGCTGAGGAGCTGGAAGCCCTGGCTCTGGGGCGGGGGATCTAGTGGGCTGCTCCAGAGCCAGGGAGCTGAGTCTACAGAGGTGCAAGGGAGCTGGGAACAGTTTTCCCAACAACACTGAAATATTCTGGCAGACAAATTTTGATTTTGTGGAAAGTAAGTTTTCCATCAGACAATCTTCCCTATGGAAAGCTCTGGGTCTGCTCTGCTGGCCAGAGCCTGTGAATCTGCTGCAGCAGCTGAGGGAAGCAGACATGTGTCTGGTGAAGCTCCAGAGGAATGAGCCTGTGCTCCACTGCTGCCCACAAGGCTCCAAGCAAACAGAATACGAAACTGACAGCATGCCCTCCCTGTCCCTACTGCCAGGAGACTGGATGAGAGCTCTCTACTCCTTGTCAGGATACAGGGGCAGACAGCACCTGCCCAAGGAGACACGAGGTGGGGGAACGTCCAAAGTGCTCCCATCCCAGCACCCATAAAACAGGGAGATGAGACAATCTCTCCTTCTGAGAAAGTAAGAAATTAGGAGGAAAAGAGAGAGATTTCTGCCTCCCTGCGAGCAGCTGAGCACACAGAGTGGTGAGAATGCCAATGTACTTGCCATGGCTGAAATGAAATTTGGAGCCTCCAGGCAGGACTTAGGGACAAAACCTGGTGGGAATCCCCGCTAGAGGGAAGTTGATGGCTCTCTCACTATAATCTGTAACATACATGGTATCTGCATGGCTCTGGGGGCCCTGGTTTACCTAAGTCCATGCTGCTGGGTCTCCCATCTTTTCCACAGTAGGTGCCTGGTAAGTTTTTCAAGCCCTGGTGCCTTAATATATATATATTTAGCAAGAGGTCACATAGGCTGGACGGTGCCCAAGGATAATAATCAGCCCCATAATACCTTGGCTCAGCAGTGCAGAGCTTTCCTAAAGCAACTGCCGCGTTCTCTTGCACAGAGGTTTTCTTGGCTTCACCACCTGAATGTTTTAATAAGATCATCACAATGTTGGAATTCAGCAGGGATGAAGCAGCTCCAGGTACTTCAAAGCATTTGCTGAGGCAAAAAGCAGCGTTCCCCACCACCATCTCGTTCTCGGAGGCCAAGAGCTTCAGCAACACATTAAACTCTGGGAAAAGAGAAAGGAACAACTTGAAAGGGTTGTGGTAAGTCCAGCAGAGGGCCAGGCCCCAGATACACCAGCAGAAATAGCTCTTTGAAAATGGATGGCAGAATGGAATAGTGACATCTGATACTATGGCGGCAGCAAATAACTAGTCAGCACTGGAAACTGGACAGAGAAGAAAATGCAAATGAAAAGGAGACCATGCAGCATGACAATGCCCCCCACCCCCAAGACCCAGTTTTGCAGGCTGCTTGCTCTGTGGAGTGGATAGCCAAGCACAGGATCTTGGTATCTGGGAGTAGGTCAACCAAGTTGCTTGTGCCCATTTCACTGAGCATCACTGACACCAACCCCTGAGGAAACAATCTAGTCTCCCATCATGGCTCAGTGGCAAATGGAAAAGGAGGGAATGAATTGCATCATCCTCCTCTTCTCCAGCTGAGAGCCAGATGTGGTTCCCAAGCAGAGAATTAATACCATTCTGAATGCGATCAGAGCGAGGTCTGACAGCTGTGCTCCTGCTGGCCATGGAGTTCTGCACTGAATCTGAAATTCAAAGTCCAAGCCCCCTTCTGGCAGCATAAGCTCAGTTTACGCATCTACAGCCGTGCTAAGATGGAAAGCCACTGCACTAAGACTACCACCAAAAAAACCCAAAAACAAAACCAAAAACAACAACAACAAAAAAGCCCAATGCATAGAGCCAGATCCTCAGGTGGCTTAAATCAGCACAGCTCTGCCAGCTTCAGTGGAGCTATGCCAATATACACTAGAACAGTATCTGGCACATCATCTTGATACGGAGCTGCGGCGCTGTTGGCAGCTCCTGCAAACAGCAGCAGCATCTCCTAAGGCCACAGGTTCCAAATAGCATTAAGAGAGGCTGCTTTAAAACAAACAAACAAACAAACAAACAAAATGATGTCCTTCTTATGCTGAAGATTCCCCACGGGCTACACAAATCTGCTCTCATTTTCTTATATCGTCCCTTCTGTTCTTCCTAATCACATCATCCTTTCTCTTTTGTTCTGCTGTGACAATAGCTCCCGAGAAGCTGGGCTGCTCCAGACCGCAACAGGGGCACCAACAACGATCCATTTCAGAAGCTGAACTTGCTAGCCTGACTGGAATGCAGTTTAATGTCAGAGAACTACAGCTTGACCTAAAAGGGCTCCCGGCAGCAAAACAAAATCTGGGCTGCTGAACTGAGCTGACAGTATAATGTGACTTAGCACAAGATGAACACCCAGAGCTTGGCTGGAAAGCATCACATTGTAGCATTATTAGTAACACGAAGAAGGGATGTGCTTCTCTCCACACACCACATCAATTAACAGCACTTGCATGGGGTGTAAAAAGGAGAGAAGGTGCTCCAAGTGGCTTTTAATGGGCCATAGTCCTTAGGGTTCAAGTTCCTCTTGACTTTGAAATCTTTCCCTTGATGCTACCAGGAAAGAACTCTCTCAAATATTTCTTTGTAATTGGCTAGTGAGAAATAAAGATCCAAAAACCTAGAGATCTGCTCTGAACCCCCTGCAAGAATGAACTTGCAAATAAATAAACCCCGGCTTCATTATGCTGTTTCCTTGTCATCTCATCTTCTCACATTAATAGGGCACCACACTGTATCTCATTACCCAGCCGAACAAAAGGGAAAGAGAAGCATAGAGTTTGGAATTAAATGATCTTTTACTTTTATCAACATGATCTGCACTCAGTCTGTCCTTAACAAACAGTTGGTTAGTCATGCAATTAGGATTAAGGTCTCTGGAGTTTCTAGAGGAAACTCTAAAGCACTGAGCCCCTGTGGGATAAAGTTTTACTCAGTTCTGCATCTGAAGTTACCAGACACAGAACAGCAGAAGCAGGTCTTTTGCTTCCAGACTGTTGGGGCCAATGGATCAGACAATGGCCTGTAAGTCAGGAGATCTAGACTCTATTTTCATCTCTCCCATTGACTAGATGGGTGACCTTGGGCAAGTCTCTTGACCCCTCAGCTTAGTTTCTCCATCTGTAAGTGGTAGATAACAATGCCTGCCTACCTTTGCACAGTGCTTTGAAATCTGACAGTGAAGAGTGCTACATGCAGGCTGGTTATTATTATTATTAGTCAAAGAAAACTTAGGCAAGCTTAATTTATATAGATAGAGGGAGCAGGATGAAAATACTATAAAAGGTACCTACAGAGTGATAAGAATTAGCCTGACAGGAAGGAAAGAGATAATCCATATTAACGGAGATCATCAAAATAAGGTGATATGGCCCAAGAAGAGGAAAGAGAAAGATGTGACACCATGCATCTTTCTGAGTGCAATGAGGCATATCTGAGATTGGAATTCACTGCTCAGAAAGAGAATCTCAACGACAGCAATAGCAACATTCAGAAATAGTAGAGGCAGATTTCTACTGAGAATCCAATAATGACATAGGCAGTTGAACCAGGTGATCCAAAAGGTGCTGGCCAGGTTCAGGTATAACACAGGCCTTCTAAGGTCCTGCAGAATGGAATGGACTAAAGCTAGATTTTCAAATGTTCTGAACAGTGGTAGTGCATACGGTCACAACTACATACTCAAGTGCTGATAACTCAGAAAGACCTAAAGGCACTAATACGAAGGAAACGTTTGCTGGTGACACTCCTTCCACCCTCTGTTATTTTACTTAGGCCAATCCTTCAAACTTGCAGTCCAAAGGAGCTGGAGCTGCATGCCACCTCTAAAAGTTAGGTCACTTTTTCAGATGCCTAACTATGGTTTAAGTATCTTTCTTCAGCTGCCGCACTGGGAAATCTGAACCTATTTCTTTAGCCTTTTCTAGTAAACTGCTGACTGGATTAATTCCCGTTAAATGTTGTTCAATGTATTTCTCCCAGTCTGGGGATCTGCAGATCGAGCCATTTTACTAAGCTAAGTGCAGCCTCCATATTCTACTTTCATTATCTGCTGTGCACATTTCCACTTGCACATGGCTGGAAGGTGAATGAAGCACTAAGCCAGGAA
This sequence comes from Dermochelys coriacea, assembly GCF_009764565.3. Classification (NCBI taxonomy): domain Eukaryota; kingdom Metazoa; phylum Chordata; order Testudines; family Dermochelyidae; genus Dermochelys; species Dermochelys coriacea. The sequence goes on along the minus strand of NC_050089.1, from coordinate 14,744,103 downwards.
GTGAAATGGTATATTTTTCTGTAAACATGGTGGCATCTGTATGGGAGTTTAACAGAATTAATGCTCACCTGCATTTTAGAGGAAAGAGCGTTTCTGTGATGGGAGCCCTGGGATAAACCTCTGCATTCAATCTCTGGCTAATAAAGTTGTCACTTACTTTTATCTGACTTCACCACGTCCTCTCGAGCCTGGCTGTTGCTTTGAGTACAGACAGCAAGGGTCTTTATAGCATAACAGGATGTGGTCTGTCCACCAGCCTGGATTTTAATTAGGATTTAAAAAAAAATACATATGTAATTTACAGTTCACACATCACAACTTTTGCAAGAACAGAGAGAACTTCTCAAGTGCTGGAGGGTTGTTTGTGGATGCTTTATGCCTGGGCATAAATATCAAATCAAGATCCTTCTAGGAGATGCTGATATCTCTTTTAAACCCACCAGCTCATAACTATGCACAGAAATAGACTTTCAGCAACTCAAACCCTCATGCTATAATCATCTGACCTTTAATAGGACTATGTACACCCGCAGGTATAAATCTGCTATGCAAATTTATATTAAAAAAGAGCATTGTCATAAATGAATAGCTGATAAGGGAAAAAATCCAACAAAGGGCTAGATTTACTACCCCACAAAGGTCTTTCTTTATACTTCCATGTATGAAACTCATTTGTTCTCTCTGCTCTGTGAGCACTGCAATCTTAAATCACTTCAGAGATGAAAATCTAGTGCACCTGCCATTGAGTCACCAGCCCACTGGATATTTTTTGTTTTGCAAGTGACATTTGAAATTAAGAGCTTTGAGCACGTACACATGGGGCACATTAGCTTCTATATTCTTAGATATCGCTTAAAGTGGCAAAAGCCATCTTCTCCCTGCATGGAACACACAGGTACGACCGCAAAGCCAAAGCTCTGGTATCGGACTCATTTCAAAATTGGTAATTAACTCTGTTACCATGCCAGTTACAAAAGCTGGAGCTGGCGTTGTACTTTTCCATGCCATTATTATTTGTATTATAGTAATACTTAGAGCCCCAACCAGGACAGGGCTCTGATCTACTGGATGCTATACAGACATATTAAAATCACAGCCCCCTGACTTGTTCCACCGTTCATTTAAGAGTCAGTGGAAAAGTTCCTGTTTACTTCCAGGGGCTCTGAACCAAGCTCCCTATATTAGGATCCAACTGGCTCTGCATCAGTGGACTCCTGTGTTTGCTGAGAGCCCCACCGACTGAAACTGGGCTACATCTGAGCACAGGCATCTGCCCCACATGGATGGTTACAGAATTGGGGCCTTAGTTAAAGACAAGAAACAACAGACAGGTGAAACATGGGCAAGGGAGAAGGCAGTATATGTGTATGCTTTTGTATAAACTAGCTGTGTGCACACTGTCTGTTTAACAAGCTGTTCAGCAGGAGTGATCACAATCCCTACCTAAACCTTCTCAGCTGGCAGCGTTCTGCCGGCATCACTACAGAAACGAGTCTTAAGAAAGGATTTGAAGGGAGACTGGTTAGTGGCTTTACAGACTTTCAATTAATTTATTTCGCCTTTGAAGCTTTTGGGCATCGGATAAGGACACTTTTCTAAACGTTCAGTTAGTGATATACACCCAAATGATTTATAGGGGATGTAATATCTATAAAAAGCAATGCCCTGTTTCCAGTCAGTCCTGTAAGATTCCTGTGTCTCCTACACATTTTTACAGGTGGGGTTCTCTAAACAGAGAAAAGAAGAACACGTAATAAATATAATAGGATGGGATTTCTGCAGTCCCAGGGGAAAACCCTGACTCTGTGGGAGTGCTATGAAGTGGAATCAGTTCAGGAAATTACCTTCAAGAATCTAAGCATTCTCTTCACCACACCTCCTGTCACTGCTTCTTCTACTGCCATTGAGCTCACTGGCAAGATGTGACTTAGAACCCCAATGGCTCTCTTAATAAAAATAAAAAAATAAAAAGGTAATGACTTTTCTTCTAAGCGATTACGTCTTTCTGCCCTGTGCTCTTTTATTAGGCGTCCCAATAAGTCCTTTGTGTAGGTGGCTGGGTAAGGCCAAAGTGGAAATTAAAGGGGCAAGAAAAATATACGTCCTTAAGGAAATGTTATTACAGAACAATAGCTTTAGCACGTTGCCCATTTTAGTATCTAAACCCAAACTCAGCAAAGCTCCTAATGGCTCAGCCTAGGGAGAGGCAATTCCAAGCTTCAGCATGACTCCCGGCAGCTTGGACTATGGGAAGAGTTAAAAGCAGCTCAGTAGAGCTACCACTATTTCAGAGTGGTGGTAAGTAAAATAGATCAGCATGGCTCATATTAGTTCAGTCAGAGGAGAGATGATTCCCAGCTGACACCACATAAGCGCCACCAGCTTACCTTGGAAGAGCTGGCATTAATGGGAGTTACACACATGTATGGATGGGGGTACAATACCCTGGAAATGATTCAAGCACAACAGCTGAAACAGAAGACACCGAGTCTGCTGTTGATGCTTTGCTTCTGGATTCATTTCTTTGCCTATCTCTGGAAGAATTTTAATAACTAAAACCATCCTGGTGATAATACATTGTAAAAAAACTTCCCTGAAAAGCTGTTCCAGTCACAGAACACAGAGAGCCTCTTACATCAAAATAAAAGTCCAAAACAGAGCAAGGCAGAGAACTACATTGAATGTGTGTTCTACATCAATAACACATTCAAAAAAAAAATCATGGCTTTAGGATCATTATGCCTTTGATCCTGATTGTAATTACCTTGACTGGAGCCAGAGAGCTAAATCCACATGGGTGCAACAGCTTGACCTAAAGAATTCAGTTGTAAATTCAGGGCCTGAAGCAGCGAATTTAGTGCAGGGTTGGTTACACAATCTTCCCTTAGCTCATACGTATCCACTTACCGTTACAATCCTTCCATCTTTACTGCCAAGCAGAGACAAACATCTCCTGATAACATCCACAGCATGCTCCTGAAACAATAAGCAGTATTAGAAATTCAGGTCTAAAGGGTCACAATCAAGCTTTAATTAGAAATGGCATTAAGAAGGCAATCACATGGCAAGGAAGCTTTCAAGGGAGATTTCCATAGTCACAATTGACAGTAAGGTGCCTAATTGCCATTTGTGCAGTTGAAAAATCTCCCCCTCAATCTTTAGGGCATGGGTAGTTTTGGCTTCAATGAGCTTTGGATCAGGCCCCAAACTTGCACTCAGGCAATATAGTTGAGATTATGAAATAGAATACAACCTTTCCTTGGCGGAGAGGAATGAATGTGCATCATTCAGATTTCCCCTGGTCAGGCTGTAGAGAGGAACTTTACACTGTACTTTCTGCCACAAAATATTAAGGAAATATTAAATGTTTACGTTAAAAAAGAACATAATCAAAAAGGATCCAAGAGTTCTCTTCACATTAATCATTTTACAGAGGGAAAAAGGGGACAGGGTGAAGAGCCTTGGTAGAACAGAATGTTAACTGCCCAAGTACTAGCTCTTGAGCCCCAAAGTTCACTCCCATGTCTACTGTGCAACAGCCATTTGAAACAGATGTTCCTGATCCGTAACAGTGTAATTAAACTTTCCTTCGCAACGCAGACTGAGAGATTCTCAATATCCACCAGTAGGATGACCACAGTAGTTCTCCTTCCAGCCTCCTAGTCTATCTAAATGCTCTGAGATTGCAAAGACTCCCATTGACTTCAGGGGGCATTGGATAAGGGCCAAATACAGTAATGAGAGAGAAAGGGGCTGGAACTGTTCCTGCAGCTTTGAGGCTTCAGGTAAGTGGTAAAAGCAATCAGAAAGCTTCTTCAGAACCTCAATAAACCTTGCATGCCATACCTGAATGACCAAATTTGATTCCAGGGATAAGTTCATCATCAGGCCCAGCACTGCAAACAAACACTCTTGGTATCCTGCTGAGTTGCCAGTGAAGCAACACTCATCCTACACAGAGAAGGACAGACTGTTCAGCATCCGATTCAAAATGAACAGGTTCAAAATCATGGATGTCCTCAGCTCACCTCACATCTGCCTACTGATCAATAATTGTCAGACGCTCTGAGGTCTCTGGAGGAAACACTGTTGAACTAGTAGTATTCATTAAGCTAATTACCACAAGCTTTAAACAGGCCTGCCAGCATTCCTGGTTTTCAGCCATCTGCAGTCGGATGACTGCATCAGCACACAACTCCCCCATGGTGCCAATGCACTGGGCGAGGGCTGGCTGGTTCACCTGGTTGACGGTTTTCTTTAAAAACAAGAGTAGAGAGAAAGAATATTCAGGACAACAGTGATGAAACAATAATAAAGTGCAGAATACTCCTTTGTCATTGTTATTCCCACTGCTTTAGATGTGGAAACATGAACTCTGTAATTACTCCTCTCATATAAATCACAGAGGTGCATCATACTTGGCGAATTACCTTGACTGAAGCCACAGAGCTAATCCCTTCATATAGTTTTGAAAATGTACACCAATGGGGAAATAACAACTCTCTCTCTGCCTCCTGACCTCAAAATGATAAAAGTCCCTCCCCTACCAGGTCGTGTCCAAACAGCTTGATAGACCCAAGGGTAGTGACAGTTAACAATTTTAACATATTTTCAAAGGGAAAACAAAAACAGGTGAATCCCAGCTATTGTTCCATTTTCTTGTCACTCATTGTAAACAGTAGAGAGAGAGTTTTTCCTTCTCATTATATCCATTTTTGTCTAGTGCAACCCATGCCTAACCTGAAGCACCTCCTGCTATTCCAACAGAGGCCTATTAAAGGACTATGGTTTTGAAATGTGAATAAACTATGGCTAAAGAAAAGATCAAGCCACCAAACCCATTTAATTTGTGACCTAAAGTTGTCTTCAGATCCATATCTCCCTAAATAGGAAACATGTAGAATAAAAATCAGTCAATGAGACATTTGAATCTGGGACAGGGTGAACTAGTTAGTGACAAGTGTATCCAAAGTCACAAAAAGGACTGGGGGCGAGGGGGAGGGAGGAAGGAACCCTCGTACAGGGTGAAATCTTGGCCACTGAAGTCAATGGAAGTTTTGCTACTGGCATCGTTAGAGCCAGGATTTCATCTCAGGAGTTTTGTAAAGTTGCTTTCTTGCTTCAGAGCATAAGCCAACTTCTAAATATTGAGGAGGAAACTTTCCCTAGGGGTAGGATGCCCTGCAGCAAGCAGTTATGGGATTTCTTGCAGCTACTGGACTGGAAGGATCCTGAGATGATTCAGCATGGCAAGTCTTACATTCCTAGGACTAAAGAATCATGCGAATTCCAGATGTGAACAATCAGCCCCAAAGCTAAAAGGAACTGATAGAGCAGAAATTATGCAAACAGCACTTTTCATGCAAAATATGGAAAAAACTAGTCTCTTTCTTACCAACAACTGTGCAAACAGAGGCAAAACACTTGTGGAAAGTTTGATACGACACTGGATTTTGAACCTGTTGGCAAAGCAATATTCATCAGCCAGTTGTGGATCTAGACAAAATTAGCACAGAAAAATGCACCTTGTAGCAACCAAAAGGCTGGCTCTAATCTTATCCCAACTGGAGAGGAGTCAAAATAACAATATAAATGCAATTTTACACAAAACCATACATCCTTGGTTTTCCCAATAGCCGGTTTTAATTTTGCATAAAAACTTCCTCACTATGTAAGAGTTAAGGAGTGCCCTCAGCTACACTCGTGCAAATCCAATGGAGTGACACTGGTGAGAGGGAAAACCTCAGGTTACTCTCTTGTAAAAAGTACAAGATGAAAAAAATCCTTCCATTTTTGCCAAGGCCTCGTATTTAATAGCACAAGCATGAAATGGTTCTTTGCCCTATCAGACACATGAAAAGAGTATGCTATATGCAGCTCCGCAGGTTGGTTTTTCCTGATTTAGTGTTGTATATTCTGGGGCTAATCAAATGACCTCACAATTCTAAAAAAGTGAATGGTTTAAGAAGTACAAGTTACTTTTCCTCCTTGATTAGGTTAGATAGCAGGCTCATGGCAAAGCTAGCTCTGTCATCCATAACGCTGACGAATGCAATCAGCATCTGCAGCCACCTGTAAGAAAGTTAATAATGCTCATGTCAGATAGATTATACAAATATGCACCGGGGTAACATTTACAAGAGCACCTAACTGATTTAGGAGCCTACGTCCCATAGAGTTCTAATGAGATTTAGGGCCAAATCCTCAGTTGGTTTTAATCAGGAAGCCAAGCTGATTTACACAACTGAGAATCTGGTGTAAAGTTTTCAAAAGCACTTAACCGATTTAGGAGACTAAATCCTTTGACTTTGAGAGAGAAGAAAGCTTAGTCACTTAGACTCATAGACCTTAAAGTCAGAAGGACCATCATGATCATCTAGTCTGACCTCCTGCACATTACAGGACACAGAACCTCACCCGTTCACTCCTGTAACGGACCCCTAACCTCTGGCTGAGTTACTGAATTCCTCAAATCATGATTTAAAGACTTCAAGTTACAGAGAACCCACCATTTACACTGGTTTAAATGTACAAGTGAGCTGTGACCCATGCACCCGCAGCTCTCAGTGACTTCAGCTGCAGTTGTGGATACACAACACCTAGGAGAATCAGCTGAATGTGTGCATTTTGCACACCTGACTCTTTTCTGACAATCATGCAGACTTTTTCTTCACAAGTAGACACAAGGAGCTGTTATGATATCTTAGACCATGAAAAAAATAATTGACATTTTTATTAATAAATACATCCAAACTTTCCTTCAGACATGGCTCATCTCTTTAACCTTACTTTTGATTAAAAATGTCTGTGGATTAATGTTGTACATACTTTACTAAAGTATGTACATCTGTTTAATCTTTTCTACTCATCAATTATTTCCCACTATTTCATTTAAACCAGTCCGTTAAAATGTATTCTCTGTTTAATTGTAGCAGTAGGTAATGGTACAGTAAGAGAGATAACTGACTGTGGTTTTTTTCTCCATTTAGTGAGTCATTGCAATCCTCTGAAAAATCATAAATTTCAGTTACTGGATGATGAGAGACTCAGCTTTAAACTCAACACATTCAAAGATAACTTAATAAGCTCTTGATGAAGAGAGAGAAGTGCACATATTTGACTATCGCCTAAGGAAAAGTTACTTCAGAGGTGCCCTGAGGTTATCTAAACTTTTCCAGTAACAAGCTCTTTTCTATTTAGCTGTGAAAACATGCTTGGATGTGAAATGTGCCATGTGCTGCAGAAAGTTAGGATGTCTTTCCCCACCCTGCTAACTATCCTAAGTTGAAGCATGTTGCACGGTATTCCTCTCACATTGCTGCTCTCTTTGTTTTAGTGCGTTTGCTCAGCTGGGCCTGCCACTTCAGAAACTGTCCAGGGATAGTTCTGGTGACAAGCTGAAGAAATCAGGCATGACTTGGGGGAATTCAAGAATTTTTCTGGTGTTAGTTTGTCAACTTAGTATTGGTGAAAGATGCCTGAAGCTCTCTATTACCCTGTGGTTAGGTCACTAGCCAGTGAGCACTGGGATGCAAGAGACTTGGGTTTAAATCTCCTGCTCAGCCACAGACTTCCTGAGTGACCTCAGATAAGTTACTTGGTCCCTCTGTGCCTCAGTCCTCATCTGTAACAGAGGCAATTGCCTCACAGGGGTACAGTGAGTATAAATGCATTAAAGATTGTGAGGTGGAAATGGAGGCCACATAAGCACCTAAGATGGATAGACAGCTGAAGTCCAAGCTTCCCTGTCACTGTGCCTCACCCCTGATCTGGGGACACCTTTAGGGAAGAGTGGAGTTAAGCATCCCTGGCCTAGTCAGTCTCCAGCGTTGAGGCAGACGTCAATTGTGCCAATTATTGCCACCTGTGTTGGTGATTTTTGTCTCCTGAACAAGAACACAGGAAGTGGGATGAGATTACCATATTCATTTGACAGAGCTCACGAAATAGCCATCAGAGGGAACTGACTTTCAGCCACTGTTCACCTGGGCTAAGTTCAAATTCATGAGATGTTCTGTGCTGTTAATGTCACGAGCCAGAGCTACAGAAGACATTCCGTTTTCAGGCCAAAATTCTCTCCAACATCACTGCAGCCTTCACTGCATATGTGGCACTCTGTCCAGTTAGTATCAAATATGACCACAGGAGCCAGTAACAGAGCCAGGTTTTGAGCAGTGGTGGAGCCGCAGGGCAGAGGGGCACGTGATGGGTCATCAGTGGTGCCACTTTTATTATACCTGTTGACTTGAAAAGATGCCACAAAGTCTGCCAGGTGGGAAGAGTCACTCTCCCATTAGCTCTGACTTTGGAGGGAGCCACAGAAGGCCCACCCAAGAGGAGAATTTAGCTTCTGGACACTTTTTTGCCTGGACCAGGGGTCGGCAACCTTCGACATGCAGCCCATCATGGTAATCCACTGGCGTCGAATCCTGCAACTCCCACTGGCCGAGAACGGCGAACCGCAGCCACTGGATGCTGCAGGGGACTGTGCCTGCGGGTGGTCAACGTAAACAAAACGTCTCGCGGCCCACTAGTGGGTTACCCTGATGGGCTGCATACCAAAGGTTGCTGACCCCTGGGCTGGACTTTATTTTCCCTCAGATAAGATGTGGATACTGAAGTGTTCCCCCTATGGGTTTGGATGACCTGGAGATGATGACAGGTTTCAGAGTAGCAGCCATGTTAGTCTGTATTCGCAAAAAGAAAAGGAGTACTTGTGGCACCTTAGAGACCAACAATGCTCTAATAAATTTGTTAGTCTCTAAGATGCCACAAGTACTCCTTTTCTTTTTGGAGATAATGGTGTTGGAAATTTTGTCCAGGAATCCAATAATTCTAAGCTAGTTGATTTGGGCCATAAATTTCAACTTCCTGAGTGACAAGGCTAAGTGCGAGTTCCTTGTTTTATGTTATCCTTTAGCTGTGGACTGCAAGTGTACAACTGTTTATAGATTCTAGTAGAATACAGTACTTGGTTAGGTTCTGGTGCCTGACCAGCAGACTTCTTCCATTCTCGGTCTGAGAGTACAGATACAGCAATGCCAAGCTCTGCTTCTGAATATCAGGCACATCAGAGGATAGCAGCACGGGGAGCTGCACATTCACATCAGGGTGAGTTAACAACAATCGCTGATTCTCCTCTGAAAAAGAAAAGGTCTCCGTCGTACATCATGTGCCATAAAATCCCTCTACAGCAATTAAATCAGAACCTGTAGAAAATCATTCAAATGTATTATTTTTATTTCATCAACTTAGGGCCCTTACTCTACGTGACTGGCATACAGGAGTGTTCATGTCACATGATATCATTTCAGGGAAAGATAAGGCTAGAGTACTGCCCTCCATCCATTACTCAGACTCTCCAAAATGGACAAAGCAGCTGGTCCCTTAGCATATTCACGCAATATTCAAAATCTGCTGTCATTTGCACAGTTCAACCTCTTGGACATTAGCTGGGTCACGTGGGGTGTAAACCAATGCGCATTTTGGCCCTAAGGCTTCAAAATGTTCAATATTTTCCTTTTGTGCCATTTGGTATACCATCCCTTACCTTGCTATTCCCTTTCTGCCTACCTACAACCCCTCTAGAATTACAGGATTGAGGGTCCTGTTACACACCCAGTACGCTGTGCAGGTGAATATGGATTCTCAGGGTCTTAACAAGGTATGCTTTATCATGCTACAGTGGCACCTATTTATGGTATTCTGCCTTGCACTGCTGTAACTGGTTTAAGAAAAAAGGACCTCAGTTTCTAAAAAGAGCATAACAAAAAAAAATGGATCTTCCCATGAGTTTAATACTATTCCACAGGGAAATTGTACATGGAATCTCACCACCGATATTTTGCTACCATTCTTGGTATCTGCATGGAACTTCCAGGGCAAAAGAGCAAAATTTTGCTTGCACTATTAGATGTCCTCTGGCTTCCCATTTTACAAGAACAGATATGAAAGTGCCAAACTGTCTGTTTGTCTCTCTCAATGGGCCCTTCATACCATATAATAAAATGGAACGAAAGCTACAAAATTAGAAGAAAGGGCAGAATGCAAGCCAAAATCATCCATAGTCAGACACAATGAGCCACAATTTTAATTTAAGTAGCTACACAAAGTCAACAGAGCTATGTTGATTTACACCAGCTAGTTATCTGGCCCTCTGTTTTAAAAGTTAAGCCAGAATGGATCAAAAACACACTGCAAAACATCACTAAGGCTCACATTTACTCCAGACAACAGAATACTCAAGAAGATAAACAGCAAATGACTTCTTGCTGTTCTGCACTGGCTTTGTTTGTCGAGGTGCACATGTGCGCAACACTAGAAGGGGCTGGTTGCAAGCCTTCCTTTCTACATACCACTCCCGACATTAGCTAACTAGAGCTAGAAATTCCAGCAAACAGGGAAGAATTTGCTCCTGACAAATAGGTACTAATGATGGAAAAATTTCATTGCCTAGGGGACCCATAGCCATAATTGTACTTTCTGCTAGCTCTATGCTTGCAGCAGTTGCATATGACCTGTAAATCTGTGGTGTGCTACAAGGTCTAGACCCAAGTTCTCTGGGGAGTGATGTTAATTGAAAACAATAATTTCAGATGTAGTCAGTGCCATATTAGCAGTACATTAACAATGATTAATGCTGATTACACAGCCTTACCATTCCCAGCACAGACTGCTTGCCAGAGGATGAGAAGAGAAATTGACAATTCCGCTTCAGCGGTGTTTTTCTTTGCTCCAGAGAGGCCCCTGAAATGAAAATATTTATCTACAAAACAGCAAAGGAAAGAGGAAAATGTGGAGTTAGAGAAGCCCATAGGGTTTCTCTACCTGAGGATCTGCCTCAGGATTTTTTCTTTAAGTTCTCAAGCTCCAAAACTGGCTATTTTAATAAACATGTTTAGGAACGCTGGTTCCATTTACCAGTCAGACTCCTTTGTCACTGGCTTTGATATACTGCCTGTATAAACTGGCTGCTTCATGGACCCCTGCTGAGACGGAGTTCTGAGCTCATCCCTGCACTCTATGGATCAGTAAGAGCTGGGCTCACTAAGAAGCCACATACCTATGTGGGTACAGGGGCAGATTGCTTCATATCTCAAGCAACCACCAGTGGCTGACAGAGTGATTCTGATAGACTCTGAAGGGATCACCAGGATGCAGCCTTATTTGGAACCCTAATGCTCTACTCCCATCCGTTTCAGCTTCTTGGGACCCCTCAAATCTCTCTGTGCTAGACCCGTCTCAAACCAGCAAAAATTTCTGGTCGTCATGTCTTCTGCATAACATTTTGCAGCCAATACCTAACCGAACCTTTCCAAATATATCGCCAATGAGTCCGTCATCTCTTTCCTAAAAGAATTTCAAAAAACAGACTTCAGCACTAAGCAAGTGGCTTTGATCTCATGCAGAGCATCTATCCTCTCATCCATGAGGCAGACTGAATAGCAGAGGGGCTTAAAGCCAAATAAGGTCACTAGCTCCTTTGCTTGACTAGTAAAGTACAGTACAATATACAACTGATAAGCAGCAGAAAATATAAATCTTGGAGGATGAGCCTCTCCCTCGATTATAGGGCTGAAACGGTTGTACAGCTCATGTATACAGCACTACAGAGTCACATCCCCAGCTGGTGTAAGTCAGCATTTGGCATCTGCACAGCTCCATCAATTTACCCCAGCTACGGACCTGGCCCTCAGTGCATTAAGTAACTGAGTTTCTGCATCTGTGATTCTTTTATGTTAAGTTTTACAACCCTACTCTCATCTTCACAGCTATGCAGAGGAATGAAAAGGACTAACCCTACAGGCGTACCCAGGAGACTAAATCAGAAGCACAGCAGGTGTTTTGTCCGTTATATCCAAAAGCGCATTGTCTGAAGGTCAAACAGAAGTCAATATAGTCAGACATGAAAATGCTGTCACATTATCTTTTGATCATTTCATCTGAATTTCATGAGAGGCGATTGTGTTTCTTTAAAATATCTTTTCATTTCCTCATGTTGTAATACCGCACTGTTCTCCTTACAAGATCCCTTACCGTCTTATGACCTTATGGTCACTGATGATACTGAATCCATTGTTTGTTCTAAATAAAGTTTGTTCAGTGCCTGAAACAAATTCAGAGATAACCACATAAGCCCAGCAATCCATCTGCCTGATATATCATCATGAAGGCACACTCCTGTTCTCTGGAAACAGAGTATTAAGTGACAAGGTTACAATAAACAGCTTTGGGGAACAAATTATACATATTTATATCACAAAAAAGGAAAATCCTCTAAACAGTATTTGAAGCAGAAACAGCACTGAAGTTAAAGTATATACACTCTGATTCATGTCTGTAATTGTACAGAGTGACTGACTTAATTTAAAGTGCTTTGCAAGGAGTCAGGAAGATTTAAACACCAGTCAAGCTTTGCAAATCAATTCATTTCATCTGTGAACTGTAAACATTTTTAAACAAACAGCTGTTAAAGGATCCAAATCAACACCAGAGTCCACATGGGATTGGAGGTGATAAAGTAGGAAGAGCCCAACCATCTTACTGAGTCCAGGCCCTTATAGAATACAGGTCTGAGAGAGAGGACATCTCACATACTGGATGCTACACAGTTAGAAGAATGTATATTTAAAGGGCCAGATCCTCATCTGGAGCAAGTTGGGTAGCTCCATTGGGAATTTGGCCTAAAATTTACAGTATGCTTTAAAATTAAATTGTAAAAAATCAGCTCTCCCTTTACTTATCTTGTTAGACCAGAGTTCTGCAATAACTGGTGATACTCAACCTGAACTCTTTGCTGTAGATTTTAGCAACATTATCAACACATGCGATGGAAACACCTGAACTCAGAACTTGTCAGGATTTCAATAGAGATGAGTCTAAACTGTGATGTTCACCTCTGATTGGCTGATGTGGCTTTGGGTCTAGCATTCTATTTGGAGCCCATTTAAAAGCCTTTCAAATTCAATGTTCTCTTCAAAAGGCAAAACGTTGGTGATTTATCTGATCATTTACATTATGCTAACAAGTATTAATTCACTATCCCAATGAACTGAACAACAGTGGCCAGTTTCAAAAGCAAGCTAGAGTACTGGATACTGAATGGATTCACATGGTTACAGTTTACCATACATTCATGGGAGAAGTTTGCCATCTGGGTTTGTTACTGAACATTTATCCTGATTTCCCAAACTATGGGGTGTCTTCTCCTTTGATGTGGCACATAACTCTCAAGACCGTTAATGGGAGATCTGAACTTATCTCCTCTAGGGGAAAAGAGAGCTGCCTTTCAATATTGAGAAAGTAAGCTCTTCATGTTATTCTGCACAGCATGCCCGATTTGCACACAATTGTGCTCAGATTTTAGGTCCAAAAATATGTGAATGTTTCATACATGCATTTACTGGCCCAAAACTTTTGAAATATCAAGCCCATAATGTACGTTTTTTTAAAAACGGAGGTAGAGTTTTTATAGGGCTGATCCAACTCTCATTAAAGACTGCCATCTATTTGAATCATGCCCCAAATTAGCACATTAGACAGACAGATTTGCATAAAATACTTACAATCTTTTATTGATTCAGTCAAAACTCTAATCCCGCCTGCATAATAAAGGATATTCTGGTCAGGTCTATTGAGTTTCTGGAGCAGCTTTTTCACAGACACAGCAGTATACTTTCCAGACTGAAATTCCTCTAGAGCTCTCTCTTCCTCTTTTGCTTTTTTTTCCTGTAAGTCTACTTCATTCATGCAGTCTTCAACACCAAAAGAAAGAGAAACTAAAAATGAAATTCAGTAAAGAGACCACAAATTCTTGATACACATTAAGGACAGTGAGGAAAGAAATGAAACGCCATTTGATATCCTGATGTTGACCAATATATGCTGGGAAAAACATATATAATCACATTGGCAATATGTATTATTGACACCACATATATTAATATGCATTAAGCATACAATATCAGTATAATGTTATATTGTATATATTTCTAGCAGTTACATATCTTAAACTGGCCTATGTCTCTCTATAATCCTGTTCATTTATGCTAAGAATCCAGCAACACTTTTCAAAGTTGAAGTCAGCGTTGGCATGAGAAAATAAGAAGCTTGTCAAAGGCAAAATGTTCTGCCCCGCAACAAGCTAGGGAGATACCTTCACAGGCCAGTCCCTGGAATGCCAGTATCCAAAACAAAGATAAGGAAGGTACAAAACAACAAATTAAGAAACTGGCACAAATGAATGGGTTGGATTTTAGTGAAGAGTTTTGGTAACTTGTAATATCATCCAATAAATACTCCTAGCTAAATTGCGTAACTTGGGAAGCACACCTTCTGTGTAAGGTGAAGGTAACAACACAGCACAAGACAGCTTCCTGGAAACTGGCACTGTATTGAACCTTTTGTCCTGTGCTATATTATTACTGGCTTTTCGCAATAAACCTGACTGATATTGGTTATTTGGTCTCTTGAGTATATTTCATAACAAACCAAGGAACAGTCAAGCAACTGACTATATAATTTATCAAGCATGTCAATTGTATAGAAAGATTGCGAGGCAAAGAGGGAAGAAGTGGCTCAGTGATTTGGGGCAACATTCTACATTCTGCACATAGGCCAATAAAAGTAGAATGACTCTTAGCTGTGGCCAACCACGGGAAAGGTTAGAGAAGAGAAGTTAACTGGAAGAAGAAACAGCTGGATATGATGAAGTGAGCTGTAGCTCACGAAAGCTTATGGTCAAATAAATTTGTTAGTCTCTAAGGTGCCACAAGTACTCCTTTTCTTTTTTGCGAATACAGACTAACACGGCTGCTACTCTGAAACCTGGATGGAAAGAGTCCACAGAGAGGCTTAGAATGCATAAGGCTGTTTTTTTAATTTAAATTCAGTTTTGATGACAGGATAAAGGTACCAGAAGGACCCTGACATTAGACTTCTTACCTTTAAATAAAAACAAAAGAGTACTTGTGGCATCTTAGAGACTAACATATTTATTTGAGCATAAGCATTCGTGAGCTACAGCTCATTTTGTCGGATGCTTATGCTCAAATAAATTTGTTAGTCTCTAAGGTGCCATAAGTACTCCTTTTCTTTTTGTGAATACAGACCAACATGGCTGCTACTTTGAAACCTACCTTTAAATAGACTTTCCTTCTGCGGATCAATTTCTAAGATCTTCTGATAGGACTTCCTGGACTTAATAAAAGAAACCCAAGGCTATATGGTTAGTTGAAAACAAAACGGAAAAGATTATGCAAAAGATATCTAACTTGACTGAGTCCGATCTAAGACCCTTTGAAATCAATGGACTAACTCCCATGGACGACAGTGGACTTTGGATCGGGACTATAGAGCTTTAGACTTTGTTCTTCGCTCCTGCATTTTTTTTATTTAACATCTCTAATCCAAGTCATGACTCTGAACTCAACAAAGGAGCAAAACATGAATTCAGACCCCCCTTCTTCTGGACTCTTCAAATCTATGAAGTTGGGGAATGCTATTTTTTTTTTTACAGCCTAGAAAAAATAAGCTTTATAATATACAATAGAATCAATCTGCAGCAAGGATGGTTAAACTTTCATGGCTGAAAACACCAGGTAATCCTCAGTCAGTATGTCATTTTAAAATTAACAAGATAGTCAAAATATAAATCTAAAAATCCATCGTTGGGAAAAACAGAATGAGCAGATCATTCTCTGTGAGAAATGAGCAAATACCAGCCAACAAGTTAATAGCAAAAGAAATGCAGCTACAAAATACAGCACCAAATGTTATGAGAACTATACATCTTAGATTATTTCTCTCCCAGGTCTAGCCTCAAAGTATAACCAATTTAGTAATTTCATTTTAAAAAAAGATTAGAAAAGTTCTTTTTACTGATTAGAAAATAAAATCAAATTATATTTTAAAGAACATTCAGGTTATAGCTACTGTTCAACATAGGCAGGAAATGTAGAATTAAATGATCTATATAACACTTAACCCTTTCAGAGATTTGGCAAGAGTAAAATTAATATTAGCATCTTCACTAGCACACTCCACCCTAACAAATCCCAATGTGCTACACTGGGATCACTTCTCCCACCCCTGAAATGCAGCCAGTTCTGAGTGAAATGCAGCAATAACTGCACTACAGACTCCTGTAACATCTCAGAGGAATGCCACCTATAGAATCACCACCACCATTTCCTGCAGAATGGACATGTTCTTTGGAGATCTCCCAAATCCTAACCCAACCTAGCCCTGCTTTAATTGAGGAAGGCAGAGAGGGCCACTGCACAACTTGCTGGTATAGCTACAAGTCAGGTTCCAGGGCAGAACTGGCGCCAGGCATAAGCAGATGAAGCAATTGCTTATGCCCTGATCTGCTCAAGTGGCCCCCCCATTTGCTTTTTATTATAAGAACTTGCCTGTTTTAATATTGGGTGGCGACTATTCCTGCTTAGGACCCCCAGTGAGCTAGCATCAGCTCTGTTCCATGGCCTATCATGGCAGCATCCAGTCCAATCAACAGGAACCTGTCCATACTTTTACTGCTTATTGGTCAGAAACGTGGGATGGAGAATTCGGTTATTCTGTTTCCATCCAAAACTGACCAATAATTTAAAAAGACAGAACCACTACAAGTCATTATTAAAGACTAATACAAAGTATGACAGTGAGGAAGGGAGAAAAAATCAAATGTACAATAAAATAGGGAATAATTGGCTATGTGGTAGTACTGCTAAAAAGGATCTAGGGATACTTGTGGATCACAAATTGATTATGAGCCAACAATGCGATGCAATCGTGGAAAAGGCTAATATTTGGGGGGTGTATTAACAGGAATGACATGAGACATGACAGGTGGCTCTGCACTGGTGAAGCCTCAAGTGGAATAGTATGTCCAGTTTTGGGCGCTACACCTGAACCTGATAAGAGACTTCAAAAACATGTTAAGGACTGCTATAAAGAGAACAATCAATTGTTCTCTATGTCCCCTGAAGGTAGCACAAGAAGTAACTGACTTAATCTGCTGCAAGATAGATTTAGTTTATTTATTAGAAATAAAACTTCTATAAGTATCATTAAGTACTGGAATAGGTTACCAAAGGGAGGTTGTGAAACCTTGTCATTGGTGGTTTTTAAGAACAGGTTAGACAAAGGTCAGGGATGGCGTCAGTATACTTGGTCCTGCCTCAGAATGGGGGGAGATGGACTACACCACCTCCCAACGTTCCTTCCAGCCCTACAGTTCTGTGACTCTGTAATTACCATGTGCAATATTCTCTAACCTTTGTGCGAGCTTAAGTAATGGACCAAGCCTATTACATTAACATATGAGGGAATATTTTGTTTTAGACCTAATGCAACCCTCATAAGAGCCTACAGACATTTTGTCCCCCAAGCAACCAATGTATGACAAGGCATTAGCATAACATACTATCATAAAGTCAAGTGTTTAAGACCCATTTCTCTCTCTTCCATTGCCTTATAATGCCAAACAATGGGCAGACATATATTCTGCTTATTCTTATACTGGTATAAACCTTATCCAAGTTGCTAAACCAATGGAGATACTCCAGATTTACACCAGAGTATTTAAAAAGAGAATGTGACTCAACCCCCACAAGGTTTGTACAGCTTACCTCATTGTAGTCCTTCAGGGCCAGATGAGCTTTTCCCATATGGAAATAGGCTTTAATACATTTTTCGTTGCACTGCATTAAAAAGAATTAATCAAATAGTTTAGAATGTTGAATCATTACACACTGCTGTCTAAACTCCTGGCTAATAAAGTTACAGCAACTGCCCAAAAACCTATAAACATGGAGTGTGCTGCACTTTGAGTGAAGCTGGCTGACTTTCAGTTAATTGAATAACACTTAGGCTGCCCTCTGTAACGCAATCGATTGCTATCACATGGAAATTTTCTCAGTATACTTTTCATTTCCATTCATACAGAATACTACTAAGGACCAGATCTGGTGTAAGTTGATGCAACTCCATTGATTTCAGTAAAGATACACAGATTTACCCTAGCTGAAGGCATGGCCCCACATATTCAACTTTTCAGGCAGGAATCACATCCGTAATTGGGAAAAGCAGGGTCACCCTTCTCCCACAGCACCCTATAAATGGCAAAACGTAGACCCAGTCTCACCGTTTGAGAGCCTTAGGCCACAATTGATAGAAATCAACAATATGACATTAATCATAAATACAGACTAGTGGTTTGATCAGAAATAAGAACATGGACCCATACTCTGCACATATTAAAATTTTTTCAAAACCTAGAACCATATCCTCTGTGGGTGTTAACTAGAATACTGTCATTGACTTCAGTATCATAACTTACATTAGATGAGGACCACTGTTCCCTCACAAAAATCAGATGTCAAGAATTAAAACATTCAAAAACCAGTCGGAGAACACTTCAATCTCTCTGGTCACTCGATTACAGACATAAAAGTGGCAATTCTTCAATAAAAAAAACTTCAAAAACAGACTCCAACGAGAGACTGATGAATTGGAATTAATTTGCAAACTGGATACAATTAACTTAGGCTTGAATAAAGACTGGGAGTGGATGGATCATTACACAAAGTAAAATTATTTCCCCATGTTTATCACACCCCCCCACCCACTGTTCCTCAGACATTCTTGTCCACTGCTGGAAATGGCCCACCTTGATTATCCTACAAAAGGCTTTTTTCCCCCCACTCTCCTGCTGGTAATAGCTCACCTTATCTGACCACTCTTGTTACAGTGACACCCATTGTTTCATGTTCTCTGTGTATATAAATCTTCCCACTGTATTTTCCACCGAATGCATTCGATGAAGTGAGCTGTAGCTCACGAAAGCTTATGCTCAAATAAATTTGTTAGTCTCTAAGGTGCCACAAGTACTCCTTTTCTTTTTGCGGATACAGACAAACACGGCTGCTACTCTGAAACTAGTTATACTCTGTGTCCTACCAACTGATTGAAGAAACTGCAAAGCAGTTACCTTTAAAGCCCATTCACAATCACTGATTACTTTCTTGTACTCCTGCAACTTCATGTGAGCCTGAAATAAAGCCAAGATGGGATACAGATCAGCAGACTTATCAGCCCAAAGAAGAATTAGAATACTGTGCATCTTTATAATGTTTTTCCAAGTTCAAAGCACTGTGCAGACATTAGTTTAATTAAAGTGATATGCTTTAACCCACAGAGAGTGCCAACATATTGACTGATACATAATTAACTGCTTCTGGTGTTTTACCATATCTATACATCAGTGTGCAGTGGATTTTCAAGTGAGTTAAACACAAACCAAGCACAAAACTTACATGGGTCTGTGCTAAACTTAGGGCAGGAAAAAGTCCTCAGTTCACAATTAAAAATTTGATTCATCTTTCAGAAAAAAAGGTAGCTTGAAAAAAAATACCCCACTGAACTTTCTTTTCATGCCGTGGTGCGGATGGGGACTTGTGCATTGTGCTGTCATTGAATTGGGGGGTGGGAGGAAGGGCAGAGCAATGAAGGTTGTGGGACAAACAACCCTTCCACGACGAGGCTTCATTCTGACCCTCCATGCAGGAGACAGGCTACAGTCACAACAGGAATAAAATGAATTTAAGAAGACTGCTGAATCATTCCCACATGGTCAAGGGAGTAGCCAAAGTCTGGGCTGTGTCTTTCAGGTTTGGTTTTCCTTCCTGGAAGCCAGAGGCACAGGCCAGGAATTAAAACAATAGCTGTCCAATGATTTTCTGAAGTGCAACTTTTTGTTTGAGATTATAAAAAGGCAATGAGATAACCTGCTGAACAGAAATAAATTTACATCCATATTAGTACCATAAACTTCTGGCAAGGACCCAACCACAGATACCCACTGCAGGCAAAATGCCCACTCCATAGGTTGCATGCCACTGAGTAAAAGTTTCACAGAACCTACTGCTTCTCACATTAGCAGTTTTCTCAACACAGCATTGGCTTATACTAGTCAGTCCTTTAGCTAGAGTGGGAGACATCTGTGCAACAATGCTGAAAATTTAGGGTGCAGGCCCTGTTGCTGATGCATGATAGGGAGGGGTCTTACAGTTACACACAATGGAATGGGTTGCAAAGCTTTTGGAAGTGGTTTCAACCGTCAAACATAACATTGACTGGAAGTACTGAAGTAAGAGCAGGATTTACATTTGGGGAAGAAGGATGCCCCTGGGTTTAAAGCACTGGACTAGGAGGCATGAGACTTGAGTTCTGTTCTCAATACAGACTTCCTGCGTGACTGACCTATCTAAGGTGTGTGAAATTCTATGGCCTGTGTTATGAAGCAGGTTAGACTAGATGATAAGGTCTTAGGGGAAGACACTGTTCTGTGTTTTTAGAGCACCAGCACACTAGGGTCCTAGTTCATGACAGAGGCTCCTAAGAGCTATGATAATACAAATAAATAATGATCATCCTAAGGTCCACCTTCTGGCCTTAAAATCTATTAGTCTATTATTAAAGATATAATATTTGGAAAATGGAGTGGTTGGAGCTCTGCTGGCCCCCCCTTGGCATACAAGATAGGTAAAGAGCTCATCACCTGTGGTAACATTTAGCTCTCTACAACCTATTTAGAAAATGTCAGGATGACAGATTCTTCCCTTTATATGGACATGTCGGAGAATTAGCCCCCATTAGAGATTATGATAAAAAGAGAGGCAAGGATAGTTAGTGGCAACAAAAGGGAATATAGAGACACTCCTTGCGTTAAGCTACAAAAGGTGCATGACATTCTTTTTTCTTCCTGTTTTCCTTTAGTACCAGCTATTAGGCACTCAATAGCAGGTCTCTGATACCATGGCAATTGGTGCAGTATACGAGGATGGATATTACATTATAGGCTGATGTTCATGGCTCAATACTTTCTGTTAGACACTTGCATAGAGAGAGCATAAAATGATTCACATGACTGAGGAATTAGTTCAGAGCCATAAAAGGCAGCATGATTTGCATCACAGTCTCTCTAGTGAAGCTGAATTCTTGATCAGTGCAAGAAACTAAAGAAAAAGTTTCAATACAGAGCTTAGTCTGTAGTACTTTGCTGGTAACTTTTAATCATATTAATATTCACTGTTGCTAACACGGCAGTAAAGTAGATCCCATCAACTCCTGTTAGCAAAAATGAGACCTAAAGCACCACTGTGGACAATGGCCTGGGACAAACTACCTTATGTGCTGCTCTTCCTTCCTTTTCCAGTTCATCTGCAACACATCTGAACTTCTGAAATTGGCTTAGACAACAGAGCAATGATTCTCATGTGCCACCTGCAGGCAGCTTAGGCTGTTTTGTACCTAAACAATACATCTATAGCAGATTTTTCACACACTGACCTGTGCTCTGTTCGTGTACAGCACCTGCATATCCTTCTGTTTCTCCAGCCCTTCGGTGTATCGCTGGATAGCTGTGGCATAGTCTCCTTTACTGAATGCATCATTTCCCTTCTCTTTCAGGGCTGCAGCAACAAGAGTCATGTATTGTAAATGTCATTATTTCCAGTTGTAAACACAGTGGACAGAAGCCATGTTCTCCTGCTGCAACTTGCCCCGAGAATCCCACTGTATTGCCTCTACGGGAACTGTGTTCATCGAGCATAGCATGCAACAGACTTTTCTCTGTGCATTTTCATTTATGCGCCCCTTTCATGTTCTAAAAGATAAACTCAGGCCATTTGTATTTTCTCTTTATAGCCTATTACTTACATCTTCCCACACATCACATATCTCTCACTCCAAACCTTAAGTCTCTTTATCATAAAGGGGAGAGTCATTAAGAGGAATGCATTCCAAAAGACCTCAGCACCTACTGTGCATAGCCCATGTTCTCTTCTAATCAATGCTATACATAAGATCATAGGTACTATGGAACACAAATGCCTGCTTCCTTGTCCCCAGTCTCATCAACGTGCATACACAACACACAGTCAACCTGTGGAACTCCTTGCCAGAGGATATTGTGAAGGCTTAGACTATACCAGGGTTAAAAAAAGAACTAGATAAGTTCATGGAGGATAGGTCCATCAATGGCTACTAGCCAGGAAGGGCAGGGATGGTATTCCTAGCCTCTGTTTGCCAGAAGCTCAGAATGGGTGACAGGGGATGGATCACTTGATGATTACCTGTTCTGTTCATTCTCTTTGGGCACCTGGCATTGGCCAACGTCGGAAGACAGGATACTGGGCTAGATGAACCTTTGGTCTAACCCAGCATGGCTGTTCTTATATTCTTATAAAAATGTGGCTAACAGGCTAGTTTACCAGCTTAATTCAGCTCTGTTCTTTTTAAGTAGTGCTTAGTGGACATCAAAAATGTAAAACTTCAGCAATTACCATTCGCCAAACGTTCATTTTTCTTCCTTCTTTTGGCTCGTTCTTTTGCATCTTTCTCTAATGCTGACATGAAGCTGTCTGAGAGCCAGCAGAGTTAGGGTAGCATTTCAGTCAATGAAAGAAAAGATTTACTCATTACAATCAAATTGCAGATGAGAGAAAAATCATTTCTGAGACATGGAGAAAATCTTAAGGACATATTTCATTAATTTGATATAACGCGGAACGTGTGTGATAAGCTATTAGACACAACAGCCATAATGCTGCCCTAGATTTGCATGCCTGCCTCTTTAAGTAGCTCTTCTTAATCATAATCATAGAATATCAGGTTTGGAAGGGACCTCAGGAGATCATCTAGTCCAACCCCCTGCTCAAAGCAGGCACAATCCTTCTCTAAGAGATGCCTCTTTTTGATTCAGAATAATGAGGTTCTTAGATGAGAGGTAGAGAATATGCTGAAAAAATTCTTTACTAGGCACAATCCAGCCAGGCACACAGGACTTGTAAGCAATTATAACTTTCTGATACAGCTCTCAGAGTCAACTGAAAGATTCACATTGACTTCAGATGAAGTAGGATCAGGCCCTGCATGAGGCAGCTGAATCAGGGAAAGCAATCTGCAATCCTTACTCTAGCTTTACTGATACAAATTGAACAGGGGATAATTATTGGAGAGGTGAACCCTGTCCTACCTCGTCTCACTGTCTCCATATTCTGCGTGGTCTGAAAAAGTTGGATGAGTGACACACAAACACATATACAAAAAGGTTAGGCTTGAACTGGAATGAAAATAAATTTAAATATAGTTATTTCTAAACTAGTTGCAATTTTCATGAGAAAATATGGATTGCAAAATATAGATCACATTCATTTTTCAAAGCATCTTAAAACGGAGATGTATAACAACATGAGTCTAGTAACAAGAGAAGCATTTTTTAAACTTGTCAAAACTAACTCCATCAGAAGCATTTAAAGTCATGGAACAAAAGAAAACAATTCAATCCTCAGGTGTCCTCTTGCACAATCAATTTGGCTAAGAATTTCTGTTAGACTCTTCACATGGGAAAATTCACCACTGCAATCTGATTATTCTAACTGCGATAACAATCTGCTGGGGTACACTTCATAATAAAAGCATTTCTTTTAATAAGAATAGGTGCAGCCGCACCACACTTAGGACCAACTTTCAAAGATATGTAGGTCCCACATGCTTAGTGGGATTCTCTGAAGTGCCTAAGCAGGATAGGCGCCCAAATTCTATTGATTTCAACAGGTGTTAGGTGCCTAACCTGCTTAGGTACTTCTGAAAATCCCACTAGTCGACTATCTGAATCTTTAGGCACCCGAAAATCTAGCTCCTAATGTCTGAATTAAAGTCTCTCAAGACTTTGACTGGCTTTGGATCAGAAAGCAGCAAACAGTAGCCACATGTTACAGCATCTAAGCACCTGCTTCTTCTTTAGTATTAGCACCCAGTGATCTTCTGTCGATCTCCTGAAGAAGAGGTACAGGCTGTAAAACATGATGTGGGGTATTCTCTCATATGCTTTCCAGTGAGGAAAATTAAACATAGGTTTAAGCTACATTCGACCTGTATTTGTAACAATACTTACGAGGTTTGTCTTGGGTTTGCATAAGTGGCAAGATAGCTGCACTTATATCATTTGAAAGACTAACTGCCTACATCTGATACTCGAAAAGAGATCATAAGTCTTACCACATCTTGTGAGTTAACAACTGTTCTGTTCAACTTGGTCTTGCATTCTCCATCATCTCTGACCTCCTGGAGATGAAGTCTTTTCTCTGTATCAGAGATGGCTTTTTCCTGG
Organism: Dermochelys coriacea; assembly: GCF_009764565.3. Taxonomy (NCBI): domain Eukaryota; kingdom Metazoa; phylum Chordata; order Testudines; family Dermochelyidae; genus Dermochelys; species Dermochelys coriacea. The sequence goes on along the minus strand of NC_050089.1, from coordinate 14,719,928 downwards.
ACAGCGGGGTCTGAGGAGTTCAAGCCTTGAACCAAGTTGGCTAAAAACAAACAAACAAACAAACAAACATGAAATAAAATGAACTCAGAGAGACCAGGAATCAAGTTTTCCCTTTGGTTACACATGCCTTTGAAGCCAGAAGGAGCTGAATGTATGATTGAGAGTATGCCCATGATCTGAGGTGGGATGTGATTCCCAGCTGGTGGAGACAGTACACTAGTTCTCATCAAGCTAGCACACTAAACACAGCCACACAAGCTATGGTACTCATGGCAGCTAGCCAGTTTATAACCATCTGAGATCCTACACACATTCTCAGGGTGGCTGGCTCATTCCACAGCTTGTGCTTCCATGGCTACATTCTATTTGTAGTGTGATTATTCAATGATAGCCAGTGAGAGTATGTCTCCTCAACTTGGGAATCACACCTCCAGGTCAAGTGTAGATGTGCACTAAAAGACTTGATGTAACATACAGATGACAAGGACAACATTTATAAACTAAAAAAAAATTCATCTGTCCTTGGCCTTTTGGCTATGGTTCAGGGTAGCTTCAGTTTAATATCCGATACTCCCTCCATAGGTTATAACTCCAAATGTTAGCAGGGGGACGGACTCAATCTAACAAGTTTTTTCCCCATCTCTAAGTTCTACCAATGATTTACATGATTCTAAAAATAAAATAATAACCGGAGGCATTTAGAACCATTGCCAGTACCTGGCAAGATTCACATCTCCAAGCACTCAGAGATTTCAAAAACTGAACACAGTGATCAAAACTGTATGATCTTTTCGTCTTTTGTTTTTTCTTCCCTTTGCTCTCTAATTCTCTTTATTTGTCCACCTCAAATGATTTCGGTTTTCTATTTGGGTATTTATCACTGAACAAAGATTAAGGCAATACTGTGACACAATAACCAGCATTTCAGTGAGGGTAGATGCCCAAGGATCAAATTTCACTGATAAAAATAAAGCAGTTTCAAAAATACAGAGTTTTTTGCTGTTTAAAATACAAAATCCCCTATTTGGGTACATTTTGATTTATTTTTTATCATTTGTTATACGTTCAGTGCCAAAGACACTTTTTTCTTTTGCTTCTGGCTGGGAGTCTAACTTCAGAAACAGCAACAGGAGAGAACACAAAAGAAGCCTCGCAAACCATAACGCACACTGCTGTCATTTGGAAATCAATGAAGTTTTCCAATCTTAGTGAGAAAGACAAATATGCGGGTCTCTCAGGTAATTCCCTTTTAGACCTAAATTTCTGCTGCAGTTTCAAGTGGCTATATTATTCTTCTATTTTACTTCCTGTCCTAAACTGCTGCATAGGATTCCTATGTTCTGCTAAAAAAAACAGTGGCAATCCTTCCAGAGATGGCTACAAGTCAGTGGTGAGTCCCTTAGCTACTTCACAGAGGTGTTATGAGGCTTCATAAGTTAATGTCTGCAAAATACTTTGAGATCCTCAGATGAAAGGGGCTATAGAAATGCCATCTATTACCATCACTTATCAAAAACTCCAGTTTTTTGAATTTCACCTCTTTGTTTGCTAGCCCAGCTACTAAGACCCCCATTCCTGGAAGTTACTGCCTGAAGGCACACCCCTGCATTCATGAAGTGCCCCACTGCTTTCAGCACTGGGGCCTCACTCTATGAGAGTATTTTTATAAACATTGTTATACATAAGGAAAGATCATAGCCAACATTTTCTAAAGCAATGTCTGATTTTGACTGTTCTGTTACCTGGTGCCCAACTAAAGACCATTTGGGTCTGGTTTTCAGAGGGGCTAAGCACTCACAGCTCTTATCAAGATCAGCTGGAGTTAGGAGCTCAGTATCTCTGCAAATATCTTAAGCTGGGCACTAAAACCAGAAGTCAATGCTGTCCTTAACGCAGTGACTTCACCTGAGCAACACTCCGACCAAGTGTAAATCTGCCCCACCATGTTTACAGTACACTTACTAATTTCATCCACATCTCTCAGGAATTTCTGCAAATCTCCCTCCTCCAGCTCATCAGTCATCATGGTACAGAATGACTAAGGGGGAGGACTGGAACCTAGAGGAAGGAATAACAGAAGGAGGAGAATGGGGGGCTGGAGACATGGGGCTGCGCGGAGGGGGCTGGTGGGTGAGGAGCGATGGGGGGCTGGGGAGAGGTGGGGGCTGCATGGAGGGGGCTGCGTGAGGGGGCGGGCGGTGAGGAGAGATGGGGGCTGGGGAGAGGCGGGGGCTGCGCAGAGGGGGTAGTGGGGAGCGAGGGAGGCTGGGGAGAGGCAGGGGCTGCGCGGAGGGGGGCGGGCAGTGAGGAGTGATGGGGCTGGGGAGAGGCGGGGGCTGTGCAAAGGGGGCGGTGGTGCGTGATGGGGGGCTGGGGAGAAGTGGGGGCTATGCAGAGGGGGCGGTGGGGAGCAATGGGGGCTGGGGAGATGGGGGCTGCGCGGAGGGGAGCGATGGGGGGCTGGGGAGAGGCGGGGCTGTGTGGAGGGGGCGGCGGGTGAGGAGCGATGGGGGGCTGGGGAGAGGCGGGGCTGCGCGGAGGGGAGCGATGGGGGCTGGGGAGGGGGGGCTGCGTGGAGGGGGGCGGGTGAGGAGCGATGGGGGCTGGGGAGAGGCGGGGCTGCGCGGAGGGGAGCGATGGGGGCTGGGGAGGGGGGGCTGCGCGGAGGGGAGCGATGGGGGCTGGGGAGGGGGGGCTGCGCAGATGGGGGCGGTGGGGGCTGGGGGGGGCTGCGCGGAGGGGAGCGATGGGGGGCTGGGGAGGGGGGGCTGCGCGGAGGGGAGCGATGGGGGCTGGGGAGGGCGGGGCTGCGCAGATGGGGGCGGTGGGGGCTGGGGAGGGGGGGCTGCGCGGAGGGGAGCGATGGGGGCTGGGGAGGGGGGGCTGCGCGGAGGGGGGCGGGTGAGGAGCGATGGGGGCTGGGGAGAGGCGGGGCTGCGCGGAGGGGGGCGGTGGGGGGCTGGGGAGGGGGGGGGCGGGGTCCCTGCTCACCCCGGCCGGAAGCCAGGCAGTTACCGGGTCAGCAGCGTCCTCCTGGTCGCCTCGGTAACGAGCCCGTGATGCTCCGCCCCTTCCTCCCTTGGGGCTGCCGCGGCGCCGTCCGAAGGCGCAGCCAATAGCGGCCGCCGGTGGGCGGGGCCTCAGGGCGGAGGCGGTGCTATGCCGGGATGGGCGGGGCTCCCTCAGAGGGATCAGGCTGCAGAAAGAACCTGGGCGGGGGCAGAGGTCAGGGGGCAGAGGTCATAGGCTTGTCCAATGGGGTTGGAGGGGCCTGTAAAGCGCCATGAAAGCCCCTCCCCTTCACCCCCAGAAGCGAGCCCCCCTAGCCTGGGCAGCGCCACCCTCCTGCAGCGAGCCCCCAGCCCCCTGGCCAGGCATTGCCCCCCCGCCCCCCCATAAGCCTCCTGCTGCAACAGCCCATTGCCAGCCTCCGCCGCCGCCCAGCCAGATCCTGGTCAGAGGCAGCAGCCAGAGCCCATGACCACACCCTGCGGCTCAGCGCCCCACACGGTTGTTACTGATCCGGTGCAGCCAGGTTAATCGCAGGGGACTGCGTGCCCATTGCCAGTCCGTGACCAGGCAGTGTCCTCTCCTGCCCTCAAAGCCAATCAATGTACGGGCACTCTGTCTCCAAGGCTGGCAACGTATTCAGAGACTGTTATATAGAAACAGCTTCAACCAAAGCTGCCCACTGGGCCCCGCAGCACCAGCCACGACTCCATCAATGACCCTGGGCCTTCAGAATTGTATCTTTATTTTAGTTAAGTTATGAACTCTAAAAAGAAGCCCTCCTCCCTCACTTCTCACTCTATGGATTTATTCGCTCATTGAGGGACAGCCAACAGCTATTTTCTCTTAAAGAGCACATTTTATTTAATGGTGTTTTCAGATGATGTGACAAGAGAGACAAGAAACAAGAGCGAGCTCTCATGATGAGGTGAACCCACAACTGTCATCAAACACTCAATAATAATTGTCAACAAGGAGCGGGTCAGAAATCCCCCCTGTGAACATTCAGTTGATACAGAAGAGGAAAACTATCATTCTCTGTCAGAAATGATGATTCATTTTCATGCTGTCTAGTGGCAAGTGTTCACTCTGAAGAACCAAGTAGGCATTGCAGAAATATAGAAAAGCCCTTTGTTCTCATTGTATATCAAGTTGGAACCAAACTAGAAATCACATTACACTGTCATCTGTGTTGTAACACTTACTCAGGGAAACTAGAATTTTATTTTTAAGCCTAGATAAACTTGCTCACGTGAAACTAGAAATTGGTCTTTCTTGCTTCTATCATCACGTCTCAATGGAAAAAATACTTGGAAATACTGATTTTTCTATGGACTTGTCTTTTTGTTGTACAGCACCTAGCACAACAGGGTCATGGTTCACGTGTGGAGTACTTAGGTACTACTGCAGTACAAATAATCATTTTCATTTTGCTTCAGTTTGTGTGTTTGTAATGTGCTTTGATATCCTCAAGCAAAGGATATTTACAGTACAGAAATGCAAAGTATGAGTTCATGTAACACAAGAACACCAATGTAAGCAAAACTGGATACCCAGATTATGAGAGTATTTTGACTTTATAGAACAAAAATTTCATATGACTGTTGCAACATTTTGTTGACCTTTTCTTTGCAAATACAATTCTGATAATGATTTTCTTTAGATGACCCTCCTAGTCATGGACAGGAATCAAACAGCAGCAAATCAAACAGGAACATTTCCTAACAGAGGCTTCAAGATGGAAAGCTCCTGCCCAGGGAGGTTGAAACAGCTCCTGGTCTTGAAAAGCCCTAAGACAGCATTGCAGTGCCAGGTACCAAGCCCCAGCCCTGAAGCTCAGGGTCCCATGCTTTGAGGTGAGAACATTACTGCTCCATGGCCGGTCTGCAAAGCAAAAATCTGATATGCACTAATCCCCAACTTTTGCTGTATTCCCCAAAACTAAGTTGCTGGCCTTTTGCAGGAGCAACAAGCATTTGCTGTAGCTGTCTTTTGCCTCGGCACTTGAAAGGTCTCCAGTGGAAGGAACCCTGTAATGTATCCCTTACAATACCCGTCTCAGGGAAGACACAGCTGCTGGATGTTGCAAAGTAGAATGCAGCAAAATCCCCAGAACTATCATAATGGTGCTCCTTTCCCCAGGCTGACATTCCCCAGTCCCCATGTAAAGTGGGTCCAAACAGGGTTCTGCCAGCTGGTGCACAGGCCCCCCTTGTGCACACAACCATAACCTTTCAAACATCCTAGAGCTCCCTAATTACTAGCCTGCTTTCTATCGGTCCACTGTGATACAACAGAGCCAGAGGGGCAGCGGGAGAGTGGTCAAGGGGAGATATATAAGACCTAGTCTAATTAAGGCGTGGTACCTTGTAGACTAAAGAAGGTTACTACAGGTTAATTGGAGCACCAGTAGTCAATTATCAGGAACCTAATAAAAAAACCCTGTTTTAGGCAGATAGGGTTTTAGGCAGGTGTGAGGAAAGAGAGAGAACTGGAGTTTGGTGGTGTGTTGCTAAGAGTTGAATGACCAGAGAAGAAGGGAGACTCCTTCCCCAGCATCAAGGACTGAGGGTAACCCTACCCAAGGGGAAAGAGGGTAAGAAACCTGTAGGGGTTGAGAGGGGCTGTGGCTCAGAGTGAGGTGCAAATCTAGACTGCTTCCCTCTTTTATCACCTTCCTGGGCTACTAGTGGGGTCCTTAGCATCCCAAGAGCAGGGGAAAAGAGTGGTGTTCTAGCCCCCTACCAAGAAAAGCATAGGACCCACCATACTAACATGGGCCATTCTGCCACACACTCTAACCATGTGGAACAAACCTTTTGCTTCTCTGTGCCTATCTGACTCCTCTCCTATTCACATCCCACCTCCAGACACAGGTCTTCCATGCTATGTGGCTCCTGAACAACTGCCCCCCTCCCTGCTATAAATGTTAGCACCATTAACTTGGCCTTGGCTGAATGGAGTTTTAGCCTGTGAGTTTTCATCCTTGCTCCAACCTGTTTTAGACATTGCCTAAGTCCCTCAAACTTCACAGGGCAGGGAAACTGATGCACAAATAATTGGCTCAAAGTCACAGTGAAACAGTGGTGTAGCTGGGAATAGGTCCCCAGATCTCTGGCTGGGAGTCCCCCACTCTAAATGTCATCTCTAGAATGTGAGCTTGGCTTTTGTACCTCAACCATCACCCTTGTCCCTTTCTATCATATGGTGAAAGCCCATGTTTCTGTACATCTCAGAGTGCAGATTTTAATCACAGTGGGAGTAAAACATCAATTAGAGACAATTACTATCTGCTTTATAAGCAACACCAGCATTTGGCTGCTCTTGGGAGACTGACTTGATAAGTGCTCATATATAGTCCATTATGTGGACCACAGGCATAAGGCAGGTGTATGCTGCCCACGTCTCAGGATAAGCGATCATCTCCAATGCTATCTGCTGGTAATTAGCTCCTCTGGGGGTTGGTGCTCCCTGTGAGCTTGCTCTGCAGACAAGGAAGCTGTGTTCTGCCTGTTTAATCACTTTCCAGTGTGATCAGGAAAGAGAAGCAATGTGACGAGTTTGTGCATGATGCTGCTGGTGAGGTAGCATCAACTTAGACCTGTTGCAAGCTCTTAGAGCAGCAGCGCAGGCTGGGAGAGGAATGTGGAGTGTTCTCCCCCATCAGAGCAGCCCATCGGCCATGCCCAAGATGGTCTCTGGAATGCTTCCCCTTTGCTCACAAGGCAGGGCAGGCTACATAAAGAAATGCCCTCTGCTCCCTACTTGCTTATTTACTGGGAGGTGTGAAACAATCGTGTTAATTTCTCACACTCCTCTCCCCAGGCTGATAATTGGCAATGCTCAAAGTTGCTCAAGCAATCAAAACACAACATGGAAAACTCAGCCTTCCAGATGAAATTCAACCCATGCTGAGGTTCCCAGGTACTGATCAATCCCTCCTCAGCCCTTAATGTGGTCATTAACACCTTAATGTGGTGGTTAGTTGGTGATTAAAGCCTTGGGCAGGCTCTCTGTGCAGGGGTGAAGTTTCCTCTGCCTAGAGACTGCTGGACTATTTTGAAGGCTACCCTTAGGGCTTTGAGATGTACTGCCCCAGGAAGAAACATGTTTTCTGGGTCTCTTTTTACATGTGCTGTTCCATTACACATTCTTTAACAGCTGCCTCTTCCCCCCCCCCCCCCCCCCACTTTTTAGAAAAGTCCTTCTGACCTTATTTCAGTTGCACCCTGGGGCCATCTGTGATAAGTGTTACACAGCAAGGCAGACATGCTCCCTGCAACTAAGAGCTTTCAGCTGAGCCAGTGAGGGATACCTTTGACAGACAATGGGGCTCCTGCTCTCTAGGATGATACGTATCCACTCTCGGCATCTTTCCTCCCAGCCTTGAATAATTTATTGGCTTGAAATGTCACACAAATGTTTTCTCTGCTCCGCAGCCTTGTTGAAGTGCCTCCAGGTTTTCCCATAATAAATGGGTCTGCACTTGCTTTGCAATTTTGTTGCAAACCAAAAAGAGAAATCTCCTGCTGCTGCTGTCTTCTGTTTGGCAAATCACTGAAACACACATCCAGTTAGATGTACAATGACCGGAGTTGCTGTCTATACTTGCTGTGAGTTCATCTCCTATAAACAAACACGAGGGGGTCACGTCAGCCCTTGCTATTTTTCTTCAGGGGACCAAGATGCTTCAGCAACCTGACAGCAAATTAAGGAGACCTCTTTGGTTAAAACATAGCACTAGTTGAACAGGAGAGGGAGCCCATGGCTGGTGTTGGAATGTGAAGCTGATCTGCTGGCCATTAAATGGGTCAAAGTTGGTTGTGAGGAGTGAAAAATAGAAAACACCGTGTGCTCATTTTATCAGCTTCAACAATCTCCACCCCCTTTAGCCTTCCTTTTCATAACGGGGTGGATTTCTTCAAGTTGTCCGGTTCATGAGGACCCAGGTGGGGGATGGTCCATTAAGAGCGGGGGCCAGATCCCTAGCTGGTGTGAAGAAGAAATTGTACTGTAATAGTGTGGTGTGGTGAGAGGCCACAGACAGACATGGGTAGAACCCATTTAAGTAATGGGAGGATGCACATGTCTCTCTACTGGGCTAGCGTGCTCAGGATCAAGACCTGACTGAGTACATGGGATTTATTGTAACTGCCTCTGATCACCTTCATGAAACTTAATTTGATTCTTTGCTCTGAGAGCCTGGCATCTCATCTACTTAGCACCAGCTTCAGTGTGTCCACTGTTCCTCCTTATATACCAAATATTGCAAGTCTCCAGCTAAACTGCACCTGCAATGAGTCTAGGCCTAGACATGATGCTCCTATTACTGCTATGTTGCCATCCCCTCTCAGGTTTGCTTTATCCACCCCTTGTGTCCTGTCACTGACCAAGTTGGCTTTATGGGACAAGGCCTGCATATACAGTAGTTAGCACTCTGGAGCCTTGACAAGAGATTCTCGGTGCCACTGCTGTGATCAAGAATAATATATGGAAGGCCCAGAGCTAGCAGGTTTAAAGGGAACAAGAATGTCTCTGCTCCCGCACAGGAGAAAGGGGGAAAGCTAGCTTGAGTAAGCTTTACATAAATTATCAGATTGCACCAAGCAGCATCATAGAAATGCAGAGCTGGAATGGACCTCAAGAGGTCTTCTAGCCCACCCCCCTGCACTGAGGGAGGGTTAAGTATACCTAGTCCATCCCATGTCTTTGGGGTTGGGAGGAGGATGGTCCTTCTCCCCTCCCCCCCGCCCTGGCTATTGTGCTACTTCCTGCGGTCACCCCTTCTCTCGGAGCATCTTGCACTCTGCTCACATACATTCCTGGTATAAAGGTCAACATGCATCAGTGACCCAGGTTAAAAATGTGAGCTTTGTTTTCATTGTGCCTTGAATGGCCACAGCATTAACTTTCTACAGAGGAACAGGGAGGAGGAAATCCAAAGGAGGGTTGGAAACTGTGAGGATGGCTTAGACCTGTTTGATGACAGACCATAGAGCTGGACAGAATGCAGTCAATTCCCAAGGCTTTCCTCCTGCATAACTCTGCACCATGGATTCCCAATCAGCAGCAGATAGGCCTGTGCTGTTTCCTTGACTGATAAGCACCCTGTGTGTCCTTGTTTCCATTTTGTTGCACAAAGCCAGTGTGATCTAAGGATGCATTTGGCTGGGGGTACAGCAAAAGACAGAGTGTATGGAAAAGCAGCTAAGTAATGCAAGAGATGTAGCATGCAGCACTAGGAGCAACCATTAAAGGGGGTCATATCCCATCTCAGTTTCTTACCATCTTACTTAGGGGGCTGGAGGACTATTGGATTGTTGTTCCTGGTCCTCTATTGTTTATTTAACATGGTTACACCAGTGCATGCTGCTAAAGATTTTGGCTGGGTGACTGCATGGCTTTTCAGAGATTTCTCAGGCCTGAGGGGCTGTTTCCTGCTCAGAGAGGAAGTGGCTCAGGCCTTAGCCAGAGAGAGTTGCCTGTACTCTGGGTTACCGTTTCATTTGTTACGCTACCATGTTGAGGATTTTGAGGTGAGCCCTTCTCCTGGGAGGAGTATGCAGTAGTTCCGCTCCCAGAAAATGCCTGTACACTCTTCTACCAGTGCCACACATCACTCATCTCAGATAATAGCTTCCCCCTCCCTCTCCTCACATAGACCTCTCTTCCCCTTGATTTCCATAAATTACCAGCATCAGAAAGGTGGACTCTAGAAAGTGGGGTTCTAGAGAACTCGTACCATGGTAATGGGCACTGCAGAAAATCCTAAAGCTAGAAAACATCTTCCCTGCATCATACCAAGCTAGCTCTGCTGTCCCCTCTGATGCCTTTAGGTTTGCAGCCAACACGGCAAAAGGCCAGTGGCCACATAAGGTCAGGGAATACTGAGCTTTGGCCCTTGGAAGTCTCTATGCAGAGGATTCTGAGCATTCAACAGGCCAGCCATGTAACTGAGCTGCACTCATGCACCCAGGATGAAAATGGAGCACTACCTCCACCATGTGGAGACTAGTAATCACAAGATCTGTGACCAGCTGTACTGAGACCACCCTGCCGGCTCTCTGGCTCACTCAGAGGCTGGGTGCTTGCAGCGTGTGTTGAGATCCATGCATGGAAGGGACTGTAGAGGTGCAAAGAGCGGTCGTGTCCCTGTCCCCAAGACTGAGTATCCAAAGCTGGGTAACAATATGCCATGGGTCCTGTAAGTGACATTTTGCAGGAGAGTGCAGAGATCCGATCCTGTGTTAAGAGGTGAAAGGGTTAAACCTCCCTCCCTCAGCAAGTTGGGGTCCCAGGTATGCACCCTCTGTGCAGAAATTGGGCCAGGTGGGGGCGATCCTTCATCAAGAGGAGCAGCCATAGATCAGCAAGCAGAAGTGGGGGTGGATTAGCACAGAATCACCGTAATGTCGAGCTGCTAGGGACCTCAGAAGTCATTGAGTCCAGCCCCTGTGCTGAGGCAGGATCAAGTAAACCTAGACCAATGGTTCTCAAACTTCATTGTACCATGACCCCCTTCTGACAAGAAAAATTACTTCATGACCCCAGTGCCCTGTGTTACTCAGAATAGTTAGTATTTTAAATAAAAATTGCATTACAAGTCCATATCTACAAAATCCACCATATCCGCCATCCGCTTCAGCCCCACCACCAACCCTGGAGTTCCTGGCTGGGGGTTTCTGCCCTGGTTACCCCATCAAAATGGGGTCATGACCCCCACTTTGAGAACCGCTGACTTAGACCATTCCAGACAGGTGTTTGTCTAACCTGTTCTTACAAACCTCCAGTGATGGAGATTCCACAACCTGCCTTGGGAGCTTATTCCAGATCTTAATTACTTTTTTAGATTACATTTTTTTCTAATATGTAACCTAAATCTCCCTTTCTGCAGATTAAGCCCATTTCTTCTTGTCCTCTCTTCAATGGACATGGAGAACAACTGATCCCTGCCCTCTTTAGAGCAGCCCTTCACCTCTACGACGACTGTTCCCAGGGAACTTCTGAGTCTTTTCTCGTGACTAAACATGCCCAATTTTTTTAACCTTTTCTCCTAAGTCAGGTTTTCTAAACTTGTATCATTTTTGTTGCTCTTCTTTGGACTCTCTCTAATTTATCCACATGCACCCTGAATTGGACACAGTACTCCAGCTGAGGCAACAGTAGTGCCCAGCAGAACAAGACAATTGTCTCCTGTCTTGCATATGATCCTCCTGTGATAAACGCCAGAATTATATTTAGCCTTTCTTGCAACTGTTTCACATTGTTGGCTCTCATTCCATTTGTGATCCACTATAATCCCCAGATCCTTTTCAGCAGTACTACTCCCTCACCAGTTAGTTCCAATTTTGTAGTTGTGTATTTGATTTTTTCCTTCCTAAGTGTAGTGCTTTGCATTTGCCTTTCTTAAATTTCACCTTGCTGAATTCAGACCAATTCTCATCCTGTCCTCCAAAGTGCTTACAATGCAACCCCTGCCAGCTTAGTGTCCTCTGCACATTTTAAAAACATACTCTCTATTCCATTATCCAAGTCATTAATGAAAATATTTAATGGTACCAGACCCAGGACTGACCCCTGCAGAACCCCATCAGATACATGCTCCCAATTTGACAGCAAACCATTGATAATGACTGAGTGTGGTCTTTCAACCAGTTGGCACCTATTGTACAGTAAGTTCATCTAGACTGCATTTCCCTAGTTTGCTTATGAGAATGGCATGTGGGACTGTTTCAAAAGCCTTACCAAAATCAAGATATATATCATCTACTGGTATACCCTATCCATTAGGACAGTTACCTTGTCAAAGAAGGCTATTAGGGTGGTTTGGCATGATTTGTTTTTGAAAAATGCATGCTGGCTATTCCTTAACCCGATTATCCTATAGGTGCTTATAAATTGATTGTTTAATAACATGTTCTACTATCTTTCCAGATATCAGTTAGGCTCACTAGTCTGATTCCCCAGTTCCTTTTTGTTCCCCCTTTTTTAAGATAGGTACTATGTTTGCACTTCTCTAGTCCTCTATTCTCCATGAGTTCAATGAGATAATTGCTAGTGGTCCTGCAATTGCTTCAGCTAGTTCCTTACTTATTCTAGGATGAATGTCATCAGGCCCTGCTGACTTGAATACCTCTAACTTTTCTAAATATTCTTTAACCTGTTCTTTCCCTATTTTAGCTTGCATTCCTTCCCCTTTGTTAATCTTTTTAGTGAAGACTGAAGCTAAACTGGCATTGAACCCCTGAACCTTCTTGATGTCATTACCTTATTAGCTCTACTGCACACCATGTCCCACATCCTGTAAGTGCTCCTGGATGAACCCTCATCCAAGGACTGATCTGCACTCACCCTGCTTAGTTCCTGAGAGTTAAGAAGATCACAATACCTGGCTATTGGGCATAAACTGTTTTAATATATATTATACATATAAATATATGTGACAAGGAGTGACAAGGAGTCAGAGGTTTCACCAGCAAGATCTTTGTCAGCATGGCTTTTTTTCCCCCTCAGTGATCTGGAAACCTGTGACTATTGAAAGGGCCACAGAGTGGCACCATCTACCCACACAAAACAAGCAGCTAGCTGTAACTCTGAAAGGTTCATTGTTTTAATCCCATGATCACCCACATTCCACCCAAAGGGGGTGCCTCAGTCAAGTCTAGTGTTGAAAATTATTTGCATCAGAATTAGTCACAGAACTCATGTTACAGAAAATCCAAGTTATTGGGTTCAATACAAGGGAAAGTGGGTGCAATTTAATAGCCTATGCTCTACAGGTACTCAATAAGATGATCTAATGGTCCCTGCTGGCCTTAAGCGCTATCAGACTATGAAGAATCATTTATACCAAGGGAAGGAATCCCACAGTGTTTTCACTTCCATACCAATTTGGGAGACCCCTTACCTGTGTTCCACCCACTGGCCCTCACTGTCTTCTCTGTGACAGGGTCCAAACACCTTGGGGATGGGAACTCTGTTGTTGGGGAGGAGCATTATCCAGACCTCGACATTATCCAGACATTCAACGGGAAAGCAACGCCTGGCGAGCTCAGGAGGCTATACTGCAGGAACCAGTTCTGCACTGGCCCCAGGGAGATTGACTAGCTGGGCTGGGTCTGCAAAGTCTCTTCCATCTCTGAGGTCTGTGCTATGTAGAAGGTGGTTGGCAAATGATTTGCTGGTGCTGCCACCTAATGTAAATGCAAAGGCCAGTGCATGAGGGAAGCTCTCCTAGGGGCCCCACTTCTCCACTCTCTACCACATGCCCCTGTGGTTCCCCTCCTGCTGTATGTGTAATAACCCCTTTCTTCTGCAGCAAACAGTGACAGAGTTACAGTCCAACAGGGCTTTCCCCAGCCCCCTCCCCACTGGAGCTAACAGTTAAGTTTGGGGCTTAAAAGACTTGTTAGCATCTCTTTATGGTGGGATTTTCAAGGACACAAGTCCCATTGCCTTTCAGTGCAGATAGCAAACTGGCTTTCAGTGAGACTTGTGCTCCCATGCATGCTGGCACTTGTGAAAAGCCCACCATTACATTTTGGCATAGGCTGGTCAGGTTCATATTGTCCATCTCTAACAGGAAATGGATATGTGCACTGTTTGACCTAGTGGTTCCAGCAGGGACATCAAGAATCGGGACTCCTGGGGTGCAGGGACCAGGGCATAGGTGGTCAGATCCGCACTTAGAAGCCAGGAACCAAAGCCAGAGTCAGAATCACCCCAAGGTTTCAAGGCCAAAGTTGGGAGTCACACCAAAGGATATGCCAGAATCCGTGTCAGGAGTCACACTGAGGGTCAGTTCAGGATTGGAGTTGGAGTCAGACATGCCAGGGGTCAAGCCAGAGTGAGCTAGCAGTTGCAAAGGTCAGACTGGAGATAGTCTGGTCCAGCGCAGCAGCCCATTGGGACCTCACTCAGTTGCTCAGATAACTTCCTGTGCCTCTTTCTGGCTTAAGTAGTGTGTCTGGGCCAATTGGTGGAGCCGGATGTCTGCTCCAATCAGGAGCTTCATGGGCAGAGCCCCTGATGGGCCAGAGTTACACTAGCCCCCTCCCCTGCTGGTGCCAGAGATCTGTCGGGTGGCAGTCATGGTCTGCATACCACTTGGGGACCCATAGGCCTGCATTCAAGCTCTGTGATCTCTTATGCTGAGTTCTATCCCTTGCTCTGAGACCAACAGAATCCAACCCTAAATTAAGGTCAATGAAAGACTCCCACTGACTTCAATGGGGGTCAGACCAAGTTGTAGTTGTACGTCCTTCTGTAGGTTCTGCTTCTCCTTGTGCCTCAATGACATGAGTTGTAAAATTGGCATGCTGGTAGGCCAAACAGTCTGTATAATTCTCAGTTCAGAATTCAGGCTGTTGTATTTGTCTCTAGGCATGTATTGATGGCTGACAGCTCCAGGGGTGCAGTGATAATGAATCAATGCTTGGAAAGTGCCATGGGACCTTTGAACAAAGACAAGCATGCTAATCACCCATCGTTATATCAATAAACCTCTTATTTCCCAGCAGCTACTGTATTTTGGACTCCGGGTAGGCCAAAATATTTGGTTTGCTTTCCTCCTTTTAGTTTCCCAAGCTGAGCCAAGTGCACAGATTCTCCACATGGAGCGAGTATAGGGTTTGGAGACTGGATGATGATGAACATGGAGGTAAGTAAGGCTTTTCTTACTGGGTACAACATTTGTGAGTCAAAAAAGTAGGTGATAAAGTGCTGAAATGATATTTTTTTGTCTGTTTTGTCCACTCGAGGGTCTTTGCCTCTCCTCTGTGATGCTCTGTTTAAGTCTCTTCTGTCTCTATGCATTTAAATTATTCCCCCCCCCAACCCCTTGCAGTGTTAAATATAAGGCATGGACCTGGAATGCCACATGACTCATGATGGTGCACAAAGAAAAGGAGTACTTGTGGCACCTTAGAGACTAAAATATATTTGAGCATAAGCTTTCGTGAGCTACAGCTCACTTCATCGGATGCATTTGGTGGAAAATAGAGGGGAGATTGATATATACACAGAGAACCTGAAACAATGGGTTTTATCATACACACTGTAAGGAGAGTGATCACTTAAGATAAGCCATCACCAGCAGCGGGGGGGGGGGGGGGGGAAGGAGGTGCACAGAGATTACTGAACCCACCACATTCTTCCTAACTGATAAATAGTCATGAGACTTGGAGTGCATTATGGGCCAGGTGTGATGAATGAACCCCACTGAGCAAGTGGGGAAAAATGGCCAGGAAATCAACAATGGAGCCTTTCATCTTTAGGGTCATTATATCAACTCCATCCCACCTTCCTGAGAGCATACCTTATGGCTGCACATTGGCCATTGTGAAACAGGCTGGAGGTATTTAAGCCCAGTTCCTAGTGAGCTAGGTGTCCATGGCACAAAACCCCACCTGCCACTGTGTAGTCCACTCAGTGGCAGCCAGAGTAAGGTTTGCCAAGGCCACAGAAACTTAATTCCATGCCTCCTATTGCAGGGGGATCCCCACAAGGCATAGTTGAAACACATTAGTGAATGGGCCAATGGACAGGAAGTTTGTACCTACAGTAGTCTGGCCCTAGTCTGTCAGCACTTGAGCTCATGGAGAAGAGAACAGCCTGATGTCCGACATGCCTTGCACTTTTCTCTCTAGGCTGTGGGCCCCTTTCCCAAGGACATGCCTCCTGTCCAAGGCAGCTTTAGACCTGATTGCAGCTCTTCAATAAGCTGTGAGGTGCACAGCCATAGAATTGTAACCCATTATTTACATGGGGAGGAAATTATTTTCAGGGCAAGCGCCTTGGAAATAAGTAACTATTGCATACCACAAGGCCTGGGCTGAAATGCCTCGTTTGTTTCCAAAAACTTAAATTTAGCAAAGCTTTGTTAAAGGGGAAGAGAAATCTTGTGATCTAATTTTATTAGATGTATTACATTAGTGCCTAGAGACAACCAAGATCAGGGCCCTATTGTGCCAGATGTTGTGCAGAGTGATTAACAGTCCTTGTTATGCTGGGCTTACAGGCTAAATAAGCTGGAGAGATGAGGAGAAGGGAAACACTTAGGAAGGAGAAGATGATTCAGTCCAGCCTCCAGCAAAGAAACCTCACCCCTCCCATTTCACTTCACTGATACGCTGTCTCACAGCACTTCTCAGATAATACCAGTGCTTTGAACTGACAGCTCCTTTCCACTGTAGGCCTCAGCATATTTTACAAAGGTGGGTCAGTAATGTTGTCACCATTTCATAGACAGGGAAATTGAGGCAGCAAGAGCTGAAGCGACTTACCTGCAGTCACCCAGTGAGTCTGTGGTGAAGCCAGGAACAAGAACCATGCCCCCTGCTCTAAAACACCCCTCCCTGCTGCTTTAGCCCCTACCTTGTTTGCAAGTTCCGCACACCGAAAACAGCCTGGCATCCTCTGGTGATGCAGATAACAGCATTAGCTGCTCAGTGCAGGGGTGGAGTCGGGCTCTGTGGGGAAGCTCTATCCAGCTGAATTTAGCCCTGAGTCTGCTTAAGCCTTCCCTTTGAATCTTCTTCTTTCAGATCCTCTACAGGAATCACACATGCCTTTGAGAGGCACCTGCCTTGCTGCCCAGTGTGGTAGGCATGGCTGGGTAGAGCACACTAAGATGACTCCTGCATTGCATTGCATTGCACCTTGTGCCAGCAGTTACCCCTGTGCACAGAGCCTAAAAACGCTATCAAAGCAGTGAGGGAGAGAAGAGCTCTGATTCCGCAGCAGTTTAGACCCACCTTGGCTGCCCTTTGCACATTGTAAATGAGAGCCCAAAGTGCCGAGCCGGGGGAGAACAGGTCAGCTAAGTTCCACTGACAAGCATTGCAGGCATGGTGAATTAGACCATACTGGTCAGCTGCTGAATGCTCCAGGGACATCCGGCTAGCACCGAAGTGCTGAATGTACCTGGCACAGAGGCAGAGTCCAAATACGTCCAGGTAGAGCAGCTGGGGTTTCCCAGATGCCAATGACTGATTCAGGTGCATCCTCAAGTTGCACCAATTTCCATGGAATTGTTCTCTTGCTAAAGTTGACTTGATAGAGCCAGTGCACAGAGCCTCCCAGGAGTGAAAGGGTTAAACTGAACCCAAGCCAGCAGCAAGAGAACAGTTCCATAGACTTTCCTGGGGTCGTTCGGCACCAACGTCACCTTCCAGATGGGTACATGTCCCCGCTTAACACATGGCCCTGCTACCAGAGTCAGGGAGGGGTGGTGTATAGGGTAATGGAAAATTTCAGCAGCCAAAGGAACTGAGTATTGTCACAGTGCAGGAGAATTTTTATTCCAGAGACACCATAATCAGGACAGAATTGGAGCCTAAGGATGTGAGCTAAAGGCAGCTTGGGGCATCTTGTATAGGTTGCACAGTTGCCTAAAGCGTGAAAGTGCCAGCAGTTGGTGGCCGTGGCCTGCAGAGCCACAGTTTTGTGCAGGGTGGAAAAACCCAGCTCCGATCTACCTGCCTTCTGCATCATCCTCAGCACATTGTGCAACCAGTGAGCAGCTCTTGGTTGCTGAAATCAGCCAATAAACTGCTGCTTGCTGGGCACTTGACTCTGTGCTGAGCTGTAGGCTCCATTGACAGCCAAAATATCTTTGCCCCAGGCCAGCACTCTCCAACTGAGTAGCAAGGACACATCTTCAGCACAAATCCCATCAGCTAAGGCAGAAAGCCCAGACCAGGCTGCTTTCCAGAGGTGCTACACAACACTGTCAATGATTTAGGAACTTAATTAGCTACTTAATTGCCTTGCTGAGAAGGGCGTAAAAGACAGAGAATATTGGCACAGAACTAACATGGTCTGTAGCAGTGTCTCGTTTATTTTCTCTTCGTTGTTTTCCTGTGGTAGGTGATTTTTTTTTCATTGGTCTCCCAAAGACTCTTAAAGATCACTAATTCCCTCATCCCTTGTGAGCTTCCTGTTCTAGCACCAAGTGATAAAGCCAGGTTAGGTTCGCATCTCTAAAAGCCTCACCTTCTACGAGTGCAACAACAACAGTGTCCATAATGACAGCAAATGATCAGGATGGAAGCTGCTTTTACATGGTTTGGATCTGGGTATGTGTTAAATCAGAGGGTGTGGTGACAGCATGCTATGGGAAATGCCCATTGGAGCAGAGCGAAGCCAGGTAATTTAGCATAGCAAACAGTGCCTTGGAGGCAACTACACCTGCTTCCTGTAGCAGAGCTCCATTGTTTGAATTCAAAGTAGGGGTTCAGTGGTAGCATACAACTGCTTCCACTAATAAAAAATGACTACGCTATTCTACAGAAATGGTCTAAAGCAGGATTTCTTCTGATAGCCACACTGCTGTGATTTAGATGAATATAGCAGTGCTGTATTTTAATATCTGGCTCATCAATTACGACATTGGCTTTGCCCGGTTCCTGGAACAGAAACGTATTCTTAGCATGGAACACATTTCCAAATTCCAACTTTATCTTCCAGGCGGGGCAGTTTGCAAATCCAGGAGAATCACAGGTCTCATTTCTCCTGTGACCTGACCTAGAGTCCTAATAGGGTGGAGGTGGATGGAGAGATCCATCTAGAACATCACCAGTCAGTCCATCTTCCCCAGAACCTACTAAGGGTTCACCTAGTAGAAGATTTGATGCAGTCAGGTTGCTGAAGGAGCTCTAGAGCATAATTTAGCACCAAGCAACCAATCTCATTTCAATTTCTAATAGAAGCGTGGGCTGCAGCAGCTGCTGCTCAGTTTGAGCTGGGAGGCCAGCAAGAGTTTCCCACATGCTCTCAGATAGAGATGTGAGTGGCCAGGAGGCGGCTGCAAAGTGTCGAGAGGTGACAGAGTTAGCGTGTGCTTGTGCATGAACTCTCATTTAAAAGCAGTAGCTAATGATGGGCCTAATTCACCTCTGGTGTCTCACCACAGGCTCCAACACAGAGGCACCTGGGATGGGTTTGGTGCAGTGTTTGCATATTTGACCTTAAAGAGACACTTTCCTTAACACAGTGCGCCTTGAATGGCAAACCCTGGGCATAAGGCTTTGCTGCAGGGAAAAGCTGGCTCCAAAATGGTCCACCCCTGGGAACCTCTGTCACCCCTGAATCCCTGACTCCAGCCTGCTCCTGGGTAAGGGGTTGAGTGCAGAGGGGAGGCACAGGAAAGGGAGGGAGTGTCCCTAAAGGCCCCCTCCTGGCTCCCTTACCTTGGTGTGCACTGGCCCCGCAGAGCCACCCTGCCACTGAGCTGGTTTCAGGGACCAGGCTGCATCGCTCCCATCACAACAGATTAGCACCACCAGAAAGCATGAGCTCTGCATGCTGCCAGGTGACCCATCAGCCCTGCCTGCCAAGCGATGACACGGAGCTGCTACCAGCCGGCTGTGGCTTGGCAGCACAAACTGGCAACAGCCCCTGCTGGAGTCATTCACATGATCTTCTGCCAACCAGAGACCGTACGGAGCACCTGCCCGTACAGAGTACTTCAGGCCCAGCTCAGCCCAAATTAACACAGGGCCTGACTGAGGCGACTGGTTGATAAAGGAGTCTCCCACCTTCCTAGACCTGAGCTCATGTCCTGGACAAGGTCGCCTTTGGGTGTGTTTCCTGTTACTCTCTCAAACTGGGGCTGGAGACCGGGGCTTGTGTTAGGTGCTAAAAACAAGTGAGGCTGGAGCTTGGCCTCTGAAGCCTGGGGAGAGAGGCAGGTTTCAGAGCTGAGCTACAATGTCTATGCAGCTGGGTTAGCACCACATGGGGAGCCCCAGTCTATAGAGCCAAAGTCTGAGGCTTGCTGCTGCCATTTTCAGAGCACAGTGTAGACATAACCTCAGGCTTCCTCCCTGCTTTTGCTAACCTGCCATGGGGCTGGAAGTCTTTGCAGGATAGGCAGGCAGGGCTGGAAAACAGGGGGCTTCAGGTCAGGATTGAAATGAACCGGCCAAGCTGTGCAGCTGTGGTGAGGAGCCCAGGGCTGGTATAGCAGGGGATAGTGGATCAGGACAGTGGTGCATGGGCAGAGCTGTGTATGCAAGCAACAGGCTTCGCTAACCAGGGCCCCTCTGCCCAGTCATGACATGAGCACTAAGCTTACTTCTGCCATGATGAGGAGAGGGCTCTGCCCTAGCAGCAGTGGGAGGGGAATGTTTTGGTCACGAGCATTTGGAGCAGCTTGTTCCAGGCTGTTGTGTTTCTATAGCACCCTATCACCACCATATCTGCAGCCCTTGGGGGCAGGAAATGCCTCACACCATCACCACGCTGGTCCCAGTGTCCCTGATCAACAGGGGCTGAGACTGTGGCACAGACAATGCCTTTAACCTCAGACTAAGAAAAGGTCTGGGGCAACTCTACAAAGACCGTCTCTGTTGCCCTAGGGTCTCTGGGGGAGCAGGCTCCAAGAATGGCTAATCTGATGGTGGAGCTTTTGGAGGGGCAGGAGACCAAGTGGGGACCATGGGTCAGAGGATGGGATTCAGGAATCTCTAGGGTTCCCCTAACTCAATGAGAGGAATAACATTTCTACGCGGTGAGTTTAGCAATCCTCCTTCCTGTGTCCTGCAGCTGACCTCATGGTCTGAGCCTGTGCACTAACCCCAGACGATGCACTGGGAGCTCTGGGGCGGGAAGCTCCGGGGCAGGGAGCACAGGCTGCTGCTGGCTCTGTCTCCATGCCCTGTCTCAACCACAGTGCTAATACTCTTGGGGGAGGAGGCTGGGCCTGGAGTCTGCTCTCTTCCTGCTGCGGGGTGGTGCTTGCAAGGTCTGGGAGCTGCCACAGCCTCCCAGAAACAACCCCAGAGCCCAAAGGTCAGCAGTAAATCAAGTCTTATTAAAAGCACCCAACATGTCTGAGCGTGAGAGGAGCTGAGAAAGTTGTGACGGGCCTGTTGGGTTTGCAGGGTCACTTGGCATGTCTGAAGAGGGCCCAGCTCAGCAATATGGGAACAGATGGAGCGGAAATAAAGAGGATTTGCTGAGCTGCACCTATCCAGCTAGCACTATACAGCAGCCTCATCCATCTCCCTTTCACGGGCAGGACCCTGAGCTCTGGCTATTCACTCAGCTAATTAGCCAGCGCTCCAAGGTCCTCCCTGGGCCTGCAGCTGAGTGAACCTGGCTGCCTGGAGCAGCAGAGAGAGAAAGGGCTACCTCCGACTGCACTGGGCTTGCTGCTTCCAGCGACCCCGGGGTCTGTCTCCTCAAGGCCCAGGGCAGTATTGCTGTGTCCTTTCACTCCTCCTGGGCTGCTTCCACGGGGGATGAGTGGATGCTGCCAGCTGTCACTCGGAAAAAGACGATTAGTAGTAGTGTCAGTGTAGCACCTAGAGGCCTCAGCCAAGAGCAGGGACTTCTTGTGCTAGATGCTGTACATGCACATAGCGAGAGAGTCCCTGCCACCAAGAGCTCCCAGTCCAAGGCGACAAGACAAAGAAAGGGCAGATCACGAGCCCTATTAGCCCCACAATGGGGGCCTAAGGTACAATGCCAGAGACCCACCAAGGTACTTCGGTGCTTAGGTAATAGGTACCGTCCCAGGAGGAGAAACACCCTCAGAGGTCTGCTCAGAGCAAGGTTTAAGCACATCTCTGAAACAGTGCAGAAGTCTTGGCAGCATCTGCCGTTAAGCCATAACCCTGAGCACTAGCTCAGTTGTACTCATTCTCACTCCCTGCAGCCAGTTCCGGGTGTGTTTCCTAGAGGAGATCAGGGTTTAGATAGAGGCAGCCCTTGTGCTGAGCCATGCCAGTCCCTGTGGCTTGACTAATTTGACCATTCTAGTTTCCTAGTTCAGAATCAACTGCCACAGAGTCCAGTTCATGGCCAGAAAGGAAAAGCAACAGTGACACCGATAGTAACAAACCTGCAGCATTTCCCACCTGTTCACACCAAAAAGGAGATAAATATTGTCACAGTGCTGATGTCACACGGGCTGGCCATGCCACCTCAGAGCCAAGCAGCCCCAGCAGAGGGAAGCGAAGAGGGCATGCTGCCAGGGAAGAGGGCTCCTGCTAACGCGGAGAGGGAATAACAGTCACAAAAGCCTCCATGCGACGTTCCTGCTTTGTAACTGTGCTGGATAAAATGACGTCCTAAATTTCTCCGAGGACGTGATTCCAGCAGACTCAGTCTCAGATAAACCAGTGTGCTACTCACAGAGTAAGGCACTACTTAGTGTGGGCAAGGGTGTCAGAATCTGGCCCAACATTTGGGAGAACTCCCTTCCAACCCAGAAATATTTCACTACCATCCCTTCAAATTCTGTCCCAAGAGGGGAACAGGTGCACGTCCAGCCACAGTAGCACCTCACACACACACGTCCCATACAAGGCCCCGCTTCGCAAGCACACTCATCCGTACAAGTAGCTGCACAGACAGAACCACCCAGCCCCACCCACCCTGTGGCCTGTACCTGACACATCCATGAACAAACACACAAGCCAAGAGTATGCGTCACCCCCATCGCATTGCAGTTTCTGTGGCATGGGCAGAGCCAGTCGCATTATTTCAAACCCCTCCAGGCTGTGGAAGGCCAGTGACACTGTGCAGAGCGTGGCACTGTTCCCAGCCTTCTTGTGCCCTGGTGATTCGGGCTTATAGCCACAGTCACCGTGAGCTCTCTAACCTTCAGAGTCCAGAGGGTTTTTTTTTTTTTTTTGCTTTCTTTGCCACTACAAAGTCTGTTTGGACCCTAACAGTTCCCATGGCCCTGCCAGGTGCCTGGGGGCAGCTGCCTTTAATGTGAACTTGGGCTGAATGCACACACCTTTCCCTACAGCTCTCCAACAGGCCCCGGCAGCTGAAGGGGAACAGACAGGCCCAGCTGCAGCACCTCAGAAGACGTGCGGGTCCGTCTGGCTCTTTGACCAGATTATGGCTCCTGTCTGTAATCATAACTCAGCTGAGCCATCCAACATGCATTTCGGTTGACAGACCCTGCTGCATACGGCCAGGCACAGCTTCTTATCAGGAGGGAATGACAGCAAGCTTGCTGGCAGCCATGGCTTAGCACAATGCAGAGTATGGGCCCGGCCCTCGCTGGCATTACAGAACCATTGGATAACTGTCCCCATATGACATATGGCCGTCAGCCCCTTATCAGTCAGAACTCCATGCAGTATGGCCTATGGCCCTGTACCTGGTGTGGGGACAATGGGTGGTATAGCTCCATGCTGTGAGTATTCTCCACATACAAATCACGGCTTCATAGTTGAGGTCTCCATACGAGTCCTAGATCCATAAGCGTTGGTCCTATATCAGTTACAGAGTCCTACTGTCCCCATACAAGAGCCATGTGTGCAGTACCCCTAAGAATGATACATTCCAAGCACTTGCATGGGGATAAACATGAACTCAGTGCTACTGGCAGCCTACAATGGTAATTTAAGCTTACCAAATTGAGACGTGGGCTATTTATGCAGCACTTCTTTGGGGCGTAGGGGAGCTGGCATCAGTGATAGGTACAGTAAAAAATCATGATCGGACATATTGACATGTGACACTATGGTCATGCCAGGACGCACGTGACGCATGGCGCTACTGGTGGACGCAGGAGGATCTTCTGGCTGAGGTGATGGTCTGATTCCAGGTGGCAAAGCCTGCCCGTGTTCCTAGTTGCAGGATGGAGTTCTTTTCTGGGTCCCTATTTAATGTAGCCCTGGTAGCATTTGAAGCAAGGACAAAGAGGATTCCTGCCTCTCATCCGATGTAAACCCACCAAGTTCTGTTAGGGGAGTTTTAGGGTTCCTTTAAG
Source organism: Dermochelys coriacea (assembly GCF_009764565.3). Classification (NCBI taxonomy): domain Eukaryota; kingdom Metazoa; phylum Chordata; order Testudines; family Dermochelyidae; genus Dermochelys; species Dermochelys coriacea. The sequence continues at coordinate 14,696,182 of NC_050089.1, read as the reverse complement.
ATTTATTGGTAAATCATGCAGGAGATGCTAACGGTGCATTTCTGACACAAATGTGCTGGGTTCCTGTGGCGCTGGCCTCAGACCAGCTGCAGCCAGTCAGTTCCCCTTTTTAATGATTAATTCATAATTCCCCAGAAAGCGCCTTTTTAAAAGCCATGCGTGGCTCAAATGCTTCTCGCTTGCCTTTCGCTGCCACGTCTCTACCACCGTGTGGAGTTGAACATGTCACAGCGAGAATGAAGCACTTCCTATTAATGGAGAGCCGAAGGCTGGGCTGCAGAGTCTCCCGCTCCTTTCTGCTAATTTATAATCATTTTACAGGGTTGGTGATTAGACACAAACCCCAACAGCAGGTCACCAGACACTTTGCACAGCTACTATAGGAAGCAGAAGTGGCTCTACCAGACTCCCTACCTAACCTAGGCAAGTAACTTAATCTTTCTCCGCTTAGCTGTGAAATGGCGTAATAGCGCTGCCTTTCTCTCATGCACCACCTGCCTTGTCTATTTAGATTGGAAGCTCTACAAGGCAGGGGCTGTTTTTCACTGTCTGTACCTACAGCACCTAGCACAATACAGCCCACAATGTCCCTCTCGCTTGGGGCCTCTAAGTACTACTGCAATATAAATAATAATAATAATAAAAGCAGAGCAGTACCTCCACTCATCCGGGTCAGAGATTTCTAGGATTTAAACACTGTGAAGAATGCTTTGGCCAGGTCTCAAGGAGCCTTGGGATGCTACCTGTAATAAGGCAACATTGTACATTTCAATATTGACCATAATCTAATCCAATCTATTTTGGTGTGAATGAGGCTAGATAATCTAGCTCTCTCTCTCTCTGAGCTACTTATGTGGCCCCCCAATCACTATAGTATCTGAGCGACTCACAATGATGAATGTCAAAGCCATGTTTCTCATTCTGCTCAAACCCTGGCTGAGCTGGGCCAACGGTTGGAACTGCAGAGCACAGCTCACCCATCTGCCTGCAGGAGGATCATTGTGCCATGATCGTTGTTTGTTACGAGCCGGCAACGGGCTGTTCAGGGCTGGACGGAACAAGCAGTAGAAAAAGCCTGTGCCCTGCGGCGGTTACATGCTGCTAATCAGTGGATCAGAGTGAGCTTTCACATTGGTGGGGGTGCAGTGTATCCGGTGTCATCCAGTCTTTGTTAGAACTGTCCTTGGAAAGAGCATTGGGATTCCAGCAGAAAAAGGCAAGGATAATAAATAACTAGAATGGGAATTGTTTTAAATATATCAATAAAAATAGGTAAAGTCAGGGTTAAAAAGGCAGATTTTTAAAAATGTAGCAAGTACCACATTTTATTAACATTTAATTTCAAAAAGAAGGGTGGGGGGAGGGGAGGAGAATATGAAATTAACGCGGCATGTGCTTATCATCCCAAGTGCCTTGCTTGTATCTTTAATACCTTTCCTTCCCCTGCATCTTCAATTGTAGGTACTTCAGGAAGGGCCTGTGCCTTCCTAATTGTTTGTGCAGAGCCCAGTTCAATGGAACTTTGATCCTGACGAGGGATTTTGGGTCCTACTGGAATGTAAACAATACATGATAATGCTAATACTAACAGGTCCAGTGCAGTTTGGTTCTACCCTGTTGTGCCTCTAAACTTGGACCATATTAGAAACTCCCTGCCATTAGCAATAATGCCTCAACTTTCTAAATAATTGCTCTCTTTAATTCTTAATGAGCTGCAATTTCAATTTACTCTTTAGAAAACTTGCTCTCCTGACACATCCTCCTTCATTCTAATTGCTTTTTTATTATAATTACACCAAATGAGAAACGTATCCCCGGGTTCCTGCAGGACATCAGTTATTTATTTATTGAACTCACCAGGTGTAAGGTGCTGCAGGCCCCCTCATCACCAGCAAACCCATGCGAATGTGCTCCCGGAATTTGGCCATTGCAAATGTCAGGCTTTTAGGCAGTGGTGGAGTTTGCTTTTTGGTTGGTTTGTTTTTTAATCAGCTAAATCTGCAACAAAAATAAAAATATTGTTAAGCACCAGAGAGGGGATGATGGGAGCTTTAACATGTGGCTCTGAATTTCGAGCTGGGAATTCAGAAGGAAACAGGCAGGAGAAACGGCTCCAAAATAGGATGCTCAGTTTCTCTGCATATTCAGCTCCATAGTTCTAAACTGACGGCAGCATGGTAGAATTCCTCATTCACTGAGAAGCTGTGACCTTATGCCCTTGGGGATTTGAGACAGTGTTTCAGACTAGAATGGAGACAGCCATCCATTTTACTTCAATGGAGCCAAGATTTCACCCCCGATCTCCCTGGTAGCCATGGGGGCTCACAAAGTTGTTTAAAGCCTGGGGAGATCTCTCTAATTTAGCATCAAACCTTTTGATCTTCTCTCTAATGATGGACCCACAAAGCAACTCATGTCCTGGTCGCCATTGCAGGTCAAATGTTTGCATCAGAAGCTGGGAAATTAACTTTGTTTTTCATAGCCATGCAATGCGGATGGAATCTGGGTGGGATTGATGCATATCCTTCTCTCGCTTGAAATACATGAATGGCAAAGAATTATTTCTGCTCTTCGCTACTGAGATTACAGTAGATTTTTATGCTCTCCTTGCCTATTTCCAATTGCCACGCATCATCAGGTCCTAATTTGGGCTGTCATGTCACCTGAATTGTTTAATTTTTAAAGTGTGATTTTATGCAAATTTCCCTGTGCAGGAATGAAAATTACCCACTCTCACATTATCCAATGATTTATCAGCACAGCCCTCTGTTCTCAGTAAAAAACAACATTCATCTCCCAGGAGCTTAACCTCTCAGGTGCTGAGCTTCCTCCACCCAATTGTGCCAAGGAGGACTGAGACCCAGCTAAGACAGCCAGCTCCTGTATTCATTCCCTGGACTGGGGATTTCTGATGGAGAGTGGAAGCATGAAGGCCAAAGGATTCAAACTGGTGAATCAACACAGCAGAAGAATTCAACAGCTGAGCTTTGGTGACATTTCTCCCAGAGCATTGGCAGAACACCGGAAGAATGGACAGCCAAGCATATTGTACCATGTCTATATCTATGCAGGCTCATGGAAGAGTTTGTTGTATCTGGGGGCTTCTCCAATAGAATCATAGAAGATGAGGGTTGGAAGGGACCTCAGGAGGTGATCTCATCCAACCCCTTGCTCAAAGCAGGACCAATCCCCAACTAAATCATCGCAGCCAGGGCTTTGTCAAGCCTGACCTTAAAAACCTCAAAGGAAGGAGATTCCACCATCTCCGTAGGAAGCATTTCAGTGCTTCACCAACCTCCTAGTGAAAAAGTTTTTCCTAATATCCAACCTAAACCTCCCCCACTGCAACTTGAGACCATTACTCTTTGTTCTGTCATCTGCTACCACTGAGAACAGTCTAGATCCATCCTCTTTGGAACCCCCCTTCAGGTAGTTGAAAGCAGCTATCAGATCCCCCCTCATTCTTCTCTTCTGCAGACTAAACAATCCCAGTTCCCTCAGCCTCTCCTCGTAAGTCATGTGTTCCAGTCCCCTAATCATTTTTGTTGCCCTCCACTGTACGCTTTCCAATTTTTTCACATCCTTCTTGTAGTTTTGGGGTCGAAAACTGGACTTGGTACTCCAGATGAGGCCTCACCAATGTCGAATAGAGGGAAACGATCACGTCCCTCGATCTGCTGGCAATGCCCCTACTTATACAGCCTAAAATGCCATTAGCCTTCTTGGCAATAACGGCACACTGTTGACTCATATCCAGCTTCTCATCCACTGTAACCCCTAGGTCCTTTTCTGCAGAACTGCTACCTAGCCATTCGGTCCCTAGTCTGTAGCGGTGCATGGGATTCTTCCGTCCTAAGTGCAGGATTCTGCACTTGTCTTTATTGAACGTCATCAGATTTCTTTTAGCCCAGTCCTCTAATTTGTCTAGGTCCCTCCATATGCTATCCCTACCCTCCAGCATATCTACCGCTCCTCCCAGTTTAGTGTCATCTGCAAAGTTGCTGAGGGTGCAGTCCATGCCATCCTCCAGATCATTAATGAAGATATTGAACAAAACCGGCCCCAGGACTGACCCTCGGGGCAGTCCGTTTGATACCGGCTGCCAACTAGACATGGAGCCATTGATCACTACCCCTTGAGCCCGACAATCTAGCCAACATTCTATCCACCTTACAGTCCATTCATCCAGCCCATATTACTTTAACTTGCTGGCAAGATAGTTGGGGCAATAGTTGGAAGACATGCCCCATGGCCAGCTGCACTGTGACACCACAGAATTTCAGATACTAAGTCATAATGCAATGGACACACACACCCTCTAGCTCACTGCAAAAGGGAGCCCAGAGGTTGCTGAATCAACCCAAGTGTATTGGGAACTGGAAGCAAAGAAGCCAAAGGCTCTGAGAATCTAACTTGTAAAGCCCTAGTGTGATGGATTTGTATGTGTCTGCATTTATCTACAGCAAGCTGAAAATACCATTTGTTCTGCAAAGGTCATTTTGATTGTAAACCTGTTTTGGGCCTTCACCTTGGCACTGTAGCCTCCACACTGAACTGACACACACAAGAGGTGTCAGGTGAAATTCTTGCACCTAGCAGAGGGCTGTTAAACCTGGATGACCTTTCATTGCCCCATGGCAACCTCAGTAAAGGTATCCAGTATCCAAAACCAGGCTGTTCTGGCACCTGACTCAGATGCCAAACTTACCTGCTAGCACAGCCAGAGGAATGGATAAAACTAAATAGTGTGCATCCATCCAGCTCAAATGCAGAAGGGACTCACCCTTCAATCAACTCAGCAATACAAAGAGAATCCCCAGTAATCAAGGGATGTACGTAGGAAATTGATGGCAGAGGTGCTGTGGATTCAGCAAAGGGAGAGAGAAGTAAAAATTCCTCTGGAAGGTAGAACTTGAGCTTGATGAATGGTTGGAGAAAATGCAAAGATCTAAGGAGGATTTTTTTTCAGTCCTATTCGTCATTGAGCACAACCCTGACTCCAGGGATAGAAAACTCATCACCTTAACACATGGGCCTGTGCTCTGCAGCAAAAGTCAATTAGGGCAAGCATTCCAGGTGCCTCTGTTAATCTCTTAGTGAACAGAAAAGGATCTCAGAGCCCATACTTCATTAAGACACTGCAGCAGGAAACAGGCTTAACACCAGGCAGTGGAATCGAACCTTAGCTAGGCCCTGCATGGCTGGGAAAATACCTGCTCTTGCTGGCTAGCAGGAATATGATCCAACATCAGAGACTGGCTTATGAAAGAGAAGTGTTGGCTTATCTATTAAAATGTCCTTGCTAGAGTTTGGGGGTTAGTCTAAAAATTGTTTTTCCACTGAAAATGATTTTTTTTGTTGCAATGGAAACTTTTGCCCAAAAAATCTTGTTTGTTGAAAATTTTGGTTCTGTGAAGTAAACACCCCCCTGCTCCCCCTGGCCAAAAAAAAAAACCCTGAAAAAAATTCCAGTTTGAACAATTTTTGACAAAATGCCCCAAATTTGGAAGAAAATTTCAGTGAAAAAAATTTTTTTTTGTCATCCAAAATTTCCCTTGGGAAAAAAAAATTCCTGATCATTGCCAGCCTTTGCCCTCTCCTAAAGCAGTAATATAGTCAGTGTCACTAGGCAAGGGGATGTTAGGCTAGCAACTGCATGACGGCACTAGCTGTCCTTATTTCACTAGGAGGGTGGTGAAGCACTGGAATATATTACCTAGGGAGGTAGTGGACTCCATCCTTAGAGGTTTTTAAGGTCAGGCTTGACCAGGCCCTGGCTGAGGTTGGTCCTGCTTTGAGCAGGGGGTTGAACTCCTGAGGTCTCTTCAAACCCTAATCATCTTTGATTCTATGATCATGGTCAGCTGTGCAGTGCTATCAGTTTACTGGGTGTCCTCATTAAAAGTGAAGCATTGGTAGCATAGCAAGCACTAACAAACAGATAACAAAATGGTATTGCAATAGGATGCTCTCCCTTTAAGAGCATGGTGGGCTGGGACCCATCCCCAGAGTATAAATGAGAGGATTAGCAAAGGGAAATCCATCTAGGAGCAAAGGAAATGACAGCACTAACAGGGCCCCTCCTAGAGCATCAATCTGCACCAGTGAAGTCAATGGACGGAGCAGGTGCTGGCAGTTATGTCATTGATGTCAGGAGCAGGCACCTGGTAAAGGAACCTGGTTTGTGCCTGGCTCCTTTTTTGTATGTGGTTTTCTCCTGTGGCTAATAAACTGGGGGCTGCCCCTGCCTCCCTGGAGTCTTTGCAGCTTTTAAACTGAGGGCTCTGGAAGCCAGATGACTCTGCATCATGGGCATGATTTTGGAGCAGCGGCAGAGTGATGGCTCCCTGAAACTAGACTGAAGCTGGTCCCACATATTCTTGGTGTGGGAAGGGGAACAATCAATCAAATGATCCAACATGATGCTCTCATTCTTGACTGCAAGTGGACGTGGGTGAATACCTAGGAGCTAGCACAGAGCCGGATGTATATTATAATGTAAATCCATTGTGACACCACTGCAGTCATCAAATGAGGTCTAGGATATCCAAACTGAGTTACCTCCATAGAATATCAGGGTTGGAAGGGACCTCAGGAGGTCATCTAGTCCAACCTCCTGCTCAAAGCAGGACCAATCCCCAACTAAACCATCCCAGCCAGGGCTTTGTCAAGCCAGGCCTTAAAACCTCTAAGGATGGAGTCCACCACCTCCCTAGGTAACCCATTCCAGTGCTTCACCAACCTCCTAGTGAAATAGTTTTTCCTAATATCCAACCTAGACCTCCCCCATTGCAACTTGAGACCATTGCTCCTTGTTCTGTCATCTGCCACCACTGAGAACAGCCGAGCTCCATCCTCTTTAGAACTCCCCTTCAGGTAGTTGAAGGCTGCTATCAAATCCCCCCTCACTCTTCTCTTCTGCAGACTAAATAATCCCAGTTCCCTCAGCTTCTCCTCGTAAGTCATGTGCCCCAGCCCCCTAATCATTTTCATTGCCCTCTGCTGGACTCTCTCCAATTCGTCCATACCTTTAAAGTGTTTGACCCCCGCCCCGCTGATTGATTACACTCCACAGGATCCTTCAGTGATATTTCCTCCCACGCGTCTGCATTCTGATGCTATATGGCTGCCAGCGAGATTTTGCTTACATAATAGAAAGTTTTTTCATAATGAAAAACCACTGTATGTTATTCACTAAATGTTCAAGACCAGTTTTTGCCATCATTTTGCAAGCGGAACAACAGATCAGCACACTGGTCACATCTAGGTCATCATGACTCTTCACTGGATGCCTGACTCATCAGTTCCTATGTAGAATGCATTCATGCCTGTCAGGCTATTTCCCTATTAGTACTGGGGTTAGCTGGAATTCATGCTGTAGTGTAAAACTCAGGAAGAAGAACTCATCGGGTGATAACTGCTGGTAAAATATTAATAAAAGAGTTTTCTTCAGCACAAATTGTCCCACACTGAGCTGGAATTGTGGGGGAAACAGCTCTCCACAGATGGAAAGCATATTATTAAGACTCATTCTATTTTTTTTTAAATGGGAGCCTGATGCCAGGCTCCTTAATTACATATTTAGGCACTTAAATTAAGTAGCCTGATTTTCAGATGGTTGCAACACGATAGGCTCCCACTAAAATCAAAGTGGGATTTTCAAAAGCACCAAGGTGAGTTAGGAGCACAAGATCCAAGTCAATGAGTCTTATGCTTTTCAATCTTATAGGTGCCTTTGAAAATTTCAGCCAACAGGGACTGCTGGGGACTTGGAACTTCTAAAAATCTGCCCACTATTTCAGGTGCCTACATAGGTCTTTCAGGCCTCCATTTTTAAAATCCTGACCTATGGATTCATTGCATGTTGCATGTTTTTCTCACACTCAGTTTTAATTCACTATTCAATCAAAATGACCAGTGAAATAAGTCAATATTGCATCAGGCTGGGATGTAATCCAGATGTACAAAGTGCGAGGAACCTGGGAAGTAGCAGTCGTTTCACAAGCTGCCTCGTCGCCGAGTCTGGCTGCAGCTGTGAGGGACTGTTTTCCTCTGGGTCATTGCCAGGACACTGTTCAGCCACATCAGCTGCAGTGAACGTGGAACCAATCAAAATATCTCTACCACAATAACCATCGTGCCGCCAATCTATGCAATCTATAAGGTAACGCCTCCCTGCAGGTTGCAGTGTGGAATATCAAAACAAACCTTAAGGAAGCAAACAGACCAGGAGAAAGGGATATTCTGATGCATTAATAAGCAGAGTCAGATCAGACTCTTGCCTATTGTATTTCTCTTTGTGAATGATTTGTACACCCAGGTACGGATACAAATCAGAGTTCTAATCCCTCTTATGCCCGTGTCCCTGGAGATCAAATCTAGGGACTGAATTACATGCAGTTAGCTTCATCTAGTGCATTAGTTGAAGCATTTTTGGCAAGGTCAATTATAGCACGATTTCCATAGGAAACACTGTCAGCAAAGTTTCAGAGTAGCAGCCGTGTTAGTCTGTGTTCGCAAAAAGAAAAGGAGTACTTGTGGCACCTTAGAGACTAACAAATTTATTTGAGCATAAGCTTTCGTGAGCTACAGCTCACTTCATTGGATGCATTCAGTGGAAAATATAGTGGGGAGATTTATATACACACACAGAGAACATGAAACAATGGGTTTTATCATACACACTAAGGAGAGTGATCACTTAAGATGAACTATTACCAGCAGGAAGGGGTGGGGGGGAAGGAGGAAAACCTTGTGGGCCTATGTTTGGAAACACAATACACCAGGCAACAAAAAGCTTAGACTTAAGAAGTGGGCTTTTTTTTTTGTAATTTTTATTTGAACACAAGTATTCTGACAGAATGCAAAGTCAAAATTCTCAGTTAGTATCAGTATTTACACCGGTGAGAATGGAAATAAAGGTGGTATCAATGTTTCACTTGGTAAAAAGTTTTTTGTTTTTTTATAACAAGATAGAAGGCCCCCAAAAGTAGGGAATGCTGGGTAGGGATGTCAATGGAGGGTCTGAGAACCACTATCAAAACAGCCTATTGCGAAAACCTGGGGTCCGAAGGCTCCATATAAAAGTGTGAAAATAAAACTCCAGTCTAAAAGCTGAACAATTGGATGTGCTGTTGTCTTGGTATTGTATGTATGGTACATCATGAAATGCAATTACTCCACTACCAGAAGCTGATCAGTCTCGGTGGTATATAAATATATATGTATGGCAACAACACATATATAAATATATACAATGTAAACGGTGTCAGGTTGGTCCCTCTTCAAAGATTAAAAAAAATAATGAAGACTAAACTATTTTAGTTCAGAAAAGTGGAATATTTCTAAATTAAAATGACATTCTCTGGTTATGGAAAAGTATAAAAATGCTTTCAAGAGTCGATACGCAAGTACTGATTGTTGAGAAATCTCAGGTCAGTACTGAAAAGGGGCAGAATGGATTTGTCTACTAGTCCAGTAACAACAGCATTTGCTGATATCTAGAAATGATGTCCACTTCAGGAGTCTCAATTCAAAGCCTACTGAAGTCAACGGGAATCTTTCTTATTGACTTGGATGGGCTTTGGATCTGGCTCTGAATTGGCTTCCTATTTGAGACAAATGCCAATTTAGGTATCCATATCACGAGTCCAAGTACTTATCAAACAGACCTTGACCAGTATCAATGGATTTGTATCTAATCATTAGGATTGTGCAGTATTTGCCTCATAACAGCTGCTCAGCTCTCAAGGGGTAATAACTTATGAGGTATAGAATATAGTTGGCAAAGCAAGTCAAAGCCATCAACAACTTCACACGAATGATGAACAGATTCTCTTGGTAAACTGAGGTACACAGTCTCTCTTCCAACTCATCGATTCCCCCATGGCTATGTGGACTCTTCCTCTCTAGAAGCCACGGTGGCCTTTCATGCCACATTTGATCAATTTATCTCTTAAAAAAATGTTTTCTTAGGGACCATGGGCCAAATCTTCCCCCTAGTTATACCCACACTGCTCCAATGGGGATAAGCAAGGGTCAGATTTGGTCCAGGATGTTTAATCAAACATCCATCCATCCTAGTGGCATGTTAAGGATGGGCGTTGTGTGAGTGTGTGTGTGCATGTTTACATAGATACACACACACAGATAGCCTCCATTTCCATCCCCAGGAGCTGAGAAAAAAATGCAAAAAAACCCCCACATTTAGCAAATGACAAGACCATTATTTTTCACAGTTTGAAATTATAATCTAGCGATGCCACTGTTAAAGACTGCGTCTTTATAAGAGTACACTGAAAAGAGTGGTTCAATGTAGCTGAGTCAAACTGCAGTCTCCCCACCCAAAATCTTCTTTCATTTGTTCATTACCATAGCACAAAGGAATGTATGCTGTAGTCAGGTTTGTTTGTTTCTCGTTTAAAGGCTTCTGTTCCTTATAAGACTTATTCTCTTTATTTATTTTCCTGAATAATTTTTTTTATCTGAACTATCCGCTACACCTTCCACATCCAAACTATGTTGAAGTTTTTTTTTGATTTTCATTATTTCAATACTATGACAAAAACCACATTTCACACTAAAATACTCACGCGCCCACAGTGCACAAGCTTGCAGATCTAAAGTAGAATGGAAAACAAAACAAAAAAATGAAAAACAAAATAAAAACCCAAAACAGGGGAAAAATTTCTGTACAAAGGCTGGTCTTCCCCTAACCACCCTCTCTTCCTCCGCTGCCCCACCCCTCATTCGCTCTTTTTCGCACCCAAAATTTGCAGTTTTTCTAGGATTCCAAATAGCAGTTGTCACTGATGTTGCTGTAAGAGCAAAGTTCATCCCTGTGCAAAGCTTACGCACCGCATCAGCCTCATTTTGAGCACTACAGCTATGATCCAAAGGCCAATGAAGTCAATGGGAGTCTTTCCATCAGTGTCAAGAGCCTTCGGATAAAGTCTTTAAGGCCCTGATCCGGCAAAGCATTAGTGGATTACTCAGTGAGCATCAAATCATGCAGTTAAATCTTTACAGGATCAAACCATAAATGTGGCGCATACACTTTGTGTTGGTGAATTTCACTCCTAGTGAATGAAAGGACTTTTTAGTGTTTCCACTCCCCAGAAGAAGATACTAGTTTCCTGAAGTGCACAAGCTCTTTCCTTTTAAATCCTAGAGTAAAAGAAAATCGTATTTATTTACTACTTTTTTTTTTTTTTCTAAAAAGGGGGAATTCGTTTGTTCAAACATCTATTCACCGAGACTAGACCAGCCCTGACTGTACAAACTCCCTTCTGCTTCTCAGAGCTGAGGGAGGATTCCTGGAAGGAACAGGGGAGAATGTCTAAGAAAAGTAGAGAACATATTTCTCTTATGCAGTTGGTCCCTGGTCCAGAAAAGGACTTAAGTGCATGCTTAACTTTACGCATACCAGTATTTCCATTAACTAGGCCCATGCTTAAAGTTAATGCACTTAAATGCATTGCTAGACACAGGCCTTGGTTGGTGACAAGTTGTCCACCCACCAAAAGTAAAATTAACGGTGTTACTTATCTTCTTACTCCAGTAAGAAATAATAATTATAATAATAATAATTAAAAAAGATAAAGGGGAAACAACTATTGTAAACATCCATATTTTAAAATGTCTCCCTTTGCAAAGCAAGCATGCTAGTAAATCTAATATCTATAGACTGTATTTACTTTAAAAAAAAGGCAGCTATTTTACACATACATTTAAACACAACAAAAGTAAAAAACATTTGTCGATTGTAAACACTGGAAAAAACAAAAGTTGGCAAAAAGATTTAAAATAAAATTTAAAAAAACATGTAGAAGTCTGAATACTGCAAATTGAAATATATCCCCAAAACTGCAATTTTGGCATTCTTCCTAAAAATAACAATAATAATAATAATAAACCCCCAAATAACTGTCTAAGCTGGAGATTGGATTCAGTCACAAAGGGCGAGAGACACTTTGCCTACTGAACAAATATAAAGTGAACAGAAATGTTAACTTATTTACGAGGCTTTACATATTTCAAACTCGACTGAAAAGTATAAAAATAAATTGTGGACTTTGTTCATTCAGTATTGGCCATACCTGATGGTACGGCTGTTTACTCTGTTAGGCTAACCAAAGAAAAGTCAGGGTTAATTTCCCACCCCGCCCCTAAATCTAGTTGGTTTTGAGCTTCCTAACCATTTCGCAACTGATGCTTGTGACCTTGTTTGTTTGAATATATGCAGGGCTCATTGAGCCCTGATCTGGTTGCGGGATCAACCTTTTTTTTAAAAACATATTTTATTTTTCCTTAAAAGCAAGTGCACAACAAATAGAACCTTTCTACCAACCTACAAAGAAAAAAAAAAGAGATCCCCATTTATGTATTTTTTCATTTTGTCTGGTTTTCTTTTAAAGGCAAAAGACACTAGAGGAATGAGATGTGTGGTGTGTTTTAAATGCTCAGGTGAAGTTGTTCTGTCATTTTTTTTTCTTTTCTGTTGCTGATCATGCTTTGCTCTCATTTTCATTTGTTTGTGTGGCTTCGTTGGGGACCGTCTTGACTTCTGCTGGAGGTGTCTTAGGTTCCGTTGCTTGCACCTCAGATTTTTCTTCTACGGGGGTTTTCCTGTGGAAAAGTCACCAAAACAGCACAGTTTAGAGAGAGGCCATCAGTTGGTTTATTTACTTTTTTAGTAAGATGTGCTATATACTTCTGGAATGGCTCCCAGGTGTTCCATACAAAGCATCACCCCCATCTTCTACAGCAGTGTGACTAGAGCTGGGGGAATATTGCAAAAAACCTTCAGCTTTGGAAATACATTTGCTTGGACTTCATCCCCATCCCCTTTGGGTTTGCTTTCCATGAATGCTCCACAGAACCAGGCTCCTGCCAGAAGCATTTGCAGGAAATGCAAATGCCGTGTGCATCTGCAATGGAAACTTGATTCTACAAATCACCCCCATCCAATCAATGGACAGAAAAAATACCATGTGACCTGAGCGCCCAATCAAAACTGGTTGAATTTTGAATAGCGGAGGTTTTCTTGGAGGAAGTATTATGAGAGTAAATCTGAGAACACCACCATACATGGGCAGAGAGAAAAAGGGATGGAGTTTATTCTCCCAGCTCTGAGACTGACATGCTCAGAAATGAGGGCTGTAATTCCCAAGTGCAACCTCCTGGGGCTAGCAAGGGGACCCAACTGAGTTAGAGAAGCCACAGGGCTACTTGAATGTACACCAGCTACAGTGGTGCCATAGGGGCTCTTCTGCTGGGGGAGGGGAGACTGATACAATGCATGCACCCCAGCTTCACCCTCAGCCAGCCCTGGGCCCTCACATGGCCCTGTACAGCAGCTTTAAGGTGAGTGCTCTTCTCCAGCAGTGCAAGTTAATGTGAGTAGAGACTGAGGATCTGGCCCTAACTCTGTGGCACAAGAGTAAGCAGTGGGGGATTTCTGGATTTGAGCGACATCTACCTCGGCTTCCTTGGGAGGCTCAGATCCTTCCTGCTCGCAATTAGTTCACTTTTTTCACGTTGAAAACTGTGACCTGGGATGTATTTATCTAACATGAATCTAAATTCCAACAAAGCCAATGCATGCTCTCCTTCTCCCCCTCCCCCCCGATGGAAACGGTGACAGCATGCATGTGGGGGAGAGGCCACAACACACTATCGCCACCAGTAGAGGCTGCAAAGCTCACTTCATGCTGAGCCAAGCAGGACTGGAAACCATGTATCCACAGACGGAAGCAATCCCCATCCGTTGCTCCTGCCAGGCTATGTGGTGCATTTACAGCACACTGGCCATCTCCAGCTGAGGGGTCTAGCTAGTGAGAAAGTTTCCTGGGTTCACTTCACAGCCGCTGCTTTGTTAGCTGGAGCTGTGGACCAGCCTGGTCGTTGTTATTGATGTGACTGGCAAGGAATGGGGATATTTGAAGTGTAGAGATTTCCTCTGAGTCTAGGATGCAGGCTGTGAATTTGCCCAGGGGTTCTCCTCACATAGCCCTGCCAGCCGGGGGCAGACTAGCCAAGCGAAGAGAATACCCTGATGCCGAACGGGTACATTGCAGAGATGCTTTTTAGTTCCTACCTTGGATTCGTGTGAAGTGGGCAGAGGGCAGGATTGGAAGGACTCTCAAGTGGGAAGAGGGGCTGCGGGTGGAAATGCCTGCTCGCTGCTGGCAATGCATCTCCTGAACTTATTTCATGTTCATCCCAGCAGCACATGCTACAACATCCTAGCACTTAGGCTGCCAGATCTTTAGGCCAGGGACTTCCTTATATGGTGTCCGGCACCTAGCACAAGGGGGCCCTGGCCGAGAGGCACTACTGCAATACAAACAGGTGAACGAGGATTCCTCTGCCATGGAGTCACGTAGCTTTGTTCACGACAGCTGTGTGCTCAGACCAGCCCAAGTACAGCTGCTGTGCTGCTGACCCCTCCAGGCTGACCACACCTGCTGCGCGGCGTGGGGCAGAATGCACGCGCCGTCACTCTCCAGGGTCTCCGTGGACGGAAGCTGGCACAGCAGGCTTGATGGGGTGACCAGAAGCCAGGAGGTGCCCGGCACCTCACTAATACTTTGGAACAACACATTTGCTGGCAGGAACCACCTGCAGTCTGCAGAACGCTGCGGGCCTGACTGCCCACTGCCCACACCAGAGTAACTGCACTGAAATCAAACCGGAGTGCCAGGCCGGTGCTAATACACAAAGCCATGAGCACAGGGGCTTTTTTTCCTGGGGAGGGGGAGGGGGAGAGAAGTTCCAGCCAAAGCCATGACTTAGCATCGGACCGCATCAAACCACCTGCTCTAACGAATCTGAGCTGTTCTTCCAACACAAGAACCCCCTTTCCCTCAGGAGGGTACCAGCCCGACTGCGTTTGGGAAGGAGCGGTTGCTTCCTTCATTTGATCCTGTCTCTGACAGTGTGCGGCACCCAACCAGGCAGCGCTGAACCCAGGCAGTGCAAACACCCAGAACAGGAGAGAGAGTCCAAGAACTGCCCATCAGCACTCGCAATTCCTCTGCTTTGCTGGCTCTTCCAGGAACTGCTGTCCAGGCTGAGCCAGCAAAGCAGCCCTAGCCCCACCTCACCCAACCTTCCCCCACATCACCACCCCCAAACCAACCAGAAATAGCTAATGCTGCAGCCAAAGTTGTCTGAAACAGTGTCTCTTGCCAAACGCAAGGCACAGGGCGATGCCGGGGGTGGGAGGGGATCCCGTCCAGATGGAATGAGGCTGAGTCCCTTCATGCCTACAAGCTTAATGGCTCTCTCTTAATTGCTTGTGGGAGCCGAGGGGAGACTGGATGGAGGGAAATTCATCACTGGCTCACCAGGATGAGACAAGGCCAAATGGGCCAGCCCCAAACAGCTGTGCTGGTTCCACAGGCAGGCTTGCCCCAGGTCCCTCTCCATAGCGAACTTGCTAACGTAGGGCCTGATCCTGAGACATACTGAACACCCACAATTCCCCTTTTGGCCAGGTTCTGCCTTGACTTGCAATAGAGTAAATCTGGAGTGACTCCAGTTTAGCTGCTCTGGATTTCCATTGGTGAAATTGAATTTGGTCTCTTGTCGCCAGTCAACTTCAACAGCTCAGTGTTTCTCAGGATCAGGCCCCTTTTTGCTGCAGAATCGGGAACAGGATGGAGCTACTGGGAAGTCTAAAAGGTAACACATTATTAATCCATTTCTTTATCTCTCTCTGGGGACTAGACACCTGTCTGCACTGCACCCAGGGGCCCCCTATTCCTCCTTTCACCTGGCCTCCCTAGTGCTGGGTCCTGCCGTAGTAGTTAACAGGTGAGTTAGTTTGCTAGAGAAACAATGAAGTTAGTTCAGAGAACATCCAACAAGAACACAGCACTAACGCACAAGACACACAGCACACAACCCACAGAAGATTAAAGGCAGCCATACTCGGTCTTTGCAGGTGCCAGCGGTACAGAGCTGTCTACAGTGGAAGAAGCAAGCTCGCGAGCTTGCCCACTAGCCACATTGGCAGGAGCAGTAGTGCCAAGAGCTGCAAAAACATCCTTTGCAAGGTCAATGTCTGGGGTCTTGAAGGTCCCTTCGTCCATTTTAAAGTCCTCGTTCTGGGAGGGGTTTGTGGTGCTGCCTGAGGCAGCCTCGCTCTTCAGGTTAGTTGGGTTCTTGGCTGTTTCTGTTGGACTCTTCACCATGCTGGCCTGTACAGCTTCCTTTTCTGGGCTTTTGGTGCTTGACACCTCCTGCTTGGGCTCTGAAGAAGCTGGAGGGCTAGTGGGGTTTGCAGGGGCTGGGGCAGACGGCTTGCTACCAGCTGGCGCCTTTGAGGCCTCAGCCATGCTGGTGGCAGCGCTGGGGCTGAGCACTGCACCTTGGTTGGCCAGGACACTTGAAGACAAATTACTAGTGGCTGGAGTAGAAGTTGGGGTGTCGCTGAGGTCAACAAGGGGGGCGACTCTGGGGGCCGAGGAGGACAGTGGCGAGGAAGCAGTGGCGGCTGCCCCTTTGGCCGGAGTGGCCTGGCTGGGCGGCATGGAGTTTGAGTCAGGGATAGCTGTGGCTGGCAGGGCAATACTGGAAGTCAGGGTGGTGGTCTCGCTGGTCGGGCTGTTCTGAGCAGTGGCAAAGGTTTCGGTCATAGTGTCAGAATTAGTGGTGCCCGTGGTTACGGAAGGCAGCATGTCCTCCACCGTAGCTGTGGTGTCAGCTGGGTGCCTGCGAGGAGGACAGGAGTAGAAGAGAAATAGACAATGAAGCCCATAAATGACAGGGGGAAGTGAGTGGAAGCGCAAGAGGGTGCGTGAGACAGCGCAGCGCAAGCAGCAGCATAGCATGTGGTCGTAATGCACATAGAGGACACAGAAGCAAGAGAAGAGGAACCTGCTGAGGCCAGATGTGCAACTGGGATCAGGCACCAAGTGGGGAGATCAAAGAGCGACGAGGAAGAGGAGGAAGAGCAGAGAGTACATGGCATTCCAGGAGCAGCTTGCTCACATGGCGTTTTGTGCATCAAATCTCAACCCAAACTTCACCCCAACCTATGCCCTGCAGAGAGGCTCTTCTTCCCTAACCTAGCCTCCCTCCTCAGCTTCCTCCCCAACAGCCCATGGACCCTTGTCTTCCTCCTGCTCCTGAGGCCCCAATCTTGTGATCCAGTAACACACCTCAGCCTCACCAATGTTTCTGGTTCTGATCCAGGGCCCTGAGTCCAAGCCTCCTGCCTTAGCCCTGCCTCGGTATCTGTGCACCTCTTATTTTCATCCAGTCTCAGAGAGTATGAGTCCCACACACTTTGGGCCAGCACCTTCCTCCCTTTTGACCAAGTCTGCCTTTAGTTTGGTTCCAACTAGGGTCAGCATTACTTCAGGAAGATGTGTGACAGCACAAACCATGCTTTGGCAGCCACGGTGAAGCCTAGACAGCTTTACTGATGGGAGCCTTTCTGAAGCTGGAAGCTTTAATGAGGAGGGAGAGGGGGAGGCACGCTGCTGGAAAGTCAACGGTTAATCGAGAGAGAAGCCAGTGCTTTTGACACCACCGCTGCTGGCTTATTAATTGGGGGCAACCTCCATAAAGGTTAATCACTTCATTAAAAGTTCAACAAAACAACCCACGGAAAGCTCAACACATTCAACAGCAAGAGCACATCCCCAGGCCAGTGCTGTTGCATAAACATGGCTTCTGCTTCTCTCCTAGCCAGGCCCAGACACCCAGTTTGTCAGCAAAGCCATAGCACCAGTTATTCTCACTTCTCACCCCAGCAGGGAAGACAGCAGCATTACGGATGGGGAAGCCTAGAGACCCAATGACTGACAACCCAGCGAGAAAATAAGAAACCTGCTGGGTCAACACCAAACCAGAGCCAAAAAATGAACTGGACAAAGACATTATTTCTTCTTCGAGAGCTCAGATGATATCTATGTCCTGTTCCATAGAGCCCAGGAGTGTCTGTAAGACACTTTGCATCCACACACAGAGATGGCCCAATACCCTGTTAGAATTGGCCATCTTCCAGCAGGTTTAATAAATGCTTAAGGATAAACCGGTCCATCGCAGCCAGTTTAGTGAATTCAAACCAGTAGATACAGTTCAACTACTCTTCCCATTTCTGCCAAACAGTACACCGGTGGCCTTCTGAAATCTCCAAACATGCACTGCTTCTGGGAACTGAACTGGAAATGATGGAGTAAGTGCCCAGAGGCCACTGCAAGTACCACTGTTTAGAACAGTGCTAAATTGGATGCTGGGCAAATCTAGTTAATCCTGGCTAGCATGGATGCACCAAACCATGGCCCATGACCAAATGGTTCATTTCTCTGAATCACACGAGACCCATGGGTAACTCCCAAACCCTCTCTTGGCCCAGTGTGCAGGCAGCGATTTCTGAACTTGCTACGTGCCCTCCACACAGCTGTAAATCTGGCACAAATCCAGAGCGCAGCTGCTCTGTTGCTATCAATTCCAGGAGGCCCTTTCGCTCGGGGCAAGCAGGCGTTGACGTGGTATCGTCAGCGTGGCACTAACCAGCCATTGGCACAGCATAATGCCACCAGGAAGCAGTGTGATATGGAGCATCTGCCCCAGAGCCCTTGCAATGAGCAGGGCTGGGTGACAGTGCTATACCATGGAAAGCACTTGGCACCTAAGCTTTGGTCTCATTCTTTGCAAATATTACAAAGGAAATGGTGCCGAGGGAAAGAGGAGCTCCTCTCTATGACAAGGCAGAGACCCAGCTCCGAGCCTTGACCGTTCTCCTTCTCTTGCCTGGGTTACCTACGTGAGAGGCCAGAGGTCACAGTGGCAGATGGGGCTGCACTGACCGCGCACTAGAACAACCAAATGTCAACCTACTCAGGCTCTGTCAGCGGCGTGGTCTCGTTGGGCTCTGTGTGTTTGCCCCCGTCATGGTTCGGGGTCCGCTCCTCCTCAGTCCGCACCTCCACAATGGGCTCCTTCGACTCGTCTTTTCTGAAAGGAAATTGCAAGCTTGGGTGAGTGGTTCCCAGCCTCAAACAAGCACCCTTCCCTGAGGGTGGGAGGGCCATGCTAACAGCAACTGTCCACATGGTAGGGCGAAGCTGGCCTGGAAAGTGGCTTGGTTCTCAGTCCTAACACATGCCTCCTTCCCAAACCCAAAACAAGGACCATGGCAGTGTCCAGTGTCAGTGAGTAGCTCATCCCCTCCCACCCCTGAGTCACCATGGGACGCTGCATACGCAATGCCCTCTGCCCCTGACAAGGACGTGGCACCTGGATATGTGATCTCCTCCGGGTGAGTTGCTGGATTCTAGGTCAGCCTGATGCTGGCTTTGGAGGAGGATGGGGCAAAAAAAAAAAAAAGGGGGGGGGGACCCCCAGAAGAAACCCCTCCCGAAGAAACAGCAGAGCAAGAGTGACCCCTAACCAAACCCGCTCCCTGCAGTAACCGCCATGCAGTGCCAGAGCAGCACAGCTGAAGTCAGCCTGATCACCGGCTTCCCCAGAAATGCAGCCTCTTCTGTGGCTGGAATACACTGTTGGGAGGCATGAATCTCCTGAGGGAAGGGCAGCAGCCTCAAGGCACTGCGGGAGCTTGTGGCTCCCAGTCAGGCTGCCACTTGGCATCTGAGGCTACAGGACTGGATTAGAGGGCAGAGGTGTTGCAGTGGGGGGCTGTTCCACTCTAGGGAGTTCATGGCTAATGGAAGGACAGGTCAGAGGTAAGCAGAGAAATTACTCACGAGAAGGCAGCTTTGCCCTCTTCCATGTCTTTGCCCTTGGCCCCAGGCCCGGACTTGCCACACAGGTTGACAGCGATGCACATCAGCAGGCCGCACTTGTTCAGGAAGTAGCAGGTGATGTCCACAGCCACCAGGAGCAGCACAAAGATAACGATGAGGATGCCCACGATGGCAGCAGTCCCTAGGCCCGACGTGGGGCTGGTGCTGGCTTTAGAGACCAAAGGAAAGGGGGAGAAGGTGATGCAGTTAAATGAAGGCAGTCTTGGTCCTGGAACTGCAGCAGTGCTGTGGGAATAGCTAAATTTTCAGTGGAGTGACCAGGGCTCTGGGAGTGGGATGCCATAGGGGGATCCGGCCCCACCCTTTCTAGGAGTGCTGTTACTGGTGGCACCTTATGCTGGGAATAGACTGCTCTGGCTCCCGTCCTCCTGTCGGGAAAGGCCTGGACAGGGCTACCAGGGCTTTTCTCAGCTCTGCTGGGCAAAGGCCTGGAGAATACACTATAGGGAACTATCCTACCCAGTCCTCTGGAGCATGAGATGGACAGGAAGAACCTAAAAGGTCTCTGTCCATGTCTACCATCCGAGTGTTCTTCAGAGCTTTCCCCAGGGCACAACCTGCCACGGCTGTACAAAGAAGGGCACCATGCGGGCATGTGAAGCCCAGGCTCTGGAGAGTGGCTGTGTCACACTGGTCCAAGGCCATGTTAAAAGAAACAATAGGGTCTCAGCACTGGTCTGTCCTTCACTGGAGAGAGGGGGGAAGGCACAGGACCCAGCTGACTGGCCCAGGAGACTCTACTCCTAGCACGGTTATTACAAAGGGGCTTGTCGCCACATGGGACTCACTGCCCCTGCACATTTCCCTGGTGCCAGGCAGACACCAACACACCAAGTGTCCTTGGGAGTCCTCCCACTTGACACCCATTCTTTCTAGCATGGATGAGGCTGATGGAAAGCCGCTGGGGGAAGATGGATTAACACTCCCCTGGAGTGAAGGGCCCAGCTGAGGTTGTGAGGGAAACTGTGGGAGGAGCTAGACCTCTCTCACAGTGGTGCTCTCCCGCTGCCCTGCTCTAAGAGTTAGGGAGCTGGGCACATTTAGGCTCAGCTACTGAAGTCAGCCTGAGAATGCCCTCAACTCATGCAAATACAGGGAGTCTCTTTGGGGCGTGAAAGCAATAAACTACTCTGGGATTTTTGAAAACAAGGGTTTTGGGAAGCAGCATGAGGGAGCATGTGGGGCAGGGAGAGATGTGAGCCAAACTCTGAGACTTCATTAGCTACTTGGTGGCCACGGGGGCTAGCATCTGGCCTGCGCTGAGGGTGGGGAGAGGTGTGTATATGGAATGGGCAGAGAGCTTGTGGTTTTGCCTGGCATCTGTTGCTCACAATCATGAGTATTAGGTTTGTACTAATAAAAAAAAAGTAAGTGATTTTGCAAGGCTATGACTAGTCGTTTACCAGAGAAATCTCCCCTACAAATAAGGGAGCTATGCATGCACCTATGCACACATATCAACTTGCACCTGGGCCCACACACACGCGCGTTCTAGCTGCACTGGCTATATATAGAAAAGAAAGCAGAATCCAATCACTACAGTGTAAATGCTCTGGCCACACAATTGCCTCACTTGTGACTGCAGAAAGCACCTGGGAATGCTCAGTGTGTGGCCCTGCCTGGGATCAGGCACTTGGTCTCGAGAGCTTCACTAGCAGAGTGTGACACAACTGGTGGGAGGCAATAAAAAAAATGTCCAGGGAGCAGCAGAGACTGACTGACCAAAGAGAGAGACAGTCTAGCCAAAGCACATTGAAGTCAATGTGAATTCTTCGCCTTGAAAGGACTGGGCCCTAAAAGGGTTAAATCTGCATCTCTTGGCTACAGGGTGGCTAAGAGGTCTACGATAGAGAGAGACAAGGTGGGTGAGGTTAATATCTTTTACTGGACCAACTTTTGCTGATGAAAGAGACAAGCTTTTGAGCTACACAGAGCTCTTCTGCAGCTCTGGGAAACTAAGGCTATGTCTATATTAGCACTTTTGTTGGTAAAACTTATGTCGCTCAGGGGTGTGAAAAAACCACCCCATGTGACATAAGTTACACAAAGAGAAGTGACGGTGTGCACAGAGCTATGCTGGTGGGAGAATTCTCTGGCTGACATCACTACCATCGCTCTTGGAGCTGGTTTTATGATGGCGATGTGAGAGCTCTCTCCTGTCACTACAGCTGTGCCACTGTAAGCTTGTTAGTGTAGGCATGGTAATATCAGGGAAGATTTCCTGACAGAGAGGCAGGGGAAAGTTTCCCAAGGAAAATGATGGGGTCCCATTGCTGGAGACATTTAAGTCCTATGGTAAAGACGAAAGCCCCCATATTGCCTTGAAAGTGACACGCCTGCATTCAAGAGGAAAGCCTTGTTGATCCAGTAGGTGTTTCTGATTCTCTCTGGCTTCCCTGTCTCAGAGACCAGCCACATGCTGCACAGGGGAATCAAGCATCTTGGAGGGGAATGTCAGGATTCCCTTGTCTTGTTTCATTGTCGGCTGGTTTTCTTGCTGCTACTGACGCTTGCTTCTAGTATTTTTAAAAAGGAGAAAACCTTTTTCTATGAGCTAACTAGGGGTGTATAAACAAACAATCTACACCACAGAAGCACACAACACAGCTCCTTGGGCAGCATCCAGATTTCAGCGCTGCTCCTTATGCATGTGCTTAACTTTCCTGACATGAGTAGTCCCATTGAAGACATTGACGTAAGTATAGTTCAGGTTATGCACAAGTGTCTGAATGAGCAAAGCCTGGGTTAGGAACACAATTTAGCTTCTAGCACAAGGAAAATGCTTTTTATGCTGCATAAAAATTTTTTTGAGCAAATCTGCCTGGTAGCAGGGATAGTATGCTTCGTCTAAACGGGACAAGGCAGCAGGTAACGGGTGTTACTTGGCACCTGGCAGTGGCCCTGTTAGACAGTTTGTCTGGGACCATTTCTTGGCCCAAATCTTCCAACAGCGCACCTGAAAATGCCCCAGACCTAGTACAGTGGTGTATGAAACTGCCAAGCTTAGAAAACTTCAAGACTCAGAAAACGATTGGACATTTATGTGGATAACAAGAACATTCAGGCTTACAGAAACGAAGAGCAAAACCACCCAAAAAGTTTTGGGTGGCACCTAAACCTTCCTGCTTCAGGGCCCAAACTAGCCTCCAATATCTACACTGCAATTAGACGCCTGGCCAGCCAAGTTGGGCTGCAGGGCTGTTTATCTGCAGGGTCCAAGAGCCTGGACTTCAGCCCGAGCCTGGACAGCTACATTGCAATTAAAGAACCCCACAGCCTGAGTCAGCTGGCACGGGCCAGCTGTGGGTGTCTAAGTGCAGTGTAGACAGACCCTTATTAACAGGCATCAGGAGAAAACTTTCCTTAAGGTCACATTCCGTAATTGCCTACTCTACTGTAGGGATTCTTGTACCTTCCCTCTGAAACACGTGGTGCAGACCACCAGGACAAACAGGCCATTGAACTAGATAGACCCCTCTGATTTGGCCAGTTCTGTGCACCTAGTTAAAACCCTCTGTGCTGCATGCAGAGGGGCTGGCAGCCTGAACGAATCTGGCTGATGGGACAAATTCTACATCTTCCTAAACGGAACAAGGTCCAACTAATAAAACTTCAGTTTTAGTGCATCTGTTCAATTTATAAGGTCAATGACTATGTGTCCTATTGGTCCCTGTTGAAGTGTCTCGGGCACAAGCTCCTGCCCTGAGGAAGTGAAGGCACCAGCAGTAGCAAGTTCCAAGAGCACATGGGGTACAAAGATCAAACAGATCTGACCCATGTGACTCCCAGAGCCACTATGGTATCAGATCATGGTAGTGTCAAAACACCTGGTGCCCCCATAGCCCAGTTAGACCTTCCTGCCTGTGCGTGCATGCAGTTCAGTGGGTGCTTGTGGGCTACCAGCATTACACATCTCTGTGGGCTAGTGTCCAATGAGCTTGAAGGCTGCATGGTGTGTTCAGCTGTCACAAACCCCTTCAGGGATAAATCCTGGGCTCTCTCTTTTCCTCTGTCTGGGGGAGATGGATTTATGGCTTGTCTGGTTTCCACATATAAATTCATCCTGGTCTAGAATCCTCAGCTCTAGCAGGAGATGGCAGCAGAACAGAGTAAAGACTGGAAATGGCCCACAGGGGTGAGACAGGGGGCAAAGCCCACCTCCAACTCAGAGACGGCTCAGCCAGGAGGGTCACAGGAAGAGGAGTGGGGAGGAATGTTTCATGGCCACCTATTTGCCCAGCTGAAGCTATAGGTAAATGACCCATAGTTTTTCTGTGCACCTGGGAAATGCAAACAGCAATGTGACATGGATGCACAGATACCCTAATGCCAGGAGCCTTCCAAGAGGTGAATTGGCTGGATCGAGCTGCATGTAAAGACCGACAGATTGGCACCACCAGAACTGTACTGAGCAGGACACGGTGCCACCCCCTACCCATCTCATCATTATTCTGACTTCCCTTTCACAAACATTTCCTAACTGGCTGTTCCTCCCCCTATACCACCTCCCTATTACGGGGAGGTCTTGAATTCTTAGAATTGAAAGCCCTGCAAGCACTTGCTTTGCCAGACACTGCCCCATGCAGGAAACAGCTGGGGCATTCTTGTACTCCAGCAATTTGGCATAATGATCTGCAGATTAATGTGATCCATCCCAACAGCAGGTAGGAGGTACTGAATACTCCAGAAGGGCAGGGTCATGGGGACACTTGGGACTGTCTGGTTCTATTCCTGGAAGCCAAATTATGCTGCCATAGACTGACACGTGCCACGAGGTCCTCTCCTTCCCCTTTGCTAACCCAATAACCCATGTCTTATTGACTTATTGACCTTGACTCCCGCCATAGCCAGATGGTGTTTCTTGCCTACCCAGTTATAAAACAATGAATGCAGGACAGTAACGGGGCAATTAGCATGTCTAAATCCCAAGGCCACCTGGAGTACAGAGAGGAGGTATGGTCCAGTCATTAAGGTGTTGGCCAGAAACCTGGGTTCAGACCCCATGTGACCTTGGCCAATTACTTAGCCAGTTTGTGCCTCAGTTCTTCTCCGGTAAAACAGGATAACAGCCCTGACCTAGCCCAGGGTGTTGTGAGGATAAATACATTACAAGATCATGAAGTGCTCCCATATGGCAGTAATGGGGGCTGAAATGCACTGGACATAGCCCTTGAGTACTGGTTGGTCTCCCTAACTGCTCCCGAAGTGCTGTGTGTACTGCGGGCAGTGGGGTGGAATGGATGCCTAGGTAGTTCCATCTGGGAGCTGCATTCCACGTGGCCAAGGTGGGCAGCAGCAAGCGCAGTCTTTACACAGCCAGAGCGGAGCGATTCCTCCCAGAGCATTGCCACCGGCCTGTGCACACAATGCATTTTAAAGCAAGCCACTTGCTCTCCGTGTTTTATTCAGAATTATTCTTCCCAAGCCATTGAACAGCAACTGCAGCATTTGGCAGGATTCATCAGACCCACCCAAGAGCAGCCATTTAATACTCCTGTCAACTTCAACAGCTGCACAGTCTGCTTGCGCTTGGCCCAGCCACACGCTGATGGCCCATGCACCAGAGTTGGTAGCTGACATTTATGTGGAGCTGGCTGGAGCACACTCCAGCTTCCTCGTGGTTAGTTTTTTTTAAAAGTCAGGATGCGATTCTATTGCTTTTTATTTATTTTCTTATTGCTGGTGAAAAGTGTTGGATTGGCAAGCCTGAAGACTCTCCTCCTCTATCCACAGTACAAGCATAGCAGGGAACGCTCCACACGTGTTTTTGGGCCAATGCTACTTCGCCATGCCATGTGGAAGGACCAATGCTAGGCCTGAGAGATGGAGAGCACAGGTTTCCCCTCTCCCCATACACATTTCATTATTTGGGGATGGGTGGAGAGTACATCCCCAGCACGCCCAGAGAAATCTTGATCCCTCTTGCCACGCTGAGAGGCGTGTGAGCCGGGAGTCCACCGAGACGGGTCTTTCTCTTTTCAGCTCCATCTGAAAACTGCTCTCAGGGCCAGATGCTGATGCTTACATGAGGAGGCCATTAAATTCTCTGCAGAATGTTTGCGCTCGAGAAAGCCGCACCCTGCCAGCAAGCTAATTAAACACATTCATCACCCTTGGTACTTGCAAAGAGAGATGGTGCCGTACAATCACCTCCACTAATGTATTCAGAATTCATGCCTGGCTGATTCACTAGTTAAGTCTTTCACTTGGACCAGCTCCTGGGGGACAAACTGTATGGTGTGTGTGGTGTGGTGTGTGTGTTAAACAGTCCTTCTGCTCATCTGAGACGTCAGACTGGGAATGAGAAACGAGCTATTCTGCATGGTTGCAGAAGATGCACAATCGCAGCCCTGTGTGGACATGGGGCGATGCCTCCCTGCTGTGTCTGCAAAGAGCTCTCAGCTCAGGGGTTGGGTTGAATGGGTCCTCCGCACCGTGTGACCTCGTACGTATGGTACGTGTAAGATCACACTGCAGACAATGTCATTTTGTAGAGCAAAATGGTGTCCTTCACGCATCGGGACCTCACACAGACTATGCCATGCCATGCCATGCCATGCCATGCGGTGCAAAACAGTACCCTCCTCACACTAGGATTACTGCAACCTCCTCTGCTGATGGCACGACCCCATTTGGGGTCATGACCCACAGTCTGGGAACTGCTGCACTATGCTATACAAATCCCCAAGAGTACTACGACCCCAAAAGACCCCACAGCTGCTCTGTGGCTGCAGAATAACCCTTCCCCTGTACAATCTTGTTTAGATCCTGGACGTTATCAATGGAGCCTCACTAAGTGCACGGCACGGCTGCTGCCTGCTTTGCACTGACTAGCCGAGATGATGAACACTGGAATATTAATTTAAAACGTCTCAGTGTGAACTTTAAAGCATTTCCTGGTTCTCATTTAATACATTTGAACCACCTGTCTTGTTGTATTAAACCAGGAACGAATGAAGGATGATAACACAGCCTGGAAGGCACCTGCTCATGGACTTCCAAACACTACCTTTACTAATTTGATCCCCAAAGCCTCCTCTGGGGTCTCTTCAGTGGGATGAGCTAAGGCTGGCTGGGACAGCCAGGAAAGGGTTAAAGAGCTACCTGCTTGTCATATGACCTGGCAGGGGCTGTGGGGCAGAGAGAAGTAAGGGGAAAGCCTCTGGGGGCGGCAGCCCTTTTGGGCAGGGGAATCCTTTCATTATTGTGTTACACATTTATGTTTGGAACAGTAAGTTGTATACTGAGGCAAGGGACTGAAGTGGACTTGGCTGTGGTGCTGGGCCTTTCGTCCAGCTTACAGTGACTCGAAGATCTCCCAGACCGGCCTTGGTTTACTATATCTAATTCTTCACATATGTTGCAATTTTAAAGGGTTCAGAGTCCGTGGACATGCATGCAACATTTGAGAAGGATTTTACTACCTTTGGTGGACCCATGAACTTGAAGGAAATTGCTGCTATTCCTATATTTTAACGTGTCTGGAATTCTTTTGTTTTTTTTACAAGGGCCAAGGGAGACATTTTATTTTTTATTCCTACAACTGGTTTCTGGTTAAAATGAAGTGACCCACAATTTTAAGCTCTACCCTTCACAGCACCCCATAGAATCTAATATGGATTTGTATTCAAGCACTCTGACAGTTAGGAGAAACCCCATCTCTGCCAATGGGGATAAGGCCACTTTTTAAGAAACTTCACTGTAATGTACATGGGCTGCTCTGAGTCATTTAGTGCCAGGCAGTAAAAACAAAGAAGAAGAACACACATCAATAAAAATTTCTGTTGTCATGCATATTGGTGGAGGCAGTTTCTGGCCCGATCCAAAGCCCACTGAAGTTGACAGGAATCTTGCCATTGACTTCAACAAGTGCTGGATCAAAGCCTTTTCCTGGAAATTTGGGGCAGGGAGAGTCTTTTTATTTTGAGTTTGTACAGCACCTAGAACAATGGGGTCCCAGTCCATGGCTGGGGCTCGTAGGTGCTAAGTAATACAGATGATAAATAATAATACAGAAAGCAGCCTAACATATATGGCCCGTTCCCATATGCAGAGCGTGTTATTTTGCGAAGTACAGACCCAAGTCAATGGCATAAAACTCCATTTTTCCCATGCATTTTTTTCTATTCTGGGGTAGAGCATGGAATCCCATCTACAGGTCAAACAAATGAACACAAATATTAAAAAAATGATTGAGTCTTTAGCTCTAAAGGAGTGGAAAAAAAACATTTCATTTATTAATCGTAAATGATTCATCAATGGAACATAAGCTTCTGTCAAGAAAGACCTTTCTAGCAACCCTCGCTTTACAACATACAATAAAAAGTCCCATAGGCTCTGCTCCTCACATACTTTACATGCATCCATCCTGTCAAAGAGGGCTGTACCACTCAGATAGATCCTCTCAGCAGGAGGCCCAGCTATAGTGTGCATAGGAAGCATAGGTGTAGTCAGGATAGAGAAAGTACAGAATTGGACAGAAACAGACACGATTCACAGGCCATAAGAGAGGCAGCAATGCATTTCAAGGGTTCTGCAGGGTGTTTGGAGTCAGTGAGGAACACACGAGATAAATTAATATTCATTTTGGTGCATCATGGAGAAAAGTACAGCAGAAGCCAGGTGAGCATAACCTTTGCTATCAGATGATAATTTTCCTTTGCAGATACTTTATAAGTATCCCTCAGCCTAAAAACACCAGATTAGAAAGATTTCATTGTAAATTATGCAGGACACAGGAGACATCAGAGAAAAGCAATAATGGCAAATGCAAGCTACCATCCATCCCATGTAATTAGAGCATCTATTTCCACAGAGTGAGATTTGCTCACTTTAGTCTCACTTGCTGGTAGCAGAAAGACGTAAAGTCATTGGCTGCTGCCCAGGTGATGAGAGAGTGTCTGCTGCTGTTTAAGTTACAAAAAGTGGGTATTTCCATTGAGTGCTAAAGGCCAGGTGTGACACTGCACTCCATATTCTTCATAATGGTATTATATGATATGATTATGACATAGTTATGATGTATTTTATGCAAGATAAATTACGTGAGACATCATTGGAAAGGTTATTTTTTGCTGAATATAATTATCCTATTTGTGTGCATGTATCATTTTTGTCTCTGAAGTTATGAATATGGACTATGTCTCTGCATTTCAAATGTAGTTACACTTGGGGAACGCCCATTAGACAAGATGCTTTTGTGCTATACAGTGGGTGGGGAATGGGCCATTAGGAAAACAGTAGGCCTTAGAAGAAGCTTATCTCCCACCTGGGGAGCCTTCCTGAGAACGCTCCGAACAGCCTGGAGTGATGGCTGCCATGACTCTACAAGGACATGAGATCAGATCACGTCTCTAGATTCCATCATTGGATGTCAATAATTTTCCACAGACCAGTCTGCGGACCAAGCTTTGAAGCAAAGGGTTCCCGCTGTATGCAAAAGCTATATAAAGGTGGGGAGTGACATCATCAGAGGTTCTTTGCTCCCCACATAAGAAGACTTCTGCAAACACCTGAGAAAGAAAGACTGAAGTGGGGGAAGTACTGGACCCAGGCTAAAGGGATTTTTAGCTTGTGAATGGAACACCTGGGGATTCCAAGCTGTAAGCAAGTGCAGCTTGCCCCTTAAGAATCTCAGCCTGTTTGTATCATCTGTTAGGGTGAGAATTTGCTAATTCATATCCAATCTATTTAGTATAATAAACTTAGTTTGTGCCTTTTGTTTAGTTGATCTGTTTGCTATCCCTTATGCTCACCTAAAAACTTATCTTTTATAGTTAATAAAAAACTTATTTTTGCTTTATCTAAACCAGTGTGTGGGAATCGTAACTCAGGGGCAAAGGCTGTTGCATATTCCTCTCCACATTAAGGGAGGGGGTGAATTTTATGAGCTTACGCTGTACACTTCCCTGTGAAGCTCAAGACGGTATATTTTGGGGTTTATACTCCAGAGAGGGTGCGTGCTTGAGGAGCTGGTAGTTGCCCTAGCTGTAGCCTTCCCATGCGGGGGCTGGTCAAACAGCCTGCATGTAACTGCAGCTGGGTGTGTCCCTACCTGTAGGTATGCTAGTGAAAGTGCAGGCTGGAGGTCTTTGCAGCTTGTCACAACAGCACAGTGTAAAAGGGAGCCTAGGCTGGTGGGACGGGGGGCTCAGTTCCAATTCGGGGGGAACCCGTCACAGCAGGTTTACACCAGTGTCACTCCATTAACTTGAGTGGTGCTACTTCTAGCATACAACGTAAACAAGAAGAGCATTGGGCTCTGTTCCATCTCTGGAGGGAACTTCCATTTGAATGAAAGAGGAGACAATGGACATACAAAGAGAAAGCAAAAGAAATTCCTGCTTTGAAGGAAAAAAACAAGTAAATCTAAATACCCAAGGGATGCGGGTGGGAGTTTACCAAGGCTGCCTTTTATCTGCACTGCCCATCCCACATGCTGTACGCACTGCCCTTGATTCAAGGGGCTGCTGCAGCTCACTGCAGTAGCTCAAGAGCCATCAGGAAAGCTTTGGAAGTGTCCCTTAGCCCAGCGAAATGCTGGATGGTGTTGAGCACATAGCTGAATCATAGTGAGCCTCATCAGCCATGGCACTGCAACTGAATTTCACGTAGCCAAATGCCTGGATAGACAACTCTGAAACCAAACATTTAGGGTTTAAAACCAGCTGTGGGACAACAGCAGCTGGAATTCCATTGGCAATGTGAGATCCTGCAAAGCCCTGCAGTTCTTTCTATGAGGAGCCAATGACATGGGGTTACTCTGTCTGATGGCTGAGGTCCAGTATTCCTTTTTGCAGGTATGATTTGCTCCCGCAAATCTTGTGTTTGCAAGGAGAATATCTGCCTAAAAATCTGAGTATTTGTACCACTCTAGCACTCCGCTTTGCACCCAGATGTCAATGGCAAGCACCAAAAAGGGAGATAGCTGTTCTGAAAACTGTGGCCAATAAAGCAAAAATTACACTTCGGATCCTATCAAATCTCGCCTCTTACATGGTGTACACCCCATGGATTATCAAGTATAATGTGATAATCCTTGTAAACTGGCAGCAAAGACAGCAGTGCCATTTGTTAGTTTTGTGGCTATAGAGGGGAAACTCTCTTTGTAAATGGGGTTTTACTTCTGTATTCACTTTACACAGTCAGTTAGCAAATTCTGGACGGCTAAGAGGAAGCACATGAAATGAGCAAGGAAACTCATCTACAGAATAAACTCAGATGCATCAGACAGTTCATTTGACTCATTGTTATTTTAATAATGGAAATGTGTAAACATAATAAAGGCCTGACTGATATTCTACATGTAAACATTGCCATGTTAATAACCAATCTGATGAGATATTGTAGTATAAATATTGCAGGTGTGAACACACCAACCTAAGTGACATGCCCACGAACTACAAAGCATGGCATGGATCCGAAAGTGGCTATGGGAACTCAGCCCTTCGTTCGCATTACACCAACCTTCACTGAAAACTACAGTCTTTGTTGTATTAGGACGGTGCAACGTAACAGAAATTCCCAGCAAGTTTTCCAGGACACCACAGCAGCAAGTTCTGCATTTTCATTGCTGGCTACTGTGCATATGGTCAAGAATTATGCAAAATATAACTGTGTAATTGCTAACACTCGGCACAAGCAAGACACACTGACATTTGTTCTTATGGCACCTCACGGGAGTGACCCTTGAGGCAGTCCCTGATGAGGTTTTGCTTGGCCATAGCAATGTCCTGAGTAGGCAGGCCTTCCCCAGAAGCCTTCATTACATCTATTGAAAACTGTGGGTTTTCCCAATGAACCTCCATATGAAGTTGGAGTTAAATGCACATGTAACTACACCCCTCCTGCACACCTTGTATGCATGCAAATCAAGTGGTCTTCTGAGTCTAAAGGCACCCACATTCATCTCTGAGCTACATACTGATCTCTCAGCCTCAGCGGAAGTGCATAAACACTGCCATAGGAAAGATCAAAAGGGTTTTTAATGGAACTTGGTGTTGGAGTATAGTTTATACAGCACAAAGCATTTAAAAGGACATTTTGATGGATGGTGAGGTGTCCCCTTCTAAAGGGAACTGTTTGTGTGTGAGAGAGACACACACACATCTGTATGAAGTTTTTGTTTAAAATTCTAAATAGAAACGAATGGCGCAAATTCCAGTGAACAAAGTCTGACTAAATTTCAAACAGAGACAAGATGTTATATGAAGTCCATAAATTCACAGCTAGACATGATTAATAGGGGGCTTGATTTGGTTTTGTACCCAACGGGGCAGATTTTGTTAGAAAGGAAATTAATCCTGTTTAAGAGCTTTGATAGCGTAAGAGATTCCATACAGAGGTTTCCTAACCATGTCCAAAATATGTTTCCAGTCTCATCCTTTTCTTCCCCAGGTCCTTGCAGAGAGAGAGAGAGAGCGAGCGAGCACAATAGAGAGCTGAATTCTCAGAAAGGCTTAAAGGAGCGGCACAGCCAAATGGCTTTCCCCATTACAAAAACAATTCATGAGGGACATCACATTAAAGAAAAGGAACGTCAACTGAAATTGCTAGAATGAAATGAGATACACAGGACTCAGAGAGGAAGCTGTATATATTGCATCAAATTACACCACAGATTAATCCTGCCTGGTGGAGTGTCAAACGCACAGTTAACCATCAATATTATTAAGGATCAGTATTAACCATTTAGCCTCTCAGATTACTTGTTCCCAGCTAATCTTTTTTAGTTAAAAGGGAAGAAAAGCCGTTTCTATATTGATTTGACAGTGACATAGTGGATAGCCAGACTGAACGTTAGACGAGCATCCACTGTAAATCTGTACACTCACAAGCTGTGTTATGCTCCAAACCCCCATATGTCATGGTCTTGAGATGCCTGATTACACAAGGGCCAGTGAGGCTCTAAAGATTCAACCATGTGAAAGAAAAAAAATAATTCCTCAACGCACATCTCAACAAGACACTTTAAGTCAGACAACTGCATCAGAGGGATGTTCTGATGACCATGTGTTTAATCCACGTGCAAAAGCCCTTGAAAAGAAAGATCTCCAATTCAGGCACCCCAAATGGCGATAATTGCCAAGTTTTCTCTCTTTTTTAACCTGTATTTAGGTGTACGGATGGGGTTTTAGAAACCTTTTTATTATGGTTATCATCTTTGTAATATCATTCATAGGTATGAACAGACAATGGTGATCAGCAACAGATGTATGGAAATGTCAATAGAGACCAGGTTTTTAAAAGCTTTCAATATCATACTTTCCCATAAAAAAAAGCCAACAAAAGATTTTTCTTTACATCCATTAAAAAAGGGCAAATTCATTATAAGCAACACAAAATAAATGTTAGAGAGAAAATGCTTGGTTTAAGCTTTTCTTTTATCCTCATTACAAAATACTCAATCTTTCCAATAAAATGATCTGTTGTGTGTGTTTGTTTTCTTGCACTGACATGATCCTCTGAAGGAAAAACTATCTGCTTTCACACCTGGGTAGGAACCAGGACTTTTTAGGCAAATTTGTTTGTTGTTTATTTTTGTTGTTGTAAAAAGTTTCTAACAGAGCAAAAGCAGAGTCACTGCAGAAAGAAGCAATGAAACAAAGGAGGACGACGTTGATGGGCTTCCCAAGGTCGCTGCAGGTGCCAAACAATGGTTCCCAGGAGGGGGAAAAATGGTTGTTTAAAACAAATTTGGTGCATGTGGCAAGTGTGGATGTTTCCCGTGAGGTCCAAGGTGACATGTATGATAATAGACACAGGAAAGGAAACAAGGGGGAGGGGAAGAGAAGAAAAAGAAAGAAAAAAGAAAGAAAGAGAGAGAGAGAAAATAGATAAAAAGAAAAAATAGGTCAAATATAGAAAACATAAGAATTAAATGTTTATTTAACTTAGTAAATTAAGATGGCCAAAGGTTAGAGAAGAGCTTTAGCACAGTAACACCAGCAAAAAGGCCGACCCAGCAGCTCAGCAATGCCAGAAGCAGCACAGCAAGTTAAAATTCAGGAGGGTGAGGGGTTAGCAAGCAAATGGATCAAAATAAATGACGGAACAGGAGGCTCAAATGGGAAACATGAGAAAATGATTAGCTGGTATTTGAAAGGACAACGCTGCCTTTTTCTAAGAAAAGACCTTTTGGAAGCAGACACTGCACTGAACAGTCTGTCCAAGTCCTGACCCAGTGCTCACTACACTGAGGGTTTGGGTAAAAGATGCACTTAATTACAGCCTTGCAAAAAGCAATATGGATGCAGGAATATCTTGCTGGCTCTTCCTTTGAGAAATCAAGCTCCACTGGTTGGAGTCGCTGTAAACTACCCTCAAGCATACTGCTTTTATAACCATCTTTCTCCTTATGTCAACTTGAGGACACCAAAAAAATGGCCCCAGGACAGTCTCAAGGGGTTATATATAACAAAGATATGTTTTGTCTACATCAACGATTTTCTTCTTAATGTAAGAAGCAGCAATGCTGGGTTGGAAACATTGACTCCAACCCCTGCCGTGGAGAAGTGGGGGCTCATTCTGAAATCAAAAGGGAAATACTAAATAACCAGCTATGAAATAACTAAGTGACCCCAATGCAGAACCAGATCCTTGGCCGATGTGAACTGGCATTACCACATTGACTTCAACGGATTTACATAAGCTGGAGATTTGGCCTGATGTTCTTCCCCAAGCACCCATTAGGGGGAATCTGCCCACAGAGGCTCTGAGTCTACTAATTATGTAAACCACAGTCCTACACAAGACCGAACAGCTAAAGCAGAAAAATCTTCTGCCCACTACAGGTAACATGAATAATTTCACTGCATGAGGCTCTCCTTCTCTCTGAAGCAGGCTTCCATTCTGAGAAGGCAGAGAGCCCAAGTGCTGGATTACATTGGATGGACACTGAAGGAAACTACACTCCAAAACAAGGACCTCTCCTCCAAGAACTCACTTAGATGGTTCCCACTCATGTGGCTTGCTAGTATTTTGAACAAGAGCATTCAAAATGGCATGGTGATTCAAAATCTGGCTTCTTCTCTCCTTTACAGTGGAGTAACAACTCAGAAGTAGTTCCCCTGAAGTCAATGTGGTTACATCAGTGAGATCAGAATAGGGCTATTTGAATCCATCTATGGCTTTATTAAGAAGCCTATAAATAATGTTATCTCTGCACTCTGCCTGGCATTTCGAAGACTGCATTTTCAAAAGGCCTGTCTCACTGCTCCTGCTATCTTTAACCACTTAACTGTTATCTGAATGTTCCATGTATATCAACAGAGCCGCAAGGCTGCTTGGTCATTGCTGATACACCTGGGCAGAACATACTAGTTTCCCCAGGTACGTTCCAGCATTCCATTGCAGTGGAGTGCTAATAGACAATGCCAGCCCAGGACATTCGCAGGGAGCCAAACTCAAGAGGGCTGAGGGAACTGAAACACCATTCAGCACTTGGACACTTCCTCTTCAGTGACCCCCAAGAGCACAAAGGAACTAACATACTGCTGATCTCAGCCTACTGCCATTGGTTTCCTAGACCTGAAATGATCTTATGCAACTCCCCACCTCCCTCCTCACAGTCTCAGTTGTCCTTCAAATGCATGAGGGTAATAAGTATTAGAGCTATTGAAAATGCAAAACTGAGGGTGAGGGGTTTAATGAGTTACCAAATGTCCTTCCATCTAAAACCACAGACCTGTTAAGGGCTCATCCCATTCTCTCTCTCTCCTCCCCCCACTCCCTTTCAAGCCCCCAAGATCCAGTGTTAACAGGTCACCTTTATTTGTATGCTTAATGCTGCCAGTGGGCTTTACCCAGTCAAGTTCTGTCATGCACACTGCACAAGCTCTCAGCTGCATCCCTCAGAAAGGGGAGGGAGGAACAGACCAAGGCCTAAAGTCTCAGCTACAGGACGTGGGGAAAATTTGCTAACTGCTTTGACCAAAAAAAGTGAGAAACTCACAGATAAAGCTCTAAAGAAAAAAATAAAATGAAATCACATCCTTAATACAGGTCATAGGCAATGATCACAGCATGGATGCTCTTCACTCAGGATATGCAATGAGGCTGTCTCTACTGCTCCAGCTTGTCAGCGTTCAGACTTGTACGTCTAACGTTAACTTAAAATCATAGCTGGTCCGAGGATCTTACCCCCAACGGACTTCTGTGGCTGAATTATTATACGAGCCAAGAGAGGTCTGGAAAGGAGATTCTCCCAAACCTTTTCTCTCTCCTGAAGGCTACCAAACTGCTGGCAAATCTCTGCACTTTAGGGACTGTTTGGCTATTGCAGTATTTGTGGTTGCACCTTGCTTTATGGGGAAAGAAATCCATGAAGGACGCATCAGTCTGTTTGCAACAGCAGCTCCCAAAAGGACTGCTGACATTATTCAATTTCTTTTGCCTAATGGGCTACCCAGTGTAATTATTTTGGCAACAGGTTCGCTTTAGGAAGTGCTTTAATTTGGTCTCCATTTCATTTAATAAAGCCCATGCAGCACAGAACAATTTTAACCACACCAGCCAGCTCTTTACACCTTTATGCCACTGACAACTGTCTTGTATCAGCAAATGAGCAAAAAGCAAGCAGAAAGCAGGTTTGAAAGGGCAATCCATGTTGTGAAAAGCACAATACCAGATATCTGAATTTTCCCTTTGCCTTGGCTTGAATCAGGGACTCTATTTGCTAGTTTCAGAAATGCATTTTCTACCCAACACTTTTCTCATCTGCATGTCTTGTTAGTTTATACTGATACAACAGCAAATATTTCCTGTGAATAGTCAGACAACAATTTTTCATGGAGCATTCCTACCAGGTTTTTGCTGTGCTATACATATGCTTCAAATGGGTAACCAATTATGATAATGTCTTTAAGCAAGCAAGTTGTCAGGGTTTATTCAGGCACATTAAGGGATGCAGCATAGTTGCATTAATTGAAAGCAGAAAACAATGGTAAAGCTTGTGGCGGTCATACCTGGGATTACAGTAGGCTGAGCTGAAGTCCTGAAAGCATAGTGTGCAGGCTTGGATTTCCCTTGCTGGTTCTCTGCTATCACGTAGACCTCATAATCTGCATTCCAGTCTAGGGACTTAAGCATTACGTGGTCGCTGCCAGAGGGGAGTCTGATCTCTGGTTTCCAGTCTGAGGAATGTTTCTGGGGGATGGCGAGAGGAGAGATGGGGATACAAAACACAGTGCATGGTCTTAATGGTCAGTTCTGAGATAAGAGGATGATCAACTAATAAACATCACACATGATGTAAAATAAACAGGGAGGCTTTTAAACAGGCACTGGGTTCTCAGACAACTCAGCAGGTGCAAAATAGGAAACCTACTGCCAGAAGGAGGTGAATCTGTCCCTAGGAAGGGGTGGCTTTGATTGAGAATTTATGAAATCTAAGCAGCATCTTCCCTATTCA
This sequence comes from Dermochelys coriacea, assembly GCF_009764565.3. Lineage (NCBI taxonomy): Eukaryota > Metazoa > Chordata > Testudines > Dermochelyidae > Dermochelys > Dermochelys coriacea. The sequence continues at coordinate 14,658,988 of NC_050089.1, read as the reverse complement.
TTTCCTAGTACAGAGCTATCCTGTCTAAAGAAAACCCTGCTGCTTGTTCCTCTCCCCTCTGCCTGACACCAGATCACACACCTGTTTTAGAAAGACCAAGACCCAGACCCCCCACATACATTGCTGAAGTGTGAAACATGCCAAGGATTTTCAGAGGATTCTTTGCAGCACTAGTACATAGAATTCAGACCATTTTGACGACAAAAGTTTGCTTCCAAACCGGGGGTGGGCCTAGCTTACCAGTTTTGTCTAGTCTGCTCTTTTTAGTCTCTTGGAGAGTTTCAATGCTGCCTAAAGAGATCTGGATTCCTAATTTCCAATTTTAATGGAAACTGGGTGTCCAAATACTTTAGGCAGCTTTGCAAACCTGTTACCAAGATATTCTGAGCACTCAGTCTCCGCTGAGCTTGCTATTCTATGGTATCTCGATGGCGGATGAGGGCTGCCATTATCTCAACTCTTGCACAGCAAAAATGCAATTTAAAACCCAGCAGTGAGTCCTGCTACTGTCACTGGGCAGCTCCTTTGCTCTTCTACTGAGCCAGCAAGAGCAGTGAAATGACAGTGGTGACCCTCAAAGATCAGCTGCTTGGTCTCTCCTCACAGCCGAAAATGCACCCCATGAAATAAATGATCCATTTAAAGGACGGGTCTAACAAGAACTTATAAAATCATGTGGCCTCCTCAGTGGCCAATTAGCATGCAGGATTCCACAGCATTATGAAGCACTTGCTATTGGGGAACCTCATTTTATGGCAAAGGGGAAGCCCTCACATAAGAAAGAAAGAAAGAAAGAAAGAAAGAAAGAAAGAAAGAAAGAAAGAAAGAAAGAAAGAAAGAAAGCTTACTTCTCCTAGCTCATCTCCAGCTGCATGCATCAATTATTCTACCTTGAGGTACTTGCATGTAAGTCAGCTATTTATGATAATATTTCAGGCCATTCATTGGGAGAGGGAAGCCAGTTAATACACAACTCAGTTTAGTGGGGAAGTTATGGTAATCCACCAACAGATGAGCAGAGAAGACAGAAATGTGCAGCACGGCTGGGAAAAGCCTTAAGAGGCTGGAGAAAATGCATTCTACCCAAGGCAGACAAGTCATGAGCAGTCAAGCTTGGGACAAGGTCATGTGGGCACATGGCAACACTTTTTTTTTAAATGACCTGGTCATTAAAAACTAAGCAAAAAGGTTTTCATAGATTTTAAGGCCAGAAGGGACTTTTATGCTCATGTAATCTGGCCTCCTGCATAGCACAGACCACAGAACCTCAGCCAGTAATTTCTGCATCAAGCCCATCATATCTGCTGGAGCTATAGCATAGCTTTTTAAAAGACACCCTCAAGTGACAAAGAATCCATCCCATCCCTGGGATTTACATCCCTGAAACTGGAGGTTGATAACGTAATGGATTTAATCAGGGCAACAAGTTATAGCACACAAGCTTTCTATATAAAACATCATTTCTTCCTCAGAGGATGAGCAGCTTGTTGGTTTATAGTGGGTTACTCATTTTAATTAATTTCAGCATCAACAAATTACGGAGTTGTCTTAGATGCAGGACAGTGTATGCATGGATAAAAATAATACAGGATATCCAATTTGTTTATTACTACTGCAAGGTATTCTATGCAAGTTTTTTGTAAACCTTTCATGAAAGAGAAAACCAACTCAATTAGGAACAGTCACAGTGATGGGTGCATCCGAAAAACCCTCTGAAGCCTATCTACTGAGATCTAGTGCTTTTATGTACCTTGGAATTACCTTCTGCACACTGATCACATTGGCATCTAAGTACCCTGACAATGGAGAATTCCTCCACTAAGTTGCAAACAAGTCTTCTCATTAGCCAAGGACGGTCCCCAGAACAGCGTAACATGTGGCTGCTTTAGAACACTGGCCACACACGGTTTAATGAAAAAACGTGAGGTAGAGCAGCGGAGAGAACGCAGTGGGAAAGTCTGGCTGGGTGGGGTTTCTTCCTGGAGGAACATTTGTTAGTGTGAAGTGGTGGGGTTGGTTTTAAAATAATAAATTTAAACAAAACAAAAACCCACCAGCTACTGAGAATGCTTACTCTGTGCAAGCCCCTTCCCTTGGCAATGGCCTAAGAAAGATGGCTTGGGTGATCTAACAGGTCTTCTTCTTCTCTGTCTTTTGGATTCTATGAAGCTAAAACACCTATTAAGAATTTAACAACTCCCTCTTGTCCGAGAGCTGTTGGGAGAGCACCTGGGGGGATGCAAGAGTGCCTATGTCATTTCTAGCACGAGCGCCAGGATTACTCTGCTTGCTTCACTTGGAGGTTCACTCATCCCACTGCACAAGATGAGTCTTATTGCAAAAGTGGTTTCCCGATGGCTGGTACAGAATTAATTCATGAGAAGGTCTACCAGGCTTAGTCTTTAAGATCTGCTTTGTAAATGCCCAAAAACTTCCACTAAAGGCTCTGATACAGTTTAATTGCTACCAGGCACATTAATATTGGAGCAGATTGTCCAGACAATAGAAACAGCATCAGTAATTGTTAGAAAAACTTCCCCCAGCCCTAGAGATCCTCAGGACCTCAAGGCTACTCCATCACATTCTTATTCCTTAAGGCTGAGCTGTCATGTATTCTCTGATTAGGTGCTTTAGCCTGCTGTAGAACAGAGGACATCAAACATCACCTAGCAAAAGCCAAGGTTAAAGTTGCCTTCATTTGTTCAGCTTGCAGCAATGTTACCTACTCCTAATAAAACAATCCTTCCATTGGGCATTTGCTCAAAATACAGCAGTGTGGGTTTCTTAACCTTAGGCAATTATAGAGATTTAATTTAGTTGGGGCCTAATGAGGAATATCTTCAGACAGCGTCCCCCAGATGGCCATGAATACAATTGCCCTTATATTGTCTCCATCTAACATTGAATACAGTTGATCCAGTCACCTCACCTCACCTTTTTTTAAGTCACTAATGCACAATAATTTGTTAGCAATATGTGGATTATCCAAGCATATAAGGTCAGCTGGGAAACACAGCATGAAAGTTGTAAATTGTTAAGATAATAGTTTGAAGTTAAATAATGCCCCAGGTTTCAAGCCACTGACTAAGGCCTATTCAAAATGTTGCTGGCTATTATGTTTCATAAGAACATGAAGTTAAAAAAATAATCATCGAAGTGCTTGTTATCACCCATAGCAGTGGAGCCAAGGGGAGAGGGAGGAAGCAAAGGAAATAAACGGTCAAGGTCAAAGACAAGGAGAAAGTGGTGAGCTAAGAATTTTCTGCTAAACTCTATGTATTTTAGTGCCTGTTTAATCCAACGCCACCTCATTTGTCCGTTGAGTCCATCGGTCATTTCCTGATGCCTAGACTGCAAGCTCTCTAGGGTAGGGACTGTTGTGCTTTGTTACTTGTCTGAATAGCACCTAACACAGTACTGCCCTGGGTCTTAACTAGACTTCCTAGGTGCTATCTAAATACAAATCAACAACAGAAACAGCCCAGCAGCCTTGGCTATTGGCCATACTTACAGCTTTGTATTTGATCAGATAGTGTCTGATTGGGGAGCCTCCATCATCCTGCTTGATAAGGTTCACTTTAATGGAGTTCCCGTCTTCTCCAATCTGGCCCTCCAGTTTGGGTGCGCTGGGTTCCCCTGAAATAATGGTTTGAGTCGTATTTAATTTCCAGCCATTTCATAAAAGTAAATACATAAACAAACCAAAGCCAGTAAAAGTGCACCATCATCCTGAAACGCTTATGGGCAGGTTATCTGCTCCACCCTGGCTCACGTCCACATGAAAACGCAGGTACACAGACATGAGAACGCATCCCCGTGCTCCTGAGAGATTCTAATATTTGCAAGGGTTAGAATTTTTAGCAGGTATTTGTGCTTACAAAATTCAGGTGAATTTTTCATGTGCCTAACCAGAGGTAGGGCAGAAGCTGGGCTTAAAATATAGCTCCTTGGTGTCTGCGACTCAGAAGCAGTTTTTAAGATTTTCATTCTGAAATTCTTATGTTAAACAACAGCAAAACAAAGTGGGTGAGAGTCTGTCAAACCAGCAGGGCCATTCTTCTGAAGTACATACAGAGCAACCTCTCTGTTTAAAGTGTCTAGCTCGCCTCTCCACTGAGAGACATGTTCCTCCTCTATCATTTTTTCTGCACATTGAATGCTTTTCAAATTTGAAAAAAATCTAAGGATTCTCCATCACCCTGCACCTTGTACTATCATGTACAGCAATGAAAAGTGGGCATAAAATATTACTGCATTAGAATAGAAGCATTTTACACTCAGTTTACATTGATGTAAATGGCTACACAGGATGACCGGCAATCGGGAATCAGCCCCCTTGTCTCCAATTTAGTAATTTTTATTTTATTTTATTTTTTTTTTAAAAGAGAAAACATTCTCCTGATTTGCAGCTCAGGCCAACAAGGGGTTAATCTCCTCCCTAAGACTTCCATTTACTTAGGGCCACTTCCTGCCATTCACAAGTGGTGGCTCTTCTGATTCTCAAGGCAAATGGTGAGTCAATTCCTGCCTATCACATTTGTACAAGACCTGCAGAGGACACTTCCCCACCCCCACACAGTGAACATTTCCTCTTTGTGCTTTTATAATATCAGCTCTTCTGTATGAAACAAAAATTAACTCACTTGACTTAATTATGCTGTTACAAGTGCTAGCTCCCATCTAGAGAGAATGCAACTAGAGTCAGATTTCTGTATACACATTCCATGTAACACTCCCTTGGGCATTTCTCCAGGTTTCAGCTGTTTCTAATTCATATTGATATTATTTACCCTCTGAAGTCTGTTTGGAACTGGCATTACTACTATTTTGTTGTTTACTCGTGGATTCTAAGACGAGAAGTCACCATTATGACCATTTAGGTTTGACCTCCCGCATAACATGGGTCATAGAATTTCTCCCAAATAATTTCTAGAGCAGATCTTTCAGGAAAAAAAACCCATTTAATCTTGATTTTAAAATTGCCAGTGATGGAGAAACCACTATGATCCTTGGTAAATTTTTCCAGTGATTAATTATGCTCTCTGTTAAAAATGTATGCCTCATTTCCCATCTGAATTAGTCTAACTTCAACTTCCAGCCACTAGATTGTGTTAGACCTTTCTCTGCTCAATTGAAGAACCCATTATTAAATGTGTGTTCCCCATGTAGGTATTTACAGACTGTGATCAAACCACCTCTTTTGCAACAAGAGAAGAAAAAATTTAATGAATACAATTTTCCAAAGCACTTAAATGATTTAGAAGCCTTAGTCTCATTTTTAAAAGTAACACAGTCACTTGGGAGCCCAATTCCCACTGACTTGCAATGAGACTTAGGTGCTTTTGGAGATTTTACCATTCATCTTATTGAAAGGCAGTGGGACTTAGGCTCCTAAATTAATTTGAAAACAGGACTTACTGTAAAATTTTGAAAAGGGCTTAAGTGAATTAGATGCTTAAGTCCCAATGTAAGTCAATGGGTGCTTTTGAAAATTAAACCTACAGACACCTAAGTAACTTTAACACTTTAGAAAATGTTATCCCCAGTCTTGCTGAAAGTGAAAAGGACATGGCTCTATTCTGTACTCATCCCCTTAGAATCTGAGTGTTTAAATCATTCTTGAAAATGTTACTTAGGCAATTTAGAAAGTGTTACCCAATGTCTTTGTGGGCATCCACTCCATGCTAGTCTGAGTCTACAATTAAAGACCCAACTCCCAGTTCCATGAATCTAAAATCCATAAGGACGACAACTCTGGAAGTTATCAGTAGTGGGGTACCAAGATATGACAATGACTCACTATTAAGACTCAAATATTTGTCGTGTGAATAATTTTGGCTAATGTGATTAAAACATTTGCTATGTAAAAGAGAGCTAGCACTGGCCTTATAAGTGATGGAATTCTGTCAATCTACAGGTTTTAATGATTAACCAAACCAGTCTTCCATCTCTTCCAGAAAAAGCAATGTAACTGGCAGGGACTTTGTCTTCTTGTGAAGTGAGCTTGGGCAAATTCAGAGCTACATCACAGTAATCGTTTCCCTGAGAAGCCTGCACCATGAAAACACCCACTGTCTTCTCCTTTCCACAGCTTCTGCATCAATGGTGTTTTTGGGCACATCCCCTCCAAAAACGAGTGTTCCCTCAACCCCTCTTATTTGTTATGGTATGTTTTCTGCAGACTTAATTCCCTTTGGCACACAAAGGAAAAAATAAAAAGGATGCGTGATGCAAGTGCCAGTGGAAGCAGGGAAGTTTTCATGAAGATAGGCTTAAAAAAATACTCAAAAATAAATCTTGCCTCAGCCATTGTAGAGAGATGCATATAAAATACACACAGATTTTGCTTCCTTAAAGAATTACTAATGAAGGCAGATGAATCAGTCCAGAGAGTAACAGAATCCTGGCACTACGGACTAGCTACCAAGTACAGGTCTACACTGAAAAGCGGATCTGTGAAAATGGCACCTTCTTATTCACCAGATCTTCTCCTTGAAAACTTTTGGGATAAACCTATGTTTGTAACTACTTTCTGCTCCTCTTACCCTTGTGGATTCAGCACTGCTAAGAAAAAAATGAGCTGGATTCTTATTCAATCTCACACATCAAATAGAACTATTAACCATCTCCAGTGCCAATTTCTGCTCTCGGTTATCCTGTGCAGCCCCATTGAGCTAAGGGCGGCATGTGGCTCACAGAATTTTTGTTACTGGGGATGTAATGCATGAGAAGTAAAAATCTGAGCTTGACTCTCAGATCCCAGCTTGAGTTTGCAAGGCTGGAGCCTGGAAGAAAAAAAACGAATATGTATTGTAAATTGAGCAATTTACTCTGGAGTCGCTCCTGGGCAAGTTTTCAGTGGGAGTTAGGCACCTTGGTGATTTGCCTATCTGCATCTTATGGCACCTAAATACCTTTGAAAAGATTTCAAAACAGAAGAATTAATTAACTATCTGATGTGAAATCTGCAGCTGCCATTGCCTGAAAGAGCATGTGACTTAGAGACGTCAGACCAGGAGGAGAAAGGATAGGCCATTGGGTAGGGAGATTGCCTACAGCTTGGAAGAGCTGGGATCAATTTCTCATTCTGCCAAACGTCCTGAGTGAGCTTGGGCAAGTCAATTAGTGTCTCCTGGCCTTAGCACCCCACCTGTAAAACTGTTCTCACCATGGGGTCTTTTGGATATTCATACATTAAAGAGTGTGAGGCACCTGTATACCAGTGGGGGCTATATAGGTGCTTACATAAGAACAGCCATACTGGCCAGAACAAAGGTCCATCTAGCCCAATATTTTGTCTTCTGACAGTAGCCAATGCCAGATGCCTCAGAGGGAATGAAGAGAACAGGTAATCATCAAGTGATCCATCCCCTTTCGCCCATTCCCAGCTTGTGGCAAACAGAGGCTAGGGACAGCTAGATAGGTGTGATACCCACAGGAATTCTGCTTTAGTGCAGCACTGGAATAGCAGGATTTGCCTTTAAAATGTCCTTTTCTTCATGTGCATTATTTAAATATTTCTGCGCATAAGGTTGCAGGATGTTAGTTATTAGAAATCATCTCTCTTTTAAAGATACTGGGCCACAATATATTAAATGGATAGCCCCCATACGTCTCTTGCCACTGCAAGCCCATGTCCGATTGCTGGCTTGCTAGCTTTGCCACACCACTCTCTGATTCTATACTGCCTCCCTGCAATCTGCTTGCCAGCTGGGACAGCGTAATGATGGAAGGTTAAATCAATAAAAACCCTCTCAGCATGCTGTACTCCACCTTTTTGGGACAAATTGATTTACATCTGCTCTGCCATTTGCTCCTGATGACGTGCCTTTGACTGCTCTGCAGTATTTCAGCCCATGATGGGCCGTTACCGCCATTAAATTACTTTGGATACTTGACCAGGATTAATTTATAAGATGAACAAAAAGAAAAGAAAAATACCAAAAAAGAGCAGCATGAAAACTCAGGCCTGTAACATTGAACAGCAGAGCCTCGAAAAGGGCCTGATGCAAAGCCAATGAAATCAAAAGGAGTCTCTCCCATGACTTCAGTAGGGTTCAGATCATGGCTCCACTGACTGCTAACATACACACCATATAATTCACACTCAGAAAAGCTGTTCCCTTCTCTTTTCTCAGCAAAGATTTAACAGCAGAGGGCAGTTGTAAGATCTTGTAGTACTAAGACTTCCATTACTTCTGCCAAAGATACTACAGTGCATTTGCTACTAGTATATTACAGAGCGGTGTTAAAAATAATGGAAAACAAATTACAGTTGTCAAAATAAATGAACAAAGTATACTATGAGAGGCATTATCCTAGACTCTTTATTATTCATAAACTCATGGGTAATTTACATTGGGTCTTCCATTAATTAGTGACTATTAATGAAGATGTCTTGCATATCCATGTAGTGCTAATCCCAGGTTTAGAATGCCAGGGTATGTAAAGGGCCAGGCAAACAATTATGGTTTCACTAAAAATGTTTTAACAGCTGAAATTATTTATAGATTTCCCGCATGTTTCTATTTCTCGGAAAGATACTCTGATTGACTTCATTATGGATAATTTTAGCAAAACCAATGCTATAATTATTTGTAAATTAAAGTTTACAATTCAGCTGCAGTCGGCAGGCAGGGCTCCCAGCAAACTCCTAGGACTAATTATACTCTATCATCTGGTCTCCTTTTGGAGCCCTAATTTTTGCAGATATTTTATCTAATCATTAGAAAAAGCATTTCTGTCAACTATAATTGTACAAATGTTGAACACTCTTTTTGGTATGAGTATTTATTTATTTGAGCATGTCTTAATGCAAACCACAAGGGACTAAGAACAGACACTATATATGAGAGGCAGGCAGTTCTCACACGCAGCTCTTCACATTCCTAAACTGCAGCATCCCTGCTATTCCAGCTCTGAGCCCCGCACAGCTCTATACCTCCATCCGAATGTGCAACACTCCCTGTTGTTCCAATCATAAAAGACTGATCCCGGACCACTGAAGCTATGAAGATTTTAAAATAACATTTTGCCACAATTTGGTGCGATTGTCAATCTCTGCTCAAGAGAGGCCTGTGGCTGGAACAACAGGGAGTGTTACACATTCAGATGGAGGTACAGAGCTGGGCACAGGGTCAAGTTCAAAGAATGACAAGGCTGAGGCATTAAAGACAGATCATTTGTGACCAAAAAGTCTGATCCAACATCCTGAATAGGAAACTCTGATCTATACTTCGCTTGTCAGACGTTGCTCTGTTACATGATCCCAAAACACATGACGGTTAACAAGCCTGTAGGCTTTATTTGGATAAAAATGCACTTGGGAGTTTAACTGTAGCCAATTACTAGGAATTTGCAGGATGTCCCTTGATGGGAAGAGCTCACCTTACATTCTCATATTTATCAGTTTGAATTTTGATTCAGATATTTTTCATCAACAAATTAGAACCCTAGCTTAGTTGGATGACTCATGCCTGGAGCAGTCACTAGATCACGGGTCCAGTTTGAAGCAAACGACACACAGAAAGAGTTTTTTAAAACTCCACTCAGGGTTTCCCCTGGTCTACAGCACAAGGGCTGCCTTATGTTTGGGTCTCTGCACTACTGCTGGATATGCACCCATCATAAAAAAGGACAGGATTTGATGAACTGATTACCAAACTGGCCATCTAGATTTTAATCAAAAGGGTTTGTTATCATTGCTGCCAGCTTCCTGAGACCATATGTTTGCAAATCTCATTTCAGCTTCGGTTTCTCCAGGAATTATTAGTGCTTGGAGAGTGAATGCCATTACACAGAGTGCAAATTAAAGGGAAACAAATGAATGCTCACAGCAAATATATATTGAATTACTTCTCCTGGACATCCTGAAAACACCAACAGCTTAACTGATCAATTCTTTTTTGTTCCCTCACCAGTCCTAAATGAATACACAACCAGGAAGGTTACTACTTGTCATTATTGAGTTGATTCAAGTCGAGGAAGCTATTACAGAAATAATTGCACCAAGATTATTAACCAATAATTAACCAAGACCGAAGCAAATGTCTTGCCCAACCAAGCTGTTACTTAAAGGAAGTTTAAATGCTTTTCCAGACTAGCAACTGGCTTCAACAACAATCCGGGGCACCTATTGCTACTTATTATGCTGGATGCTGAGCCATTTAGGCACTACTGAAATATCCATGAGCTGCAACACTTAGTCCTGTCCCCATATTGTGGCATCTTCACCAAACTTGATCAATGGACCAGTAGCTAACACCAGGGATAACACCAGATCCACACGTCATTGTTATTCCCTCCCGCCATAACCTCACAATGAAAAGACTATATTAATATATGAATAGATCTGAAAGCCAGAAGGAACCATCTAGACTGACCTCCTGTATAACACAGGCCAGAGAGTTTCACCCAGTGATTCCTGCATTGAGCCCGAGAACATGTAGTTGATCTAAAAAAATCTCTTAGAAAGATGTCCAATCTTGTTTTAAAGATTTCAAGTGATGGAGAACCCATCATATCCATTAGGAAGCTGTTCCAATGGTTAACTACCCTCCTATTAAAATTATTTCCAATTTGAATTGGTCTAGTTTCAACTTCCAGCCACTGCATCTTGCCAGGGCTCGTTCTGCTAGGCTAAAGAGCCATCTACTACCAGAAATGTTCTCTCTAAGTAAGTACTTACGGTCTATGACCAATGACTATCAACATCATGTCTGAAACCAAAAAAATCATAATAGTGCAAACCCAGGTGAAAAATATTCACATTTGTCTCAAAAAAGCAGGTGTAATCCATACACGGGGGCTGTAAAATAAAAGAGTGTTAGTACAATGTTTCAACCAAAGAGGAAGAAGTTTAGTATAAAAACTTTAGTCCGGCAGAACCAGCAATCCTATCATGAGTCAGAGTGTCAGTAGCTGAAGAGAAAAGATCATTATAAGATTAGAAAGAACTCATGCTCAGAACATGCATCTCATCCACATGAAGAGGGCTGGCAAGCAAGGGTACATTAGAGGGGTGTTTATACACATGCCAGTCAGGTTCCCATTTACATTGTGGCTCCTATGGATACTTCAGAAACTTGCTTATGCTTGTGTATTTTGGGCTCCTTATTGGAAACCCCCTTATAACAACTCTATGGGCCAGTTTAAGGACATTCCTCAAGGGAATCATTTAAATAAAGTATTGAGCCTATAAGACTTGCTCTGTATAATCAATTTACAAACACAATCTGCCCAGGGAGGAAATTCATTCCAATGCAGAGGGAATGACCAGCCCTTTGGGGAGATTCTGTAGTGGCAGTGCTGCAGATGGGAAGGGGTTCTGTGCTAGCTCTGGAGATAAACCACGAGATGAGAACTTTGTGTCCATATAGATTCAACAGCTCCAAAGGACACATAAGGGGACAGCAACCTTTATTTCAGCTCAGAGACTAGAGTATTAGCCATGCAAATGGGGGTTGCACATTTTACGGTGGGTAATTTCCAAGACCCATGTGCTTAATTCCCCACAAGAAAGGGGTGGATTTCACCCAGGTATGTAAAACATCCAAGTCTGAAATCAGTCTCAGCTACTCTGCCGAACACTGGAGATAGGCAGGCTTATCCCAGGTCTGCATTTGCCCCCGGGTGTCTGCTCCAAGAAGTGGAACTAGAAGTAAGCCCAGAAATGCTTTAACTGTGAGGATGAATTAACAGCTGCAGACGGGAGGTGATGCTTGTTCTCTTTCACAGGGCTTGTCCTATTTCCAGCTGATCACTCTCTCCTGAGTTGAATGTGAGAAGAGCTTGGGTAGCTCTGGGGGAGCCCAGCAGTTTACAAGGCACTGAATACACTGTGACCAGCAAGGCTCTTCCCAGCATTTCATCCTGCCACTGCACAACACGACAGGTTAAGAGTAAACTACGTCACAGTATCCCCATCTAGGGCATCCAATAAGTAAGCACTGTACTACTTCTTCCAGTGTCCAGGTCTGTAACTTTGGGAAGGAGAAAAACCAATGCTTGGCTCTGCTAAGAATGGCGAAAAAGCATTCACATCTAAAGTGAATCAGCTCCCTTTCTTACTCCAGGCACCACCACCTCAGAACAGATCATTGCTGTAGCCACACTGTTTTACCACTTCCACAGTGGCCCACACCTGATGTTTCATAATGCATCTGGACAACTCTACAGGGCTGTAGATGTGTGAAGGGGGCATTTTTGACTATCCCAAGATGCTGATCATTTGCACCATCATGAAGCATAAAAGTTCAGTCTTAGCTTTTATACATAGCTAATGTAGTGCAGATATCATTCCTAGTCATGTCGTTTTTGAATTCTTTTCTGATTCTTCCTAAATAATTAGCGTCAGTAATATCCTGCTGCAGTGAATCCCACAACCTGCAAAAATGCTTCCTCATATCTATGTTAAATAGGCTGCCTTTTTTTTAAAAAAATCAAGTGCTTCTTTGATCTCACGTTGGACCCACGTGATCAGGATTTTCAGAAAAGGCCAGTGACTTTGGGACACTGTAAATAATCCCTCTCTCTTATATAGCATTTTTCATCAGTAGATTTCTAAGTGCTTTACAAAGGGAGGTAAATATCTTTTCCCCCTTTTTATTGGGATGGGGAAACTGAGGCACAGGGAGGTGACATGACTTACCCAAGGTCATACAGCTGGCCACTAGCAGAGCAGGAACAGAACCCAGATCTCCCGAGTCCCAGTCCACTGCTCTATCTTGAATGGCTAAAATGGGTCTGATTTTCAGAAAGTGTTGAATACCTGCCCTCTGAAAAGCAAGGCTCTTTAAGACAGCTCTAATTGGGCACCTGAAAATTGAGGCACCCAGTATCATCAGTCAAAACACTCAGCCATCTGGCACTAATGCGAGATCCAGTATCTTTATTTCTCAGCACACATAGTCTGGTTATCTATTTCATTTTTTGCAAAATGAGATCAAAGGAGCAGCTCACTTCCTTACCCCTGAGCCACCAGGTAAATGGGACTAAATTGTGACAAAGGCTGCCACAATTTGAAACACAGAGCAGCCACATCTACACAATCAAAGGCATCAGAAGTAGTAAATACACTAGGGTTGAGAGAAAGAGAATAGGAAAGAAGGCTCCGTAATGCACACAAGAGAAGCAAACGAAAAACAAAACAAGAACAAAAGGACATGCAAAACGAGACAGCGAAGTCTTCATTCTTCATGGATGTCGCCCAAACAGTTTTAAGAGCGGGATGAGGGGCTTAGGGCATTGGGGGAAAAGGAAGGGACTGCTTCCATGCATGTGGTAAGGTTACTAGTGTTAGTTTTGTTTCCTAGTAAAACCCCAGCCCAAATGCTTTCCTGGCAATGACCCAAAACAATAAGATGATTTAGAGTTAATGGGTAAAAAGCCAATTGCTTTGTGAGTTTCCAAACAATTTGTTTGCCTTACCAGGGAAGCAGAAAAGCAGGGGTTTCCCCCTCTCTTTACAGTGTGCATGGAGTGTTAAGTAAGGTTGCAACAATCACAATGTTAAATTAATTATTTTCTGGCTGCCATGAGCTTTAATTAGAAGTAATTTTATCTCCTTAACTGCAAGGATCAATCGTTTGCTTCCTGATTTCCTGGAGACCACCAGTTGCTGTAACTGTTAAATGACTTCTGATCTGGATTAATTCCCTTTCCTGACTGTGACAGATATTGTGTAGGAAGGATACAGTACTTTGGCAGGTGATGACCAGCAAAATATAACTTCAATGGCATTACTTCCAATGTACAAACTTTAAAGCTTGGGCACTGATTATGGGTGTGTGTGTGTATCAATATAGGTTTCTTAAAACAGTTTCCATTCTTGCCACATTTATGCTTTTCTCATGATAAGAGAAAGTTCTATTTTATGTTTATAAATTGATTAGCTTTTGGGGGGTTTTCATAGGCTTTTTATTTTGTGCCTTTTCGTAGGCTAAAAAAATTAGGGTCATCTAAAGAAAATCATTATCAGAATTGTATTTGCAAAGAAAAGGTCAACAAAATGTTGCAACAATCATATGGAATATGCTGCTTTACACTAGCTGAGGATCTGGCCTATATTTTCATACAAGCGTTAAGTAAAATTCAGAGGACAAAATCCCATCCCCACTGAAAACAATCTGAATTTTCCCACTGACTTCAATAGGGTTAGGATTTCACCCAGAGTATGCTTCCAAAGGTTACAGTGTTCCCAGACTGCTGATTCTGTTGTGTTCTCACACTGAATGAATCAAAAGATTAAGCATAGGTTTTCTGCACATAAAGCTATCTTTCTAGCTCAGTGCAGATGGCTGGCTTTTAGTTCTTCACATGCAGATAACAGGTGGTGAGCAATCTCTCCAAAAAGTTTACAGAAGAAATTTTGAGTAATGGAATTTAGAGGTCCCTAATTGCTGGGGGGTTTTAATTCCCCTGAGATCTAGTCAACCAGTCAGAACAAAGTTTTTTACCTTCTGTTCACCAGCGTGGACGACATCATCAGCACCATGCAAGCCACATGACAAAGTCACATGATACGCACGCACATGATTGGTTGAAAGGAAAGTGGAGGAGGTCACATGGAAAATACAAAAAATTAAAAAACTGATGTAAACAATGGGCAAGGGAAAAAATCAACAACAGAATTACAGATTAAATAAAACAGAAACAAAATTAAAATTAGCCAGTATATATAAGAAACATTGGGGAGACAGTAAAATTTCCCGGAAACAGAAGAATATTAAACCAGAGAAAACACTGAGTTATGACACCAGTAAGCGTTAGGCACAGCTGCATAACTGCTTATTAATACCAAGTCAAGGAGCGAATAAACATTATTGAAGTGAAGGACCGTTGTCCCCGAACTTGGACAGCAGAAGGAATCCACAAGACTGTTGAAAAGAAAAAGGGAAGACATGTTATTCAGTAACAACCCAAGCACAAGAGGAGACACAGAAACAGTCATCGTCAATGGTCTAGCAAGGATGGACTTTAGCATCTCGTATCAATTGAGCCTCGATTTCTGTAGGAACAAAAATCTTTCTTAATAATAAGAAAAAAAATCCATTCATTTATTACTGGGGCTGAAGTTACTAATCACTAAAAAACAACCAAAACTTGCTAAGTCCAACAATGAGTTCTGAAAGTACATAAGCTGTATCTAATGAAACCAGCCTAAAGACTCAGAAATAGATCAAACAAATCATACCAAAAAATCCCAGTGATAATGTGACATGGGGCCGTCCATGAGTGAGGCGAGGGCAGAATTGATTTGCACTGAAAGTTAATGACACATATGGCACAAGGAAGACATGGACATTGCTAAATGGAGAAGGGAAAGTGAACAGATTATACAAGGAGGGAATCCAAGACAGGAGGGAATGCTGGACTGGAGGCCACTAAACCTATTCTTGGTTTCCCTCTGTCCAAATTATTGTCCCCTTTAAACTTTACTGGGACAATAATTTACTCCAATAAAGTCAATGCACCCTGCAGCGTAGCCTTAATATAACTGAGAATCAAGCCATTGGTCTTCTCGATGCTATTACTTGGCACGATAGGACATGTTACTACTTGGGCAAGAAGCAATGGTTAGAAAACAGAATTTTTATAATCTTTTTCTATTGTGACAAAGTTCCTCCTCTACCTTGGTGCGTCTTGTGCTTATTGGTAGATTTGCTCACCTCGGAAATTCTCGGCAGCCCTCAGTTTGGCCGTTTTCGTGAACCCACAGTCCAGGTCAACTCCTCCTGTGTCTGACCAGGAGTTGGGAGGATTTGGGGGGAACCCGGGCCCGCCCTCTGCTCCGGGTTCCAGCCCAGGGCCCTGTGGAATGCAGCTGTCTAGAGAGCCTCCTGGAACAGCTGTGCGACAGCTACAACTCCCTGGGCTATTTCCCCATGGCCTCCTCCCAACACCTTCTTTATCCTCACCATAGGACCTTCCTCCTGGTGTCTGATAATGCTTGTACTCCTCAGTCCTCCAACAGTCAGCGTTCTCACGCTCAGCTCCTAGTGCCTCTTGCTCCCAGCTCCTCACACGCACGCCACAAACTGAAGTGAGCTCCTTTTTCAACTCAGGTGCCCTGATTAGCCAGCCTTAATTGATTCTAGCAGCTTCTTGATTGGCTGCAGGTGTTCTAATCAGCATGTTGTCTGTCTTAACTGTGTCCAGAAAGTTCTTGATTGTTCTGGAACCTTCCCTGTTGCCTTATCCAGGGGAAAGGGACCTACTTAACCTGGGGCTAATATATTTGCCTTCTATCACTCTCCTGTAGCCATCGGGCCCGACCCTGTCACATATCCCCCCGCTCGGCTCAACACCACGGGGTTGGGCAACTTGGGACATCAGGCAATGTACTCGTGACAAGCCATCTGCATTGCCATGGTGGCTTTCAGCCCGGTGTTGTATGGTCAATTGGAAAGGTTGTAGGGACATGAACCATCTGGTCACCCTTGCATTCTTCTCTTTATTTCACTGCATCCACTGGATGAGTGCATGGTCGATCACAAGGGTAAACCGTCGTCCCAGAAAGTAATAACGTAGAGTTTCCATGGCCCATTTCATAGCTAGGCACTCTCTTTCAACCACAGCATACTTCCGCTCTCTCGGGAGGATTTTCCTGCTGAGTTAGAGTATTGGGTGTTCTTCATATCTGACCATCTGCGATAGGACAGCTCACAATCATAGTTCAGATGCATCTGTTTGTAAAATGAATTCTTTGTTAAAGTCTGGGGTTATAAGCACGAGGTTACTGAAGAGGGTTGACTGTAGATCCATGAATGCTTTCTCTGCGTTATCTGTCCACTTCTCCATGTCTGGACCCCGGGCTTTTATCAAGTCTGTCAGGGGACTCGCTCTGGTAGCAAAATGGGGAATAAATCGTCGGTAGTACCCCACCACACACTGAAATGCCCGGACTAGCTTTTTCCGATTCGGCCGGGGCCAATTTTGGATAGCCTCTAGTTTGTTTCATTGGGGCTTGACCATGCTCCTTCCTACAATGCAGCCACGGTATTTAGCCTCGGCTAGCCCTGTAGCACACTTGGCTGGATTGGCTGTAAGGCCAGCCTGTCTTAGCGTGTCCAGAACCGCTTCCACCTTTTCTAAGTGGGTTTCCCAGTCGGGGGTGTGAATAACCACATCATCATCCAGGTATGCCGCTGTATAACTGGTATGGGGCCATAGGAGCTTGTCCATAAGACGCTGGAAGGTGGCAGGTGCCCCATGCAGTCCAAAAGGAAAAACCGTATATTGAAACAGACCCTCTGGGGTAGAGAATGCAGTCTTTTCTTTTGCATCTTTGGCAAGGAGAATCTGCCAGTATCCCTTTGTTAAATCAAGGGTGGTCAAAAATTGGGCATTGCCCAGGCGGTCAACTAACTCATCGATATGGGGTATGGGATATGCATCAAATTTGGATATCTCATTCAGCCAGCGAAATTCATTACAAAACCTAGTGGTACCATCGGGTTTGGGCACCAACACAATCAGGCTTGAACACTGACTGTGGGACTCTTCAATGACTCCCAGCTCCAACATCCTTTTTACCTCTGCCTTGATCTTCTCCCTTTTTGCCGCTGGGACCCGATAGGGCCTTAAAGTTACCTTTGCCCCAGGATCTGTGATAATACAGTGATATGCTTCGGTGGTCCGGCCTGGTTTGGTTGAAAATACGTCCTGGTATCGGTTGATCATCTCAGTTACCTCCTTCTGGTTTGGTGTCAGATCAGTGGATATCCTGATCTGCTCCTGCAGGTTATTTCCCTGGATCGGGGTCACTTGGGCCACTACACATGCCTCTCGTTGGTGCCAAGGCTTTAAGAGGTTAATGTGATAAATTTGTTCTCGTTTCCGGCATCCTGGCTGCCGCACCTTGTAGGTTACTTCCCCCACGGGTTCAACCACCTCATAGGGCCCCTGCCATTGGGCCAAAAGCTTGCTTTCTGCTGGGGGTACCAACACCATCACCCGATCCCCTGGTTGGAACTGTCGGACTTTTGCCTGGTGATTGTAATGGGTTCGCTGGGCCTCCTGCGCCTTTTCAAAATGTTCCCGTACAATAGGGATGACCCGGGCTCTCCGTTCTCGCATCTGCAACACGTGGTCAATTATATTTCTCCCCTCTTTGGGTTCCTCTTCCCAGATTTCTTTTGCAATATCTAGTATGCCACGGGGGTGGTGTTCGTATAATAATTCAAAGGGGGAAAACCCAGTTTAGGCCTGAGGTACCTCCCGGATTGCAAACATAAGGTAGGGTAGTTGGGTGTCCCAATCCTTCCCGTCCCAACTTACCACTTTCCTTATCATTGCCTTGAGGGGTCAGTTAAACCTTTCTACCAGCCCATCGGTCTGCAGATGATAGACTGAAGTTCTCAGAGTACGTTTTTGGAGCAGCACACAGAGGTCCTTCATTAGCTTCAACATAAATGGAGTACCTTGGTCTGTTAATATCTCCTTTGGTAACCCCACTCGGGCAAAGATCCCTACCCAACTTTTGAGCTATCATTTCAGAGGCCGTGTTCCACAGGGAGACAGCTTCTAGGCAGCGAGTAGCATAATCCAGAATGACAAGTCTATATTGGTAGCCCCAGACTGTCTTCTCCAAGGGTCCCACTAGGCCCATGGCTATTCGCTCGAAGGGGACCTCTATGATGGGAAGGGGTACTAAAGGTGCCCTCAAGTGGGGACGGGGACTCTGAAGCTGACACTGCGGGCAGGACGCACAGTACCTCTGCACTTCTTCACGTACTCTGGGCCAAAAGAATTGTCGCAGGACCCGTCCCGGGGTCTTCTCTACCCCCAAATGCCCCCCAAAAAGATGACTATGGGCCAGACTTAATACAGTATTCTGGTGTTTTTGAGGTACTAGGATCTGCTGTACCTTCTGCCCCTGTACTGGTGCAACCCGGGATAAGAGATTCTTCTTCATTATGAAGTAGGGTCCTGGTCCCTGGGTTTTCCCTTCCACGGGGACCCCATCTATTTCCTAATGTTGTCGTACCTTGGGTCTTCAGCCTGGTCCTGTCCAAAATTTCCTCTCCCAGGGCTAATCTGCCCGAGATCGAGGGGGCCTGTCTCTGTTGCCTCTACTGGTTCAGAGGCATTAGGGTGTGGGTCAGACTTGGGTACTTCTCCCTCCTGGGTGGCCTCCTTTTCAGCTGCTCGGGTCCGCCTACCTACGAGAGCGACCCTCTGGCTTTGGGCCAGTATTCGGGTTCCCAAGGCCTTAGCTGCCCTCCTTTCCGTTTTCGACCTTCTACCCTGTCTGGGAGTGGAGAACAAATCTGGGCATATTTCAGAGAAGATTGGGGGTTGACAGTCTATTGTGGATGCCTCACTAACTTCAGGGCTTCCCCCTTTCTCCAATTCCCCTACCGGGAGTAATCTCCAAACCCTGGCAAGTCCCTCCCTATGAGTACCAGTATGGGAGTTTAGGACTAAACCTGCTGCTATCTCAGTAGTGTTCCCCTGAATCTTGATTTTTACTGGGATGGTGGGGTAATAACCAACTGTCCCATGGACACATGTTATCCCCGCACACTTAGCCTACAGCAGCTGACTACGCTTCACGAGCTTCTCCCAGACAAGTGTGATAGCACTCCCCGAATCAACCAGTGCTGTGGTCTCTACTCCATTTAGCTTCACTGGTCTGGTGTAAATATGTGGGGTTAGTGAGACCCCCCACAAGGTGGATTAGGAAGCACAGGTCTGCCCAGATCCCAGGTTATACTGCACAGGCTCCTCAGCATTGGGACACTGTCCAGCTATGTGTCTCCACTCCCCGCAGGTGTAACATCTGTATGAAGCCCTTGGTGTTCCCTGGTCTCTTGGTTTGGGCAGTCTAACATCACAATCCTCTTCCCCCTCAGTGCTCCAACTCTTTGTGGCTTCTGGTGGGCCTTCAGCCCCTCTCTTTTTCCACCGGAGCTCTCCTGGTGGCCCAATCACCCGAGCTCTAGGGCTTGGTGCTGCTAGTTTAACACAGGATGCTTCTTCCTTAACTGGTTGGGTGAGCTCCCTCGCTGTCCTTCACCTTTCTACCAGCACGACAACCTCATTGTAGGTGGAGGGTTCGTTCTGGCTTACCCAGGCGAGAAGGTCTCGTGGTAGTCCTCTCATGTACTGGTCGATGACAAGAACCTCTCGTATCTCCTCCGGACTCTGGGACTCAGTTCATAACCACTTTCATGCGAGATGGATGAGGTCATATAATTGGGACTGCGGGGTTTTGTTTTCCTGGTACCTCCACTCATGATATCGCTGGGCCCGCACTGTGGTCGTTACCCCAGATCTGGCCAGGATCTCTGCTTTCAGCTGGGGGTAATCTGCCGCAGCCTCTTCAGGCAGATCATAGTAGGCCTTCTGGGCCTCCCCACGCACAGGAATGGAGCCAGGATGCCAGACCACTGTTCTCGGGGCCAAGCCTCCCACAGGGCTGTCCTCTCAAAGGCCAGGAGGTATGCCTCTACATCATCCTCCCGCGTCATTTTCTGCAGCCAATTGCTGGCCTGCATGATCTGCGTCCCATCATGGGTGCGGTTCAGCTCTGTAAGGGCCTTTACCTGATTTACCAGTTCCCGCAACATAGCCCGGTCTTGAGCAGCCTGGTCCATCAGCAGGCGATTAGTCTCTTGCTTCAGACGCTCTGCCTCCTGTTGGGCGGCTGCCTGGACACAAGTAGCCTCCTGCTGGGCAGCAGTGGCTTGTATCAGTGCCCGCACTGCCTCCTCCATTGTGGTGAGAAAAAAAACCCAACAACCTCTCCCCCGTTTTTTTTTTTAACACCCTCCTTCTTCCGCCGTGCTGTGGACACTAGATCCCACTGCTAACCCCAGTTGGGACAAAGTTCCTCCTCTATCTTGGTGGGTCTTGCACTTATTGGAGGATTTGCTCGCCTCGGAGATTCATAGCAGCCCTCAGTTTGGTCGTTTTCGTGAACCCACAGTCCAGGTCAACTCCTCCTGTGTCTCACCAGGAGTTGGGAGGATTTGGGGGGAAACCCGGGCCCGCCCTCTACTCCATGTTCCAGCCCAGGGCCCTGTGGAATGCAGCTGTCTAGAGAGCCTCCTGGAACAGCTGTGCGACAGCTACAACTCCCTGGGCTATTTCCCCATGGCCTCCTCCCAACACCTTCTTTATCCTCACCATAGGACCTTCCTCCTGGTGTCTGATAATGCTTGTACTCCTCAGTCCTCCAACAGTCAGCGTTCTCACGCTCAGCTCCTAGTGCCTCTTGCTCCCAGCTCCTCACACACATGCCACAAACTGAAGTGAGCTCCTTTTTCAACTCAGGTGCCCTGATTAGCCTGCCTTAATTGCCTGCCTAGCAGCTTCTTGATTGGCTGCAGGTGTTCTAATCATCCTCTGACTTAATTGTTTCCAGAAAGTTCCTGATTGTTCTGGAATCTTCCCTGTTACCTTACCCAGGGGCTAATATATCTGCTTTCTATCACTCTCCTGTAGCCATCTGGCCCGATCTTGTCACACTATGTAATTATGCCATGCTCACTATTACAGAAATCCAAGTGGGCAGACTACAGATACACTCCTCTGCCTGCCTTCTGAAAGAAGAGGTTTTGCTTACAAATTACAAGTATATGTATTAATTATTATGACAAATTCACAGATCTTGCATTTCATGAAGGAGGTGGGGAGCTTTGTGGTCAGTGCTGGTTCTTCTGGAAGGGAGTTCCATGGCTGTAGGACAGCTGCTGAGGAGGGTATGTTTCCAAATTCCCTATCATCTCAGCTTATTATTCTTTTGCACTACAATTATTGTGGATTGTTTGGTCATGGACAGGAGAAGTAGCCTCAGAGATCAGACCATAACCTGCCTAGTGAGAACTTTATTTGAGGATAAAATTTTAAAAAATGCCTCAAAGTCTTAGGAGAACAAGTCTTATTGAAAGCCATGGGGATGTTGGATCCCAAGTCACTTCCGCATTTCTGAAAATTTTACCCCAAGACTAGAACCTTGACCTTTATCATGTACTTGGTGGGCAGTCAACCAGGTGATCAGGGCACTGGATGATTGCTCCAGCCATGGCTGTGTTCTCTGCACCAGATGGAATTCTTTTGGAGTCTGATCTTTCATTTCCAGGTAGAGTATGTAGTGAGAATCTGGAGGTCATGGATACATGGGTCGCTATGGCCATGTCTGCATCACACAGGATGGAGCTAAGAAAATTGACTGCCCAAAGTATTTTCAATCATGGGGTCTTGAGCCCTCATTATCTCATGTGTATGTGTTATTATGGCACGTTCCTGGGTCTTGCACTGCAGCCTGAAGGCAAGCTTAGCGGTCATTCTCAGTTCTTCTGGAAGGGAATTCAACAGTTGTAGAGAAGTTCTGGATTCCCATTGATCTCACCCCATTATTCCTATGGATTGCAACTACTGCAGGTGACTGTGATCACAGAGGGGTACAACCACAAGATGAGACTATTGGGCAGATTTTCAAACATGCCTAAGGGAATTAAAGTCCAAGTCTCATTGTAAGTCAGTGGAGACATGCTCTTAAATCCCTTAATTTTAAATTAAGATTTTAAAAATTTTAAAAATCTCCTCCTGTATGCTCCATATCCTGCACAAAACAAACTCCAAAACATCTGGCCACATCCAAAGTCCACTGTAGTCAACAGCGAAGTGACTTCGAGGGGCTTTGGATAAGGCCCCCCTGTTCATTTTTCTGTTTTGCTTTTAGGACTGGGGTGTTAAGTAGCTATTCTCATAATTGGTTGGCCTTTAATTTCACCCAGTCCCTGTTTGAAAAAATGTTAGGGCAATACTTGAGCTGCTGTACCAGCATTAACAGTAAGAAAATGATGCCTAGCCTCTGGAACGGCTGGCTGTTGCCAAGCTGGGATTTTTTTGGTCTTTGAATACAGCACATTAACGTGCTGTAGAACAGCTTAGCATGGAAGCGAACACCTCTGCTATTTACATAAATGAACTGAATAAACTAATGACAATGAGGCAATAAGAGGTAGGATTCTGCACACATCTAAAAAGCTGAACTCCCATTCACGGTAAAAAACAGAGACTTTATCTCTATATTTTTAATTTTTTGGGATGAAAAATGTTTGACACAAACTAACATTTTGCATGTTTCATGTGAAACAAGCCATTTTCCTATTAAACCACACTAAAAGATTTTGCATTTCTGACAGGAAATTCTATCTCCTAACTGCATCTGAGTCCAGAAATTAGGGAAAGGGCTGCAATCAACCCTTGCTTCCCGCAAGAAAAAAAAACTGCATTAGTAGCACTACTTATCACCCCTCCAAAAAAGCCCAGGGAAACAGTGTGAGTGAAATAAAAAATACTTTTCTACAAAATGGAAAATCTCCCACTTTAAAAGCATTGGAAATTAGAATTCTGCCCATTACACGCACGAGAAAGACACTGAGAGGAAGGAACTGTTAACTACATTCACTGGCAGAGAAAAGGCGATTCCATGCTATATGCAAGACCAAAGACAGGGCTCGTGAAACACAGCATGTTTTTTTCCCTCTTCTCGCAGCTTTAGACTGAACATCCTCCCAACTCCCCTAAAAAAGATGCGTGTTTCATGCTTTTAGTATATCTGCTTCATAGCTTCCAACCCACTGCAAATAAACATGGCTTCATCTCAGGCAACACATGCACACACACACACACAGTGTTATTGAAAACCAAAGCAAGCTAGCACATATCTGCCTGAGACTTCAGTGTTTGCAGAGTATATAGCTATGTTTTGCTACATCATCTTGCCCCATCTCCCAAGATTGTATTGCAAATATTTGCCTCGATTGGTATGGAATGTGAAATGCTACAAAGCTCCTGAAGACATGAGTTGTGCAAAATGCATCTGACATCCCAGTTTAGTGAAGTGGCCTGTGTGTTGCTTACCTTTCTGCCAGTCACTGTGCAGTAAAGCAGTTTGTTTTTTTTTTGTCTACAAATCAACTAATGCCACTATTCTTTTTAGCTGTTTTTGTTATTCTGCTCAGGTTTGTCACTGGAGTATCTAGGCCCATGAGGAAGAGCAGTCTAGTGGATAGGGCACTGAACTAGGATTCAGGAAACCTGAGCTGGATTTCCAGCTCAGCTACAGACTGATCTTGTGGCAGCTGTTTATTCAAGCTTGTGCCTCAATTCCCCTCTGTGTAAAATGGGGACAGTATTCCCCTCTTGTAGGATAAAATCCATAAATGATTTGGAGGTGCTTGGATACCAGGGTGATGAGGGTCATGTAAGTATCCAGACTGATCCATTGGGAGAATCCCAACCCTCCTGATGAGGAAGTGCTCCTACCTCCCTGTGCTTCCTTCACCATTCCAATGCAGTATAGATGGTGAGAAAAATCATTCCATGAGCTGCCTCCCTGATGTTCTATTTGCAAACAATCCTTCCCCTTCTGACAGTCTGTCTCCTGTTCTTTGGTCCGTGTGCTGTTCTTGGTCTAGCCAATGACTTCAGCATAGCTGTGCAATGAAAACTGCAAAGGGGAGTGATGGTAGACAGCATCCTGAATCTTCCTCTTCCTTCTCACCTGCATCATCACCACCACCACTTCAGTTTTGACTAGATTCCCCTCAAACCCTCTCCTCAAAATGCTTGACGGAAAATGATCCTTTGGGGAGTGAGTGGATGTGTTCATTAAATGTTAGTTTACACTGTTTGATTTTTAAAAACTAAAAATCCCTGTGTTTCTAGTAAACTCTGTGTTTGCAATTTCCAACAAATGCTTGGGATGACGGAGTGGAGGCGGGGGGGGGGGGGGGGAACATGCTGGGGCCTTATCACCCTCATGCTCACACATCCATTAATGCCAGATTGTTGCTTAAGCCTTAAAAGACATCAAAATAACAAGGCATGTGTTTTGATTGCTGATGATGGAAGATCTACACTGTAACAACCAACACTCAGGACCAAGGGGGAGCAGTTCCAGTCTACTCACTCATCTGCTCTGTGCTTTCGGATCTGGTAGGAGGCTGGGTTGCTATGGAAACAGGAAGGATAGGACAGGACATGTAAAGGTGAAGCATAGCATGAAAATAAAAATCGGGGGGGAGGGAGATAAGGAGAAATGAAGCCTAATGAGGAGGAGACAGACAGGGCTGCACACAATCCATGTCCCACATTTATAAATATTAGATAAAGGTTTCTATGCAAATTGCATAGTGCTAGGATTTCCCACCCCCACTGCAACATCTGAATTCCACAGACAAACAAGGGGCTCTTCCCTGTTTTCAGAAGAGTAAGGCTGTGAATGCAGCTGTGTGGTTCTCAGAGATGGCAGGGGCTCACACGGACCTTCACAATGGCTTTGTTTCCACGGATGCTTGTATCCCCAGAGTTCTGAGCTTGAACCAAATCTCAAAGGAGCCAGACAAAGCTGCTGCAGTTTCACATGGTTTCTACCCAAAACAATCATCCTCTGGGATTCTCTGAAACCCAGCCCATGTTCACCCTAAACTTGGCTCTGTCTACACCAACATCAGAATTGCCAAGGAACCCTCCAGTGCAGGATGCTGTCTCCGACACTGGCCAATACCTGCTTTTTCAGAGGAAGGTGCAAAAGGACCCCACAGTGGACAATTATGAGATAGCCTCCCCTCCGAGATGGTTCTTCCTCACCCTCATTTCCCCCAAAGAAAAGACTTTCTATCTCTTCTATATTTGTTGTCCCATGCAATGTGACTGGGTGTTCTCTGCCCAGTCCCTTATGGACTCCCGCTGAGCTCCCGCTCTCAATGATACCAATGCCAGTGAGTTCAGGAGCATCACAAACCTCTCAATGACCTCAGGCTGACTTACAGGGTTTGAAACATAACTTTTGCACAGAGCTGGCTGTGACAGACAGTGGCAAAGCAGCAGCAGCAGGCAAACCTCCCGCCTTACTTCCCTATTATACCCAAGTATTGCCACACATATGGCAAGCAGCATTGGGTCACAAGGCAGGGCTACACGAACCAGCTCAGCTCTAACGGAACATGGCCTGTCTTCTGCTGTTAATGTTACAACCTCCAGGCTCCTTTAAACTCCGCTGTTCTGCTTGTTCATACCCTTCCCCTCTCTTTCTTCCAGACAATGGCCTTCCTGGGAACTGAGGCAGAATCTAAAGAGGTGAAGTCCCAAGGGCAGAGTTCACTTTCACTCTCCAGAAAAAAAAATTGCTTAGAGGAAGCAATAAAATATTGCACAAGTGGCATCTTTGAGGAATGAAAGATTCAAAGCCCCTTACAAATGTTATGAACAGCACTCATCACTGCACACCAGAGAGGAAAGGCAGTCAGCATGAGCACGAATGCCAGCATCACTCCTGCACGGATCGCTAGGAACAGTGGACCCAGAACAAAACAAGTCTCCATTTCTAAATGCCAGAGGGGCCACAGCATGACCAACAGTTGGGAGGGATTTTTTTTTTTATAACACTATGTAACATCCTTATTTTTTTTTAAAAAAATAGAGGAGCTGACAGTCTTCCCCCTGGGGCACCATAGCTAGTGCTGCAGGCCGGTGTGTAGGCAGCTAAGCCTGGGTTTAATTCCTCCTCCTTTCTCATGCTGTCATCAGTCTTGCTGACCTGAGCCATGAATGAGATGGGAGAGGGGGATTCACAGCCTAAATCTGATGATGCAGATTTAAGAGGATCAAACAGGATTGAAAGAAATGATTTCCTTCCGCAGCCCAAGGAGGCAACTTAGCAGCAGGGTTAGGGAGGCACAAGCCATTAACTGTTGATCATTTTAGTATTTCCCCTTTTTGGCTAAGACGCTAATCTCTCTTGCTATCCGTTTTGCCAAAATGAGCTCCGGAAACTACCCTTTGACCGCACCAGCAGGATACCCCGACAAAGTGGGAATGGAATGCAAAATGCTAGGGGCAAAAGGTCGCACTGAAGACCATGGCAAAACTCCCAATGACTTCACTCTACATCTTTCTATTGATTTCTCTTCCTCCATCTGGCTGGAAGGTTTAGTACCCATTTGCCTTCCTTGTCTACTGCTTAGGAATTCAGCTTATGCTATCCGCAGTCTCTTTACTGAGAGGGTTTAGTCTTCACCCAAGTAAAAGAAATGATGTTAGGCAGATTGCACCACAGCTGGTGGCGAGACACATGCAGAGCACAGCAGAGCAAAGCCAAGGCTTCCGTCATACTCACTGTCTGCGAAATGGGAGGGAGGGGCAACAGAGTTGCTAAAGAAAGAAAAAGGAAGGTGAAAGGGGGGAAGAAATTCTTGTTAAATGCAGCCAAAGGAAGGAAAACAGGAAAAGAGTGAAATGGCAGGATCCCCATGGGGTAAGGACTTTTTGACAGGCCTGTGCATAAGGAGAGAAGAATGAAAGACAAAGCTGCCTTCTGTTAAAGGGAAACTGACAGGCTCTATATTTTGCAAGGCCTGTGTTCCTCTAATGTAAACTAATTTCTCCCCAGTGCATCTCCACTGAACACCACTTACCTCACTAAGTTTTTCAAGCTGTACGCCATGAGCCCAAACCAATGGCCATGGATTGCTATGGAGATCATGGCCAATGCATCAGGCCTCGTATAAGTGAGAGCAGAATGTGGCCCCTGTCAACTCCTGCAATGGTCAATTCCATTGATAAGAGACAAAGCAGGACAGAGACGTGTGTCCCCTTCCACGGGTTTAAGGGTGAGGGGTGTGACCAAGTGTTATAAGGGAAGCAGAATCCTGAACTCGGGTCTTTGCAGATACAGAGTAGTGAAAACTAGTGTCATCATTTATTTTGTCTTAAACTGGATTTATTTGTAATCTTTAACCCTTACGTGGGTCTGGGATCATTAAAGTGTTGTTCTTTTAAACTAAGGCATAAATAAACACTTTAGTTCCCCTTTGAGCCCCACCTGCACTGCAGCAAGAAGCTCAAGGGCCTTGAACTGAAGTAGCACATGTGAGGCAAGTACGCAGCTCATGTTTGTTTTCAAACAGCGAGGAGGGATGCTAAAAATGAATCTGGGGGGGTGGGGGAGTATGCAACCAACAAACCAAACCAGAGGCATCCTTCCAGCACCACAATGTGTGTGTGCACTGTTACACTATTAATGATCTGGGGGCCCATATTCCTCAAGGTTAGGGAGAAACTGATTTATTCTGGTGATTAGTGAGAAAAAACACCTCACGCAATCATCACAACAGTAGACATTACAAAACCGTATCTCTTTGACATTCAAACAGAAATTCTAAGCAAGAAAACAGAGTTTTGGCTAGTACTAAAATGCAATTCCAGCATTCCTGTCCATCAGGTCTCTTGAAAGAAATCATGCTGTGGTCTCTATGTCAGACTAGACCCGACTCCTCAAATGGTATGCTAAATCTATCCATATGAGACCTTCCACGTTTATTCCAGATGGATTTAGTTGAACAAACAATGAGATTACAATTAACACAGATTTCTCTGCATGTAAACATAGTAACAGTTATTCTTTTTAATTTCCAGAATGAATAGTAAGTATAATATATAATTAGTCATCCAAAAGCAAAAGCTTTGTGTTTCAGGGGTTTTCCATGACTATCTACTTTCTCCTTCTCGCTCACCAGCAATGCAGCAAATTAAGAAGTAACATTCAGGCAATTAAATTCTAAAGGTTATCAACTCAATCACTGAGGAAAGATTTAGTGACAAATCTTAACAATACTGACTCTCCAATCTTTATTCCCCTTACTCTCTCCAAACTGCAATCAATATCTTCTTAATCAAGCAGATTGTCTGTTTTCCATCTGGCAACATTTGATAGCAGATACTTTAAAAAAAAATGGAAGAAATTGGTTGCTATGTTTAGATGGTTTCAGGGACCCTGTGCGGGGGGGGGGGGAGAGTAGGGAGGGTGTCTAGCCTGTGATGGCTTGTCACCAGCCAGCTTTGCTTCTTGGTTAATGGTATCACAGTACAGGTTCAGATCACTGATGCTTTCTGTAACAGAATGCACGTAATCTGGTGGCCAAATACGTTCATTTTAGGCATTTGGCCTTGAACAGCTTCGTTCTTACATGCTCTGTTAATGATCTAACTAGTTTAGTGTATTAATGCGAACAAAGTTCACACAGCAGACAGCTGTCAAAGAACATGTCCCATTTACCAGCATGTCCTGCTTTATTCAAAGGCACAAGAATCAGCTTTTCCTGATGTGATGTGTTAATACAGAATGCATTAGCGCCAAGGCGGGAGCTTCCAACCCACTGGGCAAAGAGGTGTCAAACAGAATTTTGGATACAGTCCAATGGCCAAGATCACATTTTATTCCTTGAAAATTCCAGAGCTCACTGGATTGTCCCATAAGGGATCTGACCAGTGACTTCAGCTCTATCTCACGCAGCTGCAGTTCTCACTCCAAGTTCAAGAAGTATACACTAGATTAATGAAAAACAGCTGGAGTAGTAATAGCCTGGAGACTTGAACACCTTGGACAGTCCTCAATCTCACCAATGTCCATGAATTGGGGGATCAATCTTTTTGAATAGGTTGGAATTGACTACAGTAAACAGCTTTGTTTTGTATGTTTTAGCAATCCTGATGCTACTTGCAACCTGGTCAAGAATGCCCATAGGCTACTGCTGTTTTATGAGATTTCCCGCATGGAGTTATGATGGTGTTAGTCACCAAGGGAGTCAGGGTGGCATCTGCAGTAACTATGTAGTAATCTGCACCTGTGCTTTCTGTTCACTGACTCTTCTTAGGGGGTGTATTCATGTAACATTATGCTGCCTCCTCCACAATCCACTCTAAAAAGTTCTTAGAATATCAGTAGTGGTCTAAGATGTCAAAAATGTTGTATTACAGGTGTAAAGCCTTTCCTTGAGATAGCTCTCTGCTCACTAGCCCCACATAGCTGCACAGCTCATAAGCTTGCTCTTGGCTGGAAGGTCTTCATATGACCCAGCTGCACCAGTCAGTTAAAGTGGTTTGTTTTGTTCTTTAATTCTTTAAACTCATTAATTTAAGACGTGGTTGAGGATATCAACATTATTGCTAAGCTACCCCTCAAACCACAAGCCATTTAAAAGCGCTGCCATCTCACTTCTTTCATGGTTAACTAGGGCTGACTGACTCACTGCAGCACATTTGGAGAGGTGTCACCACCACTATATTTTCATAACCCCAGGACAAAATAGTGACAAACTTAAACATGTTTTGTTATTCTATAAAGGTGTTTGCTCCTGGAGTTTAAAAATATGCTTTAAGTTTCGCATCAATGACGTTTTCAATGGCTTTCAAAGAATAAACTGAGATGATGATTTTTTGAAGCATTTTGTCTTTGCTTCTGCAAACTTATCTAAATGGCAAAAAGGGCATTTGGGACTAAGAGCATTGGCTACTGTTCCTGGGGCAACTTCAGATATTGAAATGGAACTGGGCTTAACCAGAACATTTTCTGTTCTTCTTCCCACTGAGTAGCAATGCAAGAACTGTCAAGAAACTGGTCTTTAACTTGAATTAACTTATTTATCAGGATTGAGAGACAGAATATAATGTATTTGTCAGGAGTGACACGTTCTTCGTTATCGGCTTTAGATTTAAGAAACATATGCAAACCTGAAAATCTTATGTCAGTATCATCTTGCAAATCAGTTACACAATACCCTACAAAAATAAGTGGTAGGGGGCTTACAGCATTCTTTTTGCAGGACTCACTTTCTGTCTGAAAAACTGCTGACTGATAAGTAGCCATTGCTTCCTCCCTTCCTATCGAGGGCCAGATTCTGATCTCTTTACTCATGTGGAAGGCCATCTTTACTCCACAAGTGGTTCCATTGATGTCAAGGACTATTCTATCCTAGTCTTTTTAAGTTCTTTTGCAGCTCTCCTTCACTGACCACCAGCTTCTGCTGGGGAGAGAGACAAGCCTTTGAGCTTACACAGCTCTTTGTCTGGTGTTTCTCTCACCAACAGAAGTTGATTCAGCAAAAAGATGTTACCTCACCCACCCTGTCTCTCTAATATCCCGGGATCAACAAGGCTACAACAACGGTACTATTAACAAGTTACGTAGGCATTTCTGAACATTTTACTCACTGTGACTAGCAACTGTCAGGTGTGGTTCTATTTTTCTCATTTCCTGTCACCAGGGGAAGTCATGCTGAGTTTTCAAAAAATGGTGTAATTAAATATTTTACATACCCCATGCTATGTGTTTATATTAGCATGGACCAGGCTGACGAAGACTATTCATGGAACAAAGTCCTATTCAGGATGAATAAAGGCATGAGATTGTAGCCCTCAGTATCCATCTCAGACTCCTTTTTGTTACTCCTTCTACGACGTTGAGTCCCCAGCCCAAGACCCGAGGAGGCAGCACCATGCCCTGCTTTCCAAGGAACCTCAGCGCATCACATACATCCAACAGCATTCCCTTGGCTTCCCTTTGCCACAATATTCCCAAATAATTTAGAAGAGCAAAGCTGATGTGAAATTCCTTCCCAAAACCTTGCTGACTCCCTACTGTGAGACTATGAAATCCCAGAGGGTCTTTCCTGGTCTGATCTTCAATCAGTTGCATGAACAAATCAAACCATTTCAAAAGCCCCTGAGGTAATATAATACAGTGTATTCTTATGGAGCCACCTTCACACCCACAATCACAGAAAACACAAGAGTCTGTTGTAAGCTGAAGAGGAAAGTAAAGTTACAGAGAGAGATTGAAAGATGGAGGAGTATCAGAGGGAGAGACAGGGTTTCTGACAGATAGGGTGGTGCTAGTTAGTGGAGTGCCACTGTCAAGGGAGAGTTGCCAGGGAGGAGGCCAAGGTGGAAGGAGCTGTTCACAGGCAGGAGAAGTTGGCTGAGGCAAAGCCATGATAGACCTTGAAAACCAGGAGGGCAACTCTGAGCCTGACTCAGAGCAAGGTGGGATGGCAGAGAAGGGGATGGGAGCAGGTAGGAAAAGAGTGAAAAGAAAATGGTATTGCAATAATGATGCTCCAACCCCTCAGAGCTCTTCTGCTAAGTGAGCTTGTCCAGTGTCTGCTCTAATTTCCTCAGCTCCCTAGAGGCACTGATCTTCATTCCTTATCAGGGGACTGATTCTGCCACCTGATTCAAGTGACATCTGGTGCTTACCCAGAGTGGTCGCAATGAACACAGTGGGGTGGCCTGTGTGAGTACATGCCACTCACCATCAAGGTTGCGGAGTTGGGCTCGAACATTAGAGCGTGTTAAATCACTATTCTGGTTAGATTTTGTGCACTTTCAGGTGCTCGATCCTCACAACAGATTTCAGCCATCCTGTCTACACAATCACAGGACAGATGACTGTGTCCAGCCTGCCTAACCTAGGCTCTATGAAGTTGCACCACGGCAAGTCTCTGTGGTCATCCATCATCATTTCCATGGGTGTTTCTACAACGACCTACAGGAGAACCCGACAGCAGTCCTGACCAAACCTCTGACATAATTTATCCTCCTCTCTCACCACTCTACACTTTGTTCCTTCTTTCATGCTATTCCCTCACATGGAACAACCTCCACGCATCATTTCACATCTCCTCCTCTGGCCTGGTCTCCCATCACCATCTTCTCGTCTGCTCCAACAATCACATTGCAAGAGGTAAGCGGTGCATTTGTCCAGATTAAACTGTGAAAACTCCATGACCACGAGTATGTTTCAGCCTGTGTCAGCTGACGTGCCAGGGCACCTGCAGCTCTGTCCCATCAAACAGGAGAAGGTACGTTTTGGTCCAGAAAACCAAATTCTAGATGATGGCTCCATACTTTAAAACACAGTGGAAAAATGCCATATTACAGGTGTGATTTAACTCTGCTGTTGTAAGAGCCATAGAATTGTCACTGGATGATGAGCAAGTGGTTTGGCAGGCATATCTGGAGATATGACCGTGAGCATGGCTTTTGATATCCGTTTTTGCTGCCTAATTCAGTCCCCCTCCCCCCCTTTACAGTATTCATCATCAGAGATCTGAGTGCCTGTGTCTTTATGTCCCCAGCATATCACTGCTGTTGTTCAATTCAGAACACGCTGCCAAACCAATTGCTAGATGGATATAATACTAACTGTGATTAACTTTATATGAGGTATAAATTACTTCTGCTAAAATTATAGGTTCCAAACAATGTTGGCAGAATTCTGCACACATGTCCAGGAATCACAATAGGTATGACATTTCTTCCCATTGACCTTATCCTATTTGTAACTGGTACAATCTCAAATTCTATCCAACCATCTCTATACAGATCTATCTGTTAGTCAACCCACTGATCCATCTAGTGATCTACCCAAACTTCGATTTTCCTAGAGGGCCACAGTATTTCACCACCAATAGCTCAAGAATCCTGTGGGTAAAATCCTGGCCCTAAATGAGGTCCACAGCCAATCTCTTAACTTCAGTGAAGCCAGAATTTCACAATATATATCTACTGATACACTTTTTGGGAGCTGCAATATCTTCTGGCAAGTTTTTGAGAACACAAACATGGTGGTAACAACCCAGTAAAGGCTGCCACTATAATTATGGCCACTGGAGCAGCTCACCAGAGGAGGTATGTCGTAATACAGCAAGCAGCTGCTACTGCAATTCTCACCCAACTGAAGTGGCATCTCCTCACTGCCATGCTGTTAATCTGAAAGGCCAGGAATAGCTATGGAATATGTGATGAATACTTTTTGTCTAAGCCAGGATGATAAACCTAAGTGTTCTAAATAAACAAACACATCAAACCCATCATTAATTTTCTTCAGTTAATTTTGGATTTTTGCTGGTGGAGAAGGAGATATGTCTGTGCACTAAAGGGAAAGTGGCTGCAATCCATTTGATTGCTGGAGGATTGTAAGTGCTACTAAGAACAGAGCCTGTTAAAAGGAGGGGGGGGAACTGAACATTTTCTCAATTTTTTCCCCCCTTTTACTTCCAAATTTTGAAAAAATTCAGATTTTTTAAAATTTCTGAGTTGGCTGAAAAACAAGAAAATTCTTCTTAAACATTAAAGCTATTTGCTGTTTGTTTTCTGAATGTCTAAAATTCATGAAAACTTAAAAAATGTTAATGAGTGCTAACCAAGAAACATTTTGCTACTCTACTCCGCAAATGCTGATCCAGCAGTGCCGTTACCTTTAGAAAAATCATTGCAAGTGACAAATCGTTGATACTGCATGCTGTACAACGGGAACAGGCCTCTGAGCTCAGTTCAACAGAGAGCCACATTAAGCAGAGCAGAATGGCTACTCTAGGGTCAGTGTTATTAGGAGATGGATAGTACGGGCTACATTTTTCCTAAGGACAAGGAGAGGGAGAAAAAACTACATTAAATGCTAGAGCTCTGGCATGTTAGGAGAGCATTCCAGGGATGGCTAGAAAGAAGGAAAGATGCAGCGAGGCACTTACGTGAATGAGGAATGCCTGTAGTTTTCCATAGATGGAACACAGACAAAAAGAAAAGAGATACACCCAAAAACAAAAATGTCAAAGAGATGGAGAGGCAACAGAGACCATGGAGCTAGAAATTCAAAACAACAGGTGCTGTACTCAATGGAGAGGGCTCAGGCAAGGGGATTACTGCAACAAGGTGAGAAGCTTTTCTTATGGGACTGGGTTCTCTTGGAATATGATGCTTGCTCCATTCTGTAGAACCTGCACTGTTCAGTGCTCCTGGGCTTGATAGTCAGGATGATCAGGAGTGTGGCTACCTATGGGACTGTGCAAAACTCTCAGGAGCTCCAGAATGATCAGTGGTAGTGTACTAGAGCATCATGGAGGAGACAGCTCTGAATTCATGACAGTGCCTGCAAAGCATTGTTAGCTTGAGCAGAGTCAGGAGAGCAGGAGATGCCTGTGGACATATTCAGGCACACCCTTACGAAGCGGGTGAACGCCACATCAAACACCATGGGGGAGCATGGCAGGAACTCACAAGTAGTCAACTCGGGCTGACCCAGGATCTTAAGTCCTTGGCTGGGATCAGATATAAAAGAGGAAGGGACTTCATATAAAGTAAAAATCAGCTCTTCCTTTCTGGCTCCAGTGTGCTTCTTCATGCACACAGAATGTCATTATTTTCTCTTTTTCCCAGCTGGCAGAATTCGCACTGAATCCCACCTCCAAAAATCAAACCTGATTTTGACTCCAGGGCTTTTTGCTCATGATCGAGGTGGGGAGGGGAGGCCCCAGGCTGCAGAGAAGCATCCCACTTACAGAGGGAGATGATTCAGAGCAAGGCAGGTGAACATTTTAACAGAGCAAACAGTGGCGCAGTGAAATAACCTTCCCTACTTCCTGCAGTTTCAAACACATTCTCATGGCAGCTTCTCTGACACCCACCCGATTCCTCCCCTAGCCCCCAAGCAATGAAAATAGCCTGTAGCTTCAATTGGGAGACCCAGCCCTTCTCAATGGGCTGCTTGCTTGTATTATGAAAATGCCATCTGATTGCCTGCTGCCCAAGTCTCCTGGAGAGTAGAACATTTGTTGCAGTCCTGGGGGTGCGGCCCAATACAAAATCTCACGCTTGGAAGAGGGAAAATATTAATGATGGAATCCGGCAAAATCATAAAAGTTCAATAGCCTTTGCAAAGGGTGCACCAAGACCTGCAAGAGAAAGAGGGGGGAAGGGCTGGTTTTTACTTACGAACTGGCTGGGTCTTGAACTCAGACACCGGACTGATCTCTCCCAGGCCCTTGCCGTTGATGGCTGACAGTCTGATGTTATAGGTTGTCTCTGGCTTCAGGCCCATGATGGTGATCATGCCCTCCATGTTTGCTGTTGCAGAAATGAGAGAGGGGAAAAGGGAAGAGTGGGGTTTGAATGTACAGTCAGTACAAGCCCATTTTCATACATTATAATGTCAGGCACACAGATGTAGCGCGGGTTGTGCCTGGCCCTGCATGAAAGCCCCAGGAACAAAGCCACCTTTTTTTGTGGATAGTTTAGTGTAAAGACTGCAGGGATAGCATTGCCACGGGCCTCTCCAAAGGAGATGAGATAAGGTGAGGCCCAGAGCAGGCACCAAGGGGAGCAACCGCTGCACCCGTCACTGGGGCTCTCCAAGGAGTGATCCTACATACCCCAATGCGGGGCTGTGGCTGCAGAGTGCACAGAGCCCAGTGCTGGTCAGCTGCTGGAGTGTGGCTTCCAAGCCCAGGCTCCCTGAACGATTCACAGAAACAGTCCAGCAGCAGCCAAAGCAAGGCGTGCGACAGAGGGACTGGGAATGCAGATGTGACAGCACAAGCATTCACATGGTGTGTCTGTGTGCATAGGGTGCATACCTACATCTGCTGCATCCATGGAAATGGATAGCTTGCTGTATTTTAACCACACTGCGGAATAAAGCCACTGCTCTCCCCCCAGACAGAACAAGGCGTCTGCACAGCATGGGGGCAAGTGAAGAGCCAGGCACACTCCAGGCTCCTAAGTGTTCCCATCTACCCTTTTAGCCCCTCTTGCATCCATGTGCAGAGCTCAAGGTATGACATCTGGGCTTGTAATCGGTGCAAGTCACTGAGAAAGGACCTGAATAGGACCCTGCAGTGAGAACAGGAGCTTTGTTCCTGCATGCTGGGGAGCATACATATGCAGGGGAGGCTGATTTGTCAAGGCAGCCACAGTGCATCTCTGCTCAGCAGAGAACAAACATGATGTGCTGGATGGGCGAGCCATCAAAGGGAGGATCCCGGCAATGGAAAAGATCTGGGAAAAATCATTGCTTTCCACCTGAATGGCTCAATGCTCCATGTGCACGCAGGGTTTGTACTTCATGTTATTTGTGAGCCATTGCTTGGCATATGCAAGGCAGAATGTCTCACTCCCCTTACAGACCTCCCAAGATTCTGGATGTAGGGTCTAGGCCTCGTTGTGTTGCATCATACAACTTAGTATTCAATACCAATAGGGAAAAGCAATGCCTCAAGGGGAAACCAGACCCCACAGAATACACTGTCGCTGTCACATGCTGGATTCTTTAGAAGGAGGGGCCGAGAAAACCATTTGCCATTTGTCTACAGTATCGTGTGTGATGAAATGGGCAGAGACCCTCAGTTTAAGCTTTGCAGGCTGGTGGTATTCAACAGACTTTTGCAGATGCAGCCAGACTAGAGGTTTTACACATCATCTGACTCCTAACCCAGCTCAAAGGTTGACAGGAATCATTTTGGATTCCTCGCCTTACCCCAGCTACCACAGCCTCTGCATGACCCTGAGCCATCACCTTGGGGAGAGATTTCCCTTCTTCCTGACACAGCACAATTTAAAAGCAGAAACCCTGGAGGCGCAAGCGATTGATGTGGGAGAAGAAGTACAGCTATCTGTCTGCTCAACTCCTGTCGAACTGACTGGGAGCCAAGCCTCCGGCAAGACAAGAGGCTGCAACCCTCCCTTAGGAATCAAGCTGTGAGGCTCAGATGCAATTTAAGGAGACAGGTGGGTGGGGGGGGACTTAGTGAGGTTTTTATTGGCTGAACTAAAGAAAATCTCTTTCCACTTCACAGAAAGGAAGAAATGGGGAAACCAAACCTGACTGTAGCTGTGGCGATGCAATTCCTGTGGGGGGCAGGGACTCTAGTGTGCTATGGTAATGCAAATAATAATACATATGGTAGAACCCTCTGGAACAAGATTCTCCCTCTACCAGCACCAAACCGCCTTGGTTTACTGGACTCCAGGGAGAACTGTAAGGTGTATAGATTTGCACAGACTGTTGCCATGCTGCATGATTTGATGGTAGTTAGACCTCCTGGGGGAAAGGATATTTGGACTCTGCTGACTGGTCGCTTTCTGTAGTTTATGGCAGTGCTGCACAGAGTGCCTTGGGCAGGAGGTACAAACCAATATACATGAATGAAACCATTATGCAGATTAATGGGGCAGCTCCATCTGGGTCTCTGTGTGCAGAGCTGGTCACCCCATCTTGAACAGGGTATTTAAGATTCTTTAACTTTTCACTGAAAAATTTCCAGGCTTTACAGAGGTATTATTTGGGGTTTTTTTTGTTTGTTCAGGTTTTTTTTGAACTGATTTTCACCTCAATTTTGGACCAAATACATGAAAATACTGATTATGTAAAGAAAATGCAGCACGCTATGCTAGGTAGACGTGTTTGTTAATAAGTTAGTCTAAGTGTAAATGTGAGGCTGTCTGTTAAAGGAAGGCAATACAGTGGCAGATAAATACACATGTGTGTTCATATGTGTATGTATTGTTAATATACAGTTAATTAAATAAACCATAGCATTAAACTGCTTTTACGTTCAATACTTTATTTTCTTCTATTAGTTGCTTTTATTTGGTTTTCTAGTCCCCCAATGTTAAAAGTGATATTGACCCAGAAAAATGTGACACTATTTTTTGCATTAATTTTCATCCATTTTTTAAAATTTTTGTAGTAACACTTAAATTCCTGGGAAATTTTAAAGAAAATAAAAACTGAAAGTGAAGGGCCTTGAGGATATTGCTGAACTAGAGAGGGTACAGAGACTGGCAAAGAGAATGACTGGGGGCCTTGGAGGTTGAAAGGCCTGGGACTATTTACCTTAGAAAGAAGACGAAGAAGAGGGGACTTGATAAAATTATATAAAATAATTATTGGTCTAGATGGGACAGACCAGGAACTTCTGTTCTCCCTCTTTCACAACACAAGAACAAGGAGACGTTCAATGCAACCAAAAGATAGGAAACTCAAAACTGAATAAAGGAAATATTTTTTCATGAGTGACTGGACTGTGGAATTCACTGCTACAGGATGTTATTGAGGCCAAGAACTGTGCAAGATTTGAAAAGGGATTATACGTTTGTATGGAGAAAGAATATCCCACTATAATAGTTAACACTAACAAAAAACTTTGGGAGGGATATTAAACTTCATGCTTTAGGTCTTAATCTGATTATTCAGTATTAGAGATTAGGATGAGACCTTCATAGGCATGCATGCTACCACACATCTGCCCACCATGGGGTTTCTCACACTTTCCTCAGAAACAATTGGCACTGGCCACTGTTAGAGAAAGGGCACTGAGTTAATTGGACCATGGTGACTCCTATATTCCCAAATAATGTGTTCGAATGAACAATATTTTAGTGCTGAACCTGCCCATGGAATGTCCCCAACAGATGACCTGGAAAGTCCATTAAAAATGTTAAAGCTGGAGTTCATTCTGATGCTGAAAAGGGAGGGTTCTTCTTAACAACCCCCGGGTATATAGATTTTTTTTCTGTCTAATGAGTCTCTCTCTCTCGCTCAGCCCAGATTCATCCTCCCTACGAAGCACGGTGGTACCTTCCTCTTAAATGAGCTTCTTGCAAACCAGTCTGATGATCCTGTGACCCAGGGAAAACTGGAACTCAACTGGGTTTGGCTTTAAACGAAAAGATCAGGTGAGCACAATACTTAGACTGCAAGCTCTTTGAGACAGGGACTGTCTTTTCACTTTTGAACAGCAACTAGTACAATGGGGACTGATCCCTGATTGAGAAATCCAGGTGATACCGCAATACAAATAAATGCATACGCAATAAGAATAGGTCTAGAGTCTTTGTTGACACTATTGTTTTCTGATCCTGTAAGTAGTGGGGCTCTGCACAGCTGAATGGCAGGAACAGAGCACACAGCAGGGTAACTTGAAGGCATACACTTCATACCAGTGGGAGTGATTTTAGAATACCACCAACACCTGACCATGGTGTGGATTCCACTTTGGGAATCCCGAAGAGCCTAGAATGGATGCTGAAGTTAGAGGGGGGAATTTTCACACTCCAAAAACAAGAAGGGACTCTTGAGATGCTAAGAGGGACAATGTTTTTTCGCACCCTACCTTCTTTGGCATCATACCACCCAGAATGCCAATCCTCCTCGCCCAGTGCTCTCCATTCTGCCTTGTACTTGAGGATGGGCACCCCACCGGTGGCCTCGGGCTCATCGAACTCCACCTGGGCAGTGCTGGAGTAGGGCTCCACTCTGTCAATGGAAGGAGAGGACGGAGTATCTGGGGGAGGAAGGAAAATAATAAACAGTGATATGGAGAGGGCAGGTGGCAAATGTCCATACAGCCTGTGCCCTTGGAGAGCAGGTGTCTGTGGCAATCCCAGAAATCTGCCTACATTCTGCCTTGTGCTCAGGCCCACAGGTGGGACCCTGTCCTCATCCAACCTTGCTACAGGGACTCATAGGAGGCCAACAGGTTCTCTGTGAATTGTGGAGTTTTCATTTCCTCCCTCCCATCAGGGACAAGAGATTCGCAGCATTTCCCTCCTGGTCACTTATTTACTCTGACGAATAAATACAGCTGGCACATGGCTATGCATGCGCCCTGGAGAATATTCTGCTGCTTCGGGCCTTCCTCACAGAACATTTGAATGCACAGCTGGGTAATTCCTAACTATTTCCATGGCAACCGGGCAAATTAATTATTGAGGGCACTCTGAGTTCAGGATAGAGGAGCCCCGCCCAGCCTGTTTGGTTACCAAGGCAGGTGGAGAAGCCTGGCTGGCTGGCATGTGCTGCTTTGGGATTTGTGTGTGGCAGCAGTTTTATGGAGGATACTTCATGGTGCTGCTATTAAAAGCCAAAAAGCAAGATTCTGTCACAGCACCAGTGGGTACTGTAGGGTGCATAAAGGCCTACTCGGGCAAAAAGCAGCCACCTCCAAAAATGGGGCAGAAGCCAAAATTCCTGGAATTGACACCACCTTCAAACTTGTGAGCTACAACTGGCTGCTCTGATGCCCCTCAAGGCAGACACTTGGAGTAGAGAAAGGCTTTCCCTTCATCACACCAGTGCAATGACTGCCTGTGCATCCTGCCAGCCCTCCGCCTGTCAGTAGATCACGGGGCTGTATGGGACACTCACCTGCTTGCACAAGGATGAATTCTGAGGACTCCTGGCCGATGCGATTCACTGCAGTGCAGTTATAGTTCCCAAAGTCATTCTCGGAATCCGGTGTCACCTGGATGTTTAAGGATGGGGGTGTTTAAGGATGCACCCAGATCTCAAAGCCCAACTTCCCCAACCCCTGCTGGGTTTTGCTGAAGAGGGAGATACCAAGGTACCATAACATGGATGCTGAGCATCAGCGTATCAGAGACACGTGCAGGCTGCCCAGGGGCCCTGTGGTGATGGGTAAGAAGCTGAAGACAAGGCCCTGCCTCTGCTCCACAGGCTGTTCAATTTACAGGGGTCAAAGGGACTTGCCCTGTTATCTCCTCCTCTCCTGCACCCTCTCTCCTTTAATCAAACCACACAATGACACACACATGTACCACAGTGAAGGGGGAAGAGACTGTAGATCAGGTGTCTCCACAGATATCGTCCCGAGATACAGAGCAAGAGACTGTGTCTTTCTAGGGCTCTATGCAGCACTCAACATAAAGGGGTCTCAGTCCTGACTGGATCCTTTGGGAACTACGAGGATAGACACAACAAATGAACGATAATCCTATTACGTTTGCAACTTGGGTGCTTCCTCCTGATTCCTTGCCCTGCCTACAATGGTGCATCACTCTCACGTGTTCCCTCTTGTCCGACGTTTAGACTGCAACCTGTTCAGGGCAGAGAATGGGCCTTTTACTGGTTTGCAGCCAAGCATGCTTCTGACCACTAACAAGCAATCCATTCTTCAGTCCTTAATTGGAATGGTCCTGTCTTTTGGCATACGGTGTGCCATCTCTGCTCCTGCCACAGGCCAGGCCATAACTTCTTGCCACTAGAGGCTGGAAATGCTTCTTTCCTGTTTACAGACGGGGCAGCAACAGACCCCACAGTGACGGAGAACTCCCATCAGTGCTCTCGGTGCCACAAACAAACATTAATATATAACCCATGAAGACTGTACATTCATATCCCTCCCCTTGTGAGCCCCGTTTCCTCACCTCCAGGTAGCTGGCTGATGGGGTGTTGTAGATCTTGATGTTACTGTAGTTGGAGCTTGGTAGCAGCTGTCCGTCCCGGAACCAGGAGATGACAGCACTGGGGTAAGCGAACACCTCGCATGTGATGTTCACTTGATTCCCCTCCCAAGTGTAGACTGCCACAGGGCCCTGCAGTTTGGGGGCATCTGAGAACCAAGACAGCATCATTTGAGGCAACTGGAGCCATAAATACCCGCCCCTGCACCAGCCCAGTTCCCCGGCCTAGAGTTAGGGTTCTGTACTCCCATGCAGGAAATCCGGGCCTGGTGTCCTGACTTCCACTCCTGGGCAGGGGATAGGAGTTGGGACTGGCAAGGGCTGGGAATGCTAAGCTCCTGGGGGTGGGGCTCAGCAAGCAGTGCATTACACATCCAGGAAACAGAGCGTGCCTCCTGCCACTCACCCATGGGCGCACGCACTCCGGCTGCTCAGAGAGCACCAGGGGATGCTCTACCAAAAGGGAATGATACTATGGATGGAGGATGTTGAGCAGAGGGCTCCTCATGTCCTGCCAGGCCTCAGTTAGGCCATTCAAAAATGGAGTTGGGGGAAGGTTTGAACAGCAGCTGCCCTGCCGTACCAAGCCAACACACGAGGACTGAGGACGATCTAACTTCCTTGCTCTACCTTCAGGAGGCACCAACCTGGCCCACAAACACCTTGGAACACATCACCAGATGGTATAAACTGATGCAGCTCAGGACTTGCACTGGAGTGGTGCTGATTTACACCAGCTGAGGACCCAGGGCCCTTCATTTGCGCACACAGCACTGTTTGTGGACCCTGCTTTATTTGTCTTCCCAAAAGGCAATATAGCTGGTTCTTACACCAGAAACTGATTCTAGACTGCACGGACTCCCATGACCTTCACTGAAACAGTACATGGCTCACTGCCATCTAATAGGCATCAGCTTTGGGGCAGCATGTCCTGCGGCCATCTGAGCCACTCCTTAGGGTATCAATACTGCCCCCTCTGCAGACAAGAACCCATTGACCATACTTACATTGCACTTCAAGATACATGGCCTGGGAGTCTTGCCCGATGGTGTTGCTGGCTGTGCACACATATTCTCCAGCATCCGTGTACTGAATGTCCTTGAGCGTCAGGGAGGACACTCGGGCGTGGCTGTGCACCACTATGCGCCCATCCAGAGTCTAGTAGGAAAGGAAGACAGAGTACGAGACTGGGCACTAAGCCACTTGGGGCAGACAGGGTTTAAGGAGGTTGGGCCACTGTGGCACCAGGTTTTAATACAGTTCTATTCCCCCATCAACTCTTCCTGCCCACCCGCTTAGCCCCCAATGCTCAGTAATTTAGAAGCAATCACCTGCAAGCAGTCTAGAGCTGTACAGTAGTGAAATTTACAAAAGCAGCAGTACTCCTTGCTGTATAGGGCTGAATGCAGCAATTCCAAAGCACCAAGGAAGTGGGAGAGGAGTTACCTGTCCCATGCTGGCACATGTCAAAAGATACTCAGCTAAGGAAGATGGTGTCTCTGGTTGAGATGTGTCCAAGCTTGGCAAGCCATGCTTCTTGTGTTCA
The DNA here is from genome assembly GCF_009764565.3 of Dermochelys coriacea. Classification (NCBI taxonomy): domain Eukaryota; kingdom Metazoa; phylum Chordata; order Testudines; family Dermochelyidae; genus Dermochelys; species Dermochelys coriacea. Next base: position 14,615,607 of record NC_050089.1, on the reverse strand, counting down.
GAGTTACAACACAAGGCTTGATAGATACTAGCTAAGGGATGCCCCACTTACTGCACTCTTGTAGAACCCTGCTATGACTAGGTCAGTTTCCAACGGACCTGAACACCCAAATCACAGGCTTGATTTTCCTCTCACTTGTATCTATTTTACACCGGAGTGACTGCGGTGTGCGAGTGTATATATGTCAAGCAGTATCCAGATAGGGAGCATTACATCCTGGTTACAAGGTGTTCAAAGAGATTACAACTGTCTATCAGAATCACCTTGTTCCTTCACAGCTGAAATGTTGCAACTTCCAACATCCCTGAATCGTAAGAATGAATCATCCAAGACAGGCTCTCCCAACCCATATAACCATGGAACTTTGTCACTTTTCCCTGCTCCTTGCTGCTTTTGCCTTACTGACTACTCCAATTTAAACCCTTTGAAACACAAACATCTACTTGTTTGTGACGTGCCTAACACGCTTCTGGGGGCTACCAATTGGTAAATTGCACTTCCTTGTGTGTGTGCAACTGCGTGTTGTGGTTACAACAGTAAGTGCTCCAAACTCCCGGCTAAACAGACTTACAATCGCAAACCCCAAAGAAACTCTGAGCCTTAGCAGAGAGCGCTCTATTGAGATCTTGGGTGCACAGCTCTTCTGGGTCTAAGACATCTTTTTGTTTAGAGGTTGCAGCCTGGGAAAAGCTTGAGGCTGAAAGAGTTAATTATAAGTAAAGATGATCATCCAGCTCTGAACAAGGTGTGCTGAAAAAACATGCCCCGCTGTTTCCAGCTCTAGCTCAATTCATTAACTTAGCACATTTTTGTCCTTTAAGCCTTTCATATCTAGAAGCAGAAAACTGATATCCATTGATAAAATATGGAAGCAATTCTGCCTCTCTCTCCTGTCCCCCCTGCTCCAAGAAGGTTTGCTACAAGCTTGATGAAACCAAGCCAAGGCCACATGCTAACAACTTTGCCCTCTCTCCCTGGCACAGTCTCCAGGACACAGAGCTCTATTTCATGCATGCATGGGACAATGTGCCAGTCTGGATCACTACATTTGGTAGCTATACAGGTGCTGTGAAAGATTTCCTAATGAGGCATTAGTCTATCGCACTATGTTTTCCATATGAAACCATATTTTTTTGTCTTTGCTCATTGTGCGGTGGTCATAAAAGTCAGACCAACAGTACATCTAACCCAGTATCTTGTTGTCCAACAGTGACTGGTGCCAGATGCGTCAGAGGGAATGAACAGAACAGGACAATTATCAAGTGATGTGTCCCCTGTCATCCAGTCCCTGCTCCTGGTAGCTGGAGCTATAGGGACACCCAAAGCACAGGGCTGCATCCCTCACCATCCTGGCTAATAGCCATTGATGCACTTATCCTCCATGAACTTATCTAGTTCTTTTTTGAACCCTGTTATAGTTTTGGCCTTCACAACATCCCCTGACAACAAGTTCCACAGATTGACAGTGCATTGTGTGAAGAAGTACTTCCTTATGTTTGTTTTAAACCTGCCGCCTATTAATTTCAGTGGGCGACATTGGGTTCTTGTGTTATGTGAAGAGGTAACTTTTTCACTTTCTACACACCAGTCATGATTTTATAGACCTCTATCATACACCCTTAGTTATGTCTTCTCTAAACTGAACAGTCCCAGCCTTTTTAAGCTCTCCTCACATGGAAGTTGTTCCATACCCCTAAATCATTTCTGTTGCCCTTCTCTGTACTTTTCCCAATTCACAGGGCATTAGATGCTATGAAAAGAGTTGGCCTGGTTTTCAATACTCCAGCGCTAAAGGGACATTTACTCCTATGTGGGGCAGGAGAGTCTGTTTTTAGGATGTTTGAGTCCTCTCCAAATAGAACATACAGGTACAACCCCTTGCCCCTCCCCACCACACACACACACACCGCTGCCTCTCACACACATTGGCATCATTAGCAAAGTGGCAAGCACCACTAGGCGGAGTCACCCTGAAATATTGAACACAGTTGGAAAATCAAAAGGAAGGAGATGAGGGAGCCATCCTAGCTCTGTGTTTTCATTATCCCAGTCGGAGTGCACTTAACTGGGAATTAGCATTGCCTCGCACAGATATCAGCAAGGCACCATTAATTTGGGACCAGATTATGCTGGAGTGGAATGTTTCAGATAAGTCCTGTTCACAACTCAAGCCATAATAAGACTGTCTGTTTTGCCTGTAACTGAGCTTTTAACATGTCTGTTATGATAACACTCTTTTTGGTTCATATCTGCTGCTAACTTCTGACGCTCTCCCTTTCTCCAGTACATTCTGGGCTGGAACGGTGAGGGAGGATTTACAGGGCTATGCAGAATGAGAGCATGGCTGATTGGGGTTCAGAAGCACAAGTAGCTAACAGCTATTTCCCCTCCAAAGTAGCTTACGCAAGGCAAGAGTATAATAAATAAAGCATCCTTCACAGACCCCCACTCAACTCTTTTAGAAGTCAGGGAGGGAAACGATTTCAGACCGACTAAGCTTAATAGCATTACTTTTGAAATTAAAAAGGCATGAAATACATAGTGCAATGTATTAAAGAATATACAATTATAACATGAATTAATTTAGGCATAAAGAAAGGAAACTATTAAAATTTCAAATCCTCCAGTAGAAACCAGCATAAATATTCAACGTCTCCATCTTCCATGTTCATGGCTCTCCAACATACTACTTCAGAACAGGACGAGGCCAAGTTCCCATAATCTTCACCTGAAGCAGATGTTGATGGGCTTGGGTACAGCGGAACCTTGTCTAAACCACATCACCCTCTCTACTTCCATTGGGTTAAGATACTCAGTCAGGCTACCAAAATACTGCTGTTAAGAATACGAAATGCAGTCACCAAGCTCTAACCACCACTATTTGCTTGGGAATTGGGTTCCCAGGCACATTTGGAAGGAAGAAGTCTCTCTACAAATCATGAATATGTAAAAATAGAATATTTTAAATACATAAATTTCATGTGAAAAATATTAACCGATTTGCACCAAATTGTGTTATTTAAATACATTTAACTCCCCCCAAGTTTCCCCTTCTCCCCACAAAGAGATAAATAGATAAGGTAAATTTAGTAACCGGGAGCATTTTGTGGAGAAACACAGCCTGGAGACATGTAATTGCATTGCTTTTGAGATGGAATGTGATGCAATTGTTCTTTAAGAGAAGACTGAACCTAAGGAGAGCAATGAGCAAACAGGTGAGTTGGGCTGGAGTGGAGGTAGCCAGGTTCTTAGAGGGAAGCTACTTTCCCAAGCCACATGGAAGGGAAAGTCTCATAATTCCAGCTACGTGCCACTTCTCGGGTGGCTGTTTGGCTAAATGGGCTTTTGTCTATTTGATTTAACATCCACTGAAAATTACGTCTTGTGGTTTAAATGGCAAGCAGGGTTCTCACGCATGACCTCTGCCAACTCCTGACACAGCTTGTTTGCTCATCCAAAGATGCGTCACTATAAGTCAAGCAACTTCTACCACTATCAGCTGATCTTTTTTCTTTTTTTAATACGGTTAAATTAGTAATACTGGTTTAGCTGGCTTGGTTACTGTACTAGCGATATGTTAATCTGTAATACTTTTTAAAAAAACCTAAAGGGATTGGCTATTGGTCTGGTAATCTTATACCTCTTGCTTCTCGGGTCGAGTCCACGAAGCCTGGAAAGAACAGATATAAAACACACACAAAAAAAAAGCAACAGAAGTTTATCAAGTGTTGCATTTAGGTAAACATACTGTATGCATCACACTGCATTCTGTGCACATGCAGGCTCCAATTTAGATCACTTCTGGGAGGGGTGAGGGGAAGATGAGGTGGGAAATAGCACTGATATTTCCATTTCCCAATATAACTTCAATTTGGATTTGCATTCAGCATTTTAATTTTTTAAAACTGATTTTAAGATGAATTATTAATCAAGGGCTAATGATATTTGAAGACTTTGTGCTTCTGCTGTTGCACATTAAGCAACTGTATATTTTGCTCTGGTGCATCTCACCACTTCTATAAACATGTCCCATGGAAGCAACTCCGATGACCCAGGTCACTCAATGCAAAGATATTCATAGAACTGGTTTCCTAACGCTGATTTTGTTATTTGCACAGATACACTGGTTATTAATGCTTGCACTGTTAACAAGGTCATGCATTTGTACCATTTTTACATGCACGCTGTGTCTGGAATAAGAGTTCTCATATTACACAGCTGAGGAAAAATGTGAACTCCAGAATCAAACAAAAGACAACAGCAATGAACTCTTACTCCACTAGGTAATTCTCCAGCTATCAGTCCACTTGGGGATGCTCTCAATCCTTACCGGGGATGGAACACACAAATAGCAGGCACTCTCTCCAAACATGCACTATCCTTATCAACAAAGGTAAGTTTCAGAGTGAGCCTAGGCCATAATCACCCCTGTTCAGAAAGACCAGGGGTTGTTGGGTTCACTTTTCCTTTATCAATCGGCTTTTCATACACTTTGTCCTGCTGTCTGTTTCATTTGCAGCTTGACCTGCTTCCATTCAGGAGTCAAAAATCACCTGCTAATATCACAGCCGTGAGGGTGTTAGCGTGCAACCCAAAGGCATGAGTATCGCTGACCGTTGGATGATACCAGCATACACAAAGAACAGGAGATGGCAGAGACAGAGATGGACGTTCAGTTAATGAGGATGGGAAATGCACCATTGTTTCCAAAGTGCTTCCAGTGAAGTAAATGTGATCAGCAAACAAAATGAGATGGAAGTACTAACATGCAGTACAGACTTGCCCAATTTTACATTCTCTACTGTTAACCCACCAACTTTTGCACTAGTTGGGACTTCTGCATGTTGCTTCCAATCCCCGAACATTTATATTTATCTGTATCCCAACCAAGCTCAGGTCCCATGGAAGCCTAACAAGCAAGTTACACTAACTCAGCATCATCCTCATTGTATATGTCTGGACTCACTGTGGCTACTCCACAAAATGTTTATGCGATTTCCATATGTAGGTCCTTCCCCTACCCCAGCACATTCATTTCATTTCAAATCCCCTTAGAAGAGGTTGCAGAGCTCCCATATGAAATGCCAAGGAGTATTCCAACCTGACACCATCCTAAACCTTTGCCTGTGGTTTTATGCCAGCGCATCGCTTCGCTGGCATTCAAGGCTACTGCACTTTGTGTCAGTGCATGGATCTCACTGCAGTCGTGTATTAATCCCCCTCCAAACCCTTTCATCTGGGGAAGAAGGTTTTAGATTAATCCAATTTGGGATGGGGAAGGCAATGCACCCGATACATCTAACATCTCCTTGCAGCAATTGTCTAAATTTCCCCTTAACTGGTTTTCAGTCCCTGCAAAGTTTGCAAGCAGATGAACATAACATAAGAACGGCAATACTGAGTCAGACTGAAGGTCCATCTAGCTCAGTATCCTGTCATCCCACAGTGGCCAATATCAGGTACCCCAGACGGAATGAACAGAACAGGTAATCATCAAGTGATCCATCCGCTGTCACCCATTCCCAGCCTCTGGCCAACAGAGGCTAGGGACACCATCCCTGCCCATCCTGGCTAATAGCCATAGATGGACCGATCCTCCATGAATTTATCTAGTTCTTTTTTGAACTCTGTTATAGTCTTGGCCTTCACAACATCCTCTGGCAAAGAGGTTGACAGTGCATCATGTGAAGAAATACTTCCTTTTAATTGTTTTAAACCTGCTGTCTATTAATTTCATTTGGTGACTCCTAGTTCTTGTGTTATGAGGAGTAGTAAATAACACGTCCTTATTGATTTTCTCCACATCAGTCATGATTTCATAGACCTCAATCATATCCCCCCTTAGTCGTCTCTTTTCCAAGCTGTAAAGTCCTAGTCTTACTAATCTCTCCTCATACGGCAGCCATTCCATACCCCTAATCGTTTTTGTTGTCCTTTTATGTACCTTTTCCAATTCCAATATATCTTTTTTGAGACGGGACGACCACATCTGCATGCAGTATTCAAGATGTGGGTGTACCGTGGATTTATACAGAAGCAATATGATATTTTCTGTCTTATTATCTATCCCTTTCTTAATGATGCCCAACATTCTGTTTGATTTTTAACTGCCGCTGCACATTGAGTGGATGTTTTTAGAGAACTAGCCAAAATGACTCCAAGATCTCTTTCTTGAATGATAACAGCTAATTTAGACCCCATCATTTTATATATATATAGTTAGGATTATGTTTTCCAATATGCATTACTTTGTATTTATCAATATTGAATTTCATCTGCCGTTTTGTTGCACAGTCACCCAGTTTTTGAGAGATCCTTTTGTAGCTCTTCGCAGTCTGCCTGGGTCTTAACTATCTTCAGTAGGAGAAAGCCCAGCTCTCTCTCCAGGATAGTTGGCCTATTTCTATGCAGCAGCCTTTACCCTCTGGGGCTGGTAGCAGTTCAAAATTAAACTAGAATTGCAATCTCAATCCTAGACAGTTTCATGCTGAATGCCCAATCCCCCAAAGGCCAGGAAAAAGGGGAGCCCAGATCCGTCTGCACAGGACCAAAGAAGGTCATGAGCTTAGTAAGTTCTTAGGAAGTTTCTCTGTCTCATTGGATTCAAGCAATTAAATGGGAGCAACTTAGAAAATAAGGGATTCCCAGGAGAATTTAATGGAATTAACCCACCTGACTATTACATTTATATATGGATGATTTTGAATGTAATTAAAAGTGGGGAAAAAGAAAAGGAGTACTTGTGGCACCTTAGAGACTAACAAATTTATTATAAACTGTAGTTCATGAAAGCTTATGCTCAAATAAATTTGTTAGTCTCTAAGGTGCCACAAGTACTCCTTTTCTTTTTGCGAATACAGACTAACACGGCTGCTACTCTAAAAGTGGGGACACATTGCAAATCAAGATAAGGAAATCCCATGCTGAAGGGGCACCGTGTGCTTGAGAATCAGCACAATGAAGATTCTTGCTTATGTTATGAATACCGCCACGGATTAAAATTTAAGGAACAGATCCTCAGTTGGTGTATCTCGGCATAGCTCCACTGAAGTAAATGCAGCAGTGCTGATTTACACCAGCTGAGGAGCTGGCTCAATTTTTTCCCCATCTCCTATTTCTGTTTATTTCTTGCATTTCACTTAGCCTGGACCATAAAAAGGAACTAGTCACCCTTATCCACTGCTTCTCATGCTCTACTCCAATGCTGCAATGATTGGGTTGCAAATGCTGCAGAGAGAAGTGCTGAAATTCCAACAAACAACAATCTCTGTTCTCACTGAAAGTCTTTCCAACTAATTTCATTAAAACATTTCCAGATATTAACCAAAATGGGTTGATTTTTTTAAAAACAAAAACCATTTGGGGTCTCAGCTACCCTGCAGCACTGTTAGTGCCAACAAATCCCTGAAACATGGCTAGACTGAGGTGCTGGGAAATTAATCTCAGAGTAGCACCAACACACCTGTGCAATTCACCCTAGAAGATCTATCGGTCAAATTAGAACATACACTCCTTTAGCTAGACAAATTGCTACCTACAGAATGTACATCTCATACTGTTACATACAGGAAGCATGAGTTTTGCACAAGCTTCTCTACTTCAGTAACTATGGACCTTGTAAGAGAGCCTTGGTGAAAAGAAGGCTTAACAAGATGATGTTGACACATCCACTAAGCTCTCAGTGGCACAGAAGGAGGCAGAGAATCCAGGGTGGGTTCACTATGCTCTTGAATTATCATTCCAGATTTTAGCTATTTGATTAGGGAGAGACTCAGAATGGGATTGTATTGGCAAGAATCATTACCCTTTATTCTGCATCTCCACTGAAACGCAAAAATGAGCCTCAATACTATCTAAAGTGCCAAAGGGCTTTCCCAAATTAGGGGCGAGGGGGGCTGGTTAGGATTGGATTTAAGAGGACAGATTGTGTATTGCCCATTTCTGAGGTGTGTTTTTATACAACCACACTGGCGAAAACCAAAGCAATAGCACTGCATGAGGCTGACATCTTCCTCCTCCTCCTCCTCCTGGCTTTTTAGTTGATAACTTCAACACTCCCTCATCTGGGAACAATGGGCCAGGATTCATGCTTGGCAGAAGCAAACCCTTTCATCTTCCTAAACCGGCTTTGATTTGGCCCAGACCTCTCACTCACTCTCTTTGAAGTGCTATCTGTGACTACGTAGGATATAGCTAAATGCTGACCCTCCTTACAAATACCACATTCCCACTGAGAGAGCTGGGCATGGTGGCACTCATAATCCCCTTCCAGGGGGAAAACTAGCACAAAGCTCTCATTGCTGTATGATCATTGATTGACTGAGCAGAGCAGGAAGCACCGACTCCCACACTGACAAATGAGAACATGTGCACTCTCTCTTTGGCTAGCACCTCTTGTTTGCTGTTAGGCAGATGGTAACATGCAATGCAGATTCTGATGAGAGGCTAGGGAGCAGTAATCCTTCGGTATATAGCTGGCCAGCCTGCCACCAGCATCAGCAAGATTTTAACAGCAGATACTGTACAAGACGACATTATTTTTACACACAGTGCAGCTGAAAATCTTGCATGGGAAACCTTCTTTGTGCATTAACATAAGACACTCAGCTAATGTTTCCTGGGCATGTGTGTAAGAAAACAGCCTGGTTAATGAGAGTGTCCATCTGGAAACCTAATAGGAAACAGGACTGTAATGTCTCTGCACGAAATGGTGAAGCCTGAACATACTGACATATACCAGATCAAAACTAACTTTACTGCACCCTAATCATTGTCTCGCAAGAGGGACAAAAGAGAGTCGGCTGAAATATAGCTAGCCACTTGCCCTGACTGTACGGATATTTCCTCTTGTATCATTCAAAAAGAGATGATCCTGTTCTCCAACACAGGAGTGATAAATACTCAAGGGAAGATAAACAAAAGGAGACCACTCATTACACCAAACACTCCCTTGGGCTATCTCTGCTAGCTAAATTCTTCTGTAACAGAGATAGGCAAGTATTTTAGGACGTGACTGCAGGGTACTGTAGATATGCCCTCAGTCTGTCATGGCCACAGAATTCACCTGGGTTAGTTGTTTCCCCATTAGTGCTTGGGGAAAACTGCCCAACTCTCTCTCTCTCATTTAGAACATATGCATTCATTCTTCTGCAAAACACCAGACTCACCAGCAATAGGAATCTTACCCCAAAAGATCTCAGCACTGACAACTTCAGTGTTCAGTGACTGCCATTCCTGCTCCCATTGTCAGTACACTAAACGGTGAATTCTTTGATACTGGGACGTAAGATAAAATGTTCAAAGTGCCAAAGTGACTTAGGTGCCTAAATCCCATTTCCAAAACCAACGTAGGGACGGATTTTCAAAAGTACGTAGGTGCCTAACTCCCAGGTAAGCTCCTAAGTGCCTACAAGCCAATGCCTAAGTCACTTTTGATTTGGGCACTTTGAAAACAGCACTATTTGTCCCATAGTTGAGGCTTATTTGTTTCTCTGAGCTTTGCCAGGAGCAGGTGAGGAGGTGGGGTGGGGGAGGGGGAACGGTAGAGAGAGTCATTTCCTGAACATTTTGACCTATTGAGTTTTTTTGAATGTCTGTATCATTAATCTGCACCTAACGCATTGCATACTAGCTTTTAATAAACAGGAACCAATCACATAAATACCTGCCTGGAAATACCTCCTAACACACCGGAGATTTATACATAAAACAAACAACCCTGGAATGAGGGACTCTGCCAGTACATCAGACATATGGTAGTAGTTTGAATCTTTGCATTTTCCTCCTATCTACATAAGAAACTATCCAAATACGCACCATAGTTCCTTAATATAGATCACTGACTCAACAGCATCAAACAGGATATGCGAGTCTCAAAAATAATTAGCAGTTTTGCAGCTGAGATCTTATTAGCTAAATTGGGCTAGACAGGCAGAGGAATATGGAAAGAGCGGGTTCCTCTGGGAGATTTCTGTGCAATTTAGTCTTCTGTTTTCAATTTCTATTCACGACACAAAAGTTCTTCCCCTCAGATGCAGGAAATCAAGACTCCAGATCCCATGGACCCTGGCTTCTCAAATACCTTTCCTGGATGGAAGCAAACCTGCGAATACCCTGGTCCAGTTGCCCCAATGCAATATGGGTCTGAGCCAAATCCCACCGAAGGCAATGGGATCTTTTCATTGACCTCACTGAGCTATTGACTAGGCCCTCTATTGAACCCAATGGAATTTATCCCTTTCCTACAGGGGAGGGGAAGCCTGGTTGTTTTTGATATCTCAGGCAATGGATTATGCATCATCAATACACTGAAAAGAGGAGACTGATGACACAACACAAAGGGCCCATTACTGCAGGAATAGGCTGTGTGGCTGGTTCTAAGACAGTGTCTTGCTCAGTCTGTGTTTCTACCATGCACTCCCAAGTCCCCTTGTCTTCACACTGACTCAGACCCTCTAAAGGGTACAGGCCGCTAACCACTACAAGTGGCCTGTCGTTACAGAATTAGCAATGAGCACTATCTAATTTACTTTTTGTCTAAAGGTAGCTCAATGTTGAAGCTAGGTTCTCCCTTCTGGCTCAGTTGCCTTTTACGCGACTCTCACAACAATGGACAGAGGTCCCCAAATCTCCACCTATTATGCCCTTAAAACAGCTAGCGGCAAATCAAGCCAGAACGTTTATTTACAAAAAGCCTGCTAATTATTTTTGCCTTTAAAAACAAAATGACATCAGTATGTGATTCACGATACAGGCGAACACAAAGGCAACCAGTGTTTGTGCCCAGAGTACATGCAGTGGGAGTGTACGATACTGGGGGGCAAGAAAAAATTAACAGGCTCATTTTGGTCCATAGCATCTTTGAGAGATGCTTTTTTCCCCTAGGATGGTTCTACCACCATGATGAGGTCACTGAGCACACTGGAATTGGGCACCCGTTTCCACCCACCACAGTGGAACCAAAGGGTGGACTGTTTCCTGAAAACTCCTGTGTAAAGGATCCCCAGTTTGGTGCTTTAATGCAATTCTCTGAAAGTCTCAGTAGTAGGAACTAAGGAGAGAGAAAAATGGTGGGAGCAGAGCTGCAACGAAAGGGTTTAGCTCCATTGACTTCAATGCAGCGAGGCCAATTTACACCAGCCAGGGCTCTAATGACAAATACCAGGCTCACAGGTGTCTTGTGTAGCATGGCAGGGTCTTATAATAGACAGAGAGGAGGAATTGTCTGGATTTCAGTGTGCATCTGCATGACATCATCATGTCTTCTGGTTCAGCAGAAAACAGTGGGAGGCATGGCAGACATGAGCTGCTCTGAGCCATGTTACTGAGGTCCTGTCTTTGGGAGCTGTTATACCTTCTCTTCATTGCTGATGTTCCGGGTGGATGTTCTCCAGGTGATGGAGGGGATTGGGTCCCCGGAAGCCTCGCAGGTCAGTGTGATCTGGTCCTCCAGTTCCATGGCAGTTTTGTTCTCCACATAAGTGATTTTGGGTTTTGCTGGAAAGGAAGCACAATGCGGTTTTTGGCCACTGCTAAGAAGCAAGGCTGCCTGGAATTAGCGAATTCTGAACTGAAACCATCAATTAGACAAAAAGACTTTTGCATTGCTACTTTCAGAGAGAATTGCTTCAGCAGGCAGAGGGGCAGCATGGTGTGCCCTCCCCTCTTCTGCTCCAGTTAGCCCTGTCTTCTAGTTTAGCAAAACTAAAAATGGGTCCAGCTGAGCTCCTGGAGCAAGCACACTGAAGTGGTTTCAAGAAAGCCGGGAAAGAAACTAGAAAAGCTAAGGTTAACTTTTGTTGTTTGACAACCACCTTTGTGTGAGCTGGGTTTTTTAACTCAGATCTCTGCACATGCACACGCGCACTCACACACACACACACAAAAGGTCTGTGATAAATGGCAATAAACAGCTGGAAGAAACTGACAACTTCACAAGGGCTAACTATAATGTTTTCCCTAATGCAGCAAAGGGTGAAATTCACCCCAGTGCAGAGCTTTCAAAAATCCCACTCAAATCCTAAAGGCTTGACCTAATATCCACAGAAATCAAAGGGAAATCTCCAACTGACTTTGGATTCAACCCTAAAACCTTGAAAAGCATCTGAGTGGCACACAGCCTAGTGCTGACCCCCTCCAGGGGAGGGTAAATTTCAGCCATAAGAGACAAGAAATGAAATAGAATCAGTATTTCACAGTGACCATCGGCATCTCTTGTCTGGTGCACAGCATAGTGCTGGCATGGAGGCTGACACTAATTCAGCAAGCACACCCAGTGCCTGAGCCAGACATGCCTGCTGCGTAGGTAGGGCATGCTGCTTCCAGTTTATAGCAATGAGCTGCCAATGGCCAGCTGGGCTCTCTGATCAGTCTGTAGGGAGTGGGGCAGGGAGGGAAGGAGCTATATCAAGCCTGTTATTGTCCTGTTTACCGAAGACTTTCAGGTGGATAATGGCATCCTGCTCTCCGGCCTTGTTCTCAGCGGTGCAGGTGTACTCTGCCTCATCGCTCTTCTCTACCTTCTTGATGGTCAGCTCGGAGCCATCGTAGTTGAAGTCATATTTCTCGTCATAGTCCCCCCGTTCTATCAGGTCCCCATCCCTGCAGGGCACAAAACAAGCAGGTTGGGTGGGAAGTTAATGCTGGCTGATTTTTAGAACTCATCTGTATTTCTAAATTTAGCTTCTTCGTTTGGGAGGAAGGACAATTTCCCCATGGTGCCACCTGTCTCACACTTGTTTTCCTCCTTTGGTTGCATCCTCAATACCCTTGCCTTGGGGTCCTGTGCCATGGAGGTCTTCACCTGTAAACATCCCTCAAGACAACTAGCTAAAATTGTGCCATTCCCCGCTGTGACCGGCTCTGCTCAATCAGAGCTGCAGATGGAAGCAGCACTCACGTCGAGTGCCTCAGTTAAAACATCCATATTCTTAAACCATGTAAACCGTGCTTAGAATATCTTACTTCATCCAGCTCATGGCTGGCTCAGGAAAGCCATCAGCATCGCACACTAAGGTGACAGACTGGCTGAGGTTGGCCGTAGCATTCATGGTATTCTGTCTGGCACGGACAGAAGGAGGCACTGGAAGAAAAAGAAGTTGAGTTAGAGAGAGGGGGAAAGAACAGGTGGGTAGAAAAGAACCAGGTAAGGAAGTTTCCTGCCCTCTGCCATACACACAAATCAGTCCAGTGAATCACAACCTTGCTCCAAAGGGAGCACGTCACCTACAGGTTTGCACCTATACATTTGATGCACAAAGTCTCTATCAAATGGTGGGAGGAAGAATACCCACATTGCACAGAAGATGGTCTGTTGGACAAAACCATCCATGAATCAAAATGAGGGCCATCTCTCACTTTGAGCTATGAAACATTCAAGCTTACTCCTGACATGATAATTTCCTGTAAACATCTTGTAAATGCCAAATCAATTTCATGGGTGTGTTTATTTGATACAGCAGAGTGAGATTAATAAGCCTCATGGATCATGATTCTGACAGTTCACAATGATCTGACAGTGTGAACTGATGATCGTGTCTCTCCTTCCAAGACAAGTGTGCAGCAGCCTATAACCCAGGTAGCACAGGTCTCCTCCACTGCCAGGACTCCAAACTGCTCACCATTCACAATGACCTGAATATCCTTGAAATTGACCTCCCCACGAGCCAGGATTCTGCCCTCACAGCGGTACGTCCCCTCATCCGTTTTCTTGATTCCACGGATTTGCAGGAAGTTGTTGGGCAGGACTATAAATCGGACTAGAAGAGACAAAAGGAAGTTTCAGTCAAGGATCATTTAGAGAGAGGTCTGCAGCCAATAGGCACTCCCCCCCACCTTACAGCTTGGAGACAGAACTTAACGTAATGCAACTTCCTTTTCCATCAGGGTAATGAAAGTCACCCCCAAAATCAGATTTGACATTGCCAGGAAAGAACTCATCCAGGAGAGATTCCCTCACACAGCAAACTAAGAGGCAGTGGGGACAAACCGCTTTGTTATTTTACCACCTGCACCTTTATTTTACTTTAAGTTTAATCAATACCTGGCTTGGGCCAATGAACCATTTACTACTTGTCTCCCAGGGGAGTGGAGTCTGGACTTAAATAATGATAATACCTAGCTCTAATATAGCATTTTTCATCAGTAAATCTCAAAGCACTTCACAATCCTTTAGTGCGTGTATCCTCACACCACCGCTACGAAGTAGAGCAGGGCTATAGCCCCCTTTTCTAGATTGGGACCTGAGGCACAGGCAGGCTGAGTGACTTGCCCAAGGTCTCACAGGGAGACTGTGGCAAAGCGCCTATACTGACGAGCTGGGAAACACTGCAGAGGCAATACTTCTCACATACTCAGGGGAGACAGTGCTCTGGAGTGACATCAGCCCACAAAATTCACAGGTGGGCTCCACTGTGTGCTGCTCCTTGGCCCAGAGTAGGGGAAATGCGAGGGCTCTGGCCAGGACAGGCTAACTACTTGGTGTCTTTAAATCCAGACTGGATTTCTCTTTCAACTCTATTTCAACTACAAGATGCTGTGTTTTAATGCAATTCCTGGGTGAGATTCTCTGGTCTGTGTTATGGAGATCAGGCTGGATGATAATGGTCCCAGGATGCCAAACCTAATGTGTGCCATTTTACCCTCACTGCTCTGAGTTCCCTGTCCTACTTTTCCTACTTGTCCATTTGCAGACTTACACAAGGCCTCTGGAAGGGCAAGTGCCAAGACCTCTCATTCCTTACCATCTTTTTTCAGGACAACGTCCCTGTCCTTATGCTTCCACATAATGGTGGGAGGCAGCGAGCTGAGTACATCACACACAATCACAGCATCTTCCCCCTCCTGGAACTCCTGAGGGGTGGGAGCATTCCTGAACATCAGCTTCTCTGAAAACAAGGAGAGCAACAGGACAATGGAGCTGCTGCCCCAGCGAGTTGTGGGCACCATCTGAATTGCAAGGCACTTTGCCAACTAAAAGTACAGATGAAACAATGATACATATGCACGAACCCACTTGAAATGCTCACGCCATAGTAACGTGTGTAGCTTGGCATTAGCATCCTGCACTATGGTACAGGAACCCTGTGCTAGTTACACACCAAGAGGTGCTGGATTCACAGGAGTGTCCATATTCCGATGTTGTGTATGGGAAAGCCAAACGCAAAACCTCTCAGCTGGTAGGGAAGGAACAGCTAGGATAGCTTTGCCAGCTGAGGGCTACTATGGGCCTCCTGAATGCAGGATCCCCCGTGGGGCTGTGCTGAGCCCTGATCCTGCCTCATCCCAACACTGCCTGTTCTGCACCAGGCACATCATTCCATGCTTATCTCCCAGACATTCATGTCACACTGGGCTCTACCTTCGCACCTCACTATCTTGCATCAAAGATTTTAGTGGGGTCTCCAGAAGGGGTGAAGGACCCTTTCTAAGTTCCAAGCACATTCTGCAAACTGCAAAGACCACGGGATTGTCCCGCTCTGTGATTGGAAATACTGGCTGTTCTGTTTCTACCCAGGTCTCAGAGCAGTGGGCCTGAGGGCAGAGGCTCCAGAAGTGGCTACCACAAACTCTGTTGTGGACAGGGACCGCTGGAGCAGGCTGTCTCCCCGGCCTACTTGCTGTGCAGAGAGACCATGGATAACAAGAGGCGAGCAAAGCAGCTACGATAGTAACAGACATCACAGCCAATCAACCCCTTGCTTTATCTGTCGCACACCATTAAGCAGGTCAATGCAAGTTCGCTGAATGGCTTGAGCAAAGGGTGTGGTAGGAATGGACTTCCTGGCCCTGAACCATTCAGCTTAGCCTGTGGATCCCTTTGCTTGGCTCCTGACAGCGGTATAGGCCAGGGACCATTCACACAGTCAGAAGTAACCCTCAGGCGGAGCGCTCAGTCTCCCCGCTAACAGCATGTGGGTGACACCAGGAGGGTCTGGTTTGGATGGAGGAGCATGAATTAGATGGGGAAGGGCAGCAAATGAGGAATGTGGCTCTGAGGCCAACCTGACAAATCACAGGGTTAACTGAGAGGAAATATGGAAGTTGCCCACTGCTAACTGGCCAGCTTGAGACACAAAGGCCAGCCTGGCCTGGGCAGTGACGTAAACACTGTCCACGAATGGCTTTTCAATGCTTCTGTTTCTCTCAGTAACTCTGACAACAGAGATGGGCGGGGGGTCAGTCAGACAAATACCATGACTACTTCCGTCCCATCTCCCTTTGTGGGACAAACTCTCCTCTTCCCATATCCTTCACAGACCAGCCCTTCCCCTAGCTTCTCACATGTGAGTGTCTCCTCACAGGCAAGGTTGCCCACCACTTTCCTGCCTCCTGTTCATGTCCCTCCCCACCCTTCTTCACAGTCAACACTTCCCTCGCTGCTAAGGGAGGAATGGGCTCCACTTTGATAGCCATCCACTTCCCAGTCTGTTTGGGAGGTGGCCACCCCTCACTAACAAGAGCCACACTTCCCCAGCAAGTCCCTTGGCCTCCCTCACAAGAGCCCGACCCCAAAGCAGGCTCCCAGAGCCGTGCTCTTACGGAAGATTTTCACATTGACGGTGGCCTCGGAGTCACCCTCCTCCTCACTGGTGACGACACACTTGTAGATGCCAGCATCATCGATGTTGGCGCTGTAAATGGTGAGGGTGGAGGAGAAGTCATCGTTCCGCACCACCGAGATGCGCTGCTGGTTGGGCGTCAGCTTCTCGCCGTTGGGGGAGAACCAGGAAATGTCTTTGGCTTTGGCTTCCCCAGTCACTAGAGATGAAACAAAGCACATTGGACCTGCTCCCTCTCAGCCAGACAGGGCCTTGGCGGCCATCACCTGCAGGGTTGTGGAAAGGGACCAGACCAGGCAAAGGATTTCTGATGCCCGGCAGTGTGGGGCACGCATACTGAGCTGGGTTTGTGAGAGTGCCTACCCCACCTGAGAGGGCATGTTTAAGCCCCCTTGGATTTGTTGACAAGCCCAAATGCCAGAGGGCTAATCCCAGCAGTGTCTCACACATTATACACCATGTTCTGGCTCCACCAGGGACAGCTCCCCACCCTCACAGAAAGACATCTATTAGCTGCTGCCCCATGCAGCCAAAAGGAGCAGTTGCCCATTTCAGGCTTGGAATGGCTTCATATACATCCCTGCGGTCTTCTTCCCCCACCCCGCTCAGCATGGAAACACAGCACTCCTCCTGCTCCAATAAATATCCCTGTTTGCAGGTTGTGCTGGGGCATCGCATTGCAAACCAAGCTGGTTAAATTTTTGTACCAACACATCAGGCAAGTTAAACCTGCCACTGCATCTGATGCATATCAAAACAGCTTGTAAGGACCCATCTCTTGGAGCTCACATTTCAGGGTTTCCCCATGTGGCTTTGCTATTTGTTCAGAGGAATTTGTCAGAGGAAATTTAACCAATCCCATTTGCTGAGACCAAGGTGGAGTCATCACAATAGCACTTATTCAGAGGACACTTTTGCCTTCAAAGCACTTTACATACATTAACAAATGACGCTGCGCTGTGCTAGCCCACAGCCTCTTCCCTTGCCCTAAGAGGAAATGCTTGGGGAAGTCAGACACTCCACCAGTGGAACTTGGCTCCAAGCCATGTTTTAATGTTTGCTCAGTGTCATGCTTTGGTTTAGGGATGATCTAGGATCATTTGTTATCATGCCAGTGTTGCACTCAGACAACCAATTCACCCAGGCAAACCAGGCCAGTTGCTTTACAGGGAAACCTGTAGACAGTAGCATGTGTATGTGTGCTGAAATGGGGCGTGCTGCAGTAATTGTGCAGTACCACATGGGATGCATGCTTCTTTCACCCAGCTGGTTGGAGCAAGGGCAGGAAGAGTGATATTAAAAATGCAGGATTCCTGTGGTATTAAAATCCTTGGGGGCTGAGGTGGAGATTTTCAAAGCTGCCCAAGGGGCTTGGAATCCAAGCTCCCATTCAAGCTGTTGGAAATTGGGTATCAGAATCCCTCAGATGATTTTGAAAAATCTCAGCCCTAATACGAATACCTCTAAAACAAAAAAGACCAATGCTGAGATGTGATGTAACACATTTCTGGGGCATCTCTTCTGGGGTCTTCGGGGTTCTCGGATGGCTCGTTTTTGGTTGCTTTATTGTTACAAAAACTTGTCAAGAGCTGCCTTCTCTTCCCAGTCCCAGGAAGTGGGTCTTTACTTTCCAGCCCAACCACCTCTGTCACCTTTGCTATTATACCTGCGATTGCTTTTGATCTGCTTGAATTACAAAATAAAAAACCAAAAACCTAACAACATGGAGAATTAAATGGCATGTCCCTGTACATGTGAATATGTCTGTGGCTGAGTGGAGTGGGTTCCCTAAAAGTGACTCAACAAACATGGCTGGAAAAGCCTGACAGCAGCAGCTGCCAGCACTCACCTTGACATAAGAAGAATTTGGATTCTCCTACGCTGATCTCCACCTGACTTGGAACAATATCCACTTGTAGAGACACTGGAAAAGAATGCAAAGCAGGAGTTAGGCAACTGAAGTCATCCAGCAGAAAACTGTCCTGCCTCTTGTGAGTCCATCAGCTCAACAATGGAAGGGCAAGGGCTCTTAACTCCAGTTCCACCGCTCCCAGCCAGATTTGATTACACACAGCCTTCCATCCCTAAGGATCTCAAAGGGCCTGTAACGATATGAGCCACTTCCACCTCTTCCTGTACCTACACAGAAAGGCATGGAAGAAGCTGCGTTACCTGGTGATCTGTTGTACACCAAGATATGGGCTGCACGTCATGCTTGGAGGTGGACTGGGCACCCTATTATTTGTGGTTACTGAATCACATGGAAGGCATCGTGGAAGGAAGGGGATGTAATGAAAAGAAGGTGGCGGCTTAGTGGGCTTGAAATGGGAGGGTGTTCAATGCATAAAGGGAAAAGCAGAGAAAGGGACAGAGCTGGCAGTGGGAGAAGAGAATCCCAATTTGAGTCTGGCAGTGAAGTAACATGCTTCAGGCTGTTCAGCTGCTCAAGTATATACTGACTCTGTGCTTTCCCTACACACACAAGGTTTGTGTGCTGCTTAGCTTCACAGCTGCTCTCACCCTGCCATGTGTTTGCCTCACATTTGCATATAGAATTATTGCCATAACACATACATATCAGTGCTTGTGTCAATCAAAACAGCAATCGCACTGTCCAAGATATGGGTGTGAGAGTCTGAGCATCACTATTTTTCTTTAAAGTTTGCAGGCATCATGTGTTGAGCATTGGCAGACAGCAATGACACATTGTTCCTGTGACTTGTGTTGAGGGCTTGCAGCTCAGCAGAGAACAGTCCCTATACTGAGAGACTACTAATATTCACTCTTCCTCAAAATAGGCAAAGCTACTGTAAGTGGAGCAAGCACTGTGACAAGCAGAGCAGCATTCAGAGATAAGTCATTTATGCCTCATACGGCTATTTAGGCCTCTTCATTTTTGCATTGTCTTTGCTCTCTGTGTTGCAGAAGCACAGTTAGTATCTGAATGATCTAGGACTGGACTCATTGGCAGGCTCTGGCTGCTTTGCACTGCCCTGGCAGCTATAAACCCAATTTAAATGGCTCGTTACACCGGGTTAACGGCGGCTCTGTGTCACCAGAGCAGTGCAACACAGCCAGAGGACAGTACCAGTGCATCTGGCCCTTTGAGTCCAAAGAGAATTGTTTTAAAAATAATCCAGGCACGAATGTAAACAGGCTGGATCAGGAGTCCAGAGAGAACGCTGAGGACCCTTTGGCTGTCAGAGATGAAAACGGTCCTTAGGACTACAGAGCTCCAGCCCTTTAAATCCTTCTCTTGGAAAACTCCACTTCACTCACATGTCTTGTCTTGAGGTTACTGTTGCTCCTTCCTGTTTTCAATAAAGTACAGGCTGCCCTTTTAGCTCCTGCATTCAGCCTGTTCTATTTCTGTGTAATCTAATTTCTCTCAACCATATTACCTTAATATAATTCACTCCCAGACAGAACTGCAGGTACAAAAGGCCAAACATAATAAACGGGTAAAGGTTTATTAGATCCAGTGCAGTGAGAACTAAATAGCCTAGTTCTATTAATCCTCCTGACATTGTGCAGTTTACACCGTGCATCGTGTATGGAGTAGCTCCTTCTCAGTGGGTCATTGCTCTGTGAAGCAAGTACAAAGGTATTAAAAGAGTTCTTACCCTTTGAAACCCAGGGCACCAAAACCCAGAGCACCATGTCTCTGCAGCACAGCTATGCCTGCTTACAGGGGGATTAGCATTCTGCTTCAGAACAGAACTAGACAGAGAGGGGACACCACCAAAAACTCAAGGCATGTCAGTCTGCAGCAACTGCAGGATTGTCAAAGTATGGAAAGATGCTACCATGATGCATTTATATGGGGCCTGAGTTTTAATGGTTCCTAGTAAAAATGGGCCCAAGTCTAAGAGGTAGGGTATCAGAAAAGGGGAGCTAAGTTTTTATAAACTAAATTAAAGCCCACTATTAGAGCCTTTATAAGAGGTTTTCAATTCGATCAGTTTAATCGATCTTGGATGCCATTTTGTCTCCAGATTTTGAATGATGGCTCCAAATTTAGAATTGGACTGTCTGGACCAATGAATCTTTAGTATGGCCCAAGTACTAACAACTTACTAAGAAGTGTTCAGGAACCTCTGAGTGAGCAATTTGCTGTGTATTTCTGTGTTTCACTGAAACAAGTTCAAAGGCTTCGGTAATCAACATAAAACAATCCTAGGTAAATATTCAGTCTATAGCTATTTTGGACTAGGCAAAGTCTGAAAAAGAAACACAGGCTAACATTTACAATGGCAGGAGCCTAAAGATTGGCTCTTAAATTGTATTTAGAAATCTAAACAAGCAGCCAGGTTTTCAAAAGCAACCAACAGCTTTCATTGAAGGCATCTGGAGCTGTGGGGTGCTCTGCACTTTTGAAAAGCAGGTCACTTAAGTAAAGATTTAGGAGCTAACATTTAGGTTCCTATGACTGAAAATCCAGATTTTTTTTTAAAATGGATTAATATTTAACAAAGCAAAGAGAAGCAACTGATCAATAATGTCAACAAACCAAAACAAAAAAGGGGAAATTATATCTACTGAAATAATCCTGCTTGGGTCCAGCAAGGCGAAGGTTGAGATGCAAATCAATCAACAGAGGAAAGTCAGGGCCACAGCCAATTCCCCCATCCCAAACTTGCCCAGTCCTGCATCTCACTATAATCTGAGCAAGGCTCCGAGTTTCTGCTCATTTTCTGGCTTCTGTCTGATTTGTGTTACTCTTGCAGCACTATCATACAAACAAGAAAAGATCCTCACTCGCCCCTTCCTCTGCATCCCCATTCAAGCAGCACTCGGTGCTCGACACCCCGGTAGACAAATGCCCTTTCTTCCAGCACTCTGAATCTCAGAGCACCGTTCCTTCATGGTGTAAGTTATGAGGCATTGGAAATAATTGGACACTTACTCTCTGCCAGATGGAGCCTGATGCTGCATCAGCTCCCTGGCCTAACAAGACCAGGTCAAATAAGAATTTCAGGAGGCCAGACCTAATGTGTGTTATTTTTAAATCGCAGCCATTAGTTTGCAGAAAACAATCATCTTAATCAAGCTATTTCTCCATCCTGCATTGCCAGAGCATTTCTCATCCCGTCTATTGCAAATGCTTTATCTGTCACCTTTAGTCTTTGGTTCCACAGTATTAGTGGCCTTTTCCCAGGGGCTGCTCACTTTACTGTTAAACCATGAAGACATTCGTCTCAGATTCCTGCTCTTTCTAAGTCTTTAAAACATTCCTCTCAAATGAATCGCCGTATCTCATAAATCAATGGCATCGTTCCTTATCACGACCGAGGAAAAGGACATGTGCTGCTGAATTACTCAATAACTGGACTACAGGCATTAAGCCCCAGAGCTCTTTGAATATACAGAACAGATGCAGGAGCTTTGTCATCATTCCAGTGTTCAAACAAGTGGCTAAAGAAGGGCAAGAAACCAAATAAAAACCACAAATAATAATAATGGAGGTGGATGACTATTTTCAAACTTCACAAACACTTAGCCCTCACTTTTTATCTGCAGAGGGCTTCGCTCACTCAGACGTAAATCCCACTGAAGCCAACAGAGCTTATTATAAAAACACAGTACAAAGCTTTTAACAAAAATCCTTAAACATAGTCCATTTGTCAGCCCAGTGCATGTAGTCCTTAAAATCCCACAGCATCCAGGCGAGCTGGTAACGGAAGATGACAGGGAGGCAGAGATGCTCAGTGCCTACTTTGCTTCAGACTTCTCACAAAAGCATAAGACCCAGACAACTAGCGAAGTGACCACAGACAATAAAGGGGAAAGGATGCAGATCAGGATAAGAAAAGAAGACATCAGAAATCTTCTGACCAATCTGAATGAATTCAAATCAGCAGGGTGGGATGCTGTTCACTCCAGGGCACTGAAGAAATTAACTGAAGAAATCTCGGAGCCACTGGCAATAATATTTACATGCTCATGGATGACAGAAAAGGCCCTGGAAGACTGGGGAAGGGCTAACATAATGTCCATCTTTTAAAAGGGGGAAAAGGAGGAGCCAGGAAACTACAGACCAGACAGCCTGACTTCGATACCTGGAAAGCTACTAGAGCAATGTATAAAACATTCAATTTGTGAATACCTGGAGGACGAAGGGGGAAGGTGGTGGACATAATATACCTGGACTTCAGCAAGACTTTTGACACAGTCCCACATGACATTCTGATAAGTAAGATGGAGAAACGCGGGCTCTGCAGAACCACCATTAAGTGGTCATGTAACTGGTTAACAACTGAAAACAAAGAGTAACTATTAATGGAATGTCGGATTGGAGGGAGCTCTCAAGTGGGGTTCCATCTGTTCTGGATCCAGTGTTGTTTAACATCTTTATTAATGACCTGGATGTAGGTATAAAGAGCAAGTTTGATCAAGTCTGCAGATGACACAAAGCTCGGGGGGTTTGGAGGATAGAGCTAAACTTCAGAGGGATCTTAATAAATTGGAGAACTGGACTATAAACAACAAAATGAAATTCAACAAAGACAAATGTGAGGTGCTACACTTAGGGAAGAAAAAACAAATGCAAAAATACAGAATGGGGAAAAACTGGCTTGGCAGCAGCACTGCTGGGAAGGATCTGGGAGTTGTGGTGGATCACAACCGCAACATGAGGCAACAATGTGATGCTGTGGTTGAAACAAGCAAATGCAATTTTAGGTTGTATTAACAGAGGTATAGCATGCAAGCCACAGGAGGTGATAGTACCGTGCCACTCTACTCAGCACTGGTTAGGCCTCAGCTGGAGTAGTGTGTCCAATTGTGATCACCAATGTATAGAAAGGATGTAGAGGAAACTGGAAAGGATCCAGAGGTGAGCGACAAACATGACTGAAGTGATGGAATGCAAGCCATATGAGCAAAGGCTGAAGGAACTGGGTATGTTCAGTTTAGAAAAGAGGAGATTAAGAGGGGACATGCTAGCAGTCTATAGATACTTGAAAAGCTGCCACAAAAAAAAGATGGAAAAAATTGTTCTCTTTCGCCACAGAGAACGGACAAGAGGCAATGGGTTCAAACTACAGCATAGCAGATTTAGATTAAATTTCAGGAAAAAACTCCCTAACAGTCAGAACAGTAGGACAATGGAACAGAGGCCTCGAGAGATTGTGGAAGCTCCTTCACTTGTGGTTTTCAAAAGGAGGTTGAAGCCATGTGCCTTGGATGGTTTAGACACAACAAATCCTGCATTTTGGCAGGGGCTTTGAGTAGATGACCCTTGCAGTCCCATCTAACCCTATGATTCTATGATCTGCTTCATTTAAAGGGGCCAGTCACCTTGTGACATATCCTTAGCTGAAAAGAATAGGCTCCTGCATCAGGGCTCAAATTCTCAGGCTCTGGCTAAGTGTTTCTACAATTACATCCTCTAATACATAAATTGTGGCTAAATGTTAAATGATTCCTAATCACGCTGCACATGCTGCCTACCCAGGCTGTGGAGAGTCACTTGACTCTCGCTGCAACGTCCCACAGGGCTCATTCAGGCTTCTAACAATCCAAGAAAATTGTTTGCTCAAGACCCACATAGAGACACGGCATTTTGGGGTCCTGGAGAGCCCCAGAACTTGTCTGTATCTTGTTATGGCAGCACTCCACAGAGAAGAGGAATCCCAGTGCCATGGCCGCTGCAGTGGGGTGTCAGATGAGAGTCACACTTGCTGGCATGCAGAGTTTCTGTCTCTTGTCGTATAGTTAGACTTGAAGCTCTTTGGGGCGGAGAATGTTTTTATTGTGTTTGTACAACCTAGCTGAACGGGGGCCTGGCCCACGACTGCAGCGTCCACACATTAATGCAATGTAAATCATCATCATCTCCTTACCCAGCCAGTTGGCATGTTTTGGAGGGGATGTGCCTGCGAAAGCAGCTGAAAATACTTTCTGAAGAAGCAGCTCTTCAATTTGCTTCATGCTGCATCAGCATCAACAGGCTGCACACCCCACTCTTTCCCCAGCTGTTGGGTGGGGATGAGGGAGGCAGAGAAAGGGGTTGTTGGTTGAAAGCACAATAAGGAAGTCAGATGTATGAGCAGGACACTCCCAGCTAGTCAGATGGAGACAACTCTAAGCAACAAACAGACACAGACTGCCCTACATGGAGAAAGAGGATGGCTGGTTGTAGCCTGACATGAGTATTTTGCCAGCCTGCTTAATAAAAATCCCCCTCATGCTTATTGCACAAAAGGCATCTCATGCCCCAAGCCAGGCTATAAAGATAAAGAAAAATCGTCTTGGTAAAAGACATTTAAACAAATCCACCCCTCTGGCGCCAATGGAGATTTCACTGGGTATAAATCTGTCCAGTGACAGGATAGCCCATGCAAGATCAATACCTGTTCACAGATGAACTGTGCCATATGACTTATATGAACACTGAATAGCCAGGTGGGTAAAAGTCCCCACCCTATACCATGCGTTAGAAATGAAGGGCATTCTTCTTCTCCTAAAACATCTTTGCCTAAAATATGTAGAGATTTTTTTTTTCTACCTACAATTTGGGTCTCAGTTCAGTTACCCAGGACAGTTGACAGCTCTCCTGTGAATGACACAGATGTGAAACAGAGCACAAGAACAAAGCAGAGTAAGAAACAATCATTTCTCAACATTTTTGATCACTGTGAAACTCACCCAGGCAAACAGAGATAAAGCAACTAACACCCCTCCCCTCGATTGCTCAGCAAGATACGGTTACTGTTTGTACGAAGTCTCCCAGAGGGCTAAAAGTGCATCCACTTTCAAAGCACATCCCCCTTTGGGGTTGAAGCTGCTTGAAATTAAAATGACTGAGCACAGGGATCCACTAGCACCAACACATCATACACAGCATGTTGCTTCCTGACATGCATGTTGATCCTTCCACCTACCAGTAATGGAAAAGGAGCAAGCAAGGAATTCAAGTGACCCATGCGGCGGGGAATGGTGGTGTTAACGGCAGCATTGCTGACAGCTCTGTTCTCTGCTGCAACAGGAACAAGGAGAAGAAGGGTTGCAGAGCTGGACGCTTCTGCGTCTGATGCTCCTGATTTACATTGCCACCAGAACAGCATCATTAACAATGTCACTGTTTGATATTAATGCCGGGAGGAGTGGGGGCGGAAGAACCTTCATACACAAAGTTATAGGCCCCTTCACAATTACATTTACAATCATAAATGGTGACCCCATCTAGCAGCAACAAGTCAACACACCAATGAATTAGCTCCTGCCAGATGGCAGTTTGGTCCTTTTATCCTAGATCGACCTTCCAGTCACACAGGTAACATGCAAAACCAAAGCCAACTGCTAATCAGATGTCTGCACTGTCTGAAAGAGCCTGAGTCCTGGCAGGTGATCACTGCTGAATCACTGCAAAGACAGCAGCTCCCACTTACAGCAAAGTAACCTGCCCTCCCACAGCGCAGCTCCATGCGGCGAGCATCTGCACTCTGCAAGCAACAAGACAATAAATCAACATGGGGCATCTCCTCTACACCACAGTACATCAGAGGTGGATTGTCATCAGAAAGCTACAGCTCAATCCTCCTCCCATGGAAGTCAGTGGCAATACTACTTCAACAGCGCTGGCTAAGGGCATGGTGGTCAACCACCACTAGGTTTTGGGAATGTCTAGAGCCAAGCCAATTCCTATCCTTGGGCCCATGTCTGATGTTGCTTCTCTTTGCAGGTCCTTCTGTACATATTTCCCAAATATACCAACACCTTGAGAAGGCACACACACTTAGCAGGTCCATACAACCATTTTACAGATGGGGAAACTGAGGCACAGGGAGGGGCTGTGACTTGCCCACGCTCTCCCAGCGGGCCAGTGGTTGAGTTGGGAAAAGTATCCAGGTCTCCTGAGTCTCAGTACAGGGCTCTGAACATGAAGCCACACAAATACTCAAGTTTGATTCCCCATGGATTCTGTGGACAGCGATGTGTGTCCGTGGGCAGTGATTTGTTCGCAGGAAGTGCTGCAACAGGCAGGCAGAATGGGAAGATAAGAGATTTTTGTTAAGCGAGGCTATTGTGACACAGTGAGGCTCTCTGGGTTGAGAGGCAGATGCCTGGGACCAACTTGCACCCACAAGCCTCTGGTGCCACCTACTATACTCGGTTCCTCCTGAACCCTCTTTCTCCAGTTCCGTCCGTCACACTGCAGAAGGGAAGGGAGGAAGCTTAATTTTCATGCACGGTTCTGCATTAATGAAACAACTCTTCGCCATGCATACATCACCCCCATCCTCCAGCCATCCTGTGTGCATTATGAGCTCATGGAAAATACAGAATCAAATCTTCCTTCCTGCAAAGCTTCATTAATGCAGGGATTCTGACTGTGTCCCAATCTGACCAGATGCAACTGCTGGGCCCCCATCTGCACATTCCCTGCTTTGAAGAGTCATTTCTCTGCCTTTATTTCCCATCTGGTGTGTGTCTGATTCCTTCGGCATGGGAAGATAAGCTGAAGCAGCCACACCTCAAAGACTTTTGTCAGAGAGAGAAAGTGATGACTTGCAAGAAGCTATATCAGAGGGATAAATACAGGAGAGGGAAAGGAATTATTTAAGCTCAGCACCAATGTGGACACAAGAACAAATGGGTATAAACTGGCCACCAGGAAGTTTAGACTTGAAATCAGACGAAGGTTTTTAACCATCAGAGGAGTGAAGTTTTGGAATAGTCTTCCAAGGGAAGCAGTGGGGGCAAAAGATCTATCTGGCTTTAAGATTAAACTCGATAAGTTTATGGGAGAAGATGTTATGATGGGATAATGGGATTTTGTAAGTAATTGATCTTTAAATATTCAGGGTAAATAGGACTAATCCCCTGAGATGGGATATTAGATGGATGGGATCTGAGTAACCCAGAAAAGAATTTTCTGTAGTATCTGGCTGGTGAATCTTGCCCATATGCTCAGGGTTTAGCTGATTGCCATATTTGGGGTCGGGAAGAAATTTTCCTCCAGGGCAGATTGGAGAGGCCCTGGAGGTTTTTCGCCTTCCTCTGTAGCATGGGGCATGGTTGACTTGAGGGAGGCTTCTCTGCTCCTTGAAGTCTTTGTACCATGATTTAAGGACTTCAATAGCTCAGACATAGGTGAGGTTTTTCATAGGAGTGGGTGGGTGAGATTCTGTGGCCTGCGCTGTGCAGGAGGTCGGACTAGATCAGAATAGTCCCTTCTGACCTTAGTATCTATGAATCTATATTTGATTTACCATATCCCAGTACAATGCTGGCATTATCCCTATAAACAAATCCTTGCTGTCAGCCATGCTGATGTGGCCTTTAAAAATGTGAGTGTTTCATTGAGAGCTGATATTAAACAATGACAGCTTGACAACAAAACTTACAGTGCAGATGGTGATTTGGTAGTAAGGGACCAGGGGAGAGAGTAAGGAATACAGCTAGCCTAGCCCCACAATGGAAAATAAAAGTTGCTGAAACACATTCAATTTCTTTTATCCTCTGCTCTGCTGCCCTGCCTGTTCTATATAGGGGGGATTATGTGTCTTCTGCCCTAGTGAGGACTATTCCTCATCTACTTCCTTCCCCCAAGCAAGCTTTTCCATTGCAAACTGCTTTAAATGCCACTGTCCACATAAACTCCCCACTCAGTAATGCCCCTGAGGGGTCTCATCATAGGGCAAAGAGGTGGGAATTTCACCTGACCGAGGGCAGGAGGAAAAATCCAACCCAAAAATCTGCATTTCCACTCTCCCAAATATGAATAGCAATAGCAAAATCACATGGGATTTTCACTCTTCTGACTCGTTTGTACCAACCCCGGGTACCCAACTAACATTCCCGTGAGATCTTTTTTTTCCCCTCCAAGCATATGTCTGGCTTACATTAATCAAAGAACAGATAAGCCCCTGCGTGTCTTACTTGACCAGGGGCAGCACTAAACCCAGCCACAGTCCTGATTGGAAGAAAGAGAAATATACACTTCTACACTTAACCACTGCCACTGGCCAGCATCATGGGGGAATCTCAGGCTACTCAGAAAGAAAAGGAGACTATTCCTCAACTCAAAAGATTTTGGCCGACATTTTCAAAAGGTGGCCAGTGATTTTGGCTGCTTCCATTTTTCAGTGCTCAACTTGAAACAGCTTTAAGGAGCCCAGTTTACAGAAGGTTCAGGCCCATTTCAGATATCTCAAGTTGGGCACTATGACAGGATGATTAGTCCCTTAAGGGGTGATGGGTCCTGACCCGCCTGTGACATACTTCACTCACCTCCTCTGATGAAGTCAATAAATAAAGTCACTTCATAGGCAGGTCATGCTTCTGAGATGGAGATGAAAACTGAAGCCTCTGTAGAGCTGGGAGGGGATGGAGGAGAGCTCCAAGAAGCATGGATGGATGGAACCTGATGGATTGATGGAAGCTGGGGAACTACTGATGGACTGGGGGGCCAGTTTTGTTCAACATCTTCATTAATGATCTGGATGATAGGATGAATTGCACTCTCAGCAAGTTGGCAGATGCCACTAAATTGGGGGCAGAGGCAGATATGCTGGAGGGTAGAGATAGGGTCCAGAGTGACCTAGATAAATTGGAGGATTGGGCCAAAATAAATCGGATGAGGACAAGTGCAGAGTCCTGCATTTAGGACGGAAGAATCCCATGCACTGCTACAGGCTGGGGACCGACTGGCTAAGTGGCAGTTCTGGAGAAAAATACCTGGGGATTACAGTGGACAAGGAGCTGGATTTCAGTCAACAGTGTGCCCTTGTTGCCATATTGGGCTGCATTAGTAGGAGCATTGCCAGCAGACCGAGGAAAGTGATTATTCCCTTCCGCAGATCGAGGAAAGTGATTATTCCCTTCTATTTGGCACTGGTGAGGCCACACCTGGAGTACTGCATCCAGTTTTGGTCCCCCCACTACAGAAAGGATGTGGACAAATTGGAGAGAGTCCAGCGGAGGGTAATGAAAATGATTAGGAGGTTGGGGCACACGATTTATGAGGAGAGGCTGAGGGAAATGGGCTTATTTAGTCTGCAGAAGAGATGAGTAAGAGGGGATCTGATAACAGCCTTCAACTACCTGAAGGGGGGTTCCAAGGAGGATGGAGCTCAGCCATTCTCAGTGCTGGCAGATGACAGAACAAGGAGCAATGGTCTCAAGTTGCAGTGAGGGAGATCTAGGTTGGATATTAGGAAACACTATTTCACTAGGAGGCTGGTGAAGCACTGGAATGGGTTACCTGGGGAGGTGGTGGAATCTCCATCCTTAGATGTTTTTAAGGCCCGGCTTGACAAAGCCCTGGCTTGGATGATTTAGTTGGGGTTGGCCCTGCTTTGAGCAAGGGGTTGGACTAGATGACCTCCTGAGGTCTCTTCCAACCCTAATCTTTTATGATTCTATTATTCTAAACTGGTTTGAGCCACTGTGGAAGGATGGCTGTGGAATCCCTTTCTTGAGGGGAAAGGTTTGGGCCTGAGGGATCAAAGAAAACAGCATATGTACAAAAACTAAGTAAACTGAACCCCAAAAGGGACTGTTAATTTAAATACTTTGTACTGAAAACAACTCGCTTAAAAGAAGCTAAAGGAAGCTGAGGACAGCATGCCTGAGGGCCTTCCTCTGTGCCACAAAGGGGCATGCTCTGGGATGACACCTAACATAGGCACCCAACATGACTAGACAATTCTTGAAAATTAAGCCCTTCACATAATCTCAACATTACACAAAACTCTAAAAATACACTGATGCGATTTTAAGTGGATGCACTGATTCCCTCAAACTGCTATGGGGTCTGCAGGAACACTAAAGTGCAATTAGTGTGACCCTACTAACAAGCCTTGATAGAAATTAGGAACTACTACTACATTCAACTCTTGATCAGAGACTGATAATAAAGTACTAAAGAGAGCAGCCTCCCATTAAATATGTGACTGGTGTAAGTTTGGGGACATTGGGTTTCCTATAACCATCTAAATGCCATTGCACTCAGTCACAAACATTGTTAGAGACATTCGTAGAAACTAGCTATTCATTTGCCACAAGGTCCTTATAATTTAGGCTGCTAAATTCGCATAAGGTCACTTGGTAGGCATCTCTCATTCCTGTCCCCCAATTGTTTTGTTCACGCTTGCTACAGTATTATTTCATTAGAGACTCAATTTCTCAGTTCATAAATATGAGTTTCATCTGAAGGTACTTATCACACAAACTGTTGGGTCTCGCAATCTGAAGTGACACAGCAGTGCCAAGGCAGGATAGGGCTTTCTTTTATACTTGAGCAGCTCCTATTGCAAAGAGACTTGTACAAACCTCATCCTCAAGATGAAGACATATCTTTTGTCAAGCCTGGGCAGTCTTTTTTGCCAGGGTAGGAGCCAGACCCTGATTTACAGCATATGTTTCTGAATGAAGATACAGAGCTGTACAGAACATGAAAGTGATAACACTGGTGAGCAGACTCATTCTGCATTTTTTAAATATATACCCAGACAAAAAGGAAGGGCCTAATTTGAAAAGATGGCTGGCTAATCCAGAGATCAGTGTACTAGCCTGGGAGAGCTGAGTCTGATTCCTTGCTCCACCACAGACCTGCGATGTGACCTTGGGCAAATCACTGAGCCTCTCTGTGCCTCAGTTCCCCCTCTGTAAAATGGGGATAACAGTGCTATCTTATCTCATAGGGATGTTGTGAGGATAAATACATTGGAGAACATAGCTCACATGCTGTGGTAATAGGGGCTGGATTTTTCAGAGGTGCTGAAGTCACACTGAGAACTACAGGCCAGGCCTGCAGTGGGTTGATTTTATTTACAAATTTGAAAGAGGAAATAAACCAGATATATTTAAGGGTGCCTGTCAATTGTCCAAAGTTTGTCTCTCCAGCACTGCCCCACATGAGCTCTGAGAAAGTCAATATATTCTATAACATTTCACTGAACGGATTCCGTCAGTCATGCGTATTGTACACGCCCCAGATCCCACGCTATTTAGTGTCACTATATTCTCTATTTATAGAAAAGGTCAAACCCCAAGGCCTTGTTAGATCCATTGAATAGCAGTCGATACCATCCTGGGCCCTGAGAATTATCGGCTGACATTGAAAGCAGGTCCTGTAAATCAGAGGAATGATTACTGCTCTTTCCACTCTCTTTTGGACTAGAAAGGAAGAGCTGAGAATCTGCCCCATCCCCCAAACTTCAGAACCAAACTAACAGCCGTGGTCAGATTCTTAATAGTGCTTAGCCACCACAACTGAGGTCAGATATGTCGGGTGAACACTGGATGCTGAACTCTTTGGAAAAATTAGCCTTAAAGCATCACAGTGGGAGCTGTTGAGTCCATGTGTGTAAATAAAAGAAAATAAACTGCACTGCTTGGAAACAACATGGTGGCAACAAAGTAAACACAAACACTAACAAATACATAGATAAAAGCAAATATAATACAAGTCTGATGAATCAAATGGCCAAACAGTGGGGCAGCTGCATTTGGGGCAATGGGCCTTGCTTCATCTAAAGGTCAAAGCTGTAGCTCCAGTTTAGTGCCTGCCTCATCACTGAAGAGGTGACTTCAATTGGTCTGAGTCCCAAATGAGTTTGCAGGGTGGGCCTCTTGTCTTGGAACACACACCTGTCCACATGACAAAGCCATCGCACGATTAAGAACCAGTAACACACATTGTTCAAGAAAGGCCAAAGACTGCCACATGAAGGGATGCTGCAGGTCAGGGCTGAAGACTATTGTCAGAGCTGTGGGACATATGGGACTGGAAGAGAAGGGGTTCTGTGGGCCAAGAACAAGGCTCATTGATGGAGGGCATGGCTATCTTAAACACAGAGTGTTGCCAGTTAGGAGAAGTGCATTAGCAGAGCTATGAGGGGGCCCTAGCCAACCCAATTGTTCCTTTCTTTTCAGGCACAGTAAATTTCCAAATATTGAAGACAGCCAAATCGGTTTATCTTCAGTCAGGAAGATTTTATAACGAGTCCCTCTGTGTTGTCAGGATTGAACGTGGACTGCTCAGCAGTCCGACTGATGTAGTGATGGCAACATTCGCTAGTGCGAAACCAGAACACAAGCCCTTTTATGTCGCAAATCAATCACAGCCCATTTGCAAACAAGAGCCAGTGAAGATTTTAGATACTGGGCATGAACCACCACTGCGGAGGAAAGGAAAAGAAGAGATCTCAAATAAAAGACTTCTCAAGTGGGGGGGTTTCTCTATTAGTCTTTCAAATAAACTCTATTTGTTTCTGTTTCTCCTGGGTTACAAAGATCATTCCTAGGGACTTAAGTAAAGACTTCAGTACATCTGTGTTAAGCTGGTGAACTCCACTGATTTCAGTGTAAACTGCAGTAACAGAGGTGTGAACCAGACCAGAGGTAAGTTAATTTCACTAGTTGAAAGTGTTCTTGCCCAAAGTGCTAGAAAAGAAACTCATTGTGAAATACCTCCGTTTCTTTTCCCAATATCTGAATTGGCACAAATGCTATTTTTATTGATTATTTTTAATCTCCACCCCCTCAAAATGTAAACCTGATTTAAAAGGCCAGAAATGAGTCAGTCAAATGACCTGTCAATTTCCAGACATCTGCCCTGAGAAACAACTTTAAAAATATGATTTCAAAACTTTTCTACATATTTCTAGCCACCTTCTTAGTCCTCTGTCTCCACTCTTAGTCGTGGCCATTAGCACCTTTAAACCTCCACAAAAAAACCCCAACAACCAACAGACCAAAATAAGCATGGACGCTGCCTGCCCCTTGTCCTTTTAGTAGGCAAACTAATTAGTGGATGATATTATATCTCTTACTGCCGGGATGTATTTTGCACAGGAGACGTTTGGAGCCATTCCTATTTTTTTTGCCTCATTCTGCAGCACAGTGGGTGAACTGAAGCCAGTGTAATTTTCAAGCCTGTTTTCTTGTCTGCAGCCACATAGTTGCTGAGCTATACAGACTTGATTCTACTTTCAGTGTCACAGCCACCTACATTCTTACATGGCCTCACCTCCCCATAGTAACAGCATCTAGACAAATATAACAGATGCAAATAGGTTCTTATTTAACACCTCAAATCATAAGTAATGCTGATCATCCTTCATCCCTTATCTTAGGTATCAGAGAATAATCACTGCACTCATTAGGTCATTTGTGGCAGAAATGTCAATGAAATATAGATGCTATGTTTCTCAGACCAATCCAGACAAACCATTTTGCATTGTCCTCCCCTCTACCCCCCTCTTTCCCAGTCCAATAATCCAGCTAATCTCAAACACAGCCTGAAGTGGTGAGAGTTAATAGCTTTGTATAAAAATCAAATCAAAGCTGCACAGTTAAAGGTGATTTTTATTTCAGTCTGTCATTAACAGCAGGTCTGCAGAATTAAAGAAACCAGGGCTGTTTTATGAAGCACACACAACAGGCTTAAGCATTCAAGCTGTTTAAAATGGCAAAAAGACAGTAGCAAGGTAATCCCTGGGGCAAATGCAAAATCTCAGGCAGATCTCACTGTCTGGTATCACCACCTCATCGCCAACCCTTCAGAGCTGACAAACCTCTTCTGTCACTCTGGGTTTGCTACTGATAGGTATTTGGGGCAGCTCTCAGATTGCTGGGGCAATTCTGAATGGCTAGGAGGCTACTTTGGTAGGCAGAGACAATTCTCCCGGAAGTATATAGGACTGGGAACAATACTTAACCAAACAGCACTTTACAAACAGTGGGCCCGATTCTGATCTCCTCTGCAATGGTGTAAACCTGAAGGAACTCAGCTGAAGCCAAAAGACTAACACCATAGTAAATCCAAAATAACCAGGAGTGGAATTTGGCTTATTCATTCCCTGCAGGCTACCAGACGTGTTTTTTGCAAGTTAAAATCATGGTTTTTACTACACCAGGAAAAATTAGTTAGTCCCTATTTAAGGCATTTTCTATTTTATACCCTGTTTCATGACTGAACAGCACATTACACTTAGTTTTAGTTACATATTCAAATGGTGGTTACATAAGGCAGTAGATTTGGAGATTAATTTAGGGCTGTACAAACAAAAAGTAAAATTGCAGTAAGAGTAATACTAATATATGTAATTATAGTGCCTAACTTTAGAACAACTGCATCTACTTTGGTTGGGTATTTTCTCAAGGAAGTTATACATGTCATGACTCATATTCCAGTTTCCAATATTATAGAAACAAAAGTCAACCATTCGATTATATGAAAATGACAATAATGCAGTGTTATAGGCATGAACCATTAAGCAATCAGAAGCAGGCAGAGTTGTAGACAAGTCCAGGTTCATTTGCCCTGCAGCATTCCATAGCAGAAGATCAACTTTGATGTAGTGGACAGACAGTCTATTCCTCAGTTTTGACACTGATCTTACTGCACCACCAGATCTATGAAATCAGATAGAATATGAATCTTTTTCAGATTTTGCGACTATGTTACAGGGGACCTCTTCCATGATAGATTAAAACACTTGTTTTGGGTACAGACCTTCTACTTTAAATGCATGTAAATACGGCAGAAAGTCAGGATTTTTGCCTTGCAATTTCTCGTTCAGTTGATAATTTCCTTCCTATGTATTTTGGATGAGGGAGGCTGGCCAACGTATGACAATAATGGCCTTATGAAATCTCTTCTGTACTTCTGCTTTGTGTGGTGCAAGACCTTCATTGATCAATAGATTCAACGATGCTTTTCATGCAACAGCAATTGCTGATGTGTCCCTTTGGAGTGTGCCAAGTGCCACAGCAACTGGTTTCAACTGACTGATCAAGTTCTTCAATTCTCCGTAAATCCCTTGGTTATTAATTATATTGACCACTCTATCTTCAAGTTCTGGCTAGCGATCACTCACAATACTGAGATAACGTGGCCAATTTTTTATGTTTCCAGGCATGTTATTTGACAGTTCCAACATGTCATTAGGGATTTGGGGTTTTACACATCCTTGGCTGTCTTTTATCCAGGCTGATGGTGATTATAAAAGTGTGTGTAAATCTGTGTGTATTATCAAAGCACTTGATGTAAGGTCTTCTCCAAGTAGATTTAGCCAATCTGATGCACATATAACCAAAATATCATCTTGTTCCAAATCATTTCTTATACTTAATACAACCATACAGTTCATTTGCTAATGCTTTAGCTTCTTTTGCCAGCGTAACATTTCTTTCCAGTCTTCTTATCAATTGCGGATACATAAACCACAGTTTTCTCTGTCTGCACATAGTTAGCTGTCTATGGGTCATTGTGCATATTATTCCAGCCATCTTGTACTAATGTAACTGCTTTTCCATGTAATTTGTTGCATGCATCCATCCTCAAGCCAACAGTAACAGAATCGAACAGTTCACCTGCTACCTGCTTTTGACTGGGTGCTTTGTAGCCTGGCCTAATGCAACGGATCGTTGCTTGGAAA
The DNA here is from genome assembly GCF_009764565.3 of Dermochelys coriacea. NCBI lineage: Eukaryota > Metazoa > Chordata > Testudines > Dermochelyidae > Dermochelys > Dermochelys coriacea. The sequence continues at coordinate 14,579,654 of NC_050089.1, read as the reverse complement.
AGTTGGATGCTCAATAACAGAAAAGGGAATATTACAGCCATAAAAAAAAATCTGCAAATTTTCAAGTTTATCATTTGTTTCTGTTTTAGCATTGTTTTTGTTACAAACATATTCACTTGTGGTGGAAAAACCATGACATTTCCTCCTTGCTGTCCTGGATCTGCCTTTCTTTTGATTTGCTTGGCAATGGCAAAGCAGCATTATCAGTTTCTTCGTCCTCAGAGACTGATACTAATAACCACATAAATTTAGCCAAAGTGTCTGTATTTTCCACTGCGTTTTGCAAAATGTTTCTTCATACGGTCTGCCTTCCCACTCCCTTTTTCTTTGCAATTTCTGCATATAAGACCCTCTGTGCCATCTTTATGAATTTTCTCAACATAGGCATGAATTGGATCAGCTGGTCTTCCATCTTTGCTCATGCTGAAATATTTTGACTTGCGTCACTGTACTCACTGAATTCGGTTGCAGCAGCTGCACTCCAGCCAGCCACACCAAGGGACAAAGTTCTGGACTGGACAGTTTGGCAGTTTACCTCAAACAGAAACTTCTGAATCTCAGAATTCACCATCTGTTTGCGCTAAAAAATATGTAATTTTCATTGCTAAACAAAGGAGGACTTCCCAAATTCAGAAGTTTCAGTTTCTGTTTGGCAAGGCAAAGCACACAGCTTTAGGTTGAAGCTCTTTTTTGTTTTATTGTATTTCCTTTAATGAAAATAATTAAATTATCTAATTGCTAAATAGTTTTTAGCAATTTTCATTCGCATTAGTCTAATAATAATTTTATTTTCCCAGTTTCAACCAGTATCTACCAGTGCCCTGTCCTAGGCCAGTTCTTCCCAGGACACTGCCAATCTTGCCTGCAGGACATGCAGGTCTATGCCTCCATTTAAAATGCTCCAGCAACACAGTATAGACATTTATTACAGCAATAGGAGGGGTTCTCCCAATCACTGTAGGCAATTCATCTCCCTGAGCTGTGGTAGCTAGGTTGACAGAAGAATTCCTCCGTCAACCTAGCACTGCCTACACCAGGAGTTAGGTCAGTTTGATTGTCTTTCAGGGCTGTGGATTTTTCACACTCCTGAGATGTAGCTATGCCAACGTAACTTTTCAGTGTAGACCAGTCCTAAGCGTTACCACTAAGGCGCTTAAGTGACTTGACCAAGACCACAAATAGTCAGCATCAGAGCAGGGTCTAGAACACACAGGACTTCCCAGTACTGTGTTCTGGACACTAGGCCACAATTCTCATTCCCAGTACATATTACATATATGGACCAGGGGATTAAACCGGATGCATAACTGTCTGCACTATTAATAACTCAAAGGCAATACAGAATGTAAAAGAATTACCTTTTCTAAAAACCTAGCTGAATGAAACACCGTGCTGGAAAGGCCTAAGTAATGCAAAGTGGGTACAAATCATGTAAATTGCTCCATTGTTTTGTGAGAACAAAGCAAAGCAAATAAAGGAGATAAGGAACAGAACATTCCTTGGGCAGTGCAGACCTCTCAGGGGCACAGTTTACAGACATTAGGAGATTGGCATAAGGCTACATCTGCTACCATCTTCAGCACTATAATTCCTCCGCAGCCATTCAAAAGAGAAAGTGCAGCAACCCCACTGACTGATTGCCTCTCCCACAACAGACTGAGAGATTAATATTATGTCCATTGTGGTATAACGAAAACAACTGGAAAACATCCACCAGGCTAGCCATTTGGAATTGGCCTAGTCCCAAACTACCACAGAGGAAACATCAAACTCATTCTCACACACAACAGAGACCCAGGAACACAAAAGCCCTGTTAGCTAATCTGAATGATTTTCAACAAGCTTTCCTATAATTCTATAAAAATAATGTCTCCTCAAACCAGGAGACTAGCTTAATGAGAAAAACAGACCCCAACACCTTTTCTCACTAGCAATGAGGATCATCTCTGCACTTGGCTCAACTGGTCCCATGAAACCATTGCAAGACCTGGAAACTTCCCACTGTATTTGTCCAGAATCTGCCTTCCACTAGAGACCAAGTGGGCCAAAGGGAAATAATGTTGTAACACCCTAGGTCTGTGTTTAAACATTGATCATTACATCTGTTTATCAGCTTGGTGCTGATGTGGAGTTTATTTCACAGCGATATATTCCAAGCATATTCCAGTTGCCAACAACAAAGAGCTGGGGGGGGGGGGGGGGAATAACCCCACAGCATCTGTTTTGGAACATCTCCAGTCAGTACAACTGAGATCTTACTGCCCACCAATATCACTGCATGAAAGAAGTACTGATCAGAAAGGGGGTTTCAAATATTCATACCTGCATATATGCCTACATGATCTAGTCACTACAGGAGTTTCCTTGGGATCTGAATTCCCATCATTGTAAAAGTGGGTTCTGTGCATGAGCATAAAAAGGAGATCACATGCTTTCGGGCAGCGGTATTAATGAAGCCTAATTTAAAGCGGGGAGGCAGTTTCCAGAGCATGAAGGGATATTAAAGTTTGAAGATATTGCCACTCAATAGGGCTTTTAAATCCCTTTTTTCTATACCTTCCCCAAGAGTTATAGAGTCTGAATGATCTATTAGAGCTCAGTACTACAGTCCCACAGGTCTCCGACGACATGATGCCCTAATGATCACATGTACCATGAGCAGCAGTATCTCCTCTTCCAAGCTGTCGCTTTATGCTCACTTGCAGATAATTTCAATCTGCTGCATTGTGAAATGCTTCCGAGTGGCAGACTGCGGGCATGTAACAAACAGCAGCAAAATAACTAACAAGCTTTTCATTCTGACTGAAAAAAGAGTCCCATTCAACGACTTATAAAATATTCAGTGCTCCCAGCATTGAAATCAGGTCTGTCCCAGGTATACCTCACCCCACAAAACTGTACTTCTTTCTCCAAGCATGGTGTCAGGGATCTGAACATCCCAGTGCAGGTTACAGTGGAGACAAAGTACTAGCTTTGTCCACTGAAAGTACTGAAACTGATTCCCCCCAGGGTGCCACCAGGATCTGGGGTACCACTGAGCATCCTGATCCACCAGGAGCTTCCTTTCACACCGTACTGCTGTGAAAACCTGAAAAGCCCTCCAGCCTACACTTTCACCAGTACACACACCAGTAGGGACACACCCACTTGCAGTTACATGCAGGCTCTCTGACCAGCCTCTGCATAGGAAGGCTACAGCTAAGGAAACTCCCAGCTCCCCGGTGTGCACGCCCTCTGGAATATAAACCCAAAATTATACCATCTTGCGCTGCACAGGGAGCTGTACAGCGTACACTCATAAAGTTCACCCCCTCCCTCAATGTGGAGAGGAATATGCAACAGCCTTTGCCCTTGAGCTATGATTCCCACACACTTCACTCCAACTCACCGGTTTAGATAAAGCAAAAACAAGTTTATTAACTACAGAAGATAGATTTTAAGTGATTATAAGTGATAAACAAATTAAAGTAGATGACCTATCAAAAATGCAAACTAAGCTTAATATATTAAATAGACTGGATATGAATTAGCAGATTCTCACCCTAAGAGATGATACAAACAGGCTGCAGATTCTTAAGGGGCAAGCTCCACTTGCTTTACAGCTTGGAATCTCCAGGTGTTTCATTCACAGGCTAAAAATCCCTTTAGCCTGTGTCCAGCACTTCCCCAAGTTCAGGTTTTGTTCCTCAGGTGTTTCCAGGAGTCTTCTTGTGTGGGGAGTGAAGAACACCAGTTCCTCCCTGCCTTATATAGCTTTTGCATATGACAAGAAACATTTGTTTCAAAGCTTGGTTGCCAGACCAGTCTGTGGGGAAAAATACTGACATCCCAAGATGGAATCCAGCATCAGGTGGTCTGATCATATGTCCTTGTAGAGTCAGAGTAGCTGTTACTCATCAGCTGTTTGGAGTGTTCTCAGGAAGGCTCATCGCCAGCTGGGAGATAAGCTTCTCTTAAGGCCTATTGTTTTTTCCTAATGCCCCATTGCGCCGAATAGGCCCTTCCCCACCCACTATCTAGACCGAAAACATTTTGTCTACTGGGCGTTACCCATGTGTAATTACATTTGAAATACGGATACATATTTAAAATGATACATGCACACAAATACAAAAATGATACCTGCCTAGAAATAGGATAATCATATTCAGCAAATCCTAACTTTTCCAATGACAACTCATAGGACATATCTTGCATAAAATACCTCATCATTCTGTCAATCGTTTCATATCACTATGAAGAATATGGGGTAGAGTGTCACAAGTATATCATTGCCCAGGGCCACTCCCACATGCCTTGTGCAGCCATCATGGCCACTGTTGCCAGTGAGCATTTAGGATGCACCAGGGATACAGAACACCACAGATGGACAGTCTCACGAACAAGCTATAAAGCCCAATTGCAGTTGAGACCCTCACTAGGAAGGGAAAAGCACTTTTTTTTGGACTAGCCCATCCTCTTTTGCATTCCCTGAAAATGAAGATGCTTGCATTACAAAGGAAGCCCGCTTAGATGCACAATCACATTTTATTTTATAAATATCCCTCACCTGTGCTGCTAATACTGACCCACCTGAGATCAATACAGATACATACCAAGTACTAAGGGGCTCTTTAATTTAGTGGAGAAAGGAACAACAAGAACCAATGGTTGGATGTTAAAGTCAGACAAATTCATAGTCAAATAAAAATAAGACAAAAAATTTACAGTGAGGCTGGTTAGCCATTGGCACAATCTACCAAAGAAAGAGGTAGGTTGTCCATCTAATGAAGTCTTGAAATCAAAACTGGATTCTGGTCTAGTCAAACACGTTATTGGGTTTAATGCAGGAAAAAATGGATGAAATTCTCCGGCCTGCGCTATACATGTCAGACCTGATGATCTAATGGTCTCTTCCGGCCTTAAACTCTATGAATCTATGAAACTAAAAAAGTTTTAGTAATATCATGGGTTTTCTGACTATTATGATGTTGCTTTCTATCTGCAACTTGGACAGTGCAAATAAAATGTTCAGTATCCTTTTTAGAATCCTAGGCACTAACCTTGTTGGGGTTGGGGTTGGGTTTGACAAACTGCAATATCAAAATCTCTCTCATGCTCTTTGCACTGAAATGATTAAAAAAATCCATGACCACATGCTTACTCATATTAGAATCCCTACATCAGGCTTTCTAAAGCACTGGGGTGTAAATTACTTGTCAAAGTCCCTTTACGAGAACATAAATTACAGTGTCTCCATTTCAAAAGTCTGCTTCAAAAGCAAGGCACGCACTTATAGATGCTATAAATAAAGGCACATCTTAAATTGAAGTTGCACCAGTCAAATGCCAGGGATGCTTGTATATAATTGCAACTTACAAGCCTGCGGAAAAAAGGACAATACTGCAACCCGAAAGGTGCAGTGGTTTCTCCAGTGTATCAATTGAATAGACTACCAGCTCAAATACATCATTTTTGGCATCCTTCCCTTGTATCACATTCCAATGCAGAGTTTAATAATTAAGTTTGTTAGGATTTTCCACTTTAGCTGAAGGCACCAGCTACTGAATTCCCTATACCTTAGAAAGATATAATTATTAAATGCCTAAATTAACAACAATCAAGTTTCACCTCCTAAAGCAGTTTCCACTCTGCTTCCGCTGCTTGCTATTTGATTGCATGGACTTTAAGGAAGTCACTGATGTATTGACTTCAGCTGACATGTGAATGTCTTGGTCACATTTCCAGCCACATGCAAGGGAGATTTTCATGTGTTCCTTCACATAAATAACCAGGGGTAACATTTTCAAAAGTAACTAAGTGATTTGGAAGAATAAATCTAATTTTTCAAAAGTGACAGATATTTAGGAGTAAAGTCCCATTGACTTTTGATAGGACTTATGCTTCCAAGTGTCTAACCTGCTTTAGAAAACAGGACTTAGGCACCTCGAAAAATTTGGCACCCAGGACATTGAGTTTAGTTTCCTTAAAACTGAGGCAGTCAAGGCACTCTGAAACTTGCAGTAGAGGAGATCTCAACAGCCAGCCAGTATGGCCTTTATATTCTGCTGTAATGTTAGTAAACCTACTTCTCCCTGAGCCTTCTCCACTGCTCCTTGTGCCACAGCTGAACTGCTGAAAGTCACCAAAAATCTTTCTAACCTGAACTACACCCTGTGATCATGGGTTTCACCTTCATGCACCGATGATGTTATCAAGAAAAGGCTGCGCATATAAGCACTGCAGCTCATGCACGGTGCACAGGGTGATCGGATAGCAAGTGTGAAAAATCGGGACGGGGTTAGGGGGTGTAATAGGCATCTATATAAGACAAAGCCCCAAATATCGGGATTGTCCCTATAAAATCAGGACACCCTAATGATGCACTATGTACACATGGCCACTAACTCGCTCCCCCTTGTTTGTTATCTGAAACACTGACATGCAGTGCGGAAGGACTGAAACATTAGGAAGCCAGGAATCTGCAATTAAAGGAATCAAGGCATAATCCTGCAAAGCAATGTTTAAGCTTAGCTCCTTGCAGGATGGAGTCCTCACTGCACAAGGTGCAGAGGCTCATTCTCAAGGGTCACACCATGCTGTTGCCTGTCCCACAGCAGAACACAAACACATTTGTGAATTTTTCTGAGCATTATTAATGTGCTAATGTTTTTAGTACATTTTCACCATCCTTCTTTCCAAGGACAAAGTGAGGCGGTAACAAGCGTGATAAATTCTTCTGCATTGACAAACTACTGCTATTAAATAGCATCACTTCAGAGGGGGAGCTTTAACTATTTGCAAGGCTGGATTCCAAAGCTGACACAGCAGTCCAGCAACATGGGCTGCAGCATTGCTCAGATGATAGAGGCGCTGGCGCCGTTAACTCTAGGGTTTCAGGAAGCTTATAACTCCATCATCAATATTCACCTGGTGTTTGGTTTCTGAGATCTAAGACCGTCAGTAGGTTTGCAACTGAACTTTTCTCTCAAATTAATCCAATCTTTATTTATAATGCAATTAAGCAAAAAACTCAAGCCACTCTGTGGCCAGATTGAAGCCTCCCTATTCATACTGAGTTGCACTTCTCTGCACAAGCAACTCCCCAGAGATCAGCCACAGGACAGAGTGCTATTCATGAGAGAAAGGGGATCAGAAGCTAGCTCTAAGGGCTCATCTTTTGAGCTTCCTATGCACCCACACTGGGGAAGAAATGTAAGGCACCTACGGACTGAAGAACTTATGGATCTAAAGGCAGTTGAGGCCTGGGATTACTTTAAATCAAAACTGCAGAAGCTATCGGAAGCCTGTATCCCAAGAAAGGGGAAAAAATTCATAGGAAGGAGTTGTAGACCAAGCTGGATGAGCAAGCATCTTAGAGAGGTGATTATGAAGAAGCAGAAAGCATACAGGGAGTGGAAGATGGGAGGGATCAGCAAGGAAACCTACCTAATTGAGGTCAGAAGATGTAGGGATAAAGTCAGAGAGGCTAAAAGTCGAGTAGAGTTGGACCTTGCAAAGGGAATTAAAACCAATAGTAAAAGGTTCTATAGCCATATAAATAAGAAGAAAACTAAGAAGGAAGAAGTGGGGCCGCTTAACACTGAGGATGGAGCGGAGGTTAAAGATAATCTAGGCATGGCCCAATATCTAAACAAATACTTTGCCTCAGTCTTTAATAAGGCTAAAGAGGATCTTGGGGATAATGGTAGCATGACAAATGGGAAGGAGGATATAGAGGTAGATATTACCATATCAGAGGTAGAAGCGAAACTGAAACAGCTTAATGGGACTAAATCGGGGGGCCCAGATAATCTTCATCCAAGAATATTAAAGGAATTGGCACCTGAAATTGCAAGCCCATTAGCAAGAATTTTTAATGAATCTGTAAACTCAGGAATAGTACCGAATGATTGGAGAATTGCTAATATAGTTCCTATTTTTAAGAAAGGAAAAAAAAGTGATCCAGGTAACTACAGGCCAGTTAGTTTGACATCTGTAGTATGCAAGGTCCTGGAAAAAATTTTGAAGGAGAAATTAGTTAAGGACATTGAAGTCAGTGGTAAATGGGACAAAATACAACATGGTTTTACAAAAGGTAGATCGTGCCAAACCAACCTAATCTCCTTTTTTGAAAAAGTAACAGATTTTTTAGATAAAGGAAATGCAGTGGATCTAATTTACCTAGATTTCAGTAAGGCATTTGATACCGTGCCACATGGGGAATTATTAGTTAAATTGGAGAAGATGGGGATCAATATGAACATCAGAAGGTGGATAAGGAATTGGTTAAAGGGGAGACTGCAACGGGTCCTACTGAAAGGCGAACTGTCAGGTTGGAGGGAGGTTACCAGTGGAGTTCCTCAGGGATCGGTTTTGGGACCAATCTTATTTAATCTTTTTGTTACTGACCTTGGCACAAAAAGTGGGAGTGTGCTAATAAAGTTTGCAGATGATACAAAGCTGGGAGGTATTGCCAATTCGGAGAAGGATCGGGATATTATACAGGAGGATCTGGATGACCTTGTAAACTGGAGTAATAGTAATAAGATGAAATTTAATAGTGAGAAGTGTAAGGTTATGCATTTAGGGATTAATAACAAGAATTTTAGTTATAAGCTGGGGACGCATCAATTAGAAGTAACGGAAGAGGAGAAGGACCTTGGAGTATTGGTTGATCATAGGATGACTATGAGCTGCCAATGTGATATGGCTGTGAAAAAAGCTAATGCGGTTTTGGGATGCATCAGGAGAGGCATTTCCAGTAGGGATAAGGAGGTTTTAGTACCGTTATACAAGGCACTGGTGAGACCTCACCTAGAATACTGTGTGCAGTTCTGGTCTCCCATGTTTAAAAAGGATGAATTCAAACTGGAGCAGGTACAGAGAAGGGCTACTAGGATGATCCGAGGAATGGAAAACTTGTCTTATGAAAGGAGACTTAAGGAGCTTGGCTTGTTTAGCCTAACTAAAAGAAGGTTGAGGGGAGATATGATTGCTCTCTATAAATATATCAGAGGGATAAATATAGGAGAGGGAGAGGAATTATTTAAGCTCAGCACCAATGTGGACACAAGAACAAATGGGTATAAACTGGCCACCAGGAAGTTTAGACTTGAAATCAGACGAAGGTTTTTAACCATCAGAGGAGTGAAGTTTTGGAATAACCTTCCAAGGGAAGCAGTGGGGGCAAAAGATCTATCTGGTTTAAGATTCTACTCGATAAGTTTATGGAGGAGATGGTATGATGGGATAATGGGATTTTGGTAAGTAACTGATCTTTAAATATTCAGGGTAAATAGGCCAAATCCCCTGAGATGGGATATTAGATGGATGGGATCTGAGTTACTATAGAAAATTCTTTCCTGGGTATCTGGCTGGTGAATCTTGCCCATATGCTCAGGGTTTAGCTGATTGCCATATTTGGGGTCGGGAAGGAATTTTCCTCCAGGGCAGATTGGAGAGGCCCTGGAGGTTTTTCGCCTTCCTCTGTAGCATGGGGCATGGTTGACTGGAGGGAGGCTTCTCTGCTCCTTGAAGTTTTGAACCATGATTTGAGGACTTCAATAGCTCAGACATGGGTGAGGTTTTTCATAGGAGTGGTGGGTGACATTCTGTGGCCTGCGCTGTGCAGGAGGTCAGACTAGATGATCAGAGTGGTCCCTTCTGACCTTAGTATCTATGAATCTATGAATCTATGACCCCTTTTCCTTGCGCAGGCTACTAACATTGTGGGTCACTACACCAGAGCAGGAAAGCATCCTCTCTCGAGCCGCTATTTCCTTTCTGGGCAGGTGAGTAAGCAATGGGCAGGCAGGGACAGGGAGCGGATGTGGCCTTGACTCAGCCCTGCTGCGTAGCTGTCAGTGCAACGGTGAGGGAAGCAAGTTGCACCAAGAAAGGGACTGGCACATTTAATACAGAGGGAAATGGGGACCAAATTATGACTCTGAGTCATGACTTGTTCCCTGCTCTGCTCCTGGGGCAGCACAGAAGTGCACAGGACACATGGCAAAGTGTCAATCCAGCCCATGGCCATGTCACCAGTCAGCCCTTCTTCACACTCGAAAAGCCTTTATCCCACGCCCAAGGCTGCTTCCACTGAAGTGAAAGGGAAAACTTCCACTGAATTCACAGATTCCAAGGGCAGATCCTCTAGACTGACCTCTTGTATAACAGACCACAGGACTTCCCTGAATTAATTCCTTTGAACTTTTAGAATAGACAGCCAATCTTGAGTTGGAAATTGCCAGTGATGGAAAATGGACCACAACCGTTAGGAAGTTGGTCCATTGGTTAGTTACTTTCACTGTTAAAAATGTACACAATATTTCCAGTCTGAATTTGTCTAGCTTCATCTTCCATCCACTGGATTGTGCTCCACCTTTGTCTGATAGACTGACAAACCCACTATGAAATATTTGTTCCCCACGTACGTATTTATAGACACTAATCAAGTCACCCCTCAAGCAATTTGTTAAGCTACTAGATTGAGCTCCTTCTGTCTATCACTATAAGGCACATTCATCAGGCCTGACATGTCTATTTCTCATAAAGGAAACAGCTTTTTTCAGTTCTCTGTCAATCTAATACACTCTAAACCTTACCCAGCGCAAGCGATTACCTCCACTATCACTTTGGTGGAGTTGGCCAGTTTATGATCTTGGTTACTCCACTGTAAATCTGATGTTACTCGAGGTGCCATCAACAATGGAGTTATTTCTCCTTTATGTTAGGGTAGCTGAGATCCAGGATTTGATCTTATGGATATAGTCTGGAGTGCAGAGAAGACCCCCTGTTTTCTGAGCTAATTGTGGATTCAGAAGCTCATAAAATCAAAAAGTTCATCAAATTGAATGTCTCAAAATGACAGCAGCTTGGTGCACAGGACTTCTCATCCTCCAAATCATCACTGTAAAGCAATTGCCAATGCACTGAATGCATCAGAACACGAAGGGAAGTCAACATGTTCTTCACTGACACCATTTGCATTACGTATGAGATTTCTTTATTCTTTATTTTTATTCCCATTGGGGGGAAATGATTTGTATAACTTGCCATTTGTAAGACTGGGGCTTGTAAAATTAAAGTTAGACTGCAAAAGCCCCAACAAGAGCAAGTGTTGTTTAGTGCTCTAGATAGGAAGAGCAGGGCCAGGGACACCTGGGTTCTGGTGCCAGTCCAACCACTCTGGGCCTTATTCCCATTGGTGAACACTTACTCCTATGAGTCATCCCTTGGAATCCAAGGGGGCTCCTTGTTTGTGTAACTGCTCACTACTGTGAATAAGGAGCTCATAACTGGGCCCTATGTGATCCTGGGCAAGTTGGCTCACCTGTCTCTGTGCCTAAAAAGCCCTTCCTCTACGTAGAGGGGATTGAACATACCCACCGGGGACAGGTTAATGCTTCTAAAGCCCTAGATACTTATTCCATTCTGAGTGCTGAGAGACAGTCAGAGCTGTCAGGTATGGATCACAGCTTGCTAAGTGCCTCCCCCTTACCATAGTATTATCTTTCCTAGCTGAGGGTTATAACACAATGACCAAAGTGTAACTGCAAACTAAAGCGGTGATACTAAAATCCCACGCTGCTCCGATTTCCATAGGGCTGGTGACTTCCTGGCACTCACTCACCCCGCAACACATAGGAGGAGAAAGTTGCAGAAGCCAAGCACAGTGCTTAGTACCACTGCTTGCACTTAGAGTGTGCTGATACTTCGCTCCCATGGAGAGAGGCTGGTGGAACCCCTCTTTTGGCAGGTCTGAGCCACACTCTAATGAGCCCATCTTGAAGGAGAGGAGTTGCTATTGCTTGCTCCGTGCAGCATGGTTTGGAACGGATTTAATTCTGCCTTCCCAGGCCTCTCAGTGTCCTAGTTTCTGGTGCGCTTGCGACCATCACTTGGGGACCTGTTAGCGCAAACCTGTGCAGTCTCGTGGGACACAAAGGAGCTTCACATCCAGCCTGAACCCCAACCTGCCTCGATCCTGTGGAGCTACAAATGGTGGTTGAGCTCAAGAGGCACTGGCTGTGGATTTTGTTCTCGAGGACACCGTACAAGCAGGAGATGGGAGACCGACACTGCCTTTGCCACATGGTCTGCTCTAGCTTGTCTCATTACAGCAGGGGCCAATGATCTTGTCTGAAGAGCTGCATGTTATAAACATGCACAACAGTAATCAAACCAGCAGAGATGAGCCAGTGTTTTGGCCTAAGCAGCATTTTCCTGGTTCTAAAAGTGGTGCAGACAGCAGTTCCTCACTTTCGAAGCATGGCCATTGCCATCAGTGGGATGCGATGCTATTTATGAGAAGAAAGGGCATCAAGCAACGGGCTTGTAGTTATTAAGAATATGGCAGCCATGTCCTGAGAACTCTCAGGTTGCCATTCTGTCCTAAACTTTCATGGGGGCAGATAACCCCATATCTGCCCACTGTAGGGGTTCTTGCACCTTCTTCTGAAGCAGCTAGTGCTGGCCACTGTCAGAGACAGGCTCTATCCCATGGCAGATCCAGTGTAGCAACTGCTCATTTCTATTGCAATGCTCTCCCTAACCCCCAGACATAAAGGAGCACTGCACCTGGATGTGTCTGACCCCAACCCACCCCGCGATACAGAACAGCCAACCGCAACACACCCAATTCAAGGGGACCTGAGCGGAGGCATAGAAATCAGGCAGCTTCCAGGAAGCTGCTTTCCTGTGAATTCTTAATGTGATGCTGATCTGTGCTCGTGATTTTACATCAGGGAGAGTTCAACCCTAATTGTTCTACCAATAAAGGCAGGTTGAAACGGTCTGCCAACATCATAACCTGGGTAAACAGATCTGTCTGAGCTATGAATTATATTACAATAAAAATTACTCCCTTTCTGCAATACTTTACTGCTTAGTATATGATTGGGGTAATGAAGCCAGCCCTGCCATGGATTTTAATAACTAGAACATAAGGGTCAGACGAATGGCCCATGTAGCCCAGTATCCTGTCTTCTGACAATGGCAGTGCCAGATGCTTCAAAGGGAATGAACAGAACAGGGCAGTGTATTGAGCTATCCATCCTGTCGTCCGAGCTTCTGGCAGTCAGAGGTTTAGGGACCTCCCCCCCAGAGTATGGGGTTGGGTCCCTGACCATCTTGGCTAACAGCCATTGATGGACCCATCTTTCATAAATTTATCTAATTCTATTTGAACCCAGCTATACTCTTAACTGCACAAGATCTTCTGGCAATGAGTTCCACAGGTTGGCTGTTGTGCATTGTATGACTGAATGTACTTCCTTATGTTTGCTTTAAATCTGTCTATTAATTTTATTGGGATACCTCTGTTTCTTGTGTTATGAGAAGGGGTAAATAACACTTCCCTATTCACTTTCTCCACACCATTTACAATTCTATAGACCTCTGCTGTGCTCCCCCTCTTAGTCATCTCTTTTCTTAGAGTCCCAATCTTTTTAATCTCTCCTCCTAAGGAAGCTGTTCCATTCCCTTAACCATTTTTGTTGCCTTTCTCTGTACTTTTTCCATTTCTAATATATCTTTTTTTTAGATGGAATGACTAGAACTGCACACAGTATTCAAGGTGTGGCCATTATGATATTTAATGTCTTATTATCTATCCCTTTCCTAATGCTTCCTAACATTGTTTGCTTTCTTGACTGCTGCTGCATACTGAACAGCTGTTTACAGAGAACTACCTACAATGACTCCAAGATCTCTTTCTTGTGTGGTAACATAGTTTAGACCCGCCGCCCCATTTTGTACGCATAGTTGGACTTATGTTTTCAATAATACATTATTTTGTATTTATCAACATTGAATTTCCATCTGCCATTTTGTTGCCCAGTTTTGAGAGGTCCTTTTGTAAATCTTCACAGTCAGCTTTGGACTTCACTATCTTGAGTAATTTTGTATTGTCTGCAAACTTTGCCACCTCAATGTTTATCCCATTTTCCAAATCATTTCTGAATAGGTTGAACAGCACTGGCCTCAGTACAGATCTTTGGGAGAGACTACTATTTCTCCTCCTGCCTGTGAAAGTGGTTCAGTTATTTCTGCCCTTTGTTTCCTGATTCCCTTCCTGTTTCCAGTTACTGATCTATGTGAGGCCCTTCCCTCTTATCCCACGATTGCCTACTTCATTTAAGAGCCTTTGGTGAGCCTTGTCAAAGGCTTTCTGAAAGTCCAAGTACTCTATATCTACTGGATCACCCTTGTGCACATTTGCTGACACCCTCAAAGAATTTGAACAGATTGGCGAGGCATCATTTCCCTTTATAAAAGCTTTGCTGACTTCTCCAACATATCGTGTTCTTCGATGTGTCTGATAATTCAGCTAATTTGCCTGGCACTGAAGTTAGGCTTACCGGCCTGTAATTGACTAGTTAATCATTATTTTTCCTTTGCTGTCTGGCACGTTGGGGAAATTGAGAAGGACTTATTTTTCCACTCTTCCTTTAATAGACACTGCGAGCCTATTTGTATTCTGCCTCCAAGTTCATGCAATAAAGGCCTTTTTAGCATCACATAACTCCATTGAAGGGCTTCTTCTCAATCACACAACAACACTTTTTAAGTTCTCCCCACCCCCACATATTTCATCTGGATACAAAGTTCCACAGCCCCTAAATAAAGCTGAATAATTCCCCATTGATTGAAAAAGCTGCTAATGCAACTTCATGATCATCTGTGGTTAAATATAATTAGTTTTGCATTTCAACAAAAGAAATGAGCTCAAATTACCCTGTGATTTCAGTAAGGGGTGGGTAAGATTTCTCCCTGCTGGGTTAAGACTAAGGCAGACGCAGCAGGCTCTACCTGCTAAGTTAATAGCATCCCATTTTAAGAGGGAAAAAATGCATTAATTGCCGGGTATCCTTGCAATAGCTGTCTAAATTCACGTGGACTCAGAATGTAAACAGTTCGCAGAGAGGGGCGGTGCCCCTCTATGTTCAAATCAGAAGCAGGAGGTCTCAGGCATACCCTCACCCAGCAATCCCAGCAGATGCCAAAAGACCTTTGTCATCCCAAATTACTAACTACTGTGATTTGCAGCACTTTGTCAATGCAACAGAAGATCACATGGGGTTCTGTCCAGCCCTGCACTGTAGGCCATAACTCATTATATTGAACGCTCCCCTTCCTCACCATAACAGCCACAGCTCCTTTATTCCTGCACTGCTGAGTTTTGCTACCGACTTCAATTAATGCAAAGTGATTTTTAAGTCTTTTGGAGGTAGCAGTCTTGCTTTGACAAGTCAGCTGTACTGTTCCGGGTCAACCACAAGGTGGTGATAACGCACAACGGATGAGTATAGCCTTTTGGCCATGTCAGCTGGGAGTTGCTGCTGTTCCAAAGGTGTCAGCAAGCTACTGCATCCAATGCAATAACGCAACAATGGGATCAGTCAGAATTGTACGTCAAGAAGCAGAGCCCAGAATCAATCACTGTAGGAGATATTCATACCCCCAGAGGGGTAAGTTCAGTTGATGTCTTCAACAATGGGCCTTTCCTCCAGGAGCCTAACTGCACTCTTTTGCACAGCACATTCATTTCAATAAAATGATGGGCTCAGTCCATGGAAAGATGTGTCCTTTCCAGACAGATGCCCAAGTGGACAGATGGACAGAGCATAGATGTATCCAAAGCAAACAGCTGGATGTGCATTGCTGGAGAGAGGTAAGAAGGGGTTTACCCTCCCCAAGCGCACTGCAGGAGTCTGTGAGTTGCTAGATTAGGTAGAATAGGACACCCATGCTAACATTAAATCCATTTAGGCTCCTCTGGGCTGGTCTAGCCTCTTTTCATGTCCTCTCCGGCAGCTGGGGCTCGATCTAATTGCCCCCCAGACAGTGATGGTGGGACATTCTCTATGAAGGTCCTTGATTTGAGAACTAATTCTCTCCGCCAAAACTCCTTGGTCTGACAGCGTGAACTGCCTAGCATTAAGGGCTACATGGCCCATCTACTGAGGCCTCTGCCTGAGGGATTAGGTTGGGGAGAACTGGGGCTGTTTCTTTTTAAATGTGGTGGATTTTTACTCAGACTCAGTCCAGCCATCTTCTCTCTCAAGGGGCCAATGCTATAATATCCAGGTGCCTTCATACTTATTTGGGAAGGGGTGTAAACCCTCCTGCTTCAGAGCAAAAGCAAACCTCCAAGTAACCGGTTCAGTGGGAAACTTCCCCTGTGGCAGGTTATCTAATGACTGCTGGGTTTTGTGGACCTTTCCTTGGAAGCAGCTGGTGTTGGCCACTGTTGCATGCAGGATACCAGTCGAGGTGGTGCCCGGGGCTGGTTCACTCTGGCTATTCCTATGTACACCTTTGGGTGAATGGGTTACTTTGGGTTCTGTTCATGGACTTGAAGAAATCAAATAAGCCCATCCCTTAGCATGTCTCTTTGGGGACATTAAATAGATTAGTGTTGTGCTGTCCCCTGGAAAAAACAATGGTAAAATTCCAAAGACCCACCCCTCTCCTGCCAAAAATAATAAATAAAAGTCCTCTTGTGTCTGTCTTTCACAAACGAAACAAAAACCCTCCATTTGTTGAGTGCAGGAAATACAGTTGGGGGCACTCACCCCAAGCTTCTCCACATTTGCTCAAATTACCTTCCATTCTCTCATCATAATAGCACAAGATAATACAAGTACTGAACAGTATCCCATTTTAACCAGTTTCAAAGTATCCCTGCTCTAACACTCCAGGCTTCACTTTCGTTCAGACAGAGGCTGTTCCCGTGCAGCTCACTTCCAGTAAATGCTGCAGGTGGAACTCTCAGTAGCGCTCAGTGTGAACCTATTTCTTCTCCCTCTTTGACTTTGATGGACATTTGACCATTGACTTCAGTGGGAGTCAATGGGATAAGTGCTTTTGGAAATCGCAAGTGCTTATTCCAAGCACAGGGAAGTTATCCTCCCAGCCAAGCATATGTGGCATAACAGTACAAAGGAAGATTTCCCCTGACAAGTAATTCCCAGGAGCACATGTTGGAAATCTAGCAGAGATGAGCTGCAATATCTCATGGTAGGCTCTCGGAGTCAATCAAGGAGGCTAGATTCCGAGGCCAGAGTCCGGCGCTTAGAGCGGAAAAATCCCATGCACTGCTACAGGCTGGGTACTGACTGGCTAAGCGGCAGTTCTGCAGAAAAGGACCTGGGGATTACAGTGGACAAGGAGCTGGATATGAGTCAGCAGTGTGCCCTTGTTATTGCCAAGAAGGCTAATGGCATTTTGGGCTGCATTAGTAGGAGCACTGCCAGCAGATAGAGAGGAATAATCACTTCGCTTGATTTGCACTGGTGAGGCCTCATCTGGCGTATTGCGCCCAGTTTTGGGCCCCCCACTTCAGAAAGGATGTGGACAAATTGGAGCGAGTCAAACGGAGGGCAGCAAAAATTATTAGGGGGCTGGTGCACATGATTTATGAGGAGAGGCTGAGGAAACTGGGCTTATTTAGTCTGCACACAGGCTATTTAGTCATACACACAGGCCACATGGGGATAGAGCTTTTCAGTCAGCAGGGATGGACAGATATAGCAGAAGGGGTGGGGGGGGTGAAAGGATTAGTGGTCACTGCCACACACACAGCAGCTTCATTGTCACATGGTAACAGTCCCTCTCCCCTTGCACTGATGCGGTTTCCTTGTGCCTTGATGCAATGTGCCAGACTTGCTCCAGTAACAGGCCATGTCAACGTGAGGTGTCCTCACAGCAAAGCCCGGCAAATGCTGTGTAATCCAGATGACAGATCCCTTCACAGCCCAGCATCTGATGCAAGTAAAGCTGATGCTGCCCAGCTTGGCTCATGCTGTGGAGCACTTTCCACTCATACTCCCGAACGCACAGCTGGGGCCTGGTTTGCACAAGGGCCAAGGCTGAATTTCATTTATTTTATTCTCATCCTCACTTCATTTGGCAACCATCTCTCCCAGGCTAAACGACAGCCCCAGTGTTCACGCGCTGCTGAGGCACTGGTCACGGTAGCATGGGTACGTATGCACCTCTCACAGGAGGCAGGATCGCCTCGGAGACATCCCTGGCTCCTTCACAGTCCTGAGGGCAATCACACCTGAACAAGGGGTTCATGATACACAGCTGTAGTGCAGTGGCCAGTCCCACAGATACATGTTAGGCTCATAGCATCCTAGGGGAAGCCGTCATAAAACATTACCGTCTCTCACCCATTTGCAGTATTCACTCTTCCTTGCACGTCTCATCCTGGCTGTGATGTAGAACAATTCTGATCACAGCCTCTGCTCACTGCCCACCATTTACCTCTTATATTTGTAGACCCTGACCTCCTGTTAGGGTTAGGAGAGGTACCAGGAGCTACATTTCAAGACACAAGGACACCCCATCCTGGCCTCACTGCACATCCCTCCACGACTCAGCAATCAAGGCAATTGATTTCACCTTCTCTTCTGCTTGGGAGCTGTTAGCTCATTCAGCCACTAAGGTGAAGTATTGAAACAGCAACAAGACATTGCCACCATCTTTGCAGCACTAGCACTGTAGTAGCTGCTTGCTGTGCCAACATCAACAACAAAACCCCAGATGGATTGTGGGAACATCTGCAGCGTTTGTGACTGACCTATATATTGCTGCTTTTGCCTTTATCTCCTCGCAGCTCATCCTTTCCCAACTGTTACCCAGTTGGCTATTAAACAGTATATAATTTTTTCAGGGAAACATAATGACCCTCTGGACCATTTACACCTTATCTAGGAAGGGGAGGAAAAGACAAAAGGGAGCTCTCCCCGCTAATCTCCAGTGTTATTTATTAGGACAGGGACTTGCCACCTCTGGAACAATCTGTACTGATAGCAGCAGGCTCCCTTCTCCTCTCCCAGCATCTGAACAGCCAGCTCCAGCTGCTTATTATGCATGTGATCCAGCTCTGACACTGTTGCAGTCTCTTGAAGATTAAGCTGTCTTCAGGAACAATGACAAGACAGGAGACACCCCTCAAGCCAATGAGAAGGAAGCAGAGACAAGGATTGGGGCAAAAGCTCGCTGTTGTGTGTTTTCAGCCAGGTTTCCAAATGATAAATTACAGTAGCTGTTTGGCCCCTTGCATGAAATATGCTGAGAACAGCCTATTCCTCCTGCCCTCCTTGGCGAATAGAGCAACTTAAAAACAATGCACAGAGCACCTGAAAGCAATCTAGGGACAGATCCTCAGTTGACAGAACCTGGTGTAGTCTCTTGACCTCCAGGCCTCGAAAGCTTTTTCTACCATAAACAGAAGAACATTGACCACCACCACCTAAAATAAAACCCTGCCCCAAGTAGGGCTTTCTAGGGAGAAAGTCAGAGAGCTCCATAAATCCCACTAGGGATTTTGCTATTACCTATTTATTTCACCTGGAAGGGGCTCAGCCAGAACAGTGACACGCAATAATATAAAGCTTTAAGAGAGACATAAGATCTGGTCCTGAATTCAAACAATATTATGCATGGGCCCCTGTGTATGATTTCGGGATGTCTGGATTAAAGAGGAAGAACAATATATTCTAATATTACAGTGAAAAATTAGTTTCCAGGTGGGCAATATCTAACAGATACTCCCCAGGACCTGCATCTTTCCCTGTAACACAGACTCAATGCACAACTGATATTTCCCATTAATCTCTCTGCAACCTCCAGTGTCATACGCTACCTGAAAAATGGAAGATATGCCTTATTTGTGGAAGAGGGAGAAGTACATGGAGCTCCTATGAAACACTTAATCACAATGTAAGGACAAAGAGATACCCAGACTAAGGAAATGTCCTGTAACCAAACTGATGCAGAGAAAGCTAAGACTGATGACATTCCAGAGCGAACATCACTACATTTAAGAAATGTATTACAACCTTTTCCTTTAGACCTTATCTGATGGCAAGACTGACTGATACCCGAGTTCTGTGCTAGACAGAACAAGGTAACAGCAATAAGGTGAGAATTCAGAAATGCATGACTTTTACACCTTCTGGACAGCATCTGCAGGGTGACAATGCTCTTGTACCTTTACCTGCACCTATCTCAGAAATGGGCGTCAAGGAACATTCTGTTTTGTGCTTAACACCACTGGGCTTCTGATACCAAAAGTCAAATTCAGAGGGGGTACACAGAATGGTGCAAGTTATCCACCCCCCATGCTTCCTCAGAACAATTCCAGTCCATTCTACTTGATGTGTAAAGGAGTCTAAGGGCTTGTCTAGACTAGAGAAATTTGCACTATTATGTACCGACATCTCTATGCAGTTACAGGTTTCAGAGTAGCAGCCGTGTTAGTCTGTATTCGCAAAAAGAAAAGGAGTACTTTTGGCACCTTAGAGACTAACAAATTTATTAGAGCATAAGCTTTCGTGAGCTACAGCTCACTTCATCGGATGCATTTGGTGGAAAAAACAGAGGAGAGATTTATATACACACACACAGAGAACATGAAACAATGGGTTTATCATACACACTGTAAGGAGAGTGATCACTTAAGATAAGCCATCACCAACAGCAGGGGGGGGAAGGAGGAAAACCTTTCATGGTGACAAGCAGGTAGGCTAATTCCAGCAGTTAACAAGAATATCAGAGGAACAGTGGGGGGTGGGGTGGGAGGGAGAAATACCATGGGGAAAGTGAGCTGTAGCTCACGAAAGCTTATGCTCTAATAAATTTGTTAGTCTCTAAGGTGCCACAAGTACTCCTTTTCTTTTTGAGAATACAGACTAACACGGCTGCTACTCTGAAACATGGGGAAATAGTTTTACTTTGTGTAATGACTCATCCATTCCCAGTCTCTATTCAAGCCTAAGTTAATTGTATCCAGTTTGCAAATTAATTCCAATTCAGCAGTCTCTCGTTGGAGTCTGTTTTTGAAGCTTTTTTGTTGAAGTATAGCCACTCTTAGGTCTGTGATCGAGTGACCAGAGAGATTGAAGTGTTCTCCAACTGGTTTTTGAATGTTATAATTCTTGACGTCTGATTTGTGTCCATTCATTCTTTTACGTAGAGACTGTCCACCCCACCCCCCACTGTTCCTCTGATATTCTTGTTAACTGCTGGAATTAGCCTACCTGCTTGTCACCATGAAAGGTTTTCCTCCTTCCCCCCCCTGCTGTTGGTGATGGCTTATCTTAAGTGATCACTCTCCTTACAGTGTGTATGATAAACCCATTGTTTCATGTTCTCTGTGTGTGTGTATATAAATCTCTCCTCTGTTTTTTCCACCAAATGCATCCGATGAAGTGAGCTGTAGCTCACGAAAGCTTATGCTCTAATAAATTTGTTAGTCTCTAAGGTGCCACAAGTACTCCTTTTCTCTATGCAGTTACAAAGCCTATGTAATGTGCATGGACAAAATCCTCTGCTTCACCACATAGTGTGTGTGTGACCTTGGCAAGACATAGCCTCAAGTCCCCATCAATAAAATGGGTGCAGGAACGGCTGTAGATACAGCAGTGCCCTACTTCATAAGGACCTCTGTCAGGATAAATATATTCAAAAGAGAGCAAGGCACTCAGATACTACAGAAACGGGTCTATCAAAGTACCAGATAGACAGGAAACTAGCAGTACCAGAGAATGACTTAATAACTATAAGTAGCCAGAAGGGTACGTATTAACTATGAAGCTGGAAGGACCCTGCAAGAAAAACAAGAGAAAAGGCAGAAAGATGAGTAGGCTTAAATCTTGTGGCACGAAACTTGCAATAGAAAAAAAAAAGAGCAGTCAGTCAATATGGGATCATCTCAGCAAAGGTAGATACTACAATAGTGAGGGTCAGAAATTCCTTGGTAGATATATACTTAGATAGACACTTGAGAGACTAAGACACCAGTAAGTCTCATCCATTTGTTTACCAGTTAAGCTCTGCTAACAAGCTATAGTTCACACTTAACAACCATCTATCTAAAGTACATGGCTCTCAACTCTTCCTATAAATGCTGCCAACATGTACAATATTTTTCTACATGGGTCTGGGATCCACTTCAGCAATGGAAACAATACAGTGCTAGCTATTTCCCTTGCGGGTCAATATTCTGGTGGCTATAGTAGTAGGTTTCTCTCTCCTAGAACTAACAATTAGCCCTTGAGAGAATAAAGATTGACTGTTCCCAGCCACTTCTCTCAGATAGCTTGGGCACCGAGACTCTATTCAAACAACGAGCCACTGTGCCACCCATTTGCAATACAAGGGCCTCCCATTACGGCCAGAGGGATCACTGCACATACATAAGGGGAGATCAGGCACAAATGATAATAAGGCACCTAGCTCCCCATGAAAGTCCATGGGAGTTAGACACCTTACAGCCATTTGTGCCTCTGAAACTCTCCTTCATGCTCTTGAAATCTATTTTCTTTGGGGTTTCTTCTACCCAGAAACACACTACGTGGGGCGAGCACGTGCATGTATCTGTGGTCAATTCAGTCCCATCACAATTCCTGTGGTTATCCACAGCTCTGGCTAATCCGTGGACAGTATGTCGTAACATCTTTACAAAAGCTGCAGTATGTAAGCAACACAATTCCTCTGTGCATCCGATGAAGGGAGCTGTAGCTCACGAAAGCTTATGCTCAAATAAATTTGTTAGTCTCCAAGGTGCCACAAGTCCTCCTTTTCTTTTTGCGGATACAGACTAACACAGCTGCTACTCTGAAACAATTCCTCTACTATTTTCTTGCAATTTCCTTCTTCTATCATTAATACACTTGCCATGACAAAGCAATTGGGTATTTCCACTCACAAGACCCTCAGTACATATTGCAATTGCAGTGCATAATAGAAAGCTACAGCAAACACAGCTCTGTTTTACATTTAATGGTGGGGGATTTGGGCTGGATTCCGACAGGATAGTTTGGGATACAACCAACCAATGTCCCTCCCTTAGATAGATGTCTTATAAAGTGGCTTGAAGCTCTAACAGTTAGTCAGAACATTCACAAGGTTTTTTCAGACTCCAGATTTTTCATTCTCAGTCAATAGCCAAAGGGAAATAACTCAGATACAGAGACACTTGCTCATTGCTCTCCAGACTGGAGTTTGGTCTGAGGGCAATGCAAAAGAATAATCCCTTGAATGAGTTTCTTCCAGGCCTAAAGAGGCTGCATGCTGAATCCCTTCGCGGTATATACCTGATCAGCACATTAATTTCTGAACCAAAGAGAAAACTGTCACCAAATTTACATTAAAGTGTTACAATAAAGTCCTTAAAATTTGAAAGCCACAT